>NC_073259.2:14774642-16004285 GCF_029289425.2 Pan paniscus | reverse complement strand
CCTAATTTCCCCTATTTGGAACAGCTGTATTTACCCAATGCCTGTACCCCCCTTGTATCTATGAAGTAACTAACTTGCTTTTGATTTTACAAGCTTATAGGTGGAAGGAACTTGCATCTCTTGGATGAGACTTTGGACTGTGGACTTTTGCATTAATGCTGAAATGAGTTAAGACTTTGGTGGACTGTTGGGAAGGCATGATTGGTTTTGAAATGTGAGTACATGAGATTTGGGAGGGGCCGGGGTGGAATGATATGCTTTGGCTGTGTCACCACCCAAATTTCATCTTGAATTGTAGCTCCCACAATTCTCATGAGTTGTGGGAGGGACCTGGTGGTGGGAAGTATTTGAATCATGGGGGCGGGTCTTTCCTGTGCTGTTCTCGTGATAGTGAATGAATCTCACAAGATCTGATGGTTTTATTAAGGGGGAGTTTCCCTGCACAAATTCTCTCTTGTATGTCACCATGTAAGATACGCCTTTCGCCTTTTGCCATGATTGTGAGGCCTCCCCAGTCACGTGGAACTGAGTCCATTAAACCTCCTTTTCTTTATAAATTACCCTGTCTCAGGTGTGTCCTTATCAGCAATGCAAAAATGGAATAATACGCCCCTCCTCCTTGATTTTTTGTAGTAATTTCAGGACAATTGATACCAGTTGTTTTTGTACATCTGGTAGAATTTAACTCTGAATCCATCTAGTCCAGGGCTTTTATTGGTTGGTATTTTTTTTTATTATGGATTCAATTTCAGAGCTCAACACTACTCAGGATTTCCAATCTCTTTCTGATTCAATCTTGGGAGATTGTGTATTTCCAGGAATTTATGCATTTCCTCTAGATTTTCTAATCTGTCTGCATAAAGTTGTTTATAGTATTCTCTGAGGATCTTTTGTATTTCTGTGGAACCAGTTATAATGTCATCTTTGTGATTTCTGATTGCGCTTACATGGATCTTCCCTTTTTTTTCCTTTGCTAATCTAGCTAGCAATCTATCAATCTTGTTTATTTTTTCAAAAAATACCCAACTTGGTTTCATTGATTCATTGTGTAGATTTTTGCATCTCTACTTCATAAAGTTCTTCACTAATTTAGGTTATTTGTTTTCTTTTTTCTTTTGCTTGCTTTGGGATTGGTTTGTTCTCTTTTTTCCTCTGGTTTCTTTAGGTTGAAAGTTAGACTGTTAATTTCAGATCTTTCTAACTTCTTGTTGTTTTGGTTATTAATTGTGAATAGTTTGTAAATGTTTTCTCCCATTCTGTGGGTTGCCTTTTCACTTCGGTGATTGTTTCCTTTGCTGTGCAGAAGTTTTTTAATGTGATGTGATCCTATTAGTTTTGGGTGCCTGTTCTTTTGGGGTATTACTCAATAAATCTTTCCCCAGTCTAATGTCATGGAGAGTTTCCCCAATTTTTTGGAGCAGTTTCATAGTTTGAGGTCTTAGATTTAAGTGTTTAATTCATTTTTATTTTATTTTTGTATATGGCAAGAGATAGGGGTCTAACTTCATTCTTCTGTATATGGATATCCAGTTTCCCCAGCACCACTTATTGAAGAGACTGTCTTTTCTCCAGTGTATGTTCTTGGCACCTTTGTTGAAAATGAGTTCACTGTAAGCATGTGGATTTATTTCTGGGTTCTCTATTCTATTCCGTTGGCCTATGTGTCTTTTTTTTTATGTCAGTACTATGTCATTTTGGTTACTCTGTAGTACAACGTGAAGTCAGGTAATGTGATTCTTCCAGTTTTGTTTTTGTTTGCTTAGAATAGTTTTGGCTATTTTGGGTCTTTGTAGCTTGATATAAATTTTAGAATTTTTTTTCTATTTCTGTGAAGAATGTCACTGATATTTTAACAGGGATTGCATTGAATCTGTAGATTGCTTTGGGGAGTATAGACATTATAACAAAATTGAATATTCCAATCCCATGCACATGAAATATCTTTCAATTTTTTGGTATCCTCTTCAATTTCTTACATCTATGTTTTATAGTTCTAATAGTTTTTATTGTAGAGATCTATTACTTCTTTAATTCCTGGGTACTTTATTTTATTTGTAGCTTTTGTAAATGGGATTACTTTCTTGACTTTCATTTCAAATTGTTCACTGTTGGCATGTAGAAATGCTACTGATTTTTGTTTGCTCATTTTGTATCCTGTAACTTTACATTTGTTTATCACTTCTAAGAGTTTTTTTTTGCTTGGAGTCCTTTGTTTTTTCCAAATATGAGATTATATCATCTGCAAACAAGGATAATTTTACTTCTTCCTTTCCAATTTGGATGCCCTCTATTTCTTTCTCTTGTCTCATTGCTGTAGCTGAGATCACGCCACTTGCACTCCAGCCTGGGCGACAGAGCGAGACTCTGTCTCAAAAAAAAAAAAAATAAATAAATAAAAATAAAAATAAAAAATAAAGATACTAGCTATGAGACTATTATACATGGGATTTACTATGTTGAGGTATGTTCCTGCTATACCTAGTTTTTTACAGTTTTTATCATGAAGGAAGTTAAACTTTATCAGGTGATTTTTTCACCATCAATCGAAATGAACATATGGTTTTTCTTCTTCATTCTGTTGATATGATTTATCACATTGACTGATTTGCATATGTTGTACAATCCTTGAATCCCTGGGATAAATCCCACTTGATCATGATGGCTAATCTTTTTAATGTGTTGTTGAATTCAATTTGCTCATATTTTGTTGAGGATTTTTGCATCAGTATTCATAGGTGATATTGATCTGTAGTTTTTTTTATGTATGTCTTTTGTTTTGGTATCAGGGTAATACTGGCCTTGTAAAATGAGTTTGGCAGTATGCTCCCCTCCTCTATCTTTCAGAATAGTTTTAGTAGAATTGATATTAATTTTTCTTTAAATGTCTGGTAAAATTCAGCAGTGAAGTCATAGGATCTTGAGCTTTTGTGCTGGTAGAATTTTTATTATGGCTTTGATCTCATTGCTTGTTATTGGTCTGTTTAGGTTTTGAATTTCTTCATGGTTCAATCTTGGTAGGTTGTAAATGTTTAGGAATTTATGCATTTCTTCTAGACTTTCTAGTTTATTAGCATATAATTGCTCATAATAGCCACTGATGAGTCTTTGAATTTTTGCAGTATCACTTGCAATGTCTCCTTTTTCATCTCTGATTTTGGTCTTCTCTTTTATTTTCTTGGTTAATCTGGCTTAAATTTGTCAGTTTTATCTTCTAAAAAACAACTTTTTGTTTTATTGATATTTTGTATTGTTTTATTCATTTCAATTTATCTTGGCTCTGATCTTTATTATTTCTTTTCTTCCACTAATTTTGGGTTTAGATTGCTCTTACCTTTCTAGTTCTTTAAAATGCATTGTTAGGTTGTTTATTTGAAGTTTTCCCTCCTTTTTGATGTAGGCACTTATGGCTCTAAACTTTTCTCTTTGTACTGCTTTCATTGTATCCCATAGGTTTTGGTATATCATGTTTTTATTATCATTTATTTCAAGAATTTTTTCAATTTCCTTTTGAATTTCTTCATTGACCCACTGGTCATTCAGGAGTATAGTGTTTCATTTCCATGTGTTTGTTTAGTTTCCAAAATGCCTCATTATTGATTTCTTATTTTATTCTGTTGTGGTTAGAGAAGATGCTTGCTATTATTTCCGTTTTTTTAAATGTTTTGAGACTTGTTTTTTGACCTAACATGTGGTCTACCTTTGAGAATGATCCATGCGCTGAGGAAAAGAATGTGTATTCTGCAGCCATTGGATGAAATGTTAGTAAATATCTTTTAGGTCTATTTGGTCTGTAGTGCAGATTATGTCTGATGTTTCTTTGTTAATTTTGTGTCTGGATAATCTTTCCATGCTGAAAGTGGAGTGTGGAAGTCTCCAGCTATTCTTGCCATGGTCTCTACTTCTTTTTTTAGTTCTAATAGTATTTGCTTTATATTTCTGGATGCTCCAGTATTGTATGCATATATGTTTACAGGTGTTATATCCTCTTGCTGGATCGATCCTTTTATCATTGTATAATGATATTGTTTGTTTCTTTTTATAGTTTTTATCTTGAAATCTATTTTGTCTGATGTAAGTATAGCTACTCTTGCTCTTTTCTGGTTTCCATTGTCATAGAATATCTGTTTCCATCCCTTTTATTTTCAGTCTTTGTGTGTCTTTGTAGGTGAAATGTCTTTCTTGTAGGCAACAGATCATTGGGTCTTGCTTTTTAAATCCATTTAGCCATTCCGTGTCTTTTGATTAGAGAGTTCATTTACATTCAATGTTATTATTGATAAGTAAATACTTACCCCTGCCATTTTGTTATTTGTTTTCTGATTGTTTTGTAGTCTCTCTTCCTTCTTTCCTTCCTGTCTTCCTTTTAGTGAAGGTGATTTTCTCAAATGTTATGATTTAATTTCCCTTTTATTTTATTTTATTTTAGTTTTTGAGCTGGAGTCTTGCTCTGTCACCCAAGCTGGAGTGCAGTGGCATGAACTCAGCTCACTGCAACCTCTGCCTACCAGGTTCAAGCAATTCTCCTGTCTCAGCCTCCCAAGTAGCTGGAATTTCAGGTATGCACCACCATGCTTGGCTAATTTTTGTATTTTCAGTAGAGATGGGGTTTGCCATGTTGGCCAGGCTGGTCTCAAACACCTGACCTCAGGTGATCTGCCCACCTTGACCTCCCAAAGTGCTAGGATTACAGGTGTGAGCCACAACACCTGGCCTGCTTTGTGTGTGTGTGTGTGTATCTGTTGTATGTTTTTGAGTTGAGGTTACCATGAAAATTGCAAATACTATCTTATAACACATTATTTTAACCTGATTACAACTTAATACTGCTTGCAAATACAAATGAATTAACAAGCAAAAAGGAAACTCATAAAAACTCTGTTTTAACTTCATTTCCATGCTTTTTAACCTTTGTTGTTTCTCTTTATGTGTTATTGTACTACATCTTGAAAAGCTGTTGTAATTATTATTTTGATTGGTTCATCTTTTATTCTTTCTACTTAAGATGAGTAATTTACAAAACACAGTAACAGTGTTATAATATGTGTGTTGTTCTGTGTACTTACTATTACCAGTGAGTTTTGTACCTTCAGAAGATGCTTTATTGCTTATTAACATCCTGTTCTTTCTGATTGAAGTACTCCCTTTAGCATTTCTTATAGGACATTTCTGGTATTGATGAAATCACTCAGCTTTTCTTTGTCTTGGAAAGTCTTTATTCCTCCTTCATGTTTGAAGAATATTTTCACCAGCTATACTATTTAAGCCTATTTTTTTTTCCCTTCAACACTTCAAATATGCCATGCTGCTGTCTCCTGGTCTGCAATGTTTCCACTGAAAAGTCTGCTGGAAGATGTATTGGAGCTCCATTGTATGTTGTTTCTTTTCTCTTGCTGCTTTTAAGATCCTTTCTTTGTCCTTGAAATTTGAGAGTTTGATTATTAGATGGCTTGACGTAGTCTTCCTTGGGTTAAATCTGCTTGGTCTTCTATAACTTTTGTGGACTTGGATATTGATATCTTTCTCTAGGTTTGGGAAGTTCTGTTATTATCCCTTTGAATAAACATTCTACTCCTTTCTGTTTCTCTACTTCCTCTGTAAGGCCAATAACTCTTAGATTTACCCTTTTCATGGTATTTTTTAAATCCTGCAGGGATAACTTTAGGTTTCTAAAAAACTTGCAGAGATAGTGTAGAAGGTTCCCATAGATCCCTGAGTGAGTTTCACTTTCCCCTAATGTTATTGTCTTACATTACCATAAGATGATACATCTTACATTTGTCAAAACTAGGCATCCTATACTGGTATGTTACTGTTAACTGTGCTGAAAACGTCATTCAGCTTTCACCCATTTTTCCCATGAATGTCTGTCTTCTGTTCTAGAATCATATCCAGGCCCCCACATTGTATTTGGTCATTACATCTCCTTCATCTCCAAATTATGACCATCTTATTTTTTATTCAACAACTCAAGTAATGATAGACTCAGTATCTATACTTCTGGAAAACCAAAAATTTTTTAAAGTTTTTTTTGCATTATTGCTTCCATCAAAATGACATTAAAAATTGGTCACTAGAAAACATAAGAGAGTCATTTTGGTATTTTCTGTATAAAACATAACTCAACCATTATTTCATATATTCAAACTCGTCCATTATTTCATATAAACCATAACTGACCATTATTTCATAACTGTCAGTTTAAAACAGGAAATACAATTAAAGATATATAAAAATGCAAAATATGAGAAAAACAATCCCTATTTTTATTGTATAATGTTTTGTTTTTGGTGACAGGTTTACTGAACTAAAGATTCTCCCTTTGCCTTAGAAGCTAAGCTACAGTCACCTAACTTTTACCAATTTAAAAATTTTAAAAATAGGTGAAAATAACAGTATATAGGAAATGCACAATATTAAAAATGAAAAATAAAAACCTATTACCTCTTGGATTTTTGTTTTTGTTTTTGAAAAATCATTTCAAAATTTTATGCATGCTGCCTGCTATATTATAAAGTTCACATTAATTCAGCTATATCCTGATATCATTCTGCTGTGTTCTATTCATGTTATCATGAGCCTCTATCTCTCTCTCTTATTTTATGTGCTTATTCACTTATTTCATCTTGGGGTTGTATCTTGATTTCTATTAACTTTATTCTTTTATTAAATGTCATTTCAGTTTTAAAAAAATTTAATACTGGCTAGACTTGGTGAACATAAATATAATTTCAGTGGACATTAAAAGATAAACACAAGTTGAGGTAGAAAAGAAATATAGGAAACAATTGAAGAAACATTAAAAGTACATTGATATTTTTGGGTACAAAAGTGTGTGGGTGTTTTAAGGAAAGAGAAAAGCTTTGGGAAAATGGTCTTTATAATCAACCAATTAATAATAACCTCATCCTTTATTCAAAATAGTTACAAAGTTAAATTCCTTAAAAGAAAATAGATATGATATACCTATACTCTGACAATAATATTTTATAGATATTGTTGATAAAATATCTAAGCCTATATAGTTTGCTAGATTTTCAAGAACCTATTATATTTATTTTATTTAATAAAACTTGAAGTTTAGTTTTAAAATGCCAAAAACTAAAATTGTTAATAATTACCTATCTTTGGTGGTTTGCCCCATACTTTTAGGGACAGATGTATATCAGTTGCTCTATTAATATTAAATGATGATAAATGTAAGCCTATACAACTCTTAAAAAGAGTGGAAGCAACACATTCCTATAAATATATTATGGACTAATTTTTAGAATCCATTTGACACTTGTTATGGTTCATAACATACACAAATGCTATTAAATGCATTCTGGTTAAATGACACATTTGGAACTGGGGAATTTGAGGTAAAAACATACATAGAGATGTACAGCAGCCAAGCAGAGTAACTAATGCCTGCAAACCTGGAAGATCATAGTTCATGGGCGTGCTTAAAAACTGTTTACCTTTAAAAGAAAGTTCAATTGTCTGGAGAATTTCCAGGATGCATTGTCTGTCATAACTTTATTAAGTTAGAAACCTACTCCCTGAAAGCAATCAGTTGATTCCTAGTAAAGAAACAGAATAAGCCGAAGGCAAACCTACAAGAGAAGCAACTAGAGAATCTAGTTTTGTTACCACTATTTAGAAGGGGATAAGATAGTTTTGCTTTAGGGTAATGAGAGATGCATTCTCAAACCATGAAGAAGTGCCTTTGTAAAGAATTCAAATGGTGTAGCTGGAATAGAGATGAATTTCAGTTGTTATTACTGCACATTTCTAAGAAGGATTTTTAAGCACTAGAGCATTGGGTGTGCAGATTAATGTGGTTGACCCTTTAGGTGTGCACATTAATGAGGTTGATATGAAAAAAACAACACCAAAGCCTGCTTTTGTTACTACTACCTACTTCTAGAGTTAAATAGGACATAGGGCTGCTCATTGAATTAAATAATTTTTAAAAATGCTTTGACAGCTGTGGCTACAACTACTGGAAGAGATTATTTTGACTTTGATGCTTTAAAAGGGCTTCATTCAAATCTATTCAACAGTTTAAGGCTTTCTATTTCTGCTTCTGTCTTAATTTTTATTATTTAAAGAAACAGTCTCTTTCTTCAGATAATTTAAAGAGAAGACAAGAAGTGGAAAAATACTATTTCAGATCAGTCAACCCATACTGTATATAGTTACATTTATTATAATTCATCAAGACATCGCAATGTATTTAGGATGTTCATTAAAAATACAGACCAACATTTATGCACATTTTAACAGCTATCTATTTTTATTATATGTATAACAATTGTGGATTTTCCTCCATTTTATAAAAAGTGTATAAATTACACAAGGCAGAATATGGATATTTATTTTTCTATTTTTATAGATTTAAAATCTTTTTGTTAACCATTTTCTAATCTCATGAGTTGCTGAGATGGCCATATAGATATAAAACAGGAAAGCATATTTGTAAATATATATATATGGATTAGAAAATGGTTAACCAGTTGCCATAAAGTTTATGGCAGTTGCTGTAACCAGTTTAGCAGTTGCCATAAATTTTATGAACATCTAATGAATCGAGAGAGAGAGAGAGAGAGAAGAAACTTTATGGCAACTGCTGAAGCTCAGGTTTGAGTTAATCCATTAAATGTTCATAAAATTTATTATTTTATTTATGACTTGTCTGTCACGGAGTGTGAGTAGGAAAGGTGATACTGACACCACTGGAAACTTTCTGTGGGGAAATATTGAATGTCATATGATCCTCCTCGGCTTTCCTCTGACACAGTGTCTTTGAGGGTCAGTAATACATATCAGTAAGTACCTCCTGGTCTCAAAGGAGAGAGAAAACCAGCAGGTCAGCACATCCTTACTGTATTCCTGACCAAGTTTGTCTTCCAGCTGGTGAAATCTCAAGGCATAGACACAGGTATTATCAGCCAGTGTGGGTGTGCGATCCATGTCTCTATGTATCATGCTGTTGAGGAAAGAGGAATAAAGTAGAATTTTGTATAGAAAAGCTATGTAGAAAGTTGGGAGACATTTGAATTGTTGCAGGAAATAATTAACTTTAGGATCTATGTTAATATCTAATGTTAATGTTACACTAAAGGTAAAGGCAGAAATGGATCAGAATAAGAATGTGTCAAATATATTTACCATGTAGAATATGATTTTTAAAAATTCTCAAATGTTTGGGGAATATTTATTTTCTTTTAGACATTATGACTCTGGACTTCTTTTTTCTTACCATGAAGGATGCTACTTACCTGGTTGGCGATGAATTATTCAAATCTCAAATTCCCTATCCTGAATTTAGGTGTAATAGGAAAAATTTGAATGTTTTTTAAAATAATATTTTTAATCAAAAAAATGCAGTTTTATATTTATGAATGTTTTCCTGTTATATATGTACACAGATATTAAATAGAAAAAAACTAAACAAAAACTAGCTAGCTGGCAAAATATATGACCTTAAAATAGGACTTACCTTATAGCTTGGCATAGTGAAAGAGAGAATATTTATTGAAAAATAAATTGTAGTACATTTATATATTTATTAATTGTTTGATGATCAAATCAGGTTCCCTCAAATTACAAAGTAATTAATGGTGGAAATATTATGATATTTTAAGGGTCCAACAACCAAATCTACCCGTAAACAATGGTATTTTGGTTCTGTCTGTAGAGTTATTGAAAATATTTTTTGGGGAAAAATATTTTCTCCTCTTAAATAACTAAGTATCTCAGATTTTCTTAGTAATTTATTTTTCAGTAGTCATCCAAGAATGCTCCTAAATATTTTTAAATTATCTATTTTTTGTGTGTGATTCAGTTATGAAATAAATTTTATTCATTTACTTAAATATATTTTTTTCATAGATTAGAAGTTGACATACATCCACAGGATAACATTTAGAAGAGGACTGTCATTCAATCCACAAGCTTTACTGAACACTGACAGTGAGCCCTGTAGTATGCTAAGTGATGGAGGAGAACTGAAGGGCAAATAAGCCCTATATGAATGAATCTATTTGAGAAGACCCATGTTAAATAAGATAAAACAAATTATCTATGTATCTATTTAAGCAAAAGCTGTAGAAATAAGATATAAGAAGAAATACAAAATTCTCCAATAATTATATGATTCTTAAATGACCAACTTTATGCTAACTAATTTTTATGCTTCTTTTTATTTTCTCCTGTGAATTTATTTTCTATTTAAAAGAGATGGTATCCATGCCTTACCAAACTGGTATCACATAGTTTTATATTCTAGGTATTTCACTTTAAACAAGAGTACTTTCCCATTATAAATAAGATTTTAAATATGAATCTTATAAGAAGCATGGTATTTTATTCTATGGAAAAAACTTAATTTATGAAAATATTTCTTATTGCTGAAATTAGGATATTTAGAAAATAAAGCCATAATCTCTTTAGCATATGAATTTTGTTTCAACTCTGCTTATTGCTTTAGTATAAAAAACTTTTGGTCAGGCACAGTGGCTTATGCCTGTAATCCCAACACTTTGGAAGGTTGAGGAGGGCGGATCATGAGGTCAAGAGATCGAGACCATCCTGGCCAACATGGTGAAACCCTGTCTCTACTAAAAATACAAAAATTAGTTGGGTGCGCCTGTAGTCCCAGCCACTCAGGAGGCTGACGCAGGATAATCGCTCGAACCCAGGAAGGAGAGGTTGCAGTGAGCCGAGATTGCGCCACTACACTCCAGCCTGGCGACAGAGTCAGACTCTGTCTCAAACAACAACAACAACAAAACACCTTTTATGCCAGGCACAGTGGTTCATGCTTGTTGTAATCTCTTGGTGCTTTGGAAGGCCAAGGACGGAGGATTGCTTGAGGCCGGGAATTCAAAACCAGCCTGGGCAACAAAGTGAGACCCGCATCTGTACAAAAAATTTTTAAAAATTAGCTGGGCTTGGAGGTACATGCCTGTAGTCCTAGCTACTTAGAAGGCTGGGAGAATTGCTTGAGCCTAGGAGGTCCAGATTGCAATGAGCTGTGATTGCACCACTGCACTACAGCCTGGGCAATAGACCAAGATCCTGTCTCTCTTTTATATATATATATATATATATGTGTGTGTGTGTGTGTATATATATGTGTGTGTGTGTATATATGTGTGTGTATATATGTATATATGTGTATATATGTGTGTATATGTGTATATATGTGTGTATATGTGTATATATGTTTATGTGTGAATATGTGTGTGTATATATTTATGTGTATATGTATATATGTATATATGTGTATGTATGTGTATACATGTGTATGTATATATGTGTATACATGTGTGTATATATGTATATATACGTGTGTATATGTGTATATATACGTGTGTGTATATGTGTATATATATGTGTGTATATGTGTATATACGTGTGTATGTGTATATATACGTGTGTGTATATGTGTATACGTGTGTGTGTATATGTGTATATATACGTGTGTGTATGTGTATATAGACGTGTGTGTATGTGTATATAGACTGTGTGTATATGTGTATATAGACGTGTGTGTGTATATATGTGTATATAGACATGTGTGTGTATATATGTGTATATAGACATGTGTGTGTATATGTGTATATAGACGTGTGTGTATATGTGTGTATATAGACGTGTGTGTATGTGTGTATATAGACGTGTGTATATATACGTGTGTATATACGTGTGTATATATACGTGTGTATATACGTGTGTGTATATATACGTGTGTATATGTGTGTGTATATATACATGTGTGTGTGTATATATGTGTGTGTGTGTATATATATATATGAAAAACCAAAAAAACTTTCAAAGGAGTTACAGTTGAAAGAATATTAACATCCTTAAGTCTGTTGACACATATTACCGTATTGCTTTCCAGAATCATTGGTACAAATTACACTACCACCAGTGATGTAAAATTAAAGTGAAATATGTACATCATGTCAATTATTACTGTTGTTAATTATTATAAAATTTGTGAAATGTGATAATTAGGAAATATTTTGTAATTTGAATAATTTATGGTTCTTTCTATTAGTGAGAAGGTACAATTTTGTGCGTGATTGTCATTTGTCTTCTTTATTTCTTCTTCTGTAAGTTTCCTGTTCATTCATTTCACCTAATTTTCTCCTGTGGTATATTTCCTTTTTTCATTTTTATTTTCAAAGAACATCAAACAGTTTGAGTACATATTTATAACACTAATTAAAATGCCATATAATGCATGTGTGTAAAACAAGATACCCACTAAGTAGTGTAATAATAAACATAGGAAGAAATGTTTTGAAATATTAAATGTCATTATTCTTGTGTTATAGAATTACGAGGGATCTACAATTTTTTAAAAAATTTCAGATATGCATATCATAATTGTAAAATTGGAAAAATTCAATGGTATTCTATAAATAATTGCTGATTGTTTTTGTTAAATATCTTTTTTTGGTTGCCATTTAACATGATACTATCCATTATTGACTTTGAAATTTCCTTCTATTGGAAAGGTTTGATATCTTTGTATCTTCTGTAATGTTTGCTATCCATTAACATTTTATTTTATTTTTTATTTTAACAGTATGAGTTGTTTTATTCAAATATATATATATACATGTTTTTATTTTTTGTGTGTATATATATACACACACACAATACATTTCACAAAACAAAAGAGAATGCAAACAGATTTGTGTTCTAAAACCACAAGGCAGCAGTGAAAAGTGTAGGAAAAAATCTTGCAGTAAACATAAAAGTGACTACAACTTGATTAAAAAAATGTACAGAGGTAAATGAAGAATGAAAGGACAAGGGGGAAAGAAGAACTGGCTTGGCTGTGGGAGAGGAGTTAGGGCCAAGTTATTAAGTATTTAAGGAATAAAAAGGCCCAAGGTTATTTGGAATTCTTGTGAACAATTCTTATAAAACCTTTGAATTTCTATTGGATTCCAGGCCCACTTTATGAAATGCCTACAGCCTAAATGCATTGATATTTAATGCTACTCTTCAGATCTAACAGTATTCCAAACAAAAATTCATCATCATGCATCCCAACTTTTTGTCCCTTGACTTTCCAGAGCCTGTTTTATGAGCTGCCTTCCCTATTATCAGCATGTAAACTGGGGAAAAAAGTTTCTCTGAAATCCCTGGATAATATTACTTTCTGGCAATTTCTAACTTCTGTTAAAGATGGACATGTCATCTCTTTTCAACTAAATGTTAAATTTGTTTTTCTAATTTGTTATTCTTTAATCTAAAAATCTAAAGAGGCAAGAAATCTGTCTCCAAAACTCTTTCTTGAGAAGACTTTTCATGACACCTTTCTGAGCTAACCTACTAAATCTAATCACTGACAAATTATTTGACAAATGATTTGATCAATTTAGCTACTGAATATTCCTCATGTGGTAATTTAAACTCAAAAGTTATACCAGAACACCATTTACTGTCTTAAGACTGGAAGTATAACAAAAACGGTACAAGGAGAGTGATAAAAGTGGGGTAAAAATTAGATTGCTTTGGAAACTCATGGACAGAAACCCATGGAAAAGTTCCTCTCCTGCCACCATAGGGGTGCAGGTTACTCTGGTGAGTTGGGGCATGAACTGAGGTCTTCCACCTGATTCTTGCTTTTCATGTACCTGGGCAGGGAGCACCTATCATCTCTCACCATCATCCAGGGCTCATTCCCTTGCTTTAAAGGGGACATCACTTGTGGCTTATAAGTCCAGTTTCCCAAAGACACAAATATCACATTTATCCAGCATCAAATCCTTTTGGAGTTTCTCTGTTAAGGGCTCAGATGATCCCACTCATCTGGAGAGAAAACCATGACCATATTTTCAAATTTCACTGCCGCCTATGATGGCACTCTTAGTAACAAAAGAGCCATTTTTCTTCTCCTCCTCCTTCTGTTCTCAGGGAAAAGGTTAAAAATCTCAGGCAGATTTTGAAAGAGAATCATAATATTATTCCACTTTAGATTTTAGGTTTAAGCATCTTAATTCTTTTCTCTCCCTCATCAATATCAACAGCAGTCATTGGGTGTGACAGTGTAATTTATTCAAATATCTAGAAATTGCTGACTGGAGAATGATAGACAATTTCTAAAGAAGGCCTTTGTCTTTATCTTTATTGGTGTGGTAAAGGTAAAATATTTTCTGGTAATGTGCCTGAGATAGATTGAAAACTAGGTAGGATTTTAAAAATATGAAATATAATTATAATATCAATATAACTTCATTTTTAATTTTTTAAACATCAGAATTTTTCATATAATTAAATGAGGACACATCATAATTAACAGTCAAGTTTAGTTTATATTTAACATATTTTGAGAAAGAGTAGCATTCTAATACTCTATAAAAATATATATACATGTATGTATATACATGTTTATGTGTATATAAATATAATTTTATTTGTTTGTGTATTTCAGATGAAAACAGCATCATTTCAAGAACTTGGACTGATATAAATAATAAACATGAAGTCCAGGGGTAGGGCTGGCTGTAAACATGTTGCAGTAAGATTTTCAGGAACCTAAGTTCTTCCCATAATTGTGATATGGTTGTCACAATTCCGGGCATCACAGCCTGCAAAGAATCTCCAGAGCAGAAAGGGGATCATGTTTTCTTTTGTCTTTTTTCTTTAAAGAAAGAAATGATTTCCTAGAAGTTTGCTGCAGACTTCCTCTGTGTCTCATTGGTAAGAACTGGGCCCCATTCTAATTCCTTAATCAAATCAAGGTGAATTAGATGAATCTGGAAGAGAATGCAATGGATGTTGAAGAATCAGTAAATATGGAAACTACAATAACTCAAATCTATTTAGGTATAAGGAAAGACTAATTTTTTCTAGATAATTAATTCTCCCAGCTCCATTAATTGAATGATGCTTTGTTCTAAGTCCTGATTTGATGACAAATTTATACTCTTTTTAAAACTGCATACATTATTTAACTAATCACAGAATATAGTTACAGACATAGTATGTATTATGTTTATTTTTTATTTATTTAAATATTTTTTAGAGACAGGATCTCACTCTGTCACTAAGGCTGGAGTGCACTGGCACAATCATGGCTCACTGCAGCCTAAAACGCCTAGGCTCGAGTGCCTCTCCTGCCTCAGCCTCCTGAGCAGCCAGTGCTACAAGCTCACACCACTACACCAGGCTATGTGTTATGGAACATATACTAATTATACAGCATACTTAAAAGGATGAGAAAGTTGGATCTGAAAATAAAAATACAAACACCTTTGGCAGTATGATATGTTTTACAGACTGAAAGTCAACTCTACTCCTCTGGGTTTTGTTTTAGTATAATATTAACATAAAATTGTAGACTCAAAAGTTATTCTTGAGATGGTTTAGTTTAATGTCTCATTACTTACATGAGGAAACTGGAGAAGTTATTTTCTTAAGGCCATACAATTAATTTGTGGCATACCGAGGATTAGAACTGCTTCCTAGATTCAAGTTTAAGGTTCTTTCAGAAAATCTTGAGCTCACTTTGTTTTGTGGGAGGTTGAATATCAAAAGATTATGACTTTTAGGTTGCTCACACTTTCCTAAAATAGCTAGCTTTTACTATACACTTCAGGTTTCAGCGTGGACTTTGTCATCACAGTCTTTAAATACTCATTCTTGGCTTGCTATTGAGAACATATTCATCTCTTTCCTTACACTCTTAGTTAACTTAGAAAAGGAAATATTTTCATTGATTCAGATTCTTTTTCTTATTTATTTATGGTTTCTGAGGGAGAGAGATTATTTTATGGTTTTGCAGAAGTGTTATTTATATAAATGTAGGTATTAAGTGGAGGTGAAGAAGGATATATTTGGATATAGATATGCACATATATACACATATATGGATTTGAACTAAAGACTATCACTAGCTATGTGACCTTGGGGACTATCAAATATTATACGCTTTGAGGCTCAGTTTTCCTCATCTATAAATTGAAAAAAAAATCATCACTCTGCAGAGTAGTTAGAAATACAAGTGATTCCCAGCTTTGTTAATGTTATTTCTTTAAACTTCCTTTCCTTAAATCCCAGGATTTGTTCATTTTTCCCATTCTCTAAGATTCATGAGATCCAGTTAAATGGATAAGATCAGGAAGTGATGGGGTGTGGTATAAGATAATCTGGCAGATTGCAGACTGTGTTGAATTAGAACGTGTATCCTTGCTAAAGGTGACTCAATTCAGTATCATAATATGGTTATCACTTGGGACTAATACAGGCACTAAATGTTCACATGCAGTTTTCAAGAGAAGATATACATCTGGATATTTGTGTGTAAAACATTAATTTCTAACTTTTGGCAAGCAATTAAATTACCTAAAAGACAGCCTAAAAGTCTAATATAACATGTCTGTACACTGTCACAAACTATTATTTAGCTATGTAGGATCTCTGTTCTAAAACATCACAAAGAGAAGTCTACAAAATCATATTTTCTGATATTCCCTGACAAATGGTTACTTTAATTCACTTTTTCTTGACTATCATGCTTATTACTTATTGAGGTCTCTCCATTCCTTCATGATGAATGTTCCCATTTCAACTGAAGAATTATGCTGTTCGAAAGGATTCTTGCTGTGTTCTTTGACTGCAGCTCTCAGAAATGAGTGAGGAGAGAGTGACATACACAGAGACAAAATTCCCCTTTTCAAAATGAAAGAACGGAAGACGTTCAGCTCACAAAAGTAAAGGTAAACTGTTTTTTGTTTATTTTCTTGTTTTCTGAAAATATATTGTCAAGTAAGAAAAAAATGAAATCATAATTATGTTCATATATATTTGATATTGCATATCTCCTTTTTTTAAATTTTATTTTATTATTATTATACTTTAAGTTTTAGGGTACATGTGCACAATGTGCAGGTTAGTTACATATGTATACATGTGCCATGCTGGTGTGCTGCACACATTAACTCGTCATTTAGCATTAGGTATATCTCCTAATGCTATCCCTCCCCCTTCCCCCACCCCACAACAGTCCCCAGAGTGTGATGTTCCCCTTCCTGTGTCCATGTGTTCTCATTGTTCAATTCCCACCTATGAGTGAGAACATGCGGTGTTTGGTTTTTTGTCCTTGTGATAGTTTACTGAGAATGATGATTTCCAATTTCATCCATGTCCCTACAAAGGACATGAACTCTTCATTTTTTATGTCTGCATAGTATTCCATGGTGTACATGTGCCACATTTTCTTAATCCAGTCTATCATTGTTGGACATTTGGGTTGGTTCCAAGTCTTTGCTATTGTGAGTAGTGCCACAATAAACATACGTGTGCATGTGTCTTTATAGCAGCATGATTTATAGTCCTTTGGGTATATACCCAGTAATGGGATGGCTGGGTCAAATGGTATTTCTAGATCTAGATCCCTGAGGCATTGCCACACTGACTTCCACAATGGTTGAACTAGTTTACAGTCCCACCAACAGTGTAAAAGTGTTCCTATTTCTCCACATCCTCTCCAGCACCTGTTGTTTCCTGACTTTTTAATGATTGCCATTCTAACTGGTGTGAAATGGTATCTCACTGTGGTTTTGATTTGCATTTCTCTGATGGCCAGTGATGGTGAGCATTTTTTCATGTGTTTTTTGGCTGCATAAATGTCTTCTTTTGAGAAGTGTCTGTTCATGTCCTTTGCCCACTTTTTGATGGGGTTGTTTTTTTCCTGTAAATTTGTTTGAGTTCATTGTAGATTCTGGATATTAGCCCTTTCTCAGATGAGTAGGTTGCAAAAATTTTGTCCCATTTTGTAGGTTGCCTGTTCACTCTGATGGTAGTTTCTTTTGCTGTGCAGAAGCTCTTGAGTTTAATTAGATCCCATTTGTCAATTTTGGCTTTTGTTGCCATTGCTTTTGGTGTTTTAGACATGAAGTCCTTGCCCATGCCTATGTCCTGAATGGTATTGCCTAGGTTTTCTTCTAGGGTTTTTATGGTTTTAGGTCTAACGTTTAAGTCTTTAATCCATCTTGATTTGATTTTTGTATAAGCTGTAAGGAAGGGATCCAGTTTCAGCTTTCTACATATGGCTAGCCAGTTTTCCCAGCACCATTTATTAAATAGGGAATCCTTTCCCCATTGCTTGATTTTCTCAGGTTTGTCAAAGATCAGATAGTTGTAGATAAGCAGCGTTATTTCTGAGGGCTCTGTTCTGTTACATTGATATGTATCGCTGTTTTGGTACCAGTACCATGCTGTTTTGGTTACTGTAGCCTTGTAGTATAGTTTGAAGTCAGGTAGCGTGATGCCTCCAGCTTTGTTCTTTTGGCTTAGGATTGACTTGGCGATGTGGGCTCTTTTTTGGTTCCATATGAACTTTAAAGTAGTTTTTTCCAATTCTGTGAAGAAAGTCATTGGTAGCTTGATGGGGATGGCATTGAATCTATAAATTACCTTGGGCAGTATGGCCATTTTTACGATATGATTCTTCCTACCCATGAGCATGGAATGTTCTTCCATTTCTTTGTGTCCTCTTTTATTTCATTGAGCAGTGGTTTGTAGTTCTCCTTGAAGAGGTCCTTCATGTCCCTTGTAAGTTGGATTCCTAGGTATTTTATTCTCTTTGAAGCAATTGTGAATGGGAGTTCACTCATGATTTGGCTCTCTGTTTGTGTGTTATTGGTGTATAAGAATGCTTGTGATTTTTGTACATTGATTTTGTATCCTGAGACTTTGCTGAAGTTGCTTATCAGCTTAAGGAGATTTTGGGCTGAGTAATATTAACTTTAAATGTAAATGGGCTAAATGCTCCAATTAAAAGACACAGACTGGCAAATTGGATAAAGAGTCAAGACCCATCAGTGTGCTGTATTCAGGAAACCCATCTCACGTGCAGAGACACACATAGGCTCAACATAAAAGGATGGAGGAAGATCTACCAAGCAAATGGAAAACAAAAAAAGGCAGGGGTTGCAATCCTCGTCTCTGATAAAACAGACTTTAAACCAACAAAGATCAGAAGAAACAAAGAAGGCCATTACCTAATGGTAAAGGGATCAATTCAACAAGAAGAGCTAACTATCCTAAATATATATGCACCCAATACAGGAGCACCCAGATGCATAAAGCAAGTCCTTAGTGACCTACAAAGAGACTTAGACTCCCACACAATAATAATGGGAGACTTTAACACCCCACTGTCAACATTAGACAGATCAACGAGACAGAAAGTCAACAAGCATACCCAGGAATTGAACTCAGCTCTGCACCAAGTGGACCTAATAGACATCTACAGAACTCTCCACCCCAAATCAACAGAATATACATTTTTTTCAGCACCACACCACACCTATTCCAAAATTGACCACATAGTTGGAAGTAAAGCTCTCCTCAGCAAATGTAAAAGAACAGAAATTATAACAAACTATCTCTCAGACCACAGTGCAATCAAACTAGAACTCAGGATTAAGAAACTCACTCAAAACCGCTCAACTACATGGAACCTGAACAACCTGCTCCTGAATGACTACTGGGTACATAACGAAATGAAGGCAGAAATAAAGATGTTCTTTGAAACCAACAAGAACAAAGACACAACATACCAGAATCTCTGGGACACATTCAAAGCAGTGTGTACAGGGAAATTTATAGCACTAAATGCCCACAAGAGAAAGCAGGAAAGATCCAAAATTGACAACCTAACGTCACAATTAAAAGAACTAGAAAAGCAAGAGCAAACACATTCAAAAGCTAGCAGAAGGCAAGAAATAACTAAAATCAGAGCAGAACTGAAGGAAATAGAGGCACAAAAAACCCTTCAAAAAATTAATGAATCCAGGAGCTGGTTTTTTGAAAGGGTCAACAAAATTGATAGACTGCTAGCAAGACTAATGAAGAAGAAAAGAGAGAAGAATCAAATAGACACAATAAAAAATGATAAAGGGGATATCACCACCAATCCCACAGAAATACAAACTACCATTAGAGAATACTACAAACACCTCTACGCAAATAAACTAGAAAATCTAGAAAAAATGGATAAATTCCTCGACACATACACCCTCCCAAGACTAAACCAGGAAGAAGTTGAATCTCTGAATAGATCAATAACAGGCTCTGAAATTGTGGCAATAATCAATAGCTTACCAACCAAAAAGAGTCCAGGACCAGATGGATTCACAGCTGAATTCTACCAGAGGTACAAGGAGGAACTGGTACCATTCCTTCTGAAACTATTCCAATCAATAGAAAAAGAGGGAATCCTCCCTAACTCATTTTATGAGGCCAGCCTCACCCTGATACCAAAGCCGGGCAGAGACACAACCAAAAAAGAGAATTTTAGACCAATATCCTTGATGAACATTGATGCAAAAATCCTCAATAAAATACTGGCAAACCAAATCCAGCAGCACATCAAAAAGCTTATCCACCATGATCAAGTGGGCTTCATCCCTGGGATGCAAGGCTGCTTCAATATACCCAAATCAATAAATGCAATCCAGCATATAAACAGAACCAAAGACAAAAACCACATGATTATCTCAGTAGATGCTGAAAAGGCCTTTGACAAAATTCAGCAACTCTTCATGCTAAAAAATCTCAATAAATTAGGTATTGATGGGACGTATCTCAAAATAATAAGAGCTATCTATGACAAACCCACAGCCGATATCATACTGAATGGGCAAAAACTGGAAGCATTCCCTTTGAAAACTGGCACAAGACAGGGATGCCCTCTCTCACCACTCCTATTCAACATAGTGTTGGAAGTTCTGGCCAGGGCAATTAGGCAGGAGAAGGAAATAAAGGGTATTCAATTAGGAAAAGAGGAAATCAAATTGTCCCTGTTTGCATATCTCCTTCTTTACATATTGAGAGGTGTATTTATGTGTAATATTTTATGAGATTTGTGATCAGCATAGTGATTTTAACCTTAAACTCTACAATAAATATTCATTTTGCTCTAATTCTGAGGGCTTTGTCATGCTCACTATATATTCTGCCTTTTGATTTTGTATAGACTTTTTATGGCATACTGTTGCAGTAACCCTGGGAGTTGCTGGCTGGCATTTGCAGGCTTATGATATATGCATGAGTATCAGCTACACATATTTCATATGATAGCAATAAGACAGGATGAAAAATGAGATACTATAACTGTGGAACCTCTACGAAACTTTGTAAACTATAAAGTTCTAGAGACATGTTAGCAATCATAATGGTACTGATGATATTGATGAAAATGATTTTATGTTGTTATCATTTAGTTTTTGTTTATCATTTAGCCACACAAAAGAGCATATGGCTGTGATTACACAAAAATTTCACTGATACACTACACTTTACTTATCAGTGAAATTTTAAAAATAAAATTTTAAAATAATTTATTTTAATAAAATTTAAAAATATGTTAGTGTATATATATACTAACACCTATTTTACATATGTAGACTAACACTTATTTTATACTAAAAATAAGCTAATATATACTAGTATAAATTAGTATGTATGTAGTATGTATATAATATACACACACACATAGTGTACCCATGTATACACACACATATATATACATGTAGTATACTAGTATAAGTTAGTATGTGTGTGTGTATACGTATATTATATATAAAATAACACTAACTTTTTGTGTGTGTAAAATGGGGTTTGCATATGACCAGCGAATTGGGAGAATCTTTGATTATTACATTTTTATCTTACTGAAATACTGCTTAAATCACAAAGAGAACAAATTTGATGTTCTTTCTATACAAATAAAATGTTACTAGAGTTATAGAGTGAAGAACATGAATAAAGGACAGATTTGGGTATTATAATTGCCAACAATTCCTGGGTAATAAACTGAAATATACCAGTTTTGATATATTTCACATCAGTTTTTACAAAACTGTACTCTACACTTTCTTTCAATATCTTTATTCTGATTATTATTAATTATTTGGTTCATTCATTCAACAAACAACTTTGGGTATCTTCTATAGGTCAGGAACTATATGTGGCACCGATGATACAGAAATTTTTTTTTAATTATCAGCTTTCAATGAGCTCAGTTGAAAGGAGAAGTTTTTTTTAAGTGAAGCAGATTGAAATATAAAATACTGCTAGTGCTGTAATCATATCATGAAAGGATCAGATGAATGTCATATAACATCTTGAGGTCATAAAAGCTTCCCTGTAGATCATAATTGATGTGAAGTAGAGGACAAGCAGGAATTAGGGGGCTGAAGGTAAACAAGACTAACGTAGATGGAGTGAAGAATATGAATAAAGGGCAGATTTAGGTATTATAATTGCAAATAGTTCTTGGGTAATAAAAAATGTGGCTAGAAATTGATTTGGACAGGTATGAAGCTTCATGAGGGTCTTTTGCACTATGTTAAAAATTTTTAGATTTCCCCTAAAGGCAAAGAAAACGATTAGATGATTTTAAGTGAAGGACCAATATGACTCATGTTACATGAGCAGATATGGATTTTAGAGAGGTCAATCTGAGTAGCCCAGAAAGTGGGTGGGGGGATGTAAAGGAAATTGTTTTAGGAGTCAAGGTTAGTGACAATGACTGTCTAAACTGGCATCATGAAAAAAAGCAATGATGGGTAGGAAACCTATATGAGAAATATTTACAACGTAGAATTGCAGGAATCTGCATTGGATTCAGTGGTTGAGGGAGAGGAGGAAATCCGTAATTTCATTTCATATCAGCCTTCACACCTTGATGGATATAATTCTATTAAATGTTATAGAAAACACAAGAAGAACATTAAACTATGTTTGTTGTGATAATGGTGATGATTTAGGTGCTTTGTGGTATATCACTGGAGACAACCAGAAAGGATTGGTCTGTGTCTCCAGAGTGAGCTTTTAGTAACAGACATAGACCATTGGCATGTATATGGAAGGATTAAATGTCTGAGATCAAGAGAGATATCTGGACTGGATATATAAATTGTGGAATTATCAATTAATATAATAAGTATTTGAAAACATTGTAAGGAAAGGAGAGCCAGATGACAAAAAAGCTTTGTAACATCAGGGAGTATTATATTATGTTAGAAGAGAAGGGGTCAGAATGATGATCTTTAGGATAAGTCAACATTTAGAAATAAAATATGAGTAAATAGCAAAAAAAATGATATTTTGATGAGACAAGTAGGAGGGAACCCAATATAGTAGAGTATCTGGGAGAGTAAGCTATGGTGAAAGTAGATTGCAATGGCTAAAACCTATTGGCCAATTAGGAAACAGAGACACTGAGTACAAAAAAATTATTTTTTAAATTATGGCTAAGAAAAAAGATTTACCAAGCGTTGAAAGTATGTAGAGCTACATGATTCTTCTTCTTCTTTTATTTATTTATCTTTTTTGAGATGGAGTCTCACTCTGTCACCCAGGCTGGAGTGCCATGGGACTATCTCAGCTTACTGCAACCTCCACCTCCCAGGTTCAAGTGATTCTCCTGTCTCAGCCTCCCAAGTAGTTGGGACTACAGGCATACGCCACCATGCCCAGCTAATTTTTGTATTTTTAGTAGAGATGGGGTTTCACCATGTTGGTCAGGCTGGTCTTGAACTCCTGACCTCAAATGATCCACCTGCCTCAGCCTCCCAAATTGCTGGGATTACAGGCGTGAGCCACTGTGCCCGGCCTTATATGCTTCTTATATGGTATTAAAGGAAATATAAATTGATACAACCACTTTGGGAAACAGTTTGATTTTATCTTCTAAAGCTGAACATGGCTCAGGAATTCTAACTACATATCCAAGAGAAATATTTGCATAAGTACAACAATGCAAATTTACAGGAATATTTACAGCAGTGCTGTTAACAATTTGAAACATCTCGAAACTACCCAAATAACCATTAATGGGATAATGATTGCAAATCCTCCAACAAATACGCAGGGACCCATCCATCTATCTCAGAAAAAAATTTCTCTTCCCACTGAACAAGTCTGAAACTCCCACCCCAGTGTTGATTTCAGCCCTAGTATAAACAAGCAAGAAGGTGAGGGGATTTATGCCTGATAGTCACTAGTTTTATGTGAAGTAGCAGAGGAGGGGTAGGATAATATTTACCTAAATTATCTACTTCACCTCCTTGATTCTCCCAGAGGAGCATGACAATATGAGGTGAAAATAAAAACCAAATTTTCTGTACAATGTCATACAATTTTATAAAGTTAAAACATTAAAAACAAAAAATAATTTTAAGGAATAACAAAGCAATAAAGTATGTATAAAATAAATCAAGGGAATTCATCACATAGGATTCGGTATGATAGTTACATTTTTGAATGAGGTAGGAGGACGGGAAGGAGTGAAATATACAAGTAGATAAATGTAATGGTTATGGTCCTAGCTATAGTTTTGGGTTACAACTAACAAAGTGAGTAACTAAATAAATAAACAGAAGTTCTTGGAGCAATGATAAAAGTGTCTTATGAATGAAATATTGTGAATAATCCTATCGGGCACCTCGAGGTCTAAAAATTAAAAAAAGACAACTCTGTTTTAAAGAGCAGGAAAAAAAATAATAGAAATCTGGGAAGCAGGAGTGGCTTGAGATTATTATACACAAGAGAAGAGAAACATTGGAGGGAAAATGTTAGAGGAAAAATGATAATAGAAGTGGAATAGCTAGACATGATGATTCTTTAGGACATAACGGGGTGAAATCCACACTAGGGATGGAAATTTTGGAGTTTTTCAGTGGGAAGATAAATTTTTTTTCTGAGATAGATGGATGGGTACCAGTGTATTTGTTGGAGGACAAGCAAGAAGATGAGGGAATTTATGCCTGATGGTCACTATTTCTATGTCAAGTAGCAGATGAGGGCATTTTCTGAAAAGGACAGTCAAGGAGGTCCAGTAGATAATTTAGAAAAATATTAAATAATAGAAATATCTGTTGAATTGAGAAAAAGGAGTGATACAATAAGTAGGTTGTATACTGTTGAGGGGCTAAATGATTATAAAAACCATCAATTTGGAGCTGCATTAATCTGCATCTGTACAGTTTTGTGATTTTTTTGCCAGCTGGCCTTCAGATGCTCTTGGGAAGATGAGATGGTGAGTGATAGAATGTTCCAGAGCTGACTGTTTTTAGATGACAAATATTCATTGCATAAAGACTATGGTGCAAGATTGTTAGATGTCTTGCCAAAATTATAAAGTGCTGCACTATGTGGACTTGAGTGGGCAATAAGGAAAGGAGAAAATAATTGATTAATTATAAGGAAATAGCAGTTTTTAGAAACCAGATGTCTTTCATTTGTCTTTTAATTTCAGGTCTAGAATATAGATATTGGAGTGGATTGCTGGATGGAACAATAGCTCCATTTGTTATAATTGGGAACGTTAAGAGATTATGCAATTGATGTTGGTTTATTTTTACAAGTAGAATCGAATTTGAATGAACAATGGTGAATAGAGGCAGAATTGTAAATAAAAACTCTTTGTATAGGAAATCTCTGATGATTTTTTTTTTAACAGAGCCATAGACTGTGCTTTTACATTTTTTATTCTTGACTTTTTGGAAGAAATTGCTATTTCTTTCAAGGAATCTTAACTTTCCTTTTGCACATTAGAAGTAGCTGTATAAGCTCTTTCCTCATGTGCTTTCAATGAATCCGTTATAAACTTAAACATAGAGACAAATCCCTTTAAATGCAAATATTAATCACAACCTTGAAATAACTGTTTGAAGATAGATGGAGTAAAAGCTAAATTCTTTAAATTTCCAGTTTATATCTTTTGTTTTATAAATAATTAGTTTTATATACTGAAAAATATAATTTATAAATGGTTTTATTTAAAAATTCATTTTATGTTCTGACACTTCAAAATATTTTATGTTTTTCCCAGACTGTACTTCCACTTCATCAACATCATTCACTTTGTTCTTTAGAATTTCAGTAAATGCCAGGTGCAGTAGCTCATGCCTGTAATCCCAGCACTTGAAGAGGTTAATGCAGGTAGATCACTTGAGCCTAGGAGTTTGAGACCAGCCTGGGCAACATGGTGAAACCTCATCTATTCAATAAAAATAATTCAGTAAATGATGATAATGAAATGATCTTCCATTAAACCCATTCATGATATTAACTTTATAATATAAAGTTTTGCAGAGCTCCTTTAAATGTAAAACACAAGATATAGAAGAGAAAAAAGAAAAAAACCTTCTTTCTAGAGTTAAAGATCACTCCATTTTACCATCTAGTACAAATATGTACTGAGTACTTAAGCTAATAGCAAACAGATTTTTTTTTCCATAGAATTAAACCCTTCTGCACCATTTCAATAAAATTTTACATTGATCTTTGGCAGGGCTTTTAATTTTGCTTTTTCTCATCAAATCTATTTTCTATATTATATTTAATTGAACACTTGATTTCACTAAAGAAGACCCTATTTTCATATTGATTTGAGTAATTTTACTTCCTTGTGTAAGTAAATTTTACTTGCTTGTGAATAAGTTTGCCCAATATAGAACTCTTAGGATTAATATAATTGCCATATATTCACTTTGGTAGATTTCTTCCTGCAGGAAGAACTTCTCCATATTGGTGCAGTTTGTTTATACTTGGGAAGTCAAGATTTCCCAATGTAATCCTAACAGTGGCCTTGGGTCTGTCAGAGGCTGTCTGGCTCAACAGTATTTTTCCCTGAAGAATTTGGTAGAAGAGCTATGTCCAACATACAGACTTTTGGCACACAGGGGAATGCTATTTTCTGGTAATTCATTCTGAAGTAAGCAATGAAGTACGTAAAGTGTACATGTCTCTAAATGGTCTTGGGGATGGAGTGTGGGTGGTTGTTTTTGTTTTCAAGAAAAAGGCTGTGCCTCCTGTCAAGGAAAATTGTCCTGCTATGGAGAAAAGTGTTACTATTTTTAAAAAGAAGAGAAAACTTGGAATGAGAGTAAGAAGTCATGCCAAGATCTGGGTTCTAGTCTCATTAAGATTGATGACAAAGAGGAGCAGGTATGTTTATTTTATTAACCCCGAGTAAGTGCTTTATGAGAAGTGTGTGTGTCCTGAGTTAGGGTAATTGTTTGGGCTTTCCTCTCATCTTATTTGACCCATTTGGTGGAGGTACCTTTAGTACTGGTGCACGTTTACCTTTTACCTGCAGAGGAAGGGGAGTAGGTATTAAAGAGACCTGGAAGGACTATTAATTTTAAACAAGAATAATAGCCCTGATGTCCTTTCACTGTATGTGTTACATCTTCATATTTTAGTATACATCAGACTATTCAATATTTAGCCTATCAGTGCTAATGTAGGACAAAAGATAAACTGCCTTGGATGATATGAGTAGTCAAAAAGAGATGACTTACTGTATTAAGCTCACTTCTTTCACCATCAATATTTGAGAAAGATCAAATTTCTAAGGGAAGATGATCTCTTACTGTCATGTCCATGGAAAAAAATAGGATGAAAACAATGAAGAATGCAAATAACAATGAAAAATACACATTGTTCTTTATGTGCCCATAAAATCTATGTGTGACTTTCATGCTTTAAATATAAATTTATTTATAATTAATTTACTAATAAATTCATATACTTCTCTTGGATGTATGCATGCATGATCAAAATTTTTTGGAAATTAATGGTGATGAGTGATATTTATCTGATTAAGATTTTTTATTGCTATCAAAATGAACCATAAATCTATATAACTACGAATATGGTGGTTCTTATTCAAATGATATTTCAAGTAATGTGGGAAAGGATAATTTATTTCATGAAAATTGGTTGTGCAATTTGGATAGTTATAGAGGCATAGTATACATTCCTTTTATACTATATACCAAATATACTAGAAAGCATAAAAATTGGATGAGAATTAGAAACTATAAAATTTTTTAATAAAATATAATTGAAGTCATGATCTGAAAGTGTTTTTAAAGCTAAAATTATAGTAAATATTTTAAAAATTTGTGATGGTTTAAAATTAAAACTCTAACTGGCAAAAATTGATGCTTTTTCAGAAGAAAGGTAAGATTGTTGGAAATATATTTGCAAGCCATCTGACAGTAAGATAATACTGTTAATATTTAAGTGTGTCTATATATTACCTCAGTTAAAAAAATGAAGACCTCAAGGTGGCATATAGATAGAATGCTAGAAAAATACTGTGGAGGAATAGGCAGAATTACAGAATAATATTCTAACGATAAGAATCTTGATAAAAATCTCACAGTAATGCAATAGTTAATCTTTCTGTAAACATTTAACAGGACAAAATAACAATAGATATAGAGAAATAATAGAGCACTAAGTAGCAGACAGGCTGCCCACTGCAAGATTGCCACTTTCTAAAAGACAATTAATTTGCTCCTCAACACTCAACATTAAATGGAGAAACAAAGAAGATAAGTATTGTATTAATATTACCCTCACATAAATATTAGATTTTTTGAAGGAGGTCAGATTTTATCTGACTGTTCTCATGTGCTTTAACATATAAGAGATTTTAACAACTTTTCCAAGAATTTATATACACATATGTACACGCAAGTTTTTATACTTAAATCCTGTATATGAAGAATTTTTTTTCTATGAGTCTATGGTTTCATAACTTTAAAAAGCAGAAAAATTTTAATTTGCCCTACACTAACAAAAGAAAAAATTTGATTATTCACATTTATTCCCTTAAGCTAATAAGGGAATATATTTTAATGTTATATATGGAGATTAATATTACTTTAGGTCAGCAGTAGAACCCAGGGATGTATAATCACAATGCCGTCTTCAGGGCTGGTTAAAGTTTGAATTACTTTATCAGAAGAACATGATAGAAAATATATTTTCTTTTTTTTTTTTTTTGCTTTTTAACATCTTTTACTTATTGACCTTTTGAAACATCCAAAAATTAGTAATATTATAATCTGTGTCACAATCATATAACAGTTAAGAAAAAACATAAAATGAAGGCCTAGAAGGTTCTTTGTTACTCACCTAGAATTATTTGGTATAACAGTATTTTCCAATGGAGGAAGACTATTGGATTTCAGGCATAAAACAATGCAGAAAAAAATCTCAAGGCATCACAGGGAGAGGGAGGTAACTTCTGACTCTGGTTTCCCGTGTTTCAGGCCAGGAAGAGCAAGGGGAGAAAATTATTTGCCCATGGGAACAAGTAATCATGCTCTAAAGGACAATTTCATTCGAACCCATTCATGCATCCTTTTCATGCAATTCGAACCCATTCATTGCATCCTTTTCATGCAAAATTTCAAAGATAAAGCAACATAAAATATGGGGCCAAAGAAAAGGGAGAGGGTCTTCAAGGATAATTTGTGCCTTTAAGTTTTTACTGGTACAACAGTCCTTCAGCCTGGAGGTACTCAAAGACGAATCATGAAAAAGAAAAAAAACTTTATTTCGAACAGGTTCGGTGATACATGTGTGTGCTACAGCAAAGGCTGGTTGTGGCAAAGTTTCATTTCAAACTGCATGATGTGGGCTAGGCAAGGTGGCTCACGCCTGTAATCCCAGCATTTGTGAGGCCGAGGTGGGCTGATCACCCTGAGGTCAGGAGAGACTGGCCTGGCCAACATGCCGAAACCCCGTCTCTACTAATAATACAAAAATTAGCCCGGTGTGGTGGCACACACCTGTAATCTCAGCTACTTGGGGGGCTGAGGCAGGAGAATCGCTTGAACCCGGGAGGCAGAGGTTGCAGATCATGCCACTACATGCCAGCCTAGGTGACAGAGCCAGACTCAAAAACAAAACAAAATAAAACTAACAAACAAAAAAACTGCATAATGTATAATTTTGACATTATGTGGGAATGCTTAACTTCTGCCAAAATGTAGATTCAATCCAACATTATGCCAATTTTTATATTAATTGTAGTCCCTAAGTTTTCATAACCAAAAAAAAAAAAAGAGAGAATAACCTTACAGCTACCTACTAAGGTAACAAACTGTGAAATCAGTTCCCCAATATCGCTTTGAAAATAAACCCCTTGGTTGTTAAAGAGAAATTCCAACTTCCAGCTCCATCCGAATGTATTATTTAACCGGTGTTCTTCAGTCATCATCTACTGTTGGCTTGATTGTCACTCCTCTTCTTATCTGACCCCAACCAATTAAACGCCAGTGTTTTTCAACTCTTCGGCTAAGGGCAATTTTTTCTCCTACCTCTGTGCACACTGGATTGGTCAAAACAATTTTACCCAAATCGGCCTTGACAGCACTAACTCTCCCTCCTGTCGACAGGGATCCTATGTTCACCATGAGCACTTCATTCTTAGACAGCTTTTGAACCTTTGCTGCTTTCTTGTCTCCTTCAGTGCGTACACCTAGAAGCCGTCTAAGCAGGAAATAGGAAATTTCCAATTCTGTGAATATCTCAGGTAAAGCTCCGACTGCACCAAGTACTTGCCCCACCATTCTGTCAGCCCGGCACAAAGTGGGGTCAATTTTTGTTCCAACTCCAATAAGACCGCCTGGAGCAGCATATTGCAGATCATTATGCTCCGCAAAAAGTGAAACAATTTTGGAAAAGATTGGTTTACACATGAGTTTTCCTTCACTATCTTTGGAAACAATACCAGGTCTTACTTCTGTCTCCTGGCCCACCTTTAATACTCCTTTTAGGATACTACCACCAGCTACACCTCCCTTAAGGTCATCAACTTCACAGCCAGGTTTGTTGACATCAAAAGATCTAATAACAATAAGCCGGGGCTCTGAAGTAAAGTCTCTTGGGGGTACTGGAATTTTCTTTACTATGTACTCACAAACAACTTCAATATTGTATTTCAGCTGAGCCGAAATTGGAATAATGGGAGCTCCCTCTGCTACTGTACCTTGGACAAATGCAAGGATCTGCTCGTATTGTTCTTTAGCCTGCCTTTCTTTTACCAAATCAATTTTATTTTGTAGAATCAAAATATGCTTCAGTTTCATGATCTCTATAGCAGCCAGGTGTTCAGATGTCTGAGGCTGAGGGCAAGATTCATTACCAGCTATCAACAGAAGAGCTGCATCCATCACTGCTGCACCGTTCAGCATAGTAGCCATCAAAATATCGTGGCCAGGACAGTCAACAAAGGAAACATGTCTGACTAATCTGAAGTTCCCTTTGGTCCCTGGAATGTCTGTAGGAAACTCATCAGGCATACTGCTCCCACAAGATCGATAACATTCTGGCCGAGGGCAACTTGGGTCATCAAGTTTATAAATCTTAGCATTAGCATATCCAAGCTTGATTGTAATATTTCTTTCTAGTTCATTTTTGAACCTGACGGTGTGAACTCCAGAAATAGCTTTGACGACTGTGGATTTCCCATGAGCTACATGACCAATTGTACCTATATTAATTGTGGCTTGTCTGCTGATAACTTCGTGTGAAAGTGGCGTCAACTTGGTAACATCCAAGGTGGTGAGATCCTGACGCGAAAGGTGCGGCTGCTCCAGAGTCACCCCAGCTTCTCCGCCCGCCATGTTGCCAAAAGAGGAAGAAAGTCACCCCGGCTTCCGCCTGATCGTCTGCAGGGGTCCTAGTGCGGGGCGGGGAAGCGGAGGCCGGAAGGTCGACTAGGGGCTCAGGATGGCTGGTGCAGCAGCGGCCTCAGTGCTTGGACTTCTCTCCGCTTGAATCTGCACAGTGCCTGTCGGTAGGCTTACTGGAAAACACGGTGCAAAGTTGCTGGAGCTATTCGTCGCAGACTTGGTAGATATTTGTGCAGGCAATACTGAGGGCAGCCACCCAAACCCCCGCCCCCTGGGCCCATGCGAGGCGCGTCGAAAATATATTTTCAGTTGACTACAGATAAATACTTAAAAAATTAATGGACCATTGTAATCTATTTATGTGAAAATGGATCTTGTATATACACCCTGCTATTACATTTCTAAGAAGACACAAAACCAGCAACACACTGAATAATTCTACACTAAATATTTTTCTTCTTTAAGAAGATTAATTATTAATATATTTATTTTTTGTTCGAAACAAATAGCTATGTCGTGGTTTATATTATAATTTTCATTTCTTCAAATTATGTTGGAGTGATGACCATTAATAGATGCTATATTGGAGATTTATTACAATAGCTTTATTGAGGTATAGTTTATATACAAAAAAACTGCATTTTTAACGTATACAATTTGATGAGTTTGGACATATGCATACATTCGTAATACCATCACCCAATGAAGATAGTAGGCATGTTTATCATCTACAAAGTTTTTCTTGAGTACCTTTATTTTGGGAGCAGGGGGCAAGTAAGACACTTGACATGAGATCTACCCTCCTAGCAGATTTTAAAGTGATCAACGTATTGTTGCTAACTATACGTACTATGTGGTACAGTATATCTCTAGAACTTATTCGTCTTTCGTAACTGAAACTTAACCAATTGAAAGTGAGTCCCTGGTAACCACCATTCTCTGTTCCTATGAATTTGACTACTTTAGATAACTCATATAAGTATAATCATAAAGCATTTGTTCTTCTGTGACTGGCTTATTTTATTTAGCTTAATGTCCTCAAGGGTCATTCATGTTGTCATGAATGGCAGAATATTCTTTCTTTAAGGCTGAAGAATATTCCATCATATGTACATACTACATTTTCTTTATCTGTTCATCTGTCAGTGTACATTTAGGTTGTTTAAATATTATTTATTCTTGATAATCCTACCATTGATGTGGGAGTGCAGATATCTCTTCAAGATACTAATTTTAATTCTTTTGGATATACTGTATAGCCAGAAGTGATATTATTGGGTTATATGGGTAGTTTTACTCTTAATTTTTGAGGAAGCTCTATACACCTTTTTCATAGTGCATTCTTATCAACAATGTGCTAGGGTTCCAATTTCTTCACATTCTTACCAACATATATATCTTCATATATATGTATATGGATATATTCGTTTTAAGGAAGAGGGTAATAAATGAAAGTGAGAGGATGGCTCATCTCCTTCTTCTGGGTATATATGAATGAATATATGGATATATGAATGTATCCATATATATATATATGTAAAATAGCCATCCTAACAGGTGTTAGGTAGCATCTTAGAATATTTCCCTAATGATTAGTGATGTTGAGCATTTTTTCATATACCCACTGGCCACATGCATGTCTTTTGTGGAGAAATGTCTATTCAAGTCCTTCATCCATTTTTTAAAATTGGGCTATTTTTTGTTTTTGGTATTAAGTTGTAGAGGTTCCTTATATATTCTGGACATTAATACCTTAACAGATATGTTATTTGCAAATGTTTTCTCAAATCTATAGGTTGCCTTTCACTCTGCTGTTTCCTTTGCTGTGCAGAACATTTTTAGTTTGATGTAGTCCCACTTTATATAATTTTGCTTTGGTTACTTATGCTTTTATGAAAATTTAATGTAATCAAATACATCTATAGATTCAAGGCAATTCTGTTCAAAATCACAATTGCATTTTTTTTTACAAAAATAGAAAAATATTCCTAAAACTCATGTAGAACCACAAAAGACACTGAATAGCCAAAGCAATCTCCAGGAAGAAGAACAAGATTAAACAAGGTTAAAGGCATCATACACCCTGAATTCAAAACTATTACAAAGCTACAGTAGTACTGGCATAATAACAGACATACAGATCAAGGGATCTTTGAGAAATGCAAATCAAAACCACAATGAGATACTGTCTCTCACCAGTCACTATGGTGATTCAAATTTGGCATTTTGATTAAAATGTCAAAGAATAAGAGATGCTGGTGAGGTTGCCAAGAAAAGGGACACTGATACACTGTTGGTGGAAATGTAAATTAGTTAAGACACTGTGGAAACCAGTTTGGAGATTTCTCAATGAAATGAAAAACACAACTACCATTCAGCCCAGTTATCCCATTACTGGGTATATACCCAAAGGAAAATAAATCATTCTACTAAAATACACTGGAATTTGTATGTTTATCACAGCATTATTCACAATAGTAAAGATATGGAATCAACCTAGGTGCCCATCAAAAGTGGATTGGATAAAGAAAATGTGGTACACATACACTCATGGAATACTATGAAGCCATAATAAAGAATAAAATGATGTCCTTCGCAGCAACATGGATGCAGCTGGAGGCCATTATCCTAATCAAATTAACACAGGAACAGAACACCAAATACTTACATGTTCTCACTTATGAGTGGGAGCTGGACATTGAGTACACATGGACATAAAGATGAGAACAATAGACACTTGCAACTCCAAAAGGGGGGATGAAAGGAGGAGTGTAGGGGTTGAAACCCACCTATTGGGTACTATGCTCACTATGTGGTGATGGGGTCAAATGAAAACTAAACCTTGGCATCACGCAATATATTTATGTAAAAAAATCTGCACATGTACCTCTTGATTCTAAAATAAAAATAAAAGATTGAGATAAAAAACAGATAAAGTGTATTTAGTACAGTCTATTAGGATATTCCTAGATTTAAGTTGTTTCTATATAATATTTCTAATATGTAAACTATTCCTGTATGTTTTCTTCTAGGAGTTTAAAAGTTTTAGTTCTTACATTTAAATCTTCAGTTGATTTTGATTTGATTTTGTGCCTGGTGTATGATGAATCCAACATCTACATATGGATATTCAGTTTTCCCAACACGATTTGCCAAAGAGACTGTCATTTCATGGCATCCTTATATTAATATAAAAATTAGTTTACCATGTGGGTTTATTTTGGGGTTTTCTATTCTGTTCCATTGGTCTATATGTCTGGTTTTCTTTTAATCAGTACCATGCTGTTTTGGTTATTGTAACCATGTAGTATAGTTTTAAGCTAGGTAATGTGAAGCCTCCAGCTTTTTTGTTTGTTTGTTTGACATTTGGGCTCTTTTTTGGTTCCACATGAATTTTATAATAGTTTTTTTTCAGTTCTGTGAAGAAAGACATTGGTAATTTGATAGGAATTGCACTGAGTCTGTAGATTATTCTGAATAGTATGGACATTTTAACAGTATTTAATTTTTCCAATCCTTGAGCATAGAATATTTTTACTTTTGTTTGTGTCATCTATTGTTTCTTTTGGCAATGTTTTATAGTTCTTCTTGAAGAGAGCTTTCCTGTCTGGTTAGATGAATCTCAAGTTATTTTATTATTTCTGTGGTTATTGTAAGTGAGATTGCATTCTCGATTTTGTTGTCAGCTTGAACATTATTTGTGCATAGAAATGCCACTGATTTTTGTATCTCAAAACTTTACCGAAGTCATTTGCTGAATCTAGGAGTCTTTTGAAATAATCTTTAGAATTTTCTAGTGTGGAATCATACTCTCAACCACACGAATTTACAACCAAAATCTACCAGATGTATAAAAAGGAGCTGGTACCAATCCTGCATGAACTCTTCCAAAAAATTAAGGAGGAGGGATTTCTCCCTAACCCATTCTAAAACCAGTGTTTCTGATATTAAAGTCTGCCAAAGACACAACAAAAAAGAAAACTACAGGCCGATATTCATGATGAAGAGAGGTGCAAAAATTCTCAACAAAATACTAGGAAACCACATCCAGCACTACATCAAAAATATAATCCACCGCAATCAAGTGAGCCTTATTTCTAGGATGCTGGCATGGTTCAACATATACAAATCAATAAATATAATTCACCACATAAATGGAATTAAAAACAAAAACAATATAATCATCTAAATAGATGCAGAAAAGGGACTTGATAAACTGTAACATCGCTTTATGATAAAAAACCCTAAGCAAACTAGGCATTGAAGGAACATATCTCAAAATAATAAGTACCATCTATAATAAACCCACAGCCAATATCTTACTGAACAGGTAGAAGTTGGAAACATTGCCCCCAAGAACTGGAATAAGACAGGGATGCCCACTGTCACCATTACTGCTCAACACAGTACTAGAAGTCCTAGCCAGAGCAATCAGGCAAGGTAAATAACAGACTTCCACCAGAAAAAGTGGAATTCTAATTGTCTCTTTATCTAAATCTTTTAATCAGAGCTATATGTAATATATATTTAACAAAATGTAAGACTATATTTACATTAAGTTTTAAAACAAATTTTTCATTAATTATGTAAACAAATATTTATTAAGAATCTTTTTTATGCCAAACATGCATCTAGGGTCTGAGAATACAAAAGAAGAAAAAACAAAGAAAAGTCACTGCTCACATGAATGACCTTTAGTGGAAAGAAGACACATAGTGAATGAGTAAATTACATGCATAGTACTTGATTATAGGTAATCATAATAAAGCAGGAAAGGATATTTTGCATTATCAAATGGCATGTTTAAATAAACTAGTCAGGAAAGCCTTGGCTGATCCTTGTTTCCTTCCAGTTCTGCTTTGGTAATCAAATAATCTAAAATCTCACTTTCTCTGCCGGGCATGGTGGCTCAATGCCTATATTCCCAACACTTTGGGAGGCCAAGGTGGGCAGATTACTTGAGGCCAAGAGTTCGAGACCAGCCTGGCCAACATGGTGAAACCCGTCTCTACTAAAAATACAAAAATTAGCCAGGAGTGGTGGCGGACATGTGTAATCCCAGTTACTCGGGAGGCTGAGGGAGGAGAATCACTTGAACCTGGGAGACGGAGGTTGCAATGAGCCTAGATGGCATCACTGCACTCCATCCTGGGTGACAGAGTGAGACTTTGTCTCAAAGTAAAATAAAATAAAATCTCATATTCTCTTTGATAACTGAAATTCTCTATATTTGCTGTTATAACATGGCTTCTTAGCAATATAATTACTCTACGAATGAATTGCATTATAAATTGATGGGGCTGTAACTTCTGATATAAGAAATTTTTAAAATGTACTGGTTCACTAGGCTGTAGAAGTACAAAATATTGATAATATTATGTCTTTTTTCTTGTGGTTTATTCATGAAAACTAGGCCAAGAATAAGAAAAATCAAGGCGGGGATAGTTATTCCCTTTATAATTTCAGAAACAAGTAGACAGCAGAGAATTCTGCTGAAACCTAGGTACCCACTGAAATAAAACTATACAGAAAGAGCTAATGGTAGTTGCTTAAATTTAAATTCTCCTACAATAGCCTTAAAATATATATATAGATTACATGCAAAAATAAAAATGAAAGCAGACAAATGTATGTCTTTAGCATGACTAGGGGTCAGAAAATACTAAAACTTCAAATTATTGTAAATTAAAAAAAAAAAACCTTACAGTGGAGTTATTCCTAGATCCCATCTCTATCCTCTCATGGTGCCCTAGGGGTTTCAGATAAACTGGCAACTACCTCAGAAAGAGCAAGACCACACTAATTGTGAAAATTTAAAAAGGAATTCCAAAAGGATCAGATTGGTGGGCAGAAGGAAAGTGTGTTTTGGACTTGAAGAGTTAGTCTTGGAAAACGAAACTTCTGAGAAGAGAGTAAAACATAAGAAAGGAAAAAGCACATTTAAAATCTGCTCAGTAAATGAGGGGAAAAAGGAAGTGTGTGTATGTGTTGAAGAGAGGTGTTAGGATAGACAAAATGACATTCAAAAGACAAAACAAAACAAAAGAAACTTCTCTCCCCCAAATCATTCATTTAAGAGAATACATTGCAATATTTTGACAGAAGAGGACACTCTTGACATAGGAATCCAATACAGTGCTCCAACTATCATTCCAGTCCACAAAAAGCATTTTTAGTCTATTAATATACGAAGATACTATGGAAAGAATACAGAATTAAAACATTCAAACTGATTTTTTAAATGCCCCATGAAGAACAATCATGAAACACAGAAAAATACGATGCAGCACTTCAAACTGATTTAAATATCCTAAAAACAAATAAAAATTGAACTAGTATACCAAAAATTCACAAGTTAAAAACCAAACTGTATAAAGCAGGAAGAAATGCAACAGTTCTTTTATTTTCCCATTTTCACTCACCTATTGTTATCGGGACTTTTTTTCATCTAAATTACAGACTTTATAACTAAAAGCTTCTTCCTAGGAAGATCCTATATTTTAGAAACTTTCAGTATTGATTTTCCTTATATAAATCTTTATCAAATTCACTTATCAAGCTAATTTTTCTCTGGAATCATACAATGATAAATTATTTCCTGCCTCAGTAAATTTTTACTTCCCGGATTTTAATTATTTCTGTCATATGAAATGATGTATCTGAGTCCTGTAACCACTAAATCCTTTCTAATTTATTTTCTTTATATACATTTTCACAGAAACCCTGGAATCTGGATAACCTGTTGTGTAATTTATGCTAGAATAACCTTTTATAAAGTGTTTTAAGCACTATTTATCTGACAATTATAAGACAAGACTCAGAAAAAAATGGATCAATGAAACAGAAAATGTCCCAAATCAGATGGTCAAAATAATCTATGACTTGGAAAATAAAAGCAGGAACTAAGACTGTGGCCGTGAGTGTTTGAGGAACTAAATTCCTAGTGTTTAAGTCCTGAAAGAATAAAGTTTCAGCTAATATGCGTTCTGTTCCTATTGCTTTGATAATTAATCGTGGCATTTTCATTTTTTTAGATAACTGTAATTCTCTGACTTTGCTTTTAAAAATTAATTCTCTCAATTTAATCACAGCTTATTCGAAAGAGATGACAGGTGTATAGATCTGTGGTTTCTGTCACAAGAAAATCACTTCTTGGGAGAATTTTCTATACATAACCAGTTTTAGAAATGCAAAAGGTAATTTTAATTTATTTTTGTTTTATTTTCCTATAATATTGATTACAAAAGATAGGAAAAATTAATATAAAGAAAATGACTGATTTTTAAAAATGTATCTTTGTGCATATCCTAAAAAACCCTGATCTCTACATAAAGATATCTATTATTATTTTTCTTCAGAATTTCAGAAGTAACAAAAGAGAAGAAAATTTTACGGAAATCTGAATTTCCATCTCATTAAAATAGACTGAGGAGGGATTTGGAATGTAGACACTTTATCTTATTTCCTTATCTTATTCTATTCATGTTAATATCTGTAACTAAAATAATCTTTCTTTGACTAGCTGGTTTATGCTATTTTTAGAACATAATGCTATATATTCTGTTGGAGTGGTTATTTAGTAGAATATTTTGATATAAAATCATAATCCAAACATGTGACAACTAAAATTGTTTGAAAGGACTTCTTAAAAGTATAAATGGAATAGCTTACAACTGATGCATGCTTTTGTAAAAAAAAAAAAAAAGTTGTTAAATCAATTAAATACCAAAGAAAAACTGATATTGGAAACATTAGTTAAACCATAATGGAAAAATTTCCAAGTTTTTAGATTTTTGTCTGAGTTTACTCCTTAATACCTACAGAGTTTGGGGTTAGGTTTATCAGCTTGAGGCGTCAGTTTGGTTTCATTTTGGTTTGAAAGAAGAAACAGAAATTAAGAGAGGGATTTTGAAAAAGAAAGAAGTCATGGAAAGTGTGAGGCACAAACTATGCTAACAAAATTCAGTCAACCCTTTTGCTAAGAACATAACTATATCTCTCATCAGTCAGAATGGCAGTTATTAAAATGTCAAAAAATAAAAGATGCTCTTGAGGTTTCAGAGAAAAGTGAACACTTATACACTATTGGTAGAAATGAAAATTAATTCAGGCACTGTGGAAAGCAGTTTAGAGATTTTTCAAAGAACCTGAAGCAGATCTATCATTTGACCAGCAATCCCATTACAGGGTATATAACCAAAGGAAAATCAATTGTTCCATCAAAAAGACGTATGTATGTTTATGTCCCTCATGGTGCTATTCATAACAACAAAGACAGAATCAATGTAGGTGCCCATTAATGGTGGATTGAATAAAGAAAATGTGGTATGCGTACACCATGGAATACTATGCATACATAAAGATAAATAAAATCATGTTTTTTGTGGCGGTATGTATGCAGCTGGAGGCCAAAATCTTAAGTGAATTAATGCAGAAACAGAATCTCAAACACTGCATATTCTCACTTATAAGTGGGAGTTAGACATTTGGTACACAAATATATCAACCTGGAAAAACAGACATTAGCGACTGTCAGGGGATGGGAGAGAGGCTGGCGTGGTACCCAAAACTACCTGTTGGGTACTATGGTTACTACTTGGGTGATGGGATCATCTTTATCCCAAACCTTAGTATTACACATATACCCATGTCACACACTGTCATGTGCCCTCTGAATCCAAAATAAAAGTTGAAAAAAACGAATTAACAAAATCAAACATATTAGATTTTAATTTTTATATATTACATGCCTTTCACAAAGACTTCTATTTTTCTTCATGCTGCTTAAAAGTTATGGCTGTAAGAAAAGTTAAAAAAAAAGAAATACCTATATTGTATCTTAAATATCATTTTGTGCTTTTCTATCGGTGGTGCAGAATGAATAGATGCTCTGGGAAATGACATCAATTCTATATCATTTATTTATTCACTGAACTCACATTTATTGGGTTAACATATGTGGCCAGTTGCTGTGATAGCCCCAGGGTTATAAAGGTTAAGTAAGCATGGTCCATTAAGGTACTTACAATACATAGGGGAGCAAGTCACAGAAGTCAGAGTTCCAGTGCAAAGCTAGGTGTAAGCCTGGACTGTGTTAGGAGTATGTAAGATGGACATTATCCAAAATGTTAGGCTGCCCAGTGTTTGCACATTTGAAAGTCGTTTTCTGGGATATTTAATATTGAGTCAAATAAAAAAATGAAAAGAATATTTTGTACAAGACAGCACATTCAAAGATATACTATTTTCTGGTCAACATTTTTTTATGCTCCAGAAAGCTACAACAACAGATATTTCTTGGCTCCCGGGGGCTATGATGAATTTCAAAAGGAGGTGGTGTAACTTCTATGCTCAGAAAGCACTTACAAGTTAAATAGGAGCAATAAAGTTGAAGGTATATAAAAACTTAGAATAACAATAGTAAGTAGAAAAATGACTGTGTATGAGTGGTTGAGTGTGTGCAATGGATGTTTCTGCTCACCCCTGTAGAGATACAGCAAACCCCAGTGCTGCCAAGACTGTGGTGGAACCTCTGTGGCTTCTAGGGGAGGTGTGTAGTTCAGCCCATGACGTCGATATGGTTCAGGGTGCTATTTACTGACTATTTGGCTGGAACAATCTCCTGAATTTTATGTGAACTGCTTAGTGGAAAGTTTTAAAATCAAGCAATATCTGTAAATATATTTCTTGGCAAGAGAAATAGTATGAAAAGGATAAAGTGGGAAACTTTTCTGGGCAGTGAGGTGAATAAAACACTGGTAGAGAAAATGAGACTGATCTAAAGATATTGACAAATATATTAGAAAAGAGGAAAAGAGAAGATTAAGTTCTCATACTTGCCAGCAAACAAAATTTGATCATTCATACATTATGTGAAGAGAAATCTGAAAGTTTAGGAATTGTGTTGATACAGCTTGCACTAAAATTCAATCAGCTTTTTATTAGAAATGATATTAACACACATAAGTTCATAGCTTACTACTGATTACAGTAAGTTCATAGCTTACTATTGATTACATTTACAAGAACAATAATACAAACATAGAATTTGTTGATGTAAAATAAATTTGCTAGCAAAAAATTTAAATCTATAATTGTGAGTCAATGACTGGAAATGACTTTACAAATCTATTACAAATATTAAATATTTTGTTACACTGAAGAAATATGTTTCCTAAAAAAGCATTTCATTAAACATATGAGGTCTGATTATGCACACATTGTGGAATTTCATGTGTACAAAATTGTATGTTTCCACACTGGTTTAGGAAATAATATTAAAAATTTTTTTAATTGAAAGAATAATTTGTTTTTCCTTTTTTTCTCCTTGAAAGTTATCTGTTTTAAAAGTAATTTATCTTAATATTTCAGTTATAGAACCAAAGAATTATGCTTTACAGACTTGAAATTTCCTCTGCACAGTGGTGCGATTTCTGGGGAATTGATATATAAAAAAATACTATTTACTAGACATTGTATGAAATAGCATGTTTAATGTTTAGTTGTATGTCTTTGCTTTCCATTTTCGATAAGTAGATTTGTCGAAATTCCTCTAGCCCGAAAGAAGTGAGTGTCTTTGGTGTGTCAGTCACAAAATCAACTATCCACTCATTGAGAAAGAAAAGGAGAAATACCAGGTTAAATTTCGAAAAGCCATGGCTGGTAAGGTGTTTTTAAATATGTGGCTTAAAATTCTAGAAAATCCTGAGCCAGGATTGCAGAAATTGGCATTTTGATTCTGAGGTGTGCACAAACTTGAGAAGTTTGAAGAAAACCTTTGGAATTTTAAAGGAATAGTAATAACTTTAAATCTTTGATTGTGTCAGTGATACAGTCAATTTTGCAAAGATGTAAAAACATAATAAAAGAACGGGTATGTCTTTATAAATTCATAATAAAATTGCAAAGCATCCTATTCTCCCCTAGAAAAAAGGGTAAATTTTTGCTTAGCTTTGAATTATATTGTCAGAACCCAGTAAAGCGAAAAATTTCATTCAGAAAACACCATTCAATTTGAGCTCTGTTGATAATTCAATTAGATTTAGTCTCATTGTTAGGATATTTACTTACTCGATGATGCTTATTTGAATGGGGAAAATTTTATTTATGGAAATACATTTTATTATAGGACTTAGAATGTATAGACATAATACAAATTATATTAATCTGCATGCTGATATTCCAAAGAGCTTTTGGGGAATTTTCTGTTTGCTATTTTCCTTCAGGAAATATTTCAGGAATCTTAGCCAGGTTTAAATTGCTATATCTGTGAAAATAATGTGAACATTGATATACATATTTAATTTAATTTATAATGATGTATTTAATAAAGATTCTAACTCAGAAGATTTCTTTTTTTCTGAGACAGACTTAGGAAACAAGTCTGTCTTCTTTCTTTAAAAGCAGAGCTTCTGAAGAGAATAGATCCCAGACTAAATTCAATACGATTTTCAAATGTTTATCCAGAGACATCAAGAATTAATTCTGTTTTTGTCAGACTCAGCCTACTAATGTGTTTTATATATGGCAGAGTAGGTCCTAAACCTATCTTTCAAGCAGTTGATATTGTCAAATCTTTTTTCCTTTCTAGAAGGTTTAAAAATAAGAAAGCTATTATTCTATTCCTTCTGCTATCAAAATTCAACAGTGAGATGTTACTGTCAGCAACCCAGAATTAAGTATTGAATATTGGATGTTGAGAATTATCCAGAATGGGATACTGTAGACAGTGGACAGTCTTGTCTTTGAAGGGTTATTTTAATATTCCCTTCATATATTTGGGTGCTCTAATATATGTTTATAATTGTTATGTCCTCCTGGTTATCTGATCCTTTATCATTATAACTTAACATTTATTTTATCTGATTTAAATACGGCCACCCCTTTTTCTTTTGGTTCCCATTTGCATGGAATTTCTTTTTCAGTCCTTTCATTTTCAGACTGTGCGTGCCCTTACATCAAAAGTGTTTCTGTTATAGACAGAATACAGTTAGAGCTGGCTTTTTACTCATTCAGCCACACTGGGTCTTTTTATTGAATAATTTAATCCACTTATACTTAATTAATTACATGAAAGGATTTACTATTGCCATTTTCTTCAGCGCTTCTTGTATTTCTTGTAGTCATTTTGTTTCCTTTTTCCTCTGTTTCCCTTTTTTTGGGGGATGCTGGGGACAGGGTCTCACTCTGTCACCCAGGCTGTAGGGCAATTCTGGGTTGAAAATTCTTTTCTTTAAGAATGTTGAATATTGACCCCCCACTCTCTTCTGGCTTATAGGGTTTCTGCAGAGGGATCCTCGGCCTTTGTAGATGACCTGACCTTTCTCTCTGGCTTCCCTTAACCTTTTTTCCTTCATTTTGACCTTGGAGAATCTGATGATTATGTGTCTTGGGGTGGACCTTCTTGTGGGATATCTTTGTGGCGTTCTCTGCGTTTTCTGCATTTGAAGACTGTCCTGTCCTGCTAGGTTGGGGAAGTTCTCCTGGATAATATCCTGAAGTGTGTTCTCCAGCTTGTTTCCATTCTCCCCGTCTCCTTCTGGTACTCCAATCAATCGTAGCTTTAGTCTTTTTACCTAGTCCCATTTTTCTTGGAGGCTTTGTTTTTTTTCATTCTTATTTCTTTAATCTTGTCTGCATGCCTTATTTCAGCAAGGTGGTCTTTAAACTCTGATATCCTTTCTTCTGCTTGGTCAATTTGGGTGTTGATACTTGTGTATGCTTCACGAAGTTTTTGTGCTGTGTTTTTCTGTTCCATAAGGTCATGCGTGTTCCTCTCTAAACTGGTTATTCTAGTTAGCAGCTCCTCTAACCTTTTATCAAGGTTCTTAGCTTCTTTGCATTTAGTTAGAACATGCTCCTTTAGCTCAGCAGAGTTTTTTATTACCCATCTTCTGAAGCCTACTTCTGTCAATTCGTCCATCTCATCCTCTATCCAGTTCTGTGCCCTTGCTAGAGAAGCACTGTCATCATTTGGAGGAGAAGAGGCACTCTGGCATTTTTGGTTTTCAGCGTTGTTTTGTTGATTTTTTTCTCATCTTCACGAGTTTATCCAGTTTTGATCTTTGAAGCTGCTGACCCTTGGATGGGGTTTTTGTGGGGATTTTTGTTGTTGTTGTTGATTCTATTGTTGTTGCTTTCTGTTTGTTTGTTTTTCTTTCAATGGTCAGGTCCCTCTTCTGTAGGGTTGCTGCATTTTGCTGGGGGTTCACTTCAGGCCTATTCAACTGGTTCACTCCCTCGCCTGGAGATGTCACTCAAGGTGACTGGAGAACAGCAAAGATGAGTGCCTGCTCCTTCCTGTGGGATCTCTGACCTCAAGAGACACCAACCTGACACCAGTAGGATCACTCCTGTATAGGGTGTCTGACAACCCCTGCTGGAGGGTCTCACCCAGTTGCGTGGCACAGGGAACAGGACCCATTTAACGAAGCACTCTGACAGTCCCTTAGTGGAGGGATGTGCTTCGCTGAGAGGAAACCCACTCATCTGGACTGCCTCGTTTCCTCAGAACTACCAGGAGGAAAGGTAGGTACAGTGTTCCTGGTTAGCATTTTTTCCCAGGACTTTGAATATCTTATCCCACTTAATTCTGGTGTGCTATGTTCCTGCTAATAAATCTGCCGATAATCTTATGGAAACTTTCTTATACATGATTAGTTGCTTTTCTTTTGCTGTTTTCAAGATTCTTTGTCTTTGACTTTTGACAGGGTATAATGAGTCTCAGTGTCAATGTTTATTGTTCATCCTAGCTGGAGTCCTTTGTGTTTCTACAGTTTAATGTCCAATTACGTGGATTTAGGAAGTTTTCTCATATTATTCTTTGAATAAGCTCTCTGGAAAAGTTTGTTTTAAAACATCAAGAGAGGCCAGGCGCGGTGGCTCACGCCTGTAATCCCAGCACTTTGGGAGGCTGAGGCAGGTGGATCACGAGATCAGGAGATCGAGACCATCCTGGTTAACACGGTGAAACCCCGTCTCTACTAAAAATACAAAAAATTAGCTGGGCGTGGTGGCGGGCGCCTGTAGTCCCAGCTACTGGGGAGGCTGAGGCAGGAGAATGGTGTGAACCCGGGAGGCGGAGCTTGCAGTGAGCCGAGATCGCGCTACTGCACTCCAGCCTGGGCGAAAGAGCGAGACTCCACCTCAAACAAACAAACAAACAAACAAAAAAACAACCAAAAAAAAACATCAAGAGAAGTGTGTTCTTTAAAGATTTGGAAGAGTTAACCAGTAAAATCATTTGAACCTACTGTTTCCTTTGTTGCAAAATAATTAACAAAAATTTAACTTTAATTGATGCAGTTCAATGTAGGGCTTCTAATTCCTGTATAGGCATCTTTAGTTGTATTTTTCAAGGAATTGATTTTAATCTGAGTCAATACATTTATTGGCATTTGTTCATAAGTCACTCATTCTCCATTTAATATCTGTAAGATTTTTGCAAATGTTCCCCACACCTTTTCATTCAGATAATGATAATTTTTGTCTTGTCTCTTTTTTTCTGTTAACTCTAGTTATTTCAAACTTACTGATCTATTCAAAGACTGGCTTTCACAGTAATCAATTTTATCTATTAGGTTCTTATTTCATACTTTTCTGCTGTATTATTATTTCTTTCCTTTTGTTCTTTTGGGGTTAACTTATTTTTCACTTGGTAGTACGTTAGGGTAAAGCTTAAGTCAATTATTTGAGACCCTTTATTTTTTACTTAATGAAATAATTATCTTTCTACTCACTATTAACACATCTCCCAAATTTTGATAGGTGTTTAATTTTTATTAAAATATTTTGTAATTTTATGTCTCATGGATTTATGTAGAGGCATGCTTTTAATTTTCTAAATATTAGTGGATTTTCTAGTGTCATCTTGCTAACAATTTCTAATTTATTTTTATTGTATGAGAGAACATACTGTGCATAATTTCTATCCTCCAAGACTTATTGAGTCTGGTTTTATGTCCAGTGTATGAACGAACTTGGTGAATGTTTCGTATGCAGTTATGAAGAATCTTCATTCTGCTGCTGTTAGTGGTAGTGTTTGCTCTAAACATGCAAACAAAGTTAAGCTGGTTGATATTGTTAATAAATTATTCTGTAACCTTACTAATTTTCCCTCTTTTTGTTTTATCAATTAAAGGTGGGAGCTTGAAAAGTCAATCTCATAGAAGTAGAGAGGAGAATAATAGTTACCAAAGCCTGGAAAGCGTATATGGAGGGGAGGGGATAAAGAGAGATTGGGTACAAACATGGTTAGATAAAATAAACGACTTCTAATGTTAGCTAGCACAGTAGTGACTACAGTTAAAAACAATGTATTGTATATTTCAAAATAGCTAGAAGAAAGAACTTGCAATGTTTCCAACGCAAGAAATGACAAATGTTTGAGTTATGGATATCATAAATACCCTAATTTAATCATTACACATTCTATGCATGCCACAAAATATCACATGAACCCCACAAATATGTACAAATATACATCAGAAAATGTTTTTTAAAAGAAAAGAGAGTTAAAATATCCAAATGTAATTTTGTGTCTTTTCTAATTTCATTTTATTTTTAATCATTAAGCATTTTGAATCCCACTTAATAGATGCACACACATTTAGTGTTTTTATGTCTTCTGGAATGTTTGATTAATTTATCATTATGTGATACTGCTTTTTATTCATGGTAATATTTCTTCTTCTGAATTACATTTTGTCTGGCGTAAATATAACCACTCCTGGTTTCTTTAGATTAATGTTTACATGGTACATAATTTCCATATTTTAACTGTTAGTATATTATTTATTCATATAAACGTAAATGGCTTTACAAATACAGTATATCATTGAATAATGTTTCTTTATCCAATCTGATATTATATGTCTATTAACTGTAGTCAGACCATTTATATTTAATGTAATTGTTCAAATGGTTGAATTTACATCTATAATCTTTCTCTTTGTTTCTGCTTTGTCCCATAATTACTACCTTCAATTATATTGAGTTTTTAAAATTACTTCATTTTTTTTCAATACTGGCTTATTAGCAATAACCTTTTCTTTTGTTTTTATTGGTTGTTCTATATTAAAAGTTATCCAAACTTCCCTACACAGTCTATCTTTAAATAGTATTATATCACTTCTTGTGTAGTATAAAACTTTATAGTAGTATGCTGAATGTTCCTTTCTGACTCTTTTTGAGTGAGAAATACTTTTAATATTTTTCCATATATATTTTTTATGTTCCATATTGTCTCTCATGTTCTTTTGTGACACCGATTATATATGTGGTGTATTTTCTTGTATTGTCTAACCACTAATTCTTTACTGTTTGGTCCTTTTTCATATTTTTGAAGCTTTCTTCTGTTTTCATTCTGGATAGTTCTTATCCCTGATTTATTCTTTTGCATTGTGTAATCTAATCTAGTATTTATCTTGTTTATGATGTTTTTATTTCCAGTATTGTATTTTTTTTTTTTTTTTGAGTTTCACTCTTGTTGCCCAGGCTGGAGTGCAATGGTGCAATCTCAGCTCACCTCAACCCCTGGCTCCCAGCTTTAAGCGATTCTCATGCCTCAGCCTCCTGAGTAGCTGGGATTACAGGTATGCACCACCACACCCAGCTAATTTTGTATTTTTAGTAGAGACGGGGTTTCTCCATGTTGGTCAGGCTGATCTGGAACTCCTGACCTCAGGTGATCTGCCTGTTTTGGCCTTCCACAGTGCTGGGATAACAGGTGTGAGCCACTGCGCCCATCCGTCCAGTATTGCATTTTAATTTCTAGAAGTTCTATATGAAATATAAAAAGTAGAATAGGAATAGATTATATTTCTGTTTCTTTCAAATGTTAGACCACAAAACAGGACTTTAAAAAATTCAAAAAAATTGAACTCATAGCAAGTATGTTTTCTGACTACAGTGGAATAAACTAGAAACTGACAACAAGAGGAACTTTGGAAACTATACAAATACATAAAAATTAAGCAATATGCCCCGGAATGACCAGTAAGTCAATGAAGAAATTAAGAAGGGAATACAAAATTTTTTTGAAACAAATGAAAATGGAAATATACAATAACAAAACTTATGGGATACAACAAAAGTAGTGCTAAGAGGAAAGTTTAGAGTAATAAGCAACTTCATGAAAAATGTAGTAAAACTTCAAATAAACAACCCAACAATGGATCTTGAAGTAGAAAAGTGAAAGCAAACCAAACCCAAAATTAGAAGGAAAGAAATAATAAAAATCAGACTTGCAATAAGTGAAATTGAAATTTTAAAAAATACAAAAGATTAATCAAAAAGTTTGTTTTTCAAAAAGATAAACAAAATTGACAAACTTTTAGCCAGACTATGAAAAAAAGAAAGAAGACCAAAATAAAAAAATCAGAGATGAACAAGGAGACAATACAACTGACACTGCAGAAATTTAAAGAATCATCAGAGACTGCTCTGAGCAGCTATATGCCAATGAATTTGAAAACTTAAAGTTGGATAAACTCATAAACACATATAACCTCCCAAAATGGAACCATAAAGAAATTCAAAATCTGAATAGACCAATAACAAATAATGAAATCAAAGCTGCAATAAAAAGTCTTCCAGCTAAGAATAGCCTGAGACCTGATGGCTTCACTGATACATTTTACCAAATATTTAAAGAACTAATACCAATCCTACTCACACTATTCTGAAAAAATAGAGGAGGAAGGAATAAGTTTCAACTCATTCTATGAGGCCAATATTACCCTGGTACCAAACCAGCAAAGACACATCAGAAAAAGAAATCTGCAAGCCAGTATCCCTCATGAACATAGATACAGAAATCCTCAAGAAAATACTAGCAAACTGGATTCAGCAGTACCTCAAAAAAAAAAAAATTCACCACAATCACGTGGGCTTTATTCTTGGAATGCAAGTTTGACTCAACATATGCAAATCCATACATGTGATTTACCACATAAACAATCAAAAACAAAAAAACATATCATCATCTCAACAGATGCAGAAAAATTTTTTGATGAAATCTAACATGGCTTCTTGATAAAAACTGACAACAAACTAGGCATTGAAGGAACATATCTCAAAATGAGAAGAGCTATCTATGACAAACCACAGGCAATATCATACTGAATAGGCAATAACTAGAAGCATTTCCCTTGAAAACTAGAAAAAGACAAGGGTGCCCACTCTCATCACTCCTATTCAGCATAGGACTGGAAGTCCTAGTCAGAGCAGTCAGGGAAGAGAAATAAATAAAACACATCCAAATAAGAAAAGAAGAAGTCAAGCTACCTCTCTTTGCAGATTATGTGATTTGATACCCAGAAATCCCTCAAGACTGCTCCAAAAGAACCCTTGTACTGATAAGTGGCTTTAATCAATTTTCAGGAAACAAAGTAAATATACAAAAATCAGTAGCATTTCTATGTACCGATAATATTCAAGCTGAGAGCCAAATCAAGAACATAATCCCATTTATAATAGCCACACACACACACAAAATACCTAGGAATACATCTAACCAAGGTGGTGAAAAATATCTATGAAGAGAAATAGAAAACACTGCTAACGAAGTCATAGATGACACAAACTAATAAAAAGAAATTCCATGTTCATGGGTAGGAAGAATCAATAATGTTAAAATGGCCATATGGCCCAAAGTAATCTATAGACTTAATACTATTCCTGTCGCTATTTCTATGAGTTCAACTGTTTTTGGAATATACATCCATGTTAGATCATATGATATATGTCTTTATATGGCTGGCATTTTTCACTTAGCTGGATGTCCTCTAGATTCATTTATGTTGTCACAAATGACAGTTTCCTTCTCTTTTAAGGCTGAGCATATTCCTTTGTGTGTACATACCACATTTTCTTTATCTATGGATCCACTGATAAATGCTTAGTTTGATTACATTTCATGGCTATCTTAAATAATGCTGTAATATACATGGACAAGGAGATAGATTGTTGATATATTAATATGCTTCCCTTTGGAAATATAACCAGTAGTTGAATTGTTGGATCATATGGTAGCTTTATTTTTTAATTTTGTGAGAAATCTCTACACTGTTGTTCATTACTACTGTACTAATTTACATTTCCACTAAGAATGTGCACGGGTTCCCTTTTTTTCATATCCTAATGAACATGTGACATCTTTTGTTTTTTTTATAACAGCCTTCCTAACAGATGTCAAATGATTAGTTATCCTGTTTGTAATTTGCATTTTCCTGATGATTAGTGATGTTGAGCATGTTTTTATATATCTGTTGGCCATTTGTATATCTTCTTTTAAGAAATATATTTTCAGGTTCTTTGTCCATTTTTAATATTTTTTTCTATTGAGTTGTTTAGTTCCTTATATATTTTGAATATTAACCTTTTGTCAGATATATGGTTTGAAAATATTTTCCCTAATTTTTTAGATTGCCTCTTTACTCTGGTGTTTTTTTTCTTTTTCAGTGCAGTAGCTTTTTACGTTTGATGTAATTTTGTTTATCTCTTGCTTTTTTTATTATTATACTTTAAGTTCTGGGGATACATGTGCAGAACTTGCAGATTTATTACATAGGTATACACGTGCCCTGGTGATTTGCTGCACCCATCAACCCGTCATCTACATTAGGTATTTCTTCAAATGCTATCCTTCCCCTAGCCCTCCACTCCCCGACAGTTCTCGGTGTGTGATATTTGCCTCCCTGTGTCCATGTGTTCTCATTGTTGAACTCCCACTTAATGAGTGAGAACATACAGTGTTTGGTTTTCTGTTCCTGTGTTACTTTGCTGAGAATGATGGTTTCCAGCTTCATCCATGTCCCTACAAAGGACGTGAGCTCATCCTTTTTTATGGCTGCATAGTATTCCATGGTGTATGGTGTATATGTGCCACATTTTCTTTATCCACTCTATCATTGGTGAGCATTTGGGTTGGTTCCAAGTCTTTGCTATTGTGAACAGTGCTGCCATAAACATACATGTGCATGTGTCTTTATAGTAGAATGATTTATAATCCTTTGGGTATATACCCAGTAAGGGGATTGCTGGGTCAAATGATATTTCTGATTCTACATCCTTGAGGAATCGCCACACTCTCTTCCACAATGGTTGAACTAATTTACACTCCCACCAACAGAATAAAAGCATTCCTATTTCTCCACATCCTCTCCACCATCTGCTGTTTCCTGACTTTTTAATGATCGCCATTCTAACTGGCGTGAGACGGTATCTCATTGTGGTTTTGATTTGTATTTCTCTAATGACCAGTGATGATGAGCTTTTTTTCATATGTTTGTTGGCCACATAAATGTCTTCTTTTGAGAAGTGTCTCTTCATATCCTTTGCCCACTTTTTGATGGGATTGCTTGTTTTTTTTTTCTTGTACATTTGTTTAAGTTCCTTGTAGATTCTGAATATTAGCTCTTTGTCAGATGGATAGATTGCAAAAATTTTCTCCCATTGTGTAGGTTGCCTGTTTACTCTGATGATAGTTTGTTTTGATGTGCAGAAGGTCTTTAGTTTAATTAGATCCCATTTGCTAATTTTGGCTTTTGTTACCACTGCTTTTGGTGTCTTAGTTGTGAAGTATTTGCCCATGCCTATGTCCTGAATGGTATTGCCTAGGTTTTCTTCTAGGGTTTTTATGGTTTTAGGTCTTACATTTAAGTCTTTAATCCATCTTGAGTTAATTTTTGTATAAGGTGTAAGGAAGGGGTCCAGTTTCAGTTTTCTGCATATGGCTAGCCAGTTTTCCCAACACCATTTATTAAATAGGGAATCCTTTCCCTATTGCTTGCTTTTGACGGGTTTGTCAAAGATAAGATGGTTGTAGATGTGTGGGGTTATCTCTGAGGCCTCTGTTCTGTTTCATTGATCTATATTTCTCTTTTGGTACCAGTTCCATGTTGTTTTGGTTCCTGTAGCCTTGTAGTATAGTTTGAAGTCGGGTAGCATGATGCCTCCAACTTTGTTCTTTTTGCTTAGGATTGTCTTGGCTATACGGGCTCTTTTTTGGTTGCATATGAAATTTAAAGTAATTTTTTCTAATTCTATGAAGAAAGTCAATGGTAACTTGATGGGAATAGCATTGAATCTATAAATTACTTTGGGCAATATGGCCATTTTCACGATATTCATTCTTGCTATCCATGAGCATGGAATGTTTTTCCATTCGTTTGTGTCCTCTCTTGTTTCCTTGAGCAGTGATTTGTAGTTCTCCTTGAAGAGGCCCTTCGCATCCCTTGTAAGTTGTATTCCTAGGTATTTTACTCTTTTGTAGCAATTGTGAATGGGAGCTTACTCATAATTTGGCTCTCTGTTTGTCTATTGTTGGTGTACAAGATTGCTTGTGATTTTTGCACATTGATTTTTGTATGCTGAGACTTTGCTGAAGTTATTTATTAGCTTAAGATTTTGGGCTGAGACAATGGGGTTTTCTAAATATACAATCATGTCTTCTGCAAACAGAGACAGTTTGACTTTCTCTCTTCCTATTTGAATACTCTTTATTTCTTTATCTTGCCTGATTTCCCTGGCCAGAACTTCCAATACTATGTTGAACAGGAGTGGTGAGAGAGGGCATCCTTGTCTTGTGTCAGTTTTCAAAGGGAATGCTTCCAGCTTTTGCCCATTCAGTATGATATTGGCTGTGGGTTTGTCATAAATACTTCTTATTATTTTGAGATACATTCCATCAATACCCAGTTTAGTGAGAGTTTTTAGCATTAAGGTGTGTTGAATTTTATTGAAGGCCTTTTCTGCATCTATTGAGATACTCATGTGTTTTTGTCATTGGTTCTGTTTATGTAATCAATTACATTTATTGATTTGCATATGTTGAACTAGCCTGGCATCTCAGGGATGAAGCTGACTTGATCGTGGTAGATAAACTTTTTGATGTGCTGCTGGATTTGGTCTGCCAGCATTTTATTGAGGACATTCACATCGATGTTCATCAGGGATATTGGCCTGAAACTTTCTTTTTTTGTTGTCTTTGCCAAATTTGAGTGTCAGGATGATGCTGGCCTCATAAAATTAGTTAGGGAGGAGTTTCTCTTTTTCTGTTGTTTGGAATAGTTTCAGAAGGAATGTTACAATCTCCTCTTTGTACCTCTGGTAGAATTTGGGTGTGAATCTGTCTGGTCCTAGGCTCTTTTTGGTAGGTATGCTATTAATTACTGCCTCAATTTCACAACTGGTTATTGGTCTATTCAGGGATTTGACTTCTTCCTGATTTAGGCTTGGGAGGGTGTATGTGTCCAGGAATTTATCCATTTCTTCTAAATTTTCTAGTTTATTTGCACAGAGGTGTTTATAGTATTCTCTGATGATAATTTATATTTCCGTGGGATCAGTGGTGATATTCCCATTATCATTTTTTATTGTGTCTATTTGACTCTTCTCTCTTTTCTTCTTTATTAGTCTGGCTAGTGGTCTATGTTTTTTGTTCATCTTTTCAAAAAACCACCTCCTGGATTCATTTATTTTTTGAAGGTTTTTTTTGTCTTTATCTCCTTCGGTTCTGCTCTGATCTTAGTTATTTCATGTCATCTGCTAGCTTTTTAATTTGTGTACTTGTGTTTCTCTAGTTCTTTTCATTGTGATATTAGGGTGTCAATTTTAGCTCTTTCCCACTTTCTCCTGTAGGTATTTAGTGCCATAAATTTCCCTCTAAACACTGCTTTAGCTGTGTCCCAGAGATTCTGTTATATTGTGTCTTTTTTCTCATTGGATTCAAAGAACTTATTTATTTCTGCCTTAATATTGTTATTTACCCAGCAGTCATTCAGAAGGTTGTTCAGTTTCCATGTAGTTGTGCAATTTTGAGTGAGTTTCTTAATCCTGAGTTCTAATTTGATTGCACTATGGTCTGAGAGACTGTTTGGTATTATTTCTGTTCTTTTGAATTTGCTGGGGAGTGTTTTACTTCCAATTATGTAGTCAATTTTAGAGTAAGTGTGATGTGGTGCTGAGAAGAATGTATATTCTGTTGATTTGGGGTGGAAAGTTCTGTAGATGTCTATTTGGTCTTCTTGGTCCAAAGCTGAGTTCAAGTCCTGAATATCCTTGTTAATTTTCTGTGTCGTTGATCTGTCCAATATTAAGAGTGGGGTGTTAAAGTCTCCCACTATTACTGTGTGGGAGTCTAAGTCTCTTTGTAGGTCTCTAAGAACTTGCTTTATGAATCTGAGTGCTCGTGTGTTGGGTGAATATATATTTAGGATAGTTAGATCTTCTTGTTGAATTGATCCCTTTACCATTATGTAATGGCCTTCTTTGTCTCTTTTGATCTTTATTGGTTTAAAGTCTGTTTTACCAGAGACTAGGATTGCAAACCCTCCCTTTTTTTTTCTTTCCATTTGCTTGGTAAATCTTCCTCCACCCCTTTATTTTGAGCCTATGTGTGTCTTTGCATGTCAGATGGGTCCCCTGAATACAACACACCAATGGGTCTTGCCTCTTTATCCATTTGCCAATCTGTGCCTTTTAATTGGGACATTTAGCCCATTTACATTTAAGGTTAATATTGTTATGTGTGAATTTAATCCTGTCATTATGATGCTACCTGATTATTTTGCACATTAGCTGATGCAGTTTCTTCATAGTGTCATTGGTCTTTATATTTTTGTGTGTTTTTGCATGGTTGGTACTAGATTTTCCTTTCCATACGTAGTGCTTCCTTCAGAAGCTCATGTGAGGCAGGCCTAATGGTGACAAAATCTCTCAGCATTTGCTTGTCTGTAAAGGATTATTTTTCTCCTTCGCTTATGAAACCTAGTTTGGCTGGATATGAAATTCTGGGTTGAAAATTCTTTTCTTTAAGAAGGTTGAGTATTGGCCCCCACTCTCTTCTGGCTTGTAGGGTCTCTGCAGAGAGATCCGCTGTTGGTCTGATGGGATTCCCTTTGTGGGTAACCCGACCTTTCTCTCTGGCTGTGCTTAACGTTTTTTCCTTAATTTCAACCTTGGTGAATCTGATGATTATGTGTCTTGGGATTGCTCTTCTTGAGGAGTATCTTTGTGGTAGTCTCTGTATGTCCTTAATTTGAATGTTGGCCTGTCTTGCTAGATTCGGGAAGTTCTCCTGGATAATATCCTGAAGAGTGTTTTCCAACTTTGTTCCATTCTCCCCATCACTTTCAGGTACACCAATGAAATGGAGGTTTGGTCTTTTCACATAGTCCCATATTTCTTGGAGGGTTTGTTTGCTCCTTTTCATTCTTTTTTCTCTAATTTTGTCTTCACAATTTAGTTCATTAAGTTTATCTTCAATCTTTGATATCCTTTCTTCCACTTGATCGATTTGGCTATTGCTACTCGTATACGCTTCACGAAGTTCTCTTGGGGTGTTTTTCACCTCCATCAGGTCATTTATGTTCCTTTCTAAACTAGTTATTCTAGTTAGCTATTCCTCTAACCTTTTTTCAAGGTTCTTAGCATTCTTGCATTGGGTTAGAACATGCTCCCTTAGCTCAGAGAAGTTTGTTATTACCCACCTTCTGAAGCCTACTTCTGTCAATTCGTCAAACTCATTCTCCCTTATTTTGTTCCCTTGCTGGCGAGGAGTTGTGATCCTTTGGAGGTGAAGAGGCATTCTGGTTTTTGGAGTTTTCAGCCTTTTTGCACTGGTTTTTCCTCATCTTCATGGATTTATCTACATTTGGTCTTTGATGTTGGTGACCTTTGGATTTTTGGTGACCTTTGGGGTTTTGGTGTGGACATCCTTTTTGTTGATGTTGATGCTATTCCTTTCTGTTTGTTAGTTTTTCTTCTAACAGTCTGGCCTCTCTGCTGCAGGTCTGCTGCAGTTTGCTGAAGGTCCACTCTAGGCCCTGTTTGCCTGGGTATCACCAGTGGAGGTTGCAGAACAGCAAAGATTGCTACCTGTTCCTTCCTATGGAAGCTATGCCCCAGAAGGGCACCCGCTAGATGCCAGCAGGAGCTCTCCTGTATGAAGTGTTTGTCACCCCTGCTGGGAGGTGTCTCCCAGTCAGGCGGCATGGGGGTCAGGGACGCACTTGAGGAGGCAGTCTGTCTCTTATCAGAGCTCGAGCGCTGTGCTGGGAAATCTGCTCTCTTTGGAGCTGCCAGGCAGGAACATTTAAGTCTGCTGAAGCTGCACCCATAGCCACCCTTCCCCCAGGTGCTCTGTCCCAGGGAGATGGGAGTTTTATCTGTAAGCCCCTGACTGGGGCTGCTGCCTTTCTTTCAGAGATGCCCTGCCCAGACAGGCGGAATCTAGAGAGGCAGTCTGGCTACAGGGGCTTTGCTGAGCTGTGGTGGGCTGCACCCAGTTCGAACTTCCTGGTGGCTTTGTTTACACTGTAAGGGGAAAACCACCTACTCAAGCCTCAATAATGGCAGATGCCCCTCCCCACTCAAGCATCACAGGTCAACTTCAGACTGCTGTGCTGGCAGTCAGAATTTCAAGCCAGTGAATCTTAGCTTGCTGGGCTCCGTAGGGGTGGGATCCACTGAGCTAGACCACTTGGCTCCCTGGCTTCAGCTGCCTTTCTAGGGGAGTGAATGGTTCTGTCTTGCAGGTGTTCAAGGCACCACTGGGGTGTGAAAAAAAACTGCGGCTAGCTTGGTGCCTGCCCAAATGGCCACCCAGTTTTGTGCTTGAAACCCAGGGCTCTGGTGGTGTAGGCACCTGAGAGAATCTCCTGGTCTGCAGGTTGTGAAGACCATGGGAAAAGCCTAGTATATGGGCTGGAGTGCATCATTCCTCATGGCACAGTCCCTCACAGCTTCCCTTGGCTAAGGGAGTGAGTTTTCCGACCCCTTCCACTTCCCAGGTGAGACATCACCCCACCCTGCTTCAGCTTGCTCTTTGTGGGATTCACTCACTGTCTAACCAGTCCCAGTGAGATGAACTGGCTACCTCAGTTGGAAATGCAGGAATCGCCCACCTCCTGTGTTGATCTTGCTGGGAGCTGCAGACAGGAGCTGTTCCTATTTGGCCATCTTGCCAGCCACCCTCTTGCTTTTGTTTTGAGGTAATGTCAAAATGTCTTTGCCCAGATCAATGTCAAGAAGATTTTTCATTGTGTTTTCCTTTAGTAGATTTACAGCTTCATGTCTTACATTTAGTTCTTTATTTTGTGTTGATTTTTTATAAAGGATAAGAAAAGGGTCCCATTTCTTCTTTATGCTTGTGAATATCCAGTTTCCTTTACACTATTTATTGAAAAGACTGTCTTTTGTCTATTGTGTTTTCTTGGCACTTGTTGAAAGCAAGTTGACCATAAATGTGTGGATTTACTTCTAGGATCTCCATTCTGTTCAGTTGGTCTACATATCTCTATTGTGCCAATACCAAGCTGTTTGGATTATTCACCTTTGTAGTAAATTTGAACTAAAATAGTGATATTTTCAGCTTTGTCCTTTCTGCTGAAGATGTTGGCTATTTGAGGTCTTCTGTGATTTTATATGAATTTTAAGACTATTTTTCTCTATTTCAGTAAAAATGCCACTGGGATACTGATGAAGATTACATTGAATTAGTAGGTTGTGTTGGGTGTTACGAACATTTTAATAATATTGATTATTCCAGTTCATGGAAACAGGATATCTTTCTGTTTATTTTTGTCTTCTTCAATTTTTTTCATCATTGTTACATAGTTTTCAGTGTACAGATCTTTTACTTTTTTGGTCAACTATATTCCTAAGCATTTTTTAATGCTTTTGTAAAGTGAGATTGTTTTCTCAATTTTTTTTCAAATGGCTTACTATTAGTGCATTGAAACATTAATTTTTGTATGTTGTTTTGGTATCCTGTAAATTTACTGAATTAATCGATTATTTGTAACAGTTTTTTGGTTAAGACTTTATGGTTTTCTGTATGTAAAATCAAGTTGTCTGCAGAGATAATTTAACCTTTTTCTTTCCAATTTGGGTACCTTTAATTTTTTTTGGCCTAATTGCTATGGCTAGAACTTTCAGTACTATGTTGACTAAAAATGGTGAGAATGAATATCCTTGTTTTGATCCTGAAATTAGAAATATCTTTTAATTTTTCACCATGGAGTATGATGTTAGCTGTGGGCTTGTCATATATGCCCTTTAATTATGTAAAGATGTATTTTATCTATACTTAATTGTTGATAATTTTTATTTTAAAAAGATGTTAAATTTTGTCAAATGTCTTTCTGCATCTATTGAGATGACCATATAGTTTTTTGTCATTTATTCCGTTAAAATGGTGTATTATGTTTATTGATTTGCATAGGTTGAACTACCTTTGCATTCCAGTAATACATCCCACTTAATAATGGTAAATTATCCTTTTAACATGCTGTTAAATTCAATTTGCTACTATTACGTTGAAGATTTTTGCATCTATGTTCATTAGGGATATTGTCCTGTTATTTACTGTTATTTTCTTTTTGTAGTGTGCTTGTTTTGCTTTAGTATCAGGGTAATGCTGCACTCATAAAATGAGTTTGAAAGTATTCCCTCCTCTTTGAATTTTTAGAAGAGTTTGTGAAGGATTAGTATTAGTTCTTCTTTTTAAATTAAATTAAATTTAATTATATTTCAATAGTTTCGGGAGAACAGGTGGTTTTTGGTTATATGGATAAGTTATTTAGTGGTGATTTCGGAGATTTTGGTGCACCCATCACTCAAGCAGTGTACACTGTACACAGTATGTAGTCTTTTATTCCTTGCCCCTCTCCTACCCTTCCCCTGAATCCCCAAAGTCCATTATCTCATTCATATGCCTTTGTGTCCTCATAGCTTAGCTTCCACTTATAAGTGAGAACATAAGTGATTTTCCATTTCTGAGTTACTTCACTTAGAATAATGGTCTCCAGCTCCATCCAAGTTGCTGCGAATGCTATTATTTTTTTTCTTATTATGAGCGAGTAGTATTCCAGGGTGTGTGTGTGTGTGTGTGTATAATATATATATATATATATATATACCACATTTTCTTTATCAACTCCTTGGTTGATGGGCATTTAGGCTAGTTCTATGCATGTAGAAGTGTCTTTTTCATGTAATGACTTCTTTTCTTCTGGGTAGATACCCAGTAGTGGGATTGCTGGATCGAATGGCACTTCTACTTTTAGTTCTTTAAGGAATCTCCATACTGTTTTCCATAGTGGTTGTACAAGTTTATAGTCCCATTAGGAGTGTAAAAGTGCTCCCTTTTCACCGCATTGACACCAAATTCTTGAATCCAAAATAGAGCCCACATAGCCAAAGCAAGACTAAGCAAAAAATAAAAATAAAAATAAAGGAGGTTCCAAGATGGCCAAATAGGAACAGCTCCAGTCTGCAGCTCCCAGCATGAGCAGTGCAGAAGACGGATGATTTCTGCATTTCCAACTGAGGTACCGGGTTCATCTCACTGGGGCTTATCAAACAATGGGTGCAGCCCACAGAGCAGGGTGGGGCATCACCTCACACGGGAAGCGCAAGGGGTCTGGAATTCCCTTTCCTAGCAAAGGGAAGCCGTGACAGTACCTGGAAAATTGGGGCACTCCCACCCTAATACTGTGCCTTTCCAATGGCCTTAGCAAGTGGCACACCAGGAGATTATATCCTGCGCATGGCTCAGAGGGTCCCACGCCATGGAGCCTCACTCACTGCTAACACAGCAGTCTGAGATCAAACTGCAAGGTGGCAGTGAGGCTGCGGGAGGGGCATCCACTATTGCTGAGGCTTGAGTAGGTAAACAAAGTGTCTGGGAAGCTCAAACTGGGTGGAGCCCACCACAGCTCAAGGAGGCCTGCCTGCCTCTGTAGACTCCACCTCTGGGGGCAGGGTGTAGCTGAACAAAGGCAGCAGAAACTTCTGCAGATGTAAACATCCCTGTCTGACAGCTTTGAAGAGAGTAGTGGTTCTCCCAGCATGGAGTTTGAGATCTGAGAACGGACAGACTGCCTCCTCAAGTGGGTCCCTGAACCCGAGTAGCCTAACTGGGAGACACCTCCCAATAGGGGCCAACTGACACCTCATACAGCCAGGTGCCCCTCTGAGACGAAGCTTTAAGAGGAAGTATCAGGCAACAACATCTGCCGTTCTGCAATATTTGCTGTTCTGTAGCCTCTGCTGGTGATACCCAGGCAAACAGGGTCTGGGGTGGACCTCCAGCAAACTCCAACAGACCTGCAGCTGAGGGTCCTGACTGTTAGAAGGAAAACTAACAAACAAAAAGGACATCCACACCAAAACCCCATCTGTACATCACCATCATCAAAGACCAAAGGTAGATAAAAACCACAAAGATGCGAAGAAACCAGAGCAGAAAAGCTGAAAATTCTAAAAATCAGAGCGCCTCTTCTCCTCCAAAGGAACACAGCTCCTCACTAGCAATGGAACAAAGCTGGATGGAGAATGAATTTGACGAGTTGAGAGAAGAAGGCTTCAGAAGATCAGTAATAACAAACTTCTCTAAGCTAAAGGAGGATGTTCGAACCCATCACAAAGAAGCTAAAAACGTTGAAAAAGATTAGACGAATGGCTAACTAGAATAAACAGTGTAGAGAAGTCCTTAAATGACCTGATGGAGCTGAAAACCATGGCACGAGAACTACGTGATGCATGCACAAGCTTCAGTAGCCGATTTGATCAAGTGGAAGAAAGGATATCAGTGATTGAAGATCAAATGAATGAAATGAAGCGAGAAAAGAAAAACTTCTTTTTTTGAAGTTTTGAAGTTTTGAAGTTTTTGAAGTTTCTTTGAAGAGAAAAAAGAGTAAAAAGAAACAAAGCCTCTGAGAAATATGGGACTATGTGAAAAGACTAAATCTACATCTGATTGGTGTACCTGAAAGTGATGGGGAGAATGGAACCAAGTTGGAAAACACTCTTCAGGATATTATCCAGGAGAACTTCCCCAACCTAGTGAGGCAGGCCAACATTCAAATTCAGGAAATACACAGAATGCCACAAAGATACTCCTTGAGAAGAGCAACCCCAAGACACATAATTGTCAGATTCACCAAAGTTGAAATGAAGGAAAAAATGTTAAGGGCAGCCAGAGAGAAAGGTCGGGTTACCCACAAAGGGAAGCTCATCAGACTAACAGCTGATCTCTCGGCAGAAACTCTACAAGCCAGAAGAGAGTGGGGGCCAATATTCAACATTCTCAAAGAAAAGAATTTTCAACCCAGAATTTCATATCCAGCCAAACTAAGTTTCATAAGTGAAGGAGAAATAAAATACTTTACAGACAAACAAATGCTGAGAGATTTTGTCACCACCAGGCCTGCCCTAAAAGAGCTCCTGAAGGAAGCCCTAAACATGGAAAGGAACAACTGGTACCAGCCACTGCAAAAACATGCCAAATTGTAAAGACCATCAATGCTAGGAAGAAACTGCATCAACTAACGAGCAAAATAACCAGCTAACATCTTAATGACAGGATCAAATTCACACATAACAATATTATCTTTAAATGTAAATGGGCTAAATGCTCCAATTAAAAGACACAGACTGGCAGATTGGATGAAGAGTCAAGACCCATCACTGTGCTATATTCAGGAGACTCATCTCACATGCAGAGACACACATAGGCTTAAAATAAAGGGATGGAGGAAGACCTACCAAGCAAATGGAAAACAAAAAAAGGCAGGGGTTGCAATCCTAGTCTCTGATAAAACAGGCTTTAAACCAACAAAGATCAAAAGAGACAAAGAAGGCCATTACATAATGGTAAAGGGATCAATTCAACAAGAAGAGCTGACTATCCTAAATATATATGCACCCAATACAGGAGCACCCAGATTCATAAAGCAAGTCCTTAGAGACCTATAAAGGGACTTAGACTCCCACAGAATAATAAGGGAGACTTTAACACCCCATTGTCAACATTAGACAGATCAATGAGACAGGAAGTTAACAAGGATATCCAGGAATTGAACTCAGCTCTGCACCAAGCAGACCTAATAGACATCTACAGAACTCTCCACCTCAAATCAACAGAATATACATTCCTCTCAGCACCACATCACACTTATTCCAAAATTGACCACATAGTTGGAAGTGAAGCACTCCTCAGCAAATGTAAAATAACAGAAATTATAACAAACTGTCTCTCAGACCACAGTGCAATCAAACTAGAACTCAGGATTAAGAAACTCACTCAAAACCGCTCAACTACATGGAAACTGAACAACCTGCTCCTGAATGACTACTGGGTACATAACGAAATGAAGGCAGAAATAAAGATGTTCTTTGAAACCAATGAGAACAAAGACACAATGTACAAGAATCTCTGGGACATTTAAAGCAGTGTGTAGAGGGAAATTTATAGCACTAGATGCCCATAAGAGAAAGCAGGAATGATCTAAAATTGACACCCTAACATCACCACTAAAAGAACTAGAAAATTCGCTGGGTACGGTGGCTCACATCTGTAATCCCAGCACTTTGGGAGGCCGAGGCGGGTGGATCACAAGGTCAGGAGATCAGGACCTTCCTGGCTAACACAGTGAAATCCTATCTCTACTGAAAACATAAAAAATTAGCCAGGCGTGGTGGGCGCCTGTAGTCCCAGGTACTCGGGAGGCTGAGGCAGGAGAATGGCGTGAACCCAGGAGGTGGAGGTTGCAGTGAGCCGAGATCACGCCACTGCACTCCAGCCTGGGGAACAGAGCAAGACTCCATCTCAAAAAAAAGAACTAAAAAAACAAGAGCAAACACATTCAAAAGCTAGCAGAAGGCAAGAAATAACTAAGATCATAGCAGAACTGAAGGAGATAGAGACAAAAAAAACCCTTCAAAAAATCAATGAATCCAGGAGCTGGTTTTTTGAAAAGATCAACAAAATTGATAGATCGCTAGCAAGACTAATAAAGAAGAAAAGAGAGAAGAATCAAATAGATGCAAAATAAATAAATAAATAAATAAATAAACAAACAAACAAATGGGATCTCACCACCGATCCCACAGAAATACAAGCTACCATCAGAGAACACTATAAACACCTCTACGCAAATAAACTAAAAAATCTAGAAAAAATGGATAAATTCCTGGACACATACACCCTCCCAAGACTAAACCAGGAAGAAGTTGAATCCCTGAATAGACCAATAACAGGTTTTGAAATTGAGGCAATAATTAATAGCCTACCAACCATAAAAAGTCCAGGACCAGACGATTCACAGCTAAATTCTACCAGAGGTAAAAAGAGGAGCTGGTACCATTCCTTCTGAAACTATTCCAATCAATAGAAAAAGAGGAAATCCTCCCTAATTCATTTTATGAGGCCAAAATCATCCTGATACCAAAGCCTGGCACAGACACAACAAAAGGAATTTTAGATCAATATCGCTGATGAACATCGATGCAAAAATCCTCAATAAAATACTGGGAAACTGAATCCAGCAGTACATCAAAAAGCTTACCCACTACGATCAAGTTGGCTTCATCCCTGGGATGCAAGGCTGGTTCAACATATGGAAATCAATAAACATAATCCGTCATATAAACAGAACCAAAGACAAAAACCACATTATTATCTCAATAGATGCAGAAAAGGCCTTCGACAAAATTCAACAACCTTTCATGCTAAAAGCTCTCAATAAACTAGGTATTGATGGGGCGTATCTCAAAATAATAAGAGCTATTTATGACAAACCCACAGCCAATATCATACCAAATGGGCAAAAACTGGAAGCATTCCCTTTGAAAACTGGCATAAGACAAGGATGCCCTCTCTCACCACTCCTATGCAACATAGTGTTGGAAGTTCTGGCCAGGGCAATTAGGCATGAGAAGGAAATAAAGGGTAATCAATTAGGAAAAGAGGAAGTCAAATTGTCCCTGTTTGCAGATGACATGATTGTATATTTACAAAACCCCATCGTCTCAGCCCAAAATCTCCTTAAGCTGATAAGCAACTTCAACAAAGTCTCAGGATACAAAATCAATGTGCAAAAATCACAAACATTCCTATACACCAACAATAGACAAACAGGAGCCAAATCGTGAGTGAACTCCATTCACAATTGCTTCAAAGAGAAATACTTAGGAATCTTACAAGGGATTTGAAGGACCTCTTTAAGGAGAACTACAAACCACTGCTCAACAAAATAAAAGAGGACACAAAGAAATGGAAGAACGTTCCATGTTCATGGATAGGAAGAATCAATATTGTGAAAATGGCCATACTACCCAAGGTAATTTACAGATTCAGTGCCATTCCCATCAAGCTACCAATGACTTTCTTCACAGAATTGGAAAAAAACTACTTTAAAGTTCATATGGAACCAAAAAAGAGTCCACATTGCCGAGACAATCCTAAGCCAAAAGAACAAAGCTGGAGGCATCACGCTACCTGACTTCAAACTATACTACAAGGCTACAGTAACCAAAACAGCATGGTACTGGTACCAAAACAGAGATATAGACCAGTGGAACAGAATAGAGCCCTCGGAAATAATAACAAACCATTATTCTCAGCAAACTATCAAAAGGACAGGAAACCAAACACCGCATGTTCTTACTCATAGCTGGGGATTGAACAATGGGAACACTTGGAAACAGGATGAGGAATATCACACACTGGGGCCTATTGTGGGGTGGGGGGATGGGGGAGGGATAGCATTAGGAGATATACTTAATGTTATATCGATATATCGGTATATACTTAATGTTATATACCTGTTAATGATGAGTTAACAGGTGCAGCACACCAACATGGCACATGTATATGTACGTAACAAACCTGCACGTTGTGCACATGTACCCTGGAACTTAAAGTATAATAAAAATAAATAAATAAATAAATAAATATATAAAAACTACATCTAGAGCGTCACATTACCTTACTTCAAACTATACTACCGGCTATAGTTACCCAAACAACATGGTACTAGTAAAAAAAAAAAAAAAAAGTAGGTATGTAGGCCAATGGTATCAGCTATTATTTAAATGTTTGTTATAAAGCTGTCAAGCCCTGCAGTCCTTGAGAAATTTTGATTACTTTTTCAATGCCCTTACTAATTATTGATCAGTTGATATTTTCTATTTCTTAGTGATTTATTCTTAATAGATTGTATGTTTCAAGGACTATATCAGTTTCTTCCAAGTTATCCAACTATTTGATGTATAATTGTTCATAATAGTCTTTTATGGCACTGTACATTTATACAATGTAAGTTATAATGCTGCCTCTTTCATGTCTGATTTTATTTACTTGATTATTCTCCCTTTTATTCTTAGTCTAACTAAATGTTTGTCAATTTCATTTATCTTCTCAAAAAACTAACTCTTAAGCTCATTAACTTTTCTATTGTTTTATAGGTTATTTCGTTGATTTCTAATTTGTTCTTTATTATTTTCTTTCTTCTACAAAATTTATGCTTTGTTCTTCTTCATCTAGTCCTTGAGTTGTAAAATTGAATTCTTTATTTCAGATCTTTCTTCTTTTTTATGTAGGTGTTTATTGCTATAAATTTTCTCCTAGAACTGTTTTTTCTGCATACCATAAGTTTTACTATTTCCATTTTCATTTGTCAGTCTCAAGATCTTTTTTATTTCCTTCTTGATTTCTTCTCTGATCCATTGGTTATTCAGGAGCATGTTGTTTACTTTCTGCATATTTCGGGATTTTTAAAATCTCACCCTGTTAATGGTTTTTCATCTCATACCTTTGTGGTCAGAAAAAAGGCTTAATATGATTTCAATCTTTTTAAAATTTTTGAAGACTTTTTTGTGGCCTGACATATAATCTAACCTGGAGAATGACTTATGTGCGCTTCAGAAGAATGTTTATTCTTCTGCTTTGGGATGAAATGTTCTGTATATGTCTGATAGACTTATTTGGTTTAAAGTTCATTTCAAGTCCTGTGTATTATTAAATTTCTGTCTGAATAATCTGTTATTGAATTGACATATCGAAATCCTCTACTATTAATGTATTGCTATCTATCTTCCTCATCAGACCTATTAATATTTGCCCTATATATTTAGGTGATCTCTTGCTAAGTGTATATATTACAGTTTTTGAGTTATAGTTTATTTTGTCTGATAGAAGTATAGCTATTCCTGCTGTCTCTTGGTTTCTATTTGCATGAATTATCTTTCTTTATTCCTTCCCTTTCAGTCTACATGTGTACTTAAAGCTGAAGTGGGTCTCTTTTAGGCACCATATAGCTGGGTGTCTTGTTTTTCCATTCAACCAATCTATGTCTTTTGATTGAATAGTTCATTCTTTTTTGATTCAAGGTAATCATTGATAGAAAAAAATTTGCTACTACCATTTTATTGTTTGTGGTTTTTTGGAGATCTTTTGTTCCTTTCTTTTTCTCTTTTTTTATACTTTTGTGATTTTATTATTTTCTGTAATGGTATATATATCAGTCCATTCTCACACTGCTATAAAAATACTACCGGAGACTGGGTAATTTATAAAATAAAGAGGTTTCATTGACTCACAGTTCTGCATGTCTGGGGAGGCCTCAGGAAACTTACAATTACAGCAGAAGGGTAAGCAGGCATGTCTTACATGGTGACAACGGAGAGAACACTTGAAGGAAGTGAAGGGGGAGGAGCCCTTTATAAAACCATCAGATCTCAAGTGAAAACTCACTCACTATCATGAGAACAGCATGAGGGCAACTGCCCTTATGATCCAATCACTTCCCACCAGGTCCTGCCCTCCACATGTAGGGATTATGGGGATTACAATTTGAGATGAGATTTGGGTAGGGACACAGAGCCAAACCATATCAGTATGTTTTGATTTCTTTCTCTTTTTCTTTTGTGTATCTGCTATAGGTTTTTGATTTGTGATTAAAATGAAGCTAACATAGAAAATCTTGCAGTTATGCCAATTTATTTTAAACTAATAACGACTCCAGTTTGATTGTATATCACAACTCTATACTTTTTTCCTCATTTAATGTTTTTGATGCACAATTTACATTTTTAAATGTTGTGTATCCTTTAACAAATTATTGTAGGTATAAGTCTTTTTGATAGTTTTGTCTTTTAAGTTTATACTAGTAATATAAATGATTTACACGACCATTACAGTATTAGAGTATTCTGAATTTGACTACATATTTACCTTTACAAGTGAGTTTTTTTATTTTTGTTTTTAATGTTATTAATTAGCGTTATTTCATTGCAACTGTGGAAATTCTCTTGAGCATTTCTTGTAAGGCAAGTCTAGTGGTGGTGAACTCCCTCAGCTTTTGTTTATCTGGAAATGTCTTTATTTTCCTTTCATTCCTGAAGAACAGTTTTTCCAGGTTTAGTATTTTGGTTTGAAGATTTTTTTCTTTTTCAGCACTTTGAATATATCAGCCCACTGTCTTTTGTCTTGCAAAATTTTTGTTAAAATGTTTGCTGATAGTATTATGTAGTTTCCCCTGTATTCAATTATGTCATTTCTTACTGATTTCAATATTCTCTCTCTCCTGGCCTGGGATAGGTACAGAGCCAAGGGGACCTTTCTACCATGGAGAAAGGGTGAGTGAGCAAGAATCCCAGGGGACCAACACTTCTGCAACAGAACTTTCATTCCTGGGCATGGGAGATCCCCCCTAACTGCTTTCTCTCCCCTAGCCTTCAGACCAACATGAAGATCTGCCTGCTGTCTGGGTAGAGAGGCTTCTCAGGCCCATGTGTAGTCCCATAGGTCTTGCATTCCTCAAGGAATGCAAGGTCCTCTGTTGTTGAGGACCTCAGCAACAGATCCCATAGGCCTCTCAACAAGAGTTGTCAGGCGGTCTTAAATACCCTCATGTTATTGGCCACATCCACAGTGCTGAGGAGCAGATGGACTTCAGGCCTTGCCTCTGCTGCATCTCTCCAACCAAAGCCAATTGGCCTGTTACCATGATGTAGCCACTCCATTCCTGCATGAGCACTACAGCTGGTTGTAGCTCTTTATTTCTCTGTAATGGAGCTCCCAGATGTAACTGACAGGCTTGCTGTGAATGCTGCTGTCATGCTCCCTGCCACTGCTGCCCTCAGGCTGGGGATGGAGTGAATAGCCCAAGAACTGTCATTGGCCTCCAGCGTGCTGCACTGCCATATGGAAAAGTGGCCAGGCCATTGTCCACATGGCTTCTCGACGCTGCTACATCTTATTGGGCAGGATCTCCTGGCCTGGGGCCCAATGCAGCTGCCTTTCCCCTGCCTGATCACTTTATTCAATGGCAATGGCCGTCCTGTATTGCTCTAAAGTGGAACTCCCAGAGGCAACCGTCAGGCTCTCTGCCATTGCCTCCACAGTGATTCCAGTCCCTTCTCCCCCTAGGATATGGAGGATACAAAGAGTCTGACTAATTTCAGGCAATTAAAGTGCCAGTGGCCATCCTACAAAGAGGACAGCTCATCTTCCCCGATAGTCTCTGACCCTTCTGGTTTTGCCAGGCATAGCCCTCTGGCTTGGGCCTGCAGTGCAGCCACCCTAGCCCTGGATGATTACTCTGATTGGTAGTGGATCTGTGATTCTCCCAAAGGCAACTGACAGCCCCTCTGTGACTGCCTACTGTGGTACCCACCCTTGCTGTTCCTGGGCTGGAGAAGGAACAAATACCCTGATTGCTTTGCTTCTTTGTTCATGCCTCCAATACATCACAGCCACCCTGTGGAGAGACAGCCAAACTGTCTTCCCTGTGTGTCCCATTGAAAGTTTCCAGAAATGAAGCCAAGTGACTAAACTTACCCCACAGTTAAAAGAACATGCGTCCTCCCAGATGAGAAAAAACTGGTGCAAGAACTCTGGCAATTCAAGCAGCCAGAGTTCTCTCTTACCTCCAAACTAGTCCACTAGCTCCCCAGCAGTAGTTCTTCACCAGTCAGAAATGACTGGACAAACATAGAATTCAGAATCTGGATGGCAAGAAAACTCATCAAGATTCACAAGAAAGTTGAAACCTAATCCAAGGAATCCAACAAATAGAGTAAGACAATAAATGAGCTGAAAGATGAAATAGTCATTTTGAGAAATAACTGGACTGAACTTCTGGAGCTAAAAATTTCACTACAGTATTTTATAATACAATCAGAAGTACTAACAGCAGAATGGACCAAACTGAGGAAATAATCTCTGAACTCAAAGACCAGATCATCAAATCAACTCAGTCAGACAAAAATACAGAAAAAAGAATTTTAAAAATTGAACAAATCCTTCAAGAAATGTGGGATTATGTAAAGAGACAAAATCTACAACTCCTTGGCATCTTTGAGAGGAGGAGAGAGAATAAACAACTTAGAAAACATATTTGAGGACATAGTCCAAGAAAATTTCCCTAATCTCACTAGAGAGGTTGACACACAATCTAATAAATATAGGGAATCCCAATGAGATACTATACACAATGACCAGACTGAGGGCACATAGTCATCAAATTCACAATGTCAATACAAAAGAAAAGTATCTTAAAGGCAGCTAGATTGAAGGGTGAAGTCACAGACAGAGGGGATGCCATTAGGCTACCAGCAGACATCTCAGCAGAAACCTTAGAAGCCAGAAGATATTGGGGGCATATTTTCAGCACCCAGAAGGAAAAAATTCCAACCAAGAATTTCATATTCCACCGAACTAAGCTTTTTAAGTGGAAAAAAATCCTTCTCAAGCAAATTTTGAGGGAATTTTTTAAATAAATCGGCCTTACAAGAGGTTATTAAGGGAGAGCTAAACATGGAACTAAAAGATTGACACCTGCTACCACAAAACACACTTAAACTTATGGCCCATAAGTACTATAAAGCAAATTCACAATCAAATCTACATAACAACCTGCTGACCACATGGTGACGGTTTCAAAATCACACATATCAATACTAACCATGAATGTAAACAGGCTAAACAACCCACTTAAAAGACAGAGTGGCAAGCTGGATAAAAAGAAAATAACCAACCATCTGCTGCCTTCAAGAGACTCATCTCACAAGTAACAACACCCACAGTCTTAAAATAAAGGGATAGAATAAGGACTGCCATGCAACCGGGAAAGAAAAAAAAACAAAGAACAGGAGTCATATTATCACATCAGAAAAAAATATTTAAACCAACAAAAATGAAGGACAAAGAATGACATTACAGGATTTCAGGCCAGCTCCAGTCTGCAATTCCTATTGACACCAATGCAGAAGGCAGGTGATTTCTGCATTTCCAACTGAGATACCCAGTTTATCTCATTGGTACTGGTTAGGCACTGGGTACAACCCATGGAGGGTGAGCAGAAGCAGGGTGGGGCATCACTTCACCTGGGAAGTGCAAGGAGCCGGGGGAACCTCCCTCCCACAGTCAAAGGAAGCCATGAGGGACTGTGCTATCTGGTGCAGATACTACATGTTTTCCTATGCTTTTGCCATGGTTTTTGCAATCTGCAGATCAGGAGATTCTCTCATGTGCTTACGCCACCTGGGCCCTGAGTTTTAAGCACAAAGCTGGGTGGCTGTTTGGGCAGACACTGAGCTAGCTGCAGGAGTTTTTTTCATACCCCAGTGGCACCTGGAACCTCAGCAAGACAGAACTGTTCACTTCCCTGGAAAGGGGGCTGAAGCCAGGGAGCCCAGTGGTATTGCTCAGTGGGTCCCACTCCCATGGAGCTCAGCAAGCTAAGAACCACTGGCTTGATATTCTCACTGCCAGCAGAGCCTTCTGAAATCAACCTGGGATGATCCAGCTTGGTGGGGGGAGGGTCATCTGCCATTACTGAGGCTTTAGTAGGTGGTTTTCCCCTGATAGTGCTAAGGAGGCTAGGACGTTTAGACTGGGCAGAATTTACCACAGTGCAGCAGAGCATCTGTGGCCAGACTGCTTCTCTGGATTCCTCCTCAATGGGCAGGGCATCTCTGAAGGAAAGGTAACAGCCCCAGTCAGGGGCTTACAGATAAACTCCCGTCTCCCTGGGACAGAGCAGCTGGGGGAAAGGGCGGCTGTGGATGCAGCTTCAGCGGATTTAATCTCTCCTGCATGCTGGCTCTGAAGAGACCAACTAATCCTGACAAGAGGGATTCTCCCAGCACAGCACACCAGCTCTGCTAAGGGACAGACTGCCTCCTCAAGTGGGTCCCTGAGCCCCCATGCCTCCTGACTGGGAGAGACTTCCCAACAGGGGTCAACAGACACTGCATACAGAAGAGCTCCAGCTGGCATCAATTCAGTGCCCCTCTGGGACAAAGCTTCCAGAGGAAGGAGCAGTCAGTAATCTTTGCTGTTCTGCAGCCTCCACTGGTGATACTCAGGCAAAGAGGATCTGGAGTGGACCTCTAGCAAACTGCAGCAGATCTGCAGAAGAGAGGCCTGACTGTTAGAAGAAAAACTAACCAAAAAAAAACAATAGCATCAACATCAGCAAAAAGGACCCCTCCACAAAAATCCCATCTGAAGGTCATCAGCCTCAAAGATCAAAGGTAGATAAATCCATGAAGATGAAGAAAAAACAGCACAAAAACACTGAGAATTCCAAAAACCAGAATGCCTGTTCTCCTCCAAATGATCGCAGTTCTTCTTCAGCAAGGGCACAAAACTGGATGGAGAATGAGATAGACAAATTGACAGAAGTAGGCAAATCAATACACATAATCCATCACATAAGCAGAACCAGTGACAAAAACCACATGATTATCTCAATAGATGCAGAAAAGGCCTTTGATAAGATTCAACACCCCTTCATATTAAAAATTCTCAATAAACTAGGTACTGATGGAACATATCTCAAAATAATAAGAGTTATTTATGACAAGCCCACAGCCAATATCATACTGAATAGGCAAAAACTGGAAGCATTCTCTTTGAAAACCAGCACAAGACAAGGATGCCGTCTCTCGCTACTCCTATTCAACATAGTATTGGAAGTTCTGGCAGGAAAATCAGGCAAGAGAAAGAAATAAAGAGTATCCAAATAGGAAAAAAGGACGTCAAATTGTCTCTGTTTACCAATGACATGATTGTATATTTAGAAAACCCCATCGTCTCAGCCCAAAAACTCCTTAAGCTTATAAGCAACCTCAGCAAAGTCTCGGGATACAAAATCAATGTGCAAAAGTCACAAGCATTCCTATACACCAATAATAGACAAGCAGAGAGCCAAATCATGAGTGAACTCCCATTCACAATTGCTAGAAAGAGAATAAAATACCTAGGAATACAACTTACAAAGGAGATGAGAGACCTCTTCAAGAAGAACTACAAACCATTGCTGAAGGAACTAAGAGAGGATACAAACAAATGGAAAAACATTCCATGGTCATAGATAGGAAGAATCAATGTCGTGAAGACAGACATACTGCCCAAAGTAATTTATAGATTCAGTGGTATTCCCATCAAGTTACCATTGACTTTCTTCACAGAATTAGAAAAAACTACTTTAAATTTCATATGGAACCAAAGAAGAGCCCGTATAGCCGAGAGAATCTTAAGCAAAAAGAACAAAGCTGGAGGCATCACACTACCTGACTTCAAAGTATACTACAAGGTTACAGGAATGAAAATAGCATAGTTCTGGTAAGTAAACAGCTATATATACCAATGGAACAGAACAGAAGCCTCAGAAATAACACCATACATCTACAACCATCTGATCTTTGACAAACCTGACAAAAACAAGCAATGGGGAAAGGATTCCCTGTTCAATAAATGGTGCTGGGAAAACTGGCTTGCCATATGCAGAAAGTAGAATCTGGACCCCTTCCATACACCTTATACAAAAATTAAATCAAGATGGATCTGACACTTAAAAGTAAGACCTAAAACCATAAAAACCCTAGAAGAAAACCTAAGCAATACCATCCAGGACATAGGCATGGGCAAAGACTTCATGACCAAAACACCAAAAACAATTGCAGGAAAAGCCAAAATTGACAAATGGGATCTCATTAAGCTGAAGATCTCCTGCACAGCAAAAGAAACTATCATCAGAGTAAACAGGCAACCAACAGAATGGGAGAAAATTTTTGCAATCCATCCATCTGACAAAGGTCTAATATCCAGAATCTACAAGGAACTTAAGAAAAAAACAAAGAACCCCATCAAAAAGTGGGAAAGGATATGGAGAGACACTTCTCAAAAGAAGACATTTATGTGGCCAACAAACATATGAAAAAAAGTTCATCATCACTGCTCATTAGAGAAATGCAAATCAAAATTCAATGAGATGGTATCTCATTGTGGGACCATCCACACTCAGAGATGAGAAAGAACCAAAGCAAGAACTCCAGTAACTCAAAAGGCCAGAATGTCTCCAGACAACCGCCCCAGTTATCCAACGAGAGCTCTTAACCAGGCTAAGCTGGCTGAAACAACCGAAATGGAATTCAGAATATGGATACGAATGAAGATCATTGAGTTTCAAGAGGATAATAAAACCCAATTCAAGGAAACTAAGAATCACAGTAAAGTGATATAGGAGCTGAAGAATGAAATAGCCAGTGTAAAAAAGAATTTAACAGCTCTGACAGAGCTGAATAACGCAGTACAAGAATTTCGCAGTGCAATCGCAAGAATTAACAACAGAGTAAATCAAGCTGAGTAAAGAATCTCAGAAGTTGAAGACTGGTTCTCTGAAATAAGACAGTCAGACAAAAATAAAAAGAAATGAACAAAACTTCTGAGGAGTATAAGATTCCATATAAAGAGGCCAAATCTATGAATTCTTAGCATCCCTGAAAGGGAGGGGGAGAAAGCATACAACTTGGAAAACATATTCCGGAATATCATCTATGAAAATGTCCCCAACCTTGCTAGAGAGGCCAACAGTCAAACTCAGGAAATACAGGGAACTCCTGCAAGATTCTGCACAAAAAGATCATCCCCAAGACATATAGTCATCAGATTTTCCAGGGTAGAAATGGAAGAAAGAATGTTAAAGTCAGTTCAAGAGAAAAGGCAGGTCAACTTCAAGGAAACCCCATCAGGCTAACAGCCAATCTCTCAGCTGAAACTCTACAGCCAGAAGAGACTGGGGGCCTGTATTCAACATTCTTAAAGAAAAAAATCTTCAGCCAAGAATTTCATATCTGACCAAACTAAGCTTCCTAAGTGAAGGAGAAATAAGATTCTTTTCTGATACAAATCTTGAGGGAGTTTTTTGTCACCAGATTTCCTTACAAGAAATTTTGAAAGGAGCACTAAATATAGAAAGGAAAGACCACTACCAGCTAAAACAAAAACACACTTAAACACTCAGACCAGTGTCACTATAAAGCAACCACACAAACAAGCACACATAACCAGCTAACACACATATCAATACTAACCTTGAATGTAAATTGGCTAAATATCCCCACTAAAAAGGCAGAGGAGTGACAAGATGGATAAAAAAGCAACACTCAATGGCATGCTGTCTTCAAAAGTCCAATCTCACATGTAATGACACTCATAGGCTCAAAATAAAGGGACAGAGGAAAATCTACCAAGCAAATGAAAAACAGAAAAAAGCAGGGGTTTCAATCCTAATTTCAGAGAAAACAGACTTTAAACCAACAAAGATCAAAAAAAGGCAAAGGACATTACATAATGATAAAGGTTCAATTAGACAACAAGACCTAACTATCCTAAGTATATATGCACCCAACAAAGGAGCATCCAGATTTATAAAGCAAGTTCTTAGAGACCTACAAAGAGAGATAGACTCTCATACAATAATAGTGGGAGACTCCAACACTTCACTGACACTATTAGACAGATTATTGAGGCCGAAAATTAACAAAGATATTCAGGACCTGAACTCAACAATGGACGAAATGGATCTGATAGACCTTAACAGAACTCTCCACCCCAAAACAACAGAATATACATTCTTCTCATCATCACATGGCACATACTCTAAAGTCAGTCACATCATTAAACATAAAACCATCCTCAGCAAATGCAAAAGAATGAAAATCATACCAAGCACACTCTCAGACAATAGCACAATCAAAAATAGAAGTCAAATCTATAAAAATCGCTCAAAACTATGCAATTACATGGAAACTAAACAACATGCACTTGAATGACTTTTGGATAAATAATGAAATTAAGGCAGAAATAAAAATGTTCTTTGAATATAATGAGAAAAAAGATACAACATAGCAGAATCTCTGGGACACAGCTAAGGCAGCATTAAGAGGGAAATTCATAACACTAAATACACACATCAAAAGTTAGATCTCAAATTAACCACCTAACATCACAACTGAGAGAATTAGAGAAGCAAGAACAAACCAGCCCCAAAGCTAGCAGAAGACAAGAAATGACCAAAATCGGAGTTGAACTGAAGGAAATCAAGACACCAAAAGCCATTGAAAAGACCAATGTGTCCAAGAGTTGTTTTTTGAAAAAAATAATACAATAGATAGACCACTTGCTAGAATAATAGACCCGAATAAACACAATTATGAATGATGAATAGACTTACCACTGACCCCCAGAAATAAAAACAACCACCAAAACTACCACAAATACCTCTATGCACACAAACTGGAAAACCTAGAAGAGATGGATAAACACCCAGACAGATAAACCCTTCCAAGACTGAACCAGGAAGAGACCAAGAGCAAGCTCTGAAATTGAATCTGTAATAAACAGCCTACCAACCAATAAAAGCCCAGGACCCAATAGAGTCACAGCCAAATTCTACCAGTTCTACAAAGAAGAGCTGGTACCATTCCTATACAAGCTATTCCAAAAAATTGAAGAGGGGGGACTCTTCCCTAAGTTATTCTGTGAGGCTAGCATCATCTTGATACCAAAACTGGTAGAGACACAACAAAAAAAGAAAACTTCAGGCCAGCCGTGGTGGCTCATGCCTGTAATCCCAGCACTTTGGGAGGCTGAGGCAGGCGGATCACGAAGTCAGGATCCTGGCCAACATGGTGAAACCCCATCTCTATTAAAATACAAAATATTAACTGGGCATGTTGATGCGTGCCTCTAGTCCCAGTTACTCGGGAGGCTGAGGCTGGGGAATTGCTTGAACCTGGGAGGCAGAGGTTACAGTGAGCCAAGATGGCACCACTGCACTCCAGCCTGGTGACAGAGCAAGACTCTGTCTAAAAAAAAAAAAAAATACTTCAGGCCAATATCCTTGATGAACATCAGTGCAAAAATCTTCAAAGAAACACTTGCAAACAAAATTCAGCAACACATCAAAAAGCTAATTCACCATGATTGAGCAGGCTTCATCCCCAGGATTCAAGGCTGGTTCAACATATGCAAATCAATAAATGTGATTCATCACATAAACAGAACTAAAGACAAAAACCAAATGATTATTTTAATAGATACAGAAAAGGCTTTCGATAAATTCAAAACCCCTTCATTTTAAAACTCTTGACAAACTAGGTATTGTCAAAATAATGAGAGCTGTCTATGACAGACACACAGTTAACATCATACTGAATGGGCAAAAGCTGAAAGCATTTCCCTTGAAAATCAGCACAAGGTAAGAATGACTTCTGTCACCCCTCCTATTCAACATGGTATTAGAAGTCCTAGCCAGAGCAATCAGGCAAGGGAAGGAAATAAAGGACATCCAAATAGGAAGAGAGGAAGTCAAACTCCCTCTCTTTGCAGGCAACATAATTTTACATCTAGAAAACCCCATAGTCTCACCCCAAAATCTCCTTCAGCTGATAACTTCAGTAAAGTTTCAGGATACAAAATTGACATACAAAAATTACTAACATTCCTGTACACCAAAAACAGTCAATCTGAGAGCCAAATCAGAAAGGCAATCCTGTTCACAACTGCCACAGAATGAATAAAATACCTAGGAATAAAGCTAACCAGGGAAGTAAAAGATGTCTACAATGAGAATGACAAAACACTGCTGAAAGTAATCAGAGAAGACACAAACAAATGGGAAAACATCCCATGGTCATGGATTGGAAGAATCATTATTGTTAAAATGGCCATACTACCCAAAGCAATTTACAAATTCAGTGCTATTTCTGTCAAACTACCAAGATATTCTTCACAGAACTAGATAAATAAAACTATTTTAAAATTCATCTGGAACCAAAAAGAGTCTCAGTGGCTAAGGCAATCCTAAGCAAAAGGAACAAAGCTAGAAGCATCACATTACCTGACTTCAAACTATAATAGAGGGCTAGAGTAACCAAAACAACATGGCACTGGCACAAAAACAGGCACCTAGACCAATGGAACAGAATAGAGAGCCCAGAAATAAGGCTGCACACTCATGATCATCTGATCTTCAAAAAAGCTGGCAAAAACAAAAAATGGGAAAAAGACTCCCTATTCAATAAATAGTGCTTGGATAACTGTCTAGCCATATGCAGAAGAATGAAGCTGAACCCATTCCCTACACTATATACAAAAGTTAACTCAAAATGGATTAAAGACTTAAATGTAAAACCCAAAACCATAAAAACCCTGAAAGGCAACCTAGGCAATACCATCCTGGACATAGGAATGAGCAAAGATTTCATGACAAAGACACTAAAAGCAATTGCAACAAAAGCAAAAATTGACAAGTGGGATCTAATTAAACGTAAGAGTTTCTACACAGGACAGGAAACTATCAACACAGTCAACAGTCAACCTACAGAATGGGAGAAAATATTTGCAAACTATGCATCTGACAAAGGTTTGATATCCAGAATATATAAGGGACATAAATAAATTTACAAGAGAAAAACAAACTCCATTAAAAAGTGGGCAAAGAACATGAACAGACGCTTTCCAAAAGAAGACATACATGCAGCCAACATGCATATGAAGAAAAGCTCAATGTCACAAATTGTTACAGAAATGCAATCAAAGCCACAATGAGATACCACTTTATACTAGTAAAAATACCTATATAAAAGTAAAAAAAAAAAAAAAAAAAAGATGCTGGCAAGGTTGTGGAGAAAAGGGAACACTTATACACCACTGATCAGAGTGTAAATTAGTTCAACCCTTGTGGAAAGCAGTATGGTGATTCCTCAAAAAGCCAAAAGAGGAACTACCATTCGACCCAGCCATCCCATTACTGGGTATATACCCAGAGGAATATAAATCATTTTACGTTAATGACACATGTATGCAAATGTTCACTGCAGCACTATTTATGATAGCAAAGACAAGGAATCAACCTAAATGCCCATCAATGACAGACTGGATAAAGAAAATGTGGTACATATACATCATGGAATACTGTGCAGCCATAAAAAAGAACAAGATTATATATTTGGTGGGAATGTGGGTGGGGATCAAGGCTATTATCCTCAGAAAACTAACAGGAGCAGAAAACCAAACACTGCATGTTCTCACTTATAAGTACAAGTTAAATGATGAGAACGTATGAACACAAGGAAGGAAACAACAGACACTGGGGTCTACTTGAGAGTGGAGAGTGGTAGGAGGAGGGAGAGGAGCAGAAAAGATAACTATTGGGTACTGGGCTTAATACTTGGGTGATGAAATAATTTGTAAATAAACCCCCATGACATGAGTTTACCTATGTGATAAACCCTCACATGTATTCTAAACCTAAAACTAAAAGATGAGAAAAAGACTGCCAGAAGGCTACTAGAACTGATAAATGATCTTAGTAAGGTCTCAGGATATCAAATCAATGTACCAAAAGCAGTAGCATTCCTATACACTAATAATCTCCAGGCTGAGAGTAAAATATAAAACACAATCCCATTTATGATAGACACAAAGAAAATGAAATACATAGGAATAAATACAGCCTACCAGGGAGGTGAAAGATCTCTACAAGGAGAACTACAAAATTCTACTGAAAAAAATCAAAGATAACACAAATTAATGGAAAAACTTTCCAAGCTCATGTATTGGAAGGATCAATATTGTTAAAATGGCCTTACTGCTTAAGGCAATTTACAGATTCAGTGCAATTCCTATCAAACTACCAATGCCATTCTTCACAGAATTAGAAAAAAACTATTCTAAAATTCATATGGAACCAAAAAAGAGCCTGAATAGCTAAAGCAATTTTAAGCAAAAAGAAGAAAGCTGGAGGCATTACACTGTCCAACTTCCAATTTTACAATAAGACTACAGTAATCAGAACAGCATGGTATGGTACAAAGTAGACATCTATCCTAATGGAACAGAATAGAAAACTCAGAAATAAAGCTGCACACTTACAGCCATCTGATTTTCAAAAAGACAGACAAGAAAAAAAGGAATATAAATGGACTGCTTATACAATAAATGATGCTATGAAATCGCCTTGTTGTCTAGGGTAATATCTGAGGTTTGTTGTCCCATGACCACAGAAAACTAGGACGTGAACACACCAGAGTGAGGTTAAGACAGGAAGTTTAATGGGCAAAAGAAAGAGAAGAGATCTCTGCCCAGGGATGGGTACTGGAGAAATGGGTTGCTGCTTCTGCAGTGAAATGTAGAAGGTTTTATAGATGAGCTTGAGGGGGCAGTGTCTGATTTACATAGGGCATGAAAGATTGGTCGGACTAGGCATGCCATTTGCATAGCGCTTAAAGAAGCTGGCCACTCAACCCTAATCTTTTATTATGCAGATGGTTGTCTACCTGGCCTGTGCCATGTTGCCTGGTTCTTTATTAGTGACAAAGAAAAGGGAAGATGGAGCCTCCAGGTTGAAAATGCCTGGCTTCCAGTCAGCCCCTTTTCTATTGGCACAGCTGCCAGCATGCACACATGCAAGTCTCCAGCCTGCTTATCTATGTCTGCTGCTTCATTTTTCAGGCTGCTCTTTGTTAGAAAAGAAGTTATTTGGGGCTGCTTTTTGTTAAAAGGGAAGCCTTGCTGAGAATTCCTTTACCCTCACTATCTGCCTAAATAATTTCTTTCTCGTTCCTGTATCACTAGTGTAACTGTCTAGCCATGTGCATAAGAGTTAAAATGGACCCTTACCTTTCACCATATAGAAGAATTAACTCAAGATAATTAAAATTTTAAATGTGATACCTCAATCTGTAAAAATTTTAGAAGAACACCTAGGAAATACCTTTCTCAACATCAGCCTTGGCAAACAATTTTTTGGCTATGTCCTTAAAAGCAAGGGCAATAAAAACAAAAATTGACAAATGAGACCTAAACTAAAAAGCTTCTGCACAGCAAAATAAACTATTAATGAAATATACAGACAACCTACAGAGTGGGAAAAATGATTTGCAAACTATGCATCTGACAAAGGTCTAATATCCAGAATCTATAAGGAATTTAAACAGAACAACAAGGAAGAACAATAACCTCATTTAAAAATGGGCACAGGACATAAACAGACACTCCTTAAAAGAAGACATACAAGTATCCAACAAGCATATTAAAAAACACTTATCATCACTAATCAACAGAGAAATGCAAATCAAAACCACAGTAAGATACCATGTTACACTAGTCAGAATGACCACTATTTAAAAGTCCAAAAACAACAGATGCTGATGAGGCTGCAGAAAAAAGAAAATGCTAATACACTATTGGTGGGAATGTAAACTAGCCTAACCGCTGTGGAAAGTAGTTTGGAGATTTCTCATAATACTTCAAACAGAGCTACCATTTGACCCTCAATTGCACTACTGGGAATATAACCAAATGAAAATAGATCATTATATCAAAAAGACGCATGCACTCACATTTTTATCACAGCACTATTCACAACAGCAAAGATATGGAATCAACTTATGTGCTCATCAGTGGTGGACTGGATAAAGAAAACGTAGCATATATACACCATGGACTAGTACTCAGCCATAAAAAAGATAAAACCATGTCCTCTACAGCAACATGGAGAGAGCTGGAGGCCATAATCCTAAGCAAATTAATGCAGGAACAGAAAACCAACTACTGAAGGTTCTCACTTATAAGTGGGAGCTAAACACTGAGCACCCTTAGACGTAAATATGGGAACAAAAGACACTGCAGACTACTAGAGGGGAGAGGAGAGCAGGGAAGAATGGTTCAGAAAACTACCTACTTTGGATTATAGTCACTATTCTGGTATAATATACCCATGTAACAAACCAGCACATGTACTCCCTGTATCTAAAAATAAAAGTTGAAAGAAAAAAAATTGGAAAAATTCTCAAGGACAGTTGACTGGCCAAAGATTTTTTGAGTAATACCCCACAATCACAGGAAACCAAAGCAAAAATGGACAAACGGGATCACATTAAGCTAAAAAATAAACAAAACCACCCACGAGATTCTCTTATCTTAGACTTTTGACAATTTGATTATATTATGCCTCATAATAGTCTTTTCTGGGCTGATCTTGCTCATGATTCATTGAGCTTCATGAATCTGGATTTCCATATCCTTCCCAAGTGAGGAAGGTTTTCAGACAGTATGTCTTTAAAGAAAAAATATTTTTGACTTTTTATCTCTCTCTTCTCCTTCTGAAGTTTCTATACTTTCTATACCATATTCTTGGTGGTGTCTCAAAGGTCTCATGCTTTCTTTGCCACTTTTTATTCTTTTTTTACTCTAATTTGTTAATTTTAAAAGACTCTTTTTTTGAGTTCACTAATTCCTCTGCATGATTGAGTCGGGCATTAAAACTCTCTATTGACTTATTTATTTCTTTCATTGTGTTCTTCAGCTCCAGAATTTTTGTTTGGTTCTTTTTAATGGTTTATATTTCTTTATTAAATTTTTATTTTGTTCATGTATTTTTTGTTTTAGTTGTATTTTTTGTTTACTCTTTTCTTTTGCATCTCACTGAGATTTTTTAAGATGATTGTTTTGAATTACCTTAAAGGAAACTTATAGATCTCCATTTATTTGGATCAGTTGCTAAAGCTTTATTAGTTTCCTTTGGTGGTGTCATATTTGTCTGATGCTTTGTTATTTGTTTATCCTTGTACTGATGTCTGTGCATTTGAAAGAGCAGACTCTCTTTCAGTCTTTACAGACTGGTTTCGGTAGGTTAAAAGCTTCTCCTGTTAGTGTCCTGGGCTGATGAGATTGCCTTCAGTATCATGGTTGAATGGGGTTACAGCCAGATCACATGGTTGCTTACGGGTCCAGAGTGGGATCTTTGGTTCATGATCCTTTTACTAGGGCTTCTAGCAGGCTTGTATCCTATTTAGTGCCTCAGAGGGCCAAACTGGCTCTAGAATCATACTGTATAGGGCTGGGGAGGGGATGAGGGTCCACTTCAAGGTCTGTAAATGGTGGGTCTATTATTAGGTGTGTAGTTGGGGAAGAGTTTATCTAGTTTGCTGGGAAGGCTGCTCATGGGTCTCTGAGTGGGTTCCTCAACCTGTGGCACAGAGGAGTTAGTGCTAAGTCACAAGGTTTCCTCGGGGTCTATAGCTGAAACCAGTGTCTTCATGTCTGTCTCTGGGGTCATGGTTGAGTGTGTTTTCTGGCAGGTCTGTGGGCAGGCAGATTTGCCTCAGACTGTAGTTGAGTTGGGCTGGAGCTGGATCCAGAATGGTTTCAAGATCTGAAATAAAACTAAGGTCTGTGCCTGCAGGGGCACTAATGATGTCTCTCTCCAGGTCCCTGTATGGGCAAACTGCTCTCTAGCATAGCTGAGAAGGGTTGAAGCCCCTTTTCTGTCCAATTAAAGAATCTGCTGTGAAACCTAGGTCAATGGTCTCCTAGTTGGGACATGGATGCACATGTCCTCCCTCTGTATCCCTGAGCTGGCAAGACTGCTCACAGTCCACAGCTGAGAAGGGTGAAGGTCAAGATTCAAGGCTGTTTCAGAAACTACCGTGGAACTGAAGTCAGCAAGCCTGTACTGCTGACAAAGATGATTGAGTCTCACAGCAATTTCCTGTGATTAACTCAGGTCACAGTTGAGAGGAGTTTGAGTGGAGATTCAGGGCCATTTTAGTATCTTCTGTAGGACAGAGGTCAGCAAGCATGCCCCAGAGGTACAGATGTATATGTCTCCCAGGAAGTCTCTGTGGGTGAAGGACTGATCTCAAGTTGTGGCTGACACTAGTTAAAGCCAAGTTAGAGGGCTGTTTCAGGGTCTACATTGAGACTACAGTTGATATGCCTACCTCCTGAGACACTAGTGTGTGAGTCTCCTCCTGGGCCCCTAGGCAAATGGTTTTGGCAGCATGACCAAGGCCTAATGGGGCTGAAGGCAAGTCCACAGGAGGATGGGTCCCTTTTCAGGTCTGGAGATGGAATCACTGTTGGTAAGTCTGCCACTTGGATGCAAATCTATTCCCTAAAACAACCTTCCTAGGTCTTGGGTTCCACTGGCATTTTACAAACTCCTACTTGAATTCCAAACTCCCTCAAAGGAACTTTTGTCTGTGGATGGCTGAAAAATTATTGTTGCTGTGGGGGCATATGTGTGGGGGACCACCTATTCTGCCAATTTACTGACTTTCCTCCTAGTAAGATTTTAAAATTACTTTTTCCCCATACGTAGTTTGACTTCAGTTTTTGTCATTTACAACTAAATATTTCTATCAAAGTTGAGATAATTTGTTATGGCGGAGAATGAATAAATGAAGAATGTAATGAATAGCTATTTAATATTTCAATTTCTGGTGTGCTAATATATTTCAAAATTGATTAATATTTTACCTTTCCAAGATACATTTATTTTTATCAAGGGTAATCTGAAGATTAAATAATCTATTTTTAAAAATTAAATGCAAAAATTTAAGAACTAAGAGAAGTTAATAATATAACTTTGCCAATGATGCTTTTTGTGCCAGCTACAATCAATTGAGTAATTACTGCAGTAATTTTTCAGAATAATTAAGGAAAAAATCAGTAGATATCAGTTGATAATATTACTATGTTTTAGAATGTTTTCTATTATAATGGAAGTGATATAATAAAATAATATAAATAAAAGAAGTATGCAATGTTAAGATTTAGCAACCTAGTCTAAAAGGCACTCTTAACAAGGTGAGGGTTGGCAATGTTTGTGATCAGGACAGAAAAAAAAAAATTCTCATAGGCACTTGAAAAATGAACCAACTAAATGACACACTTTCAAAGTCAATGTTGTACTTTTAATAGACCAAGTATCCTATATTTTGGAGGTGTGTGATGAGATAAAACTGATTTCACAATAGCCCATGTGTAGAATTTCCTGTTCAAACCTTAGTAACACGTTGATGAGAAATCTACTTTTTCCACTCTTGACTCACTCTGAGCCTTCACAGGGCAGTCTGCGAAGATTGCAGGCATTGTTTGTTCTTGTCTTGGATTTATGCCTTCAAATTTCACCTTTTATTACACAGCTATAGCAGGCCTTTTTATGAGACTAACCTGGCCTCTCCACTAAAGAATGTGTGACTTTCTGGGGACAGAAGGTATGTGTTGCTACTCTCCAACTCTCTACTAGCCTACCTCATTTAGTGGGTGATTACAAGTGCTCAATATGATACAAAGGAGGTATAATTAATATACAATAAAATCAAAGTAGAATATTGCTGTCTTCATTTGAATAACTCAGGGTAAAAACCTAAAATATGAAATATGTTGAAGGATTTCTTAAAGTTTTCAAATTATTGTTTGTGGAAATCTAGTGGGTTTGTTGATCAATATAATTTAAGGGAAAGCTATTAACATCAAAATAATGAACAATTAATTTTGTATTTTGTAATCAGTACATCATGTATCTTTGAATAATTTATATTTAGCTTAGCCATTAAAGTTTATTAAAATAATCAATTGATGAAAGCCAAATACAATTCCTCAGACATGTAGATTAAAGAAAAGCAGTTTTTATTTTTAATAAAAATCAGAATGAGGTAGATTACATAAAATGCTAAAGGTATTACAAAGCAATAAAAATACTTTTTAAAAATTGATCAAAATATTGCAAAAAAAGATGTAGCGCACGGACATAGGAGACTTATCTGAAGATTTATTTTCCATGCTTTAACTGACACGAATCAGAAACAGTAACATAACAATTGTGACTAAAATAATAATTAAAATAGCTAATGCTTATTGAGAACTTTAAGTGCCAGGTTGAGTGGTAAATGTTTTACATGCAACGTTTTATATGTTCTTATTCCTGTTTTAGATTAACAAACTGGGTTATTAAAAATAGAATAACTTTTTAAAGGTCATACATTATAAGTGTCAAAGCTAGAATTAATTCTGATCTCACTGACTCCAGAGCCCATTGACTAAATGATTTAATTACATTATCTGAAAATTTACAAGTACTTATACAACTAAAGTGGCCTTTACTCACTTTGACAACCATAAAATCATCCTATAATTTTAAATGTGCTTTAACATGAATTACTTATACTTTTATTTATCATTTTTTGGTCCATAATTTAGCCAGGAAATAAATTACCAATTACTAATTAAATTACCAATACTTCTGTAAGTATTAACAATTTATGTAATGTTCCTAATACTATTTAGGTTATGCATAAGTTAACTGTGTCACATAGCATTTTCTGACATATACAAATATTTAAATTTTTATAATTCTTAATAATTCAAATAATTTTTAATAATTTCTTAGAACATTTCAGCCATTAAGAAAAGACCATTTAATTACCCCTATTGATTTTCATTAATGTGTATAAATTACTAAATAAAAGTAATGTAGTGCAAGAAATTTACATATATATATATGTCAACTTTACTGTTACTCATGTGCAGACCACATAGTCTTAACCATTACTGGATTTCAAAATTAACATAAAAATGAGTGCAGAAGTTTTTCTAATACAACATTTTCATTTTTAACACAGGTAAAGCACCAGACTTTAAGAAATATATTTTTATTCCTGAACTTCTTTATTCCTTAGTAATTTATTGCTTCTCATTGCCCCAGCAATAATATTTTGTCAAATGCAGAAAATTTATCTTTTTTTTTTGAGTCGGAGTCTCACTCTGTTGCCCAGGCTGGAGTGCAGTGGCACGATCTCCGCTCACTGCAACCTCTGCCGCCCATGTTCAAGAGATTCTCCTGCCTCAGCCTCCCGAGTAGCTGGGACTACAGGCGCCTGACATCGTGCCCGGCTAATTTTTGTATTTTTAGTAGAGACGGAGTTTCACCGTGTTAGCCAGGATGGTCTCGATCTCCTGACCTCGTGATCGGCACGCCTCGGCCTCCCAAAGTGCTGGGATTACAGGCGTGAGCCACCGTGCTGGGCCTAAAAATCTTTTTTTAAAACAAATATTCATAAGAAACTTGTTTAGGCTTGAAGAAAATCAGAGAAAGAACTTTAGATTCTTTAATGCGAAATGAGCTCCAATACTCGTTCTCCTCCTCACCCTTTTAATTGCACTAGGGAATCGTGTATATAAACCATTTATTAACTTCTTAACTACTGTTATTATAGAGTACAATCCCTGACATCACACACTGCAGAGATGGATAACCAAGGAGTAATCTACTCAGACCTGAATCTGCCCCCAAACCCAAAAAGGCAGCAACGAAAACCTAAAGGCAATAAAAGCTCCATTTTAGCAACTGAACAGGAAATAACCTATGCGGAATTAAACCTTCAAAAAGCTTCTCAGGATTTTCAAGAGAATGACAAAACCTATCACTGCAAAGGTGAAGCATTTAAAAGATCCTCAATGTAACAGTCTAGGATGTGCAGCTTGGGGTACAGGAATGTGAGGAAAGAGAAGGGAGTGCTCATGTATCTTCTATTTGCAAAGATCAGAATTCCAAGTTGAGATATGCTATTTCAATGTAAAGTATGAAGACTGATTGAACTCATTGTTGAAGTTTGTAGTCTTTGTCAAATAATTCATGGAGCATTATTTTTCCTGAAAATGCAATGGTATATTATTCTGAGAAAAAGATTACAATGGGAGATGAGGGTTTGGGGTCCAAGTTTCTCTGTATGATTCCTGTGCATTCAGGTTCTCTTGTCTGTGAATCTTCTAAACGACTGTATCCACCTCTCCTTTCGCACTGTTCCCATTTCTCTCCCTGCAGATTTACCATCAGCTCCAGAGAAGCTCATTGTTGGGATCCTGGGAATTATCTGTCTTATCTTAATGGCCTCTGTGGTAACGATAGTTGTTATTCCCTGTAAGTCTATTTTCGAAGATTACAAGGGGAATTTTCACGTTAATGATTGAATGTGCCTCTAAACATTTCATATTTTCAGGGAATAGAGTTCTCATTGTAATGTATATATTTGGACTAAATGTGGAATGATTATTCTGAATTTGTCAAAGAATAAATGAAAGAATAATTGTTGAAAGTATTCGCTTCTGATGCAATCGTATGTATATATTTGGATTTCATAACTCAAAAATATGTTCTAGGAGTCTGAAAAACCTTACTGAGAAATAGAAATTAATTTTTGAAAGTAGTTAAATCAAGAATTTTAAGAACTATATGAGATGGTGAAATTTGGTTCTTTAGATCTATGAAATACTTTTCCAAAAAACCACCATTACTTTATCAAATTTTTCTTAAAATCAATTTTATTCCATATTATTCTAACTCTAAATAATACAAAAAATTCAAACAAAAACTTAAAATTATTATGATTGATTTAGATGCTAATTTTTTTACAAAGATTACTTTAATTTTTCTAGCTACATTAATACAGAGGCACAACAATTCTTCCCTGAATACAAGAACTCAGAAAGGTATATAATAATTTTTAAAGTTTTAATATTGTACAGTTTATTTTTTCTTGATCTTAGGCTGTACAAAAATAAAATTTGGGGTGAAAAATTATAAAATTTGGCAATAAGTGTTCATAAATAAAATTACAGTAAGGCATTCACTTGTCATCAACTATAAGTAAAATCACTATGCTTTCTTTTTATCTGTTGTGTTCAAATTCTTACTGCTATAATATGATAAGATACAAGTTATTTATTGTTCCTTAAAAATCAGATTAGTTCATTGATTTTTCAAGACATGTATAGAGTGGATTTTTGTTTGCTGGTTTGCTTTATATGGGAACACAATTAGGAGATGAAAGGCTGACCCTTTATTGCACATGTGTGTATAAGTGACTGGGTATTTTGACACTATATATTTACCAGCCCATGAAGATGCATAGATATGTTGCATACATATAGGTTTATATGTTTGCAAATATGTGAACTAATTTTCATTTTTAAAAATTCATATTGGTCTAGATAGTAATTCATATCTTTATTTAGCACGTCATTGTGGCCATTGTCCTGAGGAGTGGATTACATATTCCAACAGTTGTTATTACATTGGTAAGGAAAGAAGAACTTGGGAAGAGAGTTTGCTGGCCTGTACTTCAAAGAACTCCGGTCTGCTTTCTATAGATAATGAAGAAGAAATGGTAAGATGTAAATGTTTTAAACACTTTATGAAAAGCTTCTTTCGGTCGATAATATATTTGTAGAAATCATCCATATGTGTGGGTATATATATTTAGCTTATATGTTTTCAAGTTTATGTAGTATTTAATTGATTGACTTAATAATGTTTTAAAATTCATATATTGCTAATGTACTTTTGATTATTTTCAGTTTTTGCTTTTCATGGAAAACCATGCTTCTAGAAATGCTTTCAATCCACAATACATTTTTCTATCTAATTTTATCGGGCATGATGTGATCTGGTCATGCAGATTGATCACAAAGTGAATGAACTCCTGTGATACAAGTCAGATCATGAAATAAAAGTTTCCAGCTCTAGCAGTTCCACCCCTGTGTATGCCCTCATCACTTATCCTGACTCCTCTCCAAAACACTGTCTTGACTTTTAATGTTATAAATAACGTTTACCTGCTTTTGAATTTATATAAAGGGAATCATACACTGTGAATTTCATGTCTGTGTTTTTCACTCCTATCTGATATTTGTGCAATTCCTCCATATTATTGCGGTTATCTGTCGTTTGTTACTGTTCACTGCTGTACTATGTACAAAGAACACTAAGAATCCATTCAATCCTGTGTCTCTGGATGGGGAAGTGAGTCTCATGCTCTCAGGGACAAAGAGGACCCTGGGTGGTGCACTGGTAGTCATTGGGTTCCTTTGCTGATCCTCCTCACCCACATCCACTCTGGTGTCTCTTGGTATGAGAAGGAAGTACTTCCTCTGGCTGTATTGGTAGCAAGTCTCCTGGTAGATCATCCTTGCCAGTGGTACCAGCCTTGCCTGTTGTTGCGGAGGGGATTCCCCTTCAATACAGAACAGGAGTGAGCTTTGCTGGGCCTCCTCCTATTGCCAGGTTGGGTGTAGGGAAACAGCAGGCCTAGGTCACCTTCTTCTGTCGTGTGGAGGACTTAACATGCTCGCTCGGACACTTGGTTGATCCCTGATGCTAGGGTCCCAGACAATTTCATCTTTCTCTTTCCACCTTTCAGAGTTCTCCATTGCTTTTGTCTTTCATTAATCCCAGAGTTTATAGTTGTTTTTAGTAGGGAGTAGCAGAGAGAGACGAGTCTACACCACCTGGTCAGGATCACTGTTATTCCACCAAAACCAAATCAGATAAAAAAGTGAGGGCTTATCTAGTTAAAGAATGGTGTGGTACCCAGAAAACCCAATATGTAGCTTCCATGTCATTTATTTCTGAATGACAACCTCTCATTTCTCTTCTAAATCTCCAACTCTGAGAAATATAGCACAAAAATAGTTTGATTTAGTCACAGTATCTGGAGGAATGAATGCACAGTATCAGGAAACTTATTTAAATCCTTACTGTGTTTATTCAGTCAATTGGGGGTAACTATTATAATGCAAGAATTAAAACTTCTTTATTAACATGAGAAGAATAAAAGTACTAAGTATAAACATTGATGGGTTCATTTATATCAAAATTATAAACATTTATGAAAGTTTTTGGCACTGCAAATAGTGGCTTTCAATTTTAATATATTATTTTTATAATGTTTTCATAATTATTATTTAAGTGAAAATTCTTTCTTTTCTTTTAGAAATTTCTGTCCATCATTTCACCATCCTCATGGATTGGTGTGTTTCGTAACAGCAGTCATCATCCATGGGTGACAATAAATGGTTTGGCTTTCAAACATGAGTAAGTTGTTTTGTATGGCGCTATATAACAATATATATATAAAGGATAAATTCAGAAGAATAATATGAATAAATCTATGTGGAATCATAGAGATGAAGAAAGATGTGGAAAGTTAGTGAAATGCTGACATAAATATTTTACAATAGACCATAGTAGTCCATATATTTCAACCGCTCATTGGTCAGCTAGTAACCTTCTTGATTATCAGATGGACCAGGGGTGTCCAATCTTTGGCTTCTGTGGGCCACATTGGAAGAAGAAGAGTCTTGGGCCACACAGAAAAGACACTAACACTAACGATAGCTGACGAGCAAAAAAAAGAAAAAAAAATCACAGAATGTTTTAAGAAAGTTTACGTATTTGTGTTGGGCCGCATTTGAAGCTATCCTGGGTCACATGCGGCCCATGGGCAGCGAGTTGGACAAGCTCGAGCTGGACTATCAGGGAATTGCAGTGCTTGTTTTTATTAAAAAGCCATGCTTACTTTTTTTCTTAAGAATATCCTCAAAGCACAAGAGTAGTGCTGTTGGCATATTGCTATAATTTTGTTATTAGTAGTTATTGTTGTCAATCTCTTATTGTGCCTAATTTATAAATTAAAATTTATCACAGTTATGAATGTGTAGAGAAAACGTAATCTCTCTATGGGTTCTGCACTATCTGCCGTTTCAGGCATCCACTGGAATCTTGAAACATATCCCTCGTGGATGAAGGGGGACTACTCTGTTGAGTGTTCAGAATAATGACTCTTACTAATATTATGAAAAATTTAATTACCCTTTTCCATGAAATTCTTTTCTTACAGTACATGGAAAATGCTTTCGTCTCATGAATCATTTGCTTAAAATGTAACAGAATATGGATTTTTCTCCATTACAGGATAAAAGACTCAGATAATGCTGAACTTAACTGTGCAGTGCTACAAGTAAATGGACTTAAATCAGCCCAGTGTGGATCTTCAATAATATATCATTGTAAGCATAAGCTTTAGAGGTAAAGCGTTTGCATTTGCAGTGCATCAGATAAATTTTATATTTCTTAAAATAGAAATATATTATGATTGCATAAATCTTAAAATGAATTATGTTATTTGCTCTAATAAGAAAATTCTAAATCAATTATTGAAATAGAATACACACAATTACTAAAGTACAGACATCCTAGCATTTGTGTCGGGCTCATTTTGCTCAACATGGTATTTGTGGTTTTCAGCCTTTCTAAAAGTTGCATGTTATGTGAGTCAGCTTATAGGAAGTACCAAGAACAGTCAAACCCATGGAGACAGAAAGTAGAATAGTGGTTGCCAATGTCTGAGGGAGGTTGAAATAGGAGATGACCACTAACTGATAGAACGTTACTTTGTGTCGTGATGAAAACTTTCTAAATTTCAGTAGTGGTGATGGTTGTAACTCTGCGAATATACTAAATATCATTGATTTTTAATCATTTTAAGTGCATGAAATGTATGCTTTGTACACGACACTTCAATAAAGCTATCCAGAAAAAAAAAAAAAAGCCTCTCCTGGGATTATTTGTGACTGCATTTATTCTCTAAAGTAATTTTTAAAGATTAGCTTCTTTATAATATTGACTTTTCTAATCAATATAAAGTGTTTCCTTCAATGTACTGTGTTATCTTTAATTTCTCTCTATTGTATTTTGTATTTTGGGGGATTGAAGTCATACAGAAATGTAGGCATTTTACATTTATGCTTTTGTAAATGGCATCCTGATTCTAAAATTCCCTTTAGTAATTTTTGTTGTTATAAATAGAAATACAACTGATGTCTGCATTTTGATTTTATATCTACTTATTCCACTGATTTTATATATTTAAATCTATTATGTCAACTATTGATTTGTTTCTGGGTGTTCTATATAAAGAGCAATTTTATCTGCAAATGATCACACTTTTATTTTTTTAATCCATATGCTATAACGTAGTTTTATTTTCATTTATTTTCACTGGCTAGGGTTTTATACCCATAGTTGAATAGAAGGTACAATCAAAGTTCTGTGTGTATCATATGTATCGTTTTCTGATTTTGGCAAAAAATACTTAAACATGTTATTCATATTTACAAAGCTTGGTGTTGTTTTCATCCTATCTTTCTCATATCGAAGCAGTTTTATAATATTCCTATTTTCTAATAGACTTTATCAATTGTAACATTTTTATTAATTTGTAGCAGTTGGAATGATATATGTTGTGTTTATATAACATTTTATCAACTACTTTTATTTTTTCAAATGTTAAACCAGCCTTTGTTTCTGAAATAAATCCATGGTGATCATTGTATATTTCCCTCATAAAATATCAGTGCTGGCCGGGTGTGGTGGCTGACGTCTGTAATCCCAGCACTTTGGGAGACTGAGGCCGGTGGATCAGGAGGTCAAGAGATTGAGACCATCCTAGCCAACGTGCTGAAACCCCATCTGTACTAAAAATACAAAAACTAGCTGGGTGTGGTGGTGCGCACCTATAGTCCCAGCTACTCGAGAGGCTGAGGCAGGAGAATCACTTCCAACCAGGGGTCAGAGGTTGCAGTGAGCCGAGAGTGCACCACTGCACTCCAACCTGGCGACAGAGGGAGACTCTGTCTCAAAAAAAAAAAAAAAAAATTAGTGCATATATATTTTATGTAGGGTAAGATTTGTTTCTTCATCCACGTTCACAAGGATATTTGACCATGTTTTTATTCATAGCTATATACTTGAAAGGTTTTGATATCAAGGCTATCTTGGGAAGAATTTCTCTTTTTCTATAACCTAGAAGCATTTATTGAGCGTACTGCTTTATTTTTAAATGTTATAATTCACTAGTAATGCCATCTGAGTTTGTAGACTATTTTTCTAGGAAAGTTTATGTCTAAACTGAATTTCTTTAAAACATGTAGGATATACTCAGATTTCTATTTGATGCACTGCATTTGGTAATGAGTATGTATGAATTTTCTATTTCATATAGACATTAAAATGTAATGAAAATACAGTTTTATTGCCACTAAATAACTGTAAAGACCATAATGGTATTGCCATGTTTAATCTAGAAATAAGCCAGTTGTGGTGGCTCAAGCCTATAATCCCAGCACTTTGGGAGGCTTCACTGTGCCTGGCCCTTATCAATTTTTTAAAATGTTAAATTTATTATTTTTGTGGATACGTTAGTAGGTGTATATTTTTAGTAGTCTTTCATCAAATTTTAAAAGCATTTTCAATGAAAATACCTTTGGCCTTGTTGTTCTCTCTATTGTAATATTCTTTATCGTGATTTTTTACTGTTTATTCATTATTTTCTTATGCATCACTTGTATTTAATTTTAGCTTTTCTATTTTTAATTTATTTTAGTGCATTCAATGGTAATTTAATTTTTAGGTCATCTTTTGTAATATACGTACATTGAGGGCAATCGATTTTTACAAGAGAGATTTTCATTCTATTTTCCTTATAATTCATATAAAAATTGTGACCATTCATTTTGATAATTTATTTCACCCATATGTTATTTAGATATGTATTACTGAATTTAAAACCATTGAGGTTGTCAGATTTTTTTATTGACTTCTATTGTAGGTAAACTGTAGTTAGAACATTTTCTATGAAGCTGAAAATATTCTTCATCTTTGTATGCAAAGATGTGGCTAGTGTGCTGAGAAACTGGTTTTATATGTTATTTATTTGGTATTAATTAATGTTGAATTAGAATAGCTATTTTTTAACTATCCACTGGCCAAGCTTGGCTAGTGGTACTACATTGAAATCATAGTCCTATTTTTTTTACTAATATGCTTAGAATTATGAGATTACAGTGTATTTGGGAAAAATATGTGAAATTAAATATGTGAGTATTCTACATGTGTGTGAGTGTGTGCATATGAGTGATAACTACGTGTCTAGTTCAGATCTTTCTGTCAGCTCTGTGGCTTGTTTATGTGTTAAGCACTGAGAGAAAAGGGTTTAAAATCCCATTTATGATTGTTACTTATTCACTTTAATCCATTATATGTTGAACTTGTCACATTAGGTACATGCAATGATAAAAATGTATATTACTAGTGGTTTGGAAAATCAATCTTACATTATGAAGCATGCTTCCTCAATTCCAGTAAAGGGCTTGCCTTATATTAAGATGGCACTATTACAACTGTAATAGTGTTCTACCAGTTTGTGAGGCATGGTATATGTTGTTAAATATTTTATCCTCATCTTTCCGTGTTTAAATATTTTAATTTTAATTTCAGTGCGTACATAGTAGGTGTATATGTTCATGGGGTCCGTGAGCTGTTTTGAGGGAGACATGCAGTGCATAATAATGACATCATGTAAAAATGGTGTTTCCATCTCCCTAAGGATTTATTCTTTTGTTACAAACAATCCAGTTATACTCTTTAGTTATTTTAAAAAGTACAATTAAATTATTATTGACTGTAGTGACCCTGTTGTGCTATCAAACACTAGGTCTTATTCATCCTTTCTATTTTTTGTATCCACTGAGTAACCACTTTCACCTCCCTACTACTAACCTTCCACTATCCTTCTCAATCTCTGGTAACCATCCTTCTACTGTCTCTCTCCATGAGTTCAATTGTTGTGATTTTTAAATCCCACAGCTAAGTGAGGGCTTGTGATGATTGTCTTCCTGTGACTGGCTTATTTTATTTAACATAATGACCCCTGGTTCCATTCATGTTGTAGCAAATGACAGGGTCTCATTCTTTTTATGGCTGAATATTACTCCATTGTTTATATACACACGTTATTTGTCCATTCATCTGTTGATGGACACTTAGGTAGCTTCCAGATCATAGCTATTGTGAAGAGTGCTGCAACAAACATGGGAGTACAGCTATCTCTTAGATAAACTGATTTTCTTGCTTTTGGGTATATACCTGGGAGTGGGATTGCTGGATCATATGGTAGCTCTACATTTATATTCATTTTTCTTTATGCTTACATGCAAGGAATGTCTCCTAAAGACAACAAACAGTTATTACTGAATATATACATTCTTTGCTTTTAAATTCAAATTACTCTATACTTAATATAATTATCAATTTCTAAAATATAATCCTTATGTATTTTATTTGTATGGAAATATATAAGCACTGGTATTAATTATAACTTAATTTTTATTACATTCTGATTGAACACTACCAAGTGTTTAAACTCTGTTGTTCCCTTATGTTTTCATAATGAATATTTTCATTGTTTACTTTCCACATACAAACTTGTTAATTTAATATAATTTACAACACACCTGCTGGCACTTTGATCTTGGACCTCCCTGTTGTCTGAACTGTGAGTAATATATCTGTATGGTTAATAGATTGCTTAGTTTGTGATATTTTATTATAGCAGTACAAACAAAGTAAGATTACTCTCTATTTTATTTACCAGTTAGCCTGTATCTGCTCCCCAAATTCTAATACAAATATTTATTTCAATGTTGGAAACTTTGTCATTAATACACTATCTATTCAATATCCAATTAGGTATATCCACATAATTCCTTTACTTTAAGTCTTCTTTTTGAATATCCAAGTTTTCATTGGGAAGGTGTGCTTAATCTATTGAAGATATTTGAATTTTATTTTCTTTAGAGTTATTAATAACTAATTCACTGCAATTTCTTAAACTCCTTGAAAATTATTTCATTTCATGTTACATTAAAAGTATATTTTCACTTCTTATTGACTTCCAACTTAGCCATAACCCATAGGAAACCAGATATTGCCATTATTTGCAATAGTCACAGTAATTCATATGTAGGTTCGGTGTTAGGGTTCTCCAGATGGACAGAACTAATAGGATACGTGTATATATGAAAGGGAGTTTATTAGGGAGAATTGGCTCACACGATCACAAGGCAAAGTCCCACAATAGGCCATCTGCAAGCTGGGGAAGAAAGAAGCCAGTAGTGGCTCAGTAAAAGCCTCAGAAGCAGAGAAGCCAAAAGTGCAGCCTTCAGTCTGTGGCCGAAGGCCCAGGAGCCCCTGTAAAACCACTGGTGTAAGTACAAGAGTCCAAAGGCTGAAGAACCTGGAGTCTGATGTCCAAGGGCAGGAGGAACGAAGGAAGCATCCAGCACGGGAGAAAAATGAAAGCCGAACACTCAGCAAGCCAGCTTACCCCACCTTCTTCTAGCTGCTTTGTTCTACTCGCTCTGGCAGCCATTGGATGGTGCCCGCCCACACCGAGGATGGGTCTTCTTCGCCCAGTCCACTGAGTCAAATGTCAATCTCCTCTGGCAACACCGTCACAGACACAGCCAGAAACAACACTTTACCAGCTATCTAGGCATCCTTCAATCCAATCCGGCTGACACCTAATATTAATCATCGTAAGTTCTGTGTGTGTGTGTGTGTGTGTGTATTTACGTCACATAAACATATATATATATATATACACATACATCATATAGAGTAAATTCTAATTACTCCAGTTATCTTGTATAATTTTTGTTTTGTTTTTATATATTGTGCGTTTGTATTAGCATAAACTTCATTCACGTTAAACGCTCAAACAGTAGAAATCTGTATTATTTCGATTAACAAAGGACATGATATACAGTCACGTGCCACAAAATGATGTTTTGGTCAATGACTGACTGCACATAGATAGTGGTCCCACTAGATTATAACGGAGCTGAAAAATTCCTATGAATTAGTGACGTCATAGCAATAGTTGCAGTACAGTGTATTATTCACATGTCTGTGGTGATGCTAGTGTAAATTACCTTGCTGCCAGTGGAATAAAAGTATAGCACAAACAATTACATACACTACATAATATTCGATAATGATAATAAATGACAATGTTACCGGTTTATGTATTTACTGTAGTATACTTTTAATTATTATTTTAGAGTGTACTCCTTCTACTTTCACAAAAACAGTTACCTGAAAATCAACCTTGGGCAGTTCCTTCAGGAGGAATTCCAGAAGAAGGCACTGTTACCATAGGAGAGGACCGCTGCACATGTGTTATTGCCTGAACCTTCCAGTGGGACAAGATGTGGAGGGGATGACAGTGAGATTGATCTTGCTGACACTGCGTAGGCTTAGGCTAATGTATGTTTTCGTGTCTTCGTTTTTAAAAAAAGTTTAAAAAGAAAAAAATTAAAATGAAAAATAGAAAAAAGCTCGTAGAAAAAGAATATAAAGAAAATAGTTGTTAAGACTGTGCAATTTGTGTTTTTAAATAAAGTGTATTTTAAAAGAGGCAGAAAGTTTTTAAGAAATGAAAAATTTAGAAACCAACAAAGGTGCAGTAAAGTTAATTTATTATTAGCTCAAGAAAAAAAGTGCTGCATAAATATAGTGTACCCTAGTGTACAGTCTATAAATCCTACAGTAGTGTGCTGTAATATCCTAGGCCTTGACTTTCACTTGCTACTTACTCACTGACTCACCCAGGGAAAATTCCATTTCTGCAGTCTTCATTCGTAGTAAGTGCCCTATAAAAGGATGCCATTTTAACCTTTTTTTAAACCATATTTTACTGTTTTTTTGGTTTATATATAATTAGATAAACAAAAATTACCATTCTGGTCACTGCTTACATTATTCACAACAGTAACATGTTGTACAGGTTTGTATCCTTGGAGCAATAGGCTATCCCATATAACATAGGAGTGTAGTAGCTGTACCATCTAGGTTTGTGTAAATAAACTCTTTGATGTTGACACAGGGATGAAATTGCCTAAAGACATATTCCTCAGAAGTATCCCTGTCATTATGCAAACAATAATGGTGTAACACTATTTAATGGAAAACACCAAGTGGATGTTTGTAGCAATAGTAGACATCAGTGCTTCAGACTTAAATAGAAAACGTTAGTGAATGATACATTATGTGGCATCTTTAGTGAATGATTTTATTGTTTTAATTCCATAATGTGACTAATAGAAAAATTAACCTAGTTTATGAAAATGTAATAAAATGTAAATATAAGTAAATTTACTTGTAACAGAAATAGATACAATGTGAACACAAGCATATATGCATATGACATTATTAATTACTTTTGTGAAAATATATTACAATATATTTTACAGAAAAACATATATACCTAGCCACCATTAGCCATTGTGATGGAAGGGCAATTAATAATTCTCATTGCAAAGAAATAAATATGGGTTTAAATTCCAACTTTTTAGATTTTAGAGAATAGCCGGGCACAGTGGCTCAGGCCTGCAATCCCAGCACTTTGGAAGGCCGAGGCAGACGGATAACGAGGTTAGGAGATCGAGACCATCCTGGCTAACACGGTGAAACCTCGTCTCTACTAAAAATACAAAAAAAAATTAGCTGGGCGTGGTGGCACACGCCTGTAATCCCAGCTACTCAAGAGGCTGAGGCAGGAGAATCGCTTGAGCCCAGGAGGCAGAAGTTGCAGTGAGCCGAGATGGCACCACTGCACTCCAGCCTGGGCAATAGAATTATGCATAAACATTCCCCCTTTTCTTGATAGAAAATAAATGATGAAAAGATTTTTATTTAATACAACTAGATAATTTATAGTTTTTTCCCTGATGTTCGTATACCATTTATTTTTTAAAAATTTTTGTTTATTTGTTTTTGAGACAAGGTCTGGCTCTGTTGCCCAGGCTACAGTGCAGTGACACTAACAGTTCACTGAAGCCTTGACCCCCAGGGCTCAAGCGATCCTCTCACCTCAGCCTCCAGAGCAGATGGGACTACAAGCAAACACCAACATCCTCGGCTAATTTTTTTATATATATATATATTTATATATATTTATATATATATATTTATATATATTTATATATATATTTATATATATATATTTTTTTTTTTTTTTTAAGAGATGGGGTTTCATCCTGTGTATCATGCTAACCTCAAACTCCTGAGCTCAAGTGATCCTGGAGTGCTGGGATTACTGACATGAGCTGCCACGCCCAGACATTCATGTATCATTTTACTTGTGTTTTAAAAAAATCTCCATTTTCTGGCCTCCCCATTTTTAAGTAGGTGATGTTTTAAAAATTGCTTTAACCTCCCTTCATAGTTTAACTTAGGCTTTAATCATTTACAACAAATATTTCTATCAAAATGCAGACAATAAGTCATGATTAGAGAAGGAATCCGTGAACAATATAGTAGATAGTTGTTTTATTATTTCAGTCTCTGGCATAGAGATATAGCTCAGTATTAATATTTTATTCTTTCAAGAGACATTTATTTTAATCAGAGGAATCTGGTTAACTTATATAAAGGAGAAAAATGAATGAGGGAATTTTAAGAACTAAGGCAAAGAAAGCAAGAAGATAAGTTTGAGAATGCATGTCAGTTACAATTAAGTTGAAAATGCAGCATTTTCTCAAAATAGTAACAAGTACATTAAATTCCTATTGATAAAATCATTATTTAAATTTTGTTATTATGATAGCAGTGATATTATAGGGGTATATGATAAACAAGTATATAATGTCAAGTTTCAGCCACCTTGTCTAAATGTAGAAAGCAACCACCTAAGATCCTTTTGAAAAGTTACAAAACTTTGGTGTTTGTGACTGAGATGGAAACAATCACCAGCATGGATCAAATCTCTGCTCTCCCCTCATCTTGTCGACCATAAAAATAATGTCTAAGAGGCACTTGAAAATGCACAAACTAAATGACACACTAGCCACCCAAAGTCTCCTATATTCTAAAGTGTGTGATGAGACAAACTGATTCAAAATAGCCCTAGGGTGAGAATTTCCTGTTCAAATCTGCAGTGACACATTGGTGAGGAATCTACTTTTTCCACTCTTGCCTCACTCTGACCCTTCAAAGGGCAGTCTGTGAAGATCACAGATAACGTTTGTGTCTTTCAGAGGTAACCTGACCTCTCCACTGAAGGGCATGTGGCTTTCTGATGACAGTAGGTAAGTGTTGCTCCTCTCCCTGTTTCTCTACTAGCTCATCTCATTTAGTAGAAGATTGTAAATACTGGCTGTGATGCGCCTGAGGTAAAGTTGATATAGATGAAAATCAAGGTAGAACTTTATTCACGTGAATAATTCAAGGTGAAAAACGAGCCAAAATATAAACTATGTTTAAGGATTTCTTAGAGTATTCACATCATTGCCGGTGGAGAATCACTCAAGTAGATGCATACATAATAATAGGTTTGCCAATCCATGTAATTTAGAGTGAAACCCATAACCATCATGGCAATGAACAATTAATTTTGGATTTTGTAATCATTACTGGTTTAATTGTATATTACATTTAGACCAAACTTTAAAAATAAAATTTTAATATGGATACATCAAATTGTGAATGTCAAACATTAATTCTCAATCACACACCTAGATTTCATGAAAGCAGTTTTAATTTTTAATAAAAATAAGGATGAAATCATTTCCATAAAATGCAAATCTGACCTTAATTATAAACAATCGGAAGACTTAAAACAATTGAACCAAACATTGCAAAAAAGATGTACCACACTGACATGAGACGCCTAATTAATCAGTTATTTTAACACACTCTAATGCAAATCAGAAATAATAAAATGGCAATTGTGTTAAAAATAGTTGAAATATCTATTATGTATTCAGTGGTAACAGGTGCCAGGTTGTGTGTTTAGTTTTCTACATACATTATACTTTATAAATTATTTTTCCCAGTGTAGATTAGTAAACTAGGTTAGTAGACACTAAGTAATTTAGTACAGGTCACATATTACAACTTGCAAAGCTAGAATTAATTGTAGTCTCACTGACTACAGAGCTCATTGACTAGATTATTAAATTACATTATCTGAACTATTACAATTACTTATACAACCAAAGCGACCCTCACTGACTTATACAATCATAGGAGCTTTCTGAAAGTTTGATTGGACACTATTCTTCCATAGATGGCCCACACGTTTATTTATCATTTTAAGTTTTCCTATTTTAGTCATTAAATCAATTACCAATTTCTTGCGTAAAAGCAGCAATTTAAAAATATATTATGTTTTCAATAGTATTTATGCATACAGTAATGTAATGTTTTACAAGATATATTTTTAAAATTTTAATGATTTTTCTGATTTCCTAATTTAGAAAAAAAATCATTTGACAATACCTCAGATCCTTTTAATAAATGAATGTAACTCACTAACAATGTACGTTAGTGTAAGAAGTTACTCTATATGCTGACAGAACTATTTTATGGCGCACAATCGTTAACCATCAATGACTCTTAAAACTATGATAAAATTAGTGTATTTCTAAATACAGTATTTTAATTGTTAACGTATGCAGTCTATTGGTGTTAAACATTTTTGAAGAATCTAACCTTAATTTAATATCAATTTTTTTCATGAACTTCCTAGTTCTCACAAGTTTAATGTTTTTATTGTTCCCACTAGTAATATTATGTCAAATACAGAATACATCTAAAAAATTGCCAATTATATCATGTAATTTTTGTTTAAAGCTTTAGGAAATTAGTAGCAGAATTTTACCTAGGTTAACAGCAAAGTAAACATTACTCAGCCCCAACACATGCACATTGCCTATACCAGGGATCCTGTCAAAATATACACCATTTATAGCTTCTTAAGTGCAGTTATCATAGAGCACAGTCCCTCACATCACACAGCTGCAGAAATGAATAAACAAAGAGGAACCTTCTCAGAAGTGAGTCTGGCCCAGGACCCAAAGAGGCAGCAAAGGAAACCTAAAGGCAATAAAAGCTCCATTTCAGGAACCGAACAGGAAATATTCCAAGTAGAATTAAACCTTCAAAATGCTTCTCTGAATCATCAAGGGATTGATAAAATATATGACTGCCAACGTAAAACGTTAAATATATCTTCAATGTTATTGTTCTAGGATGTGCAGTTGAGTGCAGAAGGGTGAGGAAAGATTAGGGAATATTTTACACTTGTGAGAATCAGAGTTCATAATTGGGATCTAATATTCTAATATGAAATCAGAAGACTAATTTTATTCAGGCATTGTTCAACCGTAATCAACTGTAATCTGCAATCCACTCATGGAACATTATATTTACTGAAAATGAAAGGGTATATTCTGAGAGAAAGATTACTAGAGTAGATGTAGATTTAGAGGCCAGAGTTTATCATTATGTTTCCCTGTATGTGTGGGTTCTCTAGTATGTAATTCTCTAGTATGTAATCCTAATCAACTCTCTATCTCCCCTCTCTCAGTGCCTCTATTTCTCTCCCTCAGGTTTACTGCCACCTCCAGAGAAGCTCACTGCTGAGGTCCTGGGAATCATTTGCATTGTCCTGATGTCTGCTGTGTTAAAAACGATAGTTCTTATTCCTTGTAAGCATATTCTTGAAAGATTAGAAGGGAACGTTTTACTTTAATGCTTGGAAGTGCCTCAAAATATTTCATACTGTTGAAGAATAGAACTCTTATTTTAATGTTTATTTCAAAGATCTATTACTTCATTTATTTTTATAGAAAAAGTTAATTTTATTAAAGATTGTCCCCATTTTAAATAACACACAAAGTTTCAAAGTAAGAAACTAAACTCATTATGGTTTATCTAGATATTAGTTTTTATAAAAATCATTTTAATTTTTCTATTACAGTCCTGGAGCAGAACAATTCTTCCCCAAATACAAGAACCCAGAAAGGTACATTTTTATTTTCAACATTCTGATATTAGTACAATTTATATTTTGTGTCTATTTTAAGGCATGTAAAAGAATAATGGCATTTTTGCAGAAAATAAGCCATAAAATTCAGCCATAAATATTTATAAACAAAGATTATAAGGCAGCATTTCCTTTTCTCCAGTAAGTAGAAATGCTCACTTAAAATCATTCTACCCTCTTTCTCCCAATTAACAGAAGTCTCCTACTGCTGTGAGATGATACCAAATAAATAATTTTACTATCCTAAAAAAGCAGTTGTGTATCAGTGATGTTCAAGACATGTGTGGAGTGTATTTTTGTTTGTTGGTTTGCTTTATATGGGAACACAATTAGGGGAGAGAGGCTAACCCTTTTCTGTTCATGTGTGTATGACTGACTCAGTTATTAAAATATATATACTTATAAGCCTGTAAGGATGCGTAAATATGTTAAGCACATATATGTTTATACTGTTGCAAATATGTAAACTAATTTTCATTTTTAAAAATTCATATTGGTGTAGATAGTAATTCATATCTTTATGAGCACGTCCTTGTGGCCATTGTCCTGAGGAGTGGATTACATATTTCAACAGTTGTTATTATATTGGTAAGGAAAAAAGAACTTGGGAAGAGAGTTTGCTGGCCTGTGCTTCAAAGAACTCTTCTAGTCTGCTTTCTATAGATAATGAAGAAGAAATGGTAAGATGTAAATGTTTCAAACATTTTATGAAAAGCTTCTTTCAGTGAATAATACATTTTTAGAAAACATCCATATGGGTGTACATATATTTAGCTTATATATTTTCAAGTGTATGCATTATTCAATTGATTGACTTAATAATGTTTTTAAAGTTATATACCGCTAATGTACTTTTTTTTCAGTTTTTGCTTTTTATGGAAAATCATGCTTCTATTAATGCTTTGAATCCACAATAAATTTTACTATTTAATTTTATTGAGCATGATATGATCTAGTCATGCAGATTGATCACAAAGTGAATGAACTCATGTGATACAAATGAGATCATGAAATAAAAGTTTCCAGCTCTAGCAGTTCCACCCCTGTGTATGCCCTCATCACTTATCCTGACTCCTCTCCAAAACACTGTCTTGACTTTTGAAGTTATAAATAATGTTTGCCTGTTCTTGAATTTATAAAAAAAGGAATTATACAGTGTGAATTTCATGTCTGTCTTTTTCACTCCTATCTGATATTTGTGGAATTCGTCCATATTATTGCGGTTATCTGTAGTTTGTTACTGTTCACTGCTGTAGTATGTACAAAGAACACTAAGAATTCATTCTGTCCTATGTCTCTAGATGGGGAAGTGAGTCTCATGCCGTCAGGGACAAAGAGGACCCTAGGTGGTGCATTGGTAGTCGTGGGGTCCCTTTCCTGATCCTCCTCACCCACAACCACCCTGGTGTCTCCTGGTATGAGAAGGAAGCACTTTCTCTAGCTCCGTATTGGTGGCAGGTCTCCTGGTAGATCATCCTTGCCAGTGGCACCAGCCTTGCCTGGTATTGTGGAGGGGACTCTCCTTCGATACCTTCCTCCTATTGCCAGGTTGGGTGTAGGGAAACAGCAGGCCTAGGTCACCTTCTTCTGTTGTGTGGAGGACCTTAACATGCTCGCTTGGACACTTGGTTGATCCCTGATGCTAGGGTCCCAGACAATTTCATCTTTCTCTTTCCACCTTTCAGAGTTCTCCATTGCTTTTGTCTTTCATTAATCCCAGAGTTTATAGTTGTTTTTAGTAGGGAGTAGCAGACAGAGACGAGTCTACACCACCTGGTCAGGACCACTGTTATTCCACAAAAACCGATCGGATAAAAATTGAGGGCTTATCTAGTTAAAGAATGGTGTGGTGCCAAGAAAACCCAATCTGTAGCTTCTATGTCATTTATTTCTGAATGACAACCCCTCAATTCCCTTCTAAATCTCCAACTCTGAGAAATATAGTACAAAAATAGATTGATTTAGTCACAGTATCTGGAGGAATGAATGCACAGTATCAGGAAACTTATTAAAACCCTTCCTGTGTTTATTCTGTTAATTGGAGTAACTATTACATTGCAAGAATTAAAATGTCTTTATTAACATGAGAATAAGAATGAAAGTACTAAGTATAAACGTTGAAGAGTTCATTTAAATAAAAAATTCAAACATTTATGAAAGTTTTTGGCACTGCGAATAGTGGTTTTCAACTTTAATATATTGTTTTTGTAATGTTTTCATAATTATTATTTAAGTGAAAATTATTTCTTTCCTTTTAGAAATTTCTGGCCAGCATTTTACCTTCCTCATGGATTGGTGTGTTTCGTAACAGCAGTCATCATCCATGGGTGACAATAAATGGTTTGGCTTTCAAACATGAGTAAGTTGTTTTATAGGGTGCTATATATTAAAAAAAAGGATAAATTCAGAAGAATAATATGAATAAATGTGTGGAATCATAGACATGAAGAAAGATGTGGAAAGTTAGTGAAATGTTGATACAAATATTTTACAATAGACCATAGTAGTCCATATATGTCCACGACTCATTGGTCAGCTAGTAACTTTCTTGGTTATGAGATGGACCAGGGGTGTCTAATCTTTGGCTTCTGTGGGCCACATTGGAAGAAGAAGAGTCTTGGGCCACACATAAAAGACACTAACACTAACGCTAGCTGATGAGCTAAACAAAAAAATTGCAAAAATATCTCAGAATGTTTTAAGAAAGCTTATGTATTTGTGTTGGGCCGCATTCAAAGCTTCCTGGGCCACATGCGGCCAATGGGCCGTAAGTTAGACAAGCTTGAGATGGACTATCAGGGAATTGCAGTGCTTGTTTTCATAAAAAAGTCACCCTTATTTTACTTAAGAATATCCTCAAAGCACAATAGTAGTGCTGTTGGCATATTGCTTACAATTTTTTATTAGTAGGTATTGTTGTCAATCTCTTATTGTGCCTAATTTATAAATTAAACTTTATCACAGTTATGAATGTGTAGAGAAAACATAATCTCTCTATAGGTTCTGTACTATCAGCCATTTCAGACATCCACTGGGGTCTTGAAACATATCCCCCGTGGATGAAGGGGGACTACTCTGTTGAGTGTTCAGAATAATGACTTTTAGTAATAGCATATGAAAAATTTAATTACCCTTTTTCATAAAATTATTTTCTTACAGTACATGGAAAATGCTTTTGTCTCATGGGTCATTTGCATAAAATGTAACAGAATTATGGATTTTTCTCCATTACAGGATAAAAGACTCAGATCATGCTGAACGTAACTGTGCAATGCTACATGTACGTGGACTTATATCAGACCAGTGTGGTTCTTCAAGAATCATTGTGAGCATAAGCTTTAGAATTAAAGCGCTTGAGCTTGCAGTGCATCAGATAAAATTTTATATTTGTTCAAATAGAAATGATATTATGATTGCATAAACCTTAAAATGAATTGTGTTATTTGCTCTAATAATAAGAAAATTCCAAATCAATTATTGAAATATAATACACACAATTACGGAAGTACAGATACCCTCGCATTTAAGTCAGGCTCATTTTGCTGAACGTGATGTTTGTGGCATTCAGGCTTCCTAAAAGTTGCATGTTTTGTTGGTCAGTTTATATGAAGTATCAAGAACAAGCAAAACCATGGAGACAGAAAATAAAATAGCGTTGCTAATGCCTAAGGGAGGTTGAAATAGGAGGTGTCCACTAATTGCTAGAATGTTTCTTTGTGTCAGTGATGAAAACTTTCTAAATTTCAGTAGCAGTGATGGTTGTAACTCTGTGAATATACTAAAAATCACTGATTTTTAATTATTTTAAGTGGATGAAATTTATGCTATGTGCACCATACCTCAATAAAGCTGTCCAAAACAAAAATATATACTGTCCTGGGATTGCTTGAGTCTGCATTTAACCTCTAAAGTAATTTTTAAAGATTAGCTTCTTGACATTTCCATACAATATCATATTGTGTCCTTCAATGTACTGGGTTCAATGTACAGGGTTTTCTTTAATTTCTCTCTATCCTATTATGTATTTTGGGGGTTTGAATCATACAGAAATGCAGATATTTTACATTCATGCTTTTGTAAATGGCATTCTGATTTTAATATTCCCTTTAATAACTTTTGTTGCTGTAAATAGAAATACAACTGATGTCTGCATTTTCACTTATTTTACATATTTAAATCTATCATTTCAAACAGATTTTTCTGGATTTTCTATATAAACAGCAATTTTATTTATTTTCTTTTTCTTTTTTTTTTCTTTTTTTATTATTATTATACTTTAAGTTTTAGGGTACATGTGCACAATGTGCAGGTTTGTTACATATGTATACATGTGCCATGTTGGTGTGCTGCACCCATTAACTCATCATTTAGCATTAGGTATATCTCCTAATGCTATCCCTCCCCACTCCCCCCACCCCACAACAGTCCCCTGTGGGTGATGTTCCCCTTCCTGTGTCCTGCAAATAATCACACTTTTATTTTTTCTATCCATGTGCCACAACTTATTTTTTCTTCATTTATTTTCTCTGGCTAGTACTTTATATCCAGAGTTGAATAGAAGGTACAATCAAATTTTACATGTATCATATGTATCATTTTCTGGTTTTGGCAAAAAATAATTCAACATATTATTCATATTTACAAAGTTTGGTGTTTTTTTCATCATATCTTTCTTATATTGAAGCGGTTTTATAATATTCCTTTTTTCTAATAGATGTTATCAATTGTAACATTTTTATTTTTTATTACTTAGAATGATATATGTTTTCTTTATACAACATTTTATAAAATAATTTTATTTTTGTCAAATGTTAAACTAGGCTTTGTTTCCAAAACAAATCCATGCTGATCATTGTATATTGCCCCTTATAAAATATCAGTGCACATACTACTATATCTAGGGTAAGATTTGTTTCTTCATCCATGTTCACAAGGATATTTGACCATGTTTTTATTTATAGCTATGTACTTGAAAAAGTTTTGGTCTCAAGGCTATCTTGGGAAGATTTTCTCTTTCTCAATAACCTGGAAGCATTTGTTAAGAGTACTGCTTTAGCCATGAAAAAGGATGAGTTCATGTCCTTTGCAGGGACATGGATGAAGCTGGAAACCATCATTCTCAGCAAACTATCACAAGGACAGAAAACCAAACACCGCATGTTCTCACTCATAGGTGGGAATTGAACAATGAGAACACATGGACACAGGGAGGAGAACATCACACACCGGGGCCTGTCGGGGGGTGGGGGGTTGGGGGAGGGATAGCATTAGGAGAAATACCTAATGTAAATGATGAGTTGATGGGTGCAGCACACCAACATGGCACATCTATGCCTATGTAACAAACCTGCACGTTGTGCACATGTACCCTAGAACTTAAAATATAATAATAATAATAAAGAGTACTGCTTTATTTTTAAATGTTATCATTCACTAGTTATGCCATCTGAGTTTGCAGGCTATTTTTGTAGAAAAGTTTATGGCTACACTGAATTTCTTCAATACATGTAGGGTTTACTCAGATTTCTATTTGAGGTACTATATTTTGGTAATGAGCATTTCCCAGGAATTTTCTATTTCATATGGACATTAAAATGCATTGATAATATAGTTTTATTGCCTGTTTAATAACTGTAAAGACCATAATGGTATTGCCATGTTTAAACTGGGAATAAAATATCTGTGCCTTTTCAAAATCTTCCCTTAGTAGTCCTTTGTGACCATTCATCTTGATAATTTCTTTGGCCCATATGTTATTTTGACATATATTACTGAATTAAAAACCATATAAGGTTCTCAGATTTTTGTTTATTGACTTCTGTTGTAGGTAAAATATAGTTAGAACATTTTCTATTAAACTGGAAATGTTCTTCATCCCTTTATAAATGTGGCTCATGTGGTGAGGTACTGGTTTTAAATGTTATTTATTTTTATTAATTAATGTTAAATTTGAATAGCTACATTTCAACTGTCTCCTAGCCAAGCTTGGCTAGCGGTACTACATTGAAATTGAGTATCCGTGTGAGTATATGTGTGTGAATGTATTCATATGAGTGATGGTTACTTGTCTAGTTTAAATCTTTCTATAGGCTCACTGGCCTGTCTTGTATTAAGCATCAAGAGAAGAGTCTTTAAAAATCCCATTTATGATTGTTTACTTGTTCACTTTATTCAGTTATATGTTGAACTTGTATCATTAGGTATATGCAATGATAAAAAATATATTACTAATGGTTTGGAAAATTAATTTATCATTATGAAGTATATTTCCCCAATTTCAGTAAATTTCATCTCGGCTCACTGCAGCCTCGACCTCACCTCCAAGGCTCAAGTGATCCTCCCACCTCAGCAACCAGAGTAGCTGGCTACAGGCCAATACCACCATGCTGGCTAATTTTCGTATTTTTTTGTAGAGACGGGGTTTCGTCATGTTGACCAGGCTGGTCTTGAACTCCTGAGCTCAAGAAATCAACACATCTTGGCCTCCCAAGTTGCTGGGATTACTGACACAAGCCACTGCCCCTAAGTGCTCATGTACCATTTAGCTTGTGTTTTAAAAATCTACTTTTTCTGCCGTCCCTATTTTTAACTAGATGATGTTTTAAAAATTACTTTTCCCTCTCTATATAGTTTGATTTAAGCATTAGTCATTTACAACAAATATTCATATTAAAATGCAGATCGTTATGATTGGAAAATAAATCAATGAACAATATAATGAGTGGTTTTTATATATTGCAATCTCTGGCATGGTCATATAGTACAATATTTTTAAATTATGTATTCTTCCCAGAGACATATATTTCAATGAGAGTTATCTGATTAATTTATTTTGAAAAAACTGAATGAGAGAATTTTAAGTGCTATCAAGAAGGTAAGTTGGGAATTTAACTTTGAGAATTGATGTCAATTACAATGAAGTGGAAATGTATTTTCTCAGAATAATTAGTGACAAATACATTAAATTCCTATTGGTAAGATTATTATTTTAAAAATTTATCGTCATATTAGCAGTGATATTATAGGGGTATATGATAAAGAAGTACGTAATCCCAAGTTTTAGCCACCCTGTATAAATGTAGAAGTTAAACATGTAAGAGACTCTGAAAAAGGTATAAGATTTTAGTGTTTGTGATTGAGATGGAAACAACTGCATGGGTAGTAGTCTTTGTTCTCCCCAAATCTTGTTTACTATAAAAATAATTTCTAAAAGTCACTTGAAAATGGACAAACTAAATGACACCCTAGCAGCTCAGTCGCTTATATTCTGAGGTGTATGATGAGATAAACTGATTCAAAATGGCCCTAGTGTGAAAATTTCCTATTCAAATCCGAAGTGATACATTGATGAGGAATCTGCTTTTTGCACTCTTGCCTCACTCTGAGCTTTCACAGGGCAGTCTGTGAAGATCAGAGATATCTGTTTTTTTTTTTTTTTTTTTTTTTGAGTCAGAGTCTCGCTCTGTCGCCCAGGCTGGAGTGCAGTGGCTCCCGATCTCAGCTCACTGCAAGCTCCGCCTCCCGGGTTCAACCGTTCTCCTGCCTCAGCCTCCCAAGCAGCTACAGGCGCCCGCCACCACACCCAGCTAAGTTTTTGTATTTTTAGTAGAGACGGGGTTTCACCGGATCACAGATGTCTTTTGTGTCGTTAAGAGGTAACCTGACCTCTCCACTAAGGGGCGTGTGACTTTCTGATGACAGAAGGTATGTGTTGCTAGTCTCCTGTTTCTCTACTAGCTCATCTCCTTTAGTAGAAGATTGTAAATATTAAATGTGATGCAACAAGGTAAAGTTAATACAGAATAAAATCAAAGTAGAACTGTCTGTACATGAATAATTCAGGGTGAAAAGCAACCCAAAATATAATATATGTTTGAGGATTTCTTAAAGTATTTACATTATTGCCTGGGGAGAATTAGTCAAGCACATGCATACATAATAATAGGTTTCTTAATCAATATAATTTAGAGTGAAACCGATAAATATCGCGACAATGAAGAATTAATTTGAAATTTTATAATCATTATAGATGTAATAATACTTTATATTTAGCCCAGACTTTAAAAATGCATTTTTTTATGGATACATCAAATTGTGAATGTCAAAAATAATTTCTCATACACATACTTATATTTAATTGAAGCAGATTTTATTTTTTAAGAATGTAATAATGAAGTAGTTTCCATAAAATGCAAATCTAAACTTAATTATAAATAATAGGACGACCTATAAAAAATTGAGCCAAACATTGCAAAAAAGATGTACTACACTGACATGAGACTCCTACCTAATTAGTTATTTTACACACTCAGTATGAATTAGAAATAATAAAATGGCAATTGTGTTAAAAATAATTAAAATATATAATATGTATTGAGGACTAATGTGTGCCAGGTTGTATGTTAAGGGTTTTATATGCATTATACTTCATAAATTATTTTCCCCAATTTAGATTAGTAAACTGGGGTTGTAGATACCAAGTAACTTTGTAAAGGTCATGCATTATGAGTTTCAAAGCTGTAATTAATTTTAGGTCTCACTGGCTACAGAGCTCATTGACTAGATTATTAAATTATATTTTCTGATTTATTACAATTACTTACACAACCAAAGTGACCCTCACTGCCTTTTAAAACAACCACAGGGTCTTTCTGAAAGTTTGAACTTAAAGTGTTCTTTCATAGATGGTCCAAACTTATATTTATCATTATCAGTTTTCCTATTTTAGTCATTAAATCAATTACCAATAAATTCTGTAAAATAAAGAGTTAAATCTTTTTCAATAGTATTTAGTTTATGCATGTTAATGTAATGTTTTACAAGGCATAAAATATTTCTTTAAAATTTTAACAATTTTTCTGATTTCCTCAATCATTCAGAATAAAAAACATTTGCCAAGACCTCATGCCCTTTTAGTAAACGAATGTAAGTCACTAACTTAATGTATTTTAGTATTAAAAGTTGTTCTATATGCTAACAAATTATTCCTCCATCTTTAGCGCTCAATCCTTACATTAATGAATTTTAAAATTGTCATACAATTAGTGCATTTTATTTTCAAATTTCAATTTTAGTTTTTTACACAGGTATTCTATTGGTGATAAAATATTTCTGTAGAATCTGATTTTAAATTAATGAAGATATTTATATTCAGTTACTTCTTAGTTTTCACAAATGTATTGTTTTTTATTGTTCCCATTAATAATATTATGTCAAATATAGAAGGCCTTTTAAAAAATGACCTATTGTTTAAAGAGATTTCAGTTTAAAACTTTAGGAAATTAGTACCAGACTTTTATATTGGTCAACAGCAAAATGAACATTACTACTCAGCCTCCAACACATGCAGTTTGCCTATACCAGGGATCCTGTCAAAATATACACCACTTACAGCTTAAGTGCAGTTATCATAGAGCACAGTCCCTGACATCACACAGCTGCAGAGATGAATAAACAAAGAGGAACCTACTCAGAAGTGAGTCTGGCTCAGGGCCCAAAGAGGCAGCAAAGGAAACTTAAGGGCAATAAAAGCTCCATTTCAGGAACCGAACAGGAAATATTCCAAGTAGAATTAAACCTTCAAAATGCTTCTTCGGATCATCAAGGGAATGACAAGACATATCACTGCAAAGGTAAAACATTAAATAGATCTTCAATATTATTGTTCTAGGATGTGCAGTTGAATGCAGAAAGGTGGGGAAAGATTAGGGAATATTTTGCACTTGTGAGAATCAGAGGTCAAAGTCAGGATCTAATATTCTAATATGAAATCTGAAGCCTGATTTTATTCAGGCATTGTTCAATTGTAATTTGTGATTAACAACTCATGGAGCATTATATTTACTGATAATGAAATGGTATATTCTGAGAGATTACTAGAGTAGATGTAGATTTAGAGGACAGAGTTTATCATTATGTTTTCCTGTGCACGTGAGTTCTCTTGTACGTAAACCTTCTCATCAACTCTCTATCTCCCCTCTCTCAGTGCCTCTTTCTCTCCCTGCAGGTTTACTGCCACCTCCAGAGAAGCTCACTGCTGAGGTCCTAGGAATCATTTGCATTGTCCTGATGGCCACTGTGTTAAAAACAATAGTTCTTATTCCTTGTAAGCATATTCTTGAAAGATTATAAGGGAACTTTTCACTATAATGATTGGAAGCGCCTTGAAATATTTCATAATAATGAGGATTAGAATTCTCTGTTTAATGTATATCTCTGAACCCCCAGATAATATGCTGCTTCTGAACTTTTCAAATTTATAAATAACAGAATAATTGTAGAAAACATTTATTTTTTGTGTGTACTAAATATATATGTATATATGATACACACACAGAGAGATGTATTCTGATTTCATGACTCAAAGACGTGTTTTAAGAGAAAAAATATTTAGAAAAACAAATTAATTTTTGAAAGTGGTTAGATCAAATACTATAAGAGATGGTGAAGTTTTATGCTAATGGCTTTAAAAATATTTGTTTTAAAGATCTCATTACTTTATTTTTATAGAAAAGTCATTTTATTTCAGATTGTTCCAATTTAAAATAATTTTAAATTTTGTATTTCAAAGTAAGCAACTGAAATTATTATAATTTGTCTAGATATTAATTTTGTAAGAATTACTTTAATTTTTCTAGGTATTGGAGTACTGGAGCAGAACAATTTTTCCCTGAATAGAAGAATGCAGAAAGGTACATTATGATTGTCAATGTTCTGATGTTAGTACAGTTTATATTTTGTCTCTAAAGGGATGCAAAATGATAATAAAATGTCTTGGGAAAATAAACTATAACATTGAGCCATAAATGTTTATAAAATAAAGATTATATGAGGGCATTTCCTTTTCTCCAATAATAAGTAGAAATGCTCAGTTAAAATCATTTTACCCTCTTGTTGCATTTAATTAACTGAAATTTCCTACTACTATAAGATGATAAGAGATAAATAATTTTACTATACTTAAAAAGCAGTTTTGTTCACTGATGTTTAAGACGTGTAGGGTGGATTTTTGTTTGCTGGCTTATTTTATATGGGAACACAATTAAGGGATGAGAGGTGGACCTTTTATTGTGCATGTGCGTATGAGTGACTAGTTATTTTAAAATATATATTTAACAACTTATGAGGATGCATAGATATTGCGCACCTGTATGTTTATAGCTTTGCAAATATATAAAATAATTTTCATTTGTAAACATATTGTTTTGCATAGTAATTCATATTTTTATTTAGCATGTGATTGTGGCCATTGTCCTGAGGAGTGGATTATATATTCCAACAGTTGTTATTACATTGGTAAGGAAAGAAGAACTTGGGAAGAAAGAGTTTGCTGGCCTGTGCTTCGAAGAACTCTGATCTGCTTTCTATAGATAATGAGGAAGAAATGGTAAGACGTAAATGTTTCGACACTTTACTAAAAGCTTATTTCTGTCAATATCATATTTGTAGAAATCATATGTTTATATATATATTTACTTCATATATTTTCAAGTCTGTATAGTATTCAACTGACTTCATAATATTTTTATATTCATATACTGTTAATGCACATTTGATTATTTCCAGTTTTGCTTTTTATGGAAACCCATGCTTCTATAAATGTTTTTATCGCAAAATAAATATAAAGAAAACTAAGCATGTCATGGTCATGCATATTGATCACAAAGTGAATGGATTCATGATACAAGGAAGATCATGAAATAGAAGTTTCCAGCCCCAGCAGTCCTGCTCCTGTGTATGCCTTCCTCACTTTTCCTGCCTCCTCTCCAAACCTTTGTATTGATGTTTAATGTGATAAATAAGCGTTGCCTCTTTCAGAATTTATGTCAAGGGAATCATGCAATGTGTATTTTCATGTGTGTCTTCTTTTACTCCTATATGATATTTGTGCAATAATGCAGTTAGCTGTTGTTTGTTGCTTTTCATTGCTGCATGATGTGCATAGAACATTTACAATCTGTTCAGTCCTGTGTCTCTGGATGGGGAAGTGAGTCTCGTGCCCTCAGGGACAAAGAGGAACCTGGATGGGCACGTGTAGTCATGCGGTTCCTTTGCTGATCCCTCTCACCTGCACCTACCCTGATGTCTTTTGGTTTGGGAGGAGAAGCACTTCCTCTAGCTGCTAACTGGTAGCAGGCCTCCTGGTAGGTCATCCTTGCCAGTGGTACCAGCTTTGCCTAATGTTGCTGGCAGGACTCCCTTTCAATACAGAGTGGGAATGGGCTTAGCTGACCCACCTCCTGTTACCAGATTTGGTTCTGAGAAACAGAGGACTAGATCACTTTCTTCTGCTGAGTGGGGGACTGAAGATGCCCGGACACTCTGTTGATCCCTGATTCTGGGGTCCCAAACTATTTTGCCTTCCTCTTTCCACCTTTCAGAGTTTTCCTGTGTGTCTTTCATTACTTGCAGAGTTTAGAGTTGTATTTATTAGGGAGTAGCAGAGAAAAAGGAGTCCATGTACCTGGTCAAGACCATTGTTATTCCACCAAAACCAAATCAGATAAAAGTGAGGGCTTATCTAGTTAGAGAGTGGTGTGGTGCCCAGAAAAGCCAATTTTTGGCCGCTGTGTCATTTATTTCCTCAATGGCAACCTTTCAATTTCCTTCTAAACTTCAAGGAGGAAAAGTTCCACTGTGAGACACATAGTGGAGAAATACATTTATTTAATCAGAATATCTGGAGAAATACATGCACAGTATCAGGAAATTTATTTCAGTTCTAACTGTGTCTGTCTTACCAACACAAGCAACTGTTAAATTACATGAATCACAATTTTGCTTGTTAAAATAAGAAGAATGAATGTACTAAGTATAAAAATTGAAGAGTTCATTTTAAGTCAAAATTACAAAAATTTGTAATAGCTTTTTACACTATAAAAGTTGTTTTCAAGTTTACTATTTTGTTTAAGGTATTTATTTTGTTTTGAAAATTAAGCATCCTATGAAAGAATGTATTACCTGCACTTTTAAAAATTAATAAAAGTTTAGAATTCAAAGAAAGCACCTAAAAATTAGTAAAATCTTTTATAGTTATTATTTAAATGAAAATTTTTTATTTTTCATTAGAAATTTCTGGGCTCCCTGTCAGTTCTCTCAGGGGTTGGCATCTCTCGTAGTAGCAGTGATCATCCATGGGTGTCAATAAATGGCTCAACGTTCAAATTGAAGTAAGTTTTTTGAATGATGCTATATAGTAGAAGAATATAAAAGGACAGGTTCAGAATAACATTATGAATAAATTTAAGTGCAATTATAGCCATAAATAAAGATGTTGAAAGTTAGTGAAATGTTGATATAAATGTTAAGGAATGATCCACAATTACATTTTCTGTGGTTTTAGTTACCCAGGCTCAACCACGGCCAAAAATATTAAAAGGAAAACTCTAGGAAGAGAAAATTCATGAGTTTTAAATTGTTCACTCTTCTGAGTAGTGTGATCAAATCCTTTATATAGTGTATGGCTCCATCTCACCTGGGACATGAATCATTGCTTCGTCCAGGATACCTGCACAGCCTAAGTTCCCTGTCCATTAGTCACTCAGCTGTCGCAGTTATGAGATTGACTAAGGTGGTATGGTACCGCTTGTGTTCAAGTCACTCTCAGTTTACTTAATAAGGGCCCCAAAATGCAAGAGTATTTATGCTGGCATATTGTTATAATTGTTCTTTTTCATTATTATTAGTTTGTTTTAATCTCTTACCGTGCCTAGTTTATAAATTAAACTTCATCAAAGGTATGTATGTATAGATAAAACACAGTATATATACAGTTCAGTACTATCTATGACTTCAGACATCCACTGGGGGTCTTAGAACAGATCCACTGTGCAGATGAAAGGACTACTTCATTCAGTTTTCGTATTATGATATGCAGTTTTCCCAGCATTATTTTTGAAGAGACTATCTTTTTTTTCCAATGTATGTTCCTGGCACCTTTGTCAAAAGTGAGTTGTCTGTAAACAAACGGATTTGTTTCTGGATTCATTGGTCTGTATGTCCGTTTTAATATGAGCACCATGCTGTTTTGGTTTCTGTAGCTTTGCAGTATATTCAGGTAATGTGATGCCTCCAGCTTTGATATTTTGTTCAGAATTGCTTTGGCTATGCTGGATGTTTTTGTGGTTCCATATAAATTTGAGGATTGCTTTTGCTATTTCTGTGAAGAATGTCACTGGCATTTTGATACAGATTGCACTGAATCTGGACTAGCTAAGGTTTTATTTTGAATGTTGAATAGAAGGCACAGAAAGGTTATATGTATATCATATGTATCAGTTCCTATTTTAGGTAAAAAGATTGCAACATTTCATCCATATTTACAAAGTGTGTTCATTTTTATTATACCTTTCTCATATTGAAGCAGCTTTATCATATTCCTGTTTTTCTAATAGATTTTGTTATCAATTGTAACATTTTTATTATTTTGGCATCAGTTGGAATGATACATGTTTTCTCTGCATAATCTTAATAAGTAAACTATTTCAATTCTCTCAAATGTTAAACCAGTCTGAAATAAAACCATACTGGTCATTCTGTATTGCCTGTTTAAATTTATTAATGCACAGGAGATTACACTGTGTTTTTATTTATAGCTACGTACATGAAAGCCTTTTCTCTTAAGGGTATATTGGGAAGCATTTCTCTTTTTCTATAACCTAGAAGACTTTGTGTAAGGGTACTGTTTTATTTTAAAATGTAATTATTCATTAGTGATGCCATCTGAGTGTGGAGAATGTTTTTGTAGGAAAGTTTATGTAGGAAAGTCAATTTCTTTAGCACATACAGACATTTCATCCATATTTACAAAGTTTATATTTATAGAGGTTACTCAGATTTCTGTTTGTTGTATTGCAATTTGGTAATTTGCATTTTCAAGAATTTTCTATCTCATATGGATATAAAAGTTTTCATAATATGGTTTCATTATCTGTTTAATATCTGTAAAAACCATAATGGTTTTCCCTTATTTAATCTAGAAAATTATTTGAGCCTTCTCAAATTCTTTAAGTCTTTTATCAATTTTATTAAGTCCTTTTAATGAAAATATCTTCAGCCTCATTGATCTTCTCTACTGTAATTTTGCTCTTTGCCATGATTTTTTACTATTTATTGTTTTCTTCCTGCCACTTTACTTCTATTTAATTTCAGTTAATTTCATATTTCTGTTTTTATTCAGACAATTCAGTATCTGCAATTTTGTTGCAATATATGCATTTAAGGCAATCCAGTTTTCCCAAGAAAATATTTTGCTCTATTTTCCTTATAATTGATGTAAAAATTGTGAACATTTATTGTGATAATTTATTTGGCCCTTAGGTTATTTAGAATTATATTACTGAATATAAAACCATATAAAGTTCCTAAAGTTTTGATTATTGACTTCTGTGTTAGTAAACCGTAGTTAGAACATTTTCTGTGAGGCTAGAAATGTTCTTCATCTCTGTGTAAATATAGCTAGCGTGACTAATAAACTTATGTTTAATGTTATTTACTTCTAATTAATATTAAACTTGAATTGGTGCATTTTAACTGTCCACTGGCCAACTTTGGCTAATGCTACTGTACTTATAGCAAACTTCTAAATTTTATATTAAAATGCATAGGTTTATGAAAATACAGTGTAGCTTAAAAATATTAGTATTCCGAATTAGTATACAGTTTTTAATGTGTGTGTATACACAGGTGTGTTGGCTAATTGTCTAGTTTAAATCTCTGTATAGAGTCAGTGATGTATCTGTTTGTGTGATGAGATGTGAAAGAGAAGTGACTAAATCCCTAAATTTATTAATTACTCATTTATTTCTTTCAATTGTATATTAAATGTGTATTATTAGGTACATACAAATTATTTTAAAATTACTAATGGTATAGATAATAAATATATCACTATGAATATGCTTCTTCATTTTTAATAACAACTTCTGTTTTATATTATTACAGTATATTAAAGTGGTTTTCTACCAGTTTGTGTTGCATGGTATATTTTTTCCATTTTTCATTTTCATATTTTTTATGTTTATGTTAAAGGAGTATTTTTATGAGTATCTCATAAAGACAGCAAACCACTATTTTTAAATACAAGCACTTTGTAACAAATCAAAATCATTCCATATGTATTTGTTAAATTTTAAAATAATTATTATTTCTATTTTTAGTTGTATGTATAAATGTGTAAATATAATATGTTTATTGACTATAATATTATATTATTTCATTTCAGTTAAACACTTCCAATTCTTGACCTCTCTTTTTCTTAACTTTTATATTAAGCTCTGGAGTACCTATGCAGGTTTGCTATATAGTTAAACTCGTGTCACGGGTTTGTTGAGCAGACTATTTTGTCATCCAGGTATGAATCCTAGTACCCATTAATTACTTTTCCTGATCCCTTTCTTCCCCCACCCTCTGCCCTCAGGTAGGCCACAGTGTCTGTTATTTACCTCTATGTGCCCATGTGTTCTCATCATTTAGCTCCACTTATAAGTGAGAACATGCAGTATTTGGTTTTCTGTTTCTGTGTTAATTGGCTTAGAATAATGGCCTTCCACTGCATCCAAGTTGCTGCAAAGGACATAATCTTGTTCTTTTTTTATGACTGCCTAGTATTTCATGGTGTGTATGTACCACATTGTCTTTGTCCAGCCTATCCTTGATGGGCATTTAGGGAGATTCCATGTCTTTGCTATTATGAAGAATGCTGTGATGAACACGCAAGTGCATGTGTCTTTTGGGGGATATACCCAGTAGTAAGATTGGTGGATCAAATGGTAGTTCTGAGTTCGCTGAGAAATCTCTGGACTGCCTTCCTCAGTGGCTGGACTAATTTACATTCATACCAACAGTGTGTAAGTGTTCCCTTTTCTCCAAAGCCTTGCCAACATCAGTTGTCTTTGACATTTTAGTAATAGTCCTTCTGACTGGTGTTAGATGGAATCTCATTTCGGCTTTGATTTGCATTTCTCTGATAATTATGTTTCTTTTTTTTTTCATATGTTTTTTGGCCGCTTGTATGTCTTCTTTTGAGAATTGTCTGTTATGTCTTTTGCCTATTTTAATGGGATTATTTATTATTTGATTATTTAATTGTTCCTCATAGATTCTGGATATTGGACCTTTGTCAGGTGCATAGTTTGCAAATATTTTTCCCATTCTGTAGGTTGTCTGTTTATAGGAGCTTAAAGTTTCTTTTGCTGTGCAGAAGTTAAGCTTATTTTGTATGTGGTATGAGGTATAGATCAAAATATTTTGTGTGTGCATATTGATAGCCAAGTGTTTAAACATTTGTTAAAAAGATTATACTTTCTCCACTGAATGCCTTTACATCTTTCTTGAACTATTCTACATTCCATATATTTGTGGATACATTTTTGCACTTTGTAGTCTATTTGATTAATCTAGGTATCTGTTTATACCTAGATGGTTCCACATCTTGTGAAAATTGAGAGAAAGCTACAGAGATTTCCCATGGTCCTCACTCATGCACTACCTCTCCCATGATCAATATCCCCCATCAGCATGGTATATTTGTTACAATTGAAACATCATTATTACTGAAAGACCATAGCTTATGTTAAGTTTCACTCAGTGTTGTACACTTTATGGGTCTGGCCAAATATATAATGATAATGACATGTGTTTATCATCATAGATCATACAGAATAATTGCATTGCCCTGAAAATCTTCTGTGCTCTGCCCATTCATCCTTTCCTCCTTCAAACACATGGCAAGCATCGATCTTTGTACTGTCTCCATAGTTGTTACTTTTCCAGAATGTCATATAGTTGAACTCATACGATATGTTACATCTGCACCATTACATCTTAACCATATCATATATCTCAACCATTTTTAAGTGAAAAGGTCAGTAGTGTTAACTATATTCACATTTTACAACAGATTTCTAGAATTTGTTCGTTTTGCAAAACTGAAACTCTATACACATTGGACAACTCCCCTTTTTGCCCCTAGCAATCAGCATTCTACTTTCTGTTTCTATGAGTTTGACTACTTTAGATATCTCATATAAATAAAGCATGCAGCATTTTTTTTGTGTGACTGGCTTATTTAACTTAGCATAATGTCCTTAAGATTTATCCATGTTGCAGCATGCAACAAGACTTCCTTTTTTAAAATAAAGTATATTATCCTTTTTAACAATGTTTAAACAACTTTATTGAGGTATGATCGACATACAAAAAGCTATACATATTTAATGCATACAACTTGATAAGATTAGAGATAAGTGTATAACCATGAAACCACCACAATAATCTGTGTCATAAACATATCTGTAATCTCCAGAAGTTTCCTTCCACCTTCTTTATTTATTATTATTTTTTGTGATACAAACACTTAACATAAGATCTACGCTCTTAGCCAAATCTTTAGTATACAACATTATTAACTACAGGTTCTGTGTAGTAAAACAGATATCTAGACCTTGTTCATCTCGTATAACTGAAAGTTTGTACCCTTTGACTAATACTCCCCTGTTTTTCCCTCTCCCAGCCCCTGACAACCACCCTTCTACTCCCTGCTTCTATGAATTTACTATTATTTTACTCAGCATAATGTCCTTCAGGTTTATCCATGTTGTTGCAATAGGTTTTTCTTCTTTTTAATGGCAGAATTGTATTCCATTTTATACACCTGCCACATTTTCTTTATCCACCAATTCATCAATGGGCTTGTATGTTGCTTCTATGTTTTAACTGTTGCAATGAACATGGGAGTGCAGATACCTGTTCAAGTTCCTGATCTCAACTCCTTTGGCTCTACAGAAGTAAGATTGTTGGTTCATATGTCAACTCAATTTTAAATTTTTTGAGGAACCTCCATAATGTTTTCCATAGTGACTGTACCATTTTACATTCTCATTAACAGTGCACAAGGGCCCAAATTTCTTCACAACCTAAGCAATAATTGTTATTTTCTGCTTTTTTCATAGCGGCCATGCTAATGGGTATGAAGTGATATTTAACAGTGGTTTTGATTTATGTTTTTCTGATGATAGTAATGTTGAGCATTTTTTCATATGCTTATTGGACATTTGTATATCTTCTTTGGAGAAATATCTATTTGGATCCTTTGTCCATTTTTAAATAGGGTTATTTGGGTTTTTGTCATTGGATTACATAAGTTCTTAATATATTCTGGATATTAATCCCTTATTAGATACATGATTTTGTTGCTTCAATCATTTGCTCTGCAGACATTTTTAAGTTTGATGTAATCCCATTTGCCTATTTTTTGCTTTTGTTGGCTGTGATTTGGGTGTTTTATCAAGAAATGATTGCTAAATCCAATTTCATGAAGCTTTCCTCACATGTTTTCTTCTAGAAGTTTTATAGTTTTGGATCTTATCATTAAGTCTTCAATACATTATGAGTTAATATTTGTAGATGGTGTAATGTAAGGCTTTGATTTCACTCTTTTGCATATGTTTAGCCAGTTTTCTCAACACTATTTCTGGAAGATACTGCCCTTTTCCCATTGAATGGTCTTGGCACTCTTATTGAAAATCACTAGTCCATATGTACTGACGTTTATTTCTGGATGTATTAAGTTGTTGTTTCTATGGGGAGCAAGTGCTGGGGTATGCTATTCCTCTATCTTGTTGATGTTGCCTCCTTCCAATCTAGAATGGTATTCAGGGCAAATGTGGGTTCTGTGGAAGGTAATGTGGTCAAAATACTCCTGCTGGTGGGGGATACCTCGACCATTCCCTGGCATTCACACAGACTCAAGTCATCTCATAATCCGTCCTACCTGTTCCACAAGATTATCTCAGGGTCTTTGTCTTAAAATCCTCTTCAATCATTTGATTATGATGTTTTGAGATGGGGATTTCTACATGCTGATTCTATTAGGCATTAGTTTGCTTAGCATCTTGGATGTATATACATTTTTAAAAAAGCAAATTTGAAACGTTTTTAAGTCAGTTTTGTCTTAATATTATTTTTCTACATCTTTCTGTATTCTCTTTTTCTCTGGGATGAATAATTTCTATTAATATATCCCAAAGTTGATGAATTCTTCCTTTTGAATCTCAATTTTTTTCTAGCCAATTTAGTGAATTTTTCATTTCAAGTAATGTACTTCTCAACTCAGAATTTGGTTTATTTCTTGGTTTTCATTTCTCTGACAAAATTTCCTACTTGTTTTCTCATTGTCATCATATTTTCATTTAATTAATTGAACATACTTTTCTGTATAATTTAAGTAGATTTATAATAGTTACTTTAAAATATATTTTCTGATAAATCTACCATCTTGTCCCAGAAAAAGTCAGATTTTATTGACTGATCGTCTTTCCCTCCAAGTATGGAAGACATTTTCCAGTTTCTGCATGTTTTCTAATTTCTTATAATAGATTTTTTTATAATATAGTATCATACAAATAAATTTGGGGGGTTTATAAAGATTTTGGGGGGGTAACTTACATAAAATTTTACTGCAGAATCTTTGTCCTTTAAAATGCATTTGCTGATGTTTTTGTTTCAAATTCTAATTTTTTATTTTTATTTTTTAGCCCCATTTCCTAGGGATTGCCCTTGTGAATTGCATAGCTTGGTTGTCAGCCAATATATTATTTTAAAAGGTTTATTCGAAAACCTTAAGTAAGTAGAGGCTCCACTCTGTGCTAGCGGTGTGTGTGTGTGTGTGTGTGTGTGTGTGTGTGTGTGTGTATGTGGTGAAGGAAGTGTTCATAAATTTGCAATCAGTTCTCAAGTCTCCTTGGGCTTTTACTTTTTACTGGAATCACCCTGGTCTCCTCTACACATATGCGTATTTTTTTCAATAATCAAGAATAAAATCCTGTCATTTATGCAACATGGATGAACCTGCTGAGCATCATGTTAAGTGAAATAAGGCAGATACAGAAAGACAAATATCACATAATCTCACTCATGTAGAAATAAAGCAAAAAAGAGCTGATATTATAGAAGCAGAGCGATCACCAGAAAAACACCAGAACAGTGGTCAACAGAGACTGGAGGAGAGAAAAAGAGGGGGATATGGTGAGAGCTTGGTCAATGGGTACAAAGTTATAGTTAGGCAGGAGGAATAAGTTCTGTTCTATTGCATAGTAGGGTGATGATGGTTAACAGTAAGATATTGCATATTACAAAATAGCTGGAACAGAGGCTTTTGAATGTTCTCACCACAAAGAAATGATAAATACATGAGGTAGATGGATACACTAAATACCCTGATTTGATTATTTAATGTAACATATATATGTATTGAACATCAAGTTGTACCCCATAAATATGTACAATTACAATGTGTCAATTTAAAAAAAATTTAAAGAATATGTAGAGGGCTAATGTCATGAGGTCTATTGCATTCTCATGTTTAGGATTTTGTTATATTTATGGCTGGCACTGTTCTTGCCCCAGAGGAGACTACACCTCAGACTGAAAAAAACAAAAAACAACAAAAAATGGGGTTTTCTCATTCATTTCCTGCAAAATTCAGCACTTTGAGTTGAAAAGCAGTGGTCTGTTACACTATGCCCCAGCCTCTGACTGCTCATCAAGTCTGTCCTTGTGGCAAAACACACTGTTGATTTTCCCCAAGCTGTAAAAACTGCAACTGTCACTCACTGTGCTGGGTGTGGTGGGTGGGCAGAAGGCACGGGAGCAGCACTAGGTAAACTTACTACAAATTTGCTGCACTCTTCCTTGAATCTCTAGCAGTTTTTCCAAGAATAAATAGTTCACAAATGATTATTAGCCTTTGATCAATTTCCAGAGCCTTGGAATTGCTTTGTTAATTTGTCCTCTTCATTCAGTCACAGCAATACATTTGTATGTGTTCAGTGCATAACACTCATTATCTTAGTGAATTGAAAGACTGAAAAGTAACAAGAATTAGCTTTGCTATTACAAAATTTAAATTAGTATAATAGTATTGATTTTGCATCTCATAAAATTTGTTTTCTTATACAAATTCTCAAACTCTGCCAGTAATTTTTTATGGATTGCAGTCTCCCGCAAAACCAGTAATCATTTGCAGGTGTGGCCAAATGGCCCAGCTTTCTATTGCAAACACTAATCTTCTTGAGAACGTCTATATTTTATACCTAGAAGGAATAACATTAGAAAGAAAAGAGCAATATGTGAACGATTGTATAAATATTTGTTTCCATAGACAAATTATATAGAAAATATTCAGATTTAGATACATAACTATTAAATAAGTCATCTATTCCTAAAAAAATTTGTTATATATTACCAGTATTAGCAATACATTTCCAATATCTTCAGAGAGGAACAAGAACTGTGCACATTTGAATTTTTACAAAGACAAACTTCTTTTGAATTTTGTTCGGAAATAAAAACATGCTTGTAAACACCAGCTTATAAACAAGCTTATAAACACTTAAGTGTTATAGCTTACACAAACTTAATATAACATTACTCCCACCATCTGTAAAGAACATACTTCTAGTTGCTTCAAAAGCCATACAATTAGGTTCTTCGAACTATTTTTAAATCTTTACATTATTTTAAAAATACATATCCAGGTACATACTCTTTCTTTCTTTGAGACAGAGGCTCGCTCTGTCACCCGTGCAGTGGCAGTCTCGGCTCACTGAGATCTCAGCCTTCCAGGCGCAAGCAATTCTTCGGCCTCCACCTCCGAAGTAGCTGGGACTACAGGCACTCACCACCATGCCTGGCTAATTTTTCGTAGAGATGGGGTTTCGCCATGTTGGCTACGCTGGTCTCAAACTCCTTACCGCAAGCAATCTGTCCACCTCGGCCTCCCAAACTGCTGAGATTACAGGCGTGAGGGATTGTAGGCGTGAGGGATTGTAGGCGTGAGGGATTACAGGCGTGAGCCACCGCGCCCTGCTATATTACTTATTTCTTAAACACCTGCAATTCATTAAAATACACCATGTATAAATTATAAATCATAATATTATCAAGAACTGGTATTTCTAAGTGCTGAATACAATGAATATTTCCACTCATATATTCAGATGAATTAATTTCTTCTAGTCTTTGAAGGTGTTTAAAATGACAATTCAACAATTGTGGGTGGTCCTAGGACAGGGCAGTTCTAAAACTAGCAAGTTGAAATTGGTGAGGATGGATCTCACGCTGTGACTGGCCAGGAGGAAGAGTTTTAATTCCAGAGTGCTGGAGCTAGATACTGGAAGGCATGTAACAGGGATCCGCACAGCTAACAAAAACTTGTTGGAGGGTAAATACCGCAGGATGTTATGCAAACATGCAGCTGGTAGCCACAGTCATAGGAGCAAAAGGAGAGAAAGTATCATAAAACCAGGAAGAAAAACCCTTTCTCCTCCAGACTACACACTGCCTTTTAGGGACAAAATTTATCATACAAGCTGGCAAGGGAGAAATTTTATGGGATCTGTTTTCATTATGGTAGAGCAGGATGGTGAAGGATAGATTTGAAACTAACAGGCAATAAATTGGTAATAAACACACAAGGTTACTATGCGGCAACCACAATGTTGCTATATAACAGCCATTTAGATATACCCCACTTCCTCAGAGAAGGAAACCAACATTACATTCTAAATCTGTTCTAGTGTAGCATTGTCAGTAATTAGTTCTGCTTTCTGGTAGAGATTGGTATTTCCACTGAGAAATAGTTTTCTTTGTTAATATCACAGTTCCACGTAAAAACATCATTTGCTTCTATGGCATGTGGCCCTTAACCATTTGTGCCTGTTCTAGCCCCATTAATATCAAATTCGTTATCTTCTGAGTTGGTCACATTGTCTGCTCAAAGCATGGAAACCCTGCCTTGTTAACCTCTTCCTTAAAACCCCTCAAAGGCTTTTTACTGACTACATGGTACTATCAAACAACATAGCTTAGATTATAAATCTTTCTTCTCACTTGAAGGGGTGGCCTGCCCCTCCACACCTGTGGGTATTTCTAGTCGGGTGGGATGAGAGACTGAGAAAAGAAATAAGACAGAGACAAAGTATAGAGAAACAACAGTGGGCCCAGGGGACCGGCGCTCAGCATACCAAGGAGCTGCAGTGGGCACTGGTCTCTGAGTTCCCTCAGTTTTTATTGATTATTATCTTCATTATTTCAGCAAAAAGGAATGTAGTAGGAGGGCAGGGTGATAATAAGGAAAAAAACATGTGAGCAATAGAATCTACGTCATAATTAAGTTCAAGGGAAGGTACTATGACTGGACGTGTACGTAAGCCAGATTGATGTTTCTCTCCACCCAAACATCTCAGTGGAGTAAAGAATAACAAGGCAGCATTGCTGCAAACGTGTCTCGCCTCCCACCATAGGGCGGTTTTTCCCCCATCTCAGAATTGAACAAATGTACAATCGGGTTTTATACCGACACATTCAGTTCCCGGGGCAGGCGGGAGACAGTGGCCTTCCTCCCTTTCTACACAGACACAGTAACAGTCTGATCTCTCTTTCTTTTCCCTACATCACTCACACCCTTTCTTGTGGTTCCAGGTTGCGCCAGGCTGTTTTCATCTCCAGCTCTTCATAACGCCACTTAATAAACCAACAATACTGGACTGCATATAGCATTTTTTATTCATTTTAATGTCTCTCTTCTATGTTTTAGAGATTTCTGTCTTTGGTATTTTGTATGTTTTAACAACATTACCTTGATTTCTAACGTGTTTTTTTTTAATCTCCAGAAATCACCCAATCTAGGACACCTTCTCTAACACCATTTTCTCATATTTAATACTGGAGACCTATTAGAAAATTGTCCTTTATAATACTATCATTTAAAACACCCAGAGTTTGTGTCTACCATTGTGAATTACATACTAACTTAAAACCATATGCTTCTGTGTATGCCTTAAATAGAGTGTGGACAACTAGATGATAGGAACTGTGCTTTATACTTTATTGAACTTTGTTTATTCATGGCCAAACAATATGCTTGCTCCATAATAGATAAAAGCTCAATAAATAAATATCGAATGATATTATGAAAATATCAGTAATTTCCTATTTACTTATTTTTGTTAAGCTTTGGTACTGTTACTTCTATGTCAAATTATGAAGACAACATTATTACAGTGCAGAAAAACGCCAGGGCCTCTTGGCTAAGACTTCAAGAGGAGCATTGTAAGATTTTAGTAGTGATTTTTATATTCGCCAAAATATAATGCAAGCGTTGTAGACTTTAACCACTTGCCTTTTTTATTCCTTTGCACACAAATGAAGCTACTGGGGATAAAGGAAGGAGAAATAAGTCAACTAAAATTTGAGCACCTGCTAATAGGTATGTAAGAGGGAAAAAACGTGACTTGAGACACCTTGCTTCACTCAGATCTGCGATTAATGAGCCATTTTCCTCTGGGAAAAAAAAATGCTGTCTTATCCCTAGATCTGTGTCTTTAGGCACTTGTGGTAAGTAACGTCACAAATTTAAGACATCTTCAAAATTCCAGACTTCTCTGATATTTGAAGCACTGAAGTAAACACAAAATCCATTTGAATCCAAGATGCAGAAGTCGTTAAAGGCATCGTTCCATTTACGAGTGTGGAGATTATCACTATAGCAGGAAATGGAAGGTTTAATGACAAACAAATAAGCAATCAGAGAAAAGTAACCCGGATGCTAATAAAAAATATGATGTCATCTGACCTGCAAATCATGCATGTGACTTACTTGAGAGCAATTTTTTAAAGTTACTGTTTATTTATGGCTATTTATGCACAATTATAAAGATAATACCAGAGTGGGAAAAACCACTTCTCTGTTCCATTATACTATATAGATTGCAATTAAACAATCAAAACAATGGTGTGTCCTAGCATGGATTAAGTTAATATAACACAAATATTTGCTAAAGATATTTCAATTGAATTGGTAAATTTTAGAATTATACAAAATTTCAACTGAGATGGGGCCAAAAAATCATTTAATCATTCCTGGCTTAGGAAGCTGTGCCAGAGAAAATTAATTAATTGCCAAGATGATGACCTGTTTTTCCCCAAAGTATAAATTCAAGATTTATGGAATCTCTGCCTTGGGTTCATATAATTACAATACACCAGTTGACATTATATGTCAGTATGTGTAGCCCAGTACATAATACCTAGCTGAATGGAAAATAGGTTCTGAAAATATATATATACATATTTCTTAAAATATGTTTGCAGACTTTTTTACTTTTACATTAGTCATCATTTCACTTCTGCTTCAATATGCCCATGCGTGTCCAGACGAGACTGGATGCATCATGGTGGTGTGGCCATAGATGCCCCAGCATATCCAAAGACTCAGCTCTATTTCTTCCACTCCTTTTTATTTTCTTTATTGTCCATGTGAATTTTAAAAATTTGTCCTTTTTGACATGTCTTTTGTCAATTCAAACGCATTTACCAAAAGGTCAAGATTACAAAATTTTTGCTTGGCAATAACTGCACATCTTAAGCTTTCATATTTGGCCAAGTGTCCAGTAAACACCTCTGACCACATCCAGTTTTAGTGTCACAGCTTGAAGCCAGCAACCTGCCAAGCACTCTGTTTCTAACCACAAATTTGCTGCGTGTTAAGTCTTTCCTGTGTACCAGAAGAGAAGGGTTTTCTGAGGCCGCAGTGCGAGTTAGCTTACAGACCAAAAAGGCCAGTTGATTGTTGGCTCTTCTCAACTAATGAAAGTAATTAAATAGTTTATTGTGGTGATGGATGTTCTCAAATGACTTGAGCCCAGGCTGTTTGCAAAATATTGTAATTTTTCTTCTAACAATAGTTTTTTAAAGTTATATAGATATGTCTATATGAAGTTTGTTCAGGTACTTTTATAGTCAAATTATTCTTTCTGCATAAGTTAATTTGCATTGGTTTTATTTCACTTATTAGAAAGTATTTTATCTGAAAACTATGCTATGTCCTTTTGCAATTCACATAGAATAAACCAGTACAAATGCCCAGCAAATCCCCAATAAGTTTACCATCATGACTACAGCAAAGTGAGTGTATGTTCAACATTGAGAAAGAAATTGGAGTTTTAACATACTATTTCTTTATCTAAGTAATTGTTTTAACTCAACTTACAGGACCCATTTTAGAATTTTCTTCTTTAAGAATCCTTTCCACACTCTGTCAGTTGGTTTAGGGACCTTTATATATGACAATAAAACTCTCCCTGGTGCTTAGCTTTATCATGGTATTTATTTCAAAAATCTTCTTTTAGGTATGTGTGGGGACTTCCCAGTTGGCTGTAAGTTGCCATTTGAACTAAACGAAATAGGTAGGATATTCAAATGTTCTTTTTATCCTATTCCTATCCCCCTTTTCTCAATTCTGTATTTAAGAGACAATCTCTATTCAGCCGAAAACTACATATATAAAAATAACTCTTCAGGAAATTGTGATTCAGGTTTTCCCCATAAAAAGCCTGCATTTACTCATTTATTCATTTCCGTTCAAAAACCAAATATTTGTTAAAATGTAGTTGTTAGAAAATATCAGCCTATATTTCCTCTATATAGATCTATTTTTACTATATAAAATAGCTAATAGAAAATGTTGATTAGCTGAAAAGAATCTTGGTATGTCAGAAAATAACATATTTTCTTCAACTTGTTTTATATTCACCTATCTTGTTTAATTTTGAATTTGTTTTATACTTATTCATTTTATATCACCTAGACTAAAAAGTAATTTCCAGCTAGGTGTGGTGGCTCATGTCTGTAATCTCAGCACATTGGGAGGCCGAGGCAGGAGGATCACCTGAGGTCAGGAGTTCGAGACCAGCCTGACTAACATGGTGAAACCTCGTCTCTACTAGAAATACAAAAATTAGCCAGGTGTGGTGGCACATGCCTGAAATCCCAGTTATTCTGGAGGCTGAGACAGGAGAATTGCTTGAACCCAGGTGGCGGAGGTTGCAGTGAGCCGAGATCGCCCCATTGCACTCCAGCCTGCACAACAAGAGTGAAACTCCATCTCTTAAAAAAAAAAAAAAAGAAAGTAATTAATTTCCATGTGAGCAAAAACTTTCTTTTGGATTGTTTACTTTGACATTCTCAAGATCTAGAAAAGTGCATAGCAAATAGCATTCGCAAAAGAAAAAAAATATTGAATAAATTTATTGTCCAACTTTAACACATCACCACATGAAAGCTGTTTTCCTTCCTTATATTTCAGAGTTTTAAGATTAATAGCTTTGGTTTTTGTTAAAATTTTATAATGTGTTCATCTTATATTACTTTATATGATGTCTTTTGTTAGTATTTTAAATTAATAAACATAAAATATATATATTTATATATTTTATATAATAAATATATAATAAACTATATAATAAACTATATAATAAATATTATATAATATATTTATCATATAATAATATAAATAAATATAAATAAAATATATAATAAATATATATAATAAAATATATAATATGTTTTATAAAAATATATTATAAAAAATATAATAAACATAAAATATATATTTAGCTTATCTTGTTCATTGGTATCAATTCATATATTTACTTATTTTTATGTATACTGGGGTATATATTTAAGTTTCTAATTCTTCTGCATATGATGTAGATATGACAGAGATGCAATTTCATGTTTTTTATATTAAAATTTAAAAATTCCCAGGACTAATTTTTTGTAACTTAAAGGCCAGTGTGATAGTAACCCAGGACAAATTATTGAATAGGAGCTAATTTCCCACTTTATCTGCAATGTTACCTTATATTTTTTAATCTATGCACATGACTTTTTCTTGTCTGTATTTTTACCCTTCTCAATTTGTCTATCTATGCCCCACATGCCACTTTGCCTTTATTAATACGGTTTTAACATAGGTCTTACTATCTAGTAAAACAAGGCTCCCACATTTTCTTCATCTTCAATTGTGACTTTCATAGTCTTGACTTTTGTAATTTAATGTACATGTAGAATTCTGCTTTGTAAGTTCTACAACAAAACCTGAGGTATTAACTGGAATTGAATTGAATCTCTAAAATATTTAGGATTAAATGGCATCATTTAAATTCATCATTTTCAAATCCTAAAATGTTATTTAAAATAATGGCAAAACTACAATTACTTTTGCACCAACCTAACATTTATCCAACAATGGGTGGTCTTAACTCTTTTACCAAATTAACAATATTTTTGTAGTGATAAGGCGGAAGTACTGTGGTTTATGTTTTTCCACAGGAAGATGAGATTATAATATTTGTCACATCTTTCTCAAAGATAGAAATTCACTAAGTATCTCCACTTTCAATTCTAGATCAGGAACTGAGGACATATCTAAATTTTCTAGTTTTATAGAAGGCTTTTATCCACAAGAATCAAGATCTTCCCTCTCTGAGCAGGTGTGTGTATGTGTGTGTGTTTATTATTCAAGATATGAGAAATTATATTTCAACCTCAAAAAAATAAAAATATTTACACTATAAGGTAATTCTAATTGTTTCTTAGATGCTTGAATAGAACTCCTGAGGATACGGAATGCTTATCATTTCTGATGTATATTCTATCACTGTATCTGATGATAGGTAATTAGGATATACTTATTGAAGAATCAGAAGTTGTAATATTACTATAAGAAGAAGCCTTGTCTCTAAGCAAAACTAGAAAAATGAATCTTTACATTTAGGATGAGAAGAATTGAGATTCAATTTAAATTGTCAAATTTTTGAGTTTTCTGATGTTGTAGGGGGCACTTACCTTTGATACACATCTTTACATGCAAGGTGAAACAAGTTATATCTGTGCTTTCCAACTATCATAATCAAATATGAAATAGCTTTTATTTTTGAAATCTAAGCACTATGCTTATTTATTAAATGGTTTTTTCTGGAAGCTCTGCTGTGCATTGCTAAGATGTTACTATATAAACATGTGAGATTAGTTTTGTTAGTGATGATGGTGATGATAATTTGTTGATGATGATGATATGGGCACGTTGGATTAAAATGCACTAGAAAAGGACATTCAACAAAAGTGCATATAACTTACCTGAGTTTAGCTTGCAGAAAGAAAACTAAATTATTGCCAGATAAAATAAACAACTAGAAACACTTGATCTTAGCTAAAAGGCCAAGAAGCAATAAACGACTATAAATAGAAAACTGTGTGTGTTGTTATCTAATATCAGTAACGTACAATATTGGTATTAAATATCTCAATGTAGGTGAATTAATATATCCATTATATTGCTATGACATTTTGAAGTAACTGGTGATTATTTTACAATCAAGAGAAATGTATAAAATTAATTTTGCCTGGCTTTATGTGAATTGTCATTTCTATTCTTTTCTTAAAGGGATGCACAGGGGAAAAGTTTCTGCATTTTACTTTTCTGTTCAAAATATTTTATCTCACCACGGGAAAGAGAACAAAAAACAAATGCCCAGTTTTATTTTATTCAGGAATCCTTTGTGCATTGAAGACTTTAGATTCCTCTCTGCGGTAGACGTGCACTTATAAGTATTTGATGGGGTGGATTCGTGGTCGGAGGTCTCGACACAGCTGGGGTATGTTTTTACTACATAAGTGTGTAGTTTTGTTTTTATACAATTTTAAGATACCAAGAATTTCATACAAGCATATAAGGCATAGGCAAGCAATTTACTCTGATTCTTTTCATGTTCTATTTATGTTGATTTCATGTTATGTTCATATTGTATTTTAAATCAAGTCTTCCAAAACTTAAAAACTTTTTTCCCTTTATTTTATTAACTATATTATGGTAAAGTCACTCACAACTTGGGACAGCTTGAAATAGTGAAATAGATGTGGAGTCAGACTTGAATTTTACTCAAACTTTTACCGCTCTCTAGATTTGAAGGGTCAATTTGCAACCTCTGTGTAGTTTAGTTTAGTTTCTTTTTCTGTCAAATACAGGCATGAAACATTCCATATTTATCTTAGATTTGTGTAATATTCAAATCAACTGACATGTATTTTAAAGCACTTTTTATCCTAAAGGTGTTTATAAATTTATAACTTATTCACAGTTGGTAACATTATATTAAATAAGCTTTATGATTTTGGCCATCTCTAGCATTCAATTTCTTCATCCATAAAGTGATACCTACTCTCTTTACTCCATATGTAAAATAACTGAGTTAGGTATTACATGCGCAAACAATGTCTAATTTTACCTATAAAATATAATTCATATTATCATTTAATTTATAAAAAGCTTTTGTACAACAAACCCCCATGACATGAATTTACCTATGTAACAAACCTTCGCATGCACCCCTGAACCAAAAATTAAAGTTTAAAAAAGGCTTTTAAGTAAATATTAATCATCAGTAAATAATTAATATTTCAAGAGAACAAAATGATTCTTTAGGTATTTTGTTCAGAGGCAAGATTATCTGTCTTTGTTCGAAATCATTAGACCCCACTATTTTAGCCTATGTATGTCCTTCATTATAAAGAAAATTAGACGGCTGGGCACAGTGGCTCATGCCTATAATCCCAGAAATTTGGGAGGCTGAGGTGGGTAGATCACCTGTGGTCAGGAGTTCAAGACCAGCCTGGCCAATATGGTGAAACCCCGTCTGTACTAAAAATACAAAAATTAGCCAGGTATGGTGGCACAAGCCTGTAATCCCAGCTACTCAAGAGGCTGAGGCAGGAGAACCGCTTGAACCCAGGAGGCGGCGGTTGCAGTGAGCCAAGATCATGCCATTGCACTCCATCTCAAAAAAAAAAAAAAGAAAAGAAGAAAATTAGACACACTGCTATTTACTAAAAGCTTACTAAATGATTGATGTTATTGATGCTAAGTTCATTATATTTTTATTTTATTTTTAAAATACCCATACTGGATTGTGATAGTATCCTTTTCTTTTTTATTTCTTTCGTCTTTTGCAAATTAGGAAAACTGGGATGCAAAAGCTAGGTTATTTGTGAAGTTATCAAGTTTGTATATGTGGATCTGTGATTTAAATACATGTCTTTCTCCCTACATCTGCCTTTTCACTACACAAAGTCCCTTTCTGGTAATGTTAGGTTTCATTATACATTACGAATTAACTAATTTTAATAGTATATAGGATTTTGCTAAGGGTACTTTGCATGGCATAAATATAGTTTTATTTATATAGTAAAGTGTAAACATAATAATGTAGTAATATAAAACAAAAGTAAGTTCATGTTGTACTTTATAAAGGATAGTCAGGGGAAGTACATAGATGGAAATGGCAAGCTGAATTTTTAAAATTCATGCCCCAAATGGCAGAAAGGCCATGACTCATATAAGCCTGAATTCTTTTTCTCTAGAGATGAGTGAATTTCATAATTATAACTTGGATCTGAAAAAGAGTGATTTTTCAACACGATGGCAAAAGCAAAGATGTCCAGTAGTCAAAAGCAAATGTAGAGAAAATGGTAAGTCCTATGTTCCATTTGTCTACTCTCAGTATATTGAAATGAATCTTGGAAACTATGTGATTAAATGAATGGCAATCATTCAGTTGACTTTATCTTCATGAGGAAAGCAGGAATAACATGAACTCTCATATAATATTAAAATATATAATAAAATTATGGTATTAAAAGCTATTGAGTTTAGAATATTGTCACGCCCTAAAAAATGATGAGTTTATTATCATGATAATATAATCGAGGCAGGAGTTTCTAAGAGATCACTGAAAAGAAAACTAAATAGAAATGAAAAAGAGAAGAGAAAAGATATTTTAAAAACCCTCCAGAGATATGTTCCTAAACATTATAGAAGTGGTAGCTTGATTATTATTTATAGAATTGTTTCTGAGTTCAGTGAAGAAGATATATTCTCCAATGACTTTTTTCAAAGCAGAATATTATTGGTAATAGACCTTTATATAGTTTGTATGAAAAGGAAAACAACAGATGACCCTCACTTATCAATTTTTATTAAAAACTAAGAAACAAATTATTAACAAATAGCATCTCTTTACAAGAATTAATTTAAGGAATGCAAAGTGCTATATGTAAAAATCCCTTTTTGGACTAAAATATTCAATTGTTACCAAAATTTAAAACACACATGCCCTTTCACTCAACAGTTATCATTGTGGGAATTTATCCCAGAGAGAGACTCAAAAATATGCACAGATGGGTATGAAATGTATCATTATTTCTCATAGCAAGACCTAAGAAACAATTTAAATATCCACTGGAAAAAAAAATTGAAAGTCCGTCAAAAATTAGATCTGTCCAGAGTTGTCAGTGAAATACAATGCAGCTATTTATAAATTTGGTATCCTTATACGCCATGAGGACTAATCACCAGGATGTTGTCTTAGGTAAAAAAAAAAAAAAAAAAAAAAATTCATAGGATATTTTGTGTATTATAGTTTCTTTAAAATGTATTTTTAATATGTAGTTAAGGGGAACGGTAATTTTTGTTTATTTTTAGTTGGCATGTAATAATTATACATATTTATGGGATACAGTGATATTTCCATTCAACTATACAATGTCTAATGACCAAATCAAGGTAATTAGCACATCCATCACCTCAAACATTTATCACTTCTTTGTGTTGGGAACATTCAAAACCTTCTCTTCTAGCTATCTGAAAATATACAATAAATTACTCTTAACTGTACTCTCCCTACAGTGCTATAGAACACTAGAAAAATCCCACATGTAGCTGTAATTTTGTATTAATTAACCAACCTCTCCCAATCTTCTCCTCCCCTCTATTCTTTCTAGCCTTAAATAACCACAATTCTACTCTCTATTTCTGTGAGCTAAAAGTTTGTATCTCCTACATATGAGTGAGAACATGTGGTATTTATCTTTCCATGCCTGATTTACTCTACGTAACATTATGTACTTCTGACTCATCCATGTTGGTGCAAATAATAGGATTTCATTCTTTTCATTCTTTTTTTATGACTGAATGGTATTCCTCTGTGTGTGTGTGTGTGTGTGTGTGTGTGTGTGTGTGTGTGTGTGTGTGTGTATGTGTCTGTGTGTGCTTAGCCATTTATCTGTTAATGGACACAGGTTAATTCCATATCTTGGCTATTGTGAATAATGCTGCAATAAACATGGGGGTGCAGACGTTACTTCAATATACTGATTTCCTTTCCATTGGAGAAAGACCGAGATTGCTGAATCATATGGTAGTTATAGTTTTAGTTTTTTAAGGGACCTCCATACTGTTTCCATAATGGCTATACTAATTTACATTCCCACCAAAATTGTATAAACATTAGCCTTTCCCTGAATCCTCACTGTCATTTGTTATTTTTTGTCTTTTTAAATAAAAGCTATTCTAACTAGGGTGAGATGATATTCATTGTGGTTTTGATTTTCATCTTCTTGATGATGAATGATGTTGAATTTCAAAAAATATATCCGTGGCTATTTGTATATCTTCTCAGAAATATCTATTCAGATCCTTTGCTCATTTTCAAATCAGTTTTTGTTGTTGCTGTTGAGTTGTTTGAATTCCTTGTATATTCTGGATATTGGTCTCTTGTTAGAGGAATAGTTTGCGAGTATTTTCTCTTATTCTACAAGTTGTCTCTTCACTCTGTCAATTGTTTCCTATGCAGTAGAGAAGTGTGTTAGTTTGATACAATCTCATTTGTTTCTTTTTGCTTTTGTTGCCTGTACTTTTGAATTCTTACCCATAAAATCTTTGCCTAGACTAATGTCCTGTGGTGTTTCTCTTATCTCTTCTAGTAGTGTTATAGATTCAGTTCTTATATTTAAGTCATTAATCCATTTTGAGTTGATTTTTGTATATGGTGTGAGATGAGGGTCTAATTTCATTCCTCTATGTGGATATCCAGTTTTTTCAGCTTCATTTATTGAAGAGGCTCTCCTTTCCCAGTGTATGTTATTGGTGACTTTCTGGAAAAATCAGTTGGCTATAATATATGGATTTATTCCTGGGTTGTCTATTCTGTTTTATTGGTCTAGGTGTCTATTTTTATATCAATGCCATACTGTTTTGGTTATTGTAGTTTTGTCATATATATTGAAGTCAGGTAATGTGATGCCACCAGTTTTCTTCATTTTTGTTCAAGATTGCTTTGGCTATTCAGTCTTTTGTGGTACCATATAAATTTTAAGATATTTTTCTATTTCCGTAGAGAATGTTACTGGTATCGTGTTAGGAATTGCACTGAATCTGTAGATTGCTTTGAGTCATATGATTACTTTAACAATATTCTGTCTATGAACATGAGATGTCTTTCCATTTTTTTGCATCCTCTTTGGTTTCATTCATCAGTATTTTATAGTTTTCATTGTAGAGGTCTTTCACTTGTGTGATTAAATTTATTCCAGGGTATTTTATTATTTGTAGGTATTACAAATGGAATGGACTTCTTGATTTCTTTTTCATCCAGTTTGTTATTGGTGTATAGAAACACTACTGATTTTTGTATGCAGATTTTTGATCCTGAAACTTTACTGAATTTGTTTATTTGTTCAAAGGCATGTTGTTTAATTTTCATGTATCTGTGCAGTTTCCAAAGTTCCTCATTATCAATTTCTAGTTTTATTCCATTGTTGTCAGAAAATTTACTTGATATAATATTGACTTTTGGAAATGTTTTGAGACTTATCACCTAGCATATGGTCTGTCCTGATGAATGTTCCATGTGCTGATAAGAAGAATGTGTATTTTGCAGCAGTTGGATGAAATGTTCTGTACATTTAGTTAGGTTCATTAGGTCTATATTATAGTTTTACTCTGATGTTTCTTTTATGATTTTCTGCCTGAATGATCTGTCCATTGCTTAAAATGTGTTGTTGAACTCCCCTGCCCTTATTGTATTCATCTATTTCTCCCTTCAGATCTATTAATATTTACTTAATATATCTGAGTGCTGTAGTATTGGGTACGTATGTATACTTATAAATACTATATTATATTGCTGAAGTGACCCATTTGTCATTATATAATGGTCTTCTTTGACTCTTTTTTACTCTTTTTGACTTAAAGTCTATTTTATCTAAGTATAGCTGTGCCTGCTCTTTACTGGTTTTCATTTTCATGGAATATCTGTTTTCATCCCTATACAGTCAGTCTATGTGTGTTTTTACCAGCAAAGTGGGTTTCTTGTAGGCAATATATTGTTTGGTTTTTTTTGTTTTTAATCCATTCAGTCACTCTATGTCTTTTACTTGGAGAATTTAGCCCCCTTGCATTTAATATTATTATTGGTATGTAAGAACTTACTATTGACATTTTGTTCCTTGTTTTCTAGTGGTTTTGTAAGTCTTCCTTTCTTCCTGTCTTCCTTTGTGATTAAGTTGCTTTCTCTGGCAGTGTATTTTAATTCCTTGATGTTCATTTTAGTGTATCTATTATAGGTTTTTGTTTTGTGGTTACTGTGAGACTTACAAGGACATCTTATAGCTTATAGCAATTATTTTATACTGATGACAGCTTAACTTTGATCACAAAGCAAAGAAAAACAAAACAAAAAAAGAAAAAACTAAACAACTCTACACTTTAACTCCATCTCCTCTCACATGTTGACTTATGTTTGTATGGATTTACATCATTTTATATTGACTATCTCTTAACAAATTGTAATTATTACTATTTTGATAGAGTTGTCTTTTGGTCTTCATAAGATCTGAGTGGTTGAGGCACCACAATTACAGTATTAGAATATTCTGAATTTGTCTGTGTACTTACTTTTATCAGTGAGTTTTATACATTCAAATGTTTTCTTATTGCACATTTGTGTTCTTTTTTTTCTGACTGAAAAAACTCTCTTTAGCATATCATGTAAGACAGGTCTGGTGGTAATAAATTCACTCAACTTCTGTTTGCCTGAGAAATACTTTTTCTCTCCATCATGTCGATAGTTTTACTGGGTACGGTATCTCAGTTGGCATTTTGTTTTCCTTGGGTCTTTGAATATGTCACCCCACTTCCTCTTGGCCTATAAAGTTTCTGCTAAGAAGTCTGCTAACAGATGTGTTGAAGCTTCTTTGTATTTATTTTGCTTTTTAAATTTTGCTTCCTTTAAAATTCTCACTTTGTCTCGAGCTTTGAACATTTAAATTTTATATGTCTTATGGTAATCTCATTTGGGTTGAATCTGCTTGCTAATCTTTGACCTTCCTGTATTTGGTTATTCATATCTTTCTCTGGGTTTGGAAAGTTTTCTGTTTGTCCACAGCCTCCCAGACCAGTGCTGTGCCAGGGCTTGCCCAAGGGCCATGGTTGCTATGGCCTGCAACCACTGAAATTTTCTTGGGACCAAGGACACTTTAGTCAGCTGGTGATAAAGTGGGCTGAGACTAAGGTTCTTCCTGCCTAAGCAGTGGATTCACCTCTGGCCCACGGTGGGTCAAAATGCACCCCATATGAGCACTGGTTTGGAATCAAGGGCCATGGGGTCTCTGTCTTTTGCTGTGTTCCAATGTGGTGGGGCCAGGTCTAAGTTCCGACACAAAGTCCCACACTCTTATTTCCATTTCCCAAGCAGGCAGCTTTTCTCTAAGCACTGCACTATCTGGGTTTGGAAGAGAGGCGTTTAGGCAAGGCAAGACCATCTTTTCTTACCTCTTTAATGTGTTTTTTCTCGTTATCATGCTAAAATCAGGGTACTGTGATAGCGCACCTAATTTCTTGAATTCTTTTGAAGGTATTTTCTTGCATGGATAGTTATTTAATTTGATGTTTCTGTGAGAAGATAATCACTAAAGGGTTCTTCACAGCCAGCTTGCTCTTCTGCCATTTTCTTAATTGTTTTCTGATATACCTGTTGTTTTGCCTACCCATTGATTTTTTTCTCCTCTATCATTATTTATCTTTGTGGTTTGGTGGTTCTCTGTAGCAATAATGTTTGATTCCTTTCTCTTTCTTATTTGTGTATCTGCTCTACCAACCAGTTTTATACTTTTGTGTATTTTTATGGTAGATATTGTCCTTTTGCTTCCAGATATAGGACTCCCTTAAGCATCTCTTGTGGGGCTAGTCTAGTGGTGATGAATTCCCTCAGTTTTTGCTTGTCTGGAAGAGTATTTCTCCTTTATTTCTAAAGGATAGTTTCACTTAATACAGTATTCTTGTTTGGGAGGAGGTATTTTTTTTTTTTTTTGGCATTTTGAATATATCATCCCATGCTCTTCTGGCCTGCTGCTGGAGAAAGTGGGATTGCTGGCAGTGGTGGCACTGGGCCCCAAGCGAGTGGCTCTGGGAATCTGGCGGAGCACATGCATGACTCTCTCTATGCTGAGGACAGACTCTGTGCTTGGCTGCATCTCCTGTTCTCTGGGCATAGGGCTCTGTATGGGCTTGATGCAAGGGTCATGACTACACCTTTGGTTGGGATCACCTGGTGTTGCTATGCTGCAGTCCTCTAGGTGGATTTGGTGGAATGTCAGCAGGGCCCCAGGGATGTGAAGATGCATAAGCTATTGGGCCCCAGGGATGTGAAGATGCATAAGCTATTGGGCCCCAAACATGCGAAGATAAAGGAACTATTAGGCCCCAAGGCAGAGTGTACTTTGGTGGTGGCTACACTCTCAAAAGGGTGCAGTGCTGCTGCAGCCTGTGTTCCAGAGAAGAGGAGGGACCCCAGTGTGAATTCCCACTCTGGAATAATGCAGTTATGTGGATGTCAGTCAACTCCCTATACTGGACTCAGGGATCGTGAGGAATGTGGAGCTCTCCTATACCTAGGATAGCAGGTATTTATAATGGGAATGTGGACTGCTGGGGAGCTCCTGTTTACCTTTTCTCCTCAATGGAGAGTCCTTCTTGGCTCCAAGCTGATCCGTGTCACCTGCTTCTCTTCCCTTTCTATGCTATCGCCCTGAGCATCTGTGCCTCAGAGAGACTTGGTCACTTTCTTGCTGAATTCCAGCCTTCTCCCTTCAACACTCTATTCAATGTGTGGTTATCTACTTGTTGTTTTGGTCCTTTGTGGAAGTGAGTGCTGGGTGCCTGTAGTTAGCCATCTTGATGATGCTTCCTCCTTATTATTGTATCTGCATAAAAATAATAAATCACGGCCGGGTGCGGTGGCTCACGCCTGTAATCCCAGCACTTTGGGAGGCCGAGGCGGGCGGATCCCGAGGTCAGGAGATCGAGACTGTCCTGGTTAACACAGTGAAACCCTATCTCTACTAAAAATACAAAAAATTAGCCGGGAGTGGTGGCGGGCGCCTGTAGTCCCAGCTACTTGGGAGGCTGAGACAGGAGAATGGCGTGAACCTGGGAGGTGGAGCTTGCAGTGAGCCGAGATCGCCACTGCACTCCAGCCTGGGCGACAGAGCAAGACTCCGTCTCAAAACAACAACAACAACAACAAAAATCATAAGCATAATTTACTCTAGGGTTGACTGGGGAACTTGTAGAGAAGTACAGAAGGAAATATTACATTGTCGTACTCCAGTTTTTGATCATTTGCGAGGTATTTATGTTCTGTTCTGGGAAAAATAATTAAGGCAGAAAAAGGATCAATACTACCTTCTCATTAAAAAAACTCTAATATTTATATTAAATACAAAGATACCCAAACCCTTTATGCTTCTTTTCTGATCTGTCTCTTTTTTCTTTGACAGCATCTCCATTTTTTTTCTGCTGCTTCATCGCTGTAGCCATGGGAATCCGTTTCATTATTATGGTAACGATATGGAGTGCTGTATTCCTAAACTGTAAGTGATAACAGAGAAGTAGATTGCAACATTGTCAATTTAACAGTGCTAATGTATTACTTTTGTTAGTATTCAGAAACACAGACACATAAACTAGAAATATTAAAGGTATCTTTGTTACATTTTTGCTATTAGTCCAGAAATTTGTAAACTCTATTTGCTTATACTATAAGTTACTAACAATACAAACTTTTAATACTTACTTATGGTTATTTTAATAGCATTATTTAACCAAGAAGTTCAAATTCCCTTGACCGGTAAGTGAATTTTTAAAATATTTTAGAGCATATATTATATGTATCTACCTACATTATTGTGTAGGCATGTATTCAATGATTAAAAAAAGGAAAAAGTAATTAATTCTAGTCTGTAATACATTATGGCTTCTGTTTTCCTTTTAACAATGAGGGAATACTTGTAAAAAGTAGAGGCTACTTAGGTTTGACATCATCTTTCTCTCTCTCTCTTTTTTTTTTTTTTTTGAGATGGAGTCTCACTCTGTCACCCAGGCTGGAGTGCAGTGGGGTGATCTCAGCACAGTGCAACCTTCGCCTCCCGGTTTCAAGCAATTCTCATGCCTCAGCCTCCCAAGTACCTGGGACTGCAACCTCTACCTCCTGGGTTCAAGCACTTCTCCTGCCTCAGCTTCCAAGTAGCTGGGACTGCAGGCGTGAGCCACCACACCCGGCTAATTTTTGTATTTTTAGTAGAGGCAGGGTTTCACCATGTTGGCCAGGCTGGTATCAAACTTCTAACCTCAAGTGAGTCACCTGCCTTGGCCTCCCAAAGTGCTAGGTTTACAGGCATGAGACAACACACCCAGCCTGGCTTCTCTCTATGAACATGTAGAGATATGCCTTTGGTTATGACTGTAATAATTTAATAAACTGAAATTTTAGAGTTGGAGTGAGAAAGACATTTAATTTGTCTAGACAAAATCTGCTATAATGGTTCAGATGTGTAGAATTAATAATATATTCTCCTTTTCCAGAAAGTTACTGTGGCCCATGTCCTAAAAACTGGATATGTTATAAAAATAACTGCTACCAATTTTTTAATGAGAGTAAAAACTGGTATGAGAGCCAGGCTTCTTGTATGTCTCAAAATGCCAGCCTTCTGAAAGTATACAGCAAAGAGGACCAGGTTGAGTATTTATTTTAATTTCCCATCCTGTATTTAATCCTAACATCTGAGACAACTCACTGGAATATGAACCTAGAACATATAAGGGACACTGTGACTTGGTTATTCTAATACCAACCCTAAATCTTTCTTCATTGAAAATAACAAAGCACAGAAATTGTAGGTATCATGTATGTGTGCTCAGATGAGATTATGCCAGTTAGTGGACAGAATGCATTTTTTTACAAGTGTGAGAACAGATAAAATGGTTATGGTCTTGCATTTACTAAAATTATGAACACTGATTTTACTTATAGTTTATTTGTGGTTTCAAACAGGATTTACTTAAACTGGTGAAGTCATATCACTGGATGGGACTAGTACACATTCCAACAAATGGATCTTGGCAGTGGGAAGATGGCTCCATTCTCTCACCCAACCTGTAAGTCTCTGACCCAATGGGTCTCTTGTTTTTAATTTTTTTCCTAAGCTTTCCCTGTAATAATTCTAATCACTCATCTCACATAATCCCAGGACATTTGCACATTCTAATAGATTTAGTAAAAAGTGCTTAGGCCCTAAATTTGGGAGAAAGTTGTATTAGTTGTAGAGCAGCCAACACCAATACTAGTAAGTAATACAAATTGTTTACTATATGGTAAGTACTATGGAAGGCAGGTCTAATATTATGTTCATTTTACAGATAAAAAGACTGAAGCAGAGAGGTTAAGTATCACATACATTTCTTTCTGAATTTATTACCAGACATGTTGAAATGTAATTAACATATAATAAATTGTACTTATATAAAGTATACAATTTGATAAGTCTCCAAAAATATATGAGCGCATGAAAACATAAAGAACATCAAGATAATTAACATATAAATTACCTGGAAAACATTCTCTAAGCATGCCCCTTTGTGATTTCTCCTCTGTGTCCCTACATCCTTACCTCTTTCCCTTTCCAGTCAATCAGTTTTCTGTCACTTTAGATTAGTTTGCAATTCATAGAATTTAATATAAAGTCCTACAATGTCTTATTTTCACTTAGAAAAGTTATCTTGAGATTCAGCCATCTCATTGCATGAGTAAAGAGTTAATTTCCTTTTATCTCTTCATTTATTGATGTATATTTAGGTAATTCCCAGTTATTGATCAGTACAAATAATGCTACTTGCTAATAATATTTGTGTACAAGTATTTGTATCATATTAACAAAATCTTTCTTTTCCTTAACATAAACACCTAGAAACAAAATGGCTGAATCATATAAGTATATACTTAACTTTTTTTAAAGTGCCACACTGTTATCCAAAGTGGTGATGATATTTTACAAATTTTACTTTCTACCTAGCAGTATGTAAGAGAAAATCTGACAGAGAAGTTGCTTCACATCCTAGTCAACACTTGTTTTGATCAGCCTCTTAAATTTTATACTGGCTGGGCGCAGTGGTTTATGCCTATAATCCCAGCACTTTGGGAGGCAGAGGCGGGCAGATCACCTGAGGTCATGAGTTCAAGACCAACCTGGCCAACGCAGTGAAACCCTGTCTCTACTAAAAATACAAAAATTAGCTGGACGGGGTGGCAGGTGCCTGTAATCCCAGCTACTCGGGAGGCTGAGGCAGGGGAATGGCTTGAACCCGGGAGACGGAGGTTGCAGTGAGCCGAGATTGCGCCACTGTACTCCAGCCTGAGTGACAGAGCAAGACCCTGTCTCATAAATAAATAAATAAATAAATAAGTAAATTTCAGACACACTAAATGATGTGTTTTGGTATATGAATGTAGTTTTAACTTGCAGTTTACTAATGCAATGATGTTAAGTAGCATTTTTTTGTGTGTGCTTATTTGCCATTTAGGTAAAAATTTTCTTCTCACTGATTTCTGCTTTGATCTTTATTATTTACTGTCTTCTTATAGTAGGTTAAATTTGCTTTTTTAGTTTCTTATATTGAAAGCTGATACGTTGATTTGAAACCTTTTTTTCTAATAAATAAAAGTTATACTATTAAAAAGTTAAAGTTATACTATTAATATGTGAGATGATTTGGCAACATCCCCTCATATTTTGAGATACTATTTTTTGTTTCCATTCAGTAAAAAATAGTTTCTAAATTGTCTTTTGCATTCTTTGATTCATTGATTATTTACATGTGTCATTTAGTTTTCAACATTTGTGAATTTTTCAGACATTTTTATTATTGATTTCTAATTTAATTTCATTTTCATTAGAGAATTATTTTGTATAATTTAAAACTTAAATTTATTGACATCAGTGTTATGGACTAGACTATAGTGTGTTTTTAAAAATGTTTTAGGTGTATTTGATCAGAAATGTTTATTCTGCTGTTTTCTATGTATTCTATGTGATAACCTTTGAAATACAAAGTTTTGTAATATGGCTGGTAGAAACAGGCAAAATACTAGACCCTATGTTAGCACTAAGTATTGTTTACTCTAAATCTTTTCAGACAGTTCTTTCTCCATCCTGGAGTAGTTTTTTACACACATGCATTAGTAAGTACTCTGCTGAATATTCAAAGGTGACCTTCTGCATATCTTTACATTTCTTTATTTCTTCAAATCTCTTATCTCCATTTCTGTGTCCTGTGAACTACAGCTTGGTCTTTCTGGATTCTCAATTGTCCCATGTCTGTAGTTTTTATAGCCTGCTCTTTTACCCACTTGATTGCACAGAGCAATTCAGCACACCCAGACTAAGTGACAACATCTTAATGTTCACTGATCTTATGAATATAGTTGTAATTCTCCAGATTAATGCTAGAGTATTCAAGAAAGGTCATTTCCACCATTTGAAAGATCTGACCTGTCACTACACTGTTCAGTAATTTCTTCATTCAGCTACAATGATCAGGAATGAAACCTAAGCATTTTGTCACTACTGCTTTTCCTTTTTTCAGTCTCATAATATCACAAATATTGCAGAAGTCCTCTAGATTGTAAATATTATAATTCTTTATTTCAAGGGGACTTTAGATATTTGAATTTCCAATTCTTCAATGTAATAAAAAGTCACAACAATATCAATGTTAAAATTAGGTTAATTAGGTGCTTCCTGTCTGTCAGACACAGATTTAAGCACTTAAATGTATCCTTTCATTAAATATACTTAACAATCCTGTATACAGGTGTTATTTTAACCTAATTATAATGGTATAGAACAGAATCTTAACATGTTAAATAACTCACTTAAGTTACAAAATGAATAATTGTTGCAATGAGGACTCAAATATATATATTTCTGGCTCTGGAGCCAGACTTACTATTAAATGACTAAAAAAGTGCTCTTTTCGCTGATTTTTAAATTTACTTTGCTACTTTAATGATTAATTGGCAATGATCAATGCACAACCTTTTACTCTCATGTGTTATTTTCAATTTTCCCCTTGTGTTTATTGTAGCTTCCCCTTGTGTTTATTGTAGCAAGAACTCCCTACCTTCCTTCCTTATTATCTATTTGTAATTTGGAAGCCCCAGTATACCTTAGAATTGATCCAGGATGGCCTCATTTATGTATGGCTTGAGAGTTTTTTAACAGAAAAAACATTGATTCTCTAAAAAATAAGAGTTTATATCATAGTTTCTCAATATTTTCCTATCTACAAGGACAAAATTTTTTTTCAGAAGCAAAACAACCAGCGTACTAACTTTCTGTTTATGCATGTAGTAAATATTGGTTGATTACTGCACAATTTCCAGGAATTATGCAGAGATAACTACAGAGATGAGTAGAATAAAACTCATTTTAGAGCTTCAAACTCTAGTCAGAGATGTAGTTACAAACAAATAATCCAGTGTAGTTAGGTACTCTGGCAGAAGTGTAATGAAAGTAGTATGAACAAACAGAGAAAGAAATTGAAGGAACACATGGACAAAGTGATATTTAAAAGAATGAGGCCGGGTGCAGTGGCTCACGCCTGTGATCCCAGCACTTTGGGAGGACCTGAGGTCAGGAGTTCAAGGCCAGCTTGGCCAACATGGTGAAAGCTCATCTTTACTAAAAATACAAAAATTAGCCAGATGTGGTGGCAAGTGCCTGTAACCCCAACTACTCCTGAGGCTGAGGGGCAGGAGAATTGCTTGAACCCAGGAGGTGGAGGTTGCAGTGAGCCGAGATTGTGCCACTGCACTCCAGCCTGGGTGACAAGAGCAAAACACTGTCAAAAAAAAAAAAAAAAAGAGAGAGAAGAAAGAAAGAAAAAAAGAACGAGACTCTAATGTAGACTGAACCTAGTAAGAGCAGTTATTAAAAAAATCTAGGCTGGGGCCGGGTGCAGTGGCTCACACCTGTAATCCCAGCACTTTGGGAGGCCGAGGTGGGTGTATTGCTTTAGGTCAGGAGTTTATAACCAGCCTGGCAACATAGTGAAACACCATCTCTACTAAAAATACAAAAATTAGCCGGATGTGGTGGCACATGCCTGTAATCCCAGCTACTTACGAAACTGACACAGGAGAATCACTTGAACTTGGGAGGCAGAGTTTGCAGTGAGCCGAGATTGAACCAGTGCACTCCAGCCTTGGCAGCGGAGCAAGATTCTGTCTAAAAACAAACAAACAACAAAACAAAAACTCTAAGAATAGTTTTCTCCCTACAGTGGCCGATTGTTCAGTTACAGAACAGAGGTCATTACATTGTCTTTTTAAATAGGGATAGCATCAGACCATAATCTTTTTATTTTTTTGTCAATTTTATATTGAAGTGACATCCTCACTCTTTCTTGAGCTTTCTATTTCCCATCTCTTATGAAAGAAAACAAAGTATCATTATTAATCATATAACTCCAAAAGATTAAAGATGCCAGAGTAAAACACATATATAGATATAGAAATCTCCACATGGAATGCCTAAACATATGCACACACACACACACACTTATACACACTTGTGAATGTGTGTATGTATGTATTAGATTTGAAATTTTATTTTCATTTCCTTACCAAGTAAAATTGCATATATCTGAAGAAAATGTTTTATTTTTCCACAAAACACAGTATCAAATTCTAAATTGAACACTGAATTTATTTCTCACTTAAATATTTGTTTTAAAATAAACATTCTAAAGTTTTCATTTAACTTGGGTATACATATGAAGAGATTTTAGACTTCAGAATTGGCTAGTTTCTGATGTATGATAAAAAGAGTGGCGCATTATTTATAATTTTTATTTTTATTATCTGAGTTGGCTATATTTTGTTTATGAATTAGGACCAGGCATGGTCCATAATCTCCTAAAATGGTATTAAGTTCCTGTATTTGAAGTTCAATAGGTATGATTCATTTTTATTTTCCCGCGTTAATAAAATCATGTATGTAATTTGTAATTGTCTCTCCTCTAGACTAACAATAATTGAAATGCAGAAGGGAGACTGTGCACTCTATGCCTCGAGCTTTAAAGGCTATATAGAAAACTGTTCAACTCCAAATACATACATCTGCATGCAAAGGACTGTGTAAAGATGATCAACCATCTCAATAAAAGCCAGGAACAGAGAAGAGATTACACCAGCGGTAACACTGCCAACTGAGACTAAAGGAAACAAACAAAAACAGGACAAAATGACCAAAGACTGTCAGATTTCTTAGACTCCACAGGACCAAACCATAGAACAATTTCACTGCAAACGTGCATGATTCTCCAAGACAAAAGAAGAGAGATCCTAAAGGCAATTCAGATATCCCCAAGGCTGCCTCTCCCACCACAAGCCCAGAGTGGATGGGCTGGGGGAGGGGTGCTGTTTTAATTTCTAAAGGTAGGACCAACACCCAGGGGATCAGTGAAGGAAGAGAAGGCCAGCAGATCACTGAGAGTGCAACCCCAACCTCCACAGGAAATTGCCTCATGGGCAGGGCCACAGCAGAGAGACACAGCATGGGCAGTGCCTTCCCTGCCTGTGGGGGTCATGCTGCCACTTTTAATGGGTCCACCACCCAACAGGGTCAGCCTTAACATCTCCAGCCTTAAGATCTTAGGACGTTTCCTTTGCTATGATTTGTACTTGCTTGAGTCCCATGACTGTTTCTCTTCCTCTCTTTCTTCCTTTTGGAATAGTAATATCCATCCTATGTTTGTCCCACTATTGTATTTTGGAAGCACGTAACTTGTTTGGTTTCACAGGTTCACAGTTAAGAAGGAATTTTGCCTCTGAATAAATAGAATCTTGAGTCTCATGCATATCTTGTTTGATGATATTTAGATAAGATTTTGGACTTTAGACTTTACAATTGATTCCGTAAAAAGCTAAGACTTGGGGTTATTAGAATGGAATTGTTTGAAATGCTTGTTCCCTGGTGTCATAAAAAATAGGACTTGAACATAAATTTATTTAGTAAGGCCATTTTTTACTTCCTGCAGAAAGGGTACACTCACTAGCAGTTCTGCCATGAGAGTACACCGAACAAAGGAGACAGGGTCATTTATAACCTGACACGTCCACACTACTGCTGCATCCGGTTTCCACTGGCTGGAACGGGACCTCACATTCTGTATTTGTCCTGATTGGCTAGCAACTTACTTAGAACTTTTTAAAAGAGGCAAAGGTAGAGGAGAACAAAGGAAGGAGGAAGTAACTTGTGGAATGCTGAGAAAGGTAAAAACACTTTTAAATAAGGAAGAGGAACAGGCTATGACCTAACGCTTGCTTGGACCAGTATAAGCATGCCAGGGCAAATATTTAGGAGCACAGGTCTTTGAATAAATTTTGCTTCTAAGAGAAGTTACTGTTTATTTCTAATTAGATGGGGAGGAAAGTCTTTGAAGAGGAACCTCTACTTTACTTTTTACAATATTGCCCCTTTTTTTATTTCATAATTCCTCAGTCTTGTTTAACATGTTTTGACTTAATTCTTTGTCCTTCTAAGAGAGGTAATTTTTTTTTAATAGGGTGGAGGATAGTTAGGAGTTAACTCTGTAAGAGCAGCAGAGACAAGTTTTTGTATAAAACCTTGAAGGCAGGGCATAATATAACAGTCTACAAGAATAAGTACACCAATAGTAAGGGCAAACGAGGTGAGAATTGAAGTTAAATTTTTTTTAAATTTATGGTTGCCTACCAGACCAACATGGATTTAAATTTTGCAGCTATTTGATTTTTGTGCTTTAAACTTATTTGGCACTTCTCACGGACCTTAATAACATTTATGTAAACCTGAGGATTAAAGGACTCAAGGAGTTTCCTTTGGCCTGTGGTGTTTTGTTTTTACCTTTTTAGATTGACGAAATGCCAGCGTGAAGCGGACAGCCAATTGGATTAGAGCACAAGTACTGCTCCAGTTATTTGGCCGAGTGTCCAGTAAAGGTCTTCCACAGTACCACTATACATTTGCTTGGGGATGGCTAAGCATGGACTGATGGGCAAGTTCTTGGAAAGGCTTGGGCTTCTTGTATCCTTTTATGCTTTCAAGGAACGCCAAATTTTCCTCCTGCCATGAGAGGCACAAAGTAAACTTGGCATTTAGAGGTGGAAGCTGGATTGCCCTCGGAGGCTGACCCGCAGGGTGCTGAATTTCAGGAAATAGCAGAGAGAGCTCAGTATGATGGATTATCCCAAGCAGTGGGATTTTGAAAAAGAGCCACCATACACTCCATATCTGGATGACAAGGAGACCATCCAAGTGGAAAGGAGATAATCTGGGCCTCTGGCCTACCGTGTGTACAAGCGTAATAATTGCTTTTATTTAAAGTGTGAATGGATTATTTAATCCATTTCAGCCAGGAATTTGCATCTTGATATTTTGTCTTGATGGCTACGGTCTGTCTTAGATATCTTATTTTTACAATAGACACCCTAGTTTTATTAGATGTAGGAGCAACTGGTGTGGGATCTAGAACTGAGGCTACTGAAGAAGGGGGAGATGGGGGAAAAATCCATATTTTAAAAATACCTAGGGGGTCTTTTCCATTTATGTCAATCCCCATACCATAGAAGCCAGTAAGGGCAGGTCTAGAGTTAGTTAAGGTGGAGGTGGTGATAAAGAGAAGGACAGGGTTACATTGATAAGGCTGACAGTGAGAAGGGGTAGTCCTTTTAGTGAAATAGATGAGGGGTTTTAGATTTGCACAAACCTTTTTCATGGAAGTCCAACTTTGCTCCTGGGTAGTTTAAGGGATGTGGTCCCATTTACTACAAGGTTGCCAGCCTGTAGGAGCAGAAAATCAGCATCTTGGCTGCAGGTCATTACAACAATGACTGCTAGGGGTACCTGTGTCAATTAGAGGGCTGGGACATAAATATTTGTGTGAAAAGGCTAGCTGTTGTTGATATTTTACATTTCCACAAGGTATGACAGAGCAAGGGTTAAAGGCAATGGTCTGAGGTGAGTCAGACTTAGTTACATTAATAACAACGGAACTAGTAACAAAATAAGGAAAGGAAAGGAAGCGATATAGAAGGTATATGAAAGTTAAGCTTTCTTTAACTTTAACTTAGTAGGGCTTAATCCTAGTACAGTAACCCATGATTCTGAGAGGAAGATGTTTTCTTGACTCGAGTATGGTGGGGCCATTTTTTTCTTGGCTGTGCGGACGGCAGTCTCAGTGGTTAATAGCATAAAATAGGGTTCTTCCCAGGCTGGCTTGAGTTTTTTTTTCTTTCTATCTTTTGATGAGGATGTGGTTTTCAGGCTGGTGCTGGTGTACTGGAAATTCTAGGGGTGCTACCTGTGCTAAAAGACTTTTAGCTCCAAGGGAAGGGAAAGTGGAAGATAGATTAAGTATATAATTTCTGCTGCATATCCTGGGGCTTGAGGCCTCATAGTTATGCCCCTTGCTCTATTCCTGCTCAGCGCTGCCCAGGAGACACTGTGGCCCTGCCCCCTCTTAATGTTTGGCCTTCTTATGGCCTTCACCACCCTGCAGTCTGTGGCCTTGGGGATGAGGGTCCTTGTGACTTACCGGGTTGCCTTTAGGCCTTAAGAAAGCCAAGCACCATTTTATATTTGACAATGTTTTTGTATGATTTTATACCAGATAAGTTAAATTTTACCATTATATTAATGTGCTATTGATGTTCAACTTAATTTTAATAAAATCTTGTAGACATTATTTATGCAATTTTAATGTCTAACTATAAGGTAAGACTTTTATAGATTCTTTAACTTTTTATAATTTTTGTTAAAGAGCAGGTTAGTGCTTTAAGAAAAATCTATAGTGATTTTATTGTAATGTCCAGTTCACAGAAAAACTGGATGATACCCCTTTAACTTTAGCCAATATGTTAACACACAGAATTTCCTTTACAATTAACATTTTAAAACTTGCTTAAATCTTTAAAACAGAAAAAAAGTTTAGCCTTTAATGTAGGTAAAAATCCGTACCTCCTTATAATCCTGTTATTAAAAGTATTTTTTTTTACATACCTTGTACATAAACTGTTTTTTTAATAATTTTACATTCAGGAGGCCTGTTTTTCAGTTATACAATATTTTTTGCATAAATTCCCTTTTATAGCTTTTCTTACGACTTTCACAGACAATCTTAAGCATGTCTTAACTTTCTGCCTTCCTTTTTCACTATTTTTCTAGTTTCACTCTCTGTATCTTCCTTTGATTTCTGTCTCTTCCAGTTTCTCTCTTACTTACTCTTTCCCTCTATTTCTCTCTCTCTCATTTGCGCTCTATTTTCCTCTCTCTCTCTCTCATCCTGTTTCCCTTTCTTTTCCCAAGTTCTCCTGCTCCTGCTGCGAGCCCTGCTGGGCCATGGCACGGGCCCCGCCCCCACGCACACGCGGCTGTCTGTTTCTCCTGTGTTTTTTATTTTTTATTTTTCCTGATTTCCCTTTTTATATTTTTTCCTTTCTTTTTACACTTAGTTTCTCTGGCTGGGTGGGTGGGATTTGCCCGGCTGTAGTCTGGGCCCCAGGCAGTCACCGGCCCAGAGGATTGGCAGATGCCTGCCGCAAATTGCAAGAATTATGCCCTTTCACCTCCTCTGCTCTCTTCCCGGCACCAGTCCCCAAGCTGTTTTTCATATAGAGCCGGGCTGGGGAGAGGGACTTACCCCTTGGCGTGCCTGCCTGGCTGTTTGGCTCTGTGCTTGCTGTTTTTGCTTTCTTTCCCTCTGACTTCCTCTCCTAGTTTTTTTCTTTTCTGCTGGTCTTTCTTTTTTCTCCACCTGTAGCAGGATTGATAAGGAATCAGGAACACCAAGGGGTTGAGGAGGATTTTTATTATTTAGGTGCACTGGCCCAGTTGGATTAACTTCCAAATGACTGAGCCCTGAACAAAGAGTCAAGTTATCTTTTAAGTATTTTGTCTGTGGGGGAAGATTTGTGCAGGGGGAAACATATTACAGAAGCAAGAAACAAAGACAGTTATTCGATTGAGACATACATTACATTGTTTCTTACTTTTCAAGGAAAAGCATGTTTTATGACTTGAGTTTATCTGTCTAGTGACCTTGCAACTGCACAGCTAGAGAAACAGGGTCTTCACAATGCCTGGGAAAGGGAGAGATAAGGCTCACTAGCCACAGAAAAACAGGCAGTTAATTTTTAAAGGACTCCAGTTCTTTCTCTTCCTCAGGGGGAATTGGGTTTTCTTACATACAACTGAGTTTTTGCTTACACATTCTTTAATTTCTTTTAATTCCTGTTCCATTCCCCCCTTTGGTGCTTTTTATAACAAATGTGTTAAAAGAAAGCACCACTATTTGCCACGTCTTCGTGGAGCTGAGCTGCTGCTTCTACCAGCAGTGACTGATATCTGGTTAATGCCATCATCTGCATGGTAGTGTATCGGGCCACTATTGCCTCTCCATAGTTGACTGAATACTCCTAATAAACAGGGGTAAAAGGCAAGGGAGGATGAGGCAGATGCCAAGAATAACCAAGAACCCACCAATGAGGCTTTTGAATCCTCTAAAGGCTGAGAACCATCCTCCAAACAAGGAATCCGGGGACCACCCGGACCAAGTCTGAACTGGAATATGGGCCAATGTGCGCATTCTAGCTGTGATTTCCATGACAGCTCAACCATTATCATCAATTTCTAGGCAACAGTTGGTTAAATTAAATTTTCCACATACTCCTCCTTCTGAGGCTAAGAGGTAATCTAAAGCCAATCTATTTTGATATATAGCATTCCTCATTTCTGTTGTTGTATTTTTTTCCATGTGAGTTCCTTGGCGGAACTGTTTTAAAAAATCTGGGGGCCACCATTTCAGGTATGGCTAGCCTCCCATTGGATAATTTTTACCATCTCCTTTTAATGTAGTTTTTATTTTTCTGGGCAAAATAAGCCCTTTCATTTGGAGTGTAGCTTGGGATATCCAGGAGAGGAATCTCTGGGAGGAGAGGCATAGCTAAGGCTTCCTCTTTAAAAGGTGGAGTTGTCATTGCAGCCTGCTTTGCCTCTTTGTCTGTTTTCTTATTTTATTTTATTTTTTTAGCCTTTAGTATTCTTCCTTTTTGGTGCCCCTTGCAGTGCATCACTGCCACCTTTTGGGGCCTATACAGCATTTAAGAGCTGTAGAATTTCTTCCTTATACTTTATTTCTTTACTTTCAGCAGTTAAAATTATTTTTTCTTTGTAAATAGTCTCATGAACATGCAAAGTGGCAGAAACATATCTGGAATATGTGTAAATATTTGTCTTTTGGTCTTTTGCTAGCCAGAGAGCTCTTGTCAGAGCTATTCTGCTTTCTAAGCAGAGGTTTTTGTAGGCAAAGACTGCACCTCTACTACTGAATCCAAAGTCACCACTGCATACCCAGCTTGGCGGACTCCCTTTAGTATGAAACTGCTTCCATTAGTAAAATATTCAATGTCCAGGTCCCTGAGGGATGTATCTGTCAAATCTCTGTGGCTTAAGAACACTTCATCTATCACATTTACACAGCAACGAAGGGGGTCTCCTGGCACTGACTCGATGAGGAGCAAGGTAGCCGGGTTTAGGGTATTCACCATCTCTAAAGTCAGTTTATTAGCTTCTTGTGCCAGTAGGGCAGTAGCAGCTAGTGCTTTAAAACAAGGAGGCCATCCAAGTGCCACAGAATCTAACTGCCTGGATAAGTATGTCACTGGGCAATGCCATGACCTTATGGCTTGAGTTAGAATCTTTATGGCCTCCCTTTCACTTGTGGACATTCAAGAAGATAAGCTTAGTTAGTTAGATCTGGCAGTCCTAAAGCTGGGATCTGAGTCAAGGCTTTGATTTTTTGAAAAGCCTTCTTCTGGTTGGCCTCCTAGAGGAGGAGTCCTTCTTTCCTCCTCTTTGTGGCTTTGTATAATGGCTTAGCCACAAGCAAGAAATTTGGGATCTAAATGCGGAAGAACTTTGCTGCCCTTAGGAACGCTCTTATTTGACGCCGGGTGGTTGGAGTAGGAAGTGCACTAACAGCCTGCTTTTGTTCACTACTAAGCCATCTTTCCTCTTGGCTTATGTAAAAGCTTAAGTACTGGATACTTTTCGAGCAGATTTGAGCTTTTTTCTGACCCTTTATATCCTGCCTTTCACAGCAGTCTTGGGTTTCTCCTGGGTGCAGTAGCCTTTGGCCAGTGGTTTTTTCATACCATGGCCTTGACCATTCTCCTTATTCTTTTGACATTTATCCTTCTAGTGTCCTTTTCTTTTGCACCATGTACATTAATCTCTCTCTAGCCTTGGCTGGCTTTCAAATTGCTGTCCAGACTAGCCTTTTCCACAACTGCATTCACACCCGCATCTATGCCTCCTTGCAAAGCCAGCCTCTCTTCCCATAAGGGCTGCTGGTTGTAAATAAGCCTTTATTAAGCCTCCAATCAGCTTTCTTCTTTGCCTCCTGGTCTCAGTTAATGTACACCTTGGTAGCCACTTTAATAAGCTGAGTAGCATTCACACCTACGGAGCTTCTAACTTCTGCAATTTATGCCTGATATCTCCTTGGGCCTGCCTTACAAATGCCGTATTTACCATTCACTGATTTTCAGCAGCCTCAGGGTTAAACAGAGTGTACAAGCAAAATGCCTATAAAACTGGCTGGTGCTTTTATCTGCACCACGGAGCACCTCTGAGATTTTTTTATATTGGTTGCCTTTTCCTTTTACCATCCTTTAGCCTTTGCAGAAGTGCTTCTCGGCACTTTTGTAGGTGCTGAAGCTGGACTGCATCGTCTGGGTCCTAGTGGGGGTCTGCTTGTCCTCTTAAGAGGCAGAAGCATAACTTGGGCATGGCTTGACCTGAGACGGCCTGCCTACCTTTTTGAGCCTTTCGTTTTAACTTCCTGGAGCTCTGATTTCTCCTTCTGAGGTGAGAGTGGGAGCATGTATCTGTTTGAACTTACCTCCTTAGGGGCAATTAGCCTTGGTAAGGGGGTATAGATTGGAATATAGGTAGGAGGGATCTCTATTCCATCCTGTGATTCTTGCAAAACTGGTTTTCTCTTTCCTGAGACTTTTTTTTTTTTTGGTCTGCATAGCTTCCAGGGCAGCTGACTTTCACTTTCGGCTCGGTGGTGCTAGAAGCCTCTGTGACTTTCCCTTTAACTCCGTAGCTGCCAGCACAGTTGGTTTATCTCGGCGTGAGCTGCGAGCATTCTACAATAAACTGCTAGGCAGGGCTGCGTACATTTAGCCATGAGTCAATATAAAGACTAGGTCTGAATGCCCTGGCTGTCCTCCGACCCTAGTCACCACCTTAAAACACACGGCCAATTTCTCTACAGTGCCTTCGGCCAGCCACCTGACACTAAAAGAGGGCTATTGTAATTCACAGTATGTCTTTAACTTTTGAACATCCAGTTTCATCCCACAATCACCTCTAAATCCTTTCTTTAAAATTTTTATCATGCACTCCAAAGGAGTTGGTTTTGACGCTTTCCCTCCCATTTCCTCCCTTGCGGCACACTCTCACTCTCACTTTCACTCTCAGGTCCAGCAGACCCGGTCCTATTACAGGAGTTTCCCACGCTGCTTAGCCAGGAAGGTGTCTTCCCCTGTCACAGCCTGCTACAGCTGCAAAGCTCGTCCTATCAGCTGTATGCAACGTCCTAGGTCTGATTTCCCCCACACTCGCCTCAGAGCACACAGCCCATGCTAAGGGATCTGTGCCTCCCCATGTCACTCCCTGCATTGGCCTCCCCCGAGACCATCGCTTTCACACACTTTCACACACCTTCCTTGCCCCAGGACTCCTCATTGGACGAAATGAGCCTCTCTCATGTCCCGGGTGAGCCTAGTTAGGCTCCCACTTTCACACACATACCCCACTCCTACTGCAGGAGTCCTCATCGGATGAAATGAGCCTCTCTCATGACCTGGGTGAGCCTAGTTAGGCTCCCATATTCACACACATACACACACCACTCCCAGTTCCTGTCTCCAGATCCAGTGAACCACTTTCACTTTGTTAGTGGGGACAAAAGCTTCATCCAAATTGGCAGGCCACTCCTGCTGCCCCCAGCCACTCTGGGTTGGATTAGTGGTCAGTCCCCGGGAGGTGATCAAGCTCCCCTTTGTCCCTATGGGACGGGCTTTCCTGCCTTGGGCCTATACTCCTTACCACAGTTCCTGAAGTGCTGGTATCATCCTGCAGCCCCATCCTTGGTTCCATTGCGCTGCCAGGCAGGGTGCTGGGACGTGGGGAGAGCTGGTCTATATCCGGGTGAAGCTCAGCTGTGGCACACCTTGGATGCCGGGTCTCTCCTGGCCCCGGGGACCTAGTATCGCAGGCAAAGGGGACAGTAAATCTGTCATCTCCAATCCTGATGAGCCCCCAGAAATGTATCGGGATACATAAGGAATCAGAGAGACCAAGGGATTGAGGAGGATTTTTATTATTTAGGTGCACTGGTCCACTTGGATTAACATCCAAAGGACTGAGCCCCAAACAAAGAGTCAAGTTACCTTTTAAGCATTTCGTGGGTGGGGGAAGATTTGTGCAGGGGGAAGCATATAACAGAAGCAAGAAACAAAGACAGTTATTCAATTGAGACATACATTACATCATTTCTTTTCAAGAAAAAACATGTTTTATGACTTGAGTTTATCTGTCTAGTGACCTTGCAGCTGCACAGAGAAATAGGGTCTTCATAATGCCTGGGAAAGGGAGAGATAAGGCTCACTAGCCACAGAAAAACAGGCAGTTAATTTTTAAAGGACTCCGGCTCTTTCTCTTCCTCAGGGGGGAATTGGGTTTTCTTATATACAACTGAGTTTTTGCTTACACATTCTTTAATTTATTTTAATTCCTGTTCCATGCCAGCCACCTATGCTGCTGTTTTCCCCCTCCCTCCCCTTCCCTTAGGGAAGGCACTGGTGGCAGTGGGGCTATTCTTTCTTCCCCCAAGAAGAAAGGTAAGGGGGGTTCTGAATATTTTTCTTACTACTGGGAGTTTGTGTGAGGTTCAACGCCCCCCCCATGGGGATTCCTCACCTCTTTCTGAGGTTCAACCCCCCTCATGGGGATTTCTCACCTCTTTCTGAGGTTCAACACCCCTTCTATGGGGATTTCTCACCTATTTTTAACCTCCAAGACATCCCGACTAAGGAAAAATCTACTGACCCTGCAGTTTCTCTCTCCTTGGTACATCCTAACTAAGGAATGCTTTACCGTCCTGTGGCTTTTTTTTTTTTTTTTTTTTTTTTTTGTCCTGATCACCAAGGAAATACTTTATCGGCTCCCACAGCTTCTTCTTTCTTGGCCTGTGCACAAAGTTGTCACCACAGTATGTGAGGATCCTTTAAGCTAGGTTGCTGGCCAGTTTTGTTTTTTTTTTCCTCTCTGTGTTGCTGAGAGTGTGGGTTTATTTGTCTCAATTTGTCATCCCTGAGGGCCCCTTCAATGAGGTAGGGGAGTGCACTCCCTCATGAGAGAGGACTGGAGACCACCCCTGGAGGAGAATGTATCCCCATACAGACTGCCACCAAATTGTTTGAAATGCTTGTTCCCCAGTGCCATAAAAAAATAGCACTTGAACATAAATTTATTTAGTAAGGCCATTTTTTTTTTTTTTACTTCCTGCAGAAAGGGTATACTCACCAGCAGTTTTGCCACGAGCGTACACCAAACAAAGGAGACAGCGTCATTTATAACCTGCCGCATCCACCCTACTGCTGTGTCCAGTTTCCATTGACTGGAACAGGACCTCACATTCTGTATTTGTCCCGACTGGCTAGCAACTTAGAACTTTTTAAAAGAGGCAAAGGTAGAGGAGAACAAAGGAAGGAGGAAGTAACTTGTGGAATGCTGAGAAAGGTAAAAACACTTTTAAATAAGGAAGAGGAACAGGCTATGACCTAACGCTTGCTTGGACCAGTATAAGCATGCCAGGGCAAATATTTAGGAGCACGGGTCTTTGATTTTGCTTCTAAGAGAAGTTACTATTTATTCCTAATTAGATAGGGAGGAAAGTCTTTGAAAAGCAACCTCTACTTTACTTTTTACAGAATAAATGCAGGCGAAAAGAACATAAACTTTGCCATGGGCAGAATGTTATGGACAGAATGTTTCTGTTTCCCTGAAATTCATGTTTGAAATCCTAACTCCCAATGGTATAGTATTAGGAGGGGCCTTTGAGAGGTAATTTAGGTGTGAAAGTTGATTATAAGAATTGAGTAATTCTTTTCATACCTAAATAAAACAGAGTGGAGAATCCAGTGGAAAAACACTCTGGGTACAAAGCATTGCTCCAAGAATGTAATTATCTGCAAGCCTGGCTGCTGAAACTGCCTGTTGTAACCAGAAACCAGTTTTATCTGTAGCTTCTGAAGTAGCTTACTGCAACTCTAGAACTAATGTTTGCTCACACTGTTGTCACGCAAAAATCGGAGCTTGCCAGCTCACAAATATCAATGCACTTTCTCAAAAAGCAATATGTAAAACCTCTAACCTTCTCTTTGCTCTTTGGAGATACCGAAGACCACGTGTATGCCCTGAACTGTGATTCTTTCTTCCCAAATAAAAGACTACATTTAGAGATTTGTGTCTGCATTTTTATTTTTACTTTGACATACTATTATAGGAGTTACTAAGAAATTCTTTTAGGCAGATAGGGAAAAAAGGGGGTCCTTGGGAAATTTTTGTTTCTTTTAAAGCAGCTCCAGAAACGTTTCTTGTCTAGCAGGAAAGCGCTGGCTCTTAGAGCTGCCTGGCAAGCTTTGATGTGCGAATGCCAGCCATTAGAAACTGGGTCTACCCAATCGTGGCAATTCCTGCCCTCTTCTTCCTGCTCTTGCCCCGACATGTGCCTGGTAACATGACCGCCCCCACATATCCCCATGAGTATAGAACATCATGATGCCCTGCATTTGCATATTAAAAGGCTAGGGTAAGAGGGCCAAGTTTTTCATGGGCTACATGAGTGACATGCCTGATCAAACCAATCCCCTTAGCCCTATGCAAATCAAACACCACCTCCTACAGCCTCCTCATATAAGTGGCCACTTTTCTGCAGCACATGGGGTTTTCTCTTTGTTTAAATCCCTCCTCCCTCTGTCTCTACAAGGGAGCTGTTTTCTTCTTCCTTCCTTCTTTCTTGCTTATTAAACTCTCCTCTCCTTAAAACCACTCCACGTATGTCCAAGTCGTTTTATCTAATTTGGTGAAAGATTAAGGACACTAGTGTTCTACCAGTCATCATAGCCATATCAATACTTGGTGTCAGAAGGAAGGACCAAAGGTGATTCACCTTAAGGAGACTCACCAGACCTTGGAACTACAGCATGAGGTACCCACACTGGGGCTCTTTAGGGCCCCCGACCCTGACTTCCATGGGTCACTTCTTCTCCGGCTTGGAGAGTCTCTTTTAGAACTCCCAATTTTGATTTGTTTTCTGTTTTATTTGGGATTTGGTGAGGAAAGATCTTTTCCTCCTTGTTTGAATCTCTTGTTGAAGAGGACTCTTTTCCTCTGTTGACCTTGTCTATGAAGTTTGAACCTAGAGGTTTGAATGGGGAAATTTTTTTCTTCATTTGGAGAAGGCCATTGTTTTTCTTGGTAAGCATATACTTTATTTTTCTCCTGTGCTTGCATTTATTTTGCTTTTACATATTCAGTGCTTGAGTTTCACTGGAGTTTGTGCATTTGGCAGTTGACTAAATCACCTAAATAAATGTAGTTACAAATGAACTCTCAAAGTTCAATGGCATGAGAATTAGGCTCTGATTTTTTTTATCTTGCCCAAATTCATACCTAAGGAGTCTGGGGAGTCATGCCCTACAAACCATAAACTAACATCACATGGGTTTCATTTAACCCTGTATATCATGACTTACTTTCCAATCTGACTCTGGCATAACATTATGTGACAAAGAAGAAAGTCAAATGTTTTACCCCAAAACATGTTTACTTGCCATATTTTGAAATGGCCCTGCAAAGCTGTCCTTTGTGGGGAGAAATTTGCACATGTAAAGAATCTCTATTAAAATATCTGGATCTTTTTCTCCAGGCCCTCCCAATCCTAAAGAGATTAACTAAGAGTCTAGCACCTTTTAAATATCTGAATAGGATATCATTCTATTGTCTCTAAGAGCAGCCACTATAAGACTTCAAAAGAACCTTGGTCTCCACATCCTTTTATCTTAACCTGAATATTTATTTTCTATCAACCCCAGGTCTTTAGACAAACTCAACTAATTGTCAACCAGAAAATGTTTAAATTTACCTATAGCCTGAAACTACCCCCCCCACTCCCCACCTTCCTAATCCCTGGCTTTGAATTGTCCCACCTTTCTGGACCAAACCAATGTATTTCTAATATGTCAGTAAATTGAGTTATATACCTATAATTGTATATATATATACGTGTGTGTGTGTGTGTGTGTATCCTTTGATAGATGATTTTATTGACTACTTTTTGTTTGTTTGTTTATAGCCCCTCTGGCTAATCTTTGTTCCCTTAAATACAGAGAACTTTGGGAGCTTTGGAAAGTTTGCTAATTTTTTCTTTTTTAGAACTTTTTTTTCCCTTGCTTTATATTCCTCAATTTTATCACAGAATTAGCAAATGGCTTGTAGGAAAAGTGAAGATTTGAACACTGTCTGTTTTGTGCTGCTCTAATAGAATACAAAGACCAGATAATTTAGAATGAACATAAATGTATTGGCTTACAATTCTAGAGGCTGAGAAGGGGCCAGCATCTAGTGAGGTTCTTCTTGCCGTACTATCAAATGGAAGGAGGTGAGACCGGGAGAGAGAGAACCCACTGCTCAAAATTTTTTTAAAGGCACTAAACTCACTCACATATAAAGGCAGAACTCTTATGGGTCTTAAAGGTCCCACCTCCCAATACCATTATATTTGCAATTAAATTTTAACCTGAGTTTTGGAGGAGACAAACATTCAGACTATAGGAAAAACCTTCAAATATTCGGTATTGTCACCCTAGTCCACATAACCACTACAAAAATTGCTGGTTTCACTTTCTGCAAACATAGGTTCTCTGTCTTGGCCAGACTCTGATCCATGAAAAAGAAAAATGACAAAAGTAGCAGATTGTTGATTTTTTCTCCCTACTCTGGAATTAAAGTCATTTGGTTGTCATTCCATAGAGCTCTGATTCCTTAAAAATGCATTTTTGGGGAGATCTGGCAAGATGGCCGAATAGGAACAGCCCCAGTCTGCAGCTCACATCAAGAGCAACACAGAAGGCGGGTGATTTCTACATTACCAAATGAGGTGCCCAGTTCATCTAATTGGGACTGGTTAGGCAGGGGAATGCAGCCCACGGAGGGCAAACAGAAGCAGGGTGGGGCATTGCCTCACCCCGGAAGTGCAAGGAGCTGGGGTACCTTTCTCCCCCAGCCAAGGGAAGCCATGAGGGACTGTGCTACCCGGCCCAGATACTACACTTTTCCTACAGTTTTTGCAATCCACAGACTAGGAGATTCCCTCATGCACCTACACAACCAGGGCCCTGGATTTCAAGCACAAAATTGGGCAGCTGTTTGGGCAGACATCAAGCTAGCTGCAGGAGTTTTTTTGTTTGTTTGTTTTCCCCAGTTGTGCCTGGAACCTCAGCGAGGCAGAATCATTCACTCCCCTGGAAAGGGGGCTAAAGCCAGGGAGCCAAGTGGTCTCGCTCAGCAGGTCCCACTTTCCTGGAGCCCAGCGAGCAAACAACAACTGGCTTGAAATTCTCACTGCCAGCACAGCAGTCTGAAGTGGACGTGAGACAATCAAGCTTGGTGGGTGGGAGGGGCATCTGCCATTACTGAGGCTTGAGTAGGCGATTTTTCCCAACAGTGCTAAGGAGGCCAGGAAGTTCAAACTTCGCAGAATTCACCACAGTGCAGCAAAGTATCTGTGGCCAGTCTGCCTCTCTAGATTCTTCTCACTGGGCAAGGCATCTCTGAAAAAAAGGCAGCAGCCCCAGTCAGGGGCTTATAGATAAAACTCCCATCTCCCTGGGTCAGAGAACCTGGGGGAAGGGGCAGCTGTGGGTGCAGCTTGAGCAGACTTAAACATTCCTGCCTGCCGGTTCTGAAGAGAGCAGCAGATCTCCCAGAATGGTGTTCGAGCTCTGCTAAGGGACAGACTGCCTCCTCAAGTGGGTCCCTGACCCCCATGCCTCCTGACTGGGAGACAGCTCTCAGCAGGGGTTGAGAGACACCTCATAGAGGAGAGCTCTGGCTGGCATCAGGCCAGTGCCCCTCTGGGACAAAGCTTCCAGAAAAAGGAGCAGGTGGCAGTCTTTGCTCTTCTGCAGCCTACATGGGTGATATCCAAGCAAACAGGGTCTGGAGTGGACCTCAACTACAGCAGGCCTGCAGAAGAGGAGCCTGACTGTTCGAAGAAAAACTAACAAACAGAAAGCAATAACATCAACATCAAAAAAAGGACCCCCACATGAAAACCCCATCCAAAGGTCATCAGCCTCAAAGATCAAAGGTAGATAAATCCATGAAGATGAGAAAAAAAACAATGCAAAAATGCTGAAAATTCCAAAAACCAGAATGCCTCTTCTCCTCCAAATGATCACAACTGGTCTCTAGCAAACCTAGATGATGGATTGATAGGTGCAGCAAACCACCATGGCATATGTATACCTATGTAACAAACCTGCACATTCTACACATTTATCCCAGAACTTAAAAGTAAAAATATAATAAGATTAAATTAAATTTTAAAAGATACTTCCATATGCATGTTTATAGCAGTGCAATTCACAATTGCAAAAATGTGGAACCAACCCAAGTGCCCATCAATCAACGAGTGGATAAAGAACCTGTGGTATTATATGTATATGATGGAATACCACTCACTCACAGAAGGGAATGAATTAACGGCATTTGCAGTGACCTGGATGAGATTGGAGACAATTATTCTAAGTGAAGTAGCTCAGGAATGGAAAACCAAGCATCATATGTTCTCACGCATTAGTAGGAGCTAAGCTATGAGGATGCAAAGGCATAGGAATGGCACAATGGACTTTGGGGACTCAGGGGAAAAGGGTGGGAAGTGGGTAAGGGATAAAAGACTACAAATAGGATGCAGTCTATACTGCTCGGTGATGAGTGCACCAAAATCTCACCAAATCACCACTAAAGAACTACCCACGTAACCAAACACCACCTGTTCCCCAATAACCTATGGAAATTAAAAAAAAAAAAACTAAAAACAAAAGTTTAATTTCATTTACTGCCACCTATTTTGTTGTTGTCATTGTTGTTGAATAATTTACTAATACATATAAGTGCTCAAACATATTGCCATTAATTTTGTTTTACGAGGTCAGTTAACTTACAGGATACTTGAAAAAAACTAATTATATTTCTCTTACATTTACCAGTCTACCTTTCTGCATTCTTTCCTGTAGAAGCAGGTTCCCATCTGATACTGTTTCCCTCAGTAAAAAGAACATCCTTCAGCATTTCTTACAGTGTGGACCTGCTGGCAACACATTCATTCAGCTTTTACTAACCTGGAAATATTTTTATTTTGCTTCATTTTTTAAAATTAAGTTTTTAATTTGGTATAATTGTAAGTTCACATGTTACCGTAAGGAATAACACAAAGAGATCCCATGTTTCCTGTCCCAGTTTACTCCAATGGCGATGTCTTGTAAAACTGTAACACAATATTACAACCAAGATATTGATAATGATACAATCAAAATACAGAAGAGCTCCATTATCACAGGGATCCCTATATAGAGGAAGCCACACCCACCTTCTACCTCTCCCCCATTCTTGATTCCTGAAAACCATTAATCTGCTCTCCATTTTTATCATTTTGCCATTTCAAGAATGTTATATAAATGGAATTGCATAGAATGTAAACTTTTTTTGTTTCAACATACCTGGAGATTTATACAAGTTGTTGCATGTTCCTTTTATTGTTGAGTAGTATTCCACTGTATTTATGTACCACAGTTTAACTCATTGAAGGACTTCTGAATTGTTTTTAGTTTGGGGCTATTACAAGTAAAACCACTATGAAAATTTGTGTCCACATTTTGTATATTTGTAAGTTTTTTTTCTCTGGAATAACTATCCAAGAGTGCAACTGCAGAGTTATGTGGGAGTTGTATGATTTGTTTTTAAGGAAACTTCCACAGGATTTTTCAAAGAGGCTGTATCATTTTACATTCCTACCAGAAATGCATGAGTGATCTAGTTTCTACTCGTCCTTGTTGACTTTTAATATTGTCACTATTTTTATATTTGCCATTCTGATAAGTATGTAGTGATGTCTCAGTACAGTTTTAGTTTATTTTGCCATCTGTATATCCTCTGATTCTTTCCTCTGTCATCTTCATTACCCTATTGAACCTGTCTAGTGAGTTTTGCTGTTGTTGTTTTTGTGTCTTTCAGTTTTATAATTTATAATTTCTTTTTTCACACACACAAATGTGCGAAATGTGTGAAAGTGTTTCTTAAATATTACAAGATACAATATCAACTAAAAATACATTATATTAAAATTGAAAGCTTCTTGGCATATATTTTAATGCAATTTAGGTGTGTGGGTTGATATTGTCAAACAAGGGGAAAAACGAAATAAAGTTCCAAAATTTTTTTAAAAAGTGCCTGAACATAAGCTGCACAGTTAATAGAAACCTATTCTTTTGCTTACAAAAAGTAAGAGAAAAAACTTCGAAAGTATTTTGATGAATATAAAACTTTGGCAAGACATACGAATGTGCTTCCTGAATTTGAAAGTAAATGAAAAAGTAACAACATTAAAAATGTACAACAGGCCAGGAGCAGTGGCTCATGCTTGTAATCCCAGCACTTTGGGAGGCCAAGGTGGGCAGATCGCCTGAGGTCAGGAGTTCGAGACCAGCCTGGCCATCATGGAAAAACCCTGTCTCTACTAAAAATACAGAAAAATTAGCCAGGTGTGGTGGCACACGCATGTGATTCCAGCTACTTGGGAGGCTGAGGCAGAAGAATCCCTTGAACCAAGGAGGTGGAGGTTGCAGTGAGCTGAGATGGTGCTACTGCACTCCAGCCTGGGTGACAGAGTGAGACTCCATCTCAAATAAATATATAAATAAATAAAATAAAATAAAATAAAAATGTACAACAAACTAATGAAAATACCATGATGGGAAAAGTGCACATCAAACAGAAATTGAGGTGATTGCAGGTACCCATTTGATTATTTTTTATAACATGTATTTATTTGCTAATTTTTTTTTTTTTCAAAAGAATTTGTAATTGCTTATTGAAGAGTTTTCATTTTTTTTCTGCTTTTTCCCTGCTGGAGCCAGGGAGGCTGGACGGCCTGGTGCCAAGAGGTGTTCCCTACAGCCCAACACACTGGTTGTGGCAGACTGTGGCCAGAATGCCCTTTCAGGCCTGACCCTGACTCATCCCTCTTCAATGGGCGGGGCCTCCCTGCAGGAACTTCAACAACTCCAGTGAGAGGTTCAGGGGACAGAATGCTAATCTCCCTGGGCCTGACTCCCTATGGGGAGGGGTGGCTGCAGTCTCTGCAGACCAGCAGACTTAGCCTTTCCTCCTGTTAGTTCTGACGAATCTGGGCAGCCCAGACGAGTGGGTTACCCGCCAGTGAAGCACACTCCCTCCACCAAGGGACAGTCAAAATGCTTTGTTAAATAGTTCCTGTTCCCTGTGCCACCCAACTGAGACCCTCCAACAGGGATTGTCAGACACCCTTTGCAGGACCAAATCTACTGGCATCAGTTTGGTGCCCCTCAAAATCAGAGATCCCAGGAGGAAAAGCAGACACCCATCTTTGCTGTTCTCCAGCCTCCTTGAGTGACATCTTCAGGCAGGAGAGTGAACCAGATGAAAAAGGCCTGAAGTGAACCCTCAGCAAACCCCAGCAGCCCTACAGAAGAGGGAACTGACAATTGAAAGAAAAGCAAACATTGTTCAGTTCCCACCTATGAGTGAGAACATGCGGTGTTTGGTTTCACACACCGGGGCCTGTTGTGGGGTGGGGGGAGGGGGAAGGGAAAGCATTAGGAGATATACCTAATATAAATGACGAGTTAATGGGTGCAGCACACCAACATGGCACATGTATACATATGTAACAAACCTGCACGTTGTGAACATGTACCCTAGAACTTAAAGTATAATTAAAAAAAAAGAAAAAAAGAAAAGCAAACAAACAGAAAGCAAAAATAACAGCATTAACAACAAAAAAATCCACAGAAAAACCCCATCCTAGGATCAACAGCCTCAAGAATCAAAACTAGACAACACATGAAGATGAAAAAGAGTCAATGAAAAAATGCTGAAAACTCAAAAGGCCGGAGTATCTCTTCTCCTCCAAATGATTGCCAGGACAAATCTACAGAAATAATTTCAATTTTTTTCAGTATTTAGTAGTAAAAGATATTAATGCATTAATGACAATACATTTCTGGTTTAAGATAAGTTAAGGATGTTTTCTAGTTGTGCATGAATGCTGGCAACTTAGCAATTTTTGACAACTGTTTAAATATTAATGTTAACATTAGGTTTAAAAAAGTAAAGATGGTAAACTGGGTATTTGTCATTTGCTTTAAAAAAAAAAAAAAAGAAAAAAACACTCTCAAACTATGCATTGATGGAACATATCTCAAAATAATAAGAGCTATTTATGACAAACCCATAGCCAATATAATATTGAATGAACAAAAGCTGGAAACATTCCCTTTGAAAACCAGCACAAGACAAGGGTGCCCTCTTTCACCACTCCTATTTAACATATATTGGAAATTCTGGCCAGGGCAATCAGGCAAGAGGTAGAAATAAAGGGTATTCAAATAGGAAGAGAGGAAGTCAAATTGTCTCTGTTTGCAGACGACATGATTGTATATTTAGAAAACCCCATCATCTCAGCCCAAAAACTCCTTAAGCTGATAAGCAATTTCAACAGTCTCAGGATACAAAGTCAGTGTGCAAAAATCACAAACGCTCCTTTACACCAACAGTAGACAAGCAGAGAGCCAAATCATGAATGAACTCCCATTCACAATTGCTACAAAGAAATAAAATACCTAAGAATACAGCTAAGAAGAGATGTGAAGGACCTCTTCAAGGAGAACTACAAACCATTGCCCAAGGAAATAAGAGAGGACACAAACAAATGAAAAAACATTTCATCCTCCTGGATAGGAAGAATCAATATCATGAAAATGGCCATACTGCCCAAAGTAATTTATAGATTTAATGCTATTCCCATTAAACTACCATTGACTTTCTTTACAGAATTAGAAAAAAACTACTTTAAATTTCATATGGAATCAAAGAAGACCCTGTATAACCAAGACAATCCCCCAAAAAAAAGAACAAAGTTGGAGTATCATGCTACCTAACTTCAAACTATACTACAAGGCTACAGTAACCAAAACAGCATGGTACTGGTACCAAAACAGACATACAGACCAATAGAACAGAACAGAGACCTCCGAAATAACACCACTCATCTACAACCATCTGATCTGTGACAAACCTGACAAAAACAAGCAATGGGGAAAGGATCTCCTATTCAGTAAATGGTGCTCAGAAAACTTGTTAGCCATATGCAGAAAACTGAAACTGGACTCCTTCCTTACACCTTATACAAAAATTAACTCAAGATGGATTAAAGACTTAAATGTAAAACCCAAAACCATAAAAACCCTAGAAGAAAACCTAGGCAGTATCATTCATGACAAAGGCATGGGCAAAGACTTCATGACAAAAATGCCAAAAGCAGTGGCAACAAAAGCCAAAATTGACAAATGGGATCTAATTAAACTAAAGAGCTTCTACACAGCAAAGCAAACTGTCATCAGAGTGAAAAGACAATCTACAGAATGGGAGAAAAATTTTACAATCTACCCATCTGACAAAGGTCTAATATCCAGAATCTACAAGGAACTTAAACAAATTTACAAGAAAAAAACAAACAACCCCATCAAAAAGTGGGCAAAACAAATTAACAGATGCTTCTCAAAAGAAGACATTTATGCAGCCAACAAACATATGAATAAAAGTCAATATCACTGATCATTAGAAAAATGCAAATCAAAACCACAATGAGATACCATCTCATGCCAGTCAGAATGGCGATTATTAAAAAGTCAAGAAACTATAGATGCTGGTGAGACTGTAGATAGGAACACTTTTACACTGTTGGTGGGAATGTAAATTAGTTCAACAATTGTGGAAGACAGTATGGTGATTCCTCAAGGATCCAGAACCAGGAATACCATTTGACCCGGCAATGCCATTACTGGGTATATACCCAAAGAAATATAAATCATTCTACTATAAACACACATGCACATGTATGTTTATTGCAGCACGATTTACAACAGTAAAGTCATGGAACCAACCCAATGCCCATCAATAATAGACTGGATAAAGAAAATGTGGTACATATACCACTGTGGAATACTATGCAGCCATAGAAAGGGATGAAATCATGTCCTTTGCAGGGACATGGATGAAGCTGGAAGCCATCATCCTCAGCAAACTAACACAGGAAGAGAAAACCAAACACCACATGTTCTCCTCATAAGTGGGAGTTGAACAATGAGAACATATGGACACAGGGAGGGGAACAACACACACCAGGGCCTGTTGGCCAGTGGGAGGTAAGGGGAGGGACCTTAGAGGACGGGTCAATAGGTGCAGTAAACCAACATGGCACATGTATGCCTATGTAACAACCCTGCACGTTCAGCACATATCCCAGAATTTAAAGTAAAAAGAAAAAAAAAAAACTTTAGTAAGTTTATCCAAGGAGGTGAAAGAGCTATATACTGAAAACTATAAAACACCAGTGAAAGAAATTTAATCTAACACAAGTAAATGGAAAGATATCATATGTTCTTGGAGTGAGAGAAATATAAAATTTCCATGCAACCTAAAGTGATCTACAGATTTAATGCAATCCCTGTTAAAATTCCAATTTTGTTTTATATGAGAATAGAAAAAGCATTCCTGAAATTCATATGGAATCACAAAAACCCTGAACAGCCAAAGCAATCTCGAGCAAACAGAACAAAGCTGGAAATGTCACACTCCTTAATTTCATGCTCTATTATAAAGCTTTGTAATCAAAACAGCATAGTACTAGTGTATAAACGACACATTGACCAACAGGACTGAATAGAAAGCCTAGAAATAAACCCACACATTTAAGGCAGTCGATTTTTGACAAAGGTGCTAAGAATACACAATGACAAAAGAACAACAATCTCTTCAATAAATGGTGTTGGCAAAACTGAATATGTACATGCAGAAAAAATAAAGTTGGACCTTTATTTTACACCATACTGAAAAATCAACTCAAATTAGATTAAAGAATAAAATGCAAGACCTGAAATTATAAAACTACTAGAAGAAAATGTAGGGGAAAATTCCATGTCATTGATCTGGGCAATAATTTTTTGCATATGACTCCAAACCCACAGGTAACTAAAGGAAAAATAAATAAATGGGATTGCAACAAACTAAAAAGGTTTTGTACAACAAAGAAAACAGTTAACAAAGTGAAGAGATAACCCACAGACTGGGAGAAAATATTTGCATAATGTACTCTAATAAGGGGCTAATGTCCAAAATATATAAAGTAGTTGCACGATTAATTAGCAAGAAAACAAATAACTAAATTCAAAAATAGGCAAAGAACCTAAATGAACATTTCTGAAAAGATGACATATGAAGGACCACAGGTACGTGAGAAAAAAATGCTCAATCTCTAATCGTCCGAGAAATGCAAATTCAAAACAAAATGAGAGGTTACCTCACACTTGGTAGAATGGTTACTATCAAAAACTCAGTAGATAAGAAGTGTTGGGAAAGAAGTGGAGAGAAGGAAACTCAACTACATTGTTAGTGGAAATATACATTAGTACAGCCATTATGAGAAACAGTATAGAGATTCCTCAAAAAGCTAAAAATACAATTACCCTATGATCCAGCAGTTCTGCATCTGGATATATATCCAAAGGAGTTGAAATGTATATATCAAAAAGAGTTGAAATTGGTATGCTGAAGAGATATCTGAACTCCACGTTCATTGCAACGTTAATCACAATAGCCAAGATATGGAATCAGCTTAAGTGTCCATCAACAGATGAATGGATAAAGAAAATATGGTATATATACAGAAAGAAATACTATACAGCAGGAGGAGCCAAGATGGCCGAATAGGAACAGCTCTGGTCTACAGCTCCCAGCGTGAGCGACGCAGAAGACGGGTGATTTCTGCATTTCCATCTGAGCTTTGAAGAGAGCAGTGGTTCTCCCAGCACGCAGCTGGAGATCTGAGAACGGGCAGACTGCCTCCTCAAGTGGGTCCCTGACCCCTGACCCCCGAGCAGCCTAACTGGGAGGCACCCCCCAGCAGGGGCAGACTGACACCTCACACGGCTGGGTACTCCAACAGACCGGCAGCTGAGGGTCCTGTCTGTTAGAAGGAAAACTAACAAACAGAAAGGACATCCACACCAAAAACCCATCTGTACATCACCATCATCGAAGACCAAAAGTAGATAAAACCACAAAGATGGGGAAAAAACAGAGCAGAAAAACTGGAAACTCTGAAAAGCAGAGTGCCTCTCCTCCTCCAAAGGAACGCAGTTCCTCACCAGCAACGGAACAAAGCTGGACGGAGAATGACTTTGACGAGCTGAGAGAAGAAGGCTTCAGACGATCTAATTACCCAAGCTACGGGAGGACATTCAAACCAAAGGCAAAGAAGTTGAAAACTTTAAAAAAAATTTAGAAGAATGTATGACTAGAATAACCAATACAGAGAAGTGCTTAAAGGAGCTGATGGAGCTGAAAACCAAGGCTCGAGAACTACGTGAAGAATGCAGAAGTCTCAGGAGCCGATGCGATCAACTGGAAGAAAGTGTACCAGTGATGGAAGATGAGATGAATGAAATGAAGCGAGAAGGGAAGTTTAGAGAAAAAAGAATAAAAAGAAACAAGCAAAGCCTCCAAGAAATATGGGACTATGTGAAAAGACCAAATCTACGTCTGATTGGTGTACCTGAAAGTGATGGGGAGAATGGAACCAAGTAGGAAAACACTCTGCAGGATATTATCCAGGAGATCTTCCCCAATCTAGCAAGGCAGGCCAACATTCACATTCAGGAAATATAGGGAACGCCACAAAGATACTCCTCGAGAAGAGCAACTCCAAGACACATAACTGTCAGATTCACCAAAGTTGAAATGAAGGAAAAAATGTTAAGGGCAGCCAGAGAGAAAGGTCGGGTTACCCTCAAAGGGAAGCCCATCAGACTAACAGCGGATCTCTCGGCAGAAACTCTACAAGCCAGAAGAGAGTGGGGGCCAATATTCGACATTCTTAAAGAGAAGAATTTTCAACCCAGAATTCATATCCAGCCAAACTAAGCCTCATAAGTGAAGGAGAAATAAAATACTTTACAGAGAAGCAGATGATGAGAGATTTTGTCACCACCAGGCCTGCCCTAAAAGAGCTCCTGAAGGAAGCGCTAAACATGGAAAGGAACAATCGGTACCAGCCGCTGCAAAATCATGCCAAAATGTAAAGACCATCGAGACTAGGAAGAAACTGCATCAACTAATGACTAAAATAACCAGCTAACGTCATAATGACAGGATCAAATTCACACATAACAGTATTAACTTTAAATGTAAATGGACTAAATGCTCCAATTAAAAGACACAGACTGGCAAATTGGATAAAGGGTCAAGACCCATCAGTGTGCTATATTCAGGAAACCCATCTCACATGCAGAGACACACATAGGCTCAAAATAAAAGGATGGAGGAAGATCTACCAAGCAAATGGAAAACAAAAAAAGGCAGGGGTTGCAATCCTAGTCTCTGATAAAACAGACTTTAAACCAACAAAGATCAAAAGAGACAAAGAAGGCCATTACATAATGGTAAAGGGATCAATTCAACAAGAAGAGCTAACTATCCTAAATATATATGCACCCAATACAGGAGCACCCAGATTCATAAAGCAAGTCCTGAGTGACCTACAAAGAGACTTAGACTCCCACACATTAATAATGGGAGACTTTAACGCCCCACTGTTAACATTAGACAGATCAACGAGACAGAAATTCAACAAGGATACCCAGGAATTGAACTCAGCTCTGCACCAAATGGACCTAATAGACATCTACAGAACTCTCCACCTCAAATCAACAGAATATACATTTTTTTCGCACCACACCACACCTATTCCAAAATTGACCACATACTTGGAAGTAAAGCTCTCCTCAGCAAATGTAAAAGAACAGAAATTATAACAAACTATCTCTCAGACCACAGTGCAATCAAACTAGAACTTAGGATTAAGAATCTCACTCAAAACCGCTCAATTACATGGAAACTGAACAACCTGCTCCTGAATGACTACTGGGTACATAACGAAATGAAGGCAGACATAAAGATGTTCTTTGAAACCAACGAGAACAAAGACACAACATACCAGAATCTCTGGGACACATTCAAAGCAGTGTGTAGAGGGAAATTTATAGCACTAAATGCCCACAAGAGAAAGCAGGAAAGATCTAAAATTGACACCCTGACATCACAATTAAAAGAACTAGAGAAGCAAGAGCAAACACATTCAAAAGCTAGCAGAAGGCAAGAAGTAACTAAGATCAGAGCAGAACTGAAGGACATAGAGACAGAAAAAACCATTCAAAAAATCAATGAATCCAGGAGCTGGTTATTTGAAAAGATCAACAAAATTGACAGACCACTAGCAAGACTAATAAAGAAGAAAAGAGAGAAGAATCAAATAGATGTAATAAAAAATGATAAAGGGGATATCACCACTGATCCCACAGAAATACAAACTACCATCAGAGAATACTACAAACACCTCTACGCAAATAAACTAGAAAATCTAGAAGAAATGGATAAATTCCTTGACACATACACTCTCCCAAGACTAAACCAGGAAGAAGTTGAATCTCTGAATAGACCAATAACAGGCTCTGAAATTGTGGCAATAATCAATAGCTTACCAACCAAAAAGAGTCCAGGACCAGATGGATTCACAGCCGAATTCTACCAGAGGTACAAGGAGGAACTGGTACCATTCCTTCTGAAACTATTCTAATCAATAGAAAAAGAGGGAATCCTCCCTAACTCATTTTATGAGGCCAGCATCATCCTGATACCAAAGCCGGGCAGAGACACAACCAAAAAAAGAGAATTTTAGACCAATATCCTTGATGAACATTGATGCAAAAATCCTCAATAAAATACTGGCAAACCGAATCCAGGAGCACATCAAAAAGCTTATCCACCATAATCAAGTGGGCTTCATCCCTGGGATGCAAGGCTGCCTCAATATACGCAAATCAATAAATGTAATCCAGCATATAAACAGAACCAAAGACAAAAACCACATGATTATCTCAATAAATGCAGAAAAGACCTTTGACAAAATTCAACAACCCTTCATGCTAAAAACTCTCAATAAATTAGGTATTGATGGGACATATTTCAAAATAATAAGAGCTATTTATGACAAACCCACAGCCAATATCATACTGAATGGATAAAAACTGGAAGCATTCCCTTTGAAAACTGGCAGAAGACAGGGATGCCCTCTCTCACCACTCCTATTCAACATAGTGTTGGAAGTTCTGGCCAGGGCAATCAGACAGGAGAAGGAAATAAAGGGTATTCAATTAGGAAAAGAGGAAGTCAAATTGTCCCTCTTTGCAGATGACATGATTGTATATCTAGAAAACCCCATCGTCTCAGCCCAAAATCTCCTTAAGCTGATAAGCAACTTCAGCAAAGTCTCAGGATACAAAATCAATGTACAAAAATCACAAGCATTCTTATACACCAACAACAGACAAACAGAGAGCCAAATCATGAGTGAACTCCCATTCACAATTGCTTCAAAGAGAATAAAATACCTAGGAATCCAACTTACAAGGGATGTGAAGGACCTCTTCAAGGAGAACTACAAACCACTGCTCAAGGAAATAAAAGAGGATACAAACAAATGGAAGAACATTCCATACTCATGGGTAGGAAGAATCAATATCGTGAAAATGGCCATACTGCCCAAGGTAATTTACAGATTCAATGTCATCCCCATCAAGCTACCAATGACTTTCTTCACAGAATTGGAAAAAACTACTTTAAAGTTCATATGGAACCAAAAAAGAGCCTGCATCACCAAGTCAATCCTAAGCCAAAACAACAAAGCTGGAGGCATCACGCTACCTGACTTCAAACTATACTACAAGGCTACAGTAACCAAAACAGCATGGTACTGGTACCAAAACAGAGATATAGATGAATGGAACAGAACAGAGCCCTCAGAAATAACGCCGCATATCTACAACTATCTGATCTTTGACAAACCTGAGAAAAACAAGCAATGGGGAAAGGATTCCCTATTTAATAAATGGTGCTGGGAAAAGTGGCTAGCCATATGTAGAAAGCTGAAACTGGATCCCTTCCTTACACCTTATACAAAAATTAATTCAAGACAGATTAAAGACTTAAACGTTAGACCTAAAGCCATAAAAACCTTAGAAGAAAACCTAGGCATTACCATTCAGGACATAGGCATGGGCAAGGACTTCATGTCTAAAACACCAAAAGCAATGGCAACAAAAGCCAAAATTGACAAATGGGATCTAATTAAACTAAAGAGCTTCTGCACAGCAAAAGAAACTACCATCAGAGTGAACAGGCAACCTACAAAATGGGAGAAAATTTTCGCAACCTGCTCATCTGACAAAGGACTAATATCCAGAATCTACAATGAACTCAAACAAATTTACAAGAAAAAAACAACCCCATCAAAAAGTGGGCGAAGGACATGAACAGACACTTCTCAAAAGAAGACATTTATGCAGCCAAAAAACACATGAAAAAATGCTCACCATCACTGGCCATCAGAGAAATGCAAGTCAAAACCACAATGAGATACCATCTCACACCAGTTAGAATGTCAATCATTAAAAAGTCAGGAAACAACAGGTGCTGGAGAGGATGTGGAGAAATAGGAACAATTTTACACTGTTGGTGGGACTGTAAACTAGTACAACCATTGTGGAAGTCAGTGTGGCGATTCCTCAGGGATCTAGAACTAGAAATACCATTTGACCCAGCCATCCCATTACTGGGTATATATCCAAAGGACTATAAATCATGCTGCTATAAAGACACATGCACACGTTTGTTTATTGCAGCACTATTCACAATAGCAAAGACTTGGAACAAACCCAAATGTCCAACGATGATAGACTGGATTAAGAAAATGTGGCACATATACACCATGGAATACTATGCAGCCATAAAAAATGATGAGTTCATGTCCTTTGTAGGGACATGGATGAAATTGGAAATCATCATTCTCAGTAAACTATCGCAAGAACAAAAAACCAAACACCGCATATTCTCACTCATAGGTGGGAAGTGAACAATGAGAACACATGGACACAGGAAGGGGAACATTACATTCTGGGGACTGTTGTGGGGTGGGGGGTAGGGGGAGGGATAGCATTGGGAGATATACCTAATGCTAGGTGATGAGTTAGTGGGTGCAGCGCACCAGCATGGCACGTGTATACATATGTAACTAACCTGCACATTGTGCACATGTACCCTAAAAGTTAAAGTATAATAATAATTATAATAATAATAGTAATAAAAAGAAAACTAAGAAACAAAAAAAAAAGAAATAAAAAATAAAAAAATGTACAACAAAAAAGAAATACTATACAGCCTTTAAAAAGAATGAACTTCTGTCATTCGTGACAACATAAAAACATGTGGAGAACATTATGCTAACTAAAAGAAGCCAGGCACAGAAGGAAATACTGCATGATCTCATTTATATTTGGAATCTAAAAAAGTTGAGCTCATGGAAGCAGCAAGAATAATGGTGGTTACCAGAGGCTGAAGGTACAGGGGGGTAATGAAGAAAAGGGAGACATTGATCAGAGGGTACAAAGTGTTAGTTAGACAGAAGGAATAAGTTTTAGTAATCTATTCCATAGCATAGTGATGATAACTAATAATAATATATTGTATATTTTGAAATTGCTAAAAAAGTAAATTTTAAATATTTTATCACAAAAAATAAGTAGGTGAGGTGATGGCTATGTTAATGACTTTGATTTAATCCTTCTACAATGTATTCATATATCAATATATCACATTTTACCCCATAAATGCATACAATTATTTGTCAGTAAAACTTTTAAATTAATAAAATAAAAAATAATAAAATGTGAATAGACTCAGAAGGCTATCAATAAGCCAAACTTTTGTTCACTGAACATCCAGAAGGAAAGAAAAAAAGATATCAGTGCATGAGCAGCTAAAACTCTGAGAGAAACATATTTTACTTCTCAGACAAATCAGGAAAAAGGATTTCTGGAGCTGAGAAAATACGGGAAATTTCAGAGAGGACAAAGTTGGAGAAGAGGATAGCTTAATTTTGTATATGAGTTGACACAAGTACAGGGTTCACCTATTAATTACACAAGTATAGTACAAAGCCAAGATAGCGTGGCAAAGGATTTGGGAACTGAACTATGATTTGTACCACTATCTAAGTCCCACATTCATGACTGAGTGACTCATGAGCAGAGTGGACCCTGAGCAGCATAACGAAGGTTTTGAAACTGAACCTATATGGAACAATAATCCAAAGAAAGCAAAAGACACAAAGAAATTTGGGGCATGATGGACAAGTTTATTATCTTAATGGTCATTTCATAAATACCACACATATGTCAAAACACATGTACCTTTAAACATGTGCCCTTTAGGGTATGTATCAATTATACCTCAATAAAGCTGAAAAAAAAAAAAGAGCAAATGCTTTCAATTCACCAGCCACAAAATATTAGAAAATGAAAGTAGATAAATAAGACCATATTCTATAACACCATAAACTATTAAATACCTAAGAAAAAAATCTAACAAGAGTTTTGTCAGACATTATTGCTAAAATTGGTGAAGATTTTCTGTGAAAAAGTAAAGGCAGGCCGGGCGTGGTGGGTCACGCCTGTAATCCCAGCACTTTGAGAGGCCAAGGCGGGCAGATCATGAGGTCAGGAGATCAAGACCATCCCGGCTAATATGGTGAAACCCCGTCTCTACTAAAAAAAATACAAAAAATTAGCTGGGTGTGGTGGCGGGCACCTGTAGTCCCAGCTACTCGGGAGGCTGAGGCAGGAGAATGGCGTGAACCTGGAAGGCAGAGCTTGCAGTGAGCGGAGATCGTGCCACTGCACTCCAGCCCGGGCAACAGAGTGAGACCCCGTCTCAAAAAAAAAAAAAAAGTAAAGGCAACCTAAATAAATGGACAGATAATTTTTGCTCATGGATTGGAAGATTCAGCACGGTTAAGGTGTTTGTTTTCTTCTAATACATGTAGAATCTAGAAATATAGCTTCCATACAATTTCAATATAAAATCCAGTCTGTGTGTATGTATGCAAAATACAAGGTAATTTACACACGCAAAAAACTTAGAAAATATATGTATATTATATGTATGCAAATATATATATATAATTAATAAATGGTAGCCAAAGGCTTAACAGACATTATATAGAAGAGGACATCCAAATGACCAAAAAGTTATAGGTGCCATTAATCATAAGAGAATTCAGATTTAAGCTACAATTATATACCAATGTATAATATGGCCCAAAATATGTGAAGCTTAAAAAAAAAAAAAAGACTGACAATAGAAGTATTGGAAAGGAAGCAGGCAATGTTACTGAAACAGCCATTGCTTACTGCACAGAAAGCAAGTCATTGAGACAAGTGTTGCCAGAGAAGAAGGGTTTATTTGGGTGCCACAGCTGAGGAGATGGGAAGTCAGTCTCAAATTCATCTCCTCAATTGACTAAAATTAGAGGTTTATGTAGCAGGAAAAAAAAATGTAACTGTATGTGGGAAAATAGGAATTAGGGAGGGGTAAGGAAGAGGAGTTGGTCAACAGGAAGCAGGAGGTTAGTTAGGCAACTATGATGGGTTAGGTGTCTGGCTCTCATAGTCCAGATGTGGTGATCTGGTAAGTTTCAGTTCCTTGATACTTTCTGGGAGGTCTGATGGTTGGTTTCCTAGGAAGGAAACTCAGATTAGACAAATGTAGGTTTCTCAAGTTTTAAGACTGAGAGGGTCAATTTCTATGTTTATTTAAAAGAAACAATAAACATCAGTTCTGTCGGACAATTTGGCTGGTTTCTGCAACAGAGAGTCATATAAAACCACTGGTAAAATTATACATTTTTCCTAGCACTTTGGAAAACTGTTTGGGATGACCTTCTAGATCTAAATACATGCCTCCACTATGACTTAGAAATTTATTTTTTCAATATACATGTAAGGGAAATGAGGATACATATCCACTAAAAGCGTACATGTACAAGAAAAATAAAAATCTTTAGAGAAGTTTTATTCATAATATTAAAAAATAGGTAACAACTAAAGTGGCCATCACAAGTAGAACAATAGAAGCAAATTGTTGTATATTCATATAATGGAATTCTACTGGTAATAAAAAGTATCACACATAGGCATGAGCAAAGATTTCATGATGAAGATGCCAAAAGCAATTGTGACAAAACCAAAAATTGACACAAAAAATTGACAAACCTGATTAAACTAAAGAGCTTCTGCACAGCAAAGGAAACTATTATCAGAGTGAACAGATAACCTACGGAATGGGAGAATAGCTTTGCAATCTATCTATCTAACCATCGTCTAATGTCCAGCATCTACAAGGAACTTAAACAAATTTACAGGAAAGAAAAACCCCATTAAAAAGTGGGAAAAGGATATGAACAGACATTTCTCAAAAGAAGACATACATGCGGCCAACAAACATATGAAAAAAACTCAACATCACTGATCATTAGAAGAATGCAAACAAAACCACAAGATATTATCTCACACCAGTCAGAATGGCTATTGTTAAAAAGTCAAAAAAACAACAGATGCTGGCGAAGTTGTGGAGAAAAAGAAATGCTTTTACACTGTTGGTGGGAATGTAAATTAGTTCAACCATTGTGGAAAACAGTGTAGTGACTCCTCAGAGACCTAGAAGCAGAAATCCCATTTGACCCAGAAATCCCATTACTGGGTATATATCCAAAGGAATGTAAATCATTCCATTATGAAGATACATGCACATGTAAGTTCATTGAAATACTATTCACAATAACAGACATATGGAATCAACCTAAATGCCCATCAGTGAAAGACTGGATAAAGAAAATGTGGTACATATATACCATGGAATACAATGCAGCCATAAAAAGAAACAAGATCGTGTCCTTCTCAGGGACATGATGGAGCTGGAGGCCATTATCCTCGGCAAACGAATGCAGGAACAGAAAACAAAACACCGCATGGTCTCACTTATAAGACGGAGCTGAATGATGAGAACACATGGACACATGGTGGGGAACAACACACCTTGGGGCCTGTCAGAGGGTGGGTGGGGAGGAGGGAGAGTATCAGGGAAAATGTCTAAGGGATTCTGGCCTTGATACCTAGGTGATGGGATAATCTGTGCAGCAAACCACCATGGCACATGTTTGCCTATGTAGCAAACATGCACATTCTGCACATGTACCCGACTTTAAAATAAAATTTAAAAAAGTATCACAGATTTTAAGCTGAGAGAAAGGATGCAGATGCAAAGAATATGTACTGCATTATTTCATTTACATGATGTCCACAAAGAGGCAAAAACGATTTACAAAGTTAGACATCAGAATAGTGGTTTTCTTAAAGCTAAAAGAATAATTATTAATAGACACGAGGCATGAAGGAGGCTTTGTTGGTTCTAGGAACAGTCTGTATCTCAAACTGCTTAATAACTGTATGGGTGTATGCATAAATAAAAAATTCATCAAGTACTTTTAATTTGTGCACTTTATTTATCTCTCAAGTTTAAAAAATGAGGAAATTCGTAAGAGGGGAACAGTTGATAGTCCTGATGTGTATAAATTGACTTCTAAGCTATAATTAGAATAAAAAGCAGTTCCATGAATTTAAAAATGGCAGAAATGGTATACTATTTAGGAGAATGTAGATGTAGCAGGATTTTATTTTGGAAGAATAAACTTACACTTATTTGTGTGTATTTTCCATATGCCTCTATGCTTCCAATACATTGATGTTCACTCAGCTAGATTATTCCATGTTAATTTTCTAATTTCATAGTAAAAGCAAAAAAGAAAAAGAAAAAAGAAAAAGGTCTCTACTCAGAGAAATATCATGCCACAAACAAAAAGGATTTTTTTAAAGAAAATCTTGTATATAAAAGTGGTCTTCCCCTTCCCAAAGACTAGAAATAAATTCCCAGGAATGCAGGCAAGGGTCAGGGATGAAGTATCGAGAAAAAGAGAGAAGTCAGAAAGGCCTCTGTTAAGTATGACTAATAGGAAGGGGCCAAGCTGGCCGGGCGTGGTGGCTCATGCTTGTAATTCCAGCACTTTGGGAAGCCAAGGCGGGTGGATCACTTGAGATCAAGAGCCTGGCCAACAAGATAAAACCCCATCTCTAATAAAAATACAAAAATCAGGTGGCCATGATGGCACTTGCCTGTAATCCCACCTACTCAGGAGGCTGAGGCTTGAGAATCTCTTGAACCCGAGGTCGGAGGTTGCAGTGAGCTGAGATCGTGCCACTGCACTCCAGCCTGGGTAGCAGAGCAAGTAAGCAAGCAGCCTGGGTGTCAAAAAAAAAAAAAAAAAAAAAAAAAAAGAAGGGGCCAAACCATGAAAAAAAAAAAGCTGCTCTGCCTTGGGCCACCACTAACCTCTACTCAAGCCAGCATCTTCTGCAATCAGTGCCCTGAAGTGATGTGAGAGCTGAAGGGGCAACAGGAACCTCCAAAGAAGCACAGCTCAGGCTCTAGTTGAGTGAGAAAAACGTGCTCCTTCTTAGGGGAAGGCAGCTTCTGATGTGGACTTCCTTTTGACAACAGACACCACCATCCTATTTGAGACCATCTGGATCACCACTCCCCATACAACTGTTCATAAGACCGCAAAAAGGCAAATGGATCTCTGGACATCTGATAGGGTGGTGATGTGAAATGGATCACCCTTACCTTTACCTATACTTTGGTGTGGTCAAATATAGAATGAGAACTCTGGTTCTATCACAGAAAACCTCTGGAGCAAATGAAGTCTCAAGAAAGAAGGATGGGGAGATGGGACAGGTGGGACAGATTTTGATAAGTTCTTTAGTATTTAGGGATATATTTTAATGTTAAGCATTATAAGTACCTCATTTTTATAAGGAGTGTATTTTAAAATTTAAAGTATATTGCTCTGGAAACAGTTAAGCCAAAACTTTGCATATATGCGAGAAATATAGTGCATAAACATGCTAAGTCAGTGTTCAAACATTTTGGCTGATATTTTCTAATTTGCATCTTTCATCATATAACTTGTGTCAGGCCTCTGAGCCTAAGCCAAGCCATCGCATCCCCTGTGACTTGCACATATACGCCCAGATGGCCTGAAGCAACTGAAGAATCACAAAAGAAGTGAATATGCCCTGCCCCACCTTAACTGATGACATTCCACCACAAAAGAAGTGTAAATGGCCGGTCCTTGCCTTAAGTGATGACATTACCTTGTGAAAGTCCTTTTCCTGGCTCATCTTGGCTCAAAAATCACCCCCACTGAGCACCTTGCGACCCCCCACTCCTGCCCGCCAGAGAACAAACCCCCTTTGACTGCAATTTTCCTTTACCTACCCAAATCCTATAAAATGGCCCCACCCTTATCTCCTTTTGCTGACTGTCTTTTCAGACTCAGCCCGCCTGCATCCAGGTGAAATAAACAGCCATGTTGCTCACACAAAGCCTGTTTGGTGGTCTCTTCACACAGACGCGCATGAAATTTGGTGCCGTGACTCGGATGGGGGGACCCCCCCTTGGGAGATCAATCCCCTGTACTCCTGTTCTTTGCTCCATGAGAAAGATCCACCTATGACCTCAGGTCCTCAGACCGACCAGCCCAAGGAACATCTCACCAATTTTAAATCAGGTAAGTGGCCTCTTCTTACTCTCTTCTCCAACCTCTCTCACTGTCCCTCAACCACTTTCTCCTTTCCACTCTTCAATCTCTCCCTTTTCTTAATTTCTATTCCTTTCATTTTCTGGGAAAGACAAAGGAGACACATTTTATCCGTGGACCCAAAACTCCTGCGCCGGTCACGGACTGGGAAGGCAGCCTTCCCTTGGTGTTTAATCATTGCAGGGACACCTCTCTGATTATACACCCACGTTTCAAGGGTGTCAGACCACGGAGGGACGCCTGCCTTGGTCCTTCACCCTTAGCAGCAAGTCCCGCTTTTCTGGGGAAGGGGCAAGTACCCCAACCCCTTCTCTCCTTGTCTCTACCCCTTCTCTGCTTTTCTGGGGCAGGGGCAAGTACCCCTCAACCCCTTCTCCTTCACCCTTAGTGGCAAGTCCCACTTTTCTATGGGGTAAGAACCCCCAATCCCTTATTTCCACGCCCCAACCTCTTATCTCTGTGCCCCAATCCCTTATTTCCATGCCCCAACCTCTTATCTCTGCACCCCAATCCCTTATTTCCATGCCCCGACCTCTTATCTCTGCACCCCAATCCCTTATTTCCACACCCCGACCTCTTATCTCTGTGCCCCAATCCCTTATTTCCACATCCCGACCTCTTATCTCTGTGTCCCAATCCCTTATTTCTGTGCCCCAACCTCGTATCTCTGTGCCCCAATCCCTTATTTCCGTGCCCCAACCTCTTATATCTCTGCACCCCAATCCCTTATTTCTGCACCCCAACCTCTTATCTCTGTGCCCCAACCCCTTTTCCCACTTTGCTGGAAGGTAAGAACCCCCGAACCCCTTCCCTCCATTTCTCTACTCTCTCTTTTCTCTAGGCTTGCTTCCTTCACTATGGGCAACCTTCCACCCTCCATTCCTCCTTCTACTCCCTTGGCCTGTGTTCTCAAAAACTTAAAACCTCTTCAACTCACACCTGACCTAAAACCTAAATGCCTTATTTTCTTCTGCAATGCCGCTTGACCCCAATACAAACTCGACAGTAGTTCCAAATAGCCAGAAAATGGCACTTTGAATTTTTCCATCCTGCAAAATCTAAATAATTCTTGTCGTAAAATAGGCAAACGGTCTGAGGTGCCTGACGTCCAGGCATTCTTTTACACATCCCTTCCTAGTCTCTGTGCCCAGTGCAACTCGTCCCAAATCTTCCTTCTTTCCCTCCCGCCTGTCCCGTCAGTACCAACCCCAAGTGTCGCTGAGTCTTTCTAATCTTCCTTTTCTACAGACCCATCTGACCTCTCCCCTCCTCCCCAGGCTGCTCCTCGCCAGGCCGAGCTAGGTCCCAATTCTTCCTCAGCCTCTGCTCCTCCACCCTATGATCTTTTTATCACCTCCCCTCCTCACACCTGGTCCGGCTTACAGTTTCATTCTGTGACTAGCCCTCCCCCACCTGCCCAGCAATTTACTCTTAAAAAGGTGGGTGGAGCTAAAGACATAATCAAGGTTAATGCTCCTTTTTCTTTCTCCCAAATCAGAAGTGTTTAGGCTCTTTTTCATCAAATATAAAAATCCAGCCCAGTTCATGGCTCGTTTGGCAGCAACCCTGAGACGCTTTACAGCCCTAGACCCTAAAAGGTCAAAAGGCCATCTTATTTTCAATATACATTTTATTACCCAATCTGCTCCCGACATTAAATAAAACTCCAAAAATTGGAATCTGGCCCTCAAACCCCACAACAGGACTTCATTAACCTCACCTTCAAGGTGTACAATAACAGAAAAAAGTTGCAATTCTTTGCCTCCACTGTGAGACAAACCCCAGCCACATCTCCAGCACACAAGAACTTCCAAACGTCTGAAACGCAGCAGCCAGGCGTTCCTCCAGAACCTCCTCCCCCAGGAGCTTGCTACACATGCTGGAAATCTGGCCACTGGGCCAAGGAATGCCTGCAGCCTGGGATTCCGTCCCATCTGTGTAGGACACCACTGAAAATCGGACTGTTCAACTCACCTGGCAGCCACTCCCAGAGCCCCTGGAACTCTGGCCCAAGGCTCTCTGACTGACTCCTTCCCAGATCTTCTCAGCTTAGCAGCTGAAGACTGACACTGCCGGATTGCCTCGGAAGCCCCCTAGACCATCACGGACGCCGAGCTTCCCGTAACTCTCACAGTGGAAGGTAAGCCCTTCCCCTTCTTAATCAATACAGAGGCTACCCACCCCACATTACCTTCTTTTCAAGGGCCTGTTTCCCTTGCCTCCATAACTGTTGTAAGTACTGATGGCCAGGCTTCTAAACCTCTTAAAACTCCCCAACTCTGGTGCCAAGTTAGACAATACTCTTTCAAGCACTCCTTTTTAGTTATCCCCACCTGCCCAGTTCCCTTATTAGACTGAGACACTTTAACTAAATTATCTGCTTCCCTGACTATTCCTGGATTACAGCTATATCTCATTGCCGCCCTTCTTCCCAGTCCAAAGCCTCATTTGTGTCCTCCTCTTGTATTCCCCCACCTTAACCCACAAGTATAAGATACCTCTACTCCCTCCCTGGCGACCGATCATGCACCCCTTACCATCTCATTAAAACCTAATCACCCTTACCCCACTCAACGCCAATATCCCATCCCGCAGCACACTTTAAAAAGATTAAAGCCTGTTATCACTCGCTTGCTACAGCATAGCCTTTTAAAGCCTATAAACTCTCCTTACAATTCCCCCATTTTACCTGTCCTAAAACCAGACAAGCCTTACAAGTTAGTTCAGGATCTGCGCCTTAGCAACCAAATTGTTTTGCCTATCCACCCTGCAGTGCCCAACCCGTACACTCTTTTGTCCTCAATACCTTCCTCCACAACTCACTATTCCGTGCTTGATCTTAAAGATGCTTTTTTCACTATTCCCCTGCACCCCTCATCCCAGCCTCTCTTTGCTTTCACTTAGACTGACCCTGACACCCATTAGGCTCAGCAAATTACCTAGGCTGTACTGCTGCAAGGCTTTGTAGACAGCCCCCATTACTTCAGTCAAGCCCAAATTTCTTCCTCATCTGTTACCTATCTCGGCATAATTCTCATAAAAACACACGTGCTCTCCCAGCTGATCGTGTCCCATTAATCTCCCAAACCTCAATCCCTTACAAAACAACTCCTTTCCTTCCTAGGCATAGTTAGTGAGGTCAGAATTCTTACACAAGAGCCAGGACCACACCCTGTAGCCTTTCTGTGCAAACAACTTGACCTTACTGTTTTAGCCTAGCCCTCATGTCTGCATGCAGTGGCTGCCACTGCTTTAATACTTTTAGAGGCCCTCAAAATCACAAACTATGCTCAACTCACTCTCTACAGTTCTCATAACTTCCAAAATCTATTTTCTTCCTCATACCTGATACATATACTTTCTGCTTCCCGGCTCCTTCAGCTATGCTCACTCTTTGTTAAGTCCCACAATTACCGTTGTTCCTGGCCCAGACTTCAATCCAGCCTCCCACATTATTCCTGAGACCACACCTGACCCCCATGACTGTATCTCTCTGATCCACCTGACATTCACCCCATTTCCCCAAATTTCCTTCTTTCCCATTCCTTACCCTGATCACGCTTGATTTATTGATGGCGGTTCCACCAGGCCTAATCTCCACACACCAGCAAAGGCAGGTTATACTATAGTACTAGCCACTAGCCCGCCTCTTAGAACCTCTCATTTCCTTTCCATTGTGGAAATCTATCCTCAAGGAAATAACTTCTCAGTGTTCCATCTGCTATTCTACTACTCCTCAGGGATTATTCAGGCCCCCTCCCTTCCCTACACATCAAGCTTGAGGATTTATCCCCACCCAGGACTGGCAAATTAACTTTACTCAACATGCCCTGAGTAAGATAACTAAAATACCTCTTAGTCTAGGTAGATACTTTCACTGGATAGGAAGAGGCCTTTCCTACAGGGTCTGAGAAGGCCACTGCAGTCATTTCTTCCGTTCAGTCAGACATAATTCCTCAGTTTAGCCTTCCCACCTCAATACAGTCTGATAACAGACGAGCCTTTATTAGTCAAATCAGCCAAGCAGTTTTTCAGGCTCTTAGTATTCAGTGAAACCTTTATATCCCTTATGGTCCTCTGTCTTCAAGAAAAGTAGAATGGACTAAAGGTCTTTTAAAAACACACCTCACCAAGCTCAGCCACCAACTTAAAAAGGACTGGACAATACTTTAACCACTTTCCCTTCTCAGAATTCAGGCCTGTCCTCAGAATGCTACAAGGTACAGCCCATTTAAGCTCCTGTATAGACGCTCCTTTTTATTAGGCCCCAGTCTCATTCCAGACAGCAGACCAACTTAGACTGTGCCCCAAAAAACTTGTCATCCCTACTATCTTCTGTCTAGTCATACTCCTATTCACCATTCTCAACTACCCATACATGCCCTGCTCCTGTTTACACTGCCGGTTTGCACTGTTTCTCCAAGCCATCACAGCTGATATCTCCTGGTGCTATCCCCAAACTGCCACTCTTAACTCTTGAAGTAAATAAATAATCTTTGCTGGCAGGACTATGCTGAATCTCCTTAGGCACTCTCTAATCAGATATCCTGAGTCATCCCAATTCTTAGATCTTTTACACCTGTTTTTCTCCTTCAGTTATTCCATTTAGTTTCTCAATTCATCCAAAACCGTATTTAGGCCATCACCAATCATTCTATACGAAAAATGTTTCTTCTAACATCCCCACAATATCACCCCTTACCACAAGACCTCCCTTCAGCTTAATCTCTCCCACTCTAGGTTCCCACGCCGCCCCTAATCCCGCTTGAAGCAGCCCTGAGAAACATCGCCCATTCTCTCTCCATACCACCCCCCAAAAATTTTCACTGCCCCAACGCTTCAACACTATTTTGTTTTATTTTTCTATTAATATAAGAAGGCAGGAATGTCAGGCCTCTGAGCCCAAGCCAAGCCATCGCATCCCCTGTGACTTGCACATATATGCCCAGATGGCCTGAGGTAACTAAAGAATCACAAAAGAAGTGAATATGCCCTGCCCCACCTTAACTGATGACATTCCACCACAAAAGAAGTGTAAATGGCCGGTCCTTGCCTTAAGTGATGACATTACCTTGTGAAAGTCCTTTTCCTGGCTCATCCTGGCTCAAAAAGCACCCACCCCCACTGAGCACCTTGCGACCCCCCACTCCTGCCCGCCAGAGAACAAACCCCCTTTGACTGCAATTTTCCTTTACCTACCCAAATCCTATAAAACAGCCCCACCCTTATCTCCCTTTGCTGACTCTCTTTTCAGACTCAGCCCGCCTGCACCCAGGTGAAATAAACAGCCATGTTGCTCACACAAAGCCTGTTTGTTGGTCTCTTCACACAGACGCGCATGAAATTTGGTGCCAAAACCCGGGTACATCTTCCTGAATCAGCCTTCTGAGAACTGTTCCACTTTGCAGTCCTGTTGGATCTATATCTTGAGAAATAAATTAAAGAGCTTTTCCCTCCACAATGACTCTTCATATATTTGTAAACAAGTTTGGTTTTATTTGTTTTAATCATTTTGATTGAAATGTAGAACTAGAAACAAAATGATGGTGTCAAAAATAATTTATTAGTTGTTAAGTTTTTAGGGAGTCAAAAGTTATACATGGATTTTCAACTGCAGAGGAGGTCAGTGGCCCTAATGCCCACATTGTTCAAGGTTGACTGTATGTGTGTAGACCTATATTTTTTTCTAGTTAAGGAAATAGCCATACAGTTTTACTTTTCTCATGAGCTTTATTTGTTCAATTTTTGTGAATGTTTCAGGTGCATTTGGAAAAAAATATATTTTATATTATCAGTGCATAGTGATCAATATGTATTCAAAATATCTACTATACTATCTTATTTAGATCTTCCATAAAATAACTTATTTTTGCCCACACTTCCTGCCTTATATTGAGAGTGGTATGCTAAAATCACCCTGTATTAATATGTTATGGTCTTTTTTTTCTTGCATCTCTTGTAATTTGTATTTTATATAAATAGTGTATTAATTACTACATAAACTCTTAACTATGTACTCTTCATTGCAGTATGTAGATTTTAACATTATACAACATCTTTCTTTGCCTCATTTAGTTCTGTTTTTATGTCTACTTCTTTGGCATCAGAATTGCAACCCCTTTCTTATTGCTAACATTCGTCTTATAAATCTTTGTTCATTATTTTACTGTGGTATACTATTACCTCTCACAGTTCACCTCCTGTTTCATACCAACCTTATTTTTTTTTGGCATTTGTGTTCTTGTTTTTATGATTGCGTTAGAATGTCTAATTCAATTTGCAGTGTTTATTACACTTTTCATCTGCTTAGTGGTTGTTTCCTTTTTTGAGTGAGTGATTTTTCAAAAGAAAAATATTTTTATTTACATTATCTGAAGTTTTAAAGAGGTTTCACATAAATATGGTCTGCTTTTTCCTATTCCTGTTTCGTGGACAAGGAACCTAGTTAGAGAGCTCCCTCTTCTGTCAGTTCTGTCCTATTCAGCATAGCGTCCTCTGTGGGTGGTGGTGATGATGGGATTGGGAAGGGCAAATGATAGTCGTGTCTTTTTTCTCTTTCCTTTCTGCAGGATTCTAAAGTCCCTCATATTACTTATTTGCTTTGATAGTCACATTTCTAAGGAGTGTCACTCCTTTATTTCTGCTTCTCTCCCAGAAACCATTGTTTTCCTTTCCAAGTTTTCCACTTCTGGTCTTGAGTTTCAAGCCTTTTCCCAGTACTATGAACTACCAAGTCCAAAATTGTGTTAAGTATTCTGGCATTGATTGTTGAAGTTTTATCTTTCAGGGTTTATTGTATCTGTGATTCATTTATGTCCTCTAGTCTTCTCTTCTGAGTATGTTAAAGACTAATCTCCCTACCCTCCACCGCAGGTATTCAGTGGTAGGCAGGAGCAAGTGTTCTTTTGCAATATTTTTTCTCTATTTATAGGTAATTTGAAGGTTGTGATACTCTATGTCTCCTAGAGATGTTGAAAGGGTAAGGTATTATGTGGTTTTATTTGCTTTTCTTATTAATTTTATGAGTTTGGGGGAGAGATAGGAGTTATCTGGGATTAGGCAACCATCTCTGCAATGTGAGAAACTGAGGATTTAGCTACTGTTGTTAAAGTGCCCTTTCTCTTAAATCCTTACTCTGAAATCTATTTCATACTTCAAACCTGTCAAAGGTTGTATGGAAGACTTATTATAAGCTCTCAATAAATAAGAATTCTAAAATGTTAACCTCAGGTGACTATGTTCTTAATGTACATGCTTACTTTCTTGTAGCCTGTCTGTGTAATTTATTTAGTGTTTTAACAAACAGCTGTCGACTATGTTGGCTGAAAAAATGCAAGTCTAACCATTTTAATGTTGGAGCAATTAAAACCATGTATGAAAAAATATTACATTGGATTTTACAATATATGTGCATCATAGCTAGAAACACTTCTAAGAACATATTTAAGAAAACCTCAGTTGGTAAGTAGAAAATATCAGAAAGCCTACTTAGTACTATATGGGATTGTGTTATCATAGCTCGTACAGGATGTTTGGTGGCATTGTGTACAGTGGTATTTGTTCTCTCCATCATGAGATAACTCCAGCCACAATTTTTTCCATTTACGCATGGTAATATTTTGTCCATTTAAGATGCAATTAAATTTCATTGTATTGTATTCCAATTTAGAAATACAGAAAATGTTTTTATATATACATTAAATTTAAAATATATACATATACATACACATAAATTATAAATATGTATCTTATTTTTATATATTTAAATTATAAAATAAATGGTGGAGTAAAATTAGCAAGATGACAGAGTGGGAAGCCCTGGTCTCTTTTCTCTCTACAAACACACCAATTCAACCAAAAATTCATAGACAAATTTTCTTTGTGGGAAATTAAGAAACTAGTTGAGATGCTCCAATGCTGTTGGTGAAACTACTCATGTTGAAGCCTTAGGGAAATCTAAGGTACACTCCTTCCCTAATTCCTGCCCCCAGCACAGTGCCAAAAAACCAGGGAGAAACTCCCCTGCTCCCAGCTTTGCTCTTGCTTAATAAATGATGGATGGCATATCCAATTCCCCAATTTTTCCAGGGGCTACTCCTAAGACTGGCTTCTCTCTAGCCTGTCTCAGTGTACTGATAGAACCAAGCATAGCCTGGCTGCGCGGGACCAGCAAGAACATAGGTAGTGGGGTGAGCTGGCAGTTTCAACCACTCCTTGGATCAAGATGGAGTGAGTGGACCAAAACCTTTAACTCTCAGCTTCTCCTTGGGGGAAAAAGTTGAACTAAACATCTGATAATCCATATTTTCTGGAGATTGCCTGAGGAGCTAGCTTTATTCCTGTTTATCTCAGAGCACTGACAGGACCTGGGATATTCTAGATGCCTGGAATCTACCAAGAAAAAAAGAAAGCCAGTTGGACTAGCATGAAGGTTGAAGAAGACTGCAAAAATCCTTTGCCAAATATTAACTAAAAGACAACAAAAAATGCCTTTACTGATATTATAAAAAATAGATTTTAAGTCAAAAATTGTCACAAGAAAAAAAGAAGGACATTACATAATGATAAAGGCGTCAATTCACATTGGAGGATATAATAATTTTAAACATATATGCACCCAACATCAGAGTATCTAAAGGTATAAAGCAAACATTGACTGAACTTAAGGGAGAAATAGATAGCAATACAATAACAGTAGGAGATTTCAGTGCTCACTTTTAATAATGGGTAGAACAACCAAACATAAAGGCAACAAAGACCCAGATGACCTGATCAACATTGCAAGTCAAGTCACCTACAGACATGTGCAGAACATTCCATCCAACAGCAGCAGAGTATACATTCTTCTCAAGTGCACATGGATCATTCTGCAGGATAGATCATATGTTAGGTCATAAAAGAAGTCTTAAGAAAATTAAGAAAATTGAAGTCATATCAAGTATCTTTTACAGCATCAAGGGAATGAAACTAGAAATCAGTTGCAAAAGGAAAACTAATAAATATGTGATAATTTAACAATACATTTTTGAACAACCAATCTGCAAAGAATAAATCAAAAGGGAAATTTAAAAACACATTAGAATAAATGAAAACAAAAATAAAGTATAACAAAACTTATGGGATGTAGTAAAAGTAGGGCTAAAAGAAAAGTTTATAGTGATGAATATCTGCATTAAGAAAAAAGAAAGGTCTCAAACAATGCACTTTATACCTTGATATGGTTTGGCTGTGTCCCCACCCAAATCTCATCTTGAATTGTAGCTCCCATAATTCCCCCATGTTGGTGGAGGGACCCAGTGGGAGATAATTGAATCATGGGGGTGGTTTCCCCCATATTGTTCTCATGGTAGTGAATAAGTCTTATGAAATCTGATGGTTTTATAAGGGGAAACCCCCTTTGGCTTGGCTTTCATTCTCTCTTGTCTGCCGCCATGTGAGACATGTGTTTTACCTTCTGCCATGATAGTGATGCCTCCCCAGCCACGTGGAACTGTGAGTCCATTAAACCTCTTTTTCTTTACAAATTACCCAGTCTCTCAGTTAAGTCTTTATCAACAGTGTGAAAATGGACTAATACATATCCCAAGCAACTAGAAAAGTAGAAAAGAACAAACAAAGTTCAAATTTAGAAGAATAAAGAAAATAATAAAGATTAGTTCAGAAATAAAATAGTGAATGGAAAGGAAATACAAAAAGTAAACAAAACTAAGAGTTAGTTTTTGGAAAATATAAATAACTTGACAAACCTTTAGCTAGACTAAGAAAAAGAAGAGAGGCCTTAAATAAACGAAATCAGAAATAAGACATTGCAACTGATGCCACAGAAATATAAAAGATGGTAAGAGACAACTAAGAACAATTATAGGCCAACAAATTGGATAACCTAGAAGAAATGAAAAAATTCACAAAGACAAGGACCTACCAAGACTGAATTATGAAGAAATAGAAAATATGAGCGTATCTATAACTAGAATGAAGATTGAATCAGTAATCAAGAAACTTACAACAAAAAAATTCCCAGGACAAGATGGCTTTTCTGGTGAAGCCACCAAATATTTAAGGAGAAATTAATGCCCATCTTTCCCAAGCTATTATGTAAAAATTTAAAAAGAATAAATACTTTCAAACTAATTTTATGTGGCCAGCATTACCATTACACCAAAGCTTGTCAAAGATACCACAAGAAAACTATAAGCCAATATGTCTAGTAAACGTAGATGCAAAAATCCTCAACAAAGTAGTAGCAAAATTAATTCAACAGTACACTAAAAGGAGTATATGCCATAAGCAAGTGGCATTTATCCCTGGGGTGCAAGGATAGCCTAACATACAAACTCAATTAATGTAATATACCACATTAATAGAATGAAGGATAAATGTCACCTGTGCATCTCAATAGATTCAGAAAAAAAGTTTTCACAAAATTTAATACCCATTTTATGATGATAACTCGTGCCAACCTAGAATTTGAGAAAAATATTTCAACATTTTGAAGGCCCTATATGTAAAGTGCATAGCTAATATCATGCTATGGAAAAAGCTGAACTTTTCCTCTGACATCAGAAACATGGCAAGGATGTTTGCACTTGCCATTTCTATTTAACCCTTGTCCTACTTAAAGCTCTTAGGCAAGGAAAAGAAATTAACAACATACGGATTGTAAAAGAAGAAGTACAATGGTCCCTGTTTGCCTATGGCATGCTCTAAAGAATCCACAAAAAAGCCTCCTAAAACCAAGTAAAGTTGCAGGGTACAAAATCAACATGCAAAATCCTCCTATATTCATTTATTAAAAGACTTCATATAGTTAAAATATTTGTATTTCACAATGTGATCTACAGATTTAGTGCAATACCTATCAAGACCTCAATGGCATTTTAGAATTAGGAAAACAATGATACTAAAATATACATGGAACCACAAAAAGCCCTGAATAGCCAAACAAATCTTGAGCAAGAAACAGAAGGCCAGAGGCCTCAAACTTCCTGATATCAAAATATATTACAAAGCTACAATAATTGAAACAATATGGCACTGGCATAAAGATGAACATATAGACCAATTAAACAGATTGGAGAACTTGGAAATAAACTTTGCAAATATGGTTAAATGGTCTTTGGGTGGCAGGACTATTTAAGGGAAAATGACAGTTTCTTCAACAAACAGTGACGGGAAAAATGAACATCCATATTGCAAAGAAATTGCTTATCTTACACCATATGCAAAAATAAATTTCAAATGGATTAAAAGCCTAAATGTAAGTACTGAAAATGTAAAGCCCTTCAAAGAAAACATAGAGGAAAACCTTTTGACGTTGGTTTTGGCAATGATATCATCAATCTGACACCAAAAGCACAGACAACAAAAGCAAGAATAGACAAGTAGGACTATAGCAAACAAACAGCTTGTTCACATCAAAGGTGTGAAAGGAAAATATCTTGGGCCCCCAAAATCACTCAACAAAAGGGAAAATTCAAGCTGGGAACTGCTTAGGGCAAAACTGCCTCCCATTCTATTCAAAGTCATCTCTTTGCTCACTGAGATAAATAAGTATCTGATTGCCTCCTTTGGAAAGGCTAATCAGAAACAAAAAGATGCAACCATTTGTCCCTTACCTGTGACCTGGGAGCCCCCCATTCTATTCAAAGTCATCTCTTTGCTCACTGAGATAAATGCATATCTGGTTGCCTCCTTTGGAAAGGCTAATCAGAAACAAAAAGGTGCAACCATTTGTCTCTTACCTGTGACCTGGAAGCCCCCTCCTTGCTTCCAGTTGTTTCACTTCTGCTTTGAATTGTCCCACCTTTCTAGACCAAACCACTGTTCATTTTACATATGTTGATTGATGTCTCATGTCTCCCTAAAATGTATAAAACCAAACTGTGCCCTGACCACCTTGGGCACATGTCAGCAGGACCTTCTGAGGTGAGGCTGTGTTATGGGCATATGTTCTCAACCTTTGCAAAATAAACTTTCTAAATTAACTGAGACCTGTCTCAAATTTTCAGGGTTCACAAAGGAAATAACCAATGGAATGAAAGGATGATCTACAGAATGGGAGAAAATAATTGCAAATCATATATCAGAAAAGGAGTCAATATCCAAAACATATAAAGAACTCCTACAACTCAATATTAAAAAAACACAAGTAACCCAATTAAAAAATGTACCAAAGACTTGAATGGTCATTTCTTCATAAAAAACGTACAAAGGGTCAATGGGCATATGAAATGATGCTCAATATCACTAATCATCAGGGAAATGCAAATTATAACCACCAAATATCATCTCTCACTTATAAGGATGGCTATTATCAAACAAATGAAAGACAAGTGTTGAGAAGTACGTGGGGTAATTAGACCCCTTGAACACTTTGGTGGGAATGAAAAATTGTGCTGCTTCTGTGGAAAACAGGATGGTGATTTCTCAAAAAATTAAAAATAGAACTACCATATGATCCACCAATCCCCTTTCTGGGTAATTATGCAAAAGAATTGAAATAAGAATCTCAAAGAAATATTAGTATACTACTGTCCATTGCTATACTAGTCACAGTAGCCAACGTGTACATGCACATACAATAGAATATTATCCAGCCTTAAAAATGAAATCCTGCAATATGTAACAATGTGGATGAAACTTGAGGACATTATGCTAAATGAAATAAACAAGTCACAGGATAAATACTATATGATTCCACTTACGTGAAATATCTAAAGTGGTCAAGCTTATAAAATCAGAGAATAGAATGGTGGTTGCCAGGAATGGAGAGAGGAAAAAATGGGACGTCGTTAATCAAAGGGCATAAAGCCTCAATTATGCAAGAGGAATAAATTATAGAGATCTAATATACAACATTGTACCTATTGTTAATAATACTGTACTGTAGACTTGAAAATTTGTTAAGAGGATAGATCTTATGTTGTATTTACCTCAATAAAATAAAATTTTAAAAAATTAGCAAAGCATCTGCAAAGATACGTAAAAAAGATAACATGAACAACTGAGGTTTATAACTGGGAAATAAAAACTATCTGATTTCAATCGAGGCAGAATAAAACATTTAATAAAAGCATATGTCATATGTACTCCTTATAAAAATTCTCATCAGACTAGGAATAGGAGGGAACTTTCTCAACCTAGTAAAGGTCATTTATGAAAATCCTACAGCTAAAATTAAGCATAAAGGTAAAAAAAAGTGAATATTCATGCTCTAAGATCAATAGCAAAACAAGGGTATTTACTCACCACTTGTATTCAACTTTGTGTTGAATATTCTGGCCACTGTGACAAGGTGATAAAAAGAATTAAAGGCACACAGTTTTCAAAAGAAAGAGGTAAAAACTGTCTTTATTCATCTATGCAGATAACCCAATGAAATCTACAGAAATGCTGCTAGGATAAGTGAATTTAGGCAGGTTGAACAATAAAAGATACACTTAGAATCAACTGTGTAAATGAATATATATATATATATATATATATACACACACACACATATACATATATACTTACAATTTTAAAATAAAACATTTGAAATTAGAAAATAAAATGTATAATAGCATTAAAAACAATAGACTACTTTGGGGAAATCTCATAAAAACATAAAAGGCCTGAATATTAAAAACTACAAAACATTACTGAGTATAACTTAAGTATATTGAGACAATGGACTAGGTAAAGAAAATGTGGTACATATACACCATGGAATACTATGCAGACATAAAAAAGAAAAAAATCATGTCCTTTGCAGGAACATGGATAGAACTAGAGGCCATTATCCTAAGCAAATCAATGGAAGAACAGAAAACCAAAAACCACATATTCTCCCTTATAAGTGGGAGCTAACCATGGAGTACACAGGCACACAAAAAAAGGAAACAATAGACACTGGGGCCTACTTGGAGGGGAGAGGGAGAAGGGTGAGGATAGAAAAACTGCCTGTCAGGTACTATGCTGATTACCAGGATGACAAAATTATCTGTACACCAAACCGCTGCAACATGCAATGTACTCATATAAGAAGCCTACATATATACCCTGAACCTAAAACGAAAGCCAGAAGGAAAAAATTAAGCATATTGAGGTACAAGAAACATACTTTATTCAAGGATCAGAAGACTCTCAGAAGTAAAAAGGAATCGGCTGGACGTGGTGGCTCACGCCTGTAATTCCAGCACTTTGGGAGGTCAAGGCAGGTGGAGCAGTTGAGGTCAGGAGTTCGAGACAAGACTGGTCAACATGGTGAAACCCCGTCTCTACTAAAGATACAAAAATTAGCTGGGCGTGGTGGTGGGCATCTGTAATCTCGGCTACTGGGGAGGCTGAGGCATGAGAATAACTTGAACCCAGGTGGTGAAGGTTGCAGTGAGCTGAGATCACACCACTGCACTCTAATCTGGGTGATAGAGCAATACTCAGTCTCAAAAAAAAAAAAAAAAAAGGAAAGAAATAAGAAATAAAAGGGAATTAACTATTGATACATGTATCAACATAGATGAGTATAAAAACTATTATGATGCTGAATGAAAAATCTAGAACACAGATGTACATATTATATGATTCTATCTATATAAAACATAGAAAGGCAAATCTATTGTAACAGAATACAGTACAATACTCATCTGTGAGGGGAGGAGCAAGAGGAAGTATTTTATACATAGGGGAAAGGATACTTTTGAGGTTAGTAGGTGTTTTATATATTGCTGAGGTGATGGTTTCACAGATGCATAGATATGGAAATACATCAAATGTCATACTTTAAGCATATAAAGTATGCTTAAAGTATCTCAATTATACTGCAACATTGCTGTTAAAAATAATGGCTAAAAGCTTAAACAAGCACTACATAGAAGGGGATATAAAAATGAAAAAAAAAGATGAGGGGTAAGCGTCATTATTCATTTGGAAGATGGAAATTAAATGTACAATTGTATGCAAATGCATAGTATCCAGAAGGTCCTTAGACTAAAATAATTCATAATACTATGTATTGTCAAGAATACAGAGTAACACTCACATAAACTGCCAGTGAAATTATAAATAAGCTTTATAAATAAATTATCACTAGTTTTTAAAGCATGAACTAAAGGGCCTAAATATATGACAGCTTATGACTTAGAAATTCAACTCCTAGGCGTACACTCAAAAGATATGAAGCCACATGTCCCACAAGAGCTATATTAAAATGTTTATAGCAATTTTACTCATAATAGTGAAAAGTGGAAATGACTCAAATGTTGAACAATATTAGAATAAATAAGCAAATTGTGATACAGTCTTATGAATTCTACATGACAATAAAAGTGAGGAGCTACTGCTGCACAAATATATGGATGTATCTCACAGACGTAATGCTCAGCAACAGAAGCCACAAAGATCATACATGCTAAGCTTCCATTTATATGAAATTAAAGAACAGGCTAAATAAACCTATATTTTCAGAAATCAGAGTAGCAGTTTTCTTGGAACAGGGGAGACAGTATCAATTAGCAAACAGCAAGAGAGTCTTGGTGGTGGTAGGTAGTCTCTATTGCAATCTGGTAGTAATCGTGTAAGTGTAGACATAGCTTAAATGTTTACGTGTAAATTTAAGATAGGTATTCTTTATTGTGTTTTTGCTCAATTAAAAATATATGAAGAGGTAAACTGTAATCAATGAAGTAGTTAGTGTAAATGAGAAAATTAGTGAAGAAAAATTTCATGACGGCAGTTTGTGGAGCAGGTCTAGTAAGGTGCCAGTCCAAACAACAGCAGGTGGGTAAGAGCTCTTGGAAGGATATTTCCAGTGAGAATAAAGAGACACTCATGGGTTATATAACACAATTGAGAACTAAAAAAAAACAAAAAACAAAAAACTTTAATCTGGCAGAAGAGTTGTTTTTTATTGTATAAGGGTTATAACAATAGAACCTCAAAGAAGGAAATATAATCCTAGCTTACTATTGGGCTCTAAAATGTCCTCTATTTGGCCAGACACAATGGCTCATGCCTGTAATCCCAGCACTTCAGGAGGCCGAGGCAGGTGGATCACTTGAGGCCAGGAGTTGGAGACCAGCCTGGCCAACATGGCAAAACCTCATGTCTACTGAAAATACAAAAATTAGCCAGGCATGGTGGTGGGTGCCTGTAATCCCAGCTACTGGGGAGGCTGAGGCATGAGAATCGCTTGAACCAGCGAGGCAGAGGTTGCAGTGAGCCAAGACTGTGCCACTGCACTCCAGCCTGGGTGACAGAGTGAGACTCAATCTCAATAAATAAATAAATGTTCTCTATTCATGAGGTCATGTTGATGAAACATATTGTATCAGCTAACTACTATAAAGAACAAATTATCCTCAAACTCGTAAGCTTAAAACAACAAAATATTTCACTTCACAGTTTCTGAGGTCAGAAATCAACAGCAACTGTGCTAGGTGGTTCTAGCTCAGGATCCCTCATGAGGTTGCAGTAAAAATGTAGGTTGGGTTGTATTTTCTAAGGCTTGACACTGGCTGAAGAGTTGAACCAAGGAGGCTCGTGCACAAGGCTGTCTACAAGATGGCTGCAGTTCCTTGCTAGCTGTTTATAGGAGGCCTCAGTTCTTTGCCACATGGAACGCTTAAAAGAGTTGCTCACGACAAGGTAGCTGGCTTCCACCAAATCAGATGATATGAGAAAGGGCAACGCCAAAGACATACTGTCTTTTATAATCTAGCCTCAAAAGTGATATGCGATAACTTCTGCCTTATTCTCTTGGTCACACTGATCAACCCTTATACAATGTAATTGATTATATCAAAAGGGTTAAATTCCAAGAAACAGGGATCATTGGGAGCATATAGGAAGCTGTTTACAAGAGTCTAATCTTTGGCCCCAAATGATTTATGTCCCTCCCACATACAAAATCTACACCAACTGCCAAATCTCATTCCGTTACAATGTCAGTTCAAAGTCCGAAATTTGTCACATCCAGGTATGAGTGAGACTCATCAGGTGAAGTTCCTTAAGTTTAGCTTCTTGAGTATCATTTTTCTCCATCTGAAGGCTTGTGAAATTAACAATACTAGAGATTTCCTTCCCTTATACACTCCACATTCGAAAGAACAAACTATAGACATCCTTGTTCAAAAGAGGGAGGGGCATGAGAATTACAAAGGAGTCACTGATGCATAATAATTTAAAATCTAGCATAGCAAATGTCGGGACTCATTTGATTAGGACTCAGTCCTATTTCTGCTTATAAAATCACTCTTCATAACTCTTGGATCCACCTTACAGGCTCTTAGTTCTGTCCTTTGAATTATTCTTACTTTTGAATAAAAGGTAGCACTTCATTGTCATTTTTCTACTGACATAGTCATCTCAAAAATGTTTTCAGGTTTTCTATGAACTCTATTTGTAAAAACCGCACACATAAATCTCTTCAATCTTCTCTCTACCTGGAGCTTCTGCTGAGATACCTGAGGGACAATGCCCTAGGGCTTCCTAGAAGCCCTATTATTTGACCTTTATAAATCTTCGTCTGACTGAATTGAGGCACTACTTGTGTTCTTTCTATGATATTTACAGGAAATTTTAGTCACACGCACACCTTCTTGTTTAGAATCATGCCTTCCTGAGAGCACTCTAGATTGGATCTTTGCTCAGAATCTATTTCTCAATTTTAGCATTTTTGACATGCTAACATTTGGGAGTCCAGGAATCTCAAAACTATCAAGTTCTGTCTTCTTTTGCTCAACAGCCCTTCCATTAGCTTATGTGTGTTCTATAGCATTGTAATATAAGTAGCAGGAAGAAATCAGACAGCATATTCAACACTCTAGTTGGAAATAACTTTAGAGCATTCTCTTAAATCATTAAGTACATTTTCTACCTTCCACAATGCTACAGACAAAAGTGTTGCTAAACTTTCTGGTACTAAATAGAAAGATTTTTACTTTCTCCAGTTTCTAATATGTTTTCACTTCCCTACTATAAGCCCATACTAGAAGGTTTCAGTCTTTCCTGTCCTTTTGGCCTCCATCCACTGCCTGTTTTCAAGCACTCCAAAATTTTAGTGGTTTTTTTTTTCTTTATAACAGTAACTTCATTCTTGGTACCAAAATATGTATTGATTATTGCTATGTGACACGTTAATATTTAGTGACTTAAAAGAATAAAAGTTATGGCTGGGCGCAGTGGCTCACGCCTGTAATCCCAGCACTTTGGGAGGGCGAGGTAGGCAGATCACCTGAGGTCAGGAGTTCAAGACCAGCCTGACCAACATGGTGAAACCCTGTCTGTACTAAAAATACAAAAAAATTAGCCAGGAGTGGTGGTGCACACCTGTAATCCCAGCTGCTCAGGAGGCTGAGGCAGGAGAATTGCTTGAATCCAGGAGGCAGAAGTTGCAGTGAGCCGACATGGCCCCACTGCACTCCAGCCCAGGTGACAGAGTGAGACTCTGTCTCAAAAAAAAAAAAAAAAAAAAGAATAAACACTTTACTATTTCACACAGCTTCTGAGAGTGAGGAATCCTCGAACAGCATAGCAGGATGGACCTAGCTCAGGGTCTCTCATGAGGTTGCCGTCAAGGTGTTGGCTGGGGGCTGTAATCATCTGAAGGCTTGACTAAGACTGGAGCCTATACAAGCAAAGAAGGCTCATAGCATGGCTATTGGAAATAGACTTCAGTTCCTTGTTGGCTGTGTGTAAGAGTCTTCAGTTCCTTGCCACATGGTCCTTTCAACAGGGCTGCTCATGACATTGTAACTGGTTTTCCCAAGATCAAGTAATCTGGGAGACAGGAAAAAGGAAGTCATACTATCTTTGATGACCTATTCTCAGAAATGAAATATCATCATTTCCACTTTATTTCATTGGTCACACAGAGCAACCTTGATACAATGTGGAAAGAAATTCCACAAAGGCATGTATAGCACAAGGTGGGAATCATTGGTGGACATCTTGCAACTTGTCTATAACACATAATTTGTAGATTGTCACCCTTTAAAATGAACACAGATTGATAGTAACAGACATAACTGTTTTCATATAGCAAAATTTGTAACTACATTTACAACTGGTAAGAAGTGACCTGGAAAAGAATAAAGCAGAGAGTAGAATTTATGGCCTTATATTCTCATCTTACATACTTGGGCACATGTTGGCAAACTATGGCCTGTGGACCAAATCTGTCTCACCATATGTTTTGTCAATAAAATTCTTTTGTAACACAGTCAAACCATTCATTTTTGTATTATTTATGTCTTCTTTAGCACCACCATGGCAAGGTTGAGAAGTTTCAACAGAGACTGGTCCACAAAGTTGAAAATATATGCTATAGAGTTTTTTGAGAAAAGTTTTTCAACCCCTGCGTTAGGATATAAAGAGAAAAGTTTCAGAAAGTCCAAAATTATAGAACTAACATTTCCAGGTGTAGATAACTGAAATGAATTATAAGGTTCTAATGAGCATACTTATGAAAAGCTTTTTTTTTTTTTTTTTTTTTTTTTTTTGGAGACGGAGTCTCCTCTGTCGCCCAGGCTGGAGTGCAGTGGCGCGATCTCACCTCACTGTAAACTCCGTCTCCCGGGTTCTCGCCATTCTCCTGCCTCAGCCTCCCCAGTAGCTGGGACTACAGGTGCCTGTCACCATGCCTGGCTAATTTTTTTGTACTTGTAGTACAGACGGGGTTTCACCGTGTTAGCCAGGATGGTCTCAATCTCCTGACCTCGTGATCCACCCGCCTCAGCCTCCCAAAGTGCTGGGATTACAGGCTTGAGCCACCGCGCCCAGCCATGAAAAACTTTTTAATAAGTGAAAGGAATATGATACCGCATGAGAAAGAGAATTCAAACAAGCAGTGTGGGACCAAGAGATATTTGCGCAAAGACACCATTCATCTCTGGATGAAACCTGATATTTGTGAGATGAAACTTGGTTTCATGAGAGCTGAAACTGAAATTTCTTGCAGTCTTTTATCTGTGTCTGGTCACACAGCAGAGACAAGATCTGTAATTATCTCATATGGAAGCTATCAATAAACAAATTGACCCTGGATTCCACTGAGGGATTTTGAACTTTAAAGAACTCACCATAAACCATTTGTTAGCTAGTTAGTTAGCCTACTACCCATATCATGGCCAAGAGTCAAAAACAGACACCTAGGCATCTCTGGAAATAAGCAAAGAGCTGTCCCAGTTCAGCTGTAAAATAACTCACTTTCTTATGCATGCAATATGAGAATACAGATGTCACTAACTGATACGGCTTGGCTGTGTCCCCACCCAAATCTCATCTTGAATTGTAGTGCCCCTAATCCTCACGTATCATGTGAGGGAACTGGTAGGAGGTAATTTAATCATGGGGGTAGTTACCTCTTTGCTGTTCTCATGATAGTGAGTGAGTTCTCACTAGATGTGATGATTTAATAAGAGGGTATTTTTCCTTTTGCTCAGCACGTCTCCTTTCTGCTGCCATGCGTAGAGGGATGTGTTTGCTTTCCCTTCTGTCATTACTGTAAGTTTCCTGAGGCTTCTCCAACCCTGCAGAACTGTGAGTCAATTAAATGTCTTTATTTTATAAATTTCCCAGTCTTGGGTATATCTTTATTAGCAGCATAAGAATGGACTAATACACTAATATTGTGGGTGAGCAACGGCTATCTGGGCCGGTGGCATTGAGGTAAAAGAATTTACCAAGATAGCTGTAGGTAAAGGAAGGCAGATTTATTAAAGAAAAGTAGGAAAATATGTTTCCAGGGAGGCAACAGGCAGCATCAGCAGAAGAAAAGCTGACTGCAAAGAAACAAAGGCTTGCTTAGGATTTTATGGAATAGTGTTTATGCTGTATGCTGCAGAGGGCTTTGTCCAGTACTGATAATGCCAAGGTTGCAGTGAGCTAACTTGCAGGTGTCTGATAATAGTTTAGCACATGGCCCATATCCTGGACCATGAAGAAAGGCAGACTCATAGCTTATCTGCTTTCTCTTTCTGCTTTTCCCTGCTCCCGCCAGCCTAACTCCTTTTCCCTAATTAGGACTTCACAACTAACGGAGGAACCAATAATTAATGTATTGAGAAAAACAGAAAATAATTACTTGTCCCCACATGCACACGTATGTTTATTGCAGCACTATTTACCATAGCAAAGACTTGGAACCAACCCAAATGCCCATCAGTGATAGACTGGATAAAGAAAATATGGCACATATACACCATGGAATACTATGCAGCCATAAAAAATAATGAGTTCATGTCCTTTGCAGGGACATGGATGAAGCTGGAAACCATCATTCTCAGCAAACTAACACAGGAACAGAAAACCAAACACCACATGTTCTTACTAATAAGTGGGAGTTGAACAATGAGAACACATGGACACAGGGAGGGGAACATCACAGACCAAGGCCTGTCGGGGGGTGGGGGGCAAGGGGAGGAAGAGCATTAGGACAAATACCTAATGCATGTGGGACTTAAAACCTAGATGATGGGTCGATAGGTGCAGCAAACCACCTTGGAACATGTATACCTATGTAACAAACCTGCAGGTTCTGCACATGTAACCCAGAACTTAAAGTAAAATAAAATAAAATAATAATTACTTGTCCTAGCATATGCGAATTAAGGAACCAAAAGGCAGTGTTTAAATTATATAAACTGGCCGGGCACAGTGGCTTATGCCTGTAATTCCAGCCCTTTAGGAGGCCAAGGCGGGCAGAATCCTTGACCCCAGGAGTTCAAGATCAGCCTGGGCAACAATACAAAACCCCATTTCTACAAATGATACAAAAAATTAGCTGAGCATGATGGCTCGCACCTGAGTCCCAAGTATTCAGAAGGCTGAGGTGGGAGGATCCCTTGAGCCTGGGAAGTTGAAGCTGCAGTGAACCATGATTGCATCATTGCACTACAGCCTGGGCAATGGGAATGAAACCGTGTCTCAGAAAAAAAAATAATAAAAGTAAAAAATAAAATAAGTGGCATAAACTATGAAGTAGCAGTTGTAACATATTTTTAGGATTATGTGGGTACAGTAGGGATAACTCTAAAGTGGTTTCTAATTGGTACACCAGTGGCCTAGTGTACACCTGCATAATCCCTTCTCCTTTTGTTTGAGTAGGATTTGGGATTATGATGGGATGTTACTCCGTGGTTAGAGTACACTAAATAACAAAGGTGAGGCAGTTTTTCAGATGCAATTAAGGTTCCAAATCCTTTCATCTTTTTTTTTTTTTTTTTGGAGAGGAGTCTGGCTCTGTCGCCCAGGCTGGAGTGCAGTGGTGCAATCTCGACTCACTGCAACCTCCGCCTCCTAGGTTCAAGGGATCCTCTCGACTCAGCCTCCCAAATAGCTGGGATTACAGGTGTGCACTACCACACCCAGCCAATTTTTGTATTTTTAGTAGAGACAGGGTTTCACCATGTTGGCCAGGCTGGTCTCAAACTCCTGACCTCAAGTGATCCACCCACCTTGGCCTCCCAAAGTGCTGGGATTACAGGCATAAACCACCGCACCCAGTCCAAATCCTTCCATCCTAAGTCAATCAAAATTAATTTTTTCATCACAAAAATGATGAAAATAGATCAGCTTTGATTCATAACAGAGAAAACCACTCTAAGCGTTAAAATCAAAACAGAAGATAATGCCTAATGAAAGGAGGTCAGGGATATAGGATAGTTGGTGCAAAAAAATATTGATCATCATTACATGCTTGCCTGTATTATTTTAAATGTTTTAATTAAAATATATTATTTTGTAATCACATGGACAACAAAACCAAAACATTACAAATATCCAGAAAGTGCAATGCATACGCTCTCTTAGTTCAAATTAAACATTTGAAAGATATTATTTTTCATCCTATATCTTTTGTCAGTTACCTGAAATGCATTTTTCCTAAATCAATCTTCATACAAGAATGTGAAGAGGGCCAGGGATGGTGGTTCACACCTATAATCCCAGCACTTTGGGAATCCAAGGTGGGAGAATCCCTTGAGGCCAGGAGTTCAAGACCAGCCTGGGCAACATAGCGAGACCTTGTCTTGACAAAAAATTAAAAATTAAAAATTAGTCGGGCATAGTGACATGGTGCCTGCAGTCCTAGCTACTTGGGAGGCTGTCAGGAGAATCACTTGAGCTTGCAATGAGCTATGATCTTGCCACTATGCTCCAGCCTGGGCAGTGTGAGTTAAATTTTATTTTGTAAATTTTATTTGATGTGAATTAAATTTTATTTAAATTTCTGCTGAGAATTAGCAAGAATGTAAATAAAATTACATAAATGTGTAATAAAACTACATTGAATTTAACATTAAATATATACATTAAATGAAAATACAAAATTCTTTATATTAATTTTATAATTCTCAAATGTAGGTGAACGAATTTCATCAATTTTAAAACACATTGTTTCACATACATGACAATTGTATATGACACTGTTTGAAAACATTTTATAGACTCCAGAAGTAGACAATTAGTAATAATATAACATGCAACTGTATCATTGTTAGTAATGTTGGGTCTTTACTCTCCACCTTCTCTGCCCCAAGAAACATTTAAATGAGCTGTTGCTTACAGATATAACGATTTTTATCTTCACAGGATTCATCTAAAGCATTTCCATTTGGATTATACGCTATGCAGTTCTTTGGATTAAAAGTTTCAAATGATGGAAATCTGTAATGAAGAAGAAAATGTTCACATACACAAAAAGGAAGTAAGAATGTTCAGGGCATTTTTCAATTAAATGATATAAATTTTAAAAGCATTTGAGTGAGATACTAACATATTGAGTCCTTTTTTTTTTCAGTAACCACAATTTTCATGATTTTCTAGTGTAATGCTACAAAATACCCAGTTATTTTCTCACTAATCAATAGCATTGAGGCCAGGGATTTTTTCCTTGCTGTTTTTCTGTTGTCATTAATGGTTTAAATATGTGATATGCTTTTCTTCTATTTTATTTAAGATGTATTATCTGATCTAGTCTAGGAAAACAAACCAGAGCATAAACTTTGTCCCTGTGTGATGCTGCAAATCTCATGTTTATAAATGAAAATGAGATTTAAAAAGTACACACATACAGACAATGAGTCTACAGTATATAAAACATAAGAGCATGCTGAGAATATTGGGGTCTACCAGAATAAATAAAATAATAAATATACTATTTTTTTGGACTGCCTCTGTGTATATGAGTATCTGTACATGCACATATACTTCCAAATGCTGGTACTAAGGCAAAAATAAAGCATATGTTAAAAGTTCTTTTATGGCCACAAATACACTAAATTTCATGTCACTTGAGCATTAACTTGGATACTCAAGCCATCATCCCTGGCCCTCTTCACATTCTTGTATGAAGATTGATTTAGGAAAAAGGCACTTCAGTTAACTGACAAAAGATATAGGATGAAATATAATATCTTTCAAATGTTTGATTTGAACTAAGAGAGCTTATGCATTGCACTTTCTGGAGATTTGTAATGTTTTGGTTTTGTTGTCCATGTGATTACAAAATAATATATTTTTAATTAAAAAACTTAAAATAATATAGGCAAGCATGTAATGGTTATCAGTATTTTTTTGCACCAACTGTCCTCTATCCCTGACCTCCTTTCATTAGGCATTATCTTCTGTTTTGATTTTAACACTTAGAGTGGTTTAGATCTGCCTAGATCTAAAATTGTTATTTTGTTGTACTTTTTCCTTTTACTGTATTCTCATGCCCTAGACAAGGTTATTTCAGCTACAGTGCTCCTGGATGTTACCTTTACTAGTCACATTTAAGGACAAATTCATAAAGAGCAAAAAACGCCATGATTGCCAGAAACTTACAGATACTGGGAGAGTGCAGAGCCATTCTCCCACAACCAGGCGGTGTGTTCCTCACTGTAAGAGAGTCCAATCCAGTAAAATTGTTGACTGGAGCTCATAAAATCCTGCTTCAAGTAAAAGACAATCACATTAATCTAATTTTAATCTACTCTGGGAATAACATATTTTGAGGGAAAGTCAGTGTTTAAGATTCAACCTGTCCATCACACAAACGGAAATTATTTTTAACTTCCTATTTAAAAGGTATAATCACAAGACTCAAAGTTCTCATTTATCAGGCCCATTCATATATGGAGAAAAAATACCACAAAATCTCACTTCTTGAAGAATTAAAAACCTTCTAAAAGGAGATAGAGTTTTCATGGAACACTTTCTTCACGGGGGATCAAAGATTAAATTTGATTCCAAAATCATGGAATTGTGAAGAAGGAATCCCATGGGTATAATCTACTCAACCTATAATCCGCAAAGGTGCCACGTGCAGCAGGAGAATTTTTTCGCTTTTTCTTTTTTTTTTTTGTTGAGAGGGAGTCTTGCTCTGTCGCCCAGGCTGGAGTGCAGTGGGACGATCTCAGCTCACTGCAAGCTCTGCCTCCCAGGTTCACGCCATTCTCCTGCCTCAGCCTCCCGAGTAGCTGGGACTACAGGCGCCCGCCACTACGCCCGGCTAATTTTTTGTATTTTTAGTAGAGACGGGGTTTCACCGTGTTAGCCAGGATGGTCTCGATCTCCTGACTGTGATCCGCCCACCTCTGCCTCCCAAAGTGCTGGGATTACAGGTTTGAGCCACCGCGCCCGGCCGCACTTTTTCTTAAGAACTGGGTAATTAGGGGCTGGGCACGGTGGCTCACGCCTGTAATCCCAGCACTTTGGGAGGCAGAGGTGGGCAGATCATGAGGTCAGGAGATCGAGACCATCCTGGCTAACACGGTGAAACCGCGTCTCTACTAAAAATACCCAAAATTAACTGGGCGTGGTTGTGGGCGCCTGTAGTCCCAGCTACTCGGGAGGCTGAGGCAGGAGAATGGCGTGAACCCGGGAGGCGGAGCTTGCAGTGAGCCGAGATTGCGCCACTGCACTCCAGCCTGGGCGACAGAGCGAGACTCCATCTCAAACAAACAAACAAACAAACAAACAAAGAATTGGGTAATTAGGGCCAGGCACGGTGGCTCATGCCTGTAATCCTAGCACTTTGGGAGGCCAAGGCGGGTGGATCACCCGAGGTCAGGAGTTCAAGACCAGCCTCGCCAATACGGTGAAACCCTGTCTCTACTAAAAATACAAAAAGTGCCAGGCCTGGTGGCAGGTGGCTGTAATCCCAGCTACTCAGGAGGCTGAGGCAGGAGAACCACTTGAACCCAGGAGGTGGAGGCTGCAGTGAGCCGAAATTGCACCAGTGCACTCCAGCCTGGGCAACAGAGTAAAACTCTGTCTCAAAAAAAAAAAAAAAAAAAAAAAAAAAAAAAAGAATTGGGTACGTTTTCTTACCATATTTTCCATATTAGCTTATATCCCAGAAAGATGACAAAAACTATAAAATTATAAAAGAAATTATAAATTCAGTTAAAAGAGTTAAGAATCACAGTCATTCCGTTGGTTCTTCAAATAAAATGGGTAAATATAATGACCTATTATCTTCTTTGAATTCTTCCTGAAAAGTTTCTTTCACTTTATTTGGCACCTATCTTGATTTGTATTCCCATGATATAATCATTAAGGAATTTAATAAAGATTTTACAATGACTACTTTAAGGTACACAGAACAGATAACTCAATTCCAATATAACCATCCACTTACTATGTGATTAATGACTTAAACCAAAGTATTTAACTTGTTTAGATAGTATATTTTTCTAGATCAAAGAAAATGTAGAAAATCAGACTCAGCACATGCCAGTTCATCTGTGTTTTGAAGCTGAAGCAGGCTGGATTTCTGAGAAGCACAGAGATGCCTACTTTCGTTCCAAGTTTTCTGTTCACTGGAAATGAAGTAACAGTTGCACCGGTACCCAACCCATTTTTCTTGGCAAGAACAGCAGTCAGAATCTGACAGAAAACATAAAGCATGACTAATGACACTGGAGACTAGACATTTTTTTCAATGCTATTTATTCAAAAATTATTTGCTGTGTATTCTTTTAACATTCAGAATCTACTGTATACACCACATTTCAGGGGCTACTAATGTGAACTAATTAGACATGAACATGATGCTTTTTCCTCATGGAGATTATATTCTAGAGATAGAATTACAATTATATAATTTTCAATAATTTATTAATGATATTTAGTGATGATTTAGATAAGTACAAAAAAATTAAGTATGTTAAAACAGCATGTAGCAGAGTGGAAGATGAGCGGCAGCTACAAGAACCTTTTTTTGAGGAAGTGACTCAAAACTAAGTACTGTAGCATAAATAGGAGTTAACTAGATGAAAAAGATTTAAAGGAGGAAAACATTTTAGCATACTTTCTGAGTCAGAAAAGAATATGGCACATTTGGAGAATTTTGATATATGTTTGGACATCTTATTTTTGAAAAGGGAATATAAATAAACCAATTATCTTGAGGCTTAATTATACAGTTTATCAATAATAGTGTCTTCAACATTTGTTATCCATAGTAATAAAAACATGACACGTCATAGGCACTCAAATCTTTGCCATATAAGTAGTGCTGAAGATGTTGCACTATTATTTTTATATTTTTTAATTGTTTTTGAGACAGAGTCTTGCTGTGTTGCCCAGGCTGGAGTGCAGTGGCACCATCTCAGCTCCCTTCAACCTCCGCCTCCCAGGTTCAAGTGATTCTCATGCCTCAGCCTCCTGAGTAACTGATACTACAGGTGCGTGCCGCCATGCCTGGCTAATTTTTGTATTTTTAGTACAGACGGGGTTGGCCTGTCTGGAACTTCTGACCTCAAGTAATATGCCTACCTCAGCCTCCCAAAGAGCTGGGATTACAGACGTGAGCCACTGTGCCTGGCCAAGATGTTGCACTGTAAATAAACACTATATAATCAAGATGATGGTGAGACAACTTGGGGCGCATTCCGAAAAATATATATTTAGAAAATTGAGGCCGGGTGCAGTGGCTCTGCTGGGTACGGCATAATCCCAACACTTTGGAAGCCGAGGCAGGTGGATGACCTGAGGTCAGGAGTTCAAGACCGGCCTGGCCAACATGGCAAAACCCCGACGCTACTAATAACACAAAAATTAGCTGGGCATGGTGGCGGGCGCCTGTAGTCCCAGCTACTTGGGAGGCTGAGGCAGGAAGGTGGGAGAATCACTTGAACCAGGGAGGCTGATGTGGCAGTGAGCCAAGATTGTGCCACTGCACTCCAGCCTGGACGACAAGAGCAAAACTCCATCTCCAAAAACAAAAATTGGACTTTGAGCTGGCTTTCACTGGATAAGTAAGGTTTAGAAATCTGTGCAGTATATTCTGGAAAAGGAAAAGTAGTGAGATGCAAAAGTATAGGTTATAAGCAAATTCAGGCAGGTAATGAGGATTAACTGTAACATTTCCTGTGGTTTATTTTTTGTTACTTAATTATGAGCACTCATATAGGAAACATATCTTTCGTTTCAGGCTACTATTTTCCTGATTAGTTAAATGTACAAATGATACACATTCAGTGTAATTTAATCATTTTTACATTAGATTGAGTAATGTAAAATGAGACTATCCTACACTGGTAGGCAAATTTCTATTACTAAGTATAATATTCCATCATGCCTCTCTGTGTGAAAAACAAGAAACTGCCTATTTAATCTTTTACCAATGCTAAGTTTTCCAAAAAATGTGACCTACCTTTCTGGAGTTCTATGTTGGGTCCTGGAGTAAATGCTGGCTCAATACTCAGTTTAGTAAAAGCTATAAGAAATGATTAGAAATTTGTTTAATTAGGTATGGGTTTATGAAATACTAAAATATTACACATTAGCAAGATGAAGCCTTTATTATTAAATGATGTCTTCACAGTTTTGATTTTTATGGAGACTTGCTTAGAAAAACTTACAATTTTTCAACAAAATTCCCAACGTAGCCATCAACGAAAGGCATATTATCCCTAAGGTCCCAGAAATTAACCTCCACAGAGTGGTCTTAAACACTGTAGAGAAAGACAGACAGAGTAATGACTTAAAGAGCAAACTCAGGAGCTGAGTTCTTAAAAGCAGAAACTAGTGACGGAGAATCCACAACATTCTTTCATTCGATAACGGAGTCATCTTGCCAATAAAACACTGAAGACTTTCCAATCGGGACTTCACCCAATACCAACATTTTTATGTGATGTATCTTATTCTTCAGGAAGATTATTCAAACATTTTCTTCTCTACCAGCTCTGTTGCAGTAAAGTGAATTTACCATTTATTTTAAATTGGCAGAGGTGCTTAAAGATCTGGAGGTAGAAGATATTAACAAGCACCACGTTGTGTTTTATGGACTTACATAACAGGCATTTATTTTTATTCTCTCAACAAAATCACAAGATAGATAGTATGGTTCTCATTACATAGATGAGAAAACATAAGGTCCAATAATAATGTTATTTTCTCAAGGTATCAAAGCAAGTAAGTATCCAAGTCAGAAATCACATGAAAGTGTGTCTAGCTCAAGAATCTTTCATTCAACATAGTCTACCATTGTCACAATAATACTAGTTGAGAGTATGCCCTCTCCTCATCTCAGTGCAGGTTTTGCTCTGATAAATGTCTAGCTGCTCATTGGTTCGTAGAGATATTATAGGGAAAAGAAGACATAGGAACATTCTGGACTTGGTGTGATAACTGATAACAAATTGATGGGTAACAACTTTGAGGCCTGGCTTCATTTCACAGTATATTGAACATACATAAAACAATCCTTTTTCCCCTAGAACATTCCATTTGTTCATACTCAAAATTACTTGCTTTTAGGCCTTTCACCTAAAACATTTCAACATTAGGAGATTCTGTGCTAACGTGAACACACTCTCAAAGAGTGATGTCATTAACAACAGTACAATGTGTCAAACTGTTCATTTGTGTAATTTTTGGATGTCACAACATAAATAGTCAATTAAAAACTTTTCAGCATTGTGTCATTAATATTTGGCATTTTCTATTGCTATACTAGAACACTGTTGCTCACAATTTAACCAGGCTAAAGTTCAGTTCTCACTCAGAATTTAAAGGTAGCCCTGTCAGAAACCACTCTTCAAACCTGTGAAAAAAACTTCATGAAATCATGTCTAAGTTATACAATGAAGAATCAGGAAAATATAATGAATGTGGAAAGTGCTAATGCATGAAAATCCTAAAAACATCCACTGTTAATCATGTCCTTTTCTCTTAAAGCATTACCCCAAAATCAGCCAATCCAAGAAATAGCTTTTCTGGTTATTTTTAATTTAGTGACTGAAATCACACATACCTGCCATGAGAAATTATGTTCCAAGAGCGAAGTAGAGAAGGCACGATGTGTACTTTTTCAGAAAGAACAGCGTTGAATTGTTGGAGCTGAGCTGGAGATTAAAGAATCTGAAAGTTGAGTATGAAGAAATTTAGCAAAAAAAGAGAATGAAAAATTGTGTATTTAAATGATGTTCTTGAATCATCTATTGGTGAGACATGTATTATAGTGTGAATAAGAAGCAGTAGAATCACAAGACTCTAAAGTGTTCCAGGAACCACAATACAGGAAATTCTCACAGTACTTTTGCAATATTAACACTTTGGCAAGGACTAAAGAAGGTGAGAGGAGGTCAGAGGGAGTTTTGTTGCTGTTTTGTTTTTTATTGTTTGAAAATCAAATTCATTTTAAAGGGTTATCTGGAAAATGAAGGAAATGATGGGCAAACCAAAGGTAAATTTACTTAGCATAACAAAATTACTTACGGAATTTTCCTCTTTTAATAATAAACATTTATTATTTACCTTGTACTTAACACAATTTAAAGCACTTGGCATATCTTAGCTCATTTATTTCTGTAAATGGCTTGATAGTAAAGATATATAAATATCTTCAATCTATCAGTGAGAAAACTGAGGCATACAGAGCTAAGTAATTTGCCCAAGGTCACATAAATTGGGATTTCCATGTCTCACTCTGTTCTTCTGATCTCTACCTAATTATCCTGGCCACGACAGGCAAAGTTCAAAAAAGTAGAACTGGATGCGTTTCCCACTTGGACGCCTCATTCACGTTAGCCTTAAAAGCTTTTTTCAACACCTCAATTTTCATTTTCTTAAAGTTCTTTAAGCACGACTTCAGCTTCTTTATTTTCCTTATTTTTACTAATACATTATTATATTGTTTAGTGTGTTATCTAATTCAGATACTATACTGATACTTCGATATACACTTTTTCATCTACAGAAGAGTAACCTTGTTAATAGGAATATCAAATGTGGAACAGGTCAAATTTCCAATGTGGAAGAGACTGGCTATAATAAGAATCTTGAAAGGAGAGATTTCGATCCATGATTTAGTATCTGGAAATACAATCTACCATGCACCCCCATACAAAAGCAGACACTCAAATAAACGTTTTGTGTATTATATTTTGTATATTGTTTATGTTCAAGCATTATAATATTACTATAGATAAACCCTTTTGTAAAAGATGGGCTTTCAACCAACAACAGAAAAAAATGAAAGAAAAGACTACTTTGACTTCTCAGTTTTTATGAAGTCAAAACTTTCCATCTTTTCAGTTTGCATTGTGTGCCTAGAGCTGCTTTCATTGCACCACCAAATTTGTTGAGCTATAAATCCTCACTGAAGAATATAAGCGTAAAATCTACTTCATCCAGACTATATGCAAATCTTAGTTGAAGTGATTTATTTAAAAATCCTTTGCTTACTTGAAATCTATTCATTTTTAGTTTTAGTGTTAGAAAAAGCTGGTCTGGAAGAAACCTGTCTGATATTATTTTTCCCCCATGTAAAATTGCCTCAAAATATAGGAGATTAGGGGTTTGCTTTTAGTTTTTCTCTTGAGAGAGTACAAATTTATGACAGAATGTGCAATAGGGATTATTACTACACTTTCATTACTAACACAACCACCTTTATTTGGAAGTTAGAGGTTCTAAGTTTTTAGAACCCTGTTTGGTGAGAATACATCCATCAATCATTGTCTTTTTTTCATCTTAGTTCACTGACTTAGAAATAAAAATCCAACAAATACAAGTTTACTTCAAGAACTCCAGGCTTAAATATTTAATATACCTAAACACACACACACACACACACACACACACAGAGGCGCACACACACACACAGTAAACATATATGTATATACCTCTTTAATTCTTTCTGAGCTGCCAACTCTGATTGTTCTTTTTTTGTTTGTTTTTGTTTTTTTGTTTTTTGAGATGGAGTCTCGCTCTGTCACCCAGGCTGGAGTGCAGTGGCTCACTCGGCTCACTGCAAGCTCCGCCTCCCGTGTTCACGCCATTCTCCTGCCTCGGCCTCCCGAGTAGCTGGGACTACAGGCGCCCACCACCACGCCCAGCTAATTTTTTGTATTTTTTTTTTTTAGTAGAGACGGGGTTTCACCGTGTTAGCCAGGATTGTCTCGATCTCCTGACCTCGTGATCCGCCCGCCTCGGCCTCCCAAAGTGCTGGGATTACAGGCGTGAGCCACCACGCCCAGCCTCTGTTCTTTCTATTTATTTTTGTATGTAGACAGTTGAATGATTTCCATGTACTGTATCTCTCCCACTCATCTCCACTTGTTCCTGAGGTTATCATTGCCTCGCCTATGTCCCTTGGAATATTTGGGAAACTATGGCCAACTAGTTATCTGTACAGCTGTATCTATGGGTTCTTTTTTTCTCCAATAACTGCTGAAAGCCTTGCTGTTCTCAGACATGCTAATCCGGAAGTGCTGAATAATCATCACCAGAATGGGCGTCAACAAACGAATCTTGTGATTTGCTATATAGTCCAGCAGTCTCAGCCCTAAAGTCAGGTAATTCTGAACATTGTGTTTTGCCCAGTTCCCAGAATTACTCAATAGTGTTATGTTCCAGTCACCTCCTCTAGAAGCTAGATTAAGAAAATAACCTTTATTGCGTTCCACTTTCCCTTTCCTATTACATTTCCTTTCCTACCTTTATTGCATACACAATTCCAAATAAAGTTTCTACTCAAAGTATTCTCTGAGTGTGCTGCCGAGAGAACCCAGACTAAATTCCGCTGAAATATCCAGCTTCACTTATGTAAATTTGCTTTTGAAAAGTTAGGTATCCTGCCAAAAGAACATCTCTCTTTGCAGGACCTTCCATCCCCTAGTATCCATTGCAGGAAGACGCCCTCTTCCTCCCCTGCAATTTACTAGTGCCCTTGGTAAGAGCAAGTGATGACTTCAATAGCTAAGTCAACTTTTAAACCTTAGTCAAAAGCCAGGGAAAAGAAACTAATGTTCACTTAACATATAAACAGTGAAGTCTTTTCCCTACCTAAAAATGTATAACTAAAATGTTGCAGAACAAAATAATAGTATACGTTCTAGTATCCCCAAGGGAAAAATTTATTTTGATCTCACTGCTTTTAGAAAATGCATTCTTTGAGCGGAAAGAAAATTGCTCACATCAGGCTGCAAATTATTCTTTTAACAGGGAGAGAGGGCTCCCTGAGAAAAAACAAAAGACGTTACTGACCTGGTAAAATCTCATTGTAAACATGCTAATAACAAACCTACTAGCTATAGTGGTTTCTTATATATAGTGTGTTTTGCTTGCAAAATCCTTATCAATGGAATGATTTTAGCAGGATGTATTAGATTGTCTAAAATTGTTAGTGGTAAAATCAAATAAAAAAATAAAACTAAGGCCGGGCATAGTGGCTCACGCCTGTAATCTCAGCTCTTTTGGAGGCCAAGGCAGGTGGATCACCTGAGGTCAGGAGTTCAAGGCCAGCCTGGCCAACATGGAGAAACCCTGTCTCTACTAAAAATACAAAATTAGTCGGGCATGGTGGCACTCACCTGTAACCCCTGCTACTTGGGAGGCTGAGGCATTAGAGTCTCTTGAACTTGATGAGCTGAGATCGCACCATTGCACTCCAGCCTGGGTGACAAGAGCAAAACACACTATATAAAAAAAAAAGCATAAAACTAGAATCTGTGGGTTTATGGAGGCTGGCTTCCTGGAAAAATGTCACATAAGCTATGTGTAACCATAACCATGTAACCATCTGAGTATAAAATGGAGATGTGTCATAACCAAAACATCTCCTTTTGTGTAAACGGTGCAGCCACAAACACCATTAAGAGACCTCATATGTTTATCTGTTTGTCTGGGCCAGAGTGTGTCCTAAGGGGAAAGTAAGAATGAGTGGGTGCTTTTGCAGGCCTGGGTTTTCCACTGTTTTGTCTGCATCTCACAATTATTGTATAACTGAAATTATGAGTAAAGCATGATACTGGGTGAAATCTCTGAGGATGCTTGTGATACTGATTTGACAATCCAATCCTTTATGTTACCTTCTTGAAGAACTGGTTAAGTTTTGTCCACATAGATAATGAGAAATATACATACAATTACATGCATAGAAGCAAACACTCCTTGCCTTTCATCTTATAGCCCAAGTTATCATTGCCCCTCTCTTATATCTAGGAACCTTTGTTTTACTTAAACAGACTTTTGCATCTGTAGGCCTTGGGACTTCTTTTCCCCCTAGATCTGCTCAAAACTTTGCCACCCTCATACCAATGGATCTCAGGACTTGATATATAAATATCCCAAATTATTTTGCTTATCTTATATGCAGGGGCTATTTGGGGATGCATGCCAGAAAAAGAAATGTGTTGTTGGGGCTCAGGACATATCACCCCAAAATATGATAGCAGGAGACTAAATATGTCCCCCAAAAATATTTTTCTTTGTTGGCATATTTCAAGCTGGTTATTTTGAGAAACTGCAGACACAAGAGTAGGTCATGTGAAACGCTGCCCTTTTGTAAAGGAAAATTACATCTGTAAAGGAAATCTATATTAGTAAAATTATCTATATCAGGAAAAGAGCTGCTCCTGAACAATTTCTCCCCTGAAGGACTCTTATTTACACAGCAAGAAAATCTTTATTCAACATGTATTTCCTCACCTTCACCCTCCCACAACATGTCCCTCTTCCAGAAGCCCCCTCCAATAAACCCCAGTCCCTACTCCTTTATGGAGTTCAGGATGCCATTCAAGAGTCAATCATCCAGCCCTTCAATGAGCTTCATATTTTTGTGGAACCCAACACTAAGAAAAACTCCCCTAATATGAAGGAAAAGAGGATAAGCATAAAGGTGAAATGGTGAATGAGAGTAGGCAGATAAAAGAGGTCAGAGAAGCAGGACGGAGTGCTTCTGACACAAAGGTTCTCATGCTATGAGTGAAGCCACCTCTGCAAAATTATGACAGTGAGAGAAATCTGGCATAGTTGATTTAATCTTGCTTCTGACTTCCAAGCTGACTTGATCATTACTGGGTGTAGGCCAAGCTAACTTTGGGAGGAATTTAGTTTATAGTTTAACCTTAAGGCAAGCATGATAATAGCCATTCTCAAAACTCAGCTTTTGACAAACTAATAGCTTTTGACAAACTAATAAAAAGGTCACGAGGTTAGGATTATGAGAGGGGCCTGAGCTCTGCTAAAGTGTAGGTGTAGTTTCTATAATCACTTACTGCTCAGGAGTCATGTGTCTAGTGACCTTCCCAATTGCTCCTATAGATAGCATCAATATTGTAGAAGTTAAGATTGGTTTTGTTTTTTTTTGAGGCGCTTTTTCAGACTAACCCCACCTGGACTCCTGGCTCATGACTCAACTAATCCTGTGGCCCCACCCAGAGGCGGACTGAGCTCGTGAGGACCATTTTCTATACCCTTATGGTTTCACTCCCCCTCAACCAATCAGCAACACCCATTCCCTAACCCCCTGCCCACCAAATTGTCCATAAAAATACTAGCCTTCAAGCCTTCATGGAGACTTTGAGTGATAACTCCAGTTCTACCAAGTAGGACAGCCTTGTGTCAATTAATCTCTTTCTCTGCTACAATACTGGTGTCTCAGTTGATGGATTTTGTCTGTGCAATGGCCAGGAAGAACCTGTTGGGTGGTTGCATGAGAAGGGAGGCTGCATTGGGTGACACTTACCTGCCACTGACATCAGCACTTCCCTGCATCAATATCCTGAATTTTTATGGGAGTTGAGTAAATGTCTTGAAAACAACCCACGTTCTGTATAGATGAGAACAGTCATACCTTGTTTTATTGCAGCCTACTTTATTGCATTTTGCAGAAATTGCATTTTTTACAAATTGAATGTTTATGGCAACTTTATGTCAAGTAAGTCTATCAACACCATTTTTTCCAAAAGCATGTATTCAATTCATGTCTCTCCGTCACATTTTGCAACGCTCAAATTAATTTAAAATATTTTCATTAATATTATATATCTTATGGCAATCTGTGATCAGTGCCTGTTGATGTCAATTTTGTAATTGTTTTGGGGCACCAGGAACCATGCCCATATAAGATGGTGAACCTATTAGTAAATGTTGTGTGTGTTCTGCTCCACTGACCAGCTGTTCCCCATCTCGTTCTCCCTCTTCTCAAGCCTAACTATTACCTGAGATACAACAATGCCGAAATTTGGCTAGTTAATAACCCTACAATGGCCTCATGTGTTCAAGTGAAAGGAAGACTCTCATGTCTCTCACTTTAAATCAAAAGCTAGGAGGACATGTCCAAAACTGAGATGAGGCTGAAACCTAGGCTTCTTACACAAAAGAGTTAGCCAAGTTGTAAATGCAAAGGAAATGTCTTAGAAGGCAATTTTAAAAGTGCTACCCCAAGTGAACACACAAATGCTAAGAAAGCCAAGAAGCCTTATTGTAATAGTACTACCAGGTTGCTATGCCCCCTGTGCAGCAACAGACCAATACACTGACTACAGGTTTGCAGCAGAGAAAGAGTTTAACAATCGCAAGGCACAGAACAAGAAAATGAGAAGAATTCTCAAGCCCCAAATATTTTTTGTGAAGGTGTTCTGGGCAAGAATTTTTAAAGGATTGTGGAGGGCAGGGGTTGGAACATTTGAGATCATCTACTGGTCAGGGTAAGGGGGATGAAATCATCAGAATGTGGTAACTGCATTCTATCATGTGTCAGTTTCTCACCGGGCCCTCCACACTGGGTGGCATTGGTGGTTTTGTTGGTATGCAGAACCTAAAGAACAACCTCAAACAAAAGTTTATCATCTCACAATGTCTTAGATTTTATCTATGGAACAGAAAAAGAAAAAAGTCTTCTGACAAGGCCTACATTATCCTAGGGTACTAAGCTACAACTGGCTACACAGAAATGAGTCAAAGGACAAGCTGGCTTAATCATTGCTGCCATTGTGCTGCAAGCCTAGTTGGATTTTTCCCCCTTCATTCATTTTATGAAATTTGGGGGTGGGTCCATTTTCATTATTGTGGATATGGAGAAAGTTGTAGTTGTCTGCATAAGAGATCAAACCAGTCACAACATTCCCTTAAACCAAAGCCTAATCTAGAACCCTAACTCTTTTTAATTATATGAAAGCTGAGAATGGTGAGGAAGCTGCAGAAGAAAACTTGGAAGCTAGCAGAGTTTGGGTCATGAAGTTTAAGGAAAGAGGTTGTTTCCATAACATACAAGTGCAAGGTGAAGCAGCAAGTGCTGATATAGAAGCTGTAGCAGGTTATCCAGAAGATCTAGCAAAACTAATTGATGAAAGTGGCTACACTAAACAACATATTTTTAATGCAGACTTCTTTCTTATATTGAAAGAAGATGCCATCTAGAATTTTCATAGCTAGAGCAGAGTAGGTGATGCCTAGTTTCAAAGCTTCCAAGGAGAGGCTGTCTCTCTTCAGAGGTGCTAATGCAGTTGGTAACTTTAAGTTGAAACCACTGCTCACTTATTTTTCTGAAACTTTAGGGCCTTAAGAATTATGCTATATCTCTTCTGTCTGAGTTCTACAAGTGAATAAACAAAGTCTGGATGGTAGCACATCTGTTTATAACATGGTTTAGTAAATATTTTTAACCTGCTATTGAGACCTACTGCTCTGAAAACAACTTATATATTTTAAAATATTACTGCTCATTGACAATGCACCTGGTCACATAAAAGCTCTGATGGAGATGTACAAGGAGATACATGTTGTTTTCTTGCCTTCTAGCACAACATCCATTCTTCAGCCCTTGAATTGAGGAGTCATTTCAACTTTTAAGTCTTATTAATATTATTTAAGAAATACATTTTGTAAGGCTCTAACTACCAAAGATAGGGATTCCTCTGATGGTTCTGGATAAAGTAAATTAAGAACTTTCTGGGATGGAGTCAATATTCTGAATGCCATGAACAACTTTCATGATTCATGGAAGGAAGTCAAAAATACAACACTAACAGAAGTTTGGAAAGAGTTGATTCCATTTCTCATGGATGCCTTTGAGGGGTTGAAGAATTCAGTGGAGGAAGTAACTGCAGATGTGGTAGAAATAACAAGAGAACTAGAATTAGAAATGGAGACTGAAGTCGTGGCGGAATTGCAGCAATCTTGTGAGAAAACGTGAATATATGAGTAGTTGCTTCTCATGGCTAAGCAAAGAAAGTGTTTCTTGGGATGGAATCTACTCCTATGAATATACATAAACTTAGTTGATAAAGCAATGGCAAGGCTTTAGAGGACTGACTTCAATTTTGAAAGAAGTTCCACTGTGGGTAAAATGCTTCAAACATCATCACATGCTACAGAGAATCTTTCATTAAAAAAAGAGTCAACCAGTGCACAAAATTCATTTTTTTTATTTTAAGAAATTGCCAAAGCCTCCTAGCCTTCAGCAACCACCACCTCAGTCAGTCAACAGCTATCAACATTAAGACAAGACCCTCCACCAACAAAAAATTAGGACTGGCTGAAAGCTTAGATGATCAATAGCATTTTTTTTAGCAATAACAGATTTTGAAATTAAGGTAGATATACTGTTTTTTAAGACATAATGCTATTGCACATTTAACAGACTACAGTATAGTATAAACATAACTTTTATGTACATTAGGAAACCAAAACATTTGTGTGACTTATTTTATTGTGGTGTTCTCTAATCAAACCCATAATATCTCCAAGGTTTGCTTATATTATGCATTTCCTGCACCCAAAGGATATTGTAGCTAGTTTTCTTATCATTATCTGGAAATAATTTCCTTTAAAAGAGATAGCATCCTTACTATTTAACTTCATCTAGATACCTCTGTTCCTTGTCAAGGTCAAGAATCCTTGAATGCTTTTAGCAAAAACAAAACAAAACAAAACAAACCATAATTTTTTAAAAAAACGCAGAATGGAACCCTAATGGTAACATGGAAGAGACTGTCTCTGAACCTTGGTTTGTTTACACAGAGTAAATCCTAGATTGATTCTTTGCTGGAAAAGTAATAAAGCACCTTTCTATACCATTAGAGAGAAATCTGATAAAAATAGGAGAACCAGAATGAAAGTCATTTCCCCTTGGGGCAGGACCAGGGTGAGCTGCTGAGACCAGCTCAGTCGTGGAGACCCTAACCCAGCGGTGCTAGAGGAATTAAAGACACACACACAGAAATATAGCGTGTGGAGTGGGAAATCTGGGGTCTCACAGCCTTCAGAGCTGAGAGCCTAGAACAGAGATTTACCCATATATTTATTAACAGCAAGCCAGTGATAAGCATTGTTTCTATAGATTATAGATTAACTGAAAGTATTCCTTATGGGAAACAAAGGGATGGGCTGAAATAAAGGGATGGGTCTGGCTAGTTATCTGCAGCAGGAACATGTTCTTAAGGCACAGATCGCTCATGCTATTGTTCATGGTTTAAGAACACCTTAAAAGGTTTCCCGCCCTGGGTGGGCCAGGTATTCCTTGCTCTCATTCAGGTAAACCAACAACCTTCCAGCATAGGCGTCAAGGCCATCACGAGCATGTCACAGTGCTGCAGATATTTTGTTTATGGCCAGTTTTGGGGCCAGTTTATGGCCAGATTTGGGGGCCTGTTCCCAACAGTGAGCACAAGTGGGAAATAAAACTGTGAAATTTCATAATGAGTCCTTCTGTACTATGGATTTTTAAAGCACATGTGTGTTTTACTTTGGTTAAAAAATAATTAAGAAAAAACTTTAAATCTCCAAGAAGCATAATTACTAACTCATTTTACTTAGAGTTCGAATGTTTTGAAAGATGGTATTCTGTAATTTGTATCAATCACCACAAACTTAAGTTCATTTTCCTAATTATTTCTTTATTCAACTGTGGAAATGGTTCTGGTTTGATAGTCACATTGTCTTTGTAACTCCAGGCTTTCTTGACTCTTGGCATGTTGTGTGCTGAAATCATGAAGCCTAGTTAAGTGTTCCTCAATTATATCATTAGCACCTGAAATGTACTATTAGATGCAAAATAAGACTATCAATTTAAGTTTCTTAAGATATATATGTACCATTATCATAAAAGTGTGCTGCACAATATTAGACACATGATATTTGGAGAAAGTGTTTTCTGGATTGATCAGGGAGAAAAGAAGTTCAAGTAAGTGACTCCTTTGGTGATGAAAAAACAAAAGAAAAACACCCAGAGAAAAAGTAAAAAGTGCTAAGTGACCAGAGCATAGATTATATATTTCATTTGGGAAAGTCTAGAAGCAATCATTGGGTTGATCACTGTGTCAAAGCAAGAGGCAAAGGACTTTCACTTGGTCTGCAGAACTCAGAACCATTAAGAGTAGATCACCCTACATTACTCCCATTTGTGAATGAATAATACATAGAAAGAATCTCCAGTGTTTGGTTAGAAGAGAGCAAGACAAAGACCCAGAAATAATTTGCAATTTGTCAAGGGAGAAGAAGAAAACCCCAATTTAGTAAAACATAGTAACAACCCTGAAAGAGTGTTAGGGTTGCTGAAACCGGGCTCGGGAGAAAATGCAATACTTAGTTTATAAAATATATTAAAATAAGACAGCATATAAAATTATTTTATTGAGTTTTTAATATCCTTAGGTAAAGACAGAAATTTAACCAATAATAGTCTAAATGTTTTAAAAATATTTAAATTATAATTTTTATTTTAATGAAATATACATTGACACATTTAACTATCTTCTAGAGGTACAGAAATGAGTGTGATTTGTTAAAATTTAAGAGGTTTTGTTTTTAATCAGAATAGACTTGGCGCTTTCCTAAGAAAACAGTTATAAAAGTGATTGCATACAAATATAATAATTTTAATTTCAACGTTTCTCTTTCCCTGTATTCCATAGAATGATCAAAAAGAGATGGTGTCCACACACCAGGATACAAATGAGCACAAGTTTACAACTTGCGTGAGCACAGGTACACTTTCATCCTTTGAGCTATCAGGATAACCTGGGTGAAGATGAATTGTGCTGTTTCCTTCCTTCTCTTGTCTCAAAATTTCACACATTTAGATATTACCTTTAGTGCAGTTCTCTAAAATGTGAATTGCATTGGGCAGATCATAGATTAAACTTGAAAAAACAGCAGAAAAACACCATAACTACCGCACACTTAACAAGTTATGGGAGAAAGCAGAGCCATCTTCCCACAACCAAGTGCCAATTGCTCTCTGAAACAGTGTCTGACCCAGTAAAAAGAGAGTAGAGAATTTATAAGCCCCTGGTTGGAAACACAGCGAAACATATGTATGAATCCCAATTCTGGCAATCCCAGTACTGCAGGGGCCGGGGGGTAAGTTTCCCTTGGCCTTCTGAAGGTTCAACTCCACATCTCCAAAATTATTTTCTTTTATAAGAGAATAGTCACATGACTCCTCTTTCTCTCTCTCTCTTTTAATCCATTTACTCATGGAGTATAAATTATTACCAAACTTCACTCATTTTAGGAGGTATCAAAACATAAATGTTCTAGGAACTTAGATGAGTAGATCTGCCTTGCACTTCCTTTGTATGTTTTTGTGTGTGTGTGTGTGTGTGTGTGTGTGTGTGTGTGTATTTTTATTTTTGAGACGGAGTCTCGCTGTGTCGCCCAGGCTGCAGTGCAGTGGTGCAATCTCGGCTCACTGCAAGCTCCACCTCCCGGGTTCACTCGATTCTCCTGCCTCAGCCTCCCGAGCAGCTGGGACTACAGGCGCCCGCCACCACGCCCAGCTAATTTTTTGTATTTTTAGTAGAGACGGGGTTTCACTGTGTTAGCCAGGATGGTCTCGATCTCCTGACCTCGTGATCCACCCGCCTTGGCCTCCCAAAGTGCTGGGATTACAGGCATGAGCCACCGTGCCCGGCCTCCTTTGTATGTTATTAGAGATTCTACCTCATGATATCTCATTTCATGGACACTGTGGATAAAACATCAGTATGTCCTATAGTCTGTAGTCAGTCAGCAAAGGTTCTAAGTGCAGCTGTGGCAAGATGCTCTTTCTTAAAATAATGGACCCATTTATAGATTATCTCTAATATTACTCTACATGTTATATGAGAAATAGGGAAAAAAGCTACATAATTTAAAAATAAATTATAGAGAGGAGTTAAAATTCTTATGATTCAAAGCAGTTTAATTGGTCATTGACTAAAACAATTGATAAGACTGAAATCTCACTCTGCATTGAAACACGGTATTAGAATTATGATTGCTTATCTCTAATCACCTAAAGGGCAAAACATGAACCTAATATGTTTCTTTAAATGACATATCTCACTGGAAGAATGTTGAATAAGTATGCAATATTCATGATTAAGACCATTTTATTTCACAGAAACATGGGTGTCTATATTTTAATGTATTAATAATGATATATTTTGATTTATTGTAAATGTTTCTGTTTTATTTACTTTTTCTGAACTCTTGAATGTTATGCTCTTCATGTAATTTGTTAAGGCATCTTATGTCCATTTTATCACCTGTATTTTAAACTACAAGTATTGACCAGATAATTTGTTCAAAATTCTATTCAATGCGTAAAAATTAAATTCAAAGTATTTAGCATAATTTTGTTTTTTTATTTTTTTCCAAAAAAAAAAAAAATGGGATACCCGGCTGAAGAAAGTATTGACTTCTCTCTACTCTCTAACTGAAAATGACTGGAATTCTGAGATTCACAGGAAAAATGGCTTTCTAGAAAATTTTTTCAACATTAGAAATCAGATGCTTGAATCTGTTCCCAATCCACCCCGGAATAGAACAGTGTCACAAGGGAGACAGAGACAACTTTAAAGAAAAATGAAGAAATAACTCAAAATAAAATTGAAATTTGAGCATGATCTCGTAGGATAAATAGGACTTGAAAAATACAGATACGTGGTTACAATAAAATGAGAAATAGGCAACAGCCATGGTTCATATCAGAATCTAAAAGGACAGAAAAAATTCAACATATTCTCTCTTCTTGCTGTTTCAAAATAAAATATGGTATACATATTGACAAATACTAAAAGCACAAAATTTAATAATTTATGAGAGGCAGCACTCTTGTAAGTACCATCCAAGTCGAGAAATAGAACATTTCCAGAATCTTCAAAAGCTCTCCTCATTTAACCTTCCAATTACTACCCTCTTTCTCTTTATAGATGTTAGCGCTGTCTTGACCTCTAACCCTGTATAGTTCAGTTTTGCCTGGTTTGATAATTTATCTTACTATAACGTATATAGTCACATAATATAAATTGTTTTGTGTCAAGCTTCATCCAAGAACTCATTTTCATGACCTTGACATTAAATAGGCAGGACACAAATTACCCTGGGCAGTGGATAAGATGCACTGATTGGCTCAGTTGGGACCCAGTTTGGATATCAGAGTGGGTCCAACTTCAGTCAAAACAAAATGGGGGCCGGGCGCAGTGGCTCATACCTATAATCCCAGCACTTTGGGAGGCCAAAGCAGGTGGATCAGGTGAGGTCAGGAGTTTTGAGACTAGCCTGGCCAACGTGGTGAAACCCTGTCTCTACTAAAAATACAAAAAATTAGCCAGGCATGGTGGCATGGGCCTGTAGTCCCAGCTACTCAGGAGGCTGAGGCAGGAGAATTGCTTGAACCTGGGAGGCAGAGGTTGCAGTGAGCCGAGATCATGCCATTGCACTCCAGACTGGGCTATAGAGTGAGACTCCTTCTCAAAAAAACGAACAAAAAAATGGGTAGGATGATTATCTAGAGGAAATTTTGAGGTGCTAAACTTCTAGGAGGATGCACTTTGACAAACTGTTAACTCCTCTTTATACTTGTTTGTTTTTATTTTGTTTTTTGTTTTTCTTAAGATGGATGTTTCTGAATGAGTCAACCATTGATTTACATGTGCAAGTTCATGTTAAAATACAGTATTTGGGAAAAGACAAGAGTAAAGAACACATATTTGGGTGTGTTGTATAGAGAAATCTTCAAGTCCATATTCATCAAGAAAGAAAGAGTAGCAATGACTTTCACAAGCTTTGATTTGGAACCAGCACATCCACCATCTCTGAATTTACCATCTTTGATGTACAGCGACCATTTATTAAGTAGGAGAGGCAGAATCAACAATGTGGCTGAGACATAAGAAGAAAAGGAAAGTGAGGATAGCTAGCGTTCATACCAAGGGAATAAAAATACTGCCTGTTAACCCCTGAGATTTTTTTTCAGTTTTTATTTTCAAATGAATATAGATTAACAAAAAAAGTTACAAAAATAGCTTAGGGACCTCCCTTGTCCCTGCTGTTGGGTTTCCCCAGTGATAATACACACACACCTCATTTTATTGCACTTCACTTTATTGTGCTTCACAGGTGTGGCATTTTTTACAAATTGAGGTTTTGTGGCAACCCTACCTCTAGCAAGTCTATCAGTGCCATTTTTTTTTTAAAGCACGTGCTCACTTCCTGTCTCTGCCTCACATCTTGGTAATTCTTGCAATATTTAAAACTTTTTTACTATTATTGCAATATCTTTTATGGTGATCTGTGATCAGTGATGTTTGATGTTACTGTTGAAATGGGTTTGTGGTGCAACAAACAATGCCCATATAACATAATGAAATTAATTGATGAATGTAAGTGTTATGACGGCTTCACTGGCCAGCGATTGTCCATCTCTCTACCTTTCCTTAGGCCTCCCAATTCCCTGAAACACAACACTGAAATTAGGCCAGTTAATAACATTACAATGACCTCTAAGAGTAAAAGTGAAAGGAAGAGTCACACATCTCTTACTTTAAATCAAAAGCCAGAAATGAATAAGCTTAGTGAGGAAGGCATTTTGAAAGCCCACATAGGCCGAAAGGCCTGTTGAGTCAAACATTTAGCCAAATGGTGAATGCAAAGAAAGAGTACTTGAAGAAAATCAAAATTGCTATGCCAGTGAGCATGCAAATTATGTGTGTGTATATATATATATATATATATATGTATATATATATATATATATATATCAGCCTTATTGCTAATATGGAGAATGTTTTACTGGTCTGTATCAAAGATCAAACCAGCCACACAATGTTCCTTTAAGCCAAAGCCTAAGGCGCTAACTCTTCAATTCTATGAAGACTGTGAGAGGTGAGAAAGCTGCAGAAAAAAAAAAATTGGAAACTAGCAGAGGTTGCTTCTTGAGATTTAAAGAAAGAAGCCATCTAAATAATAGAAATGTACAAGGTGAAGCAGTAAGTGCTGATGAAGAAGCTACAGCAAGTTATCCAGAAGATCTAACTAAGATAATTGATAAAGGTGGCTACACTAAACAACAGATTTTCAGTGTACATGAAACAGGCTTCTGGAAAAGCCATCTAGGACTTTTATAACTAGAGAGGAAAAGTCAGTGTCTTGCTTCAAAGCTTCAAAGGACAGGCTGGCTCTCTTGTTAGGGGCTAACTGGTGACTTAAGTTGAAGCCAATGCTCATTTACCATTCCAAACAATTTAGGACCCTTAAGAATTATGCTCAGTCTACTCTACCTGTGCTCTCTATATAGAACAACAAAGTCCAGATGGCAGCATGTCTGTTTACAACATGGTTTGCTACATATTTTAAGCCCATTGTTGAGACATAGTGCTCAGAAAAAAAGATTTCTTTAAAAATGTTATGGCTCATTGAGAATGAGCCTGGTCACCCAAGAGCTCTGATGAAGACGTACAAGGAAATTCATGTCATTTTCAAGCCTGCTAACACAATATCCATTCAGCAGTCCGTGAATCAAGGAGTCATTTCAACTTTTAAGTCATATTATTTAAGATATACATTTTGTATTTATTAAATAAATAGTGATTCCTCAGATGAAACTGGGCAATGTAAATTCAAAACTTTCTGAAAGGCTTCACTATTCTAGATTCCATTTAAGAACATTTGTGGTTCATGGGAGGAGGTCAAATATAGCATTAACAAGAGTTTGGAAGAAGTTGATTCCAATCCTCATGGATGACTTTGAGGTGTTCGAGACTTCAGTGGAGAAAGTAACTGCAGAGGTAGTAGAAATAGCAAGGGAACTAGAATGAGAAGTGAAGCCTGAAGATGTGGCTGCATTCACTATTTACAATCGCAAAGACATGGAACCAACCCAAATGCCCATCAATGATAGACTGAATAAAGAAAATGTGGTACATATACACCATGGAATTCTACGCAGCCATAAAAAAGAATGAGATTATGTCCTTTGCAGGGACATGGATGAAGCTGGAAGCCATCATCCTTAGCAAACTAATACAGGAACAGAAAACCAAACACCACATGTTCTCACTCACAAGTGGGAGTGGAAGAGTGAGAACACATGGACACAGGGAGGGGAACAACACATACCGCAGCCTATCAGAAGGTGGGGGGCAAGGCGAAGGAGAGCATTAGGACAAATACCTAATGCATGTAGGGCTTAAAACCTAGACGATGGGTTGATAGGTGTAGCAAACCACCATGGCACATGTATACCTATGTAACAAACCTGCACGTTCTGCTTGTGTATCCTGGAACTTAAAATAGTATAGGATTAAAAAAAAAAAAAAGATGTGGCTGAATTGATGCAATCTTGTGACAGAGCTTTCATGGGTGAGGAACTGCTTTTTATAGATGAGGAAAGAGACATTTCTTGGGACGGAATCTACTCCTGGTGAAGATGTTGTGAACATTGTTGAAATGACAACAAAGAATTTAGAATATTACAAAAAATGTAGTTGATGAAGCAGTGGCAGGGTCTGAAAGGATTGATTCCAATTTTGAAAGTTCTACGGTGGGTAAAACGCAATGAAACAGCATCATAGACTACAGAGAAATCTTTTGTGAAAAGAAGAGTCAGTCAATGCAGCAAACTTCATTGTTGTCTTATTTTTAGAAATTGCCACTGTCACCCCAGCCTTCAACAACCACCACCCTGATCAGTCAGCAGCCATCAATGAGGCAAGATCCACCAGAAACAGAAACAGACTAGGACTCTCTGAAAGCTCAGCTGATTGTTAACATTTTCTGGCAATATTTTTAATCAAGGTATGTACATTGTTTTTTAGATATAATAATTTTGAACACTTAATAGACTGCAGTACAGTGTAAACATTTACATGCACTGGGAAACCAAAAAAATTCATGTGACTTGCTTTATTGCAATAATTGCTTTTTTGTGGTTGCCTGGATCAGAGTGCACAGTATCTCTGAGGTATGCCTGTATTTTACATAACTAGAGTACAATGTCAAAACCAGGAAATTGACATTGGTACAATCCATAGACCGTATTCAGATTTTAGTAGTTTTATATATCCATTCATTTGCTTGTGTGTATTTGTGTGTGTATATATATATATATGTCATTTTATGCAGTTTTATCATGTGTAAATTCATGTAACCATCATCACATAACCTCTGATTTTATATTCCAGAAAATACTTGCCACCAATTATTTTGTTACTCTGCAGTATGGTTATTAAAGATAAATACTGAAACTTTTCCTTTATTTACCAATTTTCATTTTAATAAGTTTGTTTATTAGGGGAGAGTTGTGAACATTTATTGAGCACACATTACACGCCAATTCTAGTGCTCGACATGTATGTCTCATTTCAATGTGTGTGTGTTTGTGCGTGCATGTATCAGGAATTCTATTATGTCCAATGCTTTCTTTAATATAAATAAGATCACCTAGCAATATGAAATCATTTTAAATTCTTTCTACCTCTGATTATTCTAAATTCCTTCTACCTCTGATTATTCCTAGAGTTAAAGATCCTAACATCATTTTAAATTAAATAGCCAGCTTCCTATTGGTCATTCATTCTATCCATGGAACTTTTCTAAGAGTGGACTTTATAGGTCTTGCTCTGGCCTTTCCCAAGGAGTAGAGATGACCATTTCATAGCTACAATCCAAGTAAGGAAATATTTGCCATGGTAGATGTTTGCTATGTTGACTTTCAGTTCTTATTGAACATACCATTTTAATTTACGTTGTCCAATGCCTTTGCAGTTATATTTTGGGCGTTGGAAACTGCCTTGTTGTTGTTCTTACAAATATGGTATCATTTTACAGTTTCAATTTTAACTAAAAATTACAAATTCAGCCGGGTGGGGTGGCTCACGCCTGTAATCCCAGCACTTTGGGAGGCCGAGGTGGGCGGATCACCTGAGTCGGGAGTTCAAGACCAGCCTAACAAGCATGGAGAAACCCCATCTCTACTAAAAATACAAAACTAGCTGGGTGTGGTGGTGCATGCCTGTAATCCCGGCTACTCGGGAGGCTGAGGCAGGAGAATCGCTTGAACCTGGGAGGCGGAGGTTGCAGTGAGCCAAGATTGCACCACTGCACTCCAGCCTGGGTAACAAGAATGAAACTCTGTCACAAAAAAAAAAAAAAATTACAAATTCAATTATGGATATGGACCAGATACATTACACAAACATTTCCCCTTTTTGCATCTGTATCAAGTTAAAAGAATCCAGAAAACTGCTTCCCACTAAAAGAAATAAGCAAATAAACAAACCAAACCAAAGCAACTACCAATTCCACATGTGGTTCGGGAATAGGCAGACTCCAAAAGAAACAAAATAATGTTCAAGTTATGCATATAAGTAAATCTACACTGCCCAGTAGCTATTTACAAAGTGACATGTTTATGTAGTAAAAGAAGTGTGCAAATAGTGGTCACAGAATTAGTAACATACATTTTGAATAAAACATTGACAGTTTCCCTGATTGTTTAGCATAGAAAGAAGTTTATGAAGCCAGAATGGAGAAAACATAACTCGTTTCAAAATTTCTTAATTAGAGTCCTTAATGTGTATCTTTTCTAAATAATAGGTTAGTCCTTTATATAGGACCTAGCAAGGTGTAAGAACCTCATGAAAGAGCTGCAAAGAGCTCAGCTGCAGCTGCAGCTTGTCAACTCCTATGTGGCTAGAAACAAGTTTCTCTGTGGTGAACTGTTGGGTGGCCTTTAGGGTTCTCATTCTGAAATAACAAACCAAAGTCGACATATTGGTCACTTCCTAAATTCCAAAGCCCGCGTAATGTCACTAAGTGTCAGTGAAGTGGAACTGAGCCTCTGTCTTAGCCTTTAGGCAAAACTGTCTACATTGCAAAGCTCTATGTTCAGTATCTGCCGATGGAACTTGGGCATAAAGAAAAAGAGACACAGGAGGTAAAAGGATGCCCTAACTCAGAATAATAAGACACATAAATACTCAAACAGGAGATGAAGAATCAGACCAGTAAAACTCTATCAGACTAACCAACTCACCTTCTAACATTTTGTGACTAAACACTTATTTGGTACGCATTAAACACTTTATACATTCTCAAGTTCCAGTAGCCTGAAATAAATCTTAAAAAAAGAGTCTTATAAAGGATTATTGCTAATATTTTATAATTTACCTCTAATTCTTTCATAGTGATGTATGTAGTCTATAATTGACGATATTTAATGATTATCTATAAAACCATTAAAAATTTTCGAGTTTACTTTATGCCAGGCTCTGTGTTTGATTATTTTATAACATTTACTTCATCTAATCTTCATAAACCCTATGATATTGATAGTAATAGTTCTTAAATTTCATAGTTGAAGACACAGGAGATTATCAAGGAAACATGCTCAAAGTCAACCAAGCAGTGGTCAAGCTGAGTCTCACTAACCTTTGTCTACCTCTACCTCTAACGGATTAAAATCTAGAGAGTCATTTTGCATAACTGTAAGAAAATTATATTTTATTTTGCCTCGATTGTGCTGGGAATTTTTAGTTTTTGTTCAAATTTAGATAGATAAATCGCCACAGATATATTGAATGTAGGTTTATTATATAATAATTACAACATATTTACATAATGTATACATATGCATATATATGCATGCACACACACTTGACTATGTACTGACTGATCTTTCTTTTTTTTTTTTTTTGAGACGGAATCTCGCTCTGTTGCCCAGACTGGAGTGCAGTGGCGCAATCTCGGCTCACTGTAACCTCCACCTCCTGGGTTCCAGCGATTCTCCTCCATCAGCCTCCTGAGTAGCTGGGATTACAGGCGCGCACCACCATGCCTGGCTAATTTTTGTACTTTTTTTTTTTTTTTTTTTTTTTTTTGAGACAGAGTCTCGCTCTGTCGCCCAGACTGGAGTGCAGTGGTGCGATCTCGGCTCACTGCAAGCTCTGCCTCCCAGGTTCACGCCATTCTCCTGCCTCAGCCTCCTGAGTAGCTGGGACTACAGGCGCCCGCCACCATGCCCGGCTAATTTTTTGTATTTTAGTAGAGACGGGGTTTCACCATGTTAGCCAGAATGGTCTCGATCTCCTGACCTCATGATCCGCCTGCCTCGGCCTCCCAAAGTGCTGGGATTACAGGCATGAGCCACTGCGCCTGGCCTGATCTTTCTTACAGAGGTAAAAATCCGTATTTAGACAGATAATTAAACTAAGTTATCCCCGTAGTTTTGTATAACCTAGGGGTGGTTTTTAAAGTCCTAGCAAATTTTTAGTTACATATTTTATTTCCTCATTTCTCTATTTCATGCTTCTGTCTTCTAAGAAGCATAATTTAATTCGTAAAAGTATCTGTTTATATATAAAAATATCTATTTATAGGTTTTATAATACTTCAGTATATAAATAATTCACTTGAAAAGGATGTTGGCACCAAAATGGATGGTCTTTTTTAAAACTTAGAACTTATTTGGATTTGTTTGAAGTTAGGTTTCATGGGAGGAAATGCTGTCATTATTTGTATAACATTTTTTTGCAACCTATCCGTGAGAGGTCTGAGTGTTAAATAAAAAAAAATTTCGGAGTTATTTGTATATATGCATGTATTTGTGTATGAAACAAATACCAGCAAATACTTATTGACTATACCAATCTCATGCATACCCTTGCATTCTCCCATGGCTGTCTAACTTCAAACCTGTGCCTTACGATGCATATCCATCTTTGCTTTTAGGTACAGTTTCACCACAGTTTTTAATCATCAAAAAAACACAAACAGATAAACAATAAAAAAAGAGGGTTTTGTTTTTGTTTTTGTTTTGAGACAGAGTCTCACTCTGTCGCCCAGGCTGGAGTGCAGTGGTACAATCTCAGCTCACTGCAACCTCTGCCTCCCGGGTTCAAGCGATTCTCCTGCCTCAGCCTCCTGAGTAGCTGGGACTACAGGCGCACCACCACGCCCGTCTAATTGTTGTATTCTTAGTAGAAATGGGGTTTTGCCACATTGGCCAGGCTGGTCTCGAACTCATGACCTCAGGTGATCCCCCTGCCTCGCCTCCCAGAGTGCTGGGATTACAGGTGTGAGCCACTGCACCTGGTGCCCAGTGAGGTTCTTTATAAGAACAAAACTGAATGTAAACAGTTACGGGACCAGGTGCGGTGGCTCATGCCTGTAATTCCAACACTTTGGGAGGCCAAGATGGGAGCATGACTTGATCTCAGGAGTTCGGGACCAGCCTGGGCAACAAAGTGAGATCCCGTCTCTACAAAAAAAAAAAAAAAAAAAAGCACCACAAGCTAAATAAAATGATGATTCAAAGACTATTTTGCATTCAAAACTAATTTCTAATCAATCCTTATCAGGTAATTGTTCTTTCTGCTTCTTCAATCTGCTAAATACAAGATGTCAAAAGTGAGTAGTTTCAAATGTTTGATTCTGCTTTTGGTAGATCGTAAACTTGAGTAGGTTACATAACCCCTTTAAGATTCTTTTCCATCATGTGTAAAACGTAAAATGCAACTAAATAGTTTATTGGAAATATGTTCTGAGAATGGTTTAATGTATAAACATATAGGGTATTTAACACCTAATTAGTGCTCAAAACCATTAAGAAACATATTGAGGCAGATAGGACATAAGCTATTCATTATTAGTTACAGTGAGTTTGCAGACTGAACTTTAAACTTTCATGGAAATCTCCGGACTCCGATATGACCCTGGACCCCTATGAGACCTCAGTCATCAGTACACTTTATGTGTAACAGGTGTGGCTGACACATCACACCATATGGTACAGAACGTTTCCAACCACAGAGTTGCTGCTGCCTAAAATAACAGTTAACACCTACACTGGTCTTGGTGTGACCGCAGGATGTTGGGGATAAAGTGGATGGGTAATGGGTAGAGGAAATGGTGTGTCTGGCGAAAACAATAAGATGCTGTTGCAAACAATATTGGGAGTTGAAGCAATTTACCTGGGCAAAAAGCAGAAGACATAGCTTAGGGAGGAGAGAAGAGACTAGAACTGAGGTTTACAAGCATGGATGTGGCTGATCACTAGCACTATAACTGCGCTATTTTTGTTATTCCGGCAAGTGTAAACATAGGAAACATTACTAAACTTAGAGCTGTGACAATATTTACCTGTTAAGAGAAGAGGAGGGAATAGGAAAGAGTCAATCACAAAGAAAAAATAACATAAGAATCATAAAGCATTGATTGGACTATAAATACCAGTCATATTTTCTATGAGATGATTTTTAACTGGAATTTTCTTCTGATAATGTGCTTAGAGATAGCGTGTTTTGTAGGTGGAAATAATGGGCAGGTAAAGACACACACAAAAAAAACAACTTTAAGGTACCATGAAGAAAGATGTTCAATAATACCATGTGAAAAATTATCCTGGTGACTATTGATACACAAAGGACTTATTTCATATTGGAAGCTTAAAGAAAGGAATGGTTTGTCCCTGAGTTATTTCTGAACCCTTATCATGACAGAATGGTGACTGTAACAGGAATTTTTGAGACTAGACATAAAAATGGTTCACATGAGAGGAAAAGAAAACTAGCATACGGCAAAAATAATTTCTAGAATAAACGTGACTTGACTGGCTGTGGTTTTACAGACTGTTTTTAAAAGAAGGAACCCGTTTTTATCAGTCACACGACTCTCTACTTAAATTTCAATTTTAGCAACAACACAATCTAAAGGTAAGAATTTATTTTATAAATAGTAGTAAAGAATTTTGAAAATACGGAAATGATATTTTACTCCAGGTTAATATGCAACATTGCTAGCATGGTACACTGGCAACATCAGTAGAGCCAGATAATGAAGAGAAATCTCACAGGAATAGGGCATAGGTTGTTCTTTTATATATAGTTCTCTCACCATACATCTAAAAATTTTAAGTGGAAACTAAATGATGTGTAGGATACAGAGACCCTAATTTATTTTTTTTTTTGAGATGGAGTTTAGCTCTTGTTGCCCAGGCTGGAGTGCAATGGCACGATCTGGGCTCACCGCAACCTCCGCCTCCCAGGTTCAAGCAATTCTCCTGCCTCAGCCTCCTGAGTAGCTGGGATTACAGGCATGCACCACCATGCCCGTCTAATTTTGTATTTTTAGGAGAGATGGGATTTCTCCACGTTGAGGCTGGTCTCGAACTTCTGACCTCAGGTGATCTGCCCGCCTTGGCCTCCCAAAGTGCTGGGATTACAGGTGTGAGCCACTGCGCCTGGCCCAGAGACCCTAATTTCTTATCTGGAATTTGTGGAAAGAAATGTACTTTAAAATTTATTAGTTTTTATTTTAAAATATATGTGTTTATACATACATGAATTAACAGCCTCATTGGCATTTGATGATTCACGCTATAACCCAGCACATTAATATTTCCACAGCAAAATGTATAAAACAAAAACTATGATTAGCTAAGTTCAGGTTTTGGAACCAAACTAATGAAAACATTTTGTTTATAGAGATTTGGTTTTTAGCCTTATGGATAAAGAACTGGGGACTTATCTCCTGTGTCAGTATGTGGATTAAATTATACTCAATTCTTTGTTCAAAACACCTATTCCTCGCTTACTGAGCCCCTCCACATGTGGTTTCATACTGATAATTTATCTGAGTGATTTTACACACATGTTATAGTAAACCTATGTATAGATTGGACAAGGTAAGTTGAATCTCTTCACAGAATATTGTGTTAACAAGTCTGTTGTTGTTGTTGTTGTTGTTGTTATTGTTGTTGTTTTTTGAGACAGAGTTTTGCTCTTGTCACCCAGGCTGGAGTGCACTGGCACGACCTGGGCTCACTGCAACCTCCACCTCCCAGTTCAGGTGATTCTCCTGCCTCAGCCTCCTGAGTAGCTGGGATTACAAGCACCCACCACCATGCCCAGCTTTTTTTTTTTTTTTTTTTTTGTATTTTTAATAGAGATGAGATTTCACCATGTTGGCCAGGCTGGTCTCGAACTCCTGACCTCAGGTGATCCGCCCACCTCGGCCTCCCAAAGTGTTGGGATTACAGGCGTGAGCCACCATGCCCAGCCAACAAGTCTTACTTCTGATTGAGTATGAGAAGTAGACTCTCCCAAAATATAATGGTTCTATGCATTGATAGATTTGGTTTCTTCCACTCTGTCAGTCACTTTTCTCTTTGTCCTCCCTGGTTTGCCCCTGTTCTGCTTGTTTCTTGGGGTGCTGATTCCTGCAACACATGTTTCACCGCCTCCATGGCTAACCAGCTTCCGGGTAGGTGGAGTCAATGGAGCCACTGGGTTGAGATTTGGAAGGTAGGAAGAGGGGAGAAGCCTGTTATTTTGTCTTTCCCCTCTCTGCTTCAGGCTTTATCTCCTGCAGTGACCACACATGCTATGTACTGGTCTGTTTTATTTAATTTTAATATTTATTTTATTGTGATAGGAATACACCATGAGATCTACTCTATTAACAAAGTTTGAAATGTACAATACAATATTGTTAAGTCTAGGCACAATGTTGTACAGCAGATCTCTAGAGCTTACTCATTTTGCATTACTAAAACCTTATCCCCATTTTCTGCTCCTCACTGTCCCTGGTAACCACTATTCTGCTCCTTGCTTCTATGAATTAGACTATTTTAGATACCTCATACAAGTGGAATCGTGTTTTTGTCCTTCCCTCATGCTATGTTGTTTGAACTGCTGCCAAATAGCAACTGCCTCGTGGCAGGCACCAGCCACTGTGGTGCCAGTCCCCATCAAGTGGTTCTGGTAAACCCACCTGCTCCCTTGTTTCCTCTAGCTCTGGGAATAGTACCAGCTTTCTGTTTTGCCCATATCTGAATTGTCTTCTTTCTCCTGACGGACTCTTAGATTTCTCCAACTGTTTGATAAATACCCTCCTCTGTTAACTTCCCTCTATGTAATGACTTGGCACAGAATTTGTTTTCCTGCCTGGACATTCACGAATACATCAACCTACCTTGAATAATATCTACTACACTCTTGTTTCCCTGACAATTTCTCTGTCTTTATTTCTACCTATTTCTGCTCAGTCCCTCCCTCTGATCTAGCCCCAATGCTACTTCTCAAACAAACCATTCAGTCTTATGTTTTAGAGACTGTCCACTATTTGAACAGTTCCTTGCTCAAATATTTTAGAGACTCTCTACTGTCAAATGTCGCTCATTTGACATTACTCAAATGACACCTCCTTTGGAATGCCTTCCTTGAACACATCTTCTAACTTTGTACCCACATCATTATGTATGCTCCACAATATTTCTTACAAAAGAGCAAGAAGCCAAAGTTCAGTCACAGGACCAATAACTTAAAGCCAAAATATAAAGTGGCATACCATTTTAAACATAACACTATATATGAACTTTATAGTAATTATATTTTTATTTGCCAGGTGCGGTGGCTCACACCTGTAATCCCAGCACTTTGGGAGGCTGAGGCGGGCGGATCATCTGAGGTCAGGAGTTCGAGATCAGCCTGACCAACATGGAGAAACCCCGTCTCTACTAAAAATACAAAATTAGCCGGGCGTGGTAGTGCATGCCTGTAATCCCAGCTACTCAGGAAGGCTGAGGCAAGAGAATCACTTGAAGCCGGGAGGCGGAGGTTGTGGTGAGCCGAGATCATGCCATTATACCCCAGCCTGGGCAATAAGAGTGAAACTTGGTCTCAAAAAAAAAAATGTATGTATATATATATGTGTGTATATGTTTTTATTTGATATTTGTAACTTTATGGAGAATGTATTTTATTATATAATGCTGACATTAAAAAATTATAGGCAATGTTAGAGAAATCAAATATTTATATTTTTAGAAAAATAATGAATAGAAGAGTGACATATAACGATCAGAGTACTTTACTCTCAAAAACCAGAAGATTAAAACTAGAAGAGATTAGTGGTTATTGGTAGTTTTAACAGAATTCAGATTAGAAGGCTACATTTGTATGAGAATTATTGTTTCTCAAGATTACAGAATTCTATTTATGTAACCAAAGCAATTAGAATAATTCAAATACTGCCTGTGTAAGTTTATGACCAAGGTTTCCCTCAATTTCCCTCTAAATTGGATATATAGTCTTGCTCTTCACCTGCTTCCCCGGAGTCTCCAATTATGTAAGTAATTCTCAGATAATCGTCTCTTAGTCATGTTCAGTCACGGGAATGTGTCATTTCAGGAATTCAAATTCCTAAATCTATATAATAACAAAATTTTTGAATTTTATGCAAAGCTAACATTTTTCTTTTTCCTTTGGCTCCAACTGAACTCAGATGAGAAAATCAGCACAGAAAAAGGTAGTGTAGATGATTCCTCTCTTTGTCTCGGGAGAGAATCTCAGGGGGTTCTTGGATACATCCCTGCGGAGCCCTGCAACTACAGCTCCTGACATGGGCAATGAACCTGCACTTGTGTGTTGTGTGGTTTTGATTCTTCCTCACCCTCAAACCAGGTGTCTCATATTTTCTGTTAGAGCGCTATATCCCACCTATCACTCTTCATGCATGGCAGCTGTCTTAGTATACGATTGCTGCTGTAACAAATAAGCACAAATTTAGTAAGAAAAACAACAAAAATTATTCTCTTACAGTTTTAGAGGGTTGGAGTCTGAAAAGTCTTATGGAGCTAATATCAAGGTTACAGCAGGGCTGAATCTGTTCCTCTCCTCATCCAGCTTCTCATGTCTGCAGCATTCCCTCACTTGTGGTTTTGTCTTTCCAGCCTCTGTTCCCATGATTGCACTGCCTCCTCCTTTTCTGTACTCAAATCTCCCTCTGCATCCCTTTTATAAGGATACTTGGGGTTACATTTTAAGCTGACTTTGATAATCCAAAATAATCCTTCAATCTCAAGATCCTCAATCTCTTCTCACTTCTCCTAAGTATCTCTTGCCCTATAAGGTAGCATTCACAGCTTCCAATGATTATGACCTGAATATACTTGGAGCCATTATTCGGCCTACTATAGAATCTAGGATGAGTCCAGGTTATTTCCTGCTCTCATCTGGACCCCTTTTACCTACAAGAAACATTCACACATAGTTTATTATATGGATGTGCAATGGGTTCCCAGTGGATCTTTCACAACTCTACCACCACAGGCTTCTGGGGGCAGGATTCTCAACACCTGTTTTTCAAACCACACCTCACCTCCATTCTCCATGCTTTTTTGCTGCATTCTGTGCAGCTGAGCTCTGACAACTGTATCACACAGTCTTCCTCACCCTCTGGCTTCTGTCTGTTTTCAACCATTGGAAAGCATTGGTAGGAGAAGAGAAGCTGGGATGAGAAAGTGGAAAAATTATATAATTCTCTAGCTCCTTCCTCATTTTCAGGTCCTGGAAATGGCTAGAATCTGTCCTGAACTCTTGGCATCTTCTGATACTCAACGATGGAGCATGGCGTGAACATCATCCTGCTGCCCTACACAATATTGTCTATACTATGGGTAGCCAAAAAATCTATTTGCAATTAATAATAAAGAAATAAAAACAAAGTTCTGATTAAATATTCTGCTGTATATTTTCCTAGAATATTGGCTACTTAAATGTTTTCTATATAATTATTAAATAAATATTTATTCTGAAGCGGTCCATCTCTATTCTGATCTAGCCCATGTTGAATTTTTTCTTCAGAAAGGAAAAGAGATTTTTCTCCTGCATTTAATCCAGTGATTATTTTTCATTTAAACATCAGGCATCTGGTTAATACACTCAAGGTGTGCAAAAAGTGTGGCTGACACATCATTTCACTGTATGTTCCTCTGTACAGAACACTTCCAACCACAGTGTTGCTAGCCCTGGAAAGAACATTTAGCACCTAGACCACTGATGTTATTGTAATGATTGTTGGTAATTCTAACTTGTGTCATGGGAAAGGAGAAAGACATTTCTGATGAAAAATAATAAAATTCTACTGCAAGAGATATTGAAAGTCAAATCTGTGTATCTGGCCCAGAAGCAGTAGGTTTTACTTAACAGAGGAGAAGGAAATCAAAACTGAGATTTGCAAGCCTGGATGTGGGTGACCACTGTTAACTATCACATTAGTGTCATTATCATTTGGACAAGTAGGACCACAGGTAACAACATTAGCTTCAGAATCATAAAAGGATTTTTTGTTGGAAGAGGAAAGAGGGAGGAATGTAGAGACAGATAATAATGTGAAATAACATGAGGCAGGAAAAATTTTGATGTAATGAGAATAAGAAATAATATAAGGATGGAAAAATTCTTGATACAAGTTATACATATGATTATGTAAGTATTATAATCATGTTCTGAACATGCATTCTTTGAGATTTTGTCTCAATTGGATGTATTTAGGTAACGTAATTTGTAAACAGAAATAATGGGCAAGTGCATGCATATAAAGAAAACCCCTGAATACCTGTCATACTGCCTATTTATATAAGTCAGAATCCTTTACAATCTTGAACTCATTCTGCTTAGAAAAATAAAATGTGATTTGATAATAAGATTTCCAGAAAACACATTCAGGCATTTATACTAGAGAAACAGGAAGCTAGACCATTTTAAAAATCATTTTTCTGAAACTGTAAGTGACTAAAACAGCCATGCATACGACGCAGCCATATAAAAGAATGAGATCATGTCTTTTGCAGCAACATGGATGAAGCTGGAGGACATTATCCTAAGCAAACTAACACAGAAACAGAAAACCAAATACTGCATGTTCTCACTTATAAGTGGGAGCTAAACATTGAGTACATGTGGACACAAGAGAACAATAGAAACCAGGACCTGCTTGAGGGTGGAGAGTAGAAGGAGGGTGAGGATCAAAAAACTACCTGTTGGGTAGTATGCTTATTGCCTGGGTAATGAAATAACCTGTAAACCAAATCCCCAGAATACTCAATTTACCCATGTAGCAAATCTCCACAGGTACCCCCTAAACCTAAAATTAAAAAAAAAAAAAAAACTGATGCTAACATGTTTTTACAAAAAAAAAAAAAAAGAATTGTAAAACACAATGAAAATAGCATACATATCTGAGAAGCCATTTATCATATTTAACATTCCCTTTAAGAAAGAGTATGCCTCTGTGCAAATTTGCTATATCTAATTCTCCCAGGTAAGAAAGTTGTTCATACAGGAAAAAACAAAACAAAACAAAAACAGCCATGATTTGCATTACATGTTAAAAGAAGTAACATTTTCTTAGCAATCAGTAGCAAATAACTTTACTTAAGTTGCAGTTTTTGGAAGGATATAATTTAAAACTAAGGACTTATTTTGCAAATAGCAGTAAGTGTTTTTAAATCAATGGTTACCATTAAACACAGCTTATATAGCATACACAAGTTAAGCAATAGGTCAGAAAATAAATAGGAATCAAGACAGCACTAGTTCAGGGACTGTTCTTGAATTCATAATATGTGGACCAAGAAGAGATGAGGAAGGTAGAGTCAGAAATTGCTTTTGTGTAATTTTGAGGAGGCCATACCAAAGCTTAACAATACCAGATGCCTATAGATGGTAGGGAGCATGGAAGTCCACCAAATACTTTAAATATTAGCCTTATAAGTGGCTTTTTTGATAAGACAGGCACCATTTTCAGACTGTAAATGGCTTGGAAACCTGAAAACCTGACATGGATTATTTTCACAGGTCAAATGGAATGGCTTGAGTTGGCTGATAAGACTGGAATAGTAATACTATCACCTAGGAAAGCGCACACAGTGTGAGGCTCAACTGACAGCTACAAGAGAGGGTCAAATATCCATTGTAGTTAATCTGCCAAAAGTGAGTAGGGGCAATACTCTGTGCAATGTGGTCTCCTCCTCCAGAAAACAATAGGATCATCTTAGGCAGGGGCCACAAGTCTGGCATGCAGTGGAAGCCTCTGCATAAGAAACAGTCCTTCACTCTCTGCCAGTCTGTGATGGTCGCTGTGTTGTCATGTCCAGAATAACGATAAATCCAGGCAGCACTGGTAGAGATCAAATAGTGCACAGACTTTAAACCTTTCACAAAATTTAACCTGAAAGGAATCACAGATGTACATGTAAAATACAGATGTCCACATTCTCTGATGAGACCAGTTGGAATTAAGCTGTTGATTGAGTCTGCACTAACTGATCAATATTTTCTGTAATCTAAAACTTTTCTAAAACATAAAGTCTACTAATTTTTAAAAATCAGAGGGACTAATTGAAGTAATATCATAAAATAAATAAAAATTATAATTTCTAAATAGTATATCACAGTTAAGACTGTATTCAAATACATTTTAATTGTGATTCTCAGAATCACCTGTGAAATATTTTTATACAATTTTAGAAAAGAAATAAGTGAAGTAAAAAAATCATTTTTATATAGGCTGTTTGCATATCATAACATAATCAATCAATGGCAGAACTGAGTCCCAAATTCACAAATTCAGCTTCCAAATTCTACTCTCCTTCATTCTTTTCCACCATGAAGTGGGAAAATAATAATAAACTCAGTAAAAAAACACCACCACCTATCCAAAACCAAAATAGCAATTGATTTATTTAGGGACTAAGTTCTCCCCTATAATAAAAATTAAAATGACTATCAAATAGGGAGTTAATAACATTTATTTACATTTTTCCCTTTTCCACTTCCTCCTTGCCTTTCTTAGCTCAGTGAATGTATTAAAGGTCTAAATATTTCATGCAAGAATTAGAACCAGTAGTGGGGATACAGTTAAATGGGTGAGTCTCAGTGAGTCTACAGTTCCATGTACCCTGCATGTTTGAGATAGATCAGAAACCCACCTCTACCTTTGGAACATCAAATATCTAAAAAACAAAAAACAAAAAAAAAAACACTCTGTGAGGCCAACATTTGCCTTTGTATTTATTTCATTCACTCTGCTTAATTTCTTCTTCAGGCTTGACTTTTATTTTCTCATTTGTTGCTACTGCCATGCCCTAACCACACAAAACTAGACTTAATGGTGAGTCATCTGAATGATTTTGTTTCCACTTATTTCTTATTTTCCATTACATACGCCTAATTAACTGTGGCATGCAGCTAAATTAAATTTCATCCTCTCTTGTCACTAAGTATGCAGAAAAGAATAATTAAAATTTTTAAAAAGAAACTTCATCTTCTCTTTTTCTGTATCCAGATTGCATATTCTGAGGATAGAGGTCAAACTTCCTGGTGCTAATTCATATCAGGCTCTCAAATTTCACCTTGGTTATCACTGGAAATTGACCATTATTTTACTTTTTTTTTTTTTTTTTTTTTGTCAAATTTTATGGTGGCACATGCCTGTAATCCCAGCTACTCGGGAGGCTGAGGCAGGAGAATCACTTGAACCTGGGACGGGGAGGTTGTGGTGAGCAGAGATCATGCCATTGCACTCCAGCCTGGGCAACAAGAGCGAAACTCCGATTCAAAAGAAAAAAAGAAAAAGAAAAATTTCTTATTCTCAATACCAAGATATTTTGTTGTTATTTTCAAATTTTGATCACTGCCCTTAAACCATCTCTCTTACAGGAAGTGAGCAAAGGCCAAAAGGATAAAGATACTAAAAGGCTGTGATAAACAGAAAATGTCAAAGGCTACCCTAGAGAAACTTATAAACATTTATACCCATATACCGACCTAGTCACTAAATATCCAAACAAACAAAGCACAAGAACAGAAAACATATTATAATTTTAAATATAGATTACAAGTGTAGTGAAGTGATAATTTAAGAAATACAGAGAACATCCAAGGACTATTATTTATAATAGTCCTGAAAAGAAAGCAATTAAATGTCCATCAAAGGTAGAGTAAGTAAACTGATTGAGAGTATATCATACAAAGAAATTACATACACAAGTAAACTACAGCTGTCCACAGCAACACAGATAACTCTAATAAATACAGAATAAAACAATGCAAAAAAAGTATAGTTTCATTCTATTCACACAAATATAATTAAAATAAGCAAAAAAGCTACTAAGAATATGTGCATAAGAAGCAAGAAAATCAGAAGAATGATTAATTCTAGGAGGAAGCATTGTAATAAGGAGGATCAATGCAGGAAACACTCTGGGGTGTGGTAATATCTATCTTCACTTAACTTTTATCATTATTCATTAATCTCTACATATATGTTTTCTGTCCTTTCCTGTATGTTTGTCATATTTCAGAGGGAAAAATATTAATTGATTTCTTTATCTAATTGGTAATTTTTATTATCATAAAAGTTTATCTTAAAAAGAGTGGAGGGTATACAAATGCAGTTTTGCATATTATCTCACTTGATATTAGAGGTATGACTAAAATAACATTCCATTGTAACTGTGAACTTTGAATACCTGGTTTCTCAAGTAACTCAACAATTCCCGCAACACCTAACCCTAACTACATGCTTCGGATAAGGTAAACTTAAACTAAATCAGCTTCCCCCGATGGTTGAAACAAACATTTTCTTCCTGAAATAGTATCTCTGGAGCCAGACATCATGTGGATTTGCAGGTTGCATTAACACCACCACCGGTTAAAAAGATCAGCAGGTCAAGATTTCATTTTAAAATAGTCTAAATTAGTAATATTTCTTGTCACCTAGCAGGAAAAAATACAAACTTAATTTGTAATGTTCTCTAGAACAACCCATTTCATCCCAAGCTTAATGATTTACCATGAATAAATTAGTGAGAAAGATGAGACACTCAGAGCTAGAAACAAATAAAAAACTAAGCACACAAGCAAAGTACCTGAAAAAGAACCAGTAGGAACAAAAAAGACAGAAGATACAAAATAACGGCTAGGCACGGTGGCTCACGCCTATAATCTCAGCATTTTGGGAGGCTGAGGCAGGCAGATCACCTGAATTCAGGAGTTGGAGACCAGCCTGACCAACATGGTGAAACCCCATCTCTACTAAAAATACAAAAATTAGCTGGGTGTGGTGGCAAACGCCTGTAATCCCAGCTACTCAGGAGGCTGAGGCAGAGAATCGCTTGAACCTGGGAGGTGGAGGTTGCAGTGAGTCGAGATCACACCATTGCACTCCAGCCTGGGTGACAGAGCAACACTCCTTCTCCAAAAAAGAAAAAGATACAAAACAACCATTACCTCAATAATCAGACACATGGTATAAATTAATTATATTTACCATGGTTAAGGGAACATAAGACAAATTTGGAAATGTGTTTAGAAAACAAAAAACTCTTTAAAATACATAAATTTATGGAGTTGTAAAAGAACTAAATATAATTTTTTGAAAGACAAAATAATATATTGGATATATTTAATGTCTACTTAGACATGGATGAAGAGAGAATTAATGAATTGAATGACATTTCTGAAGTCATTTTTCAAAACACAGCCCATAGAGACAAAAAGACAGCATGAAAAAGAAATTAAACATATGGCAGTTTAGACAAATGCCTCCAGGTAGCACAATTTAATCTAATTGTGTTAAAGGGTTATATTAAAATTGTGATATACTACTGTTGAATTGAAACTTTTATTATTATTAAAAGACCCATCTTCTTACTACATTTTTCCTTAAAGTGTGTTTTGTCAGATATCAGGAGCTATGATACTTTAGTTTGATTAATGTTTGCATTACATAAATGTTGATCTTCTATTTTCAACCATTTCACATCCTTATCTACTAGATGTAATTTTTGTAAATAACCTGTAACATTTAAAAAAAAATTTTTTTTTGAAATGGAGTTTCAATCTGTCACCCAAGCTGGAGTGCAATGGCGCTATCTCAGCTCACTACAACCTCTGCCTCCCGGGTTCAAGCGATTCTCCTGCCTCAGCCTCCTGAGTAGCTGGGATTAAAGGCATGCACCACCACCCCCAGCTAATTTTGTGTTTTTAGTAGAGACGAGATTTCACCACATTGGTCAGGCTGGTCTCGAACTCCTGACCTCAGATGATCCACTCACCTTGGCCTCCCAAAGTGCTGGGATTACAAGCATGAGCCACCATGCCTGGCCAACATTTAAAAATTTTTAAGAACCCATTGTGATAATTTTTAATTGTTTTTCCTGGAACATTTACAGAGTTTACCTTTACTGTTGATATGTCTGATTTTTTATAATTTACATAAATTTATGCTTTCTACTTGTCCTTGCCTGATCTTACATCTCTCCCCCACTCCACCCACCCTTATAACTTCTTTTGAATGTACGTATTTTTCTCAATCTATTTTTTCTTCTGTAATTTTTGAAATTATACTTTCATCATTTTACTACTCACTCTAGAATTTAATCCATGTATATGTGAATTATTAATATCTGAAGTTGATCATCATCTTTGCACTCTTCCAAAACAACTTAAGACCCAACAATGCTCCATAGTCTGCCAATGAAATTATATGCTTTTGTTATGAAGTTTATTTCTATCCATCAAAGGAGAGGGCAGTTGACCTGTGGTTACTGTGGTGTGTATGTCTCAGAGCACACATTAGACTATAAAAGAAATTTCACATATGCACACTTTAGTCCTTTCAATGATAAAAACAAATTATGCTCATCAGAAACAGTAACACAAAAATAGAAAACCACATATGAAAAATACAAATTTAACAAGTTAATAACCAAAATATTATTACATTAGAATCTTTTCAGGTCAGACATATAATCTTATTCTATTACAAACACACATATAATTATAGAATTCTTTCTACCAAAATATAAAGTTATACTATGTAATACTTTTACTTTTTTCCACTTAATGTATCATGGAAAATTATCCACATAAATACCTGAAAAGCTATCTCATCTATGTTTAATGACTGTAAAAATTTTATTATAGAAATAAGTACTAATTGCTTTCATTATTTAATTTGACAGCTATTTTACTTTTTAAAGTGAAACATCCATTGGTCATTTGAAAAATTAGATAAAGCTATGAATAATTATGTTAGAGATTATATCGAGGGAATAGGGTTGTATGTTGTGTTCAACTGAATCATCTACAACGAGCATAAATATTTACAATCACAAAAAAGGTATTTCTGAAAATCAGTATCTGTTACAATCATTCAAATGCAATGTCATTTATTTATATTACGTTATTTAGTGTATTGTTTTCTAATTTAAAAAAATAGCAATTAAGGCAAAGAGGAAATCTTTATGGTTAATATTTAAAATTTTATCTTTAGAAATAAAAAAGTGGTTCATCATACATAAAAGAAAAAACAAATTTAATTTGTAAGAGTACATTATCTTTAATTTTCTTAAGTCAAAAACATAGTTTACATATTAGCCTTACTGTAAACATCCTCTCTGATGTCGCAATATTAAGACTTCTGTTGCCTTGGTCCCATCTCATTCTGACCCTGTGCTCATTGGCCCTTAAAATTTAATCTGAACAATGGAACCAGAGACATCAGCACTGTCCAGGCTCTCTGATGATCTTCATCCTTCGCCAGCGGCATTTCATGAAATAAATACAGGTAAAACCAGATTCTGCTGTTATTGCTAAATCATCTCTTCTTTTGATGAGAAAATAATATTAAAAATAATGAGTTCATAACCAGGTACTTTTAGAGGAGGATTTGAAAATCTTTTGTCTTTATAAATGAGTTCAGGATTTTCTAATTAGAGGGGACTTAAATCTCAGAAAATTATAGTTTGGTAAGTAAATATTTACAGTTGCACTAGGTTTAATATTATTTAGGGTAATGTTATTGACTTTTGGTGAATGTCATTGACTTTTGGTGTCTATGAGTTCTGCTTCACTTGTACTGAAGGAATACATGCAATATGTTGTGGAAGGAATTTATTTAGTGAGAATTAGATAACGGCTTTTCATGCTCCTTTCATTAGGATTAAATTCAACTATAAGAGGAGGCAGAAATAGGCATCTAAATTAATTTGAATATTTCTACTCTTGCTTCTATTTCCAATTTTACTGCAGATGCTAATGCCCATTATATTCTTACAATTACTATTCTACACCACTGGTATTATTACTACTACTAAAGAAAAACACATATTGAGTGGTTAATATGTTTCAAGCACTATGCTATTGACTTTATATACATTAACTTAATCTCTACAATAGATCTATAAATGATTATTGTATTGTTACCTGTATATTATAGACAAGGAACTAAGAATTTTTTTAAAAGAGTAAGAATTTACCACATTTCACAAAGCAAAAAAAAATGGAGCCAATTTTAAAACTTTCTTATGATTATAAAATGTGACAATTTGTATCACATATAATATGCCGTTTAATTATATGTTTATGTATAAGTATGTGTATATACATATAGCTGGATTATAGTTGTTGGATGCATTTTTTTTTATCTTTTTTAGAGTTTTCTGAGGAAAGTATAATATACTCAGACCTCAAAGTTCATTGTTCTTCAAATATCCAGAATGGAAAAATAACTAAAACTTTGAAAACAAAAGGTAAAAACCATTTAAAACTCTAGATTCACTTTTTGGCTTAAATATTTTAATGAACTAATCATGAAAACAAATATTCTTGGGCTAATGTTTGAATCAGGATTGATTTCTTGTCCCTACACTTTTTAATGGGTCATAGTAACCTACAGTGCTCTGTTAAGAGCAAATGAGAATGGTCAACCAGGCAGCGATGGCCACGATGACTTAGAATGGTGTACCAAGATCATGGAAAAAGAATGTTTCATACACAATTTCCTGGTTTTGATATTTTAATTTCGAAAAAGTTAAGTGTCTTTTTAGTGCTTCAGTATTTCTACAAATGGAGGATGTGAGATACCTCATGATGAACATGATGAAGTAACTTTTATCAAAACGGTCACAGAATACCTGTCTGGCCAACAGCAAAAGTTGGAGTTTTGTTCTTAACCTAGTTCTATTACAAAGATGAAAGATATAGTTAAAAAAAAAAAAAACAATTAGGGAGTGTAGGCAGCTGCGGTGGCTCACGCCTCTAATCCCAGTTCTTTGGGAGACCAAGGCAGGCGGATCACCTGAGGTCAGGAATTCGAGACCAGCCTGGCCAACATGGTGAAACCTCGTCTCTACTAAAAATACAAAAATTAGCAGGGCATGGTGGTATGCACCTGTAATCTCAGCTACTCAGGAGGCTGAGGCAGGAGAATCACTTGAAACTGGGAGGCAGAGGTTGCAATGAGCCAAGATCACGCCACTGCACTCCAGCCTGGGCGACAGAGCGAGACTCTGTCTCAAAAAAAAAAAAAAAAAAAAATTACAGGAGGGAAATGAACTAAATCCACAGTAGGATTTCTGAAGCGCTCTTTTGTAGCCTTTGGAAGAGTTCTTTACTAGGGCAACTTGTTAGTTCATAAACAGTGCATATCTACATCAAAATATTAATATCTTCTCAGGATGCACCTAAATCTGCAAAATAATTTTTAGAATTACTCCCCACAAGCTGAGGTATATTTTCCCACAGCACGGTGCTCCCATGAACTTACATTTTACACCAATTCAAGTGGGTTAAATATTCTTGGTGAAAGTTCTTTTTAGTATCAACTCCTGAATCTGGTTTCCATTGATGACATTAGCCAACTTCTCTCTTTTTGAACAGTGTCTCCATGGTGCATTGTTGCTGTGATATTTGCCTTCCTTTATTTAATCGCTCTGGTAATAGTTGCAGCTATGGTAGCTAAGAGTAAGTATTTTTTAGAGCAACTTTATTAATTTTTTAATTACTAAAATATAATTTTAAATAGCCTTTAAATTTGGTTCTAAGGTTTTCATCAAGATATTTTTCTCATTCGTTATTTTAATTATATACAAGTAATTTTATCAATTCAGTTTTTTGAGTTATCAGCAATGGCATAGGGCCCGGTGTCCTCATAAAAAGATGTTAGTGGATAGCTGAGTAATTCAATAGAAACGGAAAATAGTACCAGTATTCTATATTTTATTATATTGTTATTGACATTAGATTCACAAGCTGTGAGATGTAATAAAATGTGAAAATGTTTATAGATGTTATTGGTTTGGCAGTTAAAAGTTAACTTATTATGGCATTAAGTTCAGATCATTTGAAAGAGCAATTTAATAGAGGCAATAGAAGATGGTGGGTACAGAATCATCAAAAAATGAAAGAAAATGATCAAGATATCAAACTGAGTCTGCATATTGCTTGCACTAAATTTGTCTTAATATTATAAAACATATAATCTTTTAAAATAATAAATTTATCAAATACTCCGTACTATAAGAAAACTAGAAACATGAAGAAGTTCTTTTAATACAGAAAGTTAAGATGAATTTGATTCATTAAAAAAAGAAAAACAACCCAAAACATATGGAGGCACAGATAGATATAAACCAATTCTAATCTCAAAGTGAACTATTTTAGTATACAAAAGAGTATGTAACTTTTAGTAATAAACATAAACTTTTTTGAAATGTATGATTTCCTATGAAGATACGTACTATGATAAAATGACTTGGGAAAAAAGAGACAATTTGAATAAATATTACTACATACTGCAGAAAAAATAAGTAAGCTAATCAAAGACGTGCCTCCAAATAGACACCTGGCTGATAATTTTTAAAGAATGAATTTGAGGCTGAGCGTGGTGGCTCACGCCTGCAATCCCAGCACTTTGGGAGGCTGAGGCAGGAAGATCACCTGAGGTCAGGAGTTCGAGACCAGTCTGGCCAACATGGTGAAACCTTGTCTCTACTAAAAATAGAAAAATTAGCTGGGCATGGTGGCAACCGCCTGTAATCCCAGCTACTCGGGAGGCTGAGGCAGGAGAATTGCTTGAACCTGGGAGGTGAAGGTTGCAGTGAGCCGAAATCACACCACTGCACTCCAGCCGGGGCAACAAAGTGAGACTCCATCTCAAAAACAAAAAAAAAGGAAAGAAAGAACTCAAATATATCTTAATAACAAAAAATGACTACTAGATAAGCTGTTCAGTATCTACCAAAGGATGAAAGATTCTCACCCCACCCCACCTAAAATCAGTAAAATTAGTTTAGGATTATTTCTACATACAGGAAAATATTTTAGGACAATATTCCTTACAAGCAGAAAAAAATCCTACATAAAAGAGCCAACATAATACATCACTGTTATAATGATAAAATTCTGGTTTAACTTGGGGATAAAAATTTGTTCACTTATCAAGAGATGTTTCAATAGGAGAAAACGAAATAAATACAAACGTATTTAACTTGATTAAGAGTATTTATAAGAGCCTTCAGCAAATATTATCTTTCACAGTGAAACATTATAATCATTTTCAATCAGGAAGACAAGGATGACTGCTATAACGATTAGTATTCAACATTTTTTTGCATGTCTTTGGCAAGGAAAAGCCACAATGTAAGAAAACCTAGTTAGACATAATATAAACTGGAATTGAAATTAACGACTGAAATTATATGCAGATGACGCGCTTTCTTATCCAGATGGTTAAAAAAGAAACTACTGGAAAGAAACAATCAAAATAAAAAGAACAGTTCAATAAGTAAACTCAATCCAAAATTAAAATAGCTTTCTTATATACCAGCAAGATCTAATATCCAATTTCCAGGTCCACTTTTCAAGCCTCTTATTTGACATTTCTTCTTAGATATCTTTAAAAACACCTGGTACATTACTTTCAAACACTTTATATTCCCAGCCCTGGTCCTTACTAGGATCAAGAAAAAAATCACATACTTTAATACTGTTAACTTACCCTGCATCTGTTGACCGAATGTCTAGTGAGGTGACGCTAGGGGCCATCTGTGTTATCTCACAGCCACTGAATATCTCGGCTCACTGAGCCAGTGTAATTCTCCACATCTGCACTCCTACCCATCTAATCTGAGGCAATAATCTCCCTCTCTGTCTACTCCATAAACCCCCAAGTGATATTACTATGCCTACCCTTGATTCTTTCTAATCGATTTCCAGAATTGTCTCTTCAAAATGCAAATTTTATAAACTCACTTACCTTTACTGATTAGTTTCTTAACACTGTGGATTCAGTGTAAATTTTAAAAGCCTGAACATGGTTTACAAGGCCCTTCCATACTTGGTCCACGGCTCCCTTCCCCAGCTAAAAGCACACCCTTTCTCCCGAACCAGCCTCCAGCCACAGTTGTTGTCTTCTAGTTCATTGAATGTAACATGGTTAGTGTGACTGCATAACTATTGTGCAAACAAGGATAACTGTAAGAATGACAGCAGATCATATTAACAATTACTCTGGGACAACAGGCATAAATCAGGATTTCTCTGGGAAAATTTGTGTGAATTGTAACTTTAGCCTCGATCCTTCTAGCCACAGAGCATGTGCACAGACTCCTTTCATTCTGTGACAGGTAAAAGGAGAAGTCTAATTATTCTGTTATAATTAGGCCAAATTTCTCTGTTGTGATATCTTATGTACCAGTTATTTGTAGCATTTTCCAGTCTCATGTGTATAATTATTTCTGTGATTATGTACTCAATGGCTGACTTCTGCTGGATTATCTTCATGAGAACAGAGCCTTTGTCTTTATTTGCTCAACATTTTATCTTCTGCTTTTGAATAGTATGTTGACACATGGTAAATATTGAGCAATTACAATTCACACAAATTTTCCCAGAGAAATCCTGATTTATGCCTGTTGTCCCAGAGTAATTGTTAATATGATCTGCTGTCATTCATACAGTGAAATTTTTTTATTAAATAAACTGATATACCTAATAATGTATATGGCATATATATGAGACTATGATACTTTATGAAAAGGCATAAAGAAAGTCATTAGTGAAGACATTATTATAAATTGAATATATATTAAATGTATCTTGGTGGGAAGATGAACACTGAGATAATACTGTTGTAAATTCATTCAGCACTTACGTAATTTCAACGCAAGTGTATTTTCATGATAAATCAGTTCACTGTAAACTATACATAAAAGTAAAATTTCATGAGATTAATACATAGTGAAATATATTAACACAAGATGTAAGGATCTAGCCTTTCTAGAAATAAGGCTATAAGTGATTTCACATGATACTTTTATAAAGTAAATGTATCAAAATAAAAGAAAGGAACCTAATAATAAAGTCATATGCAAATAGGTACAAATAATGTATAATAAAGTCATATGCACCTGTGTACAAATAATGTGTGCATATATATGTGTGTGCATATATATAAAATAAGATACAGTAGGCTCTTCAAAATGACAGATATCTAACAATAGGTATGGAAAAATAATTTTTTTAAGAATATAAAAACTAAAAAAGAATTTCCAGGTAGACTTCAGTGTTAAAAATAACAGACCAGGAAAAAAATAGTTGAAACAGTTTGAATACATATTCAAATCCATATAATATTATCAACAGTATAACAGTCAAATAAATACAAAGAATTTTTTTAAAAGATGAGCCAAGGTTACATAAGTAGGAAAAATGTCCAACTTCAAAGGTAATCATGGAAATGAGAATGAATTTTAAAATACATCCTTTGCCCATTGAATTGACAAAAATAATACTTTTCCTCATAGGTCAATGTGTGGAGAATGGACCCTCTCATACAAATTTGATGTGTGAAACTGTCAAGTTATATTTTACTTATATTTTACATTTACTTATACTTTAAAAATAAGAAAAAAGTATGTATGTACACATACAAACACATACACATGTATAAATTTACCTAATTAAGTCAGAAAGACATGCAATAATCTATTAATGTGGAAGCAAGGGTTAGTATGGAAGCAATCAATAATCTGTTGCTATGGAAACAAGAAAGAAGTAAATTTATTCATAAGCATGCAAAAAAATTGAAAACGGTCAAAAAATATATATACACAGCATTTTACAGTGATCTTTTATTTTTGCTGACATAAATAGTGTTAGAGGGACCATGAAGGGAGGTGTTCTTCGCTTTTTACAGTATATATTCAGTTTCTTTTGTAAAGTAAATTCATGTGTTACTTGTTTAAAAGAGAAAATAATTGAAAAAGGAAATTATGCTCCATAAATGAAGAAGCTGTACAGGGACATGTTAGACACAAGGTCATAAATATCAGATGTAGCAGTATGGCTTAGGCCTAAGAATCTTTTTTTTTTTTTTTGAGAGGGATTCTCACTCTGTCACCCAGGCTAGAGTGCAGTGGCATGATCTTGGCTCACTGCAACCTCTGCCTTCTGAGTTCAAGTGATTCTCCCGCCTCAGCCTCCCGAGTAGCTGGGCTTACAGATGTGTGCCACCATGCCTGGCTAATTTTTGTATTTTTAATAGATACAGGGTTTCACCATTTTGGCCAGACTGGTCTCGAACTCCTGACTTCAGGTGATCCACCCGCCTCGGCCTCCCAAAGTGCTGGGATTACAGCCGTGAGCCATCGCGCCCCACCGTATGGCCTAAGATTCTAATGGATACTCCTCTGTAATGATGTTGTGCTGTTTCAGCCCAGATATATATGTTGAAATATATTAACAAAAGAGGTAGGGATATAGCCTTTCTAGAAATAAGGCTGTGAGTAATTTCACATGATAAGTTTATAAAGTAAATATATCAAAACAAAAGGAAGGAGTCTAATAATAAAGTCGTATGTCTCTGTGTACAAATAATGTGTGCATATATATGTGTATGTCTATATATAATATGATACAATAAGTTCCTCAAAATGACAGATATTTAACAATAGATTTTGAAAAATATTTTTTTAAAAGTAAAAAATAATTTCTAGGTAGATTATGGTGCTAAAAATAACAGGTAAAATATAAGTAAATATGTGTGTGTGTGTTTGCATGTATGTGTACATATATAGAGAGAGGGTATTATTCAGCCTTAAAAAAAGGAAATCTTGCCATTTTGAAAACATGGATGAACTTGGAAGACATTATGCTTAGTGAAATAAGCTAGACACAGAAAGTATTGCATGATATCACTTATATGTGGAATCTTTTTTTTTTAAGTTGAACTTAGAGAAACAGAGAGTAGAATAGTGGTTTCCAGAGTCTAGGCAGTAGAAGAAATGGAGAGATATCGGTCAAAGGATACAAACTTTCAGTTAAAAGACGAATAAAATCTAGAGATTTAATGTTCACCATGGTAATTATAGTTAACAATAATGTATTGGACTCTTGAAATTAGCTAAGAGAGTAGATCTTAAGTGTTCTCACTACACACACACACACACACACAAGGTAACTGTGTGAGACGATGGACATATTAAGCTGCTTGTGGGAATTATTATGCAGGTCTACTTACACCAAAATACCACAATGTACACCCTAAATATACACAATTTTTGTCAGTCATACTTAAATAAAGCTGGAAAATAATACAATTTGATAAAATGAATTACCACTCCATATAGAAGACTATTTTATTGCTAGAGCGAAGCTGTGTTTTGCAGCAACTGGACATACTACTTTGATAATTACACCTTGGTAATGTTTGAGAACACTAGCATAGTTTAAGTGTAGTGAATACTTACTTTTAAATGCAATAAAATATAAATTGGTAAAATATCCTGATAAACAGAAGCTTTTCCCTCTGTTTTACTATTATCAAACTTTGTCCTAATAACCAAAAGGGAGGAGAGAAGCAGTTGAACCATTAGAAGTAGTTCCCTGCATCAAATAAGCTAATCCTATCTGTGAATTACCATTTAGAAGGGAAACCTTCAGTGGATAGTAAGGGCTTAGCATAAATGAACCAGAAATCATCAAATATATGACAGAAATAGAAGAGGAAATTCTAAATAAACAAGAATATTCTTGGGTAGAAAAATAATTCATACATGGCTTGCTGATGCAGTGATGACTTAAGACTTAGCTTGATTATTTGGTTTCTCATTAGTTCATTTTGAACAAGATAGGGAAGTGGTTGTTTCACGTTCAACTAAGATCATGTCCATGACTAGCCACATCCATCCTATGAGAATATATTTAAAATACGGACTAACCCAATTTGGGAACAAAATGGAAAATTGCAAATTTGAGCAAATGGAAAACTGGTGACAATATTTTCTTCTTTTTCCATTAAATCATCATAAGAAAAATACTCAACTTCAATACTCTGGGTCTGGCAAGGGAACGATTCAGCAATACTTATGACATTTATTTCCATGAGTCTAGCAATGCATCTGGTACTCAAGCTGGAATAACATGGTTCCGATAACTTAAAATCATGGGGACATGAGTTTGTACAGGACTAAACTGAAACCTTGTGGGTAAAGTATTATAAGATTTTGTTACCGGACAAGGATCAGATCTGATCTCAGTAAAGCAGAAATGCAGACAGATTTCTTCTACAATTCCTGTCAAGTCTCCCAAATCTTTTATACGTGACCACGGACCATTAAGACTAAAATTAATTCAAATTAGGGATATTCATTCTTATTTTAAAAATTCAAATTGTGCCATCTCTAGTGCCAGATCCATAAAAATATTATAAAACACATCAATGCAAAATCATGTAGTTTAAAGATTTCATATATGAAGGTAGTTAAAAATATAACTGATTAAAAAAAGTACAATTGTGTAAATGGTATAATTTTGTATAATTTTAATGTTAATGAATTAGAATTTTAGCATATAAATAATTCATAGCCTCTGAAGATGATTGAAAGGGTACCATTATTCAAGGTATGCTTTGGGGGTGTTTACTCTGGAGGCAATTTGTGGAAAATACTGGAAAGTGAAAACTAGAGAAGAGAGTTTGTATAATATTAAAATAGCTCAGCATAAAAATAATGACAATCTGAGTAGGAAAAAGCTATGTTACTGTGAAGAAGGAAACAGATATATGAAGCATTGTCGTGATAAACAGTACTTTGTGACTGATTAGATGTACACTATGTCTAAGGTGTTTGCTGCAAAAATAGCATAGGTTGTTTTTTCCTGACTGCCTGGGTTAACTAACTGCTTAGAATAACATCAATCATATATACAAACATGTGCTTATTAAATCACCAGTCATTGACTCATAAATATATTTCATAAGTAAAAGTTCATACCTTAATATAAATTGCAAATGATAATTTACAATTTGTTCTTCATTCAATTAAAAGAATGAATGCATAAATTGTGTGTAAGAAATTTTGGATATCTGTTTTATTTGCCATCCCAAACGTTTGAAAATGATAATAGTATTTTCTTTTGCAAATATTGTGAATTTCAGTTCATTGTCTTGAAGAGATCCTGAATAAGGCAACCATTGAGACTGCACATTGCAACATAATATCACAAAACAAAGGTAAGTATTGGTTTACAATGGGAATGTTGGTATCTATCACACATAAGCTGTTTAAATCTAGATGTATTTTGTAAATATATGTAAATATGTATTAGGTAAATATTGACTTTGTAAATATAAGACCAAAGTTAGTTAACAATGGTGTACTTGTCAGAAAAACTCTCGTATATCAGGACTTCTCTTGAAGTTAGGGAGGACAATTGAAAACAATAATGCAAAAATTATAATTCACTGAATGACTGTAGGGGACAAAGTTATCTTCTAGCATGTACTTTTTGTTTGTCAAGGTAATTGATCTTCCTCTGAAGAAAACTGACATTTTATATCTACTGAAAATAAAATCTTGGCATCAAGGAAATTTGTTCTCAAGCATTGAGCTCCAGTCCCATCAAGACCAATAACGAAGAACTGGAAGTGTATAATGTGATATTCATTCTTACATTTTCTTACACATCAGATAATTATCAATAGAGAATCTTTAACATATTGTGTTCATTTAAGCATGCTAAACTCAACATTTTATAAATTAGAGACATCTCAATCAAACTCAAAAGATAAAAATATGACCTTAAAATCATTTTAGATTTCAAATATATTTGCATACAGAAGTAAATGCAAATATAAGACATTTCAAATGTTGGCTAACAATGGGGGAAAACATCACATAGACACAGAAACTAAAGGGAATCTGGTCACAAGTGGCAACTAAAAAAGAGCTAATATTTGTTGATTGCTTCAAATATTCCTGGGACTACATCAATGATTGTGGGCATTAACTCACGTGTTTTCCCATTAATCTTACGATACAAGTATTATCACTGCCATTGTTGTATTGATAAGAAAACCAAGACCCAGAGAGTATGATACTTTTTTTCTGGGTATCAGAAATAGTAAGAATTAGAAGCTTAAACTATGATTTAAGCTAAAAGAGTCTAACTCTAAAGATCAGGAACATAGTCATTATGCTTTGCTGATCCCAGAACAAAAAATCATAATGAATCAAATTGTAAGAATATTGCTTCTTTGTAAATAGTCAGAGCTGCTTATACAAGCAGATTTACATTTTTCTACCCTGGATGTATCTTCTAAAGAGGAACAGTGAGAAAAAGAATAATAGCTCTTCATAAGGACTATTTTGATACTAATTATTGTTTGGAATGTGAATAAAAGACATTAACAGCAGTAATGTTTCCCCCAGTAGATCCTAGCAAGCCTAAAGAATATAGATGTCTTTTATATTTTAGTTCTCCTCTACTACGTGACTATTACTTCTATATTATTTCTTCTTTTTCATTGTATTGAAGTTCTGTTATTGCCTTTAATAAAGACTTCAATTCAGATCAATGATGGTAAATTTATGGCATATATGCTGAAAATTTCCATACAGTATTCTTAGAAGGCGCTCTTCATAATTGCAACATCCTTCCCTACTGAGCCAGACTTCACTTTGAATAACTTTCAACAGAGCACACCAGAAAGTCTCTTCCAATTGCATTACTCTCATCTCATCTACATACGGTGCTTCAAAGTGAACTTGTATATACACATCAGCAATGAGCTCTTTCAGCAAGAGCAAACGAAAAATGCACATAAAGAGCAATGAATTTGCTAAGGCAATTGCTCCTAATGGTCTATTACCTCAAAAAAAAATTTTTTTTTTTTGGTTTTTTGTTGTTGTTGTTTTTTGTGATGGAGTCTCACTCTGTGTCCCAGGCTGGAGTGCAGTAGCATGATCTCAGCTCACTGCAAGCTCCACCTCCAGGGTTCATGCCATTCTCCTGCCTCAGCCTCCCGAGTAGTTGGGACTACAGGTGCCCACCACCACGCCCGGCTAATTTTTTTGTGTTTTTTAGTAGAGACGGGGTTTCACCATATTAGCCAGGAAGTTCTCGATCTCCTGACCTTGTGATCTGCCCACCTCGGCCTCCCAAAGTGCTGGGATTACAGGCGTAAGCCACCATGCCCAGCCCAATTTTTTTTGTATTTTTAGTAGAGACGGGGTTTCATCATGTTGGTCAGGCTGGTCTCGAACTCCTGACCTCGTGACCCACCCACCTCGGCCTCCCAAAGTGCTGGGATTACAGGCGTGAGCCACTGTGCCGGGCCTAAAATTTGTTTTTATAAATCACAATTTCCCCATAACCTAGAGTAGAAGAGATAATATCTGAATTTTCCACAACTGATAGAAAATATCAAACTACATATTATCAAAGACTTATGAACTCCAGCAGGGTGAATAAAATGACAAGTTAGGTGTATCATATATAACTGTTGAAAAAAAAGACAAACAGAAACTTACAGGTAGGAAGAGAAGCAAAGTTTACTTTCAAAGGAGCAACAATTATAATGGAAGCTAACCTACAAAAAGAAAAAGAAAATGAAGGCTATATGATTATTGATTGACAACAACTGCCATACTAAAATTCTATCCTCAGAGGCAATCATCTCATCAGATGGGAATGATATGAGCATCCAGTTATACAGATGGGAATGATATGAGCATCTAGTTATACTCCATAGGTAAAAGAAAGACCATTTAAGTAGAGCAAAAACAATTTATTATATCTTTATATCTGTATTAAGAAAGTACACTAGAAGAATATCTTTTTTTTGTTTTGTTTGTTTTGTTTTGATGGAGTCTCACTCTGTCGCCCAGGCTAGAGTGCAGTAGCATGAACTCGGCTCACTGCAACCTCCGCCTCCTGGGTTCAAGCAAGTCTCCTGCCTCAGCCTCCCAAGTATCTGGGATTACAGGCATGTGCCAAAACGCCTGGTTAATTTTTGTATTTCTAGTAAAGACGGGGTTTCACCATGTTGGCCAGGCTGATCTCAGACTCCCAACTTCACGTGATCCGTCTGCCTCAACCTCCCAAAGTGCTGGGATTACAGGCTTGAGCCACCATGCCCAGCCCAGAATATTCTTTGGGTTTAAGAAAATGATCTCAGATGAGACCTCAAAGACTCAGGATAAAAGACAATGAAATAGGTAAATACAGATGTAAGTCTAAATGAATAGCAATTATATGAAACCATAAATAATGTCTACTACTTTAATTGCATAAAACTAAAGTTTACTACAGTACATACACTTACATTAAAGAGTTGCATTTTAACTCAAAAGAATAATAAACAGAACTAAAGCGCTCTAAATTTCTTATAATGGCTAGGAAAATGTAAAGTAACTACATATATTGGACATTAATAAGTCAAGGATGAATATTACGACTTTCAGAAAATGACCAAAATAGTAGCGAAATATTCTATATAACTATGATGATGATGGAGGAATGCATCTTAAAAATGGAACAACAATAATGTGATGGAGTAATTGTCAATCACTAGAACAATATTTAATTAAGCCAATAACAAGAATTATATATTAGAATCATTCTTAGAATTTTACACTGAAGGCTGTGGGCATTCTAGCCAGAACTATCTACTGTGTCTTTAGTGGATATTCAGGAGGCCACGGGTTACTCAGGGTGGATATTACAGAACAGAATAAATGCTTTTGATCTCAAAAGTAGAAGCATCCCCAGGTACCTCAGAATCACAGTTTCCTAGTGTTTCTCTTTCCCGTCAACTAAGTCTTGCTGGCAGACTAATTCTAATTATCTCTGCTCATTGCTCCTTTTGCTACAAATGATTTAAGTTTCTTTGGCTTCTTCGTAGGTCTTACAGATTCCCTTTTCCCAAGATTTGGTGTATATATCTAGAGTTTGGGAAAGCATAAATATATATTTTTTCAACCTCGTTTTCTAATGAAAGATAGCCATATGCGTTTGTGTGAAGAAGTCATATTAAGAGTCTCATTTTCACATTATTCTTCACTCTCTATTTCTTTCAGCAACAAGTGAAGATACGAATTAAACATTCAAGGTCCATTTAGTTCTATTTCCTCCCCCTGAGACATATATGTCTTTGGAAGGACTACTTTGTCTCCAGGTAGACTTAGTGGTGGTTGATTCTTCCGATTTTTTCAAAAGCTGAAATTTCAAACATACTCATTATCTAAATTTCTATTTTTCAATAGATCCTTTGTTCCAGGACTTTGTAGTCCCCAGATATAATTCCTATGAACAACTTATCACTGACTATTCTATTTTGGTTGAATTCCCCATTATTGTTCCCCCAAAGAGAATGCCTCCCATCCCCATGTGGCTGGAGAGAATATGTGAATATGTTCTACTTCCAAAAGCCTATTATTCAGAAAGAGTAGTTTATATTGTGTTGGACACTGCCTAGTAATTAAATAATAAAAACACCACAAATGACTCATGATACAAGATAAAAAAATAGGGATAGTGCATGGTGCCACTGAAACTTGTCAGAGCAGAAGGAGGAGAGCTTGAGCTAAGCACAACCGAACACAGTATAAATTGTACTACAGAAAAGAAATTCTGTTTCCTTTGGACTCATATGTTTATAGAGGTATTGGGGTAAGTAAGGAAAAATTGACCTAAGCTAGATTCACCAGGTCATCAGCAGGCTAGCAAGTTTGTCTCCCTACAGTTATAAAAATACTCAGAATGTTAAGTAAAGAAGTCAAGAAAATTTGGAATGTGACTCTCCAGGACATTAAGACATTCAAAAGTAGCCACATGTATGGGAAAACAGAAAAAGCCACACAAAGACCCAGGAAAATTCACGCTCCAAAAGACCTGAGAAGACCTTAAGCCTTTACCTAAGGCTAATCCCAAGACCTACAGTACATAGTTAATAGAGAATTGCCTTGGCACAGAGCCAGTCTTCAAAGATTGGGAGAGGTAGCTGTTTTTTTCAAGTGCTCAATTTTCAAAAAAATCACAAAGCATACGAAGAAACAGGAAAACACAACCCATTGGAAGAAACAAAATGAATCTTTAGAGATTGTTCATGAGGGAACACAAATATCAGATCAGTAGACTAAGACTTCAAAATAACTGTACTAAATATGCTCAAAAAGTTAAAGAAAAAACAGAAAAATAACTAAAGAAAAGTAGGTGATACATAGAACAAAATGAGAATATCAACAAATAGAAAATATAAATATAAAAATCAAACAAATTCTAGAGATGAAAAATTAAATAACAGAACTGGAAAATATACTGTTACTACAAAAAAAAAAAAAAAAGAATCAGCTACCTGGAAAGTAAACCATTTGAAATTATTGAGCCAGAAGACAAGAAATTTTTTAAAAGAACAGAGAAAAGTGAACAGAGACCAAGAGATTTAATGGACGTTACTTAACAGACCAATATACCCATTATAAGTGTCATAGAATAGGAAAAGAAAGAGTATTTAAAAAATAAAGAAATTTGCCAAATTTGATTTTTAAAAAAATCATGAATCTTACAAATCCAAAAAGCTTAATGAAGTCCAAGTAGCATAAATGAAAAGAGACCCACAATAAGATATAATCAAACTGGCAAAAGCCAAAGCCAAGAAGCAAATCTTAAAAAAAAAAAAAGAAAAGAAAAGAAAAAAGAAAACAAAACAAAACAAGAAAATATTTGTCACAAACAAGGGCTCCTTGATAAAATTACCAGTGGAGTGTCCAGCAGAAGCTTTGGAGGCCACAAGGCAGAGAGGTGGTATATCTAAAGTTATGAATTAAAAAAAACTGTCAATCAAAATTTTAATATCTGGCAAAACCATCCTTAAAAAATGAGGGTGAAATTAAAGCATTTCAAGATAAAACAAATCTGAGGCAGTTTATTGCACTAAACCTGCCCTAAGAGAAAACCTAGAGAGAGTTCTATAGAGTAAAATGGAAGGATGCAAGACAATAATTCATCATCATCATATGAAGATATAAAGATCTCTGGTAAAGATAAATGCATCAGCTAAATATAATGCCCAGCATCATTGAGATTTTGGTGTGTAATTTCACTTTTTATTTTTTATAACATTTAGAAGCAATTGAATAAATTAATAATAAATCTATGTTAATAGTTACAAAATAAATACAGATGTAATTTATGACATTGATATCATAAAGCAGAGGGGTGGAGCTGTGTAGGAGTAGAGTTTTAGTTTGCCACTGAAGTTGTTAGTGTTGATTAAAAATAGGTTGTTAAAAATTTTAAATATTATAAATAATCTTTAAGTTAACACAAATTATAGAATATACACAAAAGGAAAGGAGAAGATAATGAAAATGTGTCTCTACAAAAAAAAAAAACAATCACAAAGAAAGGCAAAATGGAAAAAATGAGTGGGAAAATAACTATAAGACACCCTGAAATAAATAGGAAAATGGAAAATATAAGTCCTTCCCCATCAGTAATTGCATTAAATATAAATGAATTAAAATTCCCAATTAAAAGGCATGGATGGGCAGAATTGATAGCAAAAACAGGATCTAACAAGAAGGTGTCTATGAAAGACTCACTTCAGACCTGAAAACACATATAAGTTGAAAATGAAAGAATGGAAAAGATATTCCAAGCAAAGAGTAACCAAAAAAAATTGGGATGGCCATACTAATGTCAGATAAAGTAAATGTATATATATATAAAAGACAAAGTATATCATATATTAATAAAAGTGTCAATTCCTCAAGAATAAATCACAATTATAAACATATAGGCACTAAATATCAGAACCTTTAAATATATGAAACAAACTTTGACATAACTGAAGAGACAAATAGATAGCTCTCCAATAATACTTGGAGAATGTAATGCCTACGTCCAATAATGCAAAAAACAACCAGGACAATAAGAAAGTAGAGGACTTGAGCAACACTATGGACCAATTGGACCTAAAAGACATATGGAATATTCCAACTAACAGCAGCAGAATATACATTTTTTTGAAGTGCACACGGAGAATTCTTCAGGACAGAGTATATGTTAGACCACAAAACTGGTATTAATTAATTTTAAAAGATTAAACTCATAGAAAGCATTATTTCCTATCACAATGGAATGAAACTAGAATTCAGTAACAGAAGTAAAACTAAAAAATTGAAAATTAGTTAGAATGTAAACAGCACTTTTAAATAACCAATGAGTCAAAGAAAAAATACAAGGGAAATTAGAAAATATCTTAAAGCTAATGAAAATAAAAACACAACACACCAAAACATACGGGATGCAACAAAAGTAGTGCTTAGAGGCAAATGTATATCTTTAAATACATTGGAAAGAACATCTTAAACCAACAACCTAACTTCATCCCTTAAGTAACTAGAAAAAGGAAAATAAATTAAACCCAACGCCAGCCAAATGAACAATATAATAAATACTAGAAGGTATGTACATAAAATAGAGTGGAAAAATAGAGAAAATAAACAAAGCCAAAAGTTGGACCTTAGAAAAGATTAACAATATTAGTAAACCTTTAGCTACAATGAATAATTTTTAAAAGTCCTCAAATTACTAGTAGAATATAAGACACTGCAGTTTAGCTCTTTGAGGAATCTCTGTACTGCTTTCCACAAGGGTTGAACTAATTTACACCCCCACTAACAGTATATAAATATTCCCTTTTCTCTGCATCCTCACCAGCATCTGTTATTTTTTGACTTTTTAATAATAGGCATTCTGACTGATGTGAGACAGTGTTTCATTGTGGTTTTGATTTGCATTTTTCTGATTATCAGCGATGGTTGAGCTTTTTTCATATGCTTGTAGGCCACATGTATGTCTTCTTTTGAGAAGTGCCTGTTCATGTCCTTTGCCTACTTTTCTTTTTTTTAAATTTATTTATTTTTGAGACTGATCTCGCTCTGTTGCCCAGGCTGAAGTCCAGTAGCGCAATCTCAGCTCACTGCAATCTCCGCCTCCTGGGTTCAAGTGATTCTCCTGCCTCAGCCTCCAGAGTAGCTGGGATTACAGGCAGGTGCCACCACGCTTGGCTAATTTTTCCTTGTATTTTTACTTGAGACAGGGTTTCACCATGTTGACCAGGCTGGTCTCAAACTCCTAACCTCAGGTGATCCACCAGCCTCAGTCTCTCAAAGTGCTGGGATTACAGGTGTGAGCCACCGCGCCCAGCCTTTTGCCTACTTTTTAATGGGGTTGTTTGTTTTTCTCTGGTAGATTTGTTTAAGTTCCTTCGAGATGCTGGATATATATTAGTCGTTTGTCAGGTGCATAGTTTGCAAATATTTTCTCCCAGTCTGTACATTGTCTGTTTACTCTGTTAATCGTTTTTTGTTTTTTTTTTTTTTTTTTTTGAGACGGAGTGTGGCTCTGTCGCCCAGCCTGGAGTGCAGTGGCGCGATCTCGGCTCACTGCAAGCTCCGCCTCCCGGGTTCACGCCATTCACCTGCCTCAGCCTCCAGAGTAGCTGGGACTACAGGCGCCCACCACCATGCCCAGCATTTTTTTTTTTTTTTTTTTTTTTTTTGTATTTTTAGTAGAGACGGGGTTTCACCACGTTACCCAGAATGGTCTCGAGCTCTTGACCTCGTGATCCACCCGTCTCAGCCTCCCAAAGTGCTGGGATTACAGGCGTGAGCCACCATGCCCTGCCCTCTGTGGATAGTTTCTTTTGCTGTCCAGAAGCTCTTAAGTTTCATTAGATCCCACTTGTCAATTTTTGCTTTTGTTGTGATTACTTTTGGTGTCTTTGTCACGAAATCTTTGCCCATTCCTGTCTGTGTCCAAGATGGTATTGCCTAGGTTGTTTTCCAGCGTTTTTATAGTTTTAGACAGAACTACCATTCAATTCAACAATCCCATTACTGGGTATATACCCAGAAGAATATAAATCCTTCTACCACAAAGACACATGCATGTGAATGATAACTGCAGCACTAGTCACAATAGCAAAGACTTGAATTCAACCTAAGTGCCCATCAATCACAGATTGAATAAAGAAAATGTGGTACATATACACCATGGAATACTGTGCAGCCATAAATAAAGAATGAAATCCTGCCTTTTACAGGAACATGGATGGAGCTGGGGGCTACTATCCTTAGCAAACTAATGAAGAAACAAAACTAAATACCTCATGATCTCATTTATAAGTGGGAGCTAAATGATAAGAACTTATGAACACAGAAAAGGAAACCACAGACACCATGGTCTACTCAAGGGGATAGGGTGAGAGAAGGGAGAGGAGCAGAAAAGGTATCTGTTGGGTACTGGGTATAATGCCTGAGTGATGAAATAATCTGTACAACAAACCCCCATGACGCATGTTTACCCATGTAACAAACCTTCACAGGTAGCCCCAAACCTAAAATAAAAGTTAGAAAAAAGACACTGTGAAAGAAAAGATGCCTGAATCTGAAGACATAGCAATGAAAACTAAACAAAATGAAACACATTAAAGAGCATTTAAAAAGTGTATGAACGGAGTATCAGTGACCTGCAGGACAGCTGCAAGGGGCCCAACGTATGCATAAAAGCAGTCTCTGGATACATAGGAGGGGGCAAAAAGTATTCAAAGAACTTACAGTTGAAAACTGAGATTTAAATACTGAAATTGAAATGTTTCCAAATTGCTAGAACTATAAGCATATAGATCTAGAAAGTCCATGAACCCCAAGCAAAAGAAACATGAGAAAATCTACTTACATGTACATTATAATTAAGTTCTTCAAAACTAGTGATAAAAAAATATTAAAAGCATTAGATAGAAATGTTTTATGCAGAGGATTGTCAAACTTTGTTTATTAAAAGTTAAATTATTCATCTTTTTTTTTTTTTTTTTTTACAACTGCCCACTGACTCACTCAGGACAGCAAAGCCAGTAATGCTATCTATGTTCAATCAAGCATTCTAGGCCCAAGTCACAACTCACACCACTGCACTCCCAACCCTGGTTCATTCCCTTTTGTGTACACACAGCTGCGATAGTTTTACTCCCTACCACCCCCACCATTCTTCTTCAGTGTCATGTCTTGGTTCACTTGAATCACCTTCCCCTGAAAGTTATTCCTCTTTCTCAAAGATGAAGAGTCTTCATGTTCATATACATTCTCAAGACACATCCTCTCATGGAATCTACTGTCTTCCCTGTAATGGTCGTTCATTTAGTGCCCTTGCTTGTTTAAGACAACTAATGATTCTATACAATCATGAATTCAAATCTTAAGTAACATGAGGGAAGAAGAACTAACTTCTTATAACTTGAGAATGTGGTGGGGTTTGTTTGTTTGTTTTTTGGAGACAAGTTCTCATTTTGTTGCTCAGGCTGGAGTACAGTAGCGCAATCACAGCTCACTGCAGCCTCAACCTCCAAGGCTTGAGTGATTCTTCCACCTCAGCTTCCCAAGCAGCTGGGACTACAGGTACACATCGCCATGCCCAGCTAATTTTTGTATTATTTATAGAAAATACGTAATACACCTGCACATCACCACACACAGCTAATTTTTGTATTATTTATAGAACATACATTTATAGAACATAAATATGTTGCTGAAGCTGGTCTCAAAATCCTGAGTTCAAGGGATTCACCCACATCAGCCTCCCAAAGTGCTGGGATTACAGGTGTGAACCACCATACCTGGCCTGGTGTCTTTTCAATAACAAAACAAGAGTAAGATTATCCACTTCAATAAGCAAAAAGCAGTAATTTAATTTGATGTGATTTTTAAGAAAATCTTTGTTTCCTCTGAGGAACTGGTATGTTGTCCCTCCAGAATTCAGGAGAAATGTGTAATTGACCAGACCAATTACAGGCCAAGCCCCAGGCCACAGACCGGTACTGTGGCCTGTTAGGAACCGGAAGCACAGCAGGAGGTGAACAGGGAATGAGTGAGCAAAGCTTCACCTATATTTACAACCACTCCTCATTGCTGGCATTACCACCAGAGCTCTGCTTCCTGTCAGGTCCGCAGAGGCATTTGATTCTCATAGGAGCGCGAACCCTGTTGTGAACTGCACATGTGAGGGATCTAGGTTGTGTGCTTCTTATGAGAATCCAATTCCTGATGATCTGTCACTGTCTCCCATCACCCCCAGATGGGACTATCTAGTTGCACAAAAATAAGCTCAGGGCTCCCACTGATTCTACATTATGGTGAGTTGTAGAATTATTTCATTATCTATTACAATGTAATAATAATAGAAATAAAGTGCACAATAAATGTAACGCACTTGAATCATCCCAAACCATCCCCCTCTTGTTCCCATCCATGGAAAAATTATCTTTCATGAAACCGGTCCCTGGGGCCAAAAAGGTTGGGGACCACTGGACCAGACCATTCCTTTTTGTGTTTGCCAAAGAAATAGCATAAAAGGGCTGGGCATGGTGGCTCATACCTGTAATCCCAGCACTTTAGGAGGCCGAGACCGGAGGATTACCTGAGGTCAGGAGTTTGGGACCAGCCTGGACAACATGGTGAAACCCCATCTCTACTAAAAATACAAAAACTAGCCCGGCTTGGTGGTGCTTGCCTGTAATCGCAGCTACTCGGGAGGCCAAGGCAGGAGAATTGCTTGAACCTGGGAGGCGAAGGTTGCAGTAAGCCAGGATCACACCACTGCACTCCAGCCTGGGCAACAGAGTGAGACCCCATCTCAAAAAGAAAATAGTATAATAACAAATAATCACTCACTGTCCCAAACTCCAGAGTGAAAGGTTAATATGTTAACATCTGTAGTTAATGCTAGCGAGGCAACATATGTTAGCTCCAGTTTATGGAACTTCAGAAATCCCGATTACAAAATTATGACTACATTAAATAAGTCGTTGATAATGATGGTAAATGAATGAAACATGGCACTTGTGGCTGCTTTCAATTATCCTTTCCTTAACCAGAAAACATGCTCTTAAATACCTGAGACTTTCTCCTGGTCTGGATCTTCTCTAGCTTCACAGACCCAAGACCCTTTATATTACCTTAATATGCTATCAATTTTTAAAGTATTATGTGACTTTGAAACCACTTCGTACTGACTTGCCTCAACATATAATGGAAGTTAATAATCAAAGGGGTGTTGCAAATGTAAATTTTAAAATGTGTTTAAAAGGTAACTGATAAATTAATACCCAAATTTTATCTAGGTCAAACAGAAAACTTTGGGACAAATACAAAAATTAGCCTGGCGTGGTGGTGGGAGCCTGTAGTCCCAGCTACTCTGGAGGCTGAGGTAGGAGAATCAGTTGAACCCAGGAGGCAGAGGTTGCAGTGAGCGGGAGATTTTGCCACTGCACTCCAGCCTGGGCGACAGAGTGAGACCCCATCTCAAAAAAAGAAAAGAAAAGTTTGGAACAATGTGACACAGAAGCAGATGTTCTTAACCTTCTCTTTGTCTAGCTACAGAACCCAAACCAAGGGGAAGGATCTTTAACAGGAATAATACATGTTACTGAAAGGGCTCTGGCACCTTTGGGTATGCTAAAACGTTTGGGGCCAAATGACTCAGGGGAACTTTTTTCTTTGCTCATCCTTTCTTGGTTTCCAGCACAACTCATAACAGCCCCCCTAAAAAAAAAAAAAAAAAAAGCAAAACGTTATCACCACCTTGGGAAATGGTAAGGACTTAAGAGAGAGAGTGGTTGAGGGGATGTAAATGTTTCCTTCTAGGTTGACAGCCTAATGCACCAGGATAGGAATAAAGGCAGAGACTCAGGACAGAAGTTGAATTCCTAGGAAATCTGAGCATGATGGACAAGGTATGTACAACAAGTGATCCTAATGGTCTTCAAGAAAACAAAAGGACTACTATACTCCTCACTTTGTTAGAGTTGAAAACCATAAAGCTAGAGTGATGGCAGCTCCTGCGAACTCCGATGAAACCACAAAGGAAGTCATTGGGTCAAGAAATGCATTACGAGCCACCATGGGACACTACCACCCTTCTGCTTAGCAGAGCTCAGAGTAAGGGTCCCTTCCTGTGTGAAAGGCACTGACTGCTACAGCCTCCAGGAGTCCTTCTCACTGCATATGTGTGATAAATGTGAGATTCATTATTTTGTTCTTTGTAGAAAATTAAGTATGAAATAATTTCTTACTCTTTTTTCAAGTTGTTTCAAGGATGCTTCTCAATAAATTCTTTTTTAAAAAATTGACGATTTCCCCAAGAGTTTCTCCACTGGTTGCAAACCATATATTTAATTTTCTTGGAAGCATTTTGATATATGATAAGGGCACAAGTTTGATACCAGAGAAGGCAAGATATTAGTTTGAGTTGTGTCACTTACTATATTTACAACTTTGGTCCAGTTGAATTCCCTAATCTACTTTTTCCACATCTGTAAAATGAAGGGGATAAAAGTATCCTCATCACAAGGTTTTTCTAGGGATTGAATGAGAAAGCATTGTTAACTGTTGTTATTGTTTCTTCTGTCTTCTTTGTTTGCAATTCAATACTGTTTCTCCTTTGGTGCAGTTTTACGATTTCTCTTTCTTTCATGAAATACCTTATGTATAAAATCCTCATAATGTGGCAGAATCAAGGACTGCCTCAGTTGTTTGCTGTAAGGGATGTTAGCAACTCCCCTGTCCCCTGTTAAGCCTAATTTAGAATCTCCCCCACTGGTTGGCTGATGCCAAAGACTCCATGTTTGGAAATACATTTACTTTGTTTATGGGTAGAATAATAGAGGACACATTACCCGTCGTGTATAGTTTATTGTATGTGAGTTTAAACCTGATATAATTATAGATGCAAATGGAATTCAAAATTGATATTTTCAAGTGTGAACATGTTAAAATCTCCATTGTAACAGAATGGTAATGATGTTCTATCTAAGCATATGATTCAAAGAAAACAAAAAGTGCAATCATCAAGCGGAAAGTATACTTATGGCCAGGCATGGTGGCTCATGCCTGTAATCCCAACACGTTGGGAGGCTGAGGTGGGTGGATCACCTGAGGTCAGGAGTTCAAGACCAGCCTAGACAACATGGTGAAACCCCATCTCTACTAAAAATACAAAAAGTAGCTGGGTGTGGTGGCAGGCACCTGTAATCCCAGCTACTTGGGAGGCTGAGGCAGGAGAATCACTTGAACCCAGGAGGCGGAGGTTGCAGTGAGCCGAGATCACACCATTGCACTCCAGCCTGGGCAACAGAGAGAGACTCTGAAAAAAAAAAAAGAAAGAAAAGAAGAAAAGAAGGGAAGGAGGGAAGGAAGGAAGGAAGGAAGGAAGGAAGGAAGGAAAAGAAAATACATTTAAATAAAACTGATTTCACACAATAAAATAAACATAAAAATAAAATATTAAGAAGTTTATTAGTGTCAATAAAGCAGACAAAACATACTTATCATTACCATAATTGTTTTCAACACAATATTGTTTTCTGTGCCATAAAGAACAATAGTCATGTACCATTTTTTTTAAAAAGAGTGCCCCTCTAATGTCTCCAAGATTTTCTTTGTAGCTTCTGATGCTCATTATTCAGAGTTTTTTGATGGTGATTTCTTGATCTGTAAAAGTCTCATAGATTTTTTTTTAAAAAACAGGATTAGAAAAATTGTGGGGAAAAAAACAGGATCAGAGAATTTCCATTCCATCCTGTGATGGTGTCTAAATGATGTGATGAGTAAAACATGCAGGACCAACAATGTACATAACTTCACTGAAGCAGTGACACTAGCACCAGTGACAATCAAGGTCACGCATGTGCACATTGCAACTGTCTCCTGGCCAGCAGTGATTGTAAGACTTCATATATTTTGAGAGGCATGCTAATTTCAGAGACATTAAAATGTAAAAACAATATGTATTAGTCCGTACTCATGCTGCTATAGGGACATACTCGAGACTGGGTAATTTGTAAAGGAAAGAGGTTTAATTGACTCACAGCTCTGCATGGCTGCAGAGGTCTCAATCGTGGCAGAAGGGGAAGCAAATACGTCCCTCTTCACTGGGTGGCCGAGACAGAGAAATGCCAAGTAAAGGGAGAAAAGCCCCTTATAAAACCATCAGATGTTATGAGAACTCACTCACTATCATGAGAATAGCATGGGTGCAACTGCTCCCATGATTTAATTACCTTCCCACTTGGTCCCTCCCATGACATGTGGGGATTAGGGGAACTTCAATTCAAGATGAGATTTGGTTTGGGACAGAGCCAAACTATACCACAATGTATCTTAGACTCACTGAATTAGATTAAAGAAAATAAAATATGAAAGTGAAGCAAACTCTATTATAAAAATGAATAAGTCTTAAAAAACACACAAAACACTGTATCAAGCCTAAGATGGAAAGGTATTAAATTTTCTAAAAATGTTATACAAAAATTAGTACATCTACTTACACAAAAAGTGTAAGCATATAAAATTTAACACATCTACTTGGATAAGATGTTTGAAAAAAATAAATTATAAATGTTAACCAACTAACTAAATCACATTCCAATAAATTGTTCTCATGACTTAGTTGATATTAGAAATATAAAAATTCAGACAGTATGATAAAGGTTAAACAAATTACAAATGCAGTTGATCTTAGCTCAGTAGAAGTATGTGGAGAATTCAGCATCATGGAAAATATTATTGATATAAATAGAAATTCCCCCCTGAGGTCAGGAGTTCAAGACCAGTCTGGCCAACATGGTGAAACCCCATCTCTACTAAAAATACAAAAATTAGCCAGGCGTGGTAGTGCACATCTGTAATCCAAGCTACTCGAGAGGCTAAGGCAGGAGAATCACTTGAACCCAGAAGGCGGAGGTTGCAGTGAGCTGAGATCGTGCCACGGCACTCCAGACTGGATGACAGAGCAAGACTCTATCTCAAAAAAAAAAAAAAAGAAAAGAAAAGAAAAAGAAAAAAGAAATTCCCTACTCATTTAGACTAAGAAACATCTGCTGACTCTCCATTTAATGGGACTATGAAGGAAGACTTCAATGTGGTTCATTATTTGAATTCAGACTAACAGATGTGAAATATCTAAACACAGCCAAAACAAATTTAAAAACCTCACATCAACCATCCTAAAAAACAAAAATTATTTGCACATTATAGGAATGATTTGACAAATGACATGTTCTTCAATATTCCATTTGGTCAATAGTTTTATGGTATATAATTACAGAATAAAATAGAATATGCATTTTAATTTTATCCATAGAATAATATTGTATGCCAACATATATTACTATACACCATAGTGTAAATTCAAATTTTGTAGATATGTGGAAGAGTTTTCTCAGACAGGTCACAAATCATGTTTCCTACCCTATCTTGTGAAGCAGTCACTGTGTTGAAGCAAGAGGATAATTCTGAACTGTATAAGAACCTGTTATACACACTTCATCTATATCATTTATTACATTGCATTATCACTGATGTTTATTAGTATTTCCACTGGACTGAGTTCCTTAAAAATGTAGTATATATTCATAATTTTAATACCATGTAATTTTATGTTTACTAGTATATAATAAACACAAAATGTGTGTATATGGGATGAAAAAAAAATCCCCACAATTTCTGCATTCAGACTATAGTGACAAGTTTGCACTTATATCTTTCCAGTCAGAGGTTTCTAAACACACAGAACCAAGAAAGGAGGGAGCAATATACAATTAAGTAGGGCAACTTAATATAAATTCAACTTTACATAAATCCTAGGGATATTATAAAATTTGCCCTCTCAATGAAAATGCTATCATGAGATGAAATGCATTGTATGTTAAAATATCATAACATTTCAAACAAACAAACAAACAAATGCTTCTTTTTAAAGTAAATTGGCCAGGCATGGTAGCTCACATCTGTAATCCCAGCACATTGGGAGGCTGAGGCAGGAGGATCACTTAAGTCTGGAGCCCGAGGTTACAGTAAGCTGTGATCATGCCACTGCACTTCAACCTGGGTGACAGGGTAAGACTTTTCCTCCAAAATAAAGTAAAATAAATGTTTCTTAAGGGAAATAAAACATGGAAAGAGAGAAACTATAATAGGAAATAAAGTACACATTGAAAGCACGGCAAAACTTCCAAAAGTACTTTGACTGTCATGGAAGTTGGCAGGTTTAATTTAATCATACATCATTATCTGTATTTTGGCTCAATGAGGACAAGTAGACAGTACACAGAAAGACAAGTACATGTACAGAAATTAATGATTAAATAATCAATATACATTAGTATGTACAGGTTTATTTATATAGTTAAATTCAAACAGAGAGTTAAAAATTACTGGAAAATTGAGCTAAAAATAAAACAGATTTTCATGTATTCATATACTGTCTTTCTGCAAGCTTATCTTTCTGAAATGGAATAAACCTTTCTTAGACTATTAGTTGTTCCAATTGCTAGCTAGGCGGAATTGAGCTTTTCTTGTTTTATTTCATTTATTTATTTATTTTTTGTTTTTGAGATGGAGTCTTGCTCTGTCGCCCAGGCTGGAGTGCAGTGGCGCAATCTTGGCTCACTGCAACCTCCACTTACCAGGTTCAAGCGATTCTCCTGCTGCAGCCTCCTGAGTAGCTGGGATTACAAGCAGGTGTCACCATGCCCTGCTAATTTTTGTATTTTTTGTAGAGGCAGAGTTTCACCATATTGGCCAGGCTGGTCTTGAACTCGTGACCTCATGTAATCCACCCACCTTGGCCTCCCAAAGTGCTGGGATTACAGGTGTGAGCCACCGCACCCAGCAGAAATTGAGCACATTAATTGATAATCCTCAGTGTCCTTATACGTAAAATGTACATAGTAACATTATATATCTTGCTGCATTATGACAATAATTATTTGAGCTAATGTATGCAAATGCTTTACACAAAGCCTGACATATAGTAAACACCAACAAATATTAACCATCAATATAGGTTATATTTAAATTAAATCAGTACTGCATTACCACTCTACAGGAAGAGTAAGAGCATGATTTCTTCAATGAAGTTTTTTTGTTTGTTTTGGTTTTTTTGTTTGTTTGTTTTGTTTTTGAGACGGAGTTTCACTCATGTTGCCCAGGCTGGAGTGCAGTGGCGTGATCTTGGCTCACTGCAACCACTGCCTCCCAGGTTCAAGTGATTCTCCTGCCTCAGGCTCCTGAGTAGCTGGGATTACAGGCGTCCACCACCATGCCAGGCTAATTTTTTGTATTTTTAGTAGAGATCAGGTTTCACCATTTTGGCCAGGCTGGTCTTGGACTCCTGACCTCAGGGGATCCACCCACCTCAGCCTCTCAAAGTGCTGGGATTACAGGCATGAGCCACCGTGCCAGCCCCTGAAGTTTTAACAATAATTGAGTTTATTGGAAATGAAAACTTTTTCCTTTGTTTCTGGCTTTATTTCTGGTTTCTAGAGCTTGATACCCCAGACACTGACTGAAATTGAGCGAATGAGTGTATTGGTCACAAATGGTAGTTTGTGAGTCCTTGAGCCTGGTGGGTAGCAACAGATTTGATGACTGTTCTCCAGTTCCCTGTCCTGAAGGTGTTCCCTGAGCTCTGTTTAGGCGTTTGCTTGTCTTCCTCTCTCTCTCTTTTCTTTTATGTTCCAGTTTCAACAACAAAATCATAGGATATAGAGTTCTATGATGTAGACATTTTTTTCTAAATTCCCTTGCAAGAGGCTTCAGAACCACCTTACCAATCCTTTAAAAAATTGCCTGAGCGCTTGACCAACAACAAGTGACCTATTTGCCACTATTCTTGGACCAGTTCAGAAAGAGAAACCGGAAGCCCACGAACTGCTCACCACTGAAACCACTAAACAACAGTTTCTAACCACATAGACAGGCAAGCTGTAGCAGTGAAGCCATCTGAAGCTCTCGCGTGAGGTACTGACACCTTATTTTAGTCCCGCATACCTGCAGCAATTTATTTGTTATATTTATTAAAAATAAACACGGAATCATTGTATTTTTAAATCAAACTATATTTGATCTTCTCTACTCTGGTTTCTAAAACCGCTACCAGTGAGAATCCCTAATAAGATTACTATTTCACATTATAACACCTTTATTTGCACACTTCTTATCCTAGTTCGATGGCTCATTCTGTAAAATTGTTATTAGACAGTTTTAAGCACTGATAAGGTAAATATCAATAGCCAGATTTTTCACATTGTTCCATATCTTTCATTTTGGTTCTTTTTTTTTTTTGTTTTTTTTTTGGAGTCTCACTCTGTCGCCCAGGCTGGAGTGAGTGGCGTGACCTTGGCTCACTGCAACCTCCACCTCCTGGGTTCAAGCGATTCTCCTGCCTCAGCCTCCTGAGTAGCTGGGATTATAGGCACCTGCCACCACACCTGGCTAATTTTTGTATTTTCAGTAGAGATGGGGTTTTGCCATGTTGGCCAGGCTGGTCTTGAATTCCTGACCTCAGGTGATCCACCTGCCTCGGCCTCCCAAAGTGCTGGGATTACAGGCATGAGCCACTGCACCTGGCCTTCTGTTTTATTTTTTTAACTGAAAAATTATTTTATATATTTCGGGGGTTTGATGTGATGTTTTGATATATGTACACATTGTAGAATGATTAAATCAATCTAATTAACATATTCATCACTTCACATACTTTTTGTGCAATAGATCTCAAAAGCTTATTCCCATTGCCTAAACTGGAATTTTGTACCATATGACCATCATCTCCCCATTCTCTTTCCCCCAGTCTCTAGTAACAACCTACTTCTAGAAGTTTGACTTTTTTAGATTCCACATTTAAATGAGATCTTGCAGTATTTGTCTTTCTGTGCTTGGTTTATTTCACTTAGCATAATGCCCCCCAGATTCATCCATATTGTCACAAGTAACAGAATTTACTTCTCTTTTAAGGGTGAATAGTATTTCACCGTGTATATATACCACATTTTTAAAATTCATCCCAATGAACACTTAGATTGCTTCCATATATTGGCTGTTGTAAATAATGCTGCAAAAGAAGACATGCAAATGGACAACAGGATATGAAAACATGCTCAACATCACTAATCATCAGGGAGATGCAAATTAAAACCACAATAAGATATTACTTCACTCCTATAGACTGGCTATTATCAAAACAACAGAAACAAAGATAAGTATTAGTGCGGCTGTGGAGAAAAGGGAACACTTTACACATTGTGGTTGCAGTTGTGAAGTAGTATAACCATTTGCAGAAGACAGTATGAAAGCTCCTCAAAAAACTAGAAATAGAATTACTATATGATCCCAGCAATCTCACTTCTGGGTATACATCCAAACGAATTGAAATCAATATGTTGAAGATATATCTGCACTCCCATATCTTTCATTTACTTTTGAGTCAACTATCCACTATCCACCAGATGGTACAGTGGGTAGTTGCTTTGGATTTCTGAGGAGAGAAGGGATTGAAAATGTTTTCCTGTTTATGTCCAACCTGGAGGTTGATACAAGTGAAGATCGCTTTGTGTAATGTGTTTCGTTAATATCTGTTAATGATTTTGTTCGTATCACTATGAAAAGAAAAATTATAAATGTATCCCACATTAGTAAAATGAAATCAGCTTGACATTGACAATTCAAATGCCACTGTAAATATCATGGTCAACACTTCAGAAGACAAATCAAAATGGAGTGTTGAATGAGAAATTAAAATCAGCACATATATCCCATTTTTCTCATATTGCTCTCATTTGACTAGAAGCTGCAAGACAGTCACCCTTCTCTGAAAAAAAAAAAAAAAAAAAAAAAAAAAAACAGCAAGAACAGTAACAAAGAAATCCAGTCATCCAGTCAATTATGGGAGAAGTTTCTCCAGTTCAACAAGAGGAATCGAATGACCTATAAGAATACAGCAACTCAGATTGTGATGTCATGAAAGCCTGCTTTCCAACACCACAGGAAGAACTTTCAGATGCAAGCAGATTTCTGAGGAAATACTTACATACTGACGGGTTAAGAGAACATCATGTTTGCAAAGTACTTTAGTAAACAGTACAAAAATATCCATTCTATATGTGAATGTGTGCATATACATGTGCGCATATATATATACATACACATATATAAACAAATATGCACGTATACACACATACTATCCAATATCAGCCTTAACCTTCTCCTGATCTTAACTGAAATTTTAGACAAATTTCTTCCTAACTATAGTTCTCTGGCCTCCCTTTTCTTATAGTATTTACTTTAGAAAACTTGCAATTATAAATTATTTCTCAGCCCCTTTGAGGTGTAAATCTTTTCCAATCTATTGCCAGTTTTACAACTCAGTAATGTCATTTTCAAGGACCTAGAAGCCTTCTCTTTGAAATGTAACCAAGAAAGATTACGTAAAGCAAATGTAGCACATTAACATTTAAGAAGTCTGAGTCAAGACTAGCTATTTACACATTCTTTGTCTCTTTCTCACAATTTTTTCTGTAAGTCTGAAATTATTTTTATTTTATGAAAGTAAAAAATCGCTCCCCTCCTGAGTTTATTCATTAATTAGAAAGCTGGTAAAGAAAAGAATCAAGTACTTCTCCTGCAAACTCTTATACAAACCGTAACAAAGAGTAACCTAATAACTGATGAGGTGAAGTCACTATTTATGAAAGTACTTCAGCCAATAAATGAATAGGGAATGATTGAATTAAACTTTCAACGTTTTGTGTCATGAATTAAGGGACCTAGTTAATGACCATCAGTTGCTGCTGACATTACATAAAAGAGACACTAGATAGTAAATGCCTCTGAATGTAACTACACAACTCTTATTATGAAATAGTAGGGCTTTTTGCCCCTCATAAAATTATTCCAACTTGAATCTTACCAAGTATCTACCTTGCTACCAATACACAGGATATATATAGAAAAAAGAAGAAGATGTTGAACTACATACAGAGGTGCAATCAGCAAATCAAGACTGTGGAAAACCCTAAAAGACAAATGACTCAATTCATGCAAGCAACAAAAACAATAGCAAAAACAAAGGTAAAAGATATAACTAGTCACCATAGTGAATCCCTGTATAATTTACTTAAAAACAGAAAATGTACTGACTTAAATGTACTTAAATGTACTTAAAAATCAAGGAAATGTACTGACCGATAAAATCACATGATGTCTGATATTTCACCTTGATTGGAGAGTGAGTCGATGCTTGTTGAAGCTGGGTGATGGGCACGTGGTAGTTTACTCACTCATGGTAGATACACACTCACCTTGATTGGGGAGTGAGTTGAAGCTGGGTGATGGGCACATGGTAGTTCATTAAGTTATTATGTCTATATTACTTAATGTTTACATTTTTTCATAACAAAAATTCAAATAATATAAAAACTCTTGTCTCTACATTAGTCACTAGGAGCAGAGAACGTAACTGAAGATCTATTCTACTAATTTCATCATGGTCAGAATAAGATCATGGCATGAAGCTGAACAATGAAAGCAAAGAAAAAAAAAAGGCATGTAGAAAATAGAAATGAGGGCTGGGCATGGTGACTCAGCCTGTAATCCCAGCACTTTGGGAGGCCGAGGCGGGCAGATCGCTTGAGCTCAGGAGTTCAAGACCAGCCTGGGCAACATGGCAAAACCCTGTGTCTACAAAAAATACAAAAATTATGATTTTTGTATGATGGTGCGCACCTGTGGTCCCAGCGACTTGGGGGGCTGAGGTAAGAAGGTAGCTTGAGCCTGGGAGGTTGATGCTGCATTGAGCTGAGATCACACCACTGCACTCCAGCCTGGGTGACAAAGTAAGAACCTGTCTCCAAAAAAAAAAAAAGAAAGAAAGTAGAAATGATTATCCCGGAACACCTTGACAATCCCACCTGTGGTAATTTTTTTCTAGAGCAGATTACTATGGTGAAACCAAGCAATAAAATTTAGCAATGGGCAAAATGTTTTAAGAAAGAGAAAATGTGGCTCACGTCTGTAACCCCAACACTTTGGAAGGCTGAGGTGGGCGGATCACCTCAGGTCAGGAGTTCAAGTCCAGCCTGGCCAACATGGTGAAACCCCATCTCTACTAAAAATACAAAAATTAGCTGGGCATGATGGCAGGCACCTGTAATCCCAGCTACTTAGGAGGCTGAGGCAGGAGAATCGCCTGAACCCGGGAAGTGGAGGTTACAGTGAACTGAGATCGTGCCACTGCACTCCAGCCTGGGCAACAGAGTGAGACTCTGTCTCAAAAATGAATGAACAAACAAAAGACAGAGAGAGAGAGAAAAGAAGAAAGAAAGAGAGAGAGAAAGAAGAAAGAAAAAGAAAGAAAGAGAGAGAGAAAGAAGAAAGAAAAAGAAAGAAAGAAAAAGAAAGAAAGAAAGAGAAAGAAAGGGGAGAGAAGGAGGGAAGGAAGGAAGGAAGAAAAAGGAAAGAAGGAAGGAAAGAAGGAAGGAAGGAAGGAAAGGAAGGAAGGAAAGAAGGAAGGAAGGAAATGCTGGTGCCAAATTGGTATCATCCCCAGAGAGCAAGTCACACTTTTAGTCACGCCTTTTGCCTGGACAGAAGAAGCAATTCTCCATCTTTGTGGTACCTGGGCTTATTAGAACCCGTGCTCCTAGAGATTAATTATACAAGTTCGTTTGCTATATAATAGATTCTCTTACTTTGGAGATTTAATCTGTCCTTGATTCTTTTCCCCATCCTTGGCCACCGGCCCATTAGAAGCCTCATCTCATGATACTGTAAAAATATTTTCTCATCTTTTTTGTTAAATTAAGCTAAAACAGCTAAGTGACCACGTACAACAAAAGATAAAGGAAAAGTCTTTGGTGAAAGTTATCCCCTCATTCTGGCTTTTTAGAATTCTTGAGCTTTTTGAACATCTTAATAACAATAAGGTAAGAACCTAAGATTCCCTTCAAAGGTTTTGAAGTCTGAACGAACTGGAAAAATCCAGGGCCAAGATGTCATAAATATGATCTTCGACCTACCCATTGTTATCCTTGGTTAGGTCAGATTCACACAACTATAAGTGAAATAATCATTATAATCATGTTCTGGATAAAAAAATCTCATAAATTTAGACCCAAATGAGCTGACTTTGTCTTATCTCACCAACTAAATTTCAACACATCATTTTGTTTGTTGAACTAAATATGCTAGGCTGTTTTGGACAGGATGTTTCTGGTTCTGTGATATGTTCTCCACATATAATAACTCATTAGGTCAGTGAATGTACTTTTTGAAAATATGACTCTGATTGTCTCTTTCTTAATAGTCATATTTATTAAATTTCATTTTCATTGAGATTCAAATTAAATTATCTGCTAAGAATAAGTTCTAAGAATGTGGATTCTTTCTACCTGTTTCTCAATTTGTATATAGAAAAACTTTAAAGGGGAAATTCCTTCTAGAAAGGTATGGTTATTTAACAAATATTATGGGTGTATCTGCTAGCCTAGTGCCTGACACATATTTGTAAAGTAGTGAAATTATTCAGTGAATGAAAAAGGGCCAGATGCAATGGCTCACACTTATAATCCCAGCACTTTGGGAGGCCGAGGCAGGCAGATCACCTGAGGTCAGGAGTTCAAGACCAGCCTGACCAACATGGAGAAACCCCGTCTCTACTAAAAATACGAAATTAGCTGGGTGTGGTGGCGCATGCCTGTAATCTTAGCTACTCAGGAAGCTGAGGCAGGAGAATCACTTGAACCCAGGAGGCAGAGGTTGCGGTGAGCTGAGATCACACCATTGCACTCCAGCCTAGGCAACAAAGAGCAAAACTCCATCTCAAAAAAAAAAAAAAAAAAATAGAAAAAAGAAAAACAGACATGTTCTCTGGCCTCATGGAAACTATATTCTAATGAAAGAAATTATAAAATTTAAGTTAAAAAGCAAATTCAAAATAATACAAGTTCCAATATGTGCTGTAAATGAAACAAAAAAGTGTTTGAGATTGATAGCAACAGCAGAGGGGCCCTAGAAACTTTAACTGGATGATCAGAGATGGTAATATTCATGCAGGATTTTTCTTGGCCCTTTTGCCGGACTCCCAGCAGGAGTGCCCCATTTCCTCGGCCCACCATGCTCCGCCCCTTGAGAGAGGTAACACATAAGCAAGTGAGTATGGGATCTGGCCAGCCACTCCAAGCACCAACACAGGAGCAAGCTCCATGCAAAGCCCATGTCCAGACCAGTCATGTTGCCTTGAGGGGAACATGGCAGCCTGGTGCCCATGATCCCAAAGCCCCAGAGGGGGTGTGAGTGTGCTACTTAGCTCTTTTAGTTCCACCATCCACAGTCGATAAACGGCTGTGTGTTGGCAGCTCAGTTGGCCACTGACCCTGTAGCTGCCAGTGGGGTGGTTGCCCTCCACTTGCAAGGGCAAAGGGCCAGTGTGACAGCCTCCACCTGCACTTAGTGGGTCCCAAGCTTTTGTCCAGCATCCAAGAAGAATGAGGTCACACTTGACAATTGAAGAATGGTAAGAGTGGAGAATTTTATTGAGCGATGAAAACAGTTCTCAGTGGAGAGGGGAGCTGGAGAGGGTATCGGAAAAGCAGATCATGTTTCCCTGAACTCAAGCTGTCTCCTCCCCAAAGTCAGGCTGTCTCCCCTCCACTGACAGAGGCCTTTATAGGAACATGATGGGGGCAGGGTGGGCCATAGGTAGTATTGGAAAAAGCAACATTCAATTGGTTAAAAGGCATTATTCAGAAAGAACCAATAAGAAGAGAGCCAACAAACAGGAACAGAAGTCCTCATTCTGGTCTGTGGGTTTCAGGCTGTTTTTGACCTGAAGGTAAGGTTTCCCCAGGGACGCATCCCTGTCTGTCTAGGATTTCTCTGCCTCCTGCCTCTATTAATATTTAAGTTACGACAAGGAATGAGAAGGAGCTGGCTATACAGAGCTAAGAGAGGAGCAGTTCAGTGGAAGATACCAGGTATGTGCACAGCCCTGACTGAGACAGAAAGAATTTAATGCCATTCAAGAAACTAATAAAAGGCCAGTGTGGTTTGTGATTAGTTAGTGACAGGGCAATTGACATGTGACACTGGAGGATGGGGAGATAAACAGAGGACTGCTTGCATGCACAACCTGTAGTAAATTGGAACATTATAAACAGTATTACTTAGATGTATATTCTATGGCAACAGAGTTCTATTATCATTCTATTTGCCTGTTTTCCCCCTAAGACAATACCAATCTAACTTCTAATCTTTTTTTATCCTCAGAAGAAACTTAATCTCCCAAATAAACAAGGAATGTTTGAGAAAAGATGCTCCAGAAATGCTGACTTCCTTTTCCTTTTCCTGCCTCACCCTCCTCTATCCACTTTTTCTTTAGACAGTGCCTTGCTCTGTCACCCAAGCTGGAGTGCAGTGGTACAATCTCAGCTCACTACAACCTCCACCCGCCGGGTTCAAGCAATTCCCCTGCACCAACCTCCAGAGAAGCTGAGACTGCAAGCATGCTCCACCACAGCCAGCTAATTTTTGTATTTTTAGTAGAGACAGGGTTTCACCATGTTGCCCTGTCTGGTTTCAAACTCCTGGCCTCAAGTAATCTGCCCACTTTGGCTTCCCAAAGTTCTGGGATTGCAGGTGTGAGCCACCACACCCAGCCCACTGTTACCTTTTGGAACAGAAGAAATATATCTATTTGTCTAAAACAGAAATGTTATTATTTCATCTAGATGCTGAAAGAGACACCAGAGTCAACAAAAATGTGCAATGCATCTTCCTCCTTTGGGGGAAGATTTAAAAAGAAAAATTGACAATGAACAAGCTTACTTCTTATTTTTTCTCTATTGTTAAAATTCTGTGGTTTTGTTTACGAAAAGGTGACACTATTATTAATAACAGATTGATTAAAAAGGAAAATAATTGCAGCCAGTGAGGATTAAGGCTGCAGTGTTATTAAGTGGATCTGGCCTGCCACCTGGTGGCCAGAAGTACAATGACCACACTCGTTTTGGAAATGAAGCCTCCCTGAACTGTGAAGGAGTAGGAGGGAAGAATTAGAGGTGGGAGCTGCCTTGCAAACTAGCTTAGCAATGTCTTTCAGTCAGATCAAAATAGAAGACAGATGACAGAAGACAGGTGGCTTATTTTCTTAAAGATGTACAAAGAAGCCTTATGCTATAACCTCCACTCGTAAGTAGCATGATATAGTTTGGCTTTGTGTCCCCACCTAAATCTCATCTTGAATTATAATCCCATAATCCCCACATGTAATGCGAGGGACCCATGGGGGTGGTTTCCCCCATGCTGTTCTCCTGACAGTAAGTGAGTTCTCATGAGATCTGATAGGTTTATAACAATCCGGCATTTCCTCTCCTGGCACTCATTTTCTCTCCTGCCGGTCTGTGAAGAATGCACCTTCTGCCATGATTGTAAGCTTCCTGAGGCCTCCCCAGCCATGTGGAACTATGATTCAATTAAACCTCCTTTCTTTTTAAATTATCCAGTCTCGAATATTTCTTCATAGCAGTGTGAAAATAGACTAATACAGTAAATTGGTATTGAGGAAGTGAGGCACTGCTATAAGGATACCTGGAAATGTAGAAGGGAAGCGACTTTGCAACTGGGTAGCAGGCAGAGGTTGGAACAGTTTGGAGGGTTCAGAAGAAGACAAGAAGATATGGCAAAGTTTGGAACTTCTGAGAGACTTGTTGAATGGTTTTGACCAAAATGCTGATAGTGATATGGACAATGAAGTCCAGGCTGAGGTGGCCTCAGATGGAGATGAGGAACTTGTTGGGAACTGGAGCAAAGGTGACTCTTGCTATGCTTTAGTAAAGAGATTGGTGGTGTTTTGTCCCTTCTGTAGAGATCTGTGGAACTCTGAACTTGAGAGACATGATTTAGGGTATCTAGCAGAAGAAATTTCTAAGCAGCAAACTGTTCAAAAGGAAGTAGAGTATAAAAGTTTGGAAAATTTGCAGCCTGAACATGCAATAAAAAAGAAAAACCCATTTTCTGGAGAGAAATTCAAGCCAGCTGCAGAAATTTGCATAAGTAACTAGGAGACAAATGTTAATCACCAAGACAATGGGGAAAATGTCTTCAGGGCATGTCAGATACCTTCACAGCAGCCACTCCCATCACAGGCCTGGAGGCCTAGGAGGGAAAAATGGTTTCATGAGCTGGGTCTAGGGCCCCCCCTGCTCTGTGCACCCTCGGGACATTGTGCCCTGAATCCCAGCTGCTTAAACTCCAGCTGTGGCTAAAAGGGGCCAAGGTAAAGTTCAGACCATTGCTTCCGAGGCTGCAAGCCCCAAGCCTTGTTGGCTTCTATGTGGTCTTGAGCCTGTGGGCGCATAGAAGTCAAGAATTGAGGTTTGGGACCCTCCACCTAAATTTCAGAGGATGTATGGAAATGCCTGAATGTCCAGGCAGAAGTTTGCTGCAGGTGTGGAGCCCTCATGAATAACCTCTGCTAGGGCAGTGTGGAAGGGAAATGTGGGTTGAAGCCCCCACACAGAGTCTCCACTGGAGCACTGCCTAGTAGAGCTGTGAGAAGAGGGCCACCATTCTCCAAACCCCAGAATGGTGATCCACTGACAGTTTGCAACATGTGCTTGGGAAAGCTGCAGGCACTAAGCACAGCCAGGAGTGGGGCTGTACCCTGCAAAGCCACAGGGGCAGAGATTCCCAAGGCCATGGGAGCCCACCTCTTGCATCAGGCTGAACTGGATGTGAGACATGGAGTCAAAGGAAAACATTTTGTAACTTTAAGATTTAATGACTGCCCTACTGGATTTTGGACTTGCCTGGGGCCTGTAGCACATTCATTTTGGCCAATTTATCCCATTTGGAATGGGCGTATTTACCCAATGCCTGTACCCTCATTGTATCTATGAAGTAACTAAGTTGCTTTTGATTTTACAGGCTTATAGGCAGAAGAGACTTGCCTTGTCTCAGATGAGACTTTGGACTTGGACTTTTGGGTTAATGCTGGAATGAGTTAAGATTTTGGGGGACTGTTGGGAGGGCATGACTGTATTTTGAAATGTGAGAACATGAGATTTGGGAGTGGACAGGAGGGGAATGATATGGTTTGGCTTTCTGTCCCCATCCAAATCTCATCTTGAATTGTAATCCAGTAATCCCCATATGTCATGGGAGGGACCCAGTGGGAGGTAATTGAATCATGGGGGTGGTTTCTCCCATGCTGTTCTTGTGATAGTGAGTGAGTTCTCATGAGATCCGGTGGTTTTGTAAGTGTCTGGCATTTTCCCTGCTGGCACTCATTCTGTTTCCTGCTGCTCTGTGAAGAATACACCTTCTGTTATGATTGTAAGTTTCCTGAGGCCTCCCCAGCCATGCAGAACTATGAGCCAATCAAACCCCTTTTCTTTATAAATTACCCAGTCTTGGGTAATTCTTCATAGCAGCATGAGAATAGAATAATATATAATGAAATCTGGCTGGGTGCAGTGGCTCATGCCTGTAATCCCAGCACTTTGGGAGGCCAAAGTGGGCAGATCACCTGAGGTCAGGATTTCAAGACCAGCCTGGTCAACATGGAGAAACCTTGTCTGTATTAAAAATACAAAAATTAGTCAGTCATGGTGGCAGGCACCTGTAATCCCAGCTACTCGGGAGACTGAGGCAGGAAAATCTCTTGAACCTGGGAGGTGGAGGTTGCAGCGAACCGACATTGTGCCACTGCACTCCAGCCTGGGTGACAGAGTGAGACTCCATCTTAAAACAACAACAAAAAAAAGAAATCTAATCTATCAATTAAGATTATCTTAATTTCTGCAGCACTGCAAAACAAACATTGACGGAGAAGGAAATATGGATCTGGCAAGAATTATATTCTTCTTTTTTTTTTTTTTTTGAGACGGAGTCTCACTCTGTCACCCAGGCAGGAGTGCAGTGGCGTGATCTCAGCTCACTGCAACCTCCGCCTCCTAAGTTCAAGCAATTCTCTGCCTCAGCCTCCCGAGTAGCTGGGATTACAGGCACCCACCACCATGCCTGGCTAATTTTTGTATTTTTAGTAGAAATGGGGTTTCACCATCTTGGCCAGGCTGGTCTTGAACTCCTGACTTCATGATCCACCCACTTCGGCCTCCCAAAGTGCTGGGATTACAAGCGTGAGCCACCGCGCCCAGACTACTTATTTTATTTAAAAGTAAAATAAGGCAAATTCAGAAGAAGAGTTCTGTATTAGTGAAGATTCTCCAGAGAAATAGAACCAATGTTATATATAGCCATGTGTCACTTAAGGATGGGGAAATGTTCGGAGAAATGTGTTATTGGGGGCTTCATCATTGTGTGAACATCATAGAGTGTATTTACACAAACCTAGATGATATAACTACTACACACCTAGGCTATACAGTGTAGCCTATTGCTCCTAGGCTACACACCCATTCAGCACATTACTGGAGTGAACAGCACAGGCTATTGGAACACAATGGTAAGTATTTGTGTATCTAAACATATCTAAACATAGAAGAGGTACAGTAAAAACATGGTGTTATAATCTTATGGGATAACCATCATGTATACAGGCTGTCATTGACTGAAATATCTATATGTAGCACATGACTAGATATAAATGCATATAAAGACTATATGTATATAAATATCTACATATAAATAAAGAGAGAGATTTATTATTCTTATAGAAATTGGCTCATGGAGGCTTATGGAGTCTGAGAAACCTCACCATCTGTCTGCAAGCAGGAGAACCAGGAAAGTCAGTGGTATAATTCAATCCAAGTTTAAAGGTCTGAGACCAGGAGCTGTGGATGTCCCAGCTCGTGGACAGAAAGAGGGACTCTCTACCCTCTAACTTTTGTTTGATGGGGGCCCTCAATGGATTGAGTGACACCTGCCTACATTGGTGGGAGAGGATCTTCTTTACTAGGTCTACTGATTCAAATGCTAACCACTTCTGGAAACACCCTTACAGAAACAGCCACGGACAATGTTTCGCTACCTATCTGGGCATCCCTATAGCTCAGTCAAGTTGACACATAAACTTAACCATCACAAGCGGCTATTTCCAGAACTGTTCCCAATGTGTTGTTAAACAAAGAGCACCCAGTTGAGTCGACCACAATCCTGGCTATACATATCACTTAAGAGGCTTGTAAAAAGTAAAGATGCCATGAATTTTACATTATGTGAATTTTACCTCAATAAAAAGGAGCCTATAGCATAGGGAGGGAGTGGGGGGGGGGAAATTAAAAAAAAAAAAAGTATGGATGCCAAACCCTCTGGTGTCCTCCCCAAGAGTGATGCAGAAGTGGGGCTCTGCCATCAGACGTTTTTGGGAGCTCACCACTGATGGTCATGTGCAGTCAGGGTTGGAAAGCACTGCAGAGCTTGATTTTGTTCAGTAGGATGGATAGGGATTTTAATTGAATGTAGCAATAAAGACCCAGGGTTTTTGTTTTTGAAGAACAAACAAACAAAACTCCCAACATTAGAGCAGTCATAAGCCGATTGTAAGAAACCAATATTATCCAACTTCAAAAAATAACAATTAAAAGATTAAAAGAGGTCAGACGCGGTGGCTCATGCCTGTAATCCCAGCACTTTAGGAGGCCAAGGTGAGCGGAGTTTGAGGCTGGTAGTTCGAGACCAGCCTGGCCAACATGGTGAAATCCCATCTCTACTAAAAATACAAAAATTAGCCAGGTATGGTGGCAGGCGCCTGTAATCCCGGCTACTGGGGAGGCTGAGGCAGGAAAATCGCTTGACCCCAGGAGGCGGAGGTTGCAGTGAGCTGACATTGTGCCACTGCACTCCAGCCTGGGTGACAGAGTGAGACTTCATCTAAAAAAAAAAAAACGAAAAAACCAGCCTGGCCAATATGGCAAAACCATCTCTTCTAATAATACAAAAATTAGCCAGGTATGGTGACACACGTGCCTGTAATTCCAGCTACTAGGAAGGCTGAGGCACAAGAATCACTTGAACCCCAGAGGCGGAGGTTGCAGTGAGCCAATATTGTGCCACTGCACTCCAGCTTGGGCGACAGAGTGAAACTGTGTCTCAGAAAATACATACATACATACATACATAGATAAATAAAATTTTAAAAACTCAAAGGATCATTTTTTAACTTTTCCTTGGATAGGCCCCAATAAATCTGTTCTACAAAAAAAATACCCGAATCATGGTCCCCAGGTCTTCATTCCTTGTTAGGCCTAGATATGCTGGATTGTAGACTTATTTTTATACTGATTGTTAATTTCTCTCATTCATAACACTTTATCTAGTAGTCTCAAGATTCCATTTGCATAGATAAAACTGTGTTTAAAATGCTGTTTTCTGTACAGTAAGTCCTCACTTAACATCAATAGATTCTTGGTAACTATGACTTTAGGCAAAATAACATGTAATGAAACTAATTTGATCATAGGCTAATTGATATAAACAAGAGTTACTTTCCCACAGCATGCTTCTGGTCAGAAAAGACAACCATTTCTTTTTTCTTTTTTTTTTTTTTTGTTTTGAGACAGAGTCTTACTCTGTTGCTCAGGCTAGAGTGCAGTGGCATGATCTCAGCTCACTGCAACTTCTGCCTCCCAAGTCCAAGCGATTCTCCTGCCTCGGCCTCCCAAGTAGCTGGGATTACAGGCGCCCGCCACCATGCCTTGCTAATTTTTGTATTTTTAGTAGAGATGGGAGTTCACCATGTTGGCCAGGCTGGTCTCGAACTCCTGACCTCAGGTGACCCACCCACCTCAGCCTCCCAAAGTACTGGGATTACAGGCGTGAGCCACGACACCCAGCCAAGACCCAAGCACTTCTAATATTTAACATTTAAATAAATGTGAGTTATACATACATTTAAGAAAGATTAATAAAAACAAGGTAACTGTTTACCCAATTTATGGTGAATTAGTGAGTGCCACTGGTCCTAGTAGTGGCAGTGGGTTAAATCAAGGAGTAAATATTTGGCCGGGCACAGTGGCTCACGCCTGTAATCCCAGCACTTTGGGAGGCTGAGGCAGGCAGATCATGAGATCAGGAGATCGTAGACCATCCTGGTTAACACGGTGAAACTCTGTCTCTACTAAAAATACAAAAAATTAGCCTGGCGTGGTGGCGGGCGCCTGTAGTCCCAGCTACTCGGGAGGCTGAGGCAGGAGAGTGGCGAGAACCCGGGAGGCGGAGCTTGCAGTGAGCCAAGATCACGCCACTGCACTCCAGCCTGGGCGACAGAGCGAGACTCCGTCTTAAAAAAAAAAAAAAAAAAAAAAAAAAAAAAAAAAAAAAAAGAAACCAATATACAGACAAAGCCTGCAGTGTCAAATAGCCTGTGTGTAAACAGCAAGCAGAAGCAACTCAGAGAACAGGGGAACGTGACAAAGAGAAACTGAAAACAGTCTATAGCTTCAATATTTTCTCCTGGCACACCCCCACATGGAATCATTAAGATGTCCTAATTGGTTTTGACCATGGAGAGGACCGAGGCCTGAGATTTGCAATTATCTGGACTTGAATCTTGCTACATAGGTCAACATTAGTCAGCTACCAAATCTTGGAAAAACTAAACCTTCTTCCCTCCTATTGCAGGCAAATTAAATTGAAATATTCACCTAGAGTTTATTTTCAAAGATAATATGTCTAGCACAATGATTTATATATAATAATTCGCCAATACAGGTTTGTCCTCTTTCCCTGCTTTTCTCTTTTAAATTCTCTTCTGGCTTACTTGTGGGCATTTCTGAACTGTGGGTCTCTGAGGGATGTGCCGTTTGGGGATTGTAAAGTTGACTAAAAGAAAGGAAAGAAAAAAAGACATATAATTTGCCATTCCATAACTAGCTGTTCCTCCACACTAGACTGAACTCAGGGGGAGAAATGCTTCTGCCCAGCATCTCTGGATTGCAGAGAATATCTGATCTAACCCTCTTTGGAAGGCAGAAATTCACCCTGTTCATTCTGTTTCAGGTGATATAAAAACTAATAGATAGGAGTTGGTTATATTTCTCTGGACATTTTGTAATTATTTTGCCAAAAATATCAAAATAAGCTTAAAACGATGTATGATATTAATTCCAGCCTAAGAGGGCTGGAAAAAAAATGATGTACTCTGTCCCACATCTAGGTTTTATTTGCTGCTGTGGAAAAGGAGGCCCACAGTAATCATCTTTGAGGATACACAGCAGCTACTGCTACCAAGAAAATCAGTCCGAGTCTGGGCGCGGTAGCTCACGCCTGTAATCCCAGCACTGTGGGAGGCCAAGGCGGGCGGATCACTTGATGCCAGGAGCTCAAGACCATCCTGACCAACATGGTGAAACTCCAGCTCTACTAAAAATATAAAAATTAGCCAGGCGTGGTGGCGCGTGTCTGTAATCCTAGCTACTTGGGAGGTTGAGGCAGGAGAATCACTTGAATCTGGGAGTTGGAGTTTGCAGTGAGCTGAGATCACACCACTGAACTCCAGCCTGGGCAATAAAGACTCTGTCTCAAAAAAAAAAAAAAAAAAAGAAAGAAAATCAGTGCTAAAGGAGAGTCTAACAGAAAGGAAGAGACCCCCTCAGTGTCAGAGCCGTCTTTTGAGCTATCCAGTTGGGCTATTCTGCTTTGTTTTCCTTGATCCATGCCACATCCTGCATTTGCTGTGACCGATAAACAAAAAAGAGAAACAATCAGAAAGATTTCTGCCATCTAGCCTAAGTTATTGCCTTTTTTTTTCTTTTTTCTTTTTTTTTTGAAATGGAGTTTTGCTCTTGTCGCCCAGGCTGGAGTGCAATGGCACGATCTCCACTCACTGCAACCTCTGCCTCCCCAGTTCAAGCGATTCTCCTGCCTCAGCCTACCAAGTAGCTGGGATTACAGATTCTCCTGCCTCAGCCTACCAAGTAGCTGGGATTACAGGCACCCACCACTATGCCCCATGCCCAGCTAATTTTTGTATTTTTAGTACAGATGGGTTTTCACCATGTTGGCCAGACTGATATTGAACTCCTGACTTCAGGTGATCCATCCACCTCGGCATCCCAAAGTGCTGGGATTACAGGCGTGAGCCCCCTCGCCTGGCCAGTTATTGCAATTTCAGTTTCAAGTAAAATAAATCTTAATATGTAAGAATGCTATTTAATGGTTTGCAAAGGATTTACTTGTGTTCGCAACAATGTATGATGTAATTATCTTAACTACTTGAAAAGGAAATGCAGAATTTTTTTTTTTGAGATGGAAACTCGCTTTGTTGCCTAGGCTGGAGTGCAGTGGCACAATCTTGGCTCGCTGCAACCTCCGCCTCTGAGGTTCAAGCGGTTCTCCTTCCTCAGACTCCCAAATAGCTGGGACTACAGGCGTATTTTGTATTTTTAGTAGAGACGGAGTTTCACCATGTTGGCCAGTCTGGTCTTGAACTCCTAACCTCAGGTGATCCGACTGCCTCAGCCTCCCAAAGTGCTGGGATTACAAGCATGAGCCACTGCGCCCAGCCTGGAAATGCAAATTTCATTTGTACAGATGACAGACTAGCCCACATCCTAGCTCTAGTCAAGGAGCAGAGCTGGGATTCAAGTTGTTTCCTGCCTCCAGGACATCTTTCTAGTAAGCTCCAGGTGTTTCCCAAAGTTCCTTGACTGGCCTGTTTGTAACTTGTCTTTCTGGATAATTTAAGTTGCCTAGTGGTTCAGTCCTATCAGAAACTACTATTTCAATATTTTTGAATGCCAACCATATGCCATTCACTGTTCTGACCAATTGTTGTATATCACTACACAAAAAGTTTCTGCCTTCCTGCACCTCAGGATCTAGAGAGAGAAGACATAATAAACTAGAAAATTATGTTACATGATCACTACAAAGCAAAAAAAGACAAAGATCAAGGTTGAGAATGACTAGGAGAAAGGGAAGTAGGGGGAAGGTGTTGAATATTAGAGATGTTCAGAGTTGGTCTCCTTGACCTAGTATCTAAGACTTGAAGGAGGTTAGGAACTAGCCAATCTTAGCACGTAAAATATGGCTTATTGTTACTTTTATTCTTTGCATACCATGTGCATATTGCTTAAAGAAGCAATAAATCCATCATCATTCTTTTACTGAATGGTATGAAGCAACTTTGAGCCTACTAAAAGTGTAAAAATAGAAAACATGTTTCAACTTCTCACCCAAAAGTTCAGGATCACTTTATTCAAGTTTTAGGAGCTAAGTACTTCTAAACAGAAGTCCTAAGGGTCTTAAATACACTGCTTTTGAAAACAGAACTACTGAAATAGATGGCCCCACAGTGATGAAAACACACCAGGAGAATGACTTGTCTTTTGTTAGTCACTGTTGAAAACATGCACACCTGCACAATGGCATAGTGAAATGTCATTTGACTACTTTTAAGGGTGATTACTTCCTGTTATTTCAAACTCTGAAAATAATCTAGCCATGGGTAGATATACTTAAGAAGTGCCCACAACCAGGAGGAAAAAAAAAAAAAAAGGAAAAGAAAACGAGGCAGGGCCCTACACAGGGTAACTAAGCTGAGATCATCAGTCACAGCTTTTGGAACAGGGATTCTAGTATTTGTGTGTGTGGACTTTTTGTTGTTGTTGTTCAGCTACTTATCAAAGGTAAACAAAGGGGTGGGTCGCTGGGCAGTGGGCATAGGTGAGGAGGGAATTCTCCATTACTCAGACAGCCTGGACTCAGAACCACCAAAGGCAAAATGGACTTGTTTCTGAAATATTTGGTAGTTTCATGCAGCTAAAAATAACTAAAGTTAAATAAATGTTTGTAGCTTGTTTAAATCTGGCAAAGCAAAAACATCCAAAAGAAACCACAGCTAGAAATAGTTAACTACAAATTTTGTATAAGAACTAATATGAATTTATCAACTAGTTCATTTTCCAAAATGACTGAATTTTTCATTATTACCGCTGACTTGATGCTGTACCCACGGGCAGGTGGATATGCATGGACCCCCTCCACACACCACTTCAAAATTACAACACACCTGTTCTATCTGATGGTACCAGTACCAATAGAATGCAGAATTGTAAGCTTAATAAGTGTAACACTCTCAAGGCAACTGTAACTGACAAGATTTGTGTCCAAAGGGCCACTGCAGTGACCAGGGGACTGCACTGCACCACTCTGGGGGGGGGGGCTCTATTCATATTTTATAGTGATGAGGCAGTGCACGAGGCAGTGATCTTGTCTGCCTGGTTACTACTGTACATTAATCATAATTTGCTTTGTTCTTTTGCGATCTTAACTTCTGATTGCACAATACAGTAAAAAAATTTAACAATGCTTTGAAAGCACAATGCTTTGAAAGAGGAAAACAAATCAGGGTTGGGGGAAAAATCAAGAAAAGCAGAATAGACTGCCATTCACAAGTAGAATGATTTGTCTAGTCTCCCTCCACCTGACAGGGTAAGACCCATACTGGGGAGCACTAAACCTGGATGGCACAAGCATTGTGTCTCTCTTGATGGAAGAGGCTTCAATGTTTATACTACATAGAGAGTGACCACATATTTTGTCCAATGGGGGGGGGTCATGTGACAGTGAAATAAGGAACCACTAATAAATCAATCAGGACAACCGGCATAATTCAAGACTATCCTTGGCAAACTTAAGATGTATGCTTACCCTACATATATTTGAGATCTTTCTACCGAAGTGTATGGAAGAGCTAAGGACTCACTCATCTTTGATGTTCATGTCATACTGGCCTCCCTAATCTCATTTGACACATCATTCAACCTTTATCCCCAGAGAGAAGCAAGTCAATCAGAGTAAGCCAATCTAACTAACAATCTAACTAATCTTAACATGGAACACTGGGCCAGGTTAATGAAGGGCTTCTTAAACTACTTTTAGCTCATGACAAGCCTCACAATGGCCTGACGGCACAAAGAAGCATTAAAAGCTTGACTAGCAGAAAACATGGAAGCGGCGCTGAGAAGAACTGACCTTCAGTAAAGAAGTGCCAAATCCAATCCAGCCTGCTGAGAGGTGACAGCATGCTGGCAGTCCTCAGAGCCCTCGCTTGCTCTCGGCACCTCCCCTGCCTGGGCTCCCACTTTGGTGGCATTTGAGGAGCCCTTCAGCCCCCCCACTGCACTGTGGGAGCCCCTTTCTGGGCTGGCCAAGGCTGGAGCCCACTCTCTCAGCTTGCAGAGAGGTGTGGAGGGAGAGGCACGAGCGGGAACCGGGGCTGTGTGCGGCGCTTCCGCGCCAGCTGGAGTTCCGGGTGGGCGTGGACTTGGCGGGCCCCGCACTCGGAGCAGCCAGCCAGCCCTGCAGGCCCGGGGCAATGGGGGACTTAGCACCCGGGCCAGTGGCTGCGGAGGGTGTACTGGGTCCCCCAGCAGTGCTGGCCCACCGGCGCTGCGCTCGATTTCTCGCCGGGCCTTAGCTGCCTTCCCGCAGGGCAGGGCTCGGGACCTGCAGCCCGCCATGCCTGAGCCTCCCACCCACTCCATGGGCACCTGTGCGGCCTGAGCCTCCCCGACGAGCACCACCCCCTGCTCCACGGCGCCCAGTCCCATCGACCCGGAAGGAACAAACAACCCAAGGGCTGAGGAATTCGAGCGCACGGCGCGGGACTGGCAGGCAGCTCCACCTGCAGCCCCGGTGTGGGATCCACTGGGTGAAGCCAGCTGGACTCCCGAGTCTGGTGGGAATGTGGAGAGTATATCTAGCTCAGGGATTGTAAATATACCAATCAGCACCCTGTGTTTAGCTCAAGGTTTGTGAGTGCACCAATCGACACTCTGTATCCAGCTGCTCTGGTGGGGCCTTGGAGAACCTTTATGTCTAGCTCAGGGATTGTAAATACACCAATCAGCACCCTGTGTTTAGCTCAAGGTTTGTGAATGCACCAATCGACACTCTGTATCTAGCTGCTCTGGTGGGGCCTTGGAGAACCTTTATGTCTAGCTCAGGGATTGTAAATACACCAATCGGCACTCTGTATCTAGCTCAAGGTTTGTAAACACACCAATCAGCACCCTGTGTTTAGCTCAAGGTTTGTGAATGCACCAATGGACACTCTGTATCTAGCTGCTCTGGTGGGGCCTTGGAGAACCTGTGTGTGGAAACTCTGTATCTAATTAATCTGATGGGGATGTGGAGAACCTTTGTATCTAGCTCAGGGATTGTAAATGCACCAATCAGCGCCCTGACAAAACAGGCCACTGGGCTCTACCAATCAGCAGGATGTGGGTGGAGCCAGATAAGAGAATAAAAGCAGGCTGCCCGAGCCAGCACTGGCAACCTGCTTGGGTCCTCTTCCAGAAGGTGGAAGCTTTGTTCTTTCACTCTGCAATAAATCTTGCTACTGCTCACTATGGGTACACGCTGCTTTTATGAGCTGTAACACTCACCGCGAAGGTCTGCAGCTTCACTTCTGAAGCCAGCGAGACCACGAGCCCACCGGGAGAAACTAACAACTCCAGACGCGCTACCTTAAGAGCTGTAACACTCACCGCGAAGGTCTACAGCTTCACTCCTGAGCCAGCGAGACCACGAACCCACCAGAAGGAAGAAACTCCGAACACATCTGAACATCAGAAGGGACAGACTCCAGACGCACCACCTTAAGATCTGTAACACTCACCGCGAGGGTCTGCGGCTTCATTCTTGAAGTCAGTGAGACCAAAAACCCACCAATTCCGGACACACTTCCACAACAGCTGGTGGGACTTTGCCTCTGAACTTGGCTGTTACTTAAAAACTCCACTGTTCTGTAAAATCAGACAGCTTGTCGAAAATGATATGTAATGTCCTATCCAAGAATAAAATTTGTTCCTTAGGAAAATGCAGGAAGTAGGCCTAAAATAAGCAAAGCCTACCTGGGAGAGACACAGCCCCTAAATTCAAACGATCTCTTTGGTTTAGCAATGGCCTACAGTCTCTTGCCCTACAGGGACTGTTTCAGATGTGTACAGAGGGTTAGGATCTGCCGCCATGTGTTTTTTGCTTTCTTTTAAATATTCATCCAGTCTCATTCCTAGGTCATGGATAAATCTGTTAGTTTCAAAATACAGTTCACATCTTAAACTCAAATATTAGCTTCCTTTTGGCTTTATCAGGGAACAGCACCTTGATATTTTTGTCATTAGGGACAAGTGTCCATTTTCAATGCCTCCATCAAAATTCCGTAATCTTATATAATTTTCTGCATGTGGTGCTGCTTGGCATGGATCTTTTATAACTTCCTACTTCCTTTTTGGTGACCTTGATATATTCCCTAACCCTCTACAGAGGTAGACATCACTTGGGGATATGACTGCAAGAGATTAGAGAGGGTTAGAGATGGGTCTTAAGGTTTTTCATGAAAGAAGTTTTCACTAATCTGTTTTCCATTCTCTCATTTAACTTGCATGCTCAAAGCCCACCCACATATTCGTTCCTGAATAACTGAACAAGACTTTCATATGGTCAGAAGACACCAAGCTTGTTCTGATGCCGGGAGCCTTGCCTAGGTGCTATTTGCTGCTTTGGGAGATGGTGGCTTCAGACTGACCAAGTTGTGATGGAGAGAGTAAGGTGTGGTTGGGACCTACAGCAAAACCTGGTGCAAAAAGCAATGACGCTCAAACTTCAGTGTGCAGCAGTCATATCAGGAGCTTGTTAAAAATTAGACACCTACGCTGAGATTCTGAGTCAGCTAAATCTGGGAGATGGCCTAGACATCTGCATTTGTAATTAGCACAGCCCACCCCTTACACTCTACGTAGGCAGTCTTCCACCTTCAGCTTTCAGAAACACATAGAACAGTGACGATACACTTATCTTTGGAGAAGAAAAATCTCTCTCACACACACACACACACATCCCCCCCACCGCCCACCAACGCAGCAGGCACACTGCCCCAGCATAACATTCACCCTTGAACAGCAACTCCTGCTCACTAAAGAGCTGAGTAAACATATATGGGTCTGACCATATGTGAACATTCATCACTAACAGCTTTCCCCACTTAGTTCTTTTGTTCAGAGAGTCCACATATCATCTATTCTAATACATACAAAATAAAGGCAACATTGCTGAACTCAGTGGATTTTTAAGGTAAGCAATTATTTTATTTCCTTGGCCTGATGGCATTGACTTCATTGTACAAGAACTTGCAGCTGACAGAACTGACACACAGATTTCCCCCAAGAGAAAGGACCCTTTTCATTAGCAGAGATGAATTGAAATGTCATGTCTGAGTGCAATTCCTGCTCCCCACTCCCACCCCACAAAATCCCAAAAGTGAAAATAAATCAATAAAATCCCCATGATTTACTAAAAGTCATCCCTCCAAACCTTTCTAACTAGCAGCTGCAGTGGATGGTAACCAAGGAGGGAAGCAGCTGGCCATCATGTAGCATTCCTGTGCATGTGAGCCTGAAGGGACAGCAGCATGGGAGCAAGAATCCTGAATGAGAGTAGTATATAATTACCTTACTTCATACTTGCCCCCTCCCTACATAAGACACCTCTGTCCTGATACATGGAAAATACTAGAGGAGATGCTAAGAGTGGTTTTAGTCTACAATTGGAAATGCCTGAGACTTATTAAATTCCAAGGAAGGGGTGAGATAAGGGGCACCAAAGAGAAAGAGCAGGTTAGACAGGGATGCTCAACACTCTTGTCAATTCCAGTTTAATGCTATTTAATAACAAAACCATCTTCTTAATCATAACCACCTTCATGCCTAACCCCTATTTTCCAAAGGTAAGAAATCCCTGTCTAAATTTCTGGGTTGTTGTCTACTGCCACCCCTGGGGTGAGATTGCAACCGGGATGGGAGAAAAGAAGTGTGAGACAGGGAAGATCAGGGGCCACAATGCATCAATTACAGTGGGTCTCTTTTGGTCCCCAGGTATGGTCCACTACCACAAGTCCCCTTTCCCTACCTGTCTTGTGCAAATGTCAAAAATAGAATCTCTGCCCAAAGAGAAGGGAGCACAGGGAGTTGCTGCTGGACTGCCATCATCTCTGGCGCCAACTTGTCCACCTCCTGACCCATCTATGAAACTGCACAACAATTAAACCCCAGGAATGCTGTAAACTTACATCATCCCCATTCCTCTATCAAAGCCAATCCAACAGCTCTGTCCTGACATGCTTTCTCCCTGGGCCGAGGAAGCAGCAAAAAATATCAATTGAGCATGTGAAAATGTGATGACGGTGTGTGTGGTGTAATGTTTCTAGATGTCTTCACCTTCTGTCTCCTTGCGGTGGGAGCCACCCTCTTTCCCCATGTCGCGCACACACACCCCTCCCCTACCCCCAAGTCCAGGTGCTCCCATCTGCTGGGCTTCCAACCACTCATTTCCCATAGACACTCTCATCACTGTAGGCCACATACAGAAAATAGTCTTCCTCATGATTGTCCTAGGGGAAGAGATAAGACAACAGTTTAGAAAACATATTCATTCATTAGCTCTAAGATGCTGAGCCTCACACAACCTTGTAAAGCAGGTATGGAAGGTATCATTAGTCCCCATTTAAAAGAGGAGCAAAGGATAGGGAGAAGTGGTTGGAATTACACTTTGAGTTCTGAGTTCACAAACAAAAATCCTTCATTGAAAACATATTACACATAGGTATCAGGGATATGAAGATGACTAGGGCACAGTCCTCACTCTTAAAGAGCTCACTCCTAGCAAGGGGAACATAGATACCACAGATGGATATGTAATGGGACATATACTAACAGGGAATATATGCTATGCAATAAAAGATTCAGGATTATTAGAAGTTTACGTAATTCATTAACGGAGCACAATGAGAATGAAGCATCTTATGCAAAATACTGCAAAAAAATAATAGTTATAATCCTAGGTTATATTTTCAGTAATAATAAAGTCTTTCACTATAGTTTCCTCAGATTCTGACACTTCCAATTAAACCACATCACATAAAAATTATTCCTCCTGAGTTTATCTGTTAAGACATGAATCCATTTACAGACTTTGCCTTAATTTTATATTTCATTTTATCTGATTCATTGTGCCCAGATAATGTGGAATCTGTTTCACAGTTTTAGTTTTGTTCTAAGAAAAGTTTCCCCTTGTTTAGTATCAATGTGGTTGTCTTAAGCCAAAACTTCAGAGTTCACAGAAGAAGCTGACTGTGGGGAGAATCCTTCAGTTGGCAGAGGCTGGCCTCAGAGTTAGAAGGAGCTGGCTTTACTATTACGTGCTTTCTCAATCTGTTGCTAAATGGGAGTAAAATAATGAACTGGATTCTGAATGCCTTACAAATTACATGCTACCAACCAGAATAGCAGGAACTGCGATGGGCTGACGCTTTGGAACTTTTGCTATCAGGAATCACTTCCTGCTGTTTCAATAAACAGTCCAGCATTAAAACACTATAGTCAGACAAGACTATAGTCAGACAAGATTTCAGAAGGATTAAATCTAGTAGAGTGCCTAATCCCTAAAAAACAAGTGGTATCTAATCTCTCAGAGCCTTACACTGCCATATGTAAGAGGATCCGGATAAATAACACCTTCTGCCCCACTTCTCAGATGTGTTATCAACGCATCTAGAACGAGGGCTAGAGGATGCCAGACTGCACTGGACGGCATCCAGTATTGTGCGACCAGAACCATTACCTCATACAGTTGGCCCATGGTAGCACTGGTGGGAGGGATGGTGTTGTTGACAAAGAAGAATAAGGCGTCCTCAGGTCTCAGGTGGATTCTCTTCCGGATTAAGAAGTAGAACTGGCCAACTGGATGATGGAAGAAGAAAAGGGCAGACAAGAAAGGAAGAAAACAAGGAATTAGTAGAAGGGTAAGTCCTGGAAAAAAATTCAATTGCATTTTTTCCCCTTAGAGTCAGTACCAGCTTTATATACCATCTGAGAAGAGCCAAATACCGGCCTGGAGCTTTCAAAATAAAAAGGGAAACTCAGAAGCCGGCACAGTCCCTGACATGCCATAGTGGAGTTTATTCCTCCTTTCCCCTCTTATTCAATCTCAGACCTCATGTTAGCATATCCACTCAAAGCCTGAGGACTACGTTGAAGGAATACCATGTGCATCCAGACCAAAACATTCCCATCACTGTCTAAACCTGACTTTAAACACTTTCCATCCCCAGACCCTCCCTAAGAAAAACTTAGCAATGGAAAGGGGTCCACTGGACTCTGGTCATCTTAGCACAGTCACTCAACTCAGTGTTGGGGCATTAAACAAGGTTCAATGCTTTGCCTTTACCTGAGAATACTGAAAATTTTCTAGATGGCTGATATTCAAACCTGTTAACTCTGGAGCAAATCAACAAAATCTTTCCAGTGTGTCCTGGATGCAGTGTGTATTCCATTAAGGATCACGATGAAGACTGAATATATATATATATATTTTTTTTTTTTCCGAGACAGAGTTCTACTCTGTCACCCAGGCTGAAGCGCAATGGCGCAATCTCAGCTCACTGCAATCTCCACCTCCCCAGGTTCAAGCGATTCTCCTGCCTTAGCCTCCCAAGTAGCTGGGATTACAGGCACGCGCCACCATGCCCGGCTAACTTTTGTACTTTTAGTAGAGACGGGATTTCACCACATTGGCCAGGCTGGTCTCAAACTCCTGACCTTGTGATCCACCCGCCTCAGCCTCCCAAAGTGCTGGGATTACAGGCATGAGCCACCACACCCAACAATGAATATATGTCTTATAATCTCAAACAAAATCTACAAAACTTAGTTTAAAAAAATGTAGCTTAAGAAGATGTATTTAATCAGGAAACTCTAAAATATAATCCTCTCAAGATGCCAGACTGGTTTTCTTTTTGGAACAAATTGATATCACAATTAACAAAGCCGAATTTTGGGGTTTTTGTTTTTTTTTTTTTTTGAGGCGGAGTCTCACTGTGTCACCCAGCCTGGAGTGCAGTGGTGCGATCTCGGCTCACTGCAACCTCTGCCTCCCAGGTTCAAGCCATTCTCCAGCCTTGGCTTCCTGAGTAGCTGGGATTACAGGTGCCCAACAACACACCCAGCTAATTTTTGTATTTTTAATGAAGACATGGTTTCACCATGTTGGCCAGCCTGGTCTCAAACTCCTGACCTCAGGTGATCTGCCCACATCCCCCTCCCAAAGTGCTGGGATTACAGGCGTGAGCCACCACCCCCAGCCAAAGCTGAATTTTAAAATTGGTTTAGGTGGGGCACGGTGGCTCACGCCTGTAATCCCCGCAATTTGGGAGGCCAAGGCAGGTGGATCACCTGAGTTCAGCAGTTCAAGACCAGCCTGGCCAACATGGTGAAACCCTGTCTCTACTAAAAATACAAAAAAAAGTAGCCGGGCATGGTGGCAGGTGCCTGCAATCCCAGCTACTCGGCAGGCTGAGGCAGGAGAATCGCTTGAATCCAGGAGACGGAGGTCGCGGTGAGCCGAGATCATGCCACTGCACTCCAGCCTGGGCTACAAGAGTGAAACTCCATCTCAAATAATAATTAATTAATTAATTAAATTAAAATAAAAGTGGTTTAAATAATGGGCATCTGATCCTTTCTTTCAATGTCTTATGCTTTGCTGTGTCAAAATCCAACAAGACATGGTGATGGGAAAGAACTATTGAGTCTTCTTGTTTTTGAGATGGAGTCTCACTCTGTTGCCCAGGCTGGAGTGCAGTGGCATGATCTCGGGTCACTGCAAGCTCCGCCTCCCAGGTTCACACCATTCTCCTGCCTCAGCCTCCCAAGTAGCTGGGACTACAGGCACCCGCCACCAAGCCCAGCTAATTTTTTGTATTTTTTTTAGTAGAAACGGGGTTTCACTGTGTTAGCCAGGATGGTCTCGATCTGACCTCGTGATCCACCCGCCTCGGTCTCCCAAAGTGCTGGGATTACAGGCGTGAGCCAGGGCGCCCAGCCTGAGTCATTTTTTTAATCAGATAACTCCAGAGCATCCCACTCACTTCCTTCAAGTATGTACTGCCTCTCAATCTCACAATCTCATGCATGTAATGAGGATCTAGAGAGTTTTTTCACGGGAGGAAGGGTCAGGGAAGGCAAAGAGCATTACCGGTAAGGTCAGAGGGCACTAGGTACTTCCTCTTGTCCAGATCAGGCACCCTGGCTTTTGGAGCCTTCTCTACAATCACCTGGAAGAAGAGGAGGAGAGTAGGAATGAAAACTACAGAAGGCAATCTAGTATTTTTCCTTCTACACCCTAGAGTTGCCTAGTTACTACTGGAAATGAATCTGTCTAGGCCCAGGACACCTGTTTCATTTCTTATCCCCCCACCCCTTATAAAATTATACAAAAAAAAATAGGCTTCGTGAGGTTATAGCTGCATTACTAAAATAAAAATAAACTAGAGATTGTATATGATGAAAAGTAAAAAGAACTTTGATTTTAAGTAATTACAGGTTACCTGTAAGATCTACTATAGGACATATACCTATTGGTATTTATTTATTTATTATTTATCTTTGAGATGAAGTCTCACTGTCACCAAGGCTGGAGTGCAGTGGCTCCCTCTCAGCTCACTGCAATCTCCACCTCCCGGATTCAAGCAATTCTCCTGCCTCAGCCTCCTGAGTAACTGGGATTACAGGCACATGCCACAACGCCTGGCTAAGTATTTGTATTTTTAAGAGAGATGTGGTTTCACCATGTTGGGCAGGCTGGTCTCAAACTCCTGACTTCAAGTGATCCGCCTGCCTTGGCCTCCCAAAGTGCTGGGATTACAGATGTGAGCCACCGTGCCTGGCCACCTTCTGGTATTTAATTAGAGCATCAAGAAAACTGGGTTTTCTCATATGGTCCTGATCACCAGTAAGTTATTATTTCTCATAAATACCATTTATTAAAGGTACCAATAACGTGGTTTAAATCTGTCAAAATTTCCAAGAACTGTAAAGATCGTTCAAACATTATTAAATGGAAAAGAAACAGTGTTAAAACAAGTCTGACAATGATATCCTATAATATGATGTCAGTACAACAAGCCATTTATAGATATTGATTATGTTAGGACTTTAAGGGATTTTCAATGTCCACATTATATACTTCTAATAAAGATCATGTATTTCTGTACTAGATCTATAAAAATATAAAAGATTTTTTTATACACTAAAACTTCCCAAACAGAAAATATCTATTATAAAATCATGAGCTTTAGGCTTTCGATTGTTAGGATTTTAAGGGATTTATGTCTACGTTAGATACTTCTATAGTTCAAGTTGTATAAAAATCATCTATTTCTGTACTAGATTTATCCAAATTTAAAAGATATTTTTAATACACGAAAACTTACCAAACAGAAAATATCTATTGTAAAATCATGAGCTTTAGACTTTTAGTTTAGAAAATATAATCATTGCCAGGCGCAATGGCTCACGCCTGTAAGCCCAGCACTTTGGGAGGTCGAGGCGGGCGGATCATCTGAGGTCGGGAGTTCGAGACCAGCCTGACCAACATAGAGAAACCCCGTCTCTACTAAAAATACAAAATTAGCCAGGCGTTGTGACGCATGCCTGTAATCCCAGCTACTCAGGAAGGCTGAGACAGGAGAATCACATGAACCTGGGAGGCGGAGGTTGCGGTGAGCCAAGATCGTGCCACTACACTCCAGCCTGGGCAACAAGAGCAAAACTCGGTCTCAAAAAAAAAAAAAAGAAAAGAAAATATAGTCATTTTAGTGAGAACATATGGGAAATGCAGGAAAAAAGTGAAGACGCAGAAAAAAAAAAAACTGTACGAGTACTTCTAGTGGCTGTGTGATCTTCAACAGGTCACGTAACCTCTCTCTCAGCTTCAGTATTCCAGTAACTTTTTTTTTTGAGGTCGAGTGTCACGTGTCGCCCGGGCTGGCGTGCAGTGGCCTGATCTCGGATCACTGCAACCTCCACCTCCTGGGCTCAAGCGATTCTCCTGCCTCAGCCTCGGGAGTAGCAGGGATTACAGGCGCATGCCACCACGCCCGGCTAATTTTTGTATTTTTTAGTAGAGATGGGGTTTCACCATGATGCCAGGCTGGTTTCGAACTCCTGACCTCAAGTGCTCCACCCGCCTCAGCCTCCGGAAGTACTGGGATTACAGGTGTGAGCCACCGTGCCCAGCTTGAAAAGAAAACTTTCTAACACGTCTTTAACAAAGTCATGGTATTGATATGATGTGAATGTGAGTAATACATAACATTTTACAGGAAAATGCTTCATAAATTATAAAGAATTATCTAACATAATTAACTTGGGGGGGAGTTTGAACTTTTTAAATTAAAAGGAACAAATTAAAATTAGTTAAAAAAAAACAACAACAAAAACAAAAACAAAACAAAACAAAAACTTGTTTTGTGTTCTTGTAGAAAAAATCCTGAACCAGGAAGACCAGAGGGACATGATCACATTTTAAATTTAAAAATAAAAACTGAAATAGGGTAACGTAAGCCAGGAATTAAAAGGAAAAGGCAGAAAGAGGTTAGCATTGTGCCCCAAAGGAACTCGGACACCTAGCAGTAAGAGATAAAAACCACAAAGGAAGACAGAAAAAGAAAGTGATAAAGCAGAGGGCAATACCTGGAGGGAAGGGAGGGGTTTGGAGAGGAAGAGAAGGGGGAGGGGTAATCATTAAAATATTGGTTTCCCAGAACCAAGGTTAAGTTTCCAGGAATCCCAACTCTACTCCTCACTATGGTAGACCCCTGGGCTAGATGCTTTGCCTCTTTGGGTCTCAGTTTTCCTCATTTGTAAAATGTGACTAATAGTAGGGTTATGAATTTTTAAAATAGAGAATCTGTTCCTAACAGTTTTTTTGATATATTGTATCTTTGAAGATAATTTCAAGATCCCACCAACCCTTCCTCTCTGAAGGCACAAGCACACCTCTTCTTTTCAACGTTGGCTCTGAAGAAATATTGGTGGGGCTAAGTTCTGGTTATGCGAGCAGTCAGGGTACGCCATTGCTTTAATAACACCAATGGTCAAGCTGGAATGGGCTTCAGGAATCATTACTCTAACCCTCTTTTCTGTAAACAAGACACTCTAGCACAGCACGATTAAGAGTTCTGCCCAAGGATGCAATGAATTCCCAGAACTAGAACCAAATCAAGGAACCTGCGTCATAACTAGAAAGAAGGTCACAGACTAAGCACCTTGGGAGCAGCTCACCACGGGTTAAAACATAACCCTAGGAAAGCTGAAATCTGAGTGACAGGCTTAACGGCTTAAAAATTATCACAGGAGTAAAACATTTAACACCAAACTATGAGCAGGAAAAGAACAGAATGCTGTAAAATATTCAGAGTGAATACACATAAATATTTATCTATTTCCAATACTTAACAGTGTAAAGTCCACAGCACGTCATTAATTCTGGTTAATACAACTATATTAGAAACTGAGAAACAATATGGCATGGAGGTTAAGATACCCGAGAGCTCCACAGTCCTTCAGACAGGGTTGGAATTCCAGCTCAACCACAGATCAGCAATGTGAAACCTTTAGGAAGTTACTGCATTTCTTTGTGCTTTGAATACTCCATCTGTAGAACGGGTAATCGTGTAAGGAGTAAGTCAATGATTACAGACTGAGTACTTATAATACCGCTAGGGTAAACTATCAATAAAACTTGATTGTATTTTTTAAATATCATTGCTCAAAAGATTGGTATCACCAGAACTGGGCAAAATTTTCAGGTATCCAAGGTCCAGAAACCAGGAAAGTAATTTGTAAAGGATCCTTTCCCAGTAAGGGATTAGCTCACCTCTCTATAAGCTGAAAACCTTTTTGTAATTCCTGGGGAATGAAGAGCCCTAATGACTTTTTTTTTTTTTTAAAGGAAAAGGGGTACAAGAGGTTTCTACTGCTGAGCTAAGGCCCTGGTGGCTTCTGGTAGCTATAAAACCACGAACGTTAGGTAAGGATTAGAGAAGAAACCAAGAGTGGCTGTGAGTCAAGAAAAGACATCAGATAACAGCAATTATTTTACCATTATGTGACATGTAATACTAATGTTCCTACCTGAAGATAAAGAGCACAATTTTAAAATCTCCGCTCCTCCATTTCCAAAATCCAACAGCTGCTGGTCCCCCTACCACTTAAGCCATATTCTGCCCTCCAATTCGGCTGCGCAGCCTGCATTAGAGAAACACCAGGCAAGTGGGCGGGGGAGGGGGTAATGGGGAAAACGCCCGGATGCTGAAAGATACCTAATACTTTTCTGTTCCTACTCAGTGCCTGCGCTAGTTTTAACTACTTAAGCCGGTGTCCAAAACGGAGAAAAAACGTCTCAGTCCTGCCTTATCGCGACCAGGTACCAGGTGATCAGAAATCAACACGGGGAGGCTGGCTGTCCCCACACAAGCCCCGGAGCCTAGAACGATGAGGCAAGAGGGCTGTTGGGCAAAGAACGTGACCTTGTTTTCCAGGCCAGGACTGTCTTGTGCTCCCCTAACCCCCTATAATGCAAGAAAATTACTGAATAGCTTCTGAACCTTTTCCTCCCAAGACCAATGATATGAGAGCCAAAGTCAACTTCATTAAAGGAGAACCAGCCAAGGCAGAAATCGACTAGGTTTGCGCAAACCTCACCGCACAGCACAATGTCCCTGCGTTCTTAAAGGCAGCCAATCCATGGCCCCGATCTAACCACTCTCGCCCACAGGGGCCCTATTTTGTGTACCGCAACCCACACACGGTCTCAGCTGCTGAGACCGTGTGTGGGTTGCTGAGTCACTGAAGACGGCGGCTCGGCCCCCAAAACGCCGTCAGCCCTGAAGTGGGGTTCGGGGCCCAGGCATACGGGGTTTTAAAAGCTCTACAGTCTGGACGTCCATTGGCTCTGGCACTGAAGGGCGTTCAGGATTAAGTAATTCTCGGAACGTCCCTTCTCCAGAGCCGCCTGGGCGCCCCAGGGAAGCCATCTCGACTACCCGCCCCCGCCCCCGCGGGCGCTTCCCCTCCCATCCCCCCCGCTCCTCTACACTCACGGGGACCCTGTCCGGATATTTCTTCCGGATCTTTTCTCCTTCCTTTTTCCGATACTCAAAGGGATGGTCCTCCTTGTACTGGAACTTCATGATGCACCACAGGGCTTCCGAGATCCCCGCGCGGGGCCTGCCTCCTTCGCCGCTGACCCTGTCCCGCTCCCTCCGCCGACGTCAAGGTGTGCTCAGAATAGCTGCAGAAACGTCCGCTCCGGGGGCAACGGCGCTGGGCCGAGTGGGCAGGGGGGGTTCGGGGCGGGGATCTCGGGTGAGCCTGCCTGGAGGTAGAGGAGAGCCAGATGGAGAAATACCGGCGGCTTTTCGCTAGAGCTGGGAGCACAAAAACAGTTGGGTGGCGCGTCGGGCTGTGACGTCACCCCGCGAGCCCCGCCCCGCCCTCCATGCGCCAGGCGCCCAGGGCAGGGGGTGGCCGAGCGCTCCGTCTCACTGCGTTTCGTTTCTGGCTAACCTTTTTCAAAATCGATGTCATTGCAAACATCAAAACATTCGAGTTATGTTTTATTTTGTGACTGTGAAATTAAAGATGGTTTTAAGACAAAAAAAAAGATTTAAACATGTTTTATTCCCCCTCCACTGTTTTTCTTGGTTGGGCCCCAAAACAAATACAAAAGGCGAAAATCCAGCCTTTTCCTGCTGGTTGGGATCCAGCCTCAGGAGAAAAGAGGGCCAGGCCTCCTGGGATCCCTTTGGCCAATGCAGAGCTGTCCAGTGCTTGCACCGTGCCCTCTGCGCGTTCCGCTGCCCCTCCCGCGGCCCTCCTCCCGCGCTGGCGTCAGTGTTTGGGCGATGCCGCAGTTCGCTCCTGAACAGCAACATAAACAGAGCGTGACTCAGGAATCTGAAGAGAGGAGTCAGATGAAGGACACGGAGTGTAATCAAAGTCCAAAGGACACATGATGTCAGTAAGGACTACCGAGGGCTTCACGTACAATCAAATATAGAAATGATTCACTTTCTAGCCGGGCGCGGTGGCTCACGCCTGTAATCCCAGGAGGCCGAGGCGGGCGGATCACCTGAGGTCAGGAGTTCGAGACCAGCCTGACCAACATGGAGAAACCCTGTCTCTACTAAAAATACAAAATTAGCTGGGCGTGGTGGCGCATGGCTGTAATCCCAGCTACTCTGGAGGCTGAGGCAGGAGAATCGCTCTAACCCGGGAGGCGGAGGTTGCGGCGAGCGGAGATCACGGCGTCGCACTCCAGCCTGGGCAACAAGAGCGAAACACCGTCTTACAGAAAAAGAAAGGAAGGAAGGGAGGGAGGGAGGGATTCACTTTCTGCCATAAACTCAGAAAGGGGGCTCGTCTTCTGGAAAAGAGAGTATCAAGCAATTTAGGTGATGACCTCAGTTGTTCCCCCACATCTTATTTAGTTCCAGTGGTTAGGTATCCCTCATGTGACTAGAAAGCGCTGCCTGGAATGCTAGTAGAAGATTGGGCATTGGGGCAGGTGCGGCGAAGCCTCGTTCTGGATTTCCCCACCTAGAGTCAAAGAAGAAAGACCTTCCAACCAGTACTGTAGGGCAGCGACAGGGAGGACTGTGGAGTTTGCAAAGAAAAAGAACAGTAAAAAGGGGCTGCGTTGCCCATGCAAGTCGGGTGAGTTCTGATAAATATTAGATAACAGCAGCCCCGTGGCCTATTTTCTTCAGTCGGGGTCTCAGTGTCTCTAACTTTAACAACACCCACAAGGGACCAGGCGCTGTGGCTCACGTCTGTTCTCCCAGCACTTTGGGGGGCCCAGGCCGAGTATCGCTTGAGCTCAGGAGTTCAAGACCAGCCTGGGTAACATGGCAAAACCCTGTCTCTACAGAAAAAACAAAAATTAACAAGGCATGGTGGCGCGCTCCTACAGTCTCAGCTACTGTGGAGGCTGAGGCAGGAGAATCGCTTGAATCCGGGAGGCAGTGGTTGCTGTGAGCTGAGATCGCCCACTGCACCCCAGCCTGGGAGAGAGAGCAAGACTCTGTCTCAAAAAGAATAAATAAATAAAAATAGGCCGGGCGCGTTGGCTCATGCTTGTAATCCCAGCACTTTGGGAGGCCAAGGTGGGTGGATCACGAGGTCAAGAGATAGAGACCATCCTGGCCAACATGAGACGAGTGAAACCCCGTCTCTACTAATAATACAGAAAAAATTAGCTGAGCGTGGTGGCGCTCGCCTGTAGTCCCCAGCTACTCGGGAGCCTGAGGCAGGAGAATCACTTGAACCCGGAAGGGAGAACCCGGGAGGGTTTAACTATATTTGCATCAAAACTAAAATGAGGCCGGGCGTGGTGGCTCACGACTGTAATCCCAGCACTTTGGGAGGCGGAGGTGGGTGGATCACGAGGTCAGGAGATCGAGACCATCCTGGCTAGCAGTGAAACCCCGTCTCTACTAAAAATACAAAAAAATTAGCCGGGCGTGGTAGCGGGTGCCTGTAGCCCCAGCTATTGGGGAGGCTGAGGCAGGAGAATGGTGTGAACTCAGGAGGCGGAGCTTGCAGTAAGCCAAGATCGTGTCACTGCATTCCAGCCTGGGCGACAGAGCTAGACTCTGTCTAAAAAAAAAAAAAAAAACCTAACATGAGCGACTGAAAATTAAACTATTTTCAATTTGAAAATAAGACTTAAAATTATAAACATATAATGTGATAAAATAACTCATGGATTTTATTTATTTTATTTATTTATTTGATACGGAGTTTCTCTCTTGTCGCCCAGGCTGGAGTGCAATGGCTCCATCTAGGCTCTCTGCAACCTCTGCCTCCTGGATTCAAGCAATTTTCTCCGGCCTCATCCTCCTGAGTAGCTGGGATTACAAGGCGCCCGCCACCGCGCCCAGCTAATTTTTTTGTATTTTTAGTAGAGACGAGGTTTCGCCATGCTGCCAGGCTGGTCTCGAACTCCTGACCTCAAGTGATTCGCCCGTCTCGGCCTCCCAAAGTGCTAGGGTTACAGGTGCTAGCCACCGCGCCCTGCCCTCATGAATTTTCATACATAAAGATTGAAAGATGCCATGGAGAAAAATAACATGAAGAAGTGGGACTATATGATTTGTTTTCTGGTGCCAGTAATGAAACTTAGTTTCTTTTATTTTGTGCCTGTGTTTTGTATTTATTTTTATTTATTTATTTATTTTTGAGACAGAATCTCACTCTGTCGCCAGGCTGGAGTGTAGGGGCGCAATCTCGGCTGACTAAAACCTCCTCCTCCCGGATTCAAGGGATTCTCCTGCCTCAGCCTCCCGAATAGCTGGGACTACGGGCGCCTGCCACCGCTCCCGGCTAATTTTTGTATTTTTAGTAGAGACGGGGTTTCACCATGTTGGCCAGGCTGGTCTCGAACTCCTGACCTCAAGTGATCCACCTTCCTCGGCCTCCCAAAGTGCTGGGATTACAGGTGTAATCCGGCCTATAAAAGTAAATTTTAAATTAACACAATCGAGTAAAACATTTCAAAATGTCTTATTTAACCAAAATAAAAATACTACATTAAAAAGCTCACATTTTCTCAAATACATTTTCGATGTTTCTTGTACTTTTTAAGATGATTTCAAGGGTTAGAAGTTTTTTCAATCTTTTATGAACATTTTCAAACATGTAGAGAATTTTGACAAATAGTATGATGAACACCACTATAACCTTCACCTAGATATTTTCCATTTGAAAGTCAATTAGAGGACGGGCGCGGTGGCTCACGCCTGTAATCCCAGCATTTTGGGAGCCTGAGGCGGGTGGATCACGAGGTCAAGAGATCGAGACCATCCTAGCTAACACTGTGAAACCCCGTCTCTACTAAAAATACAAAAAATTAGCTGGGTGTGGTGGCGCGCATCTATAGTCCCAGCTACTTAGGAGGCTGAGGCAGGAGAATCGCTTGAACGTGGGAGGTGGAGGCTGCATTGAGTAGAGGTCGTGCCACTGCACTCCAGCCTGGGTGACAGAGCAAGACTCCGTCTCAAAAAAAAAGTAAATTAGAAACATGACACCATCCCAATATACAAATTTATCCCCCCTGAGAATAAGAACATGTTCCTCCATAACCACAATAGTTATTACACCTTAAAAACTATTAATATTTTCCAACATTATCTAATATAGAGCTTATATTTATATTTTCTCAATTGCCCCAAACATACTTTTTTTCTCCCCCACTCAAGCATTTGAATCTGAAAACAGGTGGAATTTACCATAAAGATAAGTCTGATTTCTTCGATTTAGGGTCTCTCTCTCTCTTTGTGTGTGTGTGTGTGTGTGTGTGTGTGTGTAGATGGAGTTTCACTGTTGTTGCCCTTCAGCTAATTGCAACTTCCACCTCCCAGGTTCAAGTGATTCTCCTGCCTCAGCCTCCCAAGTAGCTGGGATTACAGACATGTACCACCACACCAGCTAATTTTGTATTTTTAGTAGACACGAGGTTTCGCCATGTTGGTCAGGCTGGTCTCGAACCCCTGACCTCAGGTGATCCGCCTGCCTCGGCCTCCCAAAGTGCTGGGATTCCAGGTGTGCGCCACTGCACCTGGCCCAGGGTCTCTTATATTATCACATTTAAATTGATAGATGAAACCAGAATTTTAGTGCATTGGTCTCCAATGACAAATACAATAGCTAGAGGTTTAGTTATTCAGCCATTTTCTAAATTTGCTTGCTAAGCTTGGAATTTAAACAAGGGATTTTATTACTTAATTTGAATTTTTAAATAAGCTGCCATCCACAAATCAAGTGTCAAATACCACCAGGATGTGCCTGGCTGACTGCAAGACTAGGAAAATATTTCCTGCCCCTGAACTATACATGAGTGGATCTTCCTCCTTAATAATTTGTGTGCTTACATTGCTTCATTGCAGCTGCCACTACCTTAGTTTAATCTTCATTTTTTAAAAATTTTGGCTTCGTTCTGATGATCTGTTGCTATATAGCAAACCACCTCAAAAGACTGGCTTAAGATAATAGCATCATCTATTTTGCTCACAAATCTGAAGTAATGGGGCTCAGCTTTGGTTTTAATTAGTGTGGTGATAGGATCTTCTTGGAAGGCTTCTTCACTAGCAGTTTTGGTAGTTGGACTGGGAAGACTCAAACAATTGGCGCTTCTCAGCCACCACTTGCTTTCTGTATAGGATCTCACCATGGGTCTCTTCCCATAGTGGCTGCAGGCTAGCTAAACTTCTTTCATGGTACCTATGGGGTCTCTGGGCAAATTTGCCAAAAGAAGTCAGCAGAAAGCACATGGCCTCTTGTAATCTAGTCATTTTAATTTGAAAGGGACACTTCTGCCTCATTCTGTTTCTCAAGGCAGTCACAAAGTTCTGCTCAGATTCAAAGGAAGGTGCCACAGACTCCACTTCTACCTGGAGTCACCACTATTGGGCCGGGCGCGGTGGCTCACGCCTGTAAGCCCAGCACTTTGGGAGGCCGAGGCGGGCAGATCACCTGAGGTCGGGAGTTTGAGACCGGCCTGACCAACATGTACAAACCCCGTCTCTACTAAAAATACAAAATTAGCTGGGTGTGGTGGTGCATGCCTGTAATCCAAGCTACTCGGAAGGCGGAGGCAGGAGAATCACTTGAACCCGGGAGGCAGAGGGTGCAGTGAGCCAAGATCGCGGCATTGCACTCCAGCCTGGGCAACAAGAGTGAAACTCCACCTCAAAATAACAAGCAAGCAAACAAACAAAACACTATTACTCAAACACATTAGTAAATAGTGTTCAGTCTTGTCCTTCCCGCTTCTAGGAAAAAGAGAGCTCATTGATGCCAGACTAAATGTAATAAAGCTATATTTCATTGTGTCATTTCTCTTCTTAATATCATTCAGTGGTCAGCATTCTCTGTAATCTTTGGGAGACAGTTCAAATTCTTTACAAGGGAGATAGAGTACTCACAATCAGGCTATTGTTTCTCTCTTGAGCCTCATATATAGACATTTCCTATCATTGTACTCTATGGTTCAGGCATACTAAATTATTTTCCCTATATTGGTATTGATTCAGACCACTGGATATTCAAAGCCTCCTTCCTGTGAAAACGTTTTCTTCCTTTTTTTTTTTTTTTCTGACTAGTTTCTATAAAACATTCGGGGTTTAGTTCAGGCATCATCTTCTCTAGGAAACCTTTTGATCTCCTTTGCCTGAGTTCTGTATTCCTTCTAGGCACTTGCAAAGTATTGTGTGCTTATCTTTGCCATAGCACTGATAATGATGCATTGTTCATTAGCTAAGATGATGCTGGCTGGGTGTGGTGGCTCACACCTGTAATCCCAGCACTTTGGGAGGCTGAGGTGGGCAGATCACCTGAGGTCAGGAGTTCAAGACCAGTATAGCTAATATGCTGAAACCTTGTTTCTACTAAAAATACAAAAAGTTAGCCAGGCGTAGTGGCTCGCGCCTATAATCCCAGTTACTTGAGAGGCTGAGATAGGATAATTGCTTGAACTGGGAGGTGGAGGTTGCAGTGAGCCGAGATCGTGCCATTGAACTCCAGCTTGGGCAACAAGAGCAAAACTACGTCCCAAACAAACAAACAAACAAACATGATGCCCATTACATCTCCTTTCTTTTTTTCGGGGGGGGGGGGTGGCCAGGGAGGACATATGTATGGTTTCAGAAGTAACTACTCTTTTTACATTGACACCGCATGGTTCTAGTGGAACTCACCCATCATAAAATCTCATTGCCTTGGCCATAAGATTAATCAGAATTTTTCCTTAGAATTTCTTACATATGAACTAAAGGAAAGGAGCCCCTTCTTCTTTGATGATGAAGTTTAGATGACGTCTTAGTCCATTCCAGCTGCTATAACAAAATACCATAGACTGGGTGGCTTATAAACAACAGAGATTCATTTCTCACAGTTCAGGAGACTGGGAAGTCCGAGATCAAGGTGCCAGCTGATTAACTATCCGGCGAGGGCCTGCTTCCTCATAGACAGCTGCCTTCTCACTCCAACCTCACATAGCAGAAGGAAAGAAAGAGGGTTCTGTCTCAGGCCTCTTTTATAACGGCACTAATCCATTTATGAGGGTTCCATTCTCATGACTTAATCACCTACCAAAGGCCTCACCTCCTAATAACATCATCTTATGGGTTAGGATTTCAGTGTACAAATTTGGCGAGGAAACACACGTTCAGACCATAATGGATGATATGAGATCAGGGGCTGCTATCGTTTTGGTCTCAAGAAGTCACCAGATAAATGAGATAAAGATAACACTCAGAGAGGCAAGGTATATGATAGGGATAGAGAGAGATAGAAATATATACAGAGTTTGGGGGAGTTCTAAGGGCATTCAGGTCCTTAGTTTCAGATAGCCCGTTCCAGTAGCGAGAGATAGTTTATTTTCTTATTTTCTGTATATTATGGTGTTTTTACATTAAAAAAAAAAAATTCTGGCTGGGGAGAGACTGTCTTTACCAGACCTAACCAGTTCTTAGAGATAGCAAGGGCTCAGCTGAGAACCTGCCTTTCATATGCAAATTCACCAATCTAGAGCCATACCTCCTGTATCCAACCTGTATATTCCAGGGGGCAACATTTCTCTGCCTTAATCATAGGAGGACCAGTTACCAGGCAACCAGGGACAACCTTTGTGGTTTAGAGCCCATAGAAATATTTCAAACTAAATTGTTTACCCTTCCCTTTCCTGTTTTTCCTATGGCAACCCCAATTAAAGCTTTGACCTAAACCTTACCCTCGCTCCTGTCTTCTTTCCCCTGACCTTCCTGGTGTCTTTCCGATATGTGGCCTGTATGGCATGCTGTGACTGCTATGTCTGCAACTTGTGAGTAAACTTACTCACAAGTAAACACAATTACTTGTCAGAAAATGTTGTTTTCCTGAGTGTCTCCTCTGTCTCCTTTTGTGTCCTCCCTAACTGACTACCTCATGAAAGAATGCAAAAACAGCGTATATTGTTTTTATCTCCTCAGGGCTTTGGATAGCTCATGACACAAAGACTCAAAATATGCAATATAGCATCATCAAAGGAGCAAAGGATAGACTTCCGATTTGAGACGGTGGAATGAAAAGGTATTTTTGGCTTTGCTGTCTCCTGAGGTGGCACTAAAGCAACTGTGTGATGGGTTGAATTGTGTCGCCCAAAAAGATGTGGAAGTTTTAACTCCCATTATTAGTGAATTTGTCCTCGTTTGGAAACAAGGTCTTTGCAGATGGTTAAATTAAGATTAGGTCATTAGAGTGGATGATAGTCAATATGACTGGTGTTCTTATCAAAGCGGGGAAATTTGGACACAAAAACAGTCCTGAATAAAGGAAAGAGGATGTGAAGACACAGGAAGAATGTCATCCACAACCCAAAGAACACCTGAGGATCTCAGAAGCTGGGAGACAGGCATGGAACAGATTCTTCCTCCCAGTCCTCAGAAGAACCTCACCCTGCTGACACTTTAATATCAGCCTTTCAGCCTCTGGAACAGTGAGACAATACATTTCTGTTGTTTGAACCATCTAGTTTGTGGTACTGTTACAGCAGCTCTAGGAAATAAAGATAGACTGTAAAAGAAAAAAGGAAGTAAAAAACTCACAAAATCAGGCCAGGTGCAGTGGTTCATGCCTGTAATCCTAGCACTCTGAGAGGCCAAAGCTGGCAGATCACCTGAGGTCAGAAGTTCAAGACCAGCCTGGCCAACATAGTGAAACCCCATCTCTACTAAAAATACAAAAATGACCCAGGCATGGTGGCGTGTGCTTGTAGTCCCAGCTACTCAGGAGGCTGAGGCAGGAGAATCGCTTGAACCCAGGAGGCAGAGATTGCAGTGAGCTGAGATCACGCCACTGCCCTCCAACCTGGGTGACAGAGTGAGACTCCATCTCAAAACAAACAAACAACCTCACTACATCAGAGAAAAGGTGGAAAGAGGAATCAGTTTTAAACTCTAGAAAGAAGGCTAACAAATGATAAATAACTTACAAAGTAGTCTTAAGGAATGAAATCTGAAGTTGGCATTAAAGAAAGTCTAAAGTAGCCTATTCATTAGATGATTTAGAAAGGCACAGGCATTTTTACTACCAAGTTACCTCCTTACCCCTATATGGCCACGTAATTTCCTTTCTCCCATCCCCGTATAGTATTGAGATTTATTCTTTATAGAGAATAAACAAAGAGTCTATGAATTGGAAAAGCTAGAGGAAAAGGGCTCTGTAGAAGAAGCATACTGAAAACAGAAATATTAAGTGAGAACTTCCATACTAACTCCTAAATCCCCAACCTTCTTCTTTCTAGTCTGTTCCAGTTACTCAGCCCAGCCGACAACCTGCCCAGTAGAAGACCATGGTTGGATGCATGTAGAATTCTACAAGGTTGTTGCATGCATGTAGAATTCTTTCTTTCTTTCTTTCTTTTTTTTTTTTTGAGACAGAGTATCGCTCTGTCGCCCCGGCTGGAGTGCAGTGGCGTGATCTCGGCTCACTGCAACCTCTGTCTCCCGGGTTCAAGCGATTCTTGCACTCCAACCTCCCGAGTAGCTGGGATTACAGGAACTCACCACCACCCCCAGCTAATTTTTGTATTTTTCGTGGAGACAGGGTTTCACCATGTTGGCCAGGCTGGTCTCCAACTCCTGACCTCAAGTGATCTGCCTGCCTCAGCCTCCCAAATTGCTGGGATTACAGGTGTGAGCCACCGCACCGGGCTGTGCATGCAGAATTTCAAATGAGCTTTTGTAGCATCTCACTTTTAAATATAAGAAGACAGCAAGTAGTCAAAAATCACTAGGGATTTGAAGAAAAGATCCAATATGACTCAGTAAGAGAAAAACAATTTGAAGAAAATAAAAGATTACTCAGGGAGATAGAAACACCAAAAAATTGTCATTAACATCCTCAGAAAAAGAAAAGGAAAGATTGCTTCTATGAAACAAAAACAGCTGCAGCCAAAGAACATTTAGAGAAAAAAAATCTTAAAAATTGAAAGTATGAGAAGAAAAAATTCAAGAGAAATATTAGAAGTAAGTTAAAGGAAATGTCCTAGAAAGTAAAGCAGTAAGACCAGACAGATAGGAAAAGGGGGCAGGGAATGTAAATTAGAAGTCCCACATTCAAATACGAGGAATCACAGAGAGGCAACAGGGGAGGGAGGTCAGATTTATTTAAAGAGATGAAATGTTAGAAATCCGTCATTCAAACAGTAGGAGTCTCAGAGAGACGATGGAAGAGAAAGAGATCAGCTTTTATTTAAAGATCTATGCCTTTAATTTCTAAGGGAAATTATTCTCTTCCTATAATTTTTTTTTTTTTTTTTTTTGAGATGGAGTCTCGCTGTGTTGCCCAGGTTGGAGTGCAATGGCGCAATCTCAGCTCACTGCAAGCTCTGCCTCCCAGGTTCACGCCATTCTCCTGCCTCAGCCTCCTGAATAGTTGGGACTACAGGCACCCACCACCATGCCCAGCTAATTTTTTGTATTTTTAGTAGAGACGGCGTTTCACCGTGTTAGCCAGGATGGTCTCGATCTCCTGACCTCGTGACCCACCTGCCTCGGCCTCCCACAGTACTGGGATTACAGGCGTGAGCCACCGCACCCCGCCTTCTTCCTAGAATTTTATAATAAGCTATACTATTGTTTAAGTGTGGGGGTAGCTCAAGACATTCTTAGACATGGAAACTCTCTCAAATTTTACCTTTTTTTTTTTTTGAGACGTAGTCTCATTCTGTCACCCAGGCTGAAGTGCAGTGGCACAATTTTGGCTCATGGCATCCTCTGCCTCCCAAGTTCAAGCAATTCTCCTGCATCAGCCTCCCAAGTAGCTGGGTTTACAGGCATGCGCCACCACACCTGGCTAATTTTTTTGTATTTTTAATAGAGACGGGGTTTCACCATGTTGGCCAGGCTGGTTTCGAACTCCTGACCTCAGATGATTCACCCGCCTCGGCCTCCCAAAGTGTTAGGATTACAGGTGTGAGCCACTGTGCCCAGCCCCCAAAATTTACTTTTAATGTTCTTGTTTTCAGTAAGCACCCCCACAATGAGAAAATAAACCAAGAAAGGAAAAGATGTGGGATTAAGGAAGCAAAATTTACCTTTTAGAAAGAGATGATGAAAGATGAAGATAATCTATAAGATAATCAAAGTGATTAATACGTATTAGTATATTAATATGCATGCTTTACATATGCTATCATATATGAATACATATATATCAACTCCCGTAGTCCTCATATAGTATAATGTAGGTGTACTCATTTTATCATCATTTTACAGTTGAGGAAATTGAAGCCAGAACGATTAGGTTACTACACCAAGATTGGACAGGGAGTAAAGAGCAGAGCCACAATTTTTACCCTTAAAGCCCGGTTTCAGGCTCTTAGCCATTAATGTTCCCTTTCTTGTTTCTAATTATACTGATCTAATCAAAATTATGATATCATCGTATTTGGATGATAGAAGGGCATGAGAAATATTCAGATGCGTGATGCTAGCAAAGGCGGAGGTGGTGGTGGTAAAAAAAGAGCCTCATTTTCATCTTCCATAATGGCAAGTCAATAGATTGTGTTCCAAACCAAAAATAAAAATCAAGAATAGCAACATATGCATCGTATTTGAAGAACTGTAGGCCTAAAAATATCAGCTAAAAAGTAGGGAGTAGAAAATGTGTGTGTGGTGGGAAGGTGCTATTTTTCTTCAGAAGCCTTGCAGGGCTATTTGAATTTTCAATCTGTAAAGATACATAGATTTAATTTTTTAAAAATAAAAATTAAAAAAATAAGAGGATCCAGGCGCGGTGGCTCACGCCTATAATCCCAGCATTTTGGGAGGCCAAGGCGGGAGGATTACCTGAGGTGGGAAGTTTGAGACCAGCCTGACCAACATGGAAAAACCTGTCTCTACTAAAAATACAAAATTAGCCAGGCATGGAGGCACATGCCTGTAATCCCCACCACTCGGGAGGCTGAGGCAGGAGAATCGCTTGAACCTGGGAGGCGGAGGTTGCGGTGAGCCGAGATCGTGCCACTGCACTCCAGCCTGGGCAACAAGAGTGAAACTCCATCTCAAAAAAAAAAGAGGAAAGTGTTTTTCAGTTTGATGTTTGAAGTCTGACGAAGTTGTTCTGCAAATGACATTACTTCCTGACAACTCACCATCCAAAGCTAAAAAATGGGAGTTTGGAGAATTAAGTGACATAATGCATTAGGTGCACAGTTGGCATTCAAATGGCTGTGATTACTAACCAATTATTTGACTCTTTTTTTTTTTTTTTTTGAGACGTAATTTCACTCTGTCCTCCAGGCTGGAGTGCAGTGGCACTATCTTGGCTTACTTCAGTCTGCCTCCCAGGTTCAAATGATTCTCCTGCCTCAGCCTCTCAAGTAGCTGGGACTACAAGCACACATCACCACACCCAGCTAATTTTTGTATTTTTAGTAGAGATGGGGTTTTACCGTGTTGGTCAGGCTGGTCTCCAACTCCTGACCTCAGGTGATCCACCTGCCTCAGCCTCCCAAAGTGTTGGGATTACAGGCATGAGCCACTGTGCCCAGCCAAATTATCTGACCCTTAATGAACCTTCTTCTTCTTCTTTTTTTTTTTTTTTTTTTTTTTTTTTTTGAGATAGAGTTTTGCTCTTTTTGCCCAGGCTGCAGTGCAGTGGTGCAATCTCAGCTCATTGCAACTTCTACCTCCCGGATTCAAGTGCTTCTCCCGCCTCAGCCTCCCAAGTAGCTGAGATTACAGGCGAGTGCCACCACGCCTGGCTAATTTTGTATTTTTAGTAGAGACAGGGGTTTCACCATGTTGGCCAGGCTGGTCTTGAACTCCTGACCTCAAGTGATCTGCCTGCCTTAGCCTCCCAAAGTGCTAGGATTACAGATGTGAGCCACCGTACCCGTCCTCTTAATTAACTTTTGTTCTCATTGAATTGGATTTGCATTTATCAACTTTGGTATTTACTGAGTTTGAAGTTACAACTCTTTGGGAGAGAGAGGATAGTATTCAACCTTACCACTTATGGTAATTAGTATTAATATTGGAAGGGAGAGCAGGTCCTAACTACAGTGTAAGAGAAGAGCACACAAGAGAGATACTGTATAGGCAAGTTTGATATACAAAGTGGGATTAAAGAAAAGTCTAGATACTTGTAGCACTGACATCATTTATCAAACAGGAATAGCAAGAACCAAAAGGCAACATAAACAATTTAAGGTTTGGTACTGGGAGGCTGAGAGAGAAGAGGCGTTAACTGAGTCTGCCTTATTTCATAACTTTTGTCCATAAGTAAGATTTTATCATAGAAATTAAAGAGACATTGCCTCTGCGGTAGCTCTGTAGCCATAATCGTCACCCTGTCTCCTGTATTTTACTTCTCTTATTCATCTTTTAGTGACAACCAAAGCATCTTAAAAGTTACATTATCCCCTTTTCCTCTTCAAGAACTTGCGATGGCTTTCATTGACTGCAGGATAAAGTCCAAACTGCTGAAGCTCACATTTAATGCCTTCCATAAAAAGAAGCCAACCAGGCCGGCCGCAGTGGCTCACGCCTGTAATCCCAGCACTTAGGGTGGCTGAGGCGGGTGGATCACAAGGTCGGGAGATCGAGACCATCCTGGCTAACACGGTGAAACCCTGTCTCTACTAAAAATACAAAAAATTAGCCAGGCATGGTGGCGGACGCCTGTAGTCCCAGCTACTCGGGAGGCTGAGGCAGGAGAATGGCGTGAACCTGGGAGATGGAGCTTGCAGTGAGCCAAGATTGGGCCACTGCACTCCAGCCTGGGTGACAGAGCAAGACTCTGTCTTAAGAAAAAAAAAAAAGAAGTGAACCTGTCTTCCAGATTAATTCCTGTCACATCACTCCTGGAATTGCTACCAGTCTCCATGATTCACATTCTCATTTTTTTCTATCTTTTCTTATAAACAGAAAATGCCATTACACCATGTAATTAATGTTTTAAATTCAATTATCCTTTAGATTTCAACACTGCTTACTTTTTCTTTTTGAGAGGGGTCTCACTCTGTTGCCCAGGCTGGAGTGCAGTAATGTGATCTTGGCTCATTGCAACCTCCGCCTCCCGGGTTCAAGCGATTCTCCTGCCTTAGCCTTCCGAGTAGCTGGGACTACAGGCGCATGCCACCAGGCCTGGCTAATTTTTGTATTTTTAGTAGAGATGGGGTTTCACCATCTTGGCCAAGATGGTCTCGATCTCCTGACCTCGTGATCCGCCCGCCTCGGCCTCCCAAAGTGCTGGGATTACAGGCATGAGCCACCGGGCCTGGTCCTACACTGCTTACTTTCATAGTACCCTTCCCAGACTCCTAAAGTTGTGAGGCACCCTGGGGTGGGAAATAGCACAATTCTGGGTTAACCAAGGTGGAGATGCCAATGGAAAGACACTGGCCACCACTACTCAGTGATAGCATGTCACATATTTTCCACAGTTGAACTCTCCATGTATCTTAGACAATCCATAAATCACTGAAATCATTTTCCCAGTTGGCTTGCTCAACGGCAGATGTCCCACACTGACTTCTTTGTTACCTTCCAGCCAAGCTACTTTACCCAAGGAAAAGAAAACAAAGCATACCTTCCCCAGACTTTGCCATTTTAATCTCCTGCCACTTAAATTTGTTAAACAATTCCTGTTTCTGCTTTATTTCCATACTCTCATATGCAAGTAAACGCTTAACAGATTAACTAATCAGTCCCTCTGATAAAGTTCTTATAGCCGGGCCGGGCACAGTGGCTCACGCCTGTAATCCCAGCACTTTGGGAGGCCGAGGCGGGTGGATTACCTGAGGTGGGAAATTTGAGACCAGCCTGTCCAACATGGAGAATCCCCGTCTCTACTAAAAATACAAAATTAGCTGGGCATGGTGGGACATGCCTGTAATCCCAACTACTCGGGAGGCTGAGGCAGGAGAATCGCTTGAACCTGGGAGGCAGAGGTTGTGGTGAGCTGAGATCATGCCATTGCACTCCAGCCTGGGCAACGAGAGTGAAACTCTATCTCAAAAAAAAAAAAAAATAAATAAATAAATAAATAAATAAATAAATAAATAAAATAAATTAAAAAATAAATAAAGATCTTATAGCCATACCTACAAGGCCAACTCAATTAGAACTGATGCTGCAGTTCCTGAGCTAGACCTGGAGGGAAAACGGGCTACTGCAAAGCACTCTATACTGTCGTATTTGCCTGTAAACCACCGACAACTAGTCATCACAGCCACTGAATGTGTCAGACCAGCCTCCCCACTGAAGGAGAGTTTGCCCTTGTGTAAATTTAGTAGAGGTTCATCTTTCAGTTTTCCCACACAGATTAGGAGCTTTATGCTGTCAGGGTCACTTCCTACCGCTATGCATGTGTCAACATCTTCTTTCAGAAATTGACAACACACTGGACGCAGCCCTGACTCCAATAGTTTTGGTTTTAGCAAGAGTCGACAAAAAGAGTCAAACTCTGTAAAATACTTGAAAAGATTTATTCTGAGCCAAATATGAGTGACTATGGCCCATGACACAGCCCCCAGGAAGTCCTGAGGACATGTGCCCGAGGTGGTCGGGGTGCAGCTTGGTTTTATACATTTTAGGTAGGCATGAGATGTCAACCAAACACATTTAAGTAATATATTGGTTTGGTCCAGAAAGGTGGGACAACTCAAAGCCCGTGGGGTGTGGCGGGGGGGCTTGCAGGCAAATTTAAACATTTTCTGGTTGACAATTTGTTGAGTTTGTCTAAAGACCTGGGATCCATAGAAAGGAAATGTTCATGTTAAAATAAAAGATTGTAGAGACCAAGGTTCTTCTGAAGTCTTATAGTGGCTGTCCTTAGAGACAATAGATGACAATGATTTTCTATTCAGATATTTAAAAGGTGCTAGACTCTTAGTTAATCTCTTTAGGATTGGGAGGGCCTGGAAGAAAAGATCTAGCTATGTTAATAGAGATTATTATTATTATTATTATTGAGACAGTTTCGCTCTTTTTGCCCAAGCTGGAGTGCAATGGCACAATCTCGGTACACTGCAACCTCGGCCTCCCAGGTTCAAGCAATTCTCCTGCCTCAGCCTCCCACTATAAGCTGGGATTGATTACAGGTGCATGCCACCACTCTGGGCTAATTTTTATATTTTTAGTAGAGACAGGGGTTTCACCATGTTGGCCAGGCTGGTCTTGAACTCCTGACCTTAGTTGATCTGCCCGCCTCAGCCTCCCAAAGTGCTGGGATTACAAGCATGAGCCACCGCAGCTGGCTGAGATTCTTTACGGATGCAAATTTTCCCCCACACAGGACAGCTTTGCAGGGCCATTTCAAAATGTGGCAAAGAAACATGTTTTGGGGTAAAATATTTTGACTTTCTTCTTTGTCACATGTTATGCCAGAGTCAGATGGGAAAGTAAGTCATGATATACAGGGTTAAATAAAATCCATCTGATGAGAATTTATGGTTAGTAGGGCATGACTCCCTAGACTCCTTAGATAGGAATTAGGGTAAGATTTAAAAATCAGAGCTTAGTCCTCACAAGTAAAAAATGATAGGAGGGCCGGGCACAGTGGCTCATGCCTGTCATCCCAGCACTTTGGAAGGCTGAGGTGGGTGGATTGCTTGAGGCCAGGAGTTTGAGACCAGCCTGGCCAACATGACAAAACCCATCTCTACTGAAAACACACACACACACACACACACACACACACACAATTAGCAGGGCGTGGTGGTGCACGTCTGTAGTCCCAGCTACTCGGGAGGTTGAGGCAGGAGAATCGCTTGAACCCAGTAGGCAGAGGCTGCATTGAGTGGAGATCATGCCACTGCACTTCAGCCTGGGCAACAGAGCGAGACTCTGTCTCAAAATAAAAAAGGCGATAGAGGATGTGGTTTTTTGTCCAGTGTAATCACCCTTGACAGTAAGTTGAAAAGACTGCAGATTGGAGCTGCCCTGCTCAGAGGGTTTGTGCATATTTATGTTATTTGAGCTGAGAAAGAGGGGCCAGTGAATTTCCTCTGCTTAAAATTATAGGAGAGACCTAGAGAACAATTGTGTTAAAAATCATGTTTTTAACCACTGTTACTTTTTTTTTTTTTTTCAATTGAGCACAGCTTAGAATTCTGTTGGAAAAAAAAAAAGAACATCATTTTACCACCACCTCAATGTTCCTTTTCATGCTCATCATCATCATTTTTTTTTTTTTTTTTTGAGACAGAGTCTTGCTCTGCCACCCAGGCTGGAGTGCAGTGGTATGAGCTTGGCTCACATCAACCCCTATCTCCTGGGTTCAAGTGATTCTCCTGCCTCAGCCTCCTGAGTATCTGGGATTACAGGCGTGTGCCACAATGCCCAGCTAATTTTTGTATATTTAGTAAAGACAGGGTTTCACTATATTGGCCAGGCTGGTCTCGAACTCCTGACCTCAGGTGATCCACCCGCCTCGGCATCCCAAAGTGCTGGGATAACAGGCGTGAGCCACTGCGCCCTGCAAGCTCCCCATTTTTAACTAGGATTTTATTTTTTATTTTTTTATTTTATTATTATTATACTTTAAGTTTTAGGGTACACATACACAACATTCAGGTTTGTTACATATGTATACATGTGCCATGTTGGTGTGCTGCACCCATTAACTCGTCATTTAGCATTAGGTATATCTCCTAATGCTATCTCTCCCCCCTCCCCCCACCCCACAACAGACCCCAGCATGTGATGTTCCTCTTCCTGTGTCCATGTGTTCTCATTGTTCAATTCCCACCTATGAGTGAGAACATGCGGTGTTTGGTTTTTTGTCCTTGCGATAGTTTACTGAGAATGATGGTTTCCAGCTTTACAATATGCTCCTAGTCAGGATTAAGATCTGCCTTCCTCACATTTCAGCTAAGACCTCAAACTTTCATCAGGGTATGTTTCTTAAAAAATTGATCACATAATGGAGCTTTCCTGCAAATCAAACGTTAAGTCACGCCTCATTGTCTTCAAGTTCAGTTGCCGAATTGCTTGGTGCGAGGCTGAGCAGTGTGCCACTTCAACTTCATGCGCTGCTCTCCCTTTGCAGTATACAAGTCATACTAAACTACTATATGCTAAAGGGAAGAAACTGGTAGAAAGTGAAAAATTAAAGGAGTGAGAGGGAAAAAGATCAAGAGGGTGAGGATGGGGAGAGATGATCTCATTCATGTCCATATATGTGAATATACATTTTAACTTGATAGCTTCCAAACTTATATCCTCATGTCTAAACCCCAGAGTCTCAGAGAGGCGTAACCAACAGTTTCCATGCAGTCTCCAGTGAATTATCTTAAAAACATTACAAAGCTAAATGACTAATGTAAAATTTCTTTTTCTTTTTCATGAATTGAGGCTTTCCTCATTCAATTCCAAGGAAAACTTTGACTTATTCCATTAGCAAGTTTGAGCTTTTTTTACTGTTTGGTGCAGTAGGACTTGTCTTAGATTAACTTGGTACATATTTCACCAGCGAATGCCTTATTCCTCACTTTTAGAAATCATTGTTTAAATTTTCTCCTGAATCTGGTCTTCCTCCAGTCTTCTCCATACTAATAAATAGCTGTACTTTCCATGCATCAGCTCAGGCAAATGATCTAGAAGTCATTCTTCAATTCCTTTCCTTTCCTTAATACTTTTCCTCTCCAATTCAGCTGCAAGTCCTGATGATCTTATCTCCAATATATCTCTCAAATTCCTACATTTATCTCTCTCTCTCCCTTTATTCTCACCACACCCATCCTATCCACATTCATCTCTTATCCACTATTCTTCAGTACCTCTGAAGACTTTCCCTGATCTTCTGATCTTTGACTTCTGACCTTCTGACTTTCCCACTCCACTGCATTCTCCTGTAGCATTGAGAGTCATTGTCTTAAAATTCAAATTGCATCAAGTGACTTATTTAAAATCCTTCCACAGGCCAGACGCAGTGGCTCATGCCTGTAATCCCAGCAGTTTGGGAGGTTGAGACAGATGAATCACCTGAGGTCAGGAGTTGGAGATCAGTCTGGCCAACATAGTAAAACCCCGTCTCTACTAAAAATACAAAAATTAGCTGGGTGTGGTGGCTCATGCCTGTAGCTCCAGCTACTTGGGAGGCTGAGGCAGGTGAACCACTTGAACCCAGGAGGCGGCGGTTGCATTGAGCCGAGATCGCGCCACTGCACTCCAGCCTGGGCAACAGGAGGGAAACTCCGCAAAAAAAAAAAAAAAAATCCTTCCACCGCTTCTCAATACATGTAAAATATAGTCCAGACTTCTGGTCCGCAAGGTCTCTCTCCTTCCTCTTGAACTTTGTTTCCTGTAGCTGTCTCCCTTGCTCCCTGTAATCAGCTACTCTACTCTCTCTCTCTCTCTATTTTTTTTTTTTTTTTTTTTTGACAGAGTCTTGCTTTGTTGCCCAGGCTGGAGTGCAGTGGCACTATCTCAGCTCACTGCAACCTCTGCCTCCTGGGTTCAAGCAATTCTCCTGGCTCAGCCTCCAGAGTAGCTGGGACTATAGCCGTGTGCCACCACACCCCACTAATTTTTGTATTTTTAGTAGATATGGGGTTTCACCATATTGGCCAGGCTGGTCTTGAATGCCTGACCTCAAATGATCCACCCTCCTTGGCCTCCCAAAGTGCTGGGATTATAGGCGTGAGCCACCGCACCCAGCATCTACTCTTTTTCTTTTTCTTTTTTTTTCTTAAGTTTCCCAGATTTACCAAGGCTTTTCTTATCTTCGAAAATGCTTTTCTTTTACTTTGCTTCTCCCAAGTATCCTCTACCCTCTCCTATCTGTTGTCCCCTTTCAGTCTTTGTTTAGCTCTTTGTATTTATAAATCTGCTACTATTTTATCTTGGTTTTTCTTAATATCCTAAAAATTTAACTCTGTGAAGATATAAACTCTGTGAAGACCCAGAGGCAGAGGCCCTGTTTGTTTTGCATGCTCTACACTATTCTTGGTACAAAATTTCTTTTCTTTCTTTTTTTTTTTTGGAGACAAAGTCTTGCTCTGTTGCCCAGGCTGGAGTGCAATGGCGCGATTTCGGCTCACTGCAACCTCCGCCTCCCTGGTTCAAGCGATTCTTCTGCCTCTGTCTCCTGAGTAGCTGGGATTACAGGCACGTGCCACCACGCCCAGCTAATTTTTGTATTTTTAGTAGAGACGGGGTTTCACCATGTTGGTCAGGCTGGTCTCGAACTCCTGACCTTGTGATCTGCCCTCTTCGGCCTCCCAAAGTGCTGGGATTGCAGGCATGAGCCGCCGTGCCCAGTTGGTACGTAATTTCTTAAATCATACTTGCTGAACACACATAAAACCTGTTAAATGATTGTAATGCAAGCACAACTAAAATTATTTATTTATTTATTTATTTATTATTTTTTTTGAGATAGAGTTTTGCTCTTATTGCCCAGGCTAGAGTGCAGTGGCATGATCTCAGCTCACTGCAACCTCCACCTCCCAGGTTCAAGCGATTCTCCTGCCTCAGCCTCCTGAGTAGCTGGGACTACAGGCCCGCACCACCACGCCCGGCTAATTTTTGTATTTTTAGTAGAGACGGGGTTACACCATGTTGGCCAGGATGGTCTGGAACTCCTGACTTCAAGTGATCCACCCACCTCGGCCTCCCAAAGTGCTGGGATTACAGGCGTGAGCCACTGTGCCCAGCCGAGCCAGTGTTTAAAGAGTAGATGTGAAGAAAGTTAAAAAGGATTTTAAAAAATTGAGAACAATAATGATGGTGATGGAGGTGATTAACAGATGTATTAGATTCAGTATAGAAAGAATTGAGGCCAAAGGGGTGCAAATAACTAGTGACCAAATGGGGGAGTTATGGGAGTGAGAGACTCCATGTGACTGAGGAGCAGCACATGTGAAGCAGATTAGGAAAAAGCACACTATGGGATGGAGACAGGGGACAGGGTAGTAGCATGTCATGGTTGGAAGTGATTCTATATTTCAAATAAGGTGGTAGGGGCTAGGGAGTGGGTGTGGGGAAGAGAGATTCCTTTAGGATAAGACATTATAGGCAAGATTTCCCCCAAGATATTCTAATGCCAATGAACATTTTACCTTTGCCAAGTCTGTGATGTCCTGGTGCCTTAATAGAAGAGCCTAGAATGTCTTTTGGAATGTGTCTTTGATGACTAAATGACTCATTTGGCTGCAGTAAAACAAGGTCACTTCAGGCGCTATTAGCAATTCATGCATTTCAATAATTCCCAGAGCCAATTTGTTAAATGACTCAGGATAATTTCAGATCCCCAGCAGGTTATACTCAGAACATTTTTCCCTCCGGGCTGAGTGAGCATTCCAAGAATGTAGTTAACAAGGAGCTGCATAATCAGCCAATTCTTGGCTCTGTGTTGCCTCCTTGAGTTCTGGAGTTAATTAATTGCCTAATAAACAATTAGTTTTCTCAAATATTCCTTACCTCTACCCAGAACATATTACGAGGAATCACCTATATCTGTTGTTGTTTACCGCAATCAACAAGTATTTATTGATAAAAACAAAGCCATTTCAGGTGTGACAACAGTAACATAGTTGGCAAAAAGATAAATGGGAACATGGCTCTCAGATAAGTCATAGCAGGCAAGGGAAGGTTAGAAGACAGTAGGAAGAATAACATACATATGCATAACACTTTACAAATCATGCCACATATATTTAGCTTCTTTGATCTTCACAAAAACCTTCTGAGGTGTTATTATTTCCCGTTTTTTAGGGAGAAAACGGCTTTAAAGATTTCAGGCCAGGAGCAGGGGGTCAGGCCTCTAATTCCAGCACTTTGGGAGGCCAAGGTGGGCAGATCACCTGACGTCAGGAGTTCTAGACCAGACTGGCCAACATGGTGAAACCCCCTCTCCACTAAAAATACAAAAATTAGCTGGGCACGGTGGCAGGCAGCTGTAATCCCAGCTAGTCGGGAAGCTGAGGCAGAAGAATTGCTTGAATCCGGGAGGTGGAGGTTACAGTGACCTGAGACCATGCCATTGCATCCCAGCCTGGGCTACAAGAGCAAAACTCCATCTCAAAAAAAAAAAAGGATTTCAGTGACTTTTCTAAGGTGAGTAGTTTTTCCCTAAATGTGCGTCACTTCCTCGATTTTCCAATAATAATACTTTGGGAGGTGGTATGTTTTGTGGATAGATTAGCACTGTGCTGCGGCATGGTCCATGGGAAGCATCTCAACCAGGCTTAGTTCAGCATTTGGTTTTCGCGCCAAGAACTCGAGAGATGTGCAGATAGGCTCAAAGGAGAGAGTGTGTTTTCCACCATGGCTCCTCTAGGTGGCAGTGAGGGCCACCACTAGAGACTAGCGTGTGTCACTATAGAGGTGTTGTGGCTTTAAGTGGTCCAGGCAAAACAGGAAAGAAGTAAAGCAACACTATTCCTTTAGAGTTAAAACAGGGTGCAGGTATACATGCATGTGCGCACACATATGTGTTTGCAGCGCGGAGGAACTGAAGAATTAATCCAACTGTTACTGCACAGTATGGAGTTTTTCATACTGCTGAGGGGTAGGACCAGAGAGAAAGAAAGACTGATATTTGGCACGTAAATACTATACTGTGTTCTCTTAGCCCGTATCAGCAATCCCATCCCTAGCTTTTAGATATCCGAGTGGGTATGTTGTGCTGTCTAAGATGATCATTGTCATTCGGTGTAAAATCGATTGCTGTCTCAGGAGGAAAGATGCATGCATTCAGTGCATTAATGTCGATGGCCGTGCTAACACTGTTGTCTTTCTTTTCCAGTTTACCGCAATGGATTAGCTGACAGAGAGAGACACAACTTGCAGTATCATGTGGGTACAGGAATTTTATATGCACTCAATAGTTAAAGGAATTCAAGACACCTTGATGCTTTCCTGGTTTAGTAGTAATCAGTGTGGCTAGAGTTTACTTGCAGATTTTGGCCATTGGATACAAAATTAGAGTTCCCAGTTAGAGCATTCTGTATCGGGAGATATAAAGGCCTGTGAACGAAGAGTAAGAACCATCTTTCCCATAGAATGATGGTGTTAGATGCCATCTTAAAACTTCTGAGGGTTAGAAAAGTATGTGTTCCATTTTCCCACAGACTCTGGACATCACTCCACTCCTATTTATAAAATGACAGCTCTCATCAGTTCCAAGAGTCAACTATTCGAGTCGACTCCTTCTCTGTTGGAGGCAGCTGCTTTTCTTCAGGTACTGGGGGTAGATCAGGTGCTTTCTGCCCGCACATGGCTACTGTGAAGCGACTCATGTGAAGAGCTTCTTCATACCCTGGGAGGGTGTCCAAAGAGGAGGGCAGCTGGCCCAGGGAGCTGTGGGAGTGAGCCACAGCCAGGATCCTCCGAGCTGCAGGGCCAAACACCGACTGCAGAGCTGTGAAGAAAGAAGGAACAGAGCTAAGAAACTAAGGGAAACGGGACACCCTCAGACAGCAGAGACTTACTTCACACTTAACTGTCGCTTCATTTTTAACAAGTGTCCAAACTCATTGTCACTCCTTGCCCCAAATTTTATGAATATCCTTTGAAGCATGTTTACAACCCAGCTTCCTGCTCTGCTAGAAGGACCTGTTTTCTCTGGTAACCTCAAATAATCTAAAGAATGTTTCTGTATCTCTCTCTCTCTCTCTCTTTTTTTTTTTTGAGACGGAGTTTTGCTCTTGTTGCCCAGGCTGGAGTGCAATGCTGGATCTTGGCTCATTGCAACCTCCGCCTCCTGGATTCAAGTGATTCTCCTGCCTCAGCCTCCCAAGTAGCTGGGATTACAGGCGCCCACCACCATGCCCAGGTAATTTTTGTATTTTTAGTAGAGACAGGGTTTCACTATGTTGGCCAGGCTGGTCTTGAACTCCTGACCTCAGGTGATCCACCCGCCTTGGCCTCCCAAAGTGCTGGGATTACAGGAGTGAGCCACCGCACCCAGCCAAGAATGTTTCTGTATCCTGCAACTCAACCCTGCCCTTTCCCCTTTCAGACTTAGATCCCTTTCCCCCAGCCCCCGATACTATAGACTCCTTAGGATTATTTATTTTTACCTCATCTCTTTTCTTTCTTTCTTTTTTTTTTTTAGACAGGGTCTCACTCTGTCACCCAGGTTGGAGTGCAGTGGCACAATCTCGGCTCGCTGCAACCTCCGCCTCCCAGGTTCAAACAGTTCTCTCCTGCCTCATCCTCCCGAGTAGCTGGGATTACAGGCATGTGCCAACGTGCCTGGCTAATTTTTTTTTTTTTTTTTTTTTTTTTGAGACGGAGTCTCGCTCTGTCGCCCAGGCTGGAGTGCAGTGGCGCGATCTCGGCTCACTGCAAGCTCCGCCTCCCGGGTTCTCGCCATTCTCCTGCCTCAGCCTCCTGAGTAGCTGGGACTACAGGCGCCCGCCACCACGCCGAGCTAATTTTTGTATTTTCAGTAGAGATGGAGTTTCACTGCGTTAGCCAGGATGGTCTCGATCCCCTGACCTTGTGATCCACCCGCTTCGGCCTCCCAAAGTGCTGGGATTACAGGTGTGAGCCACCGTGCCCAGCCAACAAAAGTGCCTGGCTAATTTTTGTATTTTTAGTAGAGGTGGGGTTTCACCATGTTGGCCAGTCTGGTCTCAATCTCCTGACCTCAAATAATCCACCTGCCTCGGCCTCCCAAAGTTCTGGGATTACAAGCAGGAGCCACCATGCCCAGTTATCTTTTTTCTTTTTCTTTTTCTTCTTTTCCTTCCTTCCTTCCTTCCTTCCTTTCTTCCTTCCTTCCCTCTCTCTCTTTCTTTCTTTCCTTTTTTATTTTTTGATGGTGTCTCACTCTGTAGCCCAAGCTGGAGTGAAGTGGCGCCATCTCGGCTCACTGAAACCTCCGCTTCCTGGGCTCAAATGATTCTCGTGCCTCAGCCTCCCGAGTAGCTGGGACTACAAGCCCGTGCCACCATGCCCAGCTAAATTTTGTACGTTAATAGGGACGGGGTTTCACCATGTTGCCCAGGGTGGTCTCAAACTCCTGAGCTCAGATGATCTGCCCGCCTTGGCCTGAGCCACTGTGCCCAGCCTTGGTTATCCTTTTTTCCTAAGGTGACAGTGAGAAAGGGGAGGTAGGAAAGGTGAACAGCAACACATCATATCATTCTATTTTGTTGTTGTTGTTGTTTTGAGACAGGGTCTTTCTCTGTCGCTCACCCAGGCAGGAGTGCAGTGGCACGATCTCGACTCACTTCAACCTTTGCCTCCCGGGTTCAAGCGAGTGTCACGCCTCAGCTTCCCAAGTAGCTGGGATTGCAGGTGTGTGCCACCATGCCTGGCTAGTTTTTGTATTTTTAGTAGAGACGAGGTTTCACCATGTTGACCAGGTTGGTCTCGAACTCCTGACTTCAAGTAAGCCACCTGCCTCAGCCTCCCAAAGTTCTGGGATTACAGGCATGAGCCACTGCGCCCAGCCATCACTCTCTTTTCAAAATAAATATCCACATTTTGCCAGCTGGTGTTCTGACTGGTACTTGCTCCTCAATTTTAGGAAAGAACATAGTCCAGGCACAGTGGCTTATGCTTGTAATCTCAGCATTTTGGGAGACAGAGGCAGGTGAATCATGAGGTCAGGAGTTTGAGACCAGCCTGGCCAACATGGTAAATTGTCTCTACCAAGAATAAAAATAAACAAATAAATAAATAAAAATTAAAAAAATATATAGCCTGGTGTGGTGGTGGCTGCTTGTAATCCCAGCTACTCAGGAGGCTGAGGCATGAGAATCTCTTCAACCCAGGAGGCGGAGGTTGCAGTGAGCTGAGATCCCACCACTGCACTCCAGCCTGGGCAACAGAGGGAGACTCTGTCTCAAAAAAAGAAAGTAACCATTTTGGCCAGGCATGGTGGCTCACGCCTATAATCCCAGCACTTTGTGAGGCGGAGGCAGGTGGATCACAAGGTCAGGAGTTTGAGACCAGCCTGGCCAAGATGGTGAAACCTCGTGTCTACTAAAAATACAAAAATTAGCCAGGCGTGGTGCAGGTGCCTGTAATCTCAGCTACTCTGGAGTCTAAGGGAGAGAACTACTTGAACCAGGAAGGCGGAGGTTGCAGTGAGCCTGAGATTGCACCACTGCACTCCAGTCTGGGCAACAGAACGAGACTCCATCTCAAAAAAAAAAAAAAAAAAAAAAAAAAACCGTCATGGAAAGAATAGAACCACAGAAGAAAAGGGAAAGTGTCTTATAATCATTGAGAAAATGTTAAGGCTAAAATTTAGTGTATCAAGCCTTGAAGAATAAAGAACTGAAAGTACATGTCATTAATTTCTTTAAAAATATAAAATAGTATAGATAATAGAAAAAGTAGATTTCACAAAATCCAAGACATTTTGAAAAAGGCATCCGTTTGGAGTTCAAAATAGTTTTTAGCAAAGTAACTATTTATAAACTGGCTAATTCTTACTATTCAATATTTCCAATAGCCTCCAATATTTCATTTCTTTCTTTATCATGAGCCAGACAGACCCTTGAGAACACAGCTTCAGTGACAGCCCAGGTCACCGCACCATCAGGCTTCTGGGAATTGAAATTATTGTGAGTCCCGGAATCTTTAATATTACTCGATCAGTGGTTCTACACCTTTGCACCCTTTTCATTATTCCCTTAAATGGGGTCCTTCTCCCAGGTTAAAAGTTCAATGTACTCACATGTGATAGTGCTCTGGAGAGTGCTGTCGTGATCGAAAGCAATGACGGTCACTTCACAGGGTGGTGGGCCCCCATCTTCCCCATTTTGCTGGCGGCTCAGACAGCAGCAGCGGAAGCACAGGGACGTCAGGCCACACAGGAGAAGCAGCGCGCCAATCACCACCAGCAACCTGCAAAAGCCCACGGGGCGAGTGGGAGCTCTGGGATCTGGCTTTTTTCCCAGCTGTGCTGTAACCAGTCTTTAATGTCTGTGCTTTGATTCTTGTTTAAACATTTTATAGAATAATTATAAATATTTTAATTTATAATTTTAATTTCAAGGCTTTTGCTTTATAGATACACCTCCTTATTTTGTCAGCTGCAGTAAGTCAATTCATTAGAACAAATAGTAAGACATTTAAGGTAGTTTGGGGGGCTGCTTCTTTTTTCTTTTCTGAGACAGAGTCTTGCTCTGTTGCCCAGGCTGGAGTGAAGTGGCACGATCTCAGCCTTCTGAGTAGCCAGTACTATAGGCACATGCCACCACGCTCGACTAATTTTTTTTTTTTTAGACGGAGTTTCGCTCTTGTTGCCCAGGCTGAAGTGCAGTGGCACAATTTCAGCTCACCGAAACCTCTGCCTCCTGGGTTTAATCAATTCTCCTGCCTCAACCACCCCAGTAGCTGGGATTACAGGCATGTGCCACCACGCCCAGCTAATTTTGTATTTTTAGTAGAGACGGAGTTTCTCCAGGTTGGTCAGGCTGGTCTCGAACTCCTGACCTCAGATAATCCACTGTCTCAGCCTCCCAAAGTGCTAGGATTACAGGTGTGAGCCACTGCGCCCAACTTTTTTTGTATTTTTAATAGAGATGGGGGTTTCTTTATTTTGCTCAGGCTGGTCTCAAACTCCTGGCCTCAAAGTGATCTGCCTGCCTCAGCCTCCCAAAGTGTTGGGATTACAGGTGTGAGCCACCACGCCCGGCCAGGCTCTGCTTTTTAATTCACTAAAGTAATCTTCGTTGAGATATTTCTAGAACAGACTCCGAGGGAAGGACACAGTAATGGTTTGATGTTTGTGGAGGAGATGGTATTGAAAAAGGAAATCCTGACATATTGTCACATAGGTAGTGATGAAGTAATGAAATCTTACTCCACGAGATGCTAAGTAAGTAGGCAGGTTGTCATTTTTAATGGCCTTGAGGAATACAGTGTCTTTCTGGGTATTATAAGTGAAACTTACCATATATACCAGAGATGTACCCAGTCTGTGGTCAGGCAACTATAAAGAAAGAATAAAGTTTTCTACATTAAAAATATAGTCAATCCCTGTTATAACTCCAGACTCAGAAATATGAGTTACAATATGATGTGATACCTTGTTATAAATAAAGCACCATGGGTTATCTTTTTAAAATTCACTGTAGCTAGTTGAATCTTTTGCCAAATGATATGCTTTAAATAGTACTTTATACTATAGATGGCATTGTCTGAGTCATTTTGTAAATCATTATAAAACAAACTAGTGATCATTAGAAGTGTCCATAGAAAACATGTCTGTGCCTATTGCAAACATTTATGATAAAAATTACCAAGAAAGGGCCAGGTGCGGTGCCTCATGCCTGTAATCCCAGCACTTTGGGAGGCTAAGGCTGGCAGATCAAGAGGTCAGGAGTTGGAGACCAGCCTGGCCAACATAGTGAAACCCCATCTCTACTAAAAATACAAAAATTAGCCGGCCGTGGTGACGCCATCTCAAAAAGAAAAAGAAAAAATACTAAGAAAGAACTTGGAATGCAAGTTTACAAAGAGTAACTTTGAAAATGGATGTGAAAGTTAAGGCTTGTGTATATTTGAGGTCAATAAAATGTAAACATAAAGAAAATTTCAGTTATGAGTACGAAAGTCATACAATCACATTTGTAATTTATCTTTTGCAAGCTGTTGCAACACTCCCACTGAGAATGTAGGAAAAAAAAACTTAGTTTCTTCCTGCTATACTCTCCCAACCCTCTGACACCAGATGTGGGTGGGTGAGGATTTCCGCACACACCAGGCAAGCAATCTTCCAGCAACAGACAACAGCTGAGCGTCCTCTAATTCAATTCAATGCCAACACCACCTGCCTGGAGATAGGATCCGATCCCATAGGGTGAGGACTCAGTCCCCTAGACGGCTCCCCAGAATTCTGATGCCAATCACAAGTTGTTTTGCCTGTGCTTCTGACCTACTGGTTATAAATTGGGGGTTCCCTGACTCCCTCTTGAGGTTGCATTAATTTGTTAGAGCAGCTCACAGAACTCCAGGAAACACTTACATCTACAGTTTATTACAAAGAATATTACCGAGGATGCGGATGAAGAGATGCGTAGAGCAAAGCATGTGGGAAGGGGCACGGAGCTTGCAGGTCTTCCAAGTGCGCCACCCTTCAGAAACCCCTGCCTGTTCAGCTGTACAGAAACTCTTCAAATCCATCCTTTGGGATTTTCATGAAAGCCTCATTATGTAGGCGTGATTGATTAAATCATTGGCCATTGATGATCAACTTAAACTTCAGCCCCTCTACTTTCCTTGGATGTTGAGGGGTGAGGCTTTAAGCATTCTGCATTGGTCCTTCCAATGACCAGCCCCATCCTAAATCTACCTAGGGGCTGCCAGCCACCAATCAACTCATTAGCATGCAAAATGATGCTACTTACTTTGGGGATTTTAGAAGTTGTATGCTAGGAGATAGGGACAAAACCAAATATATATTCTCACAATATCACACCCATTGTAAAGAGTACCCTAATTTTTCACATCCAGGATCAAAACTAATTTGCATATCCACTGAGACCAAACAGGAAGAGGGAAAAAAGTAGAAGCCAACTTTACCATGATGAAAGCTAAATAATGTTCTGAGTTCACTATGGCAATTGTAAATTTTCTCTGTAAGAATGAAAAAAAAATAGGGATTGTATGGGAGAAGGAGAAGATAAGTTCAGGAATTGGAGAATGAGGGGAGGCAAAACATTTGTGTATCTTTGAAGAGTAGTAAATTTTGTTATTTAATAATTCTTTCTGATACAGGAATCTACTGAAATCTAGTGAATCTATTTTTATTCTCTGGTCACACATTTATAGAAAATATAGTTTTGTTTTTTTTTTCACTGAACAATGACTCCTCTTGGTTTTCCCACATTTCTTACTTGTTGAAAACTCTTCTAGTTCTAATTAGACTCTGGTTTATAGGAAAGGACTCTTCCTATGGTGGAAGATGTGTAAAACCTCAGAAAGCAGGTGTCAAGTAGTCAACACCCAATTTGCATGTGACAGGTAATCAAGGCCATCACCCTTTCCCTGGGTTTAATAGACCTGGCTATTGGGAAACCCTTCCCATGGCTAAATATGTATTTTTCTTCATCCTAAACACGTTTTTATTCAAAGTGCCACTACTTTTTAAAATTTGTATTTTATAGTTCCTTTAAGTGGAATGATTCTTTTGCATTTTTATCTTCATGTCCTCTGTGTCTACATAAGACTTAAGTGTGACAGGTTTGGATTAGTTGATAACTACATCAAAGTGATAGCTAAATGAAGTCTGCCCAATAAATGTTAACATGCCCTAAAAACTAGAAAATACTTTCCCAATTTAAAGTAATAATGTTACTTTGGAAATCACCCAAATATATATGCCAGTGACTAGATACTAAACCGTCTGTCCTGGTGAGTCACTGAGGAGCAGGGCTAAGGAAGTCTTTTGCAAGTCTCTATGACTGTCTAAGTTGAGATTAATCGTGCTGCTTTGATGGGAAGATTGGCTTTGGGTAAAAACATGCTGTCAGCAGTGTTATTTTGAGCGCTTAAGATGACAAAAACACGTCTTTATTTTGTGATAAGTCATCTATGAGATCTATTACTTAAGTAAAAATAAATAAAAGGAAGTCATAGATGTCTAATGACATCTTGACTCTCTTTTGGGGTAGTGATGTTTTGGTCTGTTGCTCCTTCCTCCCAGCTTGAACTCTATACTTACTGTTCAGGATTACCACAGTTTTCCTCACATCTCGTCCCAGAAAGCTGTAGAAAGAGAAATTGTCTTATACAGGGAAATTGTTTTGGCCACTGTGCTCAGCTGCCTACCAATCATCTCTCATGGTTGTGCTGTGTTACATCAAGCAGTAAGAAGGTCACGGTCATAGGGGCGGTCTATTTAGGACTGCCATTTTCATCTCTCCCATACTTGCTGGCTTTTGTACTTGAGGTAAGGGAACCTTGAAGAACAAATATCTCATCTGTTGTGTTGATGGTGGGTGAGCATCACCCTTTGTGAATGAGAGGTAGCCATTTACATTAATTTGTTTGTAGTAGAAAATTCCTGATCTCTCTGTCCCTTGGGATATTGCCATTGTCCTCCTAATTCCTGCCCAGTTGAATTCTACACCACTGCTCTTTTTTTATCCTGTTAGTGTGACAATTACTATACAAAGGAAGAAGGGGAAAAGCGAGGGGGCCAGTGGGACAGAGAGTCTTATTTATTGAATAGCTACTAGATGCCACTCAGACTGCTAACAAGTTTTTTTTTTTTTTTTTTTTTTTTTGAGTCTTGCTCTGTCACCCAGGCTGGAGTGCAGTGGCGTGATCTTGGCTCACTGCAACCTCTACCTCCCGGGTTCAAGCAATTCTCCTGCCTCAGCCTCCCGAGTAGCTGGGACTACAGGCACGTGCCACCACGCCTGGTTAATTTTTGTATTTTTAGTAGACACAGGGTTTCACCATGTTGGCCAGGCTAGTCTCGAACACCTGACCTCAAGTGACCCACCCACCTCCGCCTCCCAAAGTGCTGTTGGGATTACAGGCGTGAGCCACCACGCCCGGCCATGAACTCTTAATATTTCATAACATTTAATCACAATAACCCTCTTGGTGGGTATATTTAACCTTATCTTGAAAGGTTAAGGGACTAAGGCACAGGGTTTTAAGTAATGTGACCAGGCCAGGCGTGGTGGCTCACGCCTGTAATCCCAGCACTTTGGGAGGCCAAGGTGGGCAGATCACGAGGTCAGGAGTTCGAGACCAGCCTGGCCAACATGGTGAAATCCCGTCTCTACTAAAAATACAAAAATTAGCCCGGCGTGGTGATGTGCGCCTGTAATCCCAGCTACTCTGGAGGTTGAGGCAGGAGAATTGCTTAAACCCGGGCAGTGGAGGTTGCAGTGAGCCGAGATCATGCCACTGCACTCCAGCCTAGGCGAGCAAGACTCCATCTTGGAAAAAAAAAAATGACCAAATGTACACACCTATTGAGGCAGACAGAATTCAAATCAAACTCTATCATAGATATGTGTTGGATGAATTAATAGCACTGGGGACAAGTTTGCTCTAACAATTCCTTGACATTGCTATCAAGTCCCTTCTACTCCTTTTACAGAAAACAAAAAAACAAACAAAACTGTCCACTCTTTCTTCTACCTGATTTTTTAGTTGACTTCCTCTTTCAAAAACCCATTCAAGGCTGGGTGGTGGCTCACACCTGCAATCCCACCACTTTGGGAGGCCGAGGTGGGTGGATCACTTGAGGTCAGGAGTTCGAGATCAGCCTGACCAACATGGTGAAACCCCATCTCTACTAAAAAAATACAAAATTAGCCAGGCGTGGTTGTGCATGCCTGTAATCCCAGCTACTTGGGAGGCTGAGGCAAGAGAATTGCTTGAACCCAGGAGGCGGAGGTTGCAGTCAGCCAAGATCGTGCCATTGCACTCTAGCCTGGGTAACAAGAGCAAAACTCCATTTAAAAACAACAACAACAACAACAACAAACCATTTAAGTAAACTCAATTCTAGAAGTTGCTTCTGTCTTCTAATAACTTGAGTGATCTGATATTTCAGGAAAGCAACCACAAAGGCCCTAGAAAAGAAACAGATTTGTAACTATTGGGAGTTTATGGTGGGTAGTGAAGGGGTAAGGAGACACACATTCTCAAGACCTGTCAGTTGGAAAGGATCTGTAAAAGGATTAATAGCCAGCCTTTGCAGATAACATTTGAGAAACCCGTGTTTGTGTTTTCATTGGAAAGAAATGGCCACTAAGGATGAAAAAGCGTGTGTTTCCTCTACGCAACCATGGTACTTTCTTTCACTTTCTTCACTAAAGATAAGAGAAGCCTAAAGTGCTCAGCAGAGAAAATGCTACTTTTCAGGCTTGTTGCAAAGAGAAAAGAAAGGAAAAATGAAGGGAAGAGAAGGCAAAGGGAGTGAAGAGGAAGCAAAAAGAAAATATAAGAAAAAATGGATTTTCAGATACCACTTTAACTGTTCTATTAGCAAAAAAAAAAAAAAAAAAAAAAAAAAAAAACATACAGCCCACTCTGTACGGGGGCCATACGGGAATCTGAGACTATCCAGTTTTCTTCATTTGCTCTCCTTCTTGCTAGATGGCATAGCTCTATAAACTTCCCTGTGACGATTGTTTAGAATCCCTCAGTCCAGTGACCCTTTTCTCCACTAATGGATTACTCAGAGACTTCTGATTCATTGTGGGGCCCAAAATATTTTAAAAGAGCCCTGCCTCTCTTATTTCTAGACTAGAGGTACCTAAACTGCTAGAACAGGATTAGAAATTCCTGGATGGGAAATTCCGTTTAGGGGAATTACACACCTAGTTTTCATAATTTGTTTGGAATTTTGAGGGATGGGTGATAAGATGCTGAAAGAGATAAAATACTTCAGCGGCACTTCTAAAGTGCCACGGCAATCCTGCTTGTTTCCATGCTCACTCTAATTTCTGTCCCCCTTTTCCTTGTCATTGCCATCAGTCACACATGCATCTATGCAATCTCGTAATACTAAGGAAACTTTGTAGTTTATTCATTTCCCTATGACCCCCTGGGTTCTGTATATGTCTCCCCACCCCGCAGTTCATTTCCTTTCAGATTCTTCTGAGAGTTGATTAATCTGGGGAAAAATACTCTTTCTGCCTTTTCACCACTGAACTCACCAGGATGAAATACAGCAGGGCTGAGGCCGCCACGACATGAACTCGGACTCCCATCGGGCTGAATTCCTGCTTCTTCAGAATCTTGCACTGGGCATCCGTTGCCTCCTTTCAATGCTCTGTGCCATATTTTACTTCTTGACCTAGAATTCTTAAGGAGAGAAACTTTTCTCAGGAATTTATCAGCTTTTCTCTCTCTCGTTCTCTCTGTCTCCTCCTACTCGCTCTGGCTGTTATTTTCTATGGCTTTTCCCTCCTCTTTTTTCCTGTATTTCTTCTTTATTCTTATTACTATTTCTATGGCCTCCACATTTACTTCCTTTTGCCTTCTTTCTTTCCGTTACACTATTAATTCTTTCTACATCTTTAAGTTTCTTTCTCCTACCGCTCCCAAAAAGGAGACATTCAAAGAGGACATATGTGTCCTCTGAATGAAGTATTTTTCTAGACAGCGATGAAAAACTTGGCTTTGAGGATGGTCAAAGGCAGATTGCTGGTGACCAAATATATTCCTTTCTTCATCAGAAAACTGGTAATATTCTTGATCCTTCACCAGAGTACTCCAGCGTGACTGTTGCAGGGTGAAAGTCACCCTGCTAATCTCCTTTCTTCTCTCTCCGTGTGATTAACAACCCCTTCTTGCTCTTTGAAACCCTCCCCTTCGCTATGTTGATCATCAACTCTCCTGGTTCTGGGTCATTTATCCCTAACCACTGGGGGAAGACTGAGAGGTTGCCAAATGAACAGGAAAGCCATCTCATCTTCGGAGAAAACAGACTTGAAGATGAGAAATCAAGTTGGAAGATTCGAATTTTCATGTGTTATCAGTGACATCTTCCTCCACCCTGACTTCACTTCCCATTGAAATAGATAACTGAGAAAGACATTTTTTTAAAACCAAATTTTAAAAAAGCAAATGTATAGGTTTCTTTCTTTCTTGCCTTTTCTTTGTTCCTTCTTTCTCTCTCTTTCTCTCTCTCTCTCTCTCTTTGGTTAAGTAGTGATGTGATTGAGAAATAAGTCTTGTCACTCAGGAAAATAAAACCTAAGGTTAGAGTAAAAACAAGCACACATGCAAGAGCATAGAATACTTTTTTTTTTTTTTTTTTTTTGAGACGGAGTCTTGCTCCGTCACCCAGGCTGGAGTGCAGTGGCGCTATCTCGGCTCACTGCAAACTCCGCCTCCTGGGTTCATGCCATTCTCCTGCCTCAGCCTCCCGAGTAGCTGGGAATACCGGCGCCCACCACCACGCCCGGCTAAGTTTTTTTGTGTTTTTAGTAGAGACGAGACGGGGTTTCACCATGTTAGCCAGAATGGTCTCGATCTCCTGACCTCATGATCCGCCCGACTCGGCCTCCCAAAGTGCTGGGATTACAGGCGTGAGCCACCGTGCCTGGCCTAGAATACTTAAAATGAAACAAAGCTATAGAAACAAATGTGGCCGGGTGCCATGGCTCATGCCTGTAATCCCAGCACTTTGGGAGGCCAAGGCGGGCTGATAACTTCGGCCAGGAGTTTGAGACCAGCCTGGAGAACATGATGAAACCCTTTCTCTACGAAACATACAAAAATTAGCTCTGTGTCATGGCAGGCACCTGTAATCCCAACTACTTGGGAGGCTGAAGCAGGAGGGCCACTTGAACCCAGAAGGCAGAAGTTGCAGTGAGCCGAGATCACACCACTGCACTCCAGCCTGGGTGATAGAGCGAGAATCTGCCTCAAAAAAGCAAAATATTAAAAGAAACAAAAGAATGCTGTATGAATGATTTATACTTAAGTAGGTGATCTTTTACTTAATACCAAATGTTTAATAAAAAATTATTATTATTATTATTATTATTATTATTATTTGAGACAGAGTCTGTCACCAGGCTGGAGGGCAGTGGTGCAATCGCGGCTCACTGCAACCTCTGCCTCCTGGGTTCAAGCAATTCTCCTGCCTCAGCCTCCTGAGTAGCTGGGGTTATAGACACCTGCCACGACACCCAGCTAACTTTTCTATTTTCAGTAGAGACAAGGTTTTACCATATTGGCCAGGCTGGGATAAGAAAAGTAGATGTTAGTTTACAGTGATATATCTATCTCATAAGAATTGAATAAAACCTCCTTTCAGGGCCTTTCTAGCTCAGTAAATCTAATTATGCTGAGTGATTGTGGAAGGGAGACTCTTGGGTGAGCTGATCATACTCTGAGGGTCCTCACACATAGCTTGATGATGGGATATGAGAATGCAGGATATAAACTGGTTTTGTTCTCAGCTAAGGAAAACAAATAATGAGAAAATGGCCCGGTACCATACTGGTGATTTAAAATCTGTCAGTTTCAAGACGAAATGAGCACTGACAGTCTTTTATTTTTTATTTTTTTAAATTAGGCAACTGGGGTTAGGATGAAGAGTGATTTCCAGATTTCAGTAGAAGACTTGGCAAGGTGGAAAGTATTTTATAGGACAAGGAGAGCAGGGCTTTAGGTGGCCTTCCACTAAATTATTATGTAATTCCTCCAGTCCTTAATGTTCCCATTCATACAACAGGAGCAGAATACCCACTTGACCTGCTTTAGATGTTATTTCCTAGAGAAAATAAAATAAGAGACAGGAAAGCATTTTGAATAGGATATTTCTATCATGAGTGCCCTGTACGTAGGGAACCCATCATGAAACTTTCCCTTCTTTTTTCCTTGACAGAAAGACAGTAGAGCACCAAGACCTAAAGCCTAGCCAGGATACCTGGGTTTAAATACTTGGTTTTGTCACTTATGAGCTGTGTGATCTTGGAGCAGGTTATTAGACTTCTATTGGCTCATTTTCATTTTATATAAAATGGGGGTAATAGTAGTAATATTTACTTGATAGCCTTATACAGATTAAATAAGTTAATATGTGTAAAATGAATATAACAGTCCTGATATTTTTTGTATTTGCTAAGACTATTTTGATTTTCACTAAATTTTACCAGTGACCTTTACTTTCAAGATTCTGGATAATTACTGTCCTTTATGCTTCTCTTGTATATTTTTATACCATTCCCTGTCCAGACCACATTTTAGTCTCCTGATATTCTAATTCTTGAATATTTTCCCTTGCTAGCCTGGCCACCTTTTCTCCCAACCACGCCAGCCTTCACCTGCCTAAACAGGTTTGCTGGTTAACATGACTCCCCGCTCACATTGCACTTTTCTAACACGTAATTGCCATCATCTTTTTGCCCTCCAGCTTCCAAACAGGTTTGAACAAAATAGGTTCTGTTAATGACTTCCTTGTGACTTTCCTTTCTTAGAATTATTACTACCATTTTTTTTTCTCACCAGATTAGTCCCTGGAAAAATAAAAGTTTGTTTTTATCCTAATGAATGAGATTATGCCTTGGGGCAGCTTTAACTCTGAATCCTGTCCCTAACCAAGCCTCCATATAGGGAATGATGAAAGAAGAAAGATAATTCAGACAAGAAGACTGAACGAAGTACACTTTGGACAGGTACAGAAAGGCAGGTAGCTGGGGTAGAGGGAAATGGTCTCATTACAATCCTATACAATCTTGTGCAGTTCCATTAAGCTTGTGAATCATTAGCTTATGCCCAGGTAGTTAAGGACTTGGAGTGGAACCAGTAGAGGGTGCATGTACATAGAGTTTTACACCTATGCTTCAGGGAATTGTTATACAACTGGTGTAACAAGTGTAGCCAAACAAATTGCTTACTTCTGGTTCCATTGATCATTCTCCTTTTGACCTTGCCTAAGTCAGGTGGCCAACTTTGGATTTCTTTCCTCTCTGTGCCTCAATAAAATAGAGGCCAGGACTCTGAGGCATCAACCTCAAACTATAAGTCAGTGGGTAGGGCCACAGCCCTGACTTAAAAATAAATAATATAGCAGAAGAAGTTTCATCTTTGCAACCCTTGGGAGATCCCTTGGGAAGTGTTTCTGTCTGATAAGCCAAGATCACAGCATAGGGATTGAGTGACAGCTTCAAAGGCACTGAAATCAGTAAAAAGATTAGAGTTAAAAAAGTTAAACAAGACAGAAGGATTCAGTTTATCATAGAATGTTTTAGGTTGATATGCTGTGTAACACATCACCACAAATTATGTGAGCAGCAAGGTAAAACAATGTACTTTTATTATTTCAAAGTATCTGTGAGTCAGAAGTGTGGGCACAACTTAGTTGGGTCCTCTGCTTGATGTCTCACAAGGCTGCAGTCAAGGTGGCTGCTGGGCTGCACTCTCATCATGCATTCTCAGGTGAGCCTGGGAAGATTCACTTGCAAGCTCCCTCAGGCAGAATTTATTTCTCTATGGCTGCAGGATCCATTTAAGCTTGCATTTAAAAATCTAGACAGGGAGATAAAGATGGAAATAGGAGAGGGAGAGTGACTTTAGCATAATAGTCACTATAACTTACATAAGCACGCGTAGATGATCACATACATTCCAGCACCTCTGCTACACTCCAAGTCATAGGTCTCACTCACACTCAAGGGGAAGGATTACACAAGATCCTGAACACCAGGAGGCAGGAATAATGAGAGCCCTCTAAAATTTTTCAAATCTGTCCAGTTATCTGCCACACAAGGACTGTAGAAACTATCCCACTGATCTTTAAAAACAGGATAAACCCAAACGTCCATCAATGGATAAATAAAATGTAGAATGTGGTTTATACATACAATGGAATATTATACAGACTTTAAAAGGAACAAAATTCTGACACATGCTACCACATTGATAATTGTTGAAGACATAATGCTAAATAAAATAATTTAGATACAAAAGGACAAATATTGTATGATTCCACCAGTATGAGGTGCCTAAAATAAACCAATTTATAGAAACAAAAAAATGGAACGGTGGTTTCCAAGAAAGGAGAAAGGAATTGGGATTTGTATTAGGTCTGTGCAGAGAAAGAGGATCAATACGCTGTGTACATACATAGAAATAGATTTATTATAAGGAATTGGCTTGTATGATTATAGAGCCTGGTAATTTAAAATCTGGAGTGTGGGCTGCCAGACTCGGCCAGCGAGTGGAGAACTGGGAGAGTTGATGGCTGAGTTCCAGTCCATAGACAGCTGGAGGATTCTTTCTTATTTGGGGGAAGGTTAGAAGCTTTTTGTTCTTTAGGCCTTCAACTTTTGGACGAGGCCCACCTACATTATGCAGCGAAATCTACTTTCCTCTGCTGATTAATATGTTAATCTCATTTAAAAGCACCCTGTCTGAGAACCCCGTGACCCAGTCAAGAAGACACAGAAGGCCAGCACGGTGGCTCACGCTTGTAACCCCAGCACTTTGGGAGGCTGAGGCAGGCGGATCACTTGAGGACAGGAGTTCAAGACCAGCCTGGCCAACATGGTGAAACCCTGTCTCTACTGAAAATACAAAACAATTAGCCGGGAGGGGTGGCGGGCACCTGTAATCCCAGCTACTCAGGAGGCTGAGGCAGGAGAATTGCTTGAACCCAGGAGGCGGAGGTTGCAGTGAGCCGAGATCATGCCATTGCAATCCACCCTGGGTAACAAGGGCGAAACTCCATCTCAAAAACAAACAAACAAAACACATGAAATTCACCATCACAGGAGTTATTGCTTGGTGGGTATAGAGTTTCAGTTGGGGAAGATGAAAAGTTCTGGAGATGGATGGTGGTGATGGCTGCACAACAATGTAAATGTACTTAATGCCACTGAAGAGTACACCTTAAAATGGTTGAAATGGTAAACACTTTATGTTCTATAATATTCATGGCATCCAAAATAACTGAGTCACTGTAGAAATGATAATGTGCCCTTTTCAGTGTGATATCGTTTCAGTATTTTTTAATTCTTTTTTTTTTTTTTTTAAATGGAGTCTCGCTCTGTTGCCTGGGCTGGAGTACAGTGGCACAATCTCAGCTCACTGAAAATGAAAAGCATTTTCATTTTCCACCTCCCAAATAGCTGGGATTATAGGCTTGCAACCAGGCCCAGCTAACTTTTGTATTTTTAGTTGTGACAGGGTTTCATCATGTTGGCCAGGCTGGTCTCGAACTCCTGACCTCAGTGATCCACCCCCCTCAGCCTCCCAAAGTGCTGAGATTACAGGCATGAGCCACTGCACCTGGCCAACTTTTTCAATTTGTTCTCAAATACTCTGCACATAATAAAAGGAATATAGGAAACAGGGAGGAGGAGGGAAATGGAATCCTAATTAGGCTGTCAATATTGGTAATTTTTCCTAATAGTTTCCTATATGTTTTATTTATGAATTTATTTTTCCATTCTTCCTTTGTGTATTCTTTTCTTTGCACTTTTTCTTCCTGGAGTAATTTAAAGTAAATGCCAGATATCATATCATTTTGCTTATAAATACTTCCTTCAGAAGACATCTCTAATAGATATATATCTGGTTAGGAGGTTGTCAAGGGAAAATAGAAAAGTATTCTATCAGTAAATACATATAGACATACTTATGGGTCTGTCATGTGAGCATCTTTGTGACATGAGTCAATCATGGATTTTACTGAAATACATTATTTGATGGGTAATTCAACTGTGCTGAATATTAGTACTATACTAATAATTATTATTTTTTGGGTTCTTATTATGCTCCAAGTACAAAGCTTGTCGTTTTTAACCAGCGTGTCATTTGAATTCCTATAGCAACGTGACATTTTTCACAAACCTAGTGTAAAAAAGCTTATTATTTTTACCCAGCATGTCATTTGAATTCCTATAACAATGTTATCAGGTAGACATTATCCCTAATTTCCAGACATGTCATTTGAATTCCTATAACAATTTTATCAGGTAGACATTATCCCTAATTTCCAGACAAAGACATAGATTCAAAGTATTAAGATTTCCCAAGATTGTAGACTAAAGGAAAGTACTGAAACTAGCTCTTTCTGCTTTCAAAGTGCTCTCTGCTGCTACGTTACACTGGCACTGCATGAACTAGTAGCCCCAGATAAATTCTAAAATCACCCAGGACACACCATCGCTGGAAATGGGAGCCATATGTGATTCACCCCAAAATTCTTAGATCCATTGCCAGATAAAACAGTGAAAATCAAAAGAGAATATATGTGATTTGTAAAAGACACCATATAGAAACAGTCTGCTAATGAAATTAACAAACAAACATTGGAATCAAATATTTTGGCCCATAATTCTGGCACATTTTTTACAAATGTAGTGTGACTTACTCTCTTTGAATTTCAGTTTCTGTCTCTGAAGAGTGGGTACAATATCTCTCCTCTGATGCTCATGAAAAATAGTTTTCCCTTTCATAAATTACTTAGCGAAATATCCTGAAACACCTTCAGAATCACCACTTTCTCCACCTGCAATACACATAACTCAAGAATTTGCGTCAGCGAACTTCCCAATATGAAGCAAAGCCTCTCCTTCCTCCTACCAATGATTGAGTCATTCTTCTATTAGATAACAGTAGCTATTTAAATACTTCAGCAGAAGCTCACATATTTTTAGTTTGTTGAAGTTCGTGACTGCTTCACTCTCTCATTCTTAGCTTGAATTTGGAAATGACTTTTGATGACCTAAAGATCCAGACTGTGAAGGACCAGCCTGATGAGAAGTCAAATGGAAAAAAAGCTAAAGGTACTAGGGATGGGAAAATGTGTACAGGGAAAGAATCCCAGTGTTAGCCCCAAAATGTAAATTCACCGAAGAATGGGATTAGAAAGCTAAACACCCAAGTATGGGAAAATAGAATTAATACCATTTACTTAAAAGAAAAACAAGAAGGCTATAATGATGATGATGATGACAACTTATTTATAACAATTTATACTGAGTATTTACTACAGGTTATTCTATATGTTATTCACTTTCAGAGTATTATTTCTCGGAATCTTCGCAATAACATTTTGAGATTGGTACTATTACTATCTCCCTTTTACAGAGAGCTAACTGGGCATCAGGAGGACTAACAACATCATCCAGTTTTACAGAGCTAATAAGTGGTAGAGCTAGGACTGTACCACAAACTCCCATTTATCCAGAATTCTATACATCGGAGGGCTCGGGAACCAAATTTATCTGGTGTATATAACGATAATTTCTGTAAGAGTCCTTCAGGCACTACAAAAACCTGAAGTACCTCATGAATTATGCAGGCAAAGTAAATGATATTCAGTATAGTTTAGCATAAGTTACATTTTGTTGTGTACTACTGCTTTGAAAAATTGTAAGTTCTGTTTGACCCATACAGTAATTAAATTGCATAGCTATAAATTAATTCATAATCCCAATTCCACAGACAATCTGGGTAAATTGCCTTTTATTCTATATCTGTTCTGAGGAAAATGAACAGAATATAAGGAGAGAAAGAGAGACAAGTATTGTCAGAAATTTGGATAAAGAAATTCCAAATTACATTTCCAAAAACAAAACAGAAATTTCTCTCAATAGAGAACATAAGTGTGAGCATGGAGTGATTTAACATTTGAGCCAATGAACTAAACTGCTATAAAAACAGTGCTGATATTTATAGGTAAAACCAGAAGTGAACAATAGTCATTCATTTCTTTACTCATTCAGTATTTGTGTAGTAAATATTGAGGGTCTGAATTTTACAATAATCATGAGATTGATTCTTCTTTCAGAATCTTGGTTAGATCGGTACCTACTGCAAAGAATCGGATTGGTTTATGATTGGAAAATCACTAGTAGGGGCAGCAGTTGGATTAATGGTCTCTGCCTACCAAGGACACAGGACAAAGAGAATCTATAGAAAAAGGGAACACGTACCTTCCTTCACAGGGTCCTGTGATTTTCTTTTTCCTCTAAAAATTTAGTTTTTCATTATTTAAGAGTGATGAGGCCAGGCGCGGTGGCTCACGCCTGTAATCCCAGCACTTTGGGAGGCTGAGGTGGGCGGATCATGAGGTCAGGAGTTCGAGACCAGCATGGTGAAACCTCATCTGTACTAAAAATACAAAATTTAACCTGCTGTGGTGGTGCGCGGCTGCAATCCCAGCTACTCAGGAGGCTGAGGCAGGAGAATCGCTCGAACCCAGGAGGCGGAGGTTGCAGTGACCTGAGATGGCGCCATGGCACTCCAGCCTGGGCGAAGAGCAAGCTCCCCCTCAAAAAAAAAAAAAAAAAAAGAGCACGATGAGGGTATCTGATGCCCTACAATGTGGAATGAACAGTGACCACAGAGTTGAAAGATTTACATAGAGGTATTTGCCCCTGAGGCTAGAATTAGGCAATTATTTGCAAGAGACACAGCTATCTTCTACAACTTCTCTGCTAGCTTGCCACACACACTCTAGAAGCCAGTAAGTATTGAATCAGAAGATGAACCATATTTATCCCTGTCAAGTTTCTATCTTCTTTTTATCATTTGTGGAGTCTAACACACTACCTTTGACATATGAAAACTTTGAATATATCTGACCACTGCTTGACTGGATCATTATACATTCACACTGGAAATTGTATTATTATAATATTTCAAGTCATGTAGCTACTGACAATTAGACCTAAGACTTATTTTTGGGTTTTAGCATCTGTGTGATCTTAAGCAAGTCACTAAACCTTTCAGTCTCCTTATTTGCATACAGAGGATAATGATAGGAGTACCTTATTTGTTTATCTCACAAGGTGAGGAAACCAAATACATTGTATGGGATGTTTTCCTACACAACCAGTAATATCTGTGATTTTTTTTTTTTTTTAGTGGTGGAACACATAATTGAATATTCATACACCTGTGAGCTATGTGATTTTTTTTTCAAAATGGTGAATATTTCTCTTGTAAAATCAAGCCTACACTTGGCGTGAGTGTAGGATATGCTGTTAATATAAGCTAAATTAATTTCAAGGTTTCGTCCCTACTTTTCTTTGATTAATAACCCCAGTTCCAGGTTGTAATTTTTGTGGACTCATAATTGAATAGCATAAAATTATTCATAAAGTTATTTGAGGTAATCTCAGTTGATTAAATGAAGAAAGCTTGTTTGCTTGATGTCTGACATTTATGTTACTTTTGTGTGCACATGTGTACACGTGGTCTATATTAAAAACTTCAGGCTCTCTGCACTGTGGATGAATTTGATCCAACCAAGCTGGACTGTGAGTTTCTTGAGGAGTAATTGTGGGGAAAGTAGATAAAGTATAAGCTTTAGAATCATATATTTAGATTCAAATATCTGGTATTGAATCCTGGCTCTGAATTTACTGGCTGTGTGACCATGGGTAAATTACTTAAATTCCTTAACTCTCCCTGTTTTCCATTCCTAAATGTGTATGATGAATTATTTGCAGAGCCATTTGGAGGACTAGTGGTATGGAATGCAAACTATTTATGTCTATTTACTAAAACATAAACAGAGTAAATCACCAAGTACAGACAGGCTCCAAGGAATGGTTTGCTTACTTGTTCACTCTTTTTTGTCTTTCTGATTCTATCCTCTGTCACTCTAGGTCTTCAGTTTCTTTACTCTCCATGGTGGTGCCTGGCTGCTGCGACTCTAGGGGTCCTTTGCCTGGGATTAGTAGTGACCATTATGGTGCTGGGCATGCAATGTAAGTGCTAAAATACGGAACTGATGTTTATTGGGGCAGGGGTGTTGGAAATGAGGTTAATAAATATGGTTTATAAGTTTCTTTCATAACAACTACAAACAGCCTTGATATAGATTCATTTTAGGCAAAATGTTTTTAAGAGTGACCATGAAAATAAATGGGTATATTGTTCATCTTCAAATGGATAGAGCCATGAAATAAAAATTACAATTGGTAGGCATTTTTTTGTTTGTTTGTTTTGTTTTGTTTTGTTTTGTTTCTTTTGTTTTCATAACTTCATGGATAGGCCGGGTGCGGTGGCTCACACCTGTAATCCCAGCATTTTGGGAGGCCAAGGTGGGTGGACCACCTGAGGTCAGGAGTTCAAGACCAGCCTGGCCAACATGGTGAAACCCCATCTCTACTAAAAATACAAAAAGTAGCCGGGTGTGGTGGCACATGCTTGTAATCCCAGCTACTCAGGAGGCTGAGGTAGGAGAATAGCTTGAACCGGGGAGGTGGAATTTGCAGTGAGCTGAGACTGCACCATTGCACTCCAGCCTGGGCAACAGAGCGAGACTCCATTTCAAACAAAACAAACAAAAAACCAACCTCATGGATAGAGCCTATTTAAATTCTAGAATGATGGAGAAGATAATAACTTAAAGTTACTAATATCCAAGATCATCTGAGAGGCCCAAAAGTAAAAGAAATTTTATTTAGCTTGCTGAGTTTTGATAGAGATAATTAAATACCATTTTAATGTTAAGAACCAGAAACACAATCTTAATAAATAAAACATTTAAAATAAAATATATTTCACATTTATAATAAGAGCATTTAGAAAAGAGAAGATATTGAGGGAAAAAAAGAAGTGAAAAGATGGCCCAGAGTGGCCAAGAAGGAAAGAAAATGGTGCCCAACGTTCACCTGAACTGCCTGTGAATTTAGGTTGTAGAACTGAGTTGTTTAGGCTACCCAGGATCCAGGTTATTATGGCCATTGAAGTGCTATTTGCTTCCTAACTGTTGTTCAAGCTCACAAACTATTTTATTTTAAATTTGTAAATACTTAGGGCCTTTCCTAGTGACAAGGAGAAGTGCCCTTGACTTAGTGGTGGTGACCAGAAAAATCTTTTGAGCCTTTGATCATCTTATAACAGGATCAAAGCTGCCTTCAAACCAAGCGGTCTGCTTTGTATTGCACCATCAAAATTCAGGAACTGAGACATTTGACCCTTAACATGTTATTGCCTGCTTGATTTCACAACCTTCACTTTATCTTCACCCTTCCTAAAATGTACTGTGGCCAAGGGGGAAAAAAAAAGAAAAGAAAAAATTCTTGGAGACTCTTGTGACACAGTGTGCGTGGCTGTCTCAAAAAAGGGGTGTATGTCACAGTTCTTAAAATTAGGAAGTCTGGAAGAGTAGACAGAATGGGAGGAGACACAGCAGAGGAATTGAGACATAAATAGAGTAAATCGCTAATGACAATTCCTACTAATAGTCACTGAGTCTGGTGGGTGTCTATTTCAGGTTTTCCTTATTTTATTTATTCTAATGCTGTACTGGTTATCTTGTGATTACTTTTCATTTGTAACTCAATAAAAAAAAATCTTGGGTTTTTTTTTTTGTTGTTGTTGTTGTTTATTTTTTTTGAGACAGTCTCCCTCTGTCGCCAGGCTGGAGTGCAGTGGCACTGTGACTCCCCTGCCTCAGCCTCCTGAATAGTCGGGACTACAGGCGCGTGCCACCACCCTCAGCTAATTTCTTTGGTATTTTTAGTAGAGATGGGGTTTCACCATGTTGGCCAGGATGGTCTCTATCTCTTGACCTCGTGATCTGCCTGCCTCGGCCTCCCAAAGTGCTGGGATTACAGACCTGAGCCACCGTGCCTGGCCAAAATCTTGGTAATTTTTTAAAAAATTACAAGTGTTTGCAATGTTCCTGACATTAAACAAAATACTGCAGGAATATTCAAGAACCTCCAAATCTGTAACTTCTGAGTAAATCTGGGTCATTTTCCAGCAGCTTATCTATTGTCAAAATAGATTTAATTCTGTTTTGATTTCCTCAAAAAGTCCCTGGAGGGATTTTTATTTGGATTAGAACTAGAGTCTTAACGCAACTGTGATTCAGTATCCCAGGTGTCTGACCTCCTAACACAAGAGCAAGCAAACCTAACTCACCAGAAAAAGAAACTGGAGGGACAGATCTCAGCCCGGCAACAAGCAGAAGAAGCTTCACAGGAGTCACAAAACGAACTCAAGGAAATGATAGAAACCCTTGCTCGGAAGCTGAATGAGAAATCCAAAGAGCAAATGGAACTTCACCACCAGAATCTGAATCTCCAAGAAACACTGAAGAGAGTAGCAAATTGTTCAGGTATTGGGAGAAGGGTGGGTAAGGAGCCATAGTGGAAGCTTTCTGTCCAATCCTAACTATTTTTTGGAAACAATTCTGGGCTCAAAATTGGTCTATTGTTATGCATATCATTATTCATTCATAATGTTCTATACAAGAAGTTCTCAATTTCTTTTTCTTTTTCTTTCTTTTTTTTTTTTTAGATGGAGTTTCGCTCTTTTGCCCAGGCTGGAGTGAAGTGGTGTGATCTCTGCTCACTGCAACCTCCACCCCCTGGGTTCAAGTGATTCTCTTGCCTCAGCCTCCCAAGTAGTTGGGACTACAGGCTCCCATCACCACGCCCAGCTAATTTTTGTATTTTCAGTAGAGACAGGGTTTCGCCATGTTGGCTAGGCTGGTCGCGGACTCCTGAGCTCAGGAGATCCACCCATCTCGGCCTCCCAAAGTGCTAGGATTACAGGCATGAGCCACCATGCCCAACTAATTTTTGTACTTTTAGTAGAGACAGGGTTTTGCCATATTGAACAGGCTGGTCTCAAACTCCTCACCTCAAGTCATCCGCCTGCCTCAGCCTCCTAAAGTGCTGGGATTACAGGTGTGAGCCACCGCACCCGGCAAGAAGTTCTAAATTTTTTATCAGAACCACCCTATGCTATGTCAAATCCTTGAAAAATCTGATTTAATTAAGCATATCTTTTGGTGGATTTAAGTTTTCCTTCTTTATAAGAGCCTCTTCTTTTTAAAATTTTAGTTTTCAGATTTTTCTTTCTTTTTTTTTTTTATTTTTTGAGACAGTCTCGCTGTGTCACACCCAGGCTGGAATGCAGTGGTGTGATCTCAGCTCACTGCAACCTCCACCTCCCGGGTTCAAGTGATTCTCTTGCCTCAGCCTCCCTAGTAGAAGTTTTGACATTTTTCTTGAAGAATTCTGCCACCCCCACCCCATTCCATAGATCCTTATCTCTTTCCATTCCGTTGCATTTTAATCACTGTATTTCGTTTTCTAAGGGGTCTTTTTGTCCTTGCAACTGTCTACCCCTAACTCTGCATTAGCTTACTCTATGGCATTATTTCTTAAAGTGTACTACATCAACTTATTTTATTTGATTTCAATTTTTGGAGATGGAGTCTCGCTCTGTCGCCCAGGCTGGAATGCAGTGGCCTGATCTCGGCTCACTGCCACCTCCGCCTCCAGGGTTCAAGCAATTCTCATGTCTCAGACTCCCAAGTAGCTGGGATTACAGGCACCCACCACCACGCCCGGCTAATTTTTTTTTTTTTTTTTTTTTTTTTGAGAGGGAGTCTCGCTCTGTCCCCCAGGCTGGAGGGCAGTGGCACATTCTCGGCTCACTGCAACTTCCGCCTCCCGGGTTCAAGGGATTCTCCTGCCTCAGCCTCCCGAATAGTTGGGATTAGAGGCACCCGCCACCACACCTAGCTAATTTTTGTATTTTTAGTAGAGATGGTGTTTCACCAAGTTGGCCAGGCTGGTTTTGAACTCCTGACCTCGGGTGATCCGCCCGCCTTGGCCTCCCAAAGTGCTGGGATTACAGGTGTGAGCCACTGTGCCGGGCCCATCAATTTAAATAGAGCCAATGGAGGTAGACTGGCTTGCAAGCCTTACGCAGTTACTTCAGATTAGACAAAAATATGAGGAGTGCAAGAAGTCTATTTATATAAGAAGAAATGAATTAATTTTAGCCGTCTAAAGGGACTCAGAATCCAGAGGCAGGCAGAAATAGTAGCATCTATAAGAAGACTATGATGTGAACTCTGATATTGTTACAGAAGCTACTGTATTATTTGGTCTTTCTGCAGTATGTCATTACATCAGGTATATGGTTTTAGGCATAGGGAGAGTTAAAAGGTGTGAGAGAGAGTCATTCAGAGGTACTTTGTTTCCTTGGAGGTGCGTAAATTAGTGCCCTATTGTCAGGATTAGAGAAAAACTTCCTCTAATAAACAGAGATCTCTCTAGCTTCTTGCTTGCACAATTTACTTAATCTCAACCACATAATTTATTTGAATAAAGACCATATAATAATAGTTCACAGATACCTAAGCTTTTCCTTGATAGGTGGAACACTGAGACCCGGATAAAGTGAAATGATAATAAAAAGTAATCTTGTGTAATGTTTTGCAGTTTGTAAATCCCTTCACTATTTAGAGTTCATTTACATTTTCAAAATTAGCAGAAATTTTTAAACAAAATAATTTTTAGCAAGTGTCAAACATTTTTAATCTCTTTAAAGTTGGAGCTTGCAAGGAAATGAATATACCACCTTCAAGAAGGCTTAAAGGGAGAAAGTTTATCTATTAAGGATAGGAATGTTTATAAAAGCCCACATAACCACATACTAACCAATGGTTTATATCACTGGCAAGGCCATAAGAGAATTTTGTCTTTATCAGCTGTATGGGATTAAATCTACATCAGGACCATCCAGAACTATCTCCCAGAGATGCCCTGGATGAACAACTAATAAAAAACAATAAGTGATATGTCTGATGCTGGCAGATATACCAAGTAACATGTTCTATTCCTTGACAGTGTCAGATAAAGGCTAATTAGTAGAGATAGCAAATAAAGTTTTGCCTTTCATCAAAGAGCATTTTTTTTTTTTTTGAGACAGAGTCTCGCTCTGTCACCCAGGCTAGAGTGCAGTGGTGCGATCTAGGCTCACTGCAACCTCCGCCTCCCGGAGTCAAGCAATTCTCCTGCCTCAGCCTCCTGAGTAGCTGGGATTACAGGCGCCTGCCACCACGCCCAGATAATTTTTGTATTTTTAGTAGAGACGGGGTTTCACCATGTTGGTCAGGCTGGTCTCGAACCCCTGACCTCGTGATCCACCCACCTCGGCCTCCTAAAGTGCTGGGATTACAGGTGTGAGCCACCATGACCGGCCCACCAAAGAGCTTTGAGAAGTCTTTAAAAAGTAATACTAAAATACCACATAAAGGAAAAAAAAAAAACCCAGGTTTTTCCAGGTTGAGGCAAGTTTTATCTTTTTTACTAAAAAGTCTGTGGTCTTCAATGTATATATGAGGAGGGAGAGATGCTGAGAGGTTCTTATATGTTTGCTTTAGGCCAACGAGCTAGTGAGATGCAGGGCCTTTGCAGGAATAGACTTCACATTTAGCAATGGAATTTGTGGTGATTCTCAAACTTTACTGTATGTAAATAGATTGTTAAAAGTGGCAGATTACAGATTTACCTCAAGATTCTGTATCAAAATGTCTCGAGAGCGGCACCGAGAAACACTTCCTCAAATGGCTGTAACTTAGAGGTTTGAAAGGTAGTATGTTATAGTGGTGAAACACCCAGACTCTAGAGTTACATTATCTAGGTCCAGATTCTCCTCTATTTGTCAAATGAAGAAAATGACTGGAACCTATCTCACAGAGATACTGTGAGGATTAAATGAGTTAATACCTGTACAGTACTTCCAACAGTTTCTGGCACATAGTGAGTGATATTTGTGTTTGTTAAATTATATAAAAAATAAACAGAGTAAGTGACATTTGTATTTGTTATATAATTTAACAAACACAAATATCACTTACTCTGTTTATTTTTGTGTACACACACACACACACAAAGAAATACAGTAAGTTTAAATACTACATTTTGTAATGTGTCCTTCTTACTTTGTCATAACTGGGAAAACTTGCTCAGACTGTCTTTTTAGTCCACAAAAACTTATATACATCTAAATATATTTTTTGAGACAGAGTCTTCCTCTGTCACCCAGGTTAGAGTGCAGTGGCATGATCTCAGCTCACTGCAACCTCCACCTCCTAGGTTCAAGTGATCCTTCCACCTCAGTCTCCTAAGTAGCTGAGACTACAGGCGCACACCACCACGCCCAGTGAATTTTTGTGTTTTTTGTAGAAATGGGGTTTCGCCATGTTGCACAGGCTGGTCTGGAACTCCTGGCCTCAAGCAATCCACCCGCCTCAGCCTCCCAAAGTGGTGGGATTATAGGCATAAGCCACCACCCCCAGCCAAAAACGTACATATATTTATATTTACATAATATGATGGGGTTAGGCAAACTAAGAAGTAAGAAGCTTGCATTGACTGCTTTCAACTTGGTCTCTTTTTCTTTTTATAAGCATCAGTTTGGTGAAAAATCAACTTAGTGTTTTGTATGCTCTTTCTCATTCACTTTTTTCTTTTTGTTTTTCAGTCCCTCCTATTTTCTCCTCTCTGATAAAGCCTACTCTTATACATTTATTTAGTGGTTTTATGCCACAGTGAGAATGAAATTAAAATGCTGCCTTTCTCAAAGATTTTAATTTTTCACCTTTTGGTTGTAGTGTAGACCAGAGTACTTTGTTTCCCCTTAAGGAGATGGGAGAGATGATGATGATGATGGTGATGATAGTGATGATTTGAAGGTTCCTGAAAGCATCCATAAACATGTAGACATTGGTATATTTTGCCTGTTGTCTAAGTCCTGTTTTTGGTTTGGTGGACTCCCTGTGAATTTTGCTACTGAAAATCTCCTTATTTTCTAAAATCTTATTTAAATTGAGATCCTCGCTTTATATTAATATACTATTTTCCGTAGAACAACTCTGTACAAAAGAAATATAGTATGTGTTTTATATATATATATATATACTTAAAATTTCTAGTAACCACATAAAAATGAAAAAGCAGATAAAATTAATTTTAGAAACACATTTTATTTAACCCAAGATATTTGAAATATTATTTCAATACTAATCAGTATAAAAATTTTTAATGGACTGTTTTACATTCTTTTTTTTTTTTCAAATTAAGTTTTCAAAATCTTTTGTGTGTTTTACACTTATAGTACATCTTAATGCAAACTAGCTGGGTGTGGTGGGTCATGCCTGTAACTCCAGCACTTTGGGAGGCTGAGGCAGGAGGATTGCTTGAGGCCAGGAGTTCAAGACCAGCCTGGACAACATAGTGAGACCCTGTTTCAATTAAAATAATTTGTTTTAAGAAATGCAAACTAGCTATATTTCTAGTACTCAAGAATCACATATGGCTACTGTATTAGACAACACATGTCTGAAAGCAAGACACATAGTATTTAAGCCTAGATTCATTATTCAAAGATATGAAATTTTAAAATGCATAGCATTACTTTTTAAAAATAGCAGAATGGCTATTAAATATCTGTTCTCCCAGCCCTCACTTTCTTTATTTCCAACACAACTTTAAAAAATAGATCAGTTTCTAAAATTACATGCTAGCTTAACTTGCTTTTCATCAGGGGAAGTGAAAATGCTAAATGAGAAGTACATTTAGGTTGCTAAAATCAGTATGCTTTCTTTCTTTCTTTTTTTTTCCCAAAAAATGAAGAAATAAGGACTCTGAGGCTATTTAGGTATTTGCAGAACCTGGGTAAAATTTTACTTAAGAAGTAGTGTGGGCAGGGCGCGGTGTCTCACGACTATAATCCCACTACTTTGGGAGGCTTGGCCTACATGGTGAAACCCCATCTCTACTAAAAATACAAAAACAAAAACAAAAATAAATAGTATGCACGTGAGAGAACTAAGGGGATCATTGATTTAAGAACTGCAGTACTGCTTTTACACAAACATACCTGACTGATGAAATATACTATCCTTCCCAGCTCCTTGTCCGCAAGACTGGATCTGGCATGGAGAAAACTGTTACCTATTTTCCTCGGGCTCATTTAACTGGGAAAAGAGCCAAGAGAAGTGCTTGTCTTTGGATGCCAAGTTGCTGAAAATTAATAGCACAGCTGATCTGGTGAGTGTTCATGGATATTTGTTGGGCTGGAGTATTGGTTGGTAGGGAAATTAATCTGGTTTAAACTGTCACTGGAGGAATTCTTGTTTGAGAGCCAAAATGTCTGTTTTTTTAGCTTAATCTGATCACCAATTTTGTGTATGACCTTGGACGGACAAGCTCTGTAGTATCTCTAGCCTTCAGTAAGTGTTTCCGTAAAACAATCAAGGGGATGTCAAAGATAGCTTTTGGTTCTTTAGTTTTGTGGATCTAACACTAACTGACTTTCAGATTCTAAAACCACCATGTGGATTCCACAAACTCAGAAACATTACTCCCCACAGGACTTCATCCAGCAAGCAATTTCCTATTCCAGTTTTCCATTCTGGATGGGGCTGTCTCGGAGGAACCCCAGCTACCCATGGCTCTGGGAGGACGGTTCTCCTTTGATGCCCCACTTGTAAGTTTCCCATTCTTTTTGATGCCTCTCTTGTCAGTTTCCTATTCTTTGCTGAACCTGCTAGTGAAGTCACTGCCTGCATCCCACCAATGTCCTCTTCTTGCCAGAGAGAAGCTTGGGGGAATTTCTCAAAGTCTCCTTCCTTACCTCTTTCACAAAAAGATTTACTCATTAACCATTCAGACATTTTCTTGAGTTTTCCTTCCCACATTTATTACTGATTGGAGGCTTTAAGACAAAAAGTTTCAAAAGCTAAGTTTCTGAAACAAGGTGGCAGTAAACCTAAGTTTGTTTGTTTGTTTGTTTGTTTTGTTTTTTCCTGCCTGCAGATTTAGAGTCCGAGGTGCTGTTTCCCAGACATACCCTTCAGGTACCTGTGCATATATACAACGAGGAGCTGTTTATGCGGAAAACTGCATTTTAGCTGCCTTCAGTATATGTCAGAAGAAGGCAAACCTAAGAGCACAGTGAATTTGAAGGCTCTGGAAGAAAAGAAAAAAGTCTTTGAGTTTTATTCTGGAATTTAAGCTATTCTTTGTCACTTGGGTGCCAAACATGAGAGCCCAGAAAACTGTCATTTAGCTGGCTGCAGAACTCCTTTGCAGAAACTGGGGTTCCAGGTGCCTGGCACCTTTATGTCAAAACATTTTTGATTCTAGCTATCTGTATTATTTCACCTAGCTTGTCCCAAGCTTCCCTGCCAGCCTGAAGTCCATTTTCCCCTTTTTATTTTAAAATTTGACTCCTCTTCAAGCTTGAAAACCCTCTGAACTCAGTCTTCTTTACCTCATTATCACCTTCCCCTCACACTCCTAAAATTGCATAAAAGACAGAACATGGAGAACTTGCTCAAGTGCAGGCAGAGAGCAAAAAGGGGAAATATTTCTGAGAAAAAGTGCACATGAAGAAACAAAGAAGGACAGAGGCCATTCCGAAATCAAGAAACTCATGTTCTTAACTTTAAAAAAGATATCAATCCTTGGTTTTTAAACTGTGGTCCATCTCCAGACTCTACCACTTACAGACAGACAGACAGACACACACACACACACACACACACACACACACACACACACACACATTTTGGGGCAAGAGGGGAGCCCAAGAAAGTAATTAGTAAGTGAGTGGTCTTTTCTGTAAGCTAATCCACAACCTGTTACCACTTCCTGAATCAGTTATTATTTCTTCATTTTTTTTCTACCAGAGAACAGATTAATAGCTTTAACCCTTCACAACAGTTCTTGTTAGAATCATGGGATGTGTGGCCCAGAGGTAAGAATAGAATTTCTTTCCCTAAAGAACATACCTTTTGTAGATGAACTCTTCTCAACTCTGTTTTGCTATGCTATAATTCCGAAACATACAAGACAAAAAAAATGAAGACACTCAATCTAGAACAAACTGAGCCAGGTATGCAAATATTGCTGAATAGAAACAGATGGAATTAGAAATATATCTTCTATTTTTAGGCTTCTATTTCCTTTCCACCCACTCTTCACAGGCTATTCTACTTTAAAGGAAGCCTTTTTATTTTGCTGCACACAATCTAGCAGGAATCTTTTTTTTTTTTTTAAGAGCTGTGTCATCCTTATGTAGGCAAGAGATGTTTGCTTTTGTTAAAAGCTTTATTGAGATATAATTAACATAAAATAAACTGAACATATTTAAAGTGTACTATTTGATAAGTTTTCACACCTTGTGGAGAACATGCATACTACAATTAAGAGAGTGAATATATCCATCATCCCTCAAAGTGTCACAATGCTCCTCCTGATGACTCCTCCCCAGAAAACAACCAATCAGCTTTCATTTTGCATTTTGTAGAGTTTTATGTGAATGGAATCATATAGTATGTCTTTTTTTTTTTGTCTGGCTTCTTTCACTTTGCATAATTATTTTGAGATTCATATGTCTCCATCTTGATGCTTGTATGAATTCATTCTTTTAAATGTTGAATATTCCCTTGTATGGATATACCACAATTCGTTTACCCATTTACTTGTTGATGACATTTGGGTTGTTTTAGTTTTGGGATATTACAAATAAAGCTGCTGTGAACATTTGTGTACAAGTCTGTACGAACATAGGATTTCTTTTCTCTTGGTTAAATACTTAGGAGTATAATGTCTGCATCACACAGTAGGTGTATGATTAACTATTTAGGAAACTGACAAACTCTTTTCCAAAGTTGTACCATTTTTCATTCCTACCAGCAGTGTATGAGTGCTCCAGTTCCACCTCATACATGCCAGAATTTCATATGGTTCGTCTTATAGTTTTAATGATTCTAGTAGATATCGAATGGTATATCCTCATAGTTTTAATCTGTGTATCCTACAAATTTCTGTTTGTTGGTTTGTTTTTGAGACAGAGTTTCGCTCTTGTTGCTCAGGCTGGAGTTCAGTGGCACAATCTCAGCTCACTGCAACCTCCGCCTCCTGGGTTCAAGCGATTCTCCTGCCTCAGCCTCCCAAGTAGCTGGGATTACCGGCGCCCGCTACCACTTCCAGCTAATTTTTGTATTTTTAGCAGAGACGGGGTTTCACCATGTCGGCCAGACTGTTCTCAAACTCCCGACCTCAGGTGATCCACCCACCTCAGCCTCTGAAAGTGCTGGGATTACAGGCGTGAGCCACCGCCCCAGGCAAATTTTTATAAGCTTATTTACCATCTGTATTAGGTAACTTTGATAAAGTAACTGTACAAATCTTCAGAGAATTTTTACTTGGTTTATTTTTCTTACTGTTGAGTTTGAGAACTTTATATATTTGGGATAAAAACCTTTTATCAGATATGCATCTTGAAATGTTTTTCTTGTCTTGTCTTTTTTTTTTTTTGAGACGGAGTCTCACTCTGTTGCCCAGGCTGGAGTAGTGCAATCCCACCTTACTGCAACTTCCACCTCCCAGGTTCAAGTGATTCTCCTGCCTCAGCCTCCCAAGTAGCTGGGATTACAGGTGCCCACCACCATGCCTGGCTAATTTTTTGTATTTTTAGTAGAGATGGGGTTTCACCATGTTGGCCAGGCTGGTTTTGAACTCCTGACCTCAAGTGATCTGCCTGCCTTGGCCTCCCGAAGTACTAGGATTACAGGTGTGAGCCACTGCCTAGCCTGTCTTTTCATTCTTTGAACAATATACTCATAAAGCAGAAGTTTTTTTATTTTAGTGAAGTCCATTTTTATTATTCTGCTGTGGTTTGTAAGAACTCATTGACTAACTCAAGGTCACAAAAATTTTCTCCTTTATTTTTTTCTAGACATTTTATAGCTTCAGGTTTTATACTGAGGTCTATGATTTATTTGGGGTTAATTGTGAGTTACATTTGTTGAAAAGACTATTTTTCTTTACTGAATTGCTTTTGCACCTTTATCACCAATCAGTTGTCTATATATTCATGGGATTATTTCTAAACTCTCTATTTTATTCCACTGATTGTTGTATTTGTGTATTTGTGTATTTATACACCACCACCACATTATTTTGAACACTGTAGTTTTATAATAAATCTTAAAATCATGCAGTGACAGTCCTTCAAATTTATTTTTCTTTTTCAAAGTTACTTTGGCTGAGCTATGTCACTATATTTTCCATATTGATTTTTGAATTGGCTCACTAATTTCTACAAAAACTCTTTTAGAATTCTGATTGTGATTACACTGAATCTACAAATCGATTTGGGCAGAATTGAAACCTTAAAAATATTGATTTTTCTGACTCTTGAATAAAGTGTGTCTCTGCATTTATTTAGGTATTTTAAAATTTCTCTGAGCAATGTTTTGCAGTTTTCTCTTACAGATATTTTTACATATTTTGTTAGCTTACCATATATATTTCATAGTTTCGATGCTACTGTACATGGGAATTATCACTGATAATTTTAATTTCCAAATGTTTATTGCTAGTATGGAGAAATATAATAGACTTTTAAATATTCACCTTATATTCTGAAACCTTGATAAACTTATTTCTTTCTTCTAGTAATTTTTTTGTAGATGTCATCAGATTTTCTACGTAAATAATCATTCTGTGTGCCAGCGGAAGCACTTCTATTTTTTCCTTTCCAATGCTTTTATTTCTTTTCCTTGCCTGAACCTCCCGTTCAATGCGAAATAAAAGTAGTGAGAACAATATCCTTATTTTGAAATTGATCTTGAGATCATTCAGTGTTGCACCACTAAGTATGGTGTAAACTGTAGATGTTTCATAGACGTCCTTAATCAGTTTTAGGAAGTTCCCTTTTGTTCCTTGCATTCTTAGAGGACTGATCAGGAATAGGTGTTAATTTTGTCTAATATTTTTCTACATCTATTGAAATGATTATATATACATTTTTATTTTAAAAATGTCTAGTCTTTGTATTTTTTTAGGTTAAAAATTTCTAGTCTTTTAACATGAATTACACTCATTAATTATATAAGGTTAAAACAATTTAGGATTGCATTATACTAATGGATTAGATCTGTTATATGTATTATATTATGGGTTATTTCTGTTAAAATTTGGCTTAGAATGTTTGCAACTATATTTATGGGTTTTTTGTTTCTGTTCGTTTTGTTCTGGTTTTTTAGAGGTAGAGTCTTACTCTGTTGCCCAGGCTGGACTGCAGTGGCACGACCACAGGTCACTGAAGCTTTGGCCTCCCAGGCTGAAGTAATCCTCCTGCCTCAGCCTCCAAAGTAGCTGGGACAACAGTGACCACAGGCATGCACCATCATCCCCAGCTAATTATTTTAATTTGAGAGAGAGAGACAGGCTCTTTCTATGTTGCCCTGGCTGGCCTTGAAGTCCCAGGTTCAAGTGATCCTCCTACCTCGGCCTCTCAAAGTGTTGGGATTACAGGTGTGACCCACCATGCTTGGCCAGTACTTTTTTTTTTTTGAGGTGGAGTTTTGCTCTGTCGCCCAGGCTGGAGTGCAGTGGCGCGATCTTGGCTCACTGCAACCTCTGCCTCCCGGGTTCAAGCGATTCTCCTGCGTCAGCCTCCTGAGTAGCTGGGATTACAGGCACCCACCACCACACTCAGCAAATTTTTGCATTTTTAGTAGAGATAGGGTTTCACCATGTTGGCCAGGGTGGTCTCAAACTCCTGACCTCAGGTGATCTGCCCGCCTAGGCCCCCAAAGTGCTGGGATTACAGGTGTGAGCCACCGTGCCCGGCCATGGCCAGTATTTTTAAACATAGTTTTCTTTTCTCTTTATGACTTTGCCTTATTTGAATATCAGATAAATATTTCTCAATGTCAATTTTTCTGGAAGATTTGGCTTAGAATTAGTACTATTTCTTCATTAAATGTTTGATACAATTTACCCTTGAAGTCATCTGGGCATAGGGTTTTCTTTGTAGTAAGGTTTTCAACTACAGATTCAGTTTCTTTTTTTTTCTTTTTTTTGAGACGGAGACTTGCTTTGTCGCCCAGGCTGCAGTGCAGTGGCACCATCTCGGCTCACTGCGACCTCCACCTCCCGGGTTCAAGCGATTTTCCTGCCTCAGCCCCCGAGTAGCTGGGATTACAGGCGCGAGCCACCATGTCCCTCTAATTTTTGTATTTTAGTAGGGGCGGGGTTTCACCATGCTGGCCAGGCTGCTCTCGAACTCCTGACCTTGTGATCCGCCTGCCTTAGCCTCCCAAAGTGCTGGGATTACAGGCGTGAGCCACCGCACCCGGCCAGATTCAGTTTTTTTTAGACGTTGAGCTGTTCAAAGGATTCCTTCTTCAATGAGCTTTGGTGGTTACTTTCAAGGAATTTATGAGCTTCATCTAAGTTGTTTAATTTATTGGCATACCATTTAAAAAAATTATTTGAATATCTGTAGAATCTTTAGCATTGCCACTTCCTTCCTGACAGTGTTAATTGTATCTTTTTTTTTTAAACTAATCGGCTTAGCTAGAGATTTATCAATTTCATTTTTCTTCTCAAAAAAGCTATTTGGTCAACAGAGACAAGATGGCCAAATAGACGCAGACAGGAAGCACCACTCCCGCTGACAGAAAGGGAGACCGGGAACCCTGTTCAGGTTCTGGAACACCAGGGCCAGTTCCTGGCCCTGAACAACCCTTGGCAAGGCAGCCCACTCTTGCTGTGGACCTCTAGGATTCCAGCCACAAGAGATCCTACACTCCCCATAAACATTCGAACTGGCATGGGGATATGCCCTACAAGCAGGCAGAGGCAGAACTCCAGCCTGCATAGAGCCCGGTTTTTGTTGTTGTTGTTTGTTTGTTTGTTTTGCGTTGGGGGCAGTTCCAGTGGAACATGGCCATGCGCACCCATCCCCCAAGGCTCCCTGTCCTCTTCCGAATAACTCTAACCCCACTGACTGCCGCGCAAAGAGAACAGCAGGGTCGACTTTCCCTTCGGAGTGGGACACTTCTGTTCCGCAGGACCTCCTGCCCTCCAGCCCCTCTCAAGTCCTCTGCCTGGCCGCTCTAGGAGCGTGTCAACGGTGCAGACTCCACTGCCCATCCTGGGTGCTTTGCAGGCCGACATGCCTGACTGAGTTCTTTCCCAGCCGCTTGGGAGAACTTCCGAGGCCTCGTCGCAGCCCGCGCGGGAACCTGGGGTGCAGAATGGCGGATGTGCTGGCTCAGGCCAAAGCCCTGCGCTGCGGCGTGCAGCGCCGCAGTGCAGGGCCCAGATTCATGGCCTGCGCTCCAGCGGGCAAAGAGTCCCGAGTCTCAGAAAACCGCGGGAGTGATATGCCCAGATTAGGGGCAGGCGCGGAAGGTCGGCCAGCCATGGGTGTCCGCCTGAGGGATCTGCCCAGCCCGGACAGCCTAGCAAAGGAAATGCGGGAATGACGATAGTGACTGGAGAGGACTCTCCGAAGGCTTGAGAGCGGAGCTGGTGGGGTCAGCTCCCCGCGCTGGGCCACACCACAGGACGTTGCTGCGAACTCGCTGAAACGTAAAAACCCGCAGCGCTGGCCGTTACTCTTATGCGCCATCTGCTGGATGATAGCCCAAATTACACCAAAAATATTCTGCCAGTATATTAAATATTGGTCTGTGAAATTCAGGGCAAGAATCCAGCCACAAAGATCTTGTACAGAGCCTTGGCCCTCTGACAGCACTCATAAATGAAGCAAATGACTATATTCAACTTACACCACAGTTAAAGGAAGAGAAAGAATTTTGCCAATTAAAAAGTAAGAGTGTCCCCTTACCTCCAAATGAGCACACTAGCTCCCCAGCAATGGCTCTTAATCAGAATGAAATGACAGACACAGAAATGAGAACCTAGATGGAAAGAAAGCTCACTGAGACTCAGGAGGCTGTTGAAACGCAATCCAAGGAATCCAGTAAAATGATCCAAGAGCTGAAAGATAAAAAAACTTTTATTTATTTATTTATTTATTTATTTTTGAGATGGAGTCTTGTTCTGTCACCCAGGCTGGAGTACAGTGGCACGATCTCAGCTCACTGCGACCTACACCTACCAGGTTAAAGCGATTCTCCTGCTTCAGCCTCCCAAGTAGCTAGGATTACAGGCGAACACAACCAGGCCTGGCTAATTGTTTGTATTTTTTGGTAGAGACAGGGTTTTGCTATGTTGGCCAGGCTGGTCTTGAACTCCTGACCTCAAGCGATCCACCTGCCTTGGCCTTCCAAAGTGCTGCGATTACAGGCGTGAACCACCACACCCAGCCTGAAAAAAATAATTTTAAGAACGAACCATACTGAACTTCTGGAATTGACACATTTACTACAAGAATTTCATAATACATTTGGAAGCATTAATAGCAGAATAAACCAAGCTGTGAAGAAATTCAAAGACTGGTTCTTTGAATCAACTCAGTCAGACAAAAATAAAGAAGAAATAATTTTTTAAAAATGGACAAAAGCCCAGAGAAATATGGAATTATATAAAGAGACCAAACCTATAACTCATTGGTATTCCTGAGAGAGGAGAGAGAGTAAGCTATTTGGAAAATATATTTGAGGATACGATCCATGACAATCTCTCCACTCCCACTAGAGATGTTAACACACAAATTTAAGAAATATAAGGCCTGGCGTGGTGTCTCACGCCTGAATCCCAGCATTTGGGAGGCCAAGGTGGGTAGATCACTTGAGGTCAGGAGCTCAAGACCAGCCTGGCCAACATGGCAAACGCATCTGTACTAAAAATACAAAAATTAGCTGGGCGTGGTGGTGCATGCCTGTAATCCCAGCTACTTGGGAGGCTGAGGCAGGAGAATCGCTTGAACCTGGGAGGCAGAGGTTGCAGTGAGCCAAGATCGTGCCATTGCCCTCCAGCCTGGGCAACAAGAGTGAAACTCCATCTCAAAAAAAAAAAAAGAAGTACAGATAACCCCCATGAGATACTAGACACAACAAGCATTCCCAAGGCACATAGTTATCAGATTCATCAAGGTCAATGCAAAAGAAAAAATGTAAAGGCATCTAGAGAGAAGGGTCAGGTCGCTTACAAAATGAGGACCATCAGGCTAGTAGCAGACCTCTAAGCAAAAGCCTTATGAGTCAGAAGAGATTGGGGCCTATTTTCAGTGTTCTTAAAGAGAAGGAATTCCAACTAAAAAATTTATGTCCTGATAAACTAAGCTTGACTGATGAAGGGGAAATAAATTTCTCAGACAAGCAAATGCTTAAGGGAATTTGTTACCACTAGACTAGCCTTACAAGACGTCTTTATAGGAGTGCTGTAAAGATGGAAATGAAAGAATGATACCTGCTATCACAAAAATGCATTTAACCACATAGCCCACCAACAATATAAAGCAACTATGCAATAGAAACTACAAAGTCACCAGCTAAGAACATGATGACAGGATCAATGTCACATATCAATACTAACTCTAGGCCAGGCACAGTGGCTCATGCCTGCAATCGCAGCACTTTGGGAGGTCGAGGTGGGCGGATCACTTCAGGTCAGGAGTTCACAACCAGCCTGGCCAACATGGTGAAACCCCATCTCTACTAAAAAATACAAAAATTAGCTGAGCATGGTGGCATCTGCCTGCAGTCCCAGCTTCTCAGGAGGCTGAGGCAGGAGAATCACTTGAACCCAGGAGGCAGAGGTTGCAGTGAGCCAAGATTGTGCCACTGCACTCCAGCCTGGGTGACAGAACAAGATTCTGTCTCAAAAAAAAAAAAAAAAATTATTCTGGTGTGGTGGTGCATGCCTGTAATCCCAGCTACTCGGGAGGCTGAGGCATTAGAATCTCTTGAACCCAGGAGGTGGAGGTCACAGTGAGCTGAGATCGTGCCACTGCACTCCGGCCTGGGTGACACAGTGAGACTCTGTCTCAAAAAAATGAAATAAAATAAAAAATAAAAATACAATCAAAGAGGAACTGAATGAAATTGAGTTGCAAAACACCATATGAAAGATCAATGAAACCAAGAGCTGGTTCTTTGAAAGAATAATCATGATTGATAGGCCATAAGGTAGGTTAATAAAAAAAAGAAATAAGCATAATCAGAAATTACAAAGATGACATTACAACAAATTCCTCAGAAATACAAAGGATCCTAAGAGACCATTATGAAAATCTCTATGCAAATTAAAAATCTAGAGGAAATGGATAAATTCCTGGAAACATATAACTTCCCAAGATTGAACCAGGAAGAAAGCAAAAACCTGAACAGACCAATAACAAATTCCAAAATTGAAACAATAATAAGAAATCTACCAACCAACAAAAGTCCTGAACCAGATGGCTTCAGAGCTGAATTATAGCAGATGGACAAAGAAGAAGTAGTACAAATTCTACTGAAATTATTACAAAAAATTGAGGAGAGGGCTCCTCCCTAACTCATTCTATGAAGCCAGTACCATTCGGAGAGAACAAAAAAGAAAACTTGAGGCCAACATCCTCAATAAACATAGGTGCAAAAATCCTCAGCAAAATACCAGCAAACCAAATCCAGTAGATCAAAAAGTTAATTCACCACAATCAGTTGGGTGCAGTGGCTCATGCCTGTAATTCCAGCACTTTGGGAGTCTGAAACAGGAGTACTGCTTGAGCTCAGGAGCTCGAGACCAGCCTGGGCAACATAGCAAGGCCTGTCTCTAAAAAGAATAAAAATTAATAATAAAAAAAAAGTTAATTAACCACAATGAAGTAGGCTATATCTATGATTCAAGGTTGGTTTGACATATGCAAATCAATATATGTGACTCACCACATAAACAGAATTTAAAATAAAAACTATATGATCCCATCTCAACAGACATGGAAAAAACTTTCAATAAAATCCAACCTCTTCTTATGGTTAAAAAAAAAAAAAACCTCAACAAACTAGGCATTAAAGAAAGATAACCTCAAAATAATAAGAGTCGTCTAAGACAAACCCACAGACAACATTATATTGAATGGGCAAAAGGTGGAAAAATTTCCCTTGAGAACTGGAACAAGATAAGGATGTCCACTTTCACCACTCCTATTCAACATAGTACCAAAAATCCTAGCCAGAGCAATCAGGCAAGAGAAAGACTTAAAAGGTATCCAAATAGGAAAAGAAGTCAGACTATCTCCCTTCACTGACAACATGATTCTATACCTAGAAAACTCTAAAGACTTCGCCAGTATGCTCCTAAAACTGATAAATGATGTTAACGAAATTTCAGGATACAAAATCAATGTACACAACTTAGTAGCATTTCTAAACACCAGTAACATTCTAGCTGACAGCCAAGTTAAGAGCATAATCCCACTTATAATAACCACAAATAAAATGATTATTGGGAGTACCACTAAACAAGGAGGTGAAAGATCTCTGCAAGGAGAACTACAAAACACTGCTGAAAGAAATCAGAGCCAATACAAATAAATGGAGAAACATGTCATGCCCATGGATTGGAAGAATCAATATTGTTAAAATGGCATACTGCCCAAAGCAATGTACAGATTCAATGCTATTACCATCAAATTACAAGTATCATTTTTCACAGAATTAGAAAAAACAATCCTGAGATTCATACAGAACCAAAAAAGAGCCTGAATAGTCAAAACAATCCAAAGCAAAAAGAGCAAAACTGGAGGCATCATGTTACCCAACTTCAAACTATACTATAAGGCTACAATAACCCAAAGAGCATGATAGTAGTACAAAAACAGACACATAGACTGAGGGAACAGAATAGAGAACCCAGAAATAAAGTTGCACACCTACAATTATCTGGTCTTTGACAAAGTTGACAAAAATGACCAATAGGAAAGGACTCCCTGTTCAGTAAAAGTGCTGGAATATACTGGCTAGCCATATGCAGAAGATTGAAACTGGTGAAACCCTACCTTTCATCACACATAAAAACTGATTCAAGATGGATTAAAGACTTAAGATCTCAAACTATAAAATTCTAGAAATAAATCGAGGAAATACCCTACTCAACATCAGCTAAGGCAGATAATTTATGGCTAAATCTTTAAAAGCAATTGCAACAAAAACAATAATCAACAATAGGACCTAATTAAACTAAAGAGGTTTGCATAGCAAAAGAAACTATCAACAGAGAAATTAGACAATCTACAGAATACGAGAAAATGTTAGTAAAGTATGCATCTGACAAAGGTGTAATAATCCAGAATCTATAAGAAATTTAGGCCAGGTGTGGTGGCTCACACCTGTAATCCCAGCAATTTGGGAGGCCAAGGTGGGTGGATCACCTGAGGTCAGAAGTTCGAGACCAACCTGGCCAACATGGTGAAACCCCATCTCTACTAAAAATACAAAAGTTAGCCAGGTGTGGTAGCACGCGCCTGTAGTCCCAGCTACTCAGGAGGCTGAGGCAGGAGAATCACTTGAACCTGGGTAGAGACTGCAGTGAGCCGAGATTGCACCATTGCACTCCAGCCTGGGCAACAAAAGCGAAACCCCGTCTCAAAAAAAAAAAAAAAAAAAGAAGAAGAAGAAGCAGCTTAAACAAATCAGCAAGCAATAAACAAATAACCCCATTAAAAAGAGGCAAAGGACATGAACAGACACTTCACAAAAGAGGACATGCAAGTGGCCTACAAACATATGAAAAAATGATCATCATCACTAATCATTAGAGAAATGCAAATTAAAACCACAATGAGACACCATCTCTCACCAGTCAGAATGGCTATTATTAAATAGTCATAAAACAACAGATGGTGGCAAGGCTGCAGAGAAAAGAGAATGCTTATACCCTGTTGGTGGGAATGTAAATTAGTTCAGCCACTATAAAAAGCAGTTTGGAGATTTCTGAAAGAACTTAAAACAGAACTATGATTCAATCTGAAAATCTCATTTCTGGATATATATCTGAAGGAAAATAAATCACTCTACCAAAAAGCACATGCACTCGTATGCTCATCACAGCACTATTCACAATAGCAAAGACATGGAATCAACCTAGGTGTCCATTGACAGTGGATTGTATAAGGAAAATGTGGTACATATACACCATGGAATACTACACAGCCATAAAAAAGAATGAAATCATGTTGTTTGCAACAACATGGAGGCAGCTGGTGGCCATTATCCTAAGTGAATTAACATAGGAACAGTGAACCAAATACTGCATGTACTCACTTACAAGTGGGAGCTAAGCATTGAGTACGCATGGACATAATAATGAGAACAATAGATACTGGGAACTACTAGAAGGGGGAGGGAGGGAGGAAGGGAAATGTCAGCTGAAAAACTACCTATTGGGTACCATGCTCACTTCCTAGGTGACAGAATGATCTGCACTACAAACCTCAGCATCATGAAATTAACCCATGTAACAAACCTGCACATGTACCCACTGAATCTAGAATAAAAGTTGAAATTGCTGTCTAAAAAAGCTCTTTGTTTCATTGACTTTGTCTATATATTTTTCCTATTTCATTAATTTCTACTTTGATTGCTATTGTTTCTTTTTTCTACTTAGTTGGGTTTTAATTTCTCCTTTTTCTTGTTTCTTAATATGGAAGCTGAGTTCATTAATTTGAGGCATTTCTTCTTTTTTGTATAGTCATGCAGTGCTTTAAACTTTCCTTTAAATATTGCTTTAGTGGTATACAACAAATTCTGATATGGTGATTTTTCACATTTATTCAGTTCAAAACACTTTCTAATTTCCCTTCCAATTTCCTCTTTGATTCATTGATTATTTAGAATGTGTTAATTTCCAAATACTTGGGAATTTTCCAGAAATCATTATACTATTAGTTTCCATGTGAGAAGAAACATTTTTAATGACTTAAACCCTTAAATTTATTGAGACATTTTATGGCCAAAAATATGATCTATCTTGGCAAATTTTCCATGTACACTTAAGAAGAATATGTAATCTGTTGTCGTTGGATGTAATGTTGTTAAAATGTACATCAAATAAATGCGGACAATAATTTCATTCAAGTCTTTATTTATTTATTTATTTTTGAGAAGGTGTCTCGGTCTTTGTCAGCCAGGCTGGAGTGCAGTGGCGCAGGTGCAACCTCCGCCTCCCGGGTTCAAGCGATTCTCCTGTCTCAGCCTCCTGCGAAGCTGGGATTACAGTCATGTGCCACCATGCCCGGCTATATATATATATATATATATATAGTTTTTTGAGACAGAGTTTCGCTTTTGTCCCCCAGGCTGGAGTGCAGTGGCGCGATCTTGGCTCACTGCAACCTCTGCCTCCTGGGTTCAAGAGATTCTCCTGCCTCAGCCTCCCGAGTAGCTGGGATTACAGGCATACACCACCACGCCCCTCTAATTTTTGTATTCTTAGTTTCGTCAAGTTGGCCAGACTGGTCTTGAACTCCAGACCTCAGGTGATCCACCTGACTCGCCTCGCAAAGTGCTGGGATTACAGGCATGAGTCACCATCCCCGGTCTGGTTGAAGTCTGTTATATCCTTGCTGATATTTTTTGTCTATTATCATAGCAATTATTGAAAAAGGAGTATCTAACCTTTGATAATAATTATGATTTTGTCTACTCCTGTAGTTCTATCAGGTTTGCTTTGTATATTTTAAAGCTCTGATAATCAAGGCATAAATATTATCGATTTTCATTCTCTCTTGATGAGCTGACCTCTAACCAAGTAAACTTTTTTATTCCTGTTAGTAATGTTTGTTCTGAAATCTATTAGTCTGAAATTAGTACAGCCACTCCTGCTTTTCTTTGATTAATATTGGCATGATATATTTTTTTTATCCTTTTACTTTTAACCTATTTTTTTGTCTTTAAACAGAGTATATTCCTTTTAGCTGACATACATTTGGGCTTGCTATTTTACATCATTTAACAATTTCTTTTGGGTGTTTAAAACATTTACATTTAATGCAATTCTGATTAATTATACTTAAGTCTGTCATCTTGATATTTGTTTTCAATTTGTCTCCTTTGATCTATTTCCTGTTTTTTTTTCCTCCGTTTTTTTTTTTTTTTTTTAGACGGAGTCTCGCTCTGTCACCCAGGCTGGAGTGCAGTGGCCGATCTCCACTCACTGCAAGCTCCGCCTCCCAGGTTCACGCCATTCTCCTGCCTCAGCCTCCCAAGTAGCTGGGACTACAGGCACCTGCCACCATGCCTGGCTAATTTTTTGTATTTTTTAGTAGAGACAGGGTTTCACCGTGTTAGCCAGGATGGTCTCGATCTCTTGACCTTGTGATCTGCCTGCCTCGGCCTCCCAAAGTGCTGGGATTACAGGTGTGAGCCACCGTGCCCGGCCTCCTGAAGAATTTTTTAAATGTTTTCTCTACTGAAATTCTGTTTGTGATTAATTCTGATTTAAGATGTCTGAAAACATTATTTCATCTGTACTTTTAAATGATATTTTCACTAGGTATAGAATGCTAGGCTGACAGATTTTTTTGTATACTTCAAAAATGTTACTCCACAGTCTTCTTACTTGTATTACTTTTTATGACAAATATTCTATCATTCTTTGTTTCTCTGTACATAATTATCTATGCTTTTGTTAGATATTTTATTTTCGTTTTGTCACAGGTTTTATGCATTTTTTATTATGATGTGCCTTGGTGAAGTTTGTTTGTTTCTTGTATTCAGAGTTCTTTAGCTTTTGGATCTATTGTTTTACATTTTTCATTAGCTTTGAAAATGTTAAGTATTATTTTTTCAAATATTTTTTCTGCTCCAACCTCTACCCCATTCCCACACACTGTTAAGGGATTTAATACACATGTATTAGGCGCTAGAAATTATCTCCCAGCAACCTAATGCTCTGCTCAGCCCTTTCCCTCCCCTCCCCTTACTTTCCGCTTCTCTTCCCCCTGCCTTCTTTCCTTTCTATTACTTTCTGTTCTTTCTCCTTCTCTTTTCCTTCTTTTTTTTTTTTTGAGACAGATTCTCACTCTGTCGCCCAGGCTGGAGTGCAGCGGCACGATCTCGGCTTACTGCAAGCTCCACCTCCCAGGTTCATGCCATTCTCCTGCCTCAGCCTCCCAAGTACTACAGGTGCCTGCCACCACGCCCGGCTAACTTTTTGTATTTATTAGTAGAGATGGGATTTCACCTAGATAGCCAGGATGGTCTCGATCTCCTGACTTCGTGATCCACCCGCCTCGGCCTCCCAAAGTGCTGGGATTACAGGCGTGAGCCACCGTGCCTGGCCTCTTTTCCTTCTTTCTTGCTTGCCTTCCTTCTTTTATTTTACTTTTCTTTCTTCTTCCCTTTCTTTCTTTTCCTTTTAAAATTATATTATCTTGGGGCTTCATTTTTAACAGTGACTCTTGTTATATCTCCAGGTTCACTAATCTTTCCTTCTGGGTGTCCAATCTGCCATTAATACCTTACAGTGTATTTTTAATTTTATCTTTTGTCATTTACATTTCTAAAAGTGTACTTTGTTGTTTTTTTTTTTTGTCTTCTACATCTCTATGTAACTTTTAAAATGTATAAATATGTTTTGAACACATTAATTATCTTAATGTCTACATCTTCTAATTCTAACCTCTGAGTTGGTTTTGATTATTATTCTCCCCATTATGGGTCATATTTTTGTAACTCTTTGCATGCCTGCTGATCTTTGATTGAAAGCCAGACATTGTTCATTTTACCTTGGTCGATACTAGATAGGTTTGTGCTCCTATGAGTTTCATTATGAGATATGTTTAAGTTTCATAGAAACAGTGTGACGTTTCTGTTATTGTTTTTATGATAGGCAATATTAAAGAATTTCTCATTCTGGGGCTTAATTATTTCCCACTATGAAGGCAAGAGTTTCTGAATAGCCTACTGAAAGCCTCACTGAACTATGATCTTTTCCAGCCTCGATGTTGGGAAAGGGCACTGTTCCTTGCTGTGTGTGAGCACTGGGAAGTGTTTCATCTAATCAGTTTGGATGTTTCTTTCCTTGGACCCTCTGGTAGCTCCTCACACTTGTGCTTTGATCTGAACTCTGCTGAGTCCTCAAGCAAGATCCTCTGTAGATCTCTGAGTTCTTTCTTGATGCGCCTACTCTTCTCTTGTACTCTCCTCTGAACTCTGTTTGCCTTTTTCTTCTCTGTCTTTCAGCTTTATATATCTTTAATCCATGGAGTTTACCAGCCTCATCCTCAGTTCCCCTTCCCTGTGTGTGGCCTGGAAACATTCTAAACTTGGTAAGCTAGGGCGATTATAGAGCTCACCTTGCTTGCTTTCCATCTCTCAGGAATCACTGTCCTTGATTACCTGATAGCCAGTGTTTTAAAAACTATTGCTTTATATATGTATATCCTTTTGTTTGTTTTAATTTGGAAGGTGAATTGAGTCCTTGTTACTCTATTGCGGCTATAAGAAAAAGTTCAAGATAACTATTTTGTAATTAGGTATTTAAGCTTCTCTTTCTGTTAGAGCTACTGATATCATTGAACAAAGATAAGTTGAACTGAGAGTATCCCTGGGGAAAAAAACTGTACTTCAATACTGAAAGATGGATTCTTGACTTTGTGTCTGGTAGCTTCTATTTCAAAGTTGATGACAGAGCTATCTTCTTTAGCCAAGCTCACAGTGCCTGTGAGTCATTGTCCATTTGCCCTTACTATTTCTGTCTTCAATCTTTATAGACACTGGTGCATTATTTTCTTAAACCTTAGATTCAGAGGCAATTGCCATGATCTGATCTATCCTGGGGATAATTCTATTAGTTCATATACTGCTTTTTGATCCCAACTATATCATTTAAATCAGGGCTACAACTTCAGCTCTTGGCCTGAAGGCTGTTATGTGCATGCTGTGATCTAAGACAAATTTTTACATTTTAAAAGGGTTATTAAAAATATATGCAGCAAAGACTGAAAGTGGACTGCAAAATCTAAAATAGTTACCCTCTCTCCCTTTTCAGAAGATATTTACTGACTCCTGATGTAAATAAACTATTGTTCATGCATGCATTTCTTTAATGAGAAATAAATATGATAGTTAAGCACAAGGGCTCTGAAGTTGAACTGAGTTCAAATCCCAGTTAATTACTGAACATTTCTGTTGTCTAAGGCAAGTTATGTACCTTCTTAATGCCTTGAAGTTCTCAAGTGAAAGAGGAATATCACTAATAGCTACCTCAGAGATATTTGAGGATTTAATGGAATGATGTTTATAAAGTCCTTCGCAATGTGCCTAGAATTTGGTAAGAGTTTAAGAAATGTTAGCTACTCATATATTTGTTTATTTTTTAATCTTCTTAAAGCCCTATAAATATTTCTAGTTTTGATTGTCGATTCTTAAGTTCTTAGAACATATTGGTCAAATAATCTGAAGGACCTGTTAATTAGGTTTAATTGCACTGGTAAACATTGCTTTGGATTCTTTGTTGTTGTTGTTGTTAAAATAGCATGCTGTGGAACATATCCTGACTTGGCCCATCTTTTACTAACCATAAAAAGTAACGTCCAGCATTTCTGCAGTTTTTTTTTTAATTGTGGAGATTTTTCTGAGGTTTATTGGGGCTCTGAAAGAAAACTTGAGTTGGTATGGGAACAGATGGTATATAAGTGAATGTAATTTCAAATATCCAATTACCTTAGAGTATTTCATACAGTAAACTTTGGGCTGTGCTGGCTTAGCAGAATGTGTACACTTTCCTGAATTTATTGTTTAAGGTTTTTTTGTTTGTTTTGTTTTTGTTTTTTTGCTTGTTTATTTATTTATTTATTTTTTTGAGACAGAGTCTCATGCAGCCATCCAGGCTGGAGCGCAGTGGCATGATCTTGGTTCAATGCAACCACTATCTCCTGGGTTCAAGCGATTCTCCCGTCTCAGCCTCCCGAGTAGCTGGGATTACAAGCACCCGCCATCATGCATGGCTAATTTTTGTATTTTGGTAGAGACAGGGTTTCACCATGTTGACCAGGCTGGTCTTGAACTCCTGACCTCAGGTGATCCATCCGCCTTGGCCTCCCAAAGTGCTAGGATTACAGGCGTGAGTCACTGCGCCAGGCCTGTTCAAGTTTTTAAAACGTAACAAGTAAAATGAGCAAATTTAAGGCATTCCATCTTTATATTAATATCTTCAAATGTACTTCCTTTGCATCTGTGTTTATCTCCCAGATCCTCTTAATCTCCACTTTTCCATGATCCCCCTCATCCCATGATGGATAACACCTGTAAAAATGTGCCACAACCCATAAAACTAATGGAGTACTCGTTTCCTGGAAGTAAATTAAAAATATCTGGATATATTTTTAATATTATTCTTTACATATGCATACATTTTAATTGTTATTCATATATATATATAAAAGAATTGAGGAGTTCTAAGCATTGACAGAGTTGGGAAGCACAGAATTAAGTAGGAGTATCATCCATCTGACTTGTATGTGGACCATAAGGAAATCTGAGGGCTTTGATAATTATTAAACTGACCTTCGGTGACAACACAGTTAAATTTAATGGTCCATGTTATATTCCAAAAAACAGTCAAATGTCTCAGATCTTCCCTAGTTCTTTTACTCCTTTAACAGCACAGCTGATAGATAATTTGTATCTCAACTCTCAGATAACATACAATCCAATAGCAATATTATAAATAATTCAAATTCAGTAAAGCATCCTATAATACTGATAGCAGAAATCTATCTCAGTATATTCATAAATATCAAATTGTCTGCCTTCGGTAAGCTTACACAACATTGTCTTATTTATTTACAATAAATACCAAACCTTTTACAAATTAAAATAATTACTTATGCCTGTCTTATTACTTTGTTATATTTTGAAAATGCTATAGGATATCTACTACGTAATTTTTTTTTTTTTTTTTTTTGAGACAAGGTCTTGCTCTGTTGCCCAGGCTGGAATGCAGTGGCACTATCTTGGTTCACTGAAACCTCCACCTCCTGGGTTCCAGCTATTCTTGTGCCTCAGCTTCCCGAGTAGCTGGGACTACAGGCATGTACCACCATGTCAGCTAATTTCTGTATTTTTAGTAGAGATGGGGTTTCACCATGTTGGCCAGGCTGGTCTCGAACTCCTGGCCTCAAGCAATCAACCCACATGGGCCACCCAAAGTGCTGGGATTACAGGTGTTAGGCACTGCACCTGACCAGCTGTGTAATTTTTAAAAGGCTGAATATATACTTCAGTAAGTTAGATAAAAAATAACAACTTCAGATATTTTGATTTCCCCTTTACTCTTATTTTTACAAAGATATATGGATTAGAATTGTTTTTTTCTCATTTTTGGTTTATTCATTAATTAATTCATTTATTTATCAACGCTCTAGTGAATACCTTCTTTCTTTAGTGCTAACAGGGTTGACAGTAATGAATATACTTAGAACCTGTTCTCGTGGTGCCTACAGTGTGGTATGGAGGAAGAAAATAAACAAATTAAAAATAGATAGCTATATGATCTTATTCATCCATTTAATGTAGTCAATGCATCACTCTAGGCACTGGGAGTTGGTACTGAGCAAGATATGTTCCCTTCTTTCTGGGAACTGATGGTGGCAGAAATTTAAAATTAAAAATAAATGTGCATGGTAATTATTGAACTCTAACAGGTGATCTTAATAGAAGCTAACTCCTAATGATGATAATTCCTTAGGAATGAAGAACCATAGATGCCTTTTAGCAGAATGAAAGTGCCATTTTTATTATGAGACAGGTCTAGCCTGCAGAAATTTTTCAGTTTTACTTGCAAATGAGTAAAATAGATTAACTTCCTCTAACTTACCTTGAAATTCCTAAAACGAAGCAGCAGATGGCACCGTCACCTCATTCATGCCTGCTGATTTTACCACATCATTTTGGTTAACTCATGCTGGCTTAGCTGAGCTCAAACACCACAGGGAATCTATTTTTATCAGTTTTTCTGTACTTACCTTATTTGCCATACAAGGATCCCAACAGAGATTTAAGACCCATTATCATTTTACTGGTGAAGAAGCAAGCATAGAAAATTAAACAATACATCTAAAGTCACACAGTCCATCAGTGACAGAGTCAGAAGCAGCAATGCCACATGCTGCATTTACTGGATAGAACGTAGACTCTGAAATTCGAAGCTCTACAAGTAACTTGAAGTTTTTTCCTTCGTATGTAATTTAATTCACCTATATTGAGCTGTTTCTTTTTTTTAATTATTTATTTATTTTGTTTTGAGGTGAGGTCTCACACTGTTGCCCAGGCTGGAGTGCAGTGGTGCAATCTCTGCCTCCCGTGTTCAAGCAATTCTCTCACCTCAGCCTCCCGAGTAGCTGGGATTACAGGGGCGTGCCACCATTCCTGGCTAATTTTTGTATTTTCAGTAGAGATGGGGTTTTACCATGTTGGCCAGGCTGGTCTCAAACTCCTGACCTCAGGTTATCCACCCATCTAGACCTCCCAAAGTGCTTAGATTATAGGTGTGAGCCACTGCGTCCACCTTTTTTTTTTGTTTGTTTGCTTTTTTAGACAGTCTTACTCTGTTGCCCAGGCTGGAGTGTAGTGTCAGGATCTCAGCTCACTGCAGCCTCCTCTGCCTCCCGGATTCAAAGGATTCATGCTTCAACCTCCCGAGCAGCTGGGATTACAGGCCTGTACCACCATGCCCTGCTAATTTTTGTGTTTCTAGTAGAGATGGGGTTTTGCCACGTTGGCCAGGCTGGTCTTGAACTCTTGGCCTCAAGTGATCTGCCCGCCTCGGCCTCCCAAAGTGCTGGGATTACAGATGTGAGCCACTGTGCCCGGCCTGTTATCCCTCTTTTAAAAAGTGAATGGAATTTGTCAGGTGAATAGCTTCCAAATATTTTCATTGCTCAATTGCTTTTTTTCTAAATGAAATTGTATATAAAATTTCCACCTATCAAAAAAGCAACATCAGAGATGCTCTGGTTGAATCAATACTGGGACAGTCCAGAGACCTTCCTGTTTGGCCTGTCCTGCATCACATTCTGCTGTATTTTTCTACTAAAGATGATGCTGAGTTATAGGATACAGAACTGAAACATGGATGTCCAATAAAGTAACAAAAGTGAATGCAATGGAACACAGAGCCGCTATGGGTAAAATAAAGAGGGATGACCCACAGGTAACCTAAAGCAAACAAATAAACATACACAGCTGAATTTTGCTTCCTATGCCATTTTTTTTTTGACTCCCACATTTGGAGATGCTTTTTTTTCTCTTCCAAGGTTTCTACATTTGTACCCACAACAGGAATGGTCTATTTCAAGGGTAGATTTTACCTCCATGCCATTGCTCAAGAGTCTCCTGAAACTATCTCCTGCAGTCAAGATGAAAATGGCCAATTCAGCACTACTTAAAAGGCCAGCCTGAGGAAGCCCAATGCTGCTAGGAGAATTTACTTTTTGTTCCAGTTAAAACTTGTTAACAGGCCAGGCGCAGTGGCTCATGCCTGTAATCCCAGCACCTTGGGAGGCCGAGGTGGGCGGATCACAAGGTCAGGAGATCGAGACCATCCTGGTTAACACGATGAAACCCTGTCTCTACTAAAAATACAAAAAATTAGCCAGCCGTGGTGGCGGGCGCCTGTAGTCCCAGCTACTCGGGAGGCTGAGGCAGGAGAATGGCGTGAACCCAGGTGGCAGAGCTTGCAGTCAGCCGAAATCACGCCACTGCACTCCAGCGTGGGTGACAGAGCGAGACTCTGTCTCAAAACAACAACAACAACAAAAAACTTGGTAACAGATAGGCTCCTGAATTCCTTTTAGAGCAGTTACTTTAGAAATCTTACAGTTAGGCCAGGTGCAGTGGCTCACGCCTGTAATCCCAGCACTTTGGGAGGCCGAGGCACGCGGATCACCAGAGGTCGGGAGTTCAAGACCAGCCTGACCAACATGGAGAAATGCTGTCTCTACTAAAAATACAAAATTAGCCTGGCGTGGTGGCGCATGCCTGTAATCCCAGCTTACTCAGGAGGCTGAGGCAGGAGAATCGCTTGAAACCGGGAGGCGGAGGTTGTGGTGAGCCGAGATCGTGCCATTTGCACACCAGCCTGGGCAACGACAGCAAAATTTCATCTAAAAAAAAAAAAAAAAGAAAGAAAAGAAAAAGAAATCTTACAGTTAAATTCTTTCTCTGCCCTTTGAGAAGCAAATCTACCACACAGAACTGTTTCTTCAAGGACTTGGGAGCTGTTTCTTTGAAATGCAAACATTCAGGAAGATAAATCTTGCTCTTTCTTTCAGATGCAGCATAAGGACCAACTTAGCTGGGTGCTTCACTTCAACTATCACCATGTCCTTCTGTCATATAGACAGGCAAAGTTTCTCTGTCCTCTGGATAAGGGCCAATTAACAAATCCAGAGGGTCTAGTCACATTAACTTTCCTTAACACCACTCAGTATCTTTTCCTTAGCAAACTCCACTTTAAAATGTCATCAGCTTTACTTTTGGGGAAGTTGAGTTCAGTTAATGCTGCACTGGTTCCTGTTGCAATGGTATTACTGAATAAAACCTGTCCTCACCACATTAACTAGTATCCAGATTTGTTGATCTTTGACAACACTCAGATGTCTCCTGCACTCTACTGGCTTCAAGGTCGGATAAATGAGTTGAACACCTCTTCAGTTTCCAGCAATGTTAGGTGTTTTCTATATTTCTTTGATTTGATCATTACTATGGAAACTAGAAGAGAGGGAAAAAAATCAAACATCTAACATAATATTTCAGTCCCAACACCTTCCATAAGCTGTTCCTTGCAATATAAGTGTACGGAATGATGAAAGAGGCAGTGTAGCGTAACAGAAAAGTTTTGCAGCAAGAGTCAGCTTTGATTTGATTTTGATTTTGATTTTGATTTGATTTGATTTGATTCCTTGCTCTAAATTTTAAAAATTAGCTTCTTAAACCTGAGAAAGAGACTAAATTTTCTCTGTCTCATTTTTTCATTTGAAAATAGAAATAATAATGCCTACTATATAGACTTGGAAAAGTGAGATTGAACAAGAAAACATGTACAACATGTGGTACTTAGCTCATAGTAATTGTTCAATAAATGTTATTTTGTCTTAATATCTGATAATTCCCAAAGAGATTTGTTTTCTCTGTCTGTTGCTACAACAATGCACCTCCTCATGCCATCCCTCATTTACCTATCTATATATTTCCTTTATTAAGCAATGAGTTTCTTCATAGGTATCATTTTTTCTTGTATTGTAAGCTCCTACCAATTGAAAAGGTGGGCATCCAGTACCTGTTTATGAAATTTTAAAAATACATGAATAAATACATGAACAAAGTTATGGTAAACTTGGAGCACCAAAACTGTAATAGTTTACATCGGTTAAATTAATTAATGTCAGATTTAGTTGTGAGAGTAATGAAGGCAGCATAAGACATTATGCATTTTTCTTACATTTGGTCTGAAACAAAGACTCATCTGCTATGCTGCCTTTTAGTTTTCCTGAGTCAGCAGTCTCAGAAACAGGATCTAAAGGTACAAATGGAAAATTACCACAGCATAGTTTCATTTCCTGCTCTTGAATATCTGGTTGAACTACTTAAGCTTAATTTGTTAAACTCCGGTAAGTATCTAGCCCACATGATTTGACTCAGAGATTCTCTTTCGTCCACAGACAGTCATCTCAGGAGCAGAAAGAAAAGAGCTCCCAAATGCTATATCTATTCAGGGGCTCTCAAGAACAATGGAATATCATCCTGATTTAGAAAATTTGGATGAAGATGGATATACTCAATTACACTTCGACTCTCGAAGCAATACCAGGATAGCTGTTGTTTCAGAGAAAGGTATATATATATGTTTTTTCTAATGTGTGCCTTTAGCTCTCCCGTTTGAAAAGATATAAGGGGAGGCTGGGCATGGTGGCTCACACCTGTAATCCCAGCACTTTGGGAGGCCAAGGCGGGTGGATTGACTGAGGTCAGGAGTTCGAGGCCAGCTTGGCTAACGTGGTGAAACTCTGTCTCTACTAAAAATACAAAAATTAGCCGGGCATGGTGGTGCACGCCTGTAGTTCCAGGTACTTGGGAGGCTGAGGTGGGAGAATCACTTGAACCTGGGAGGTGGAGGTTGCAGTGAGCCAAGATCATGCCAATGCACTCCAGCCTGGGTGGCAGAGCAAGACTCCATCTCTGAAAAAAAATAAAAATAAAAACAAACAAAAAAACAAAACAAAAAGATATAAGGGGAGAAAATTTGAGAGGCTCATGATGTGTACATTTTTATGGATATACTTTTAAAGGCTTCAGATGTCACTGAAGATAAATTGAATGCACCCTAAACCTTTTTTCATGAAAATTATTCAGTGACCAATTATTAGTGTTTAAATTAATTATGTCTGATGGCAGAAAATAGAATTTCTCTTTTCTATAGATATAGACATTTCATCAGTGAGGAATTGGTAATAAGTGGGATAATGCACAAAGATAAAGGATTTCTGTATGAGTGACTTGTTGCTTGTTTGATAGAAAGGCTAGATTATCGAATGGAGGCCAGGAAACTTAAAGAAGTATATATATGAACAACATTTTTTTTTTTGTGGTAAGAGATTAATTTAAATTGTTTTTAAACAAAAAACAATTATTGGTATACCAGTGATGGAAAATATATGAACATATGGTAGATAAAAACATCCCACCAGCAGGACATGAGTCTTAAACAAAGTGTAAATGAAATGAAATAGAAAGAAGGGCATTGGAGGATCTCTGTATTCATAGAATGGGTGATTTAGCCTACTCTACGATTCTCCTATGTGACAGTTCTATGAAATGTCCTGACAGCTTAGTCACAGTGGAAAGCAGAAATACATTCTGGTTATGGCAATGTTCACACAAAATTAGTTCCCTATTATCTTTGAGAGAGAGAGATCATTTGTCGGTTTTGACACCAGAGTTTGCTTTCTTCTGCTTTCTGGTTATTCACACTGCACAAATATTTTCCTCTCAGCACTGATGTAATTCTTTTCTTGGGCAACCTATTGAGGAAGCGTGGAAAAAGTGGATGAGGCAAGAGGTAGGGAGACATGCGCATGTTTATGCATATGTGTAGGCAAACGGTATCCTGTAACAACACACCTATCATGTGCTAGCAGTCTCTAAACAAGGTGCTTTTATATGTGTTAGCTCGTTTAATTCCCACAATAATCCTTTGAGATATTATTACCCCAGTTTCACAAAGAGGAATAAAAAACAACAAAGGGAGTAATTTGCCCAGGGTCATGCAACAAACATATGAAAAGGGAAAATTACCCTTAGTAATCAGTGCTATCTCCCCAACATTAAGCTATTTCCTCTAAGAATCAGTGGGATTTCAGGAATCCTACTAATGTCAAGACCTGTAGATGTCAATGTGGAACTGAAATTAGGAGCATACAGTTATCAAGCCAATGTGCCGAAATTACAATTCCAGCAATTGAAGAAGAAGGTATCCTTACTGGTGGAGAAGCACAGCGAATCCTAGGTGACCAGGTAACCTAGGCAGTGATTAATAATTCACTTAAAAATTTGCCAGTATTTTTTGTTGTTGTTGTTGTGTGTGTGTGTGTGTGTGTGTGTGTGTGTGTGTGTGTGTTTTAACAGGGTATCACTCTTTTGCCTATGCTGCTCTGGAATTCCTAGGCTCAAGTGATCCTCCTGCCACAGCCTCCAGAGTAGCTGGGACTACAGGAGCTCACCACAATGCCCAGCTAATTAAATTTCTTTTTCTTTCTTTCTTTTTCTTTTTTTTTTTTTTTTGGTAGGGACAGGGTCTCCCTGTGTTGCCCAGGCTGGTCTTGAGCTTCTGGCCTCAAGCAATCCTCCTACCTCAGTCTCCCTTCTAGGATTACAGGTGTGAGCCACCGTGCAAGGCCAGATTTTTGATGAACTGTAGAATTAAACTGCCCCACCATCCGTCATTCTCTTTCTTTATTCCATTTCTGCCCCCTCTGGCTCCTCAGGATCGTGTGCTGCATCTCCTCCTTGGCGCCTCATTGCTGTAATTTTGGGAATCCTATGCTTGGTAATACTGGTGATAGCTGTGGTCCTGGGTACCATGGGTGAGTATTTGGTGGAGGAGATTAACAACAGACAATTTAGTAAGCAATTATTATGTGCCAGGCACTCTTTTAAGGGCTTGACATGCATAATCTACTTTAATTTGTATATAATCTGGTTTTATCTGTATTGGGTTGGTGCTGTTAATGCCCATTTCACTTATAAAGGGTGTGAGAGACTGAGAGGTTATTTTACCTTTCCAGGGTTATAAGCTAGTTAGTGGTGGGACCATGATTAGAAATTTGGGTGATCTGTCTAAAAAACTCATACTCTTAACTACATTGCTCTCCTACCTCCCTTGCATAGCTGGTTTCAAAGCTGTGGAATTCAAAGGATAAATTAATGAAGAAAACAAGCGGAGCTGAAGAAGAAAGTACAATATGGTGCTGTCTTCCTAATGAAATAAATTCACTAAATGGACATTAAGCTATTTTTATGATTCACATTATTTAAGGAAATTATTTCCGATCTTTAATATAAACACCTTTGAATACACCAGAAATTTCCTGAGGCACTTGGTCTTAAGTTGATATTTTGTAATGGATTAATTTTTTTTTAGATTTTATATCACATGCAATCTGTTGTCAGTCACCTTCAGAGAGTCTTCATGACATTCCTTAATTAGTCAAATGTTTATTGAGTGCATTCTATGTTATAGGTACTGGGCAGTTTCTCAAGGATCTCTCATTTTTAAATAACAGAAGAAAGGTGAAAGATGTTGCTATTTCAAATCTGTCATGGGTCCAATTGACTCTATGACATTTGCCTCTTGCTGCCTCCCTCATTCTATTTCTTCTTCTCCACCTTCTTTTTTCTTTTCTTTTCTTTTTTTTTACTATACCTCCTTTATAAAAGTTATGTATTTCTTTTCATCTATTCTATCAACCGTCTTTGTCTCTCCACAGCAATATATCATCTATTTATCATTAATCAATAATGTATTCTTTTATTCCAATAACATTTGGGTTTTGGGATTTTAATTTTCAAACACAGCAGAATGACGTTTTTTCTGTCACTATTATTATTGTTGGTATGTGAAGCTATTTGGAGATCCAATTCAGGAAGCAACACATTGGAGAATGGCTACTTTCCATCAAGAAATAAAGAGAACCACAGTCAACCCACACAATCATCTTTAGAAGACAGTGTGACTCCTACCAAAGCTGTCAAAACCACAGGCAAGGGCATAGTTAAAGGACGGAATCTTGACTCAAGAGGGTTAATTCTTGGTGCTGATGCCTGGGGCAGGGGTGTAAAGAAAAACACTTAGATTCAATGATTGTAAATTTAAGGCAAATACACATATTAGTATTACCTTAGTGTAATGTATCCCTGTCATATATACAATAAGGTGAAATTATAAGTACCCTATGCAGTTGGCTGGACAGTTCTAAATTGGACTTTATTAATTTTTAAAATCAGTAACTGATTTATCACTGGCTATGTGCTTAGATCTACAGGAGATCATATAATTTGATACAAATAAAAGTGTTCTCTCCCCTTACAGAATTGACATTTTAAATGCGATACAGTTAGAGTAGGAAATATGACATTAGAAAGGAAGAATGACAGGGAGAAAGGAAAGAAGGGAAAATGTTGCCAAGAATAAGGAAGCTATATTAAAAATATACAAAAGAGGTAGACCGAATACACATGTCCCTGAAAACTCATCAAATTTGTTTAACCATACAATTTCATTTACTTAATTACAATTCTATACACACTTGACTTTTACTTCTAATTGCATCATAATTGACTATGACTTAATGTTTTCACTTCAATTTTTCATCTCTGGACCCATACCTTCTCACTATTTTTATTAAGTAGCTAATAATATATAACAGAGATAGTGTGTAATATGAATAATTGACCTATACTTTTCTCACTTGGAAAGTCACATTATGAAGTAGATCTTACATCATAAAATAAGAAGCAATATGAAATTGCTGTGTACCTCAATGATTGATTGTGAGTGGACTTATTTTAAGGAGTTATTAAGGAGAAAGGTAGTTTTGAGCTGAATTAGAAGGAATAGAAGACAAGTGAAGAAAAAAAGGATGGTTGGCTGCCTAAAATACTATTTATAGCTAGTTCGTTTTTAAATTTTAAATGAATAGGAAGATTTTAATGTATTCTCATCTGTAAAATCATATCCCTATAGTTCGAATTGACAATGAAATATAAAAATGGCAACTCATTGGTTATTTCATAAGTGTCCTTAAGATGAATGGTGTTCACACTAAAAGAGTGAATTGGTATGCTATGAACCTCATGGTACTAATCTTTTATTTCCAGAGGTTCTTTCCAGCCCTTGTCCTCCTAATTGGATTATATATGAGAAGAGCTGTTATCTATTCAGCATGTCACTAAATTCCTGGGATGGAAGTAAAAGACAATGCTCGCAACTGGGCTCTAATCTCCTAAAGATAGACAGCTCAAATGAATTGGTAAGTGTAGACTTCTGTTATAATTATCTGTGGTGTGTATCCAGAAGGAAGATAGAGGGAGATTCCAGGTAATGACAATTTTTCCTAAAATGAAGTCTTTTTTTTTTTTTTTTTTTTTTGAGGCAGTCTCACTCTGCTGCCCAAGCTAGAGTGCAGTGAAGCCTCGACATCCCAGGCTCAAGTGATCCTCCCACCTCAGCTTCCTGAGTAGTTAGGACTACAGGGTGCACCACCACACTCGTCTAATTTTTTTTGTATTTTTCATAGAGACGAGGTTTCTCCATATCATCTGGGCTGGTCTCAAAATCCTGGGCACAAGCGATCTGCCTACCTCGATCTCCCAGTGTTGGGATTACAGGTGTAAGCCACCACACTTGGCCAAAATTCATTTTTAATATCTCTATAATTATAATCATAGCATGCCTTAAGCACATAAAGTGCATAGTATATGCTTTTATTTTTAACTAATTTAAAAAACTGTGTTTCGCCTTAAAACAAATCCTTTCAAACATACTCCATGTATGCATGACTACAATAATCAGGACACTACCCATTTTTGTGAGTTTGTATTTCAATTTTTAAATATGGTGGAAGTAAAGTAGAAAATTCTTCTCCTTGTCATCATAATTATCAAGAAAAATGGCAACAAAGATAATATATGTTTAGAAATTATTTACTCTTTGCAAGATACTGGGAAAGGCAAAGAGGGTTAAAACATAACCCTGCTATCACAGGACACATATAATCTTTTAAGTAAAAAAAAAGCAACTCAGCAGCTATTAAAAGTTAAATATCTGGCATTAGCAATAAATGCTATAGGAGTTTAAAGAGATCCCCGTGTTCCTAAGAAGTTTTCAGAAAAAGTGGCACTTATAACACACATCATGAATGAAGGGTAGAGCTTCAATGAGGTAAGATAAGGGGTTAATAGGAAAAATTCTATGTTATAAATCCAAACCAGTCTATAACTTCTACACCTACTTTCACTATTCTTATTTTGTTTTTGTTTCTGTAATGTCTTACCCAGTAGTAATAATTTATATTAAAGTTAATGGAACTAGATATATGGCAAAGAAAGAGTATTGGATTACAAGTCTATCTGACTTTTAGGCCAGCCTATAATTGAAAATAAATTGTTATAGATTTGTAAACAATTCAGATATCTTCACTGAACCTCAGATTACATATTCATAAAATATACAGTTGGACTAAATTATTTTTAAGTTGTTACCTAACTCTGAGAAGTACTTCTTAACAAAAGTAGCGTCAATTTATTTCTTCAATTGGAGGAGAAGACAATGGCTAATCATCCATGAAAACTGCCTAGGGGGACTGTCATCTGGGATTTTGTCAGATAGGTTGAATGGAGGCAGTCCAGTCCTCACATTACAAATCTATTCTTTTGGAAAATTAAATGATAATTACTTTAAATAAATAAGATAGGCCTTTTGAGACATTCAATGACATTCAAAAATTGGCACTTCTCTCTAGGTTGATGTCAGGTTAGGCATGCATTCTTTACCAAAGTGATTCAATCAGTTGTCTTTTTCTCAGCGTCCATGATAATAGTTTCTTTCTCTCTCTCTCTCTCTCTCTTTATTATATATTTGTATATGTTTCATTACAGGGATTTATAGTAAAACAAGTGTCTTCCCAACCTGATAATTCATTTTGGATAGGCCTTTCTCGGCCCCAGACTGAGGTACCATGGCTCTGGGAGGATGGATCAACATTCTCTTCTAACTTGTAAGTGTTTGGAGAGACAATGCTTCATCCTTTTTCTCAGAGAGGTTTCCATCTCATCTATGAAAACCTCTGTCAAGCAGCTAAGAACCTGATTTGCTCACCATATATGAGAAAGAGAGGGAGAAAGATATAGAAGAAGAGAAAGAGTGAACTAGGACAAGAGGAGAAAGATGAGGAGGACCTTAGAGTGAAAAAGAGTGAGGCCATCTAGTAGCATCAACACAGATATTCTTCTGGTTTTCTTACCAGGGAGGCATCGACATGTTTGAAGTTGTCCAGGCAAGGAGCAGTCACTGTCAGTCAGTGTAACCCCCTGGTTAAGAGCATGGGTTTTGAAGCCAGGCCTCAGTTTGGGTTAATGATTACCCCACTCACTGATTGTGTGACACTGGGGATAAGTCACTTTTCCTCTCTGAGTCCCATTTTCCATAAACAAGAATAGAAAGGTGCTCTTGGCCGGGTGTGGTGGCTCACACCCGTAATCCCAGCACTTTGGGAGGCCCAGGTGGGCGGATCAATTGAGGTCAGGAGTTTGAGACCAGCCTGACCAACATGGTGAAACCCCACCTCCACTAAAAAATTAGCCGGGTGTGGTGGCATTGCCTGAAATCCCAGCTACTCAGGAGGCTGAGGCAGGAGAATTGCTTGGACCTGGGAGACAGAGGTTGCAGTGAGCTGAGATTGCACCATTGCACTCCAGCCTGGATGACAGAGTGAGACTCCAGTGAGACTCCAACTCAAAAAAAAAAAAAGAAAAAAAGAAAAAAAGAAAGAGTGCTTTCCTCTTAGAATTGTGAGATGGGTATAAAAGTAAAATAATTTAGCACGGTGTCTTGTACATAGTTAATGTGTGAGACTTATTATTAAGTTAAAAAGCAACCACATTTTCACATTTTGCATTTTAGAAAGATATTTTAAACGTATTTCACATTTGCCTGATGATACATTATTCCTTATTATGTGGTTTCTGTCACTGCTGTTGTCATTCATTTGCTTTTTAATATCTGCAGAATATGAAATATGTCTCTTCTAAGTTCTTATTATTAGTGTGTGTGTGTGCACACCTGTGTGTGTTTTTTCATTTGTCTCAGTAGGAGTACCGTTCAATTTGGTTTTTCAAAGAAAGTAACTTTTGACTTTGTTGACTCTGTCTCTTTTTATTATTTCTTTCATTAACTTTTATTCTAATCTGTATTACTTCCTTCCATCTAATTTATTTTTATTTTATTTTGTTTTATTTTTTGAGACAGAGTCTCGCTCTGTCGCCCAGGCTGGAGTGCAGTGGCGATCTCGGCTCACTGCCAGCTCCGCCTCCCGGGTTCACGCCATTCTCCTGCCTCAGCCTCCTGAGTAGCTGGGACTACAGGCGCCCGCCACCATGCCCGGCTAATTTTTTGTATGTTTAGTAGAGACGGGGTTTCACCGTGTTAGCCAGGATGGTCTCGATCTCCTGACCTAATTTATTTGTTTTAAATTTGCTATTCCATCTCAAACTTCTCGTATTGGCTGCTTGCCTCATGAATTTAAGCCTTCCTTTATCTCAAGTATGTAGACTTAAGGCTATAATTTTAATGTATTTTCATTGTCTTTCAGTTCAAAATACTTTCTGATTTCCACTGTGAGCTGCTCTTTGACCCAGGAGTTATTTAGAAATGCATTTCTTAATTTACAAACATATGTGTTTCTGGTTATCTCTTTGTTTTAGGTTTCAGGCTTAGTTCCACTGTGATCAGAGAACATGCTCCACGTGCTTGTAGTTCTGTGATTTTTACGTGCTTCTTCCTCTTTCCATATGAAAAGAATTGTGTTGAAATCTTCTGCTGCGATTCTACTTACAGTTCTGTAAACATTTAATTCGATGTGTTGAAGCCGTGTTATCAGGCACATAAAGATTTAGAATTGTTACTTTTTTTCCCCTTTCTTTCCTCCTTTTTGGATGATTTAACACTTTTTCTTATTCTGTTTTTTTTTCTGTTCATTTGGAATGTGCTCTTTCATGTCTTTTACATCTCTTTTACTAATCTTTTAGTAATTGTTCTAGGAATTACACATGTATACTTCACTCATCAAAGACTAATATTAACTGACATTTTTATGTTCTTCCTGACCAATATAAAAATCATAGAGCATTCCTTTACTCTGTTGACTCTCTCCTCAATTTATATGCTATTATATTAATGTATTTATCTTTATTTATTTATTTTTATTTTATCGCCCAGGCTGGAGTGCAGTGGGGCAATCTTGGCTTACTGCAACCTCTGCCTCCTGGGTTCAAGCGATTCTCCCACCTCAGCCTCCTGAGTAGCTGGGACTACAGCTACGCGTCACCAGCTGGGTGTGGTGGTGGACGCCTGTAATCCCAGCTACTCTGAGGTTGAGGCACCAGAATTGCTTCAGCCCAGGAGACGGAGGTTGCAGTGAGCCGAGATCGCGCCACTGCACTCCAGCCTGGGTGACTGAGCCAGACTCAGTATTAAAAAAAAAAAGAAAAGAAAAAGAAAAAAGAAAAAAAGTAGCCCTTGGGCCGGGCGCGGGGACTGACGCCTATAATCCCAGCACTTTGGGAGGCCGAGGCAGGCGGATCACTTGAGCTCTGGAGTTCGATACCAGCCTGGCCAAAATGGTGAAACCCCATCTCTACAAAAAAAAAAAAAAAAGATATAAAAATTAGACAGACAAGGTGGCGCACAGATTTATGCAGTTAGTATTCATTTCAATTTGCCCACATATTTATGATTTTAGTTGTTTATTTCTTTCTTCCTTTCCAACTGTACATTACAGGTATTTTTTCTTAAGACTGATATTTCCAGTAAGTATAGAATTAGAGGTTTGTTGTTTTTCCTCTCAGCCACTCAAATATATTATTCCACTGTTTTCTATTTTTTATTGTTGTTTTTGAGAGGTCATCTGTTTGAAGGTAATATATGTTTTAAAACTAATGTGTTTACTCAGCACTGAAAAATTCTCAGCCATACTTGCTTCATATTTTGCTTTTCCCCATCTTTTTTCCCTTCTCCTGGAATCCCAGTTACATTCATTACAGACCCATTGACACCATCCTATATGTTTCTTTTGCTTTTTCCTGTGTTTTCATTCTTTTTTAGCTTTTTGCTCCAATCTATGTAATAACCTTTCACATATCTTCCGGTTCATCTATTTTTTCTCATCTGTGGCTAATCTACCGTTAAAAGCCTCTATTAAGTCTTTTATTTTGTTTGGTGACATTTTCAGTTTTATAATTTTAGTTTAGTTCTTTCTCAAATCTATTATTTCAACACGTATACTTCTACTTTTTCTTCCAACATTCTTAGTATTGTCTTCTAACTTTCAGAATACACTAACCATAGTTGTTTTAGCTTGTGTCTGATAATTCCAATTTTCTATATGTATCTGTTTCTGTTTTTTTTTTTTTTTTACTATTTTTCTTTTGTGTTGATTAGTTTTCTCTTATGTCAGATTGCTTTTTATAGGGTTGTTAACATTTTATCTTAAAATCTTTGTAGAATTAATTTGAAGTGTTTTTTCATTTGCCTCTGTTCTCACCACGAGGTCTGTTCACCCAATAGTGTGAACAGTACAAACTGCTGAGCATAATCACTTAACTGTTTTACTTCTACTAGGCTAAGTACAGTGAATTTATTAACAATCAGCCAAATGTATTTTCTACTTTCTTATAGCACTTGTTTGTCTTGAGTTTTCTCTTGCTATTTTAAATGTATGACTAGAGGACTCTTTCTATAATCACAAGTGGGCCCAAGTTAACATTTTCATATGTTACTACTCTTTGGTTTTCCGGGTGGCATTTATTTAATCTAGCTGTGTCTATGCCCCCAAAACACTTAGAGGTCAAGGAAAATTTTTAAGGAATAATGCTGGTCAGAGTTCTCCCTGAGGTCTGAATCTAAGTAGTTAATCTTAGCCTTAGTCATCGCTAAAGCAAAGTTTTCTCAATCTTCCAACCTCAGGGTCAAGAGGGAGAGATACATAACCAGGACAAAGAGTGCCAAGTCATAGCTTTTGCACTGAGGCTCAGTGATGCTCTTTGAGCTTGACTCATTAACACTGCTACTTAAGGAGATTGAAGACCAAACTGAACAGGACCATGCCTGCATTTAGCAGTGTTGATTTCCATAACTGTCAAGCATTGTATTATAATGTAATTCTGCTTCCAGGATACATTAAAATATACAGAGTTGTTTGCGCTGCCTTTAAATGGCCTGGGCATCTCTGATTCTCTTTTTAGTTCTAGATCCCTTTTAGCATTAATGCTTCTGCTTGGTCTACTCATTAAGTATATCCAGTAATAATTTAATTAAACTGTTACTTGATTTGATAAAGAAACATTTAAGTAATAGGCTGAAAGATATATAAAGAACTTTTTATAGAATATTAAATGATTTTTCTTCTTTGTCAGGAACTTTTTTTTAAGTTTATGCAGCTAGTAGCATTTCTTGAAAAAAAGTTAAGTCATTTTTCTGCCTTAATAATGGAGACTATTCATTTAACCACTTGAGATTCACAACAATTTAAGCCTCCTTTTCCAATAATAGAAACACTTCAGAAATCTTTTCACCAATATCCTTACTAATTTATTTGTGTGCCATGTAGACAATATTCCTTAACATTTGTTCTAATTACCTCACTGTATTCTATTTTAACAGATTTCAGATCAGAACCACAGCTACCCAAGAAAACCCATCTCCAGATTGTGTATGGATTCATGTGTCAGTCATTTATGACCAACTGTGTAGTGTGCCCTCATATAGTATTTGTGAGAAGAAGTTTTCAATGTAAGGGGAAGAGTGGAGAAGGAGAGAGAAATATGTGAGGTAGTAAGGAGGACAGAAAACAGAACAGAAAAGAGTAACAGCTGAGGTCAAGATAAATGCAGAAAATGTTTAGAGAGCTTGGCAAACTGTAATCTTAACCAAGAAATTGAAGGGAGAGGCTGTGATTTCTGTATTTGTCGACCTACAGGTAGGCTAGTATTATTTTTCTAGTTAGTAGATCCCTAGACATGGAATCAGGGCAGCCAAGCTTGAATTTTTATTTTTTATTTATTTTTTTTTTGAGATAGGGTCTCACTTTGTTACCCAGGCTGGAGTGCAGTGGCACAATCTCGACTCACTGCAGCTATCTCTCGCCTCAGCCCCTCAAGTAGCTGGGACTACAGGTGCATGCCACCATGCCAGGCTAATTTTTGGTGTTTTTTGTAGAGACTGGGTTTTGCCATGTTGACCAAGCTGGTCTCTAACTCCTGGGCTTAAGTGATCTGCCCGCCTTGGCCTCCCAAAGTGCTGGGATTACAGATGTGAACCCCACACCTGGCCCCAAGCTTGAATTTTCATTCTGCCATTGACTTGGCATTTACCTTGGGTAAGCCATAAGCAAATCTTAATTTCTGGCTCTATCAGAGTTGTTTCATGCTCAACAATGCCATTGAAGTGCATGGTGTGTTGCCACGATTTGACCCTCAACTTCTAGCAGTATATCAGTTATGAACTGAGGGTGAAATATATTTCTGAATAGCTAAATGAAGAAATGGGAAAAAATCTTCACCACAGTCAGAGCAATTTTATTATTTTCATCAGTATGATCATAATTATGATTATCATCTTTAAAAAGCAGGAACTCCTACTTTTTCTTTATCAATTAAATAGCTCAGAGAGTACGTCTGCCATATCTCTAACAGAATCTTTTTTTTTTTTTTTTTTTGAGACGGAGTTTCGCTCTTGTTGCCCAGGCTGGAGTGCAACAGCACGATCTCGGCTCACCGCAACCTCCGCCTCCTGGGTTCAAGCGATTCTCCTGCCTCAGCCTCCCACGTAGCTGGGATTACAGTCATGCACCACCACACCTGGCTAATTTTGTATTTTTTTAGTAGAGACAGGGTTTCTCCATGTCGGTCAGGGTAGTCCCGAACTCCTGACCTCAGGTGATCTGCCTGCCTCAGCCTCCCAAGTGCTGGGATTACAGGCGTGAGCCACTGCACCCAGCCTAGAATCTTGTATAATATGTAATTGTAGGGAAACTGCTCTCATAGGAAAGTTTTCTGCTTTTTAAATACAAAAATACATAAAAATACATAAAATCTGATGATGAATATAAAAAAGTAACCAATCTCATTGGAACAAGTATTAACATTTTGGAATATGTTTTATTAGTTTTGTGATGTACTGTTTTACAATTTTTACCATTTTTTCAGTAATTACTGTAAAATGGTATTATTGGAATGAAACTATATTTCCTCATGTGCTGATTTGTCTTATTTTTTTCGTACTTTCCCACTGGTGCTATTTTTATTTCCAATGGATATTTCTGTATTACTAGGGAGGCATTTACAGTCCTCTAATGTTGATTAATATGTGAAAAGAAATTGTACAAATTTTACTAAATTATTCAGTTTAAAATGGACGATTTTTGTGTTATGTGGATTTCATTTCAATAAAAAAAAAAACTCTTATCGAAAAACCCGTGGCCTCTAAATTATGTGCCTGTGTGTCACAATCACTATCACAATTTGCCCTCTCCCCAAAAATGATGATGAATTTGGTATGGGTGGAGTGGATATTTATAGTAGATATTTTGATATTAAAGTATTAATTTGCGATCTTAAAAATTTTAAAAACCTAAGAGAAGATAAAGATTTTTGTGAGGTTTACTATTGTTGTTTAATATGCAAATTTGTTTTCATTACTTAAAAAAATGTAGAAAGGGAAGAGATGGGTGCAGCAAACCACCATGGCACATATATACCTATGTAACAAATCTGCACGTTCTGCACGTGTATCCCAGAACTTAAAGTACAATTAAAAATACATACATAAATAAATAAATGATGTAATGTATAATAAACATAAAAAAGAAAGGGAAGAGATAGATCAGGCTGAGAACATGAGGAGTATGGTTAACTGTTTTAAGTAGTTAAAGCATAGGATGGAGTTTGGAAGAGATATCTAGTATTTTAATTTTGGTTTTGTTTTGATTCATTCCTCCTGGGTCCCCAGGACATAGTGGATGAGTCCAAGAAATTATGGTAATCAAGGTAAATAACTGGATGCTGAAGATCCAGCTGTACTAATCTAGTGAACAGACAGGCCAGGCAACCTAACCCATGACGTGGGTATCACGAAAGTGACGGTGTAAAGTACGATTGCTCTACGTTGTGCAAGACATACAGTACCTGACCTGTTGAGACACGTTTATATCACAGCTTATATGGAAATATACGTTAATAAACAGAAAACATTCACACTTTTCCAAGAGACAGAAAACATCCACACTTTTCCAAGAGACAGAAAAGGTGAAATAGCTGCTAGCCGAACCTCAGTCTTAAAGTTAAATTCGAGATGAGTAATGGTCACACCAGAGGACATGCTGAGGGGCCACCATGTTCACTTGTTTGGCTTATAGCAATAATTTTTGAAGTAGTCTCTGAGCCTTCACCCTTGCCCTCTACAGTCTATTTTCAAACAAATCAGAGTGAGACCATTAAATTTAAATAAAATCATGTCGGTTCTCTACTTAAAATTCTCATCAACTTCTCATGTATCTCAGAGTAAAAACAAAACAACATAAAAAAGAAATACCTTTGTAATTATCTATAAGACGCTACATATTCTGGCCCTCTTAACTTTGAGCTAATCTCCTACTTCCTTCATCTTTACTCACCGCACTCAGGACGCTGGCTTCTCTGTTGTTTCTCAACCATGTCAGGCGTGCTTCCACCTCAAGGTATTGGTGATTCTTATCTGCTTTACCTGAATGATTCTTTTATTTTTTTGAGACGGAGTCTTGCTCTGTCGTCCAGGCTGGAGTGCAGTGGCGCCATCTCTGCTCACCGCAAGCTCCGCCTCCCGGGTTCCCGCCATTCTCCTACCTCAGCCTCCCGAGTAGCTGGGACTACAGGTGCCCGCCATCACGCTTGGCTAATTTGTTTTCGTATTTTTTAGTAGAGACGGAGTTTCACTGTGTTAGCCAGGATGTTCTGGATCTCCTGATCTCATGATCCGCCCGCCTGGGCCTCCCAAAGTGCTGGGATTACAGGCGTGAGCCACCGCGCCTGGCCTGAATGATTCTTACCAGACAAAGCTGCAGGGCCTGGCCTCTCACCTCGTTTCCATCTCTGCACAAACATGACCTTCTTAATGACGCTTACTCACATAACTACTTAAAGTTACCAACCCTTTTTCCCTACATTCTTCATCTCCCTTACCTCTGTTTATTTACCATAGCATTTATTATAGTCTAATATACTCTACTATTTACTTATTAGGTTGGTGCAAAATTGCGGTTTTTGCCATTGAAAGTATATAGGATAAAAGTAATGGCAAAAACCGCAATTACTTTTGCACCAGGATGATACTTATTCTCTTTCTTGTATATTGTCTTTCTCTTTCTTATATATCTGTTTCTTATATATCGTCTGAGGACCAACAGTCTGAGAATAGTACTTGCCATACAGTTGATAGTCAAAAATATTCTTTTTGAAAAAAAATAAGCTTTTAAGGAAAAGTAGTATAAATGTTAATGTAGGTTGTTTATCAAAAATTATTAGGAATATACTTGAATAACTGAAGCTTGGGAAATAGTTCTAATTGCTATTTTATGAGAATCATAATTACAGGCACCTTCTAAGTGCCTTTTTTTCTGATCCTAGCTGTTGTAATTTTTAACACTGTATCTCTGTTTTATTCAATTATGGGCTTTACATAATTTCATCTTCACAATTTTGACTACCTTCTCTTTTATATGGCTCTCTGATATCCAACCCAATGCAAACAAACAAATAATTTTTGATTTCCTACTTCTTACAAGGCACTGTGCAAGAGGAAGATATTTTTATTTTTATTTATGTATTTTTTATTTCAATAGATTTTGGGGTACAAGACGTTTTTGGTTACATGGATGAATTATATAGTTTTGAATTCTGATTGTAATGCGCCTGTCACTCACCTGAGTAGTGTACATTGTACCCAATATGTAGTTTTTTTAATCCCTCCCCCTCCCTTTTCACCTCCTGCTTTTGAGTCATTATATCACTCTGTATGGATTTGCCTACTTACAGCTTAGCTTCCACTTGTAAGTCAGAGCATACAGTTTTGGTTTTCCATTCCTGAGTTACTTAGAATAATAGTCTCCAGCTCTAACCAAGGTGCTGCAAAAGACATTATTTCATTACTTTTTATGGCTGAGTGGTATTCCATGGTGTACATATACCACATTTTCTTTATCCACTCATTGGTTAATGGGCACTTAGGTTGGTCCCATATCTTTGCAATTGTGAATTCTGCTATTATAATCATACACGTGCAAGTGTCTTTTTCATATATAATGACTTATTTTGGGGTAGATACCCAGCAGCGGGATTGCTGGATTGAATGGTAGATCTATTTTTAGTTCTTTAAGGAATCTTCATACTGTTTTTCATAGAGGTTGTACTAATTTACATTGTATAAGCATTTCCTTTTTACCATATCCATGCCAACATCTGTTGTTTTTTTGACTTTTTAATAATGGCCATTATTGTAGGAGTAAGGTGGTATCTCATTGTGTGGTTTTAATTTGCATTTCCCTGCTAATTAGTAATGTTGAGCATTGTTTCATATGTTTGTTGGCTGTTTGTATATCTTCTTTTGAGAAATGTCTATGTATGTCCCTTGCTCACTTTTTGATGGGATTATTATTTTTTTCTTGCTGATTTGTTTGAGATCCTAGTAGATTCTGGATATTAGTCCTTTATTGGATGCATATATGTTTGCAAATATTTTGTCTCATTCTGTGGGTTGTCTATTTACTCTGCTGATTATTTCTTTTGCTGTGCAGAAGCTTTTTAGTTTCATGAAGTTCCATTTATTTACTTTCATTTTTGTTGCATTTGCTTTTGGAGTATTAGTCATAAATTCTTTGCATAGGCTAATGTCCAGAAGTGTTTTTCTGATGTAATCTTCTGTGATTTTTATGGTTTCAGTTCTTAGATTTAAGTCTTTGATCCATCTTGAGTGATTTTTGTATAAGGTAAGAGATTGGGATCCAGTTTCATTCTTCTGCATGCGGATTGCCAGTCTTTTCAGCACCATTTATTAAATAGGTTTATGTTTTTGTATGCTTCATCAAAGATCAGTTGGATGTTAAGTATTTGGCTTTATTTCTTTTTTGTGGGGGGGGGGTTAAATTTTTATTTTAAATGCTTGGATAGCTTCAATATCCAGGTTGTGGCAAAATCAGGACACGTGTAAAATACCTTACATTAGATTCCCCAAAGGTACCAAAAAGTACAGTAAAATTAACACTTCCATTACAGGAAATGTATGACATAAATAATATAAAATGAAAAGGTGACACTGGTTTCCTGAGATACAATTTACTCTTTACAACCAGGGTCCACAGGACCAGGCTGCAGAGTGCGGCAGCAGGAAGCAGAGACTGCCATTTTGTTCTGGGGGACCTGGTACTAAAAATCAGCCCATAATGCCCCTCTGGCCTCTCAGACACCATACGCTGCCTAAATAACTAGAGTTCTGGAAATAGTAAACAAGAGAGTGATTTCCATGGGGGAAATTTTAAATAAGATGCACATGGGGCAAGCCATAGAAAGTTTGTCAGGTTAAATTTGGTACATAATTGTGTTCACTCCATATCCAAACACAACATGTGTGCGGTCGGTGGGTCTCTCCTGCTGCTGCTTCAGTATGGCTTGTAGGTGTTCTGATGGCCACCATGTCACTGGCTCTTGCTGTAGTTTGTACTGCCCTGACCTCCACCTCCGCCACCACCTCCGCTGCCTCGGTTCCCTCGGTTGTGGTTTCCACGGTCCCCAGAAACATACCGCTGCTGCCAATAAACTTCTTTGGGCTGGGCCACCGTGATCTCACGCTTACTTCCACTGATAGTATGGAACTTTTTCTCCAGAACTTTCTTCACAGGTTCTTCTTTTTTAAAGGTGATAAACACAAAACCTTGTCTTTTGTTCAACTTTGGATCCACTGGAATTTCAATGGCCTCGATCTCCCCAAACTCGCCAAAGTACTCCCTGATCTTTTCCTCAGTGGCTTCAGGATTCAGACCCTCGACGAAGATTTTCTTCACCGGGTCCTGCTTCATAGCCATGGCCTTTTTAGGGTCAATGACACGGACATCCAGCCTGTACTCCTTCTGGTCTAGGACCTTCTCCACATTGGTTGCATCTTTGAACAGGATAAACCCAAACCCTCTTGCCCGTCCAATGTTGGGATCCATTTTTATTGTACAGTCAATGACCTCTCCAAATTTAGGGAAATAGTCTTTTAAATCTTTTTTGCTGGTATCCCAGCTCAGGCCACCAACGAGCATTTTTCCTGCGTCCTCCTCGTTCTTGCTGGCGTTGATCTGTTCGTCCTCGGCGATTTTTGATTTTGATTCCCGCTCGAGGGCGCTGCGGTCGCTCCGACGACTCGCCCTCGGGGCGGCCTCGGTTCTCGTTGGCGCCAGGCGTCTGGACATGATAGGCCGAGTCGCGGGGGCTACTCGCCCACTTGTCCCCACCCGCCGGGGAAAGCGCCTTGGGCTCGGCCGTGCTCCAGCTCGCGCTGCTGAGGTCTGGCCTCCGCCAGCTGACGGAGCCGCTTCAACTGCAACTCCTCCTCCTCAGCCGCCGCCTCAGGGAACCCACCGACCCACAAACCAGCTCCCGCCGGGGCGGTGCCGCTGCCTCCTTTTTGTTTTCTGTTTTTGTTTTTGTTGTGTTTTTTGTTTTTGTTTTGTTTTGTTTTTGGAGATGGGATCTCGCTCTGTTGTCCAGGCTGGAGTGCAGTGACACGATTTCAGCTCACTGCTGCCTCCGCCTCCCAGGTTCAAGCGATTCTCCTGCCTCAGCCTCCTGAGTAGCTGGGATTACAGGTGTGCACCACCACATCCAGCTAATTTTTGTATTTTTAGTAGAGAAGGGGTTTCGCCATCTTGGCCCTGCTGGTCTCGAACTCCTGGCTTCAAGCGATCTGCCTGCTTCGGCCTCCCAAAGTGTTGGGATTACAAGTGTGAGCCATCTTGCCTGGACATTCGGCTTCATTTCTGAGTTCTCTTTTCCTATTCCATTGGTTCATGTGTCTACTTTTATAGCAGTACCATGCTGTTTTGGTAACTATAGACTTACAGTAAAATTTGAAGTCTAATTATGTGATGCCTCCAGATTTGTGCTTTGTGCTTAGGATTGCGTTGGCTATCCAAGCTCTTTTTTGGTTCCATATGAATTTTAGGATTGTTTTTTCTAGTTCTGTGAAAAAATGATGATGGTATTTTGATGGAAATTGCAATGAAGCTGCAGATCACTTTGGGCAGTATGGTCATTTTCACAATATTGTTTATTCCAATCCATGAGCACTGGATGTGTTTCAATTTGTGTCATCTATGATTTCTTTCAGCAGTGTTTTGTAGTTCTCCTTGTGGAGCTCTTTCACCTCCTCGGTTAAGTATATTCCTAGGTATTTATTTTTGCAGCTGTTGTGAAAGAGTTGAGTTATTGATTTGACTCTCAGCTTGGTTGTTATTGGTGTATAGCAGTGCTACTGAATTGTGTACATTGATTTTGTAACCTAAGAGTTTACTGAATTTGTTTATCAAGTCTAGGAGTCTTTCAGAGGGGTCTTCAGAGTTTTCTAAGTATACAGTCATATTGTTGGCAAAGAGTGACAGTTTGACGTCCTCTTTACCAATTTGGAGGCCTTTTATTTCTTTCTCTAGCCTGATTGCTCTGGCTAGGACTTCTAGTACCATGCTGAATAGAAATAATGAAAGTGGGTATCCTTCTCTTGTTATAGTTCTCAGGAGGAATGCTTTCAACTTTTCCCCTTCCGTATGATGTTGGCTGTGGCTTTGTCCTATGTGACTTTTATTATTTTGAGGTAAGTCTTTTCTATGCTTAGTTTGTTGAGGGTTTTTATCATAAAGGAATGCAGGATTTTATTCAATGCTTTTTCTGCATCTATTGAGATGATTGTATGGTTTTTGTTTTTAATTCTAATTATGTGATGTATCACATTTACTGGCTTGCTTATGTTAAACCATCCCTGCATCCCTGGGATGAAACACACTTGATCATGATGTATTATCTTTTCATATATTTCTTTTTTTTTCTTTTTGAGACAGAGTCTCATTCTGTCATCCAGGCTGGAGTGCAGTGACATGATCTCAGCTCACTACAACCTCCACCTCCCGGGTTTGAGTGATTCTCCTGCCTCAGCCTCCCAAGTAGCTGGGACTACAGGCACGTGCCACCACACCTGGCTAATTACTGTATTTTTAGTAGAGATGGGGTTTTGCCGTGTTGGCTAGGCTGGTCTCAAACTCTTGACCTCAAGTGATCTGCCTGTCTCGGCCTCACAAAGTGCTGGGATTACAGGCATGAGCCACTGCGCCCAGCATCGTACTATCTTTTTGATTGGCTGTTGGATTCAGTTAGCTAGTATTTTGTTAAGGATTTTTACATCTATGTTCATCAGGGATATTGGTCTGTAGTACTGGTCTTTTTAAAATTATATTCGTTCCTGGTTTGGGTATCAGGGTGATATTGGCTTCATGGAATCATTTAGGGAGGATTCCCTGTTTTTCAGTTTCTGAATAGTTTCAGTAGGATTAGCATCAATTCTTTGAATTAATGATAGAATTCAGCTGTAAATTCATCAGGTCCTGGGCTTTATTTTGTTGGCTTTTTTTTTTAAATTACAGATTCAGTTTTGCTGCTTGTTATTGGTCTGTTTAGGGTTTCTATTTCTTCTTGATTTAATCTAGGAGGGTTGTATTTTCTAGGAATTTATCCATTTCCTCTAGGTTTTCTAGTTTGTGTACTTAAAGGTGTTCATAGTAGTCTCAAATGATTTTATGTATTTCTGTGGTATCTATTGTAATGTTTCCAGTCTCATTTCTTTTTTTTCCCTGGAGGATAAACTATTTATATTTTGTTTGTTACTATATAACATATTGACTGCTTCAAAAAGCAATCAAACCAAAACCAAACAAAAACCTAGAAATCCAGAATTTGACAGATACAAATGTGTGATGGTTGCCTTATAACAGTCAGCTTGGGAAGCTATATTTCTATATCAACAATGTCAAGTTTGCAAAAGACACAAAACTAGAAAAAACAGTTAACACTGTTTCCATAGATTGTATTATTCTCTCTTTTTAAAATTCTTATACTTTAAGTTCTAGGGAACATGTGCACAACGTGCAGGCTCATTACGTAGGTATACATGTGCCACGCTGGCCTGCTGCACCCATCAACCCATCATTTACATGAGGTATTTCTCCCAATGCTATCCCTTCCCCTGCCCCCCGCCCCACAACAGGACTCGGTGTGTGGTGTTCCCCACTCTTTGTCCAAGTGTTCTCATTGTTCAATTCCCACCTACGAGTGAGAACATGTGGTGTTTGGTTTTCTGTCCTTGTGATAGTTTGCTCAGAATGATGGTTTCCAGCTTCATCCATGTCCCTGCAAAGGACATGAACTCATCCATTTTTATGGCTGCCTAGTGTTCCATGGTGTATGTGTGCCACATTTTCTTAATCCAGTCTATCACTGATGGACATTTGGGTTGGTTCCAAGTCTTTGCTATTGTGAATAGTGCCACAATAAACATACGTGCGCATGTGTCTTTATAGTAGCATGATTTATGATCCTTTGGGTATTGTAATGAGAGTGCTGGGTCAAATGGTATTTCTGGCTCTAGATCCTTGAGGAATTGCCACAGTGTCTTCCACAATGGTTGAACGAGTTTACACTCCCACCAACAGTGTAAAAGTGTTTCTATTTCTCCACATTCTCTCCAGCATTTGTTGTTTCCTGATTTTTTAATGATCACCATTCTAAGTGGTGTGAGATGGTATCTCATTGTGGTTTTGATTTGCATTTCACTGATGACCAGTGATGATGAGCATTTTTTCATGTGTCTGTTGGCTGCATAAATGTCTTCTTTTGAGAAGTGTCTGTTCATATCCTTTGCCCACTTTTTGATGGGGTTGTTTTTTTCTTGTAAATATAAGTTCTTTGTAGATTCTGGTTATTAGCCCTTTGTCAGATGGGTAGATTGCAAAAATTTTCTCCCATTCTGTAGGTTGCCTGCTCACTCTGATGGTAGTTTCTTTTGCTGTGCAGAAGCTCTTTAGTTTAATTTGATCCCGTTTGTCAATTTTGGCTTTTGTTGCCACTGCTTTTGGTGTTTTAGTCATGAAGTCCTTGCCCATGCCTATGTCCTGAATGGTATTGCCTAGGTTTTCTTCTAGGGTTTCTATGGCTTTAGGTCTAACATGTAAGTCTTTAATCCATCTTGAATTAATTTTTGTATAAGGTATAAGGAAGGGATCCAGTTTCAGCTTTCTATGTATGACTAGCCAGTTTTCCCAGCACCATTTATTAAATAGGGAATCCTTTCCCCATTGCTTGTTTTTGTCAGGTTTGTCAAAGATCAGATGGTTGTAGATGTGTGGTGTTATTTCTGAGGGCTCTGTTCTGTTCCATTGGTCTATATCTCTGTTTTGGTACCAGTACCATGCTGTTTTGGTTACTGTAGCCTTGTAGTATAGTTTGAAGTCAGGTAGCATGATGCCTCCAGCTTTGTTCTTTTGGCTTAGGATTGACTAGGCAATGCGGGCTCTTTTTTGGTTCCATATGAACTTTAAAATAGTTTTTTTCCAATTCTGTGGAGAAAGTCATTGGTAGCTTGATGGGGATGGCACTGAATCTATAAATTACCTTGGGCAGCATGGCCATTTTCATGATATTGATTCTTCCTATCCATGAGCATGGCATGTTCTTCCATTTGTTTGTGTCCTCTTTTATTTCATTGAGCAGTGGTTTGTAGTTCTCCTTGAAGAGGTCCTTCACATCCCTTGTAAGTTGTATTCCTGGGTATTTTATTCTCTTTGTAGCAATTGTGAATGGGAGTTCACTCATGATTTGGCTTCTGTTTGTCTGTTATTGGTGTATAGGAATGCTTCTGATTTTTGCACATTGATTTTGTATCCTGAGACTTTGCTGAAGTTGCTTATCAGCTTCAGGAGATTTTGGGCTGAGACGATGGGGTTTTCTAAATATACAATCATGTCATCTGCAAAGAGGGACAATTTGACTTCCTCTTTTGCTAATTGAATACCCTTTATTTCTTTCTCCTGCCTGATTGTCCTTGCCAGAACTTCCAACACTATGTTGAATAGGAGTGGTGAGAGAAGGCATCCTTGTCTTGTGCCAGTTTTCAAAGGGAATGCTTCCTGTTGTTGCCCACTCAGTATGATGTTGGCTGTGGGTTTGTCATAAAAAGCTCTTATTATTTTGAGATACGTCCTATCAATATCTAGTTTATTGAGAGTTTTTAGCATGAAGAGCTGTTGAATTTTGTTGAAGGCCTTTTCTGCATCTATTGAGATCATCATATGGCTTTTGTCGATGGTTCTGTTTATATGATGGGTTATATTTATTGATCTGTGTATGTTGAACCAGCCTTGCATCCCAGGGATGAAGCCAACTTAATCGTGGTGGATAAGCTTTTTGATGTGCTGCTGGATTCAGTTTGACAGTATTTTATTGAGGATTTTTGCATCAGTGTTTATCAGGGATATTGGTCTAAAATTCTCTTTTTTTGTTGAGTCTCTGCCAGGCTTTGGCATCAGGATGATGCTGGCCTCCTAAAGTGAGTTAGGGAGGATTCCCTCTTTTTCTATTGATTGGAATAATTTCAGAAGGAATGGTACCAGCTTCTCTTTGCACGTCTTGTAGAATTCAGCTGTGAATCCGTCTGGTCCTGGACTTTTTTGGTTGGTGGGCTATTAATTATTGCCTCAATTTCAGAGCCTGTTATTGGTCTATTCAGAGATTCAATTTCTTCGTGGTTTAGTCTTGGGAGGGTGTATGTGTCCAGGAATGTATCCCTTTCTTCTAGATTTTCTAGTTTGTTTGCATAGAGGTGTTTATAGTATTCTCTGATGGTAGTTTGTATTTCAGTGGGATCGATGGTGATATCCGCTTTATCATTTTTTATTGCATCTATTTGATTCTTCTCTCTTTTCTTCTTTATTAGTCTTGCTAGCAGTCTATTGATTTTGTTGATCTTTTCAAAAAACCAGTTCCTGGATTTATTGATTTTTTGAAGGGTTTTTTGTGTCTCTGTCACCTTCAGTTCTGCTCTGATCTTAGTTATTTCTTGCCTTCTGCTAGCTTTTGAATGTGTTTACTCTTGCTTCTCTAGTTCTTTTAATTGTGTTGTTAGGGTGTCGATTTTAGATCTTTCCTGCTTTCTCTTGTGGGCATTTAGTGCTATAAATTTCCCTCTACACACTGCTTTGTGTCCCAGAGATTCTGGTACATTGTGTCTTTGTTCTCATTGGTTTCAAAGAACATCTTTATTTCTGCCTTCATTTCGTTATGTACCCAGGAGCCATTCAGGAGCAGGTTCTTCAGTTTCCATGTAGTTGTGAGGTTTTGAGTGAGTTTCTTAATCCTGAGTTCTAATTTGATTGCACTGTGGTCTGACAGACAGTTTATTGTGATTTCTATTCTTTTACATTTGCTGAGGAGTGCTTTACTTCCAACTATGTGGTCAATTTTGGAATAAGTGCGATGTGGTGCTGAGAAGAACGTATATTCTGTTGATTTGGGATGGAGAGTTCTGTAGATGTCTATTAGGTCTGCTTGGTGCAGAGCTGAGTTCAATTCCTGGATATTCTTGTTAACCTTCGGTCTCATTGATCTGTCTAATATTGACAGTGGGGTGTGTGTTAAAGTCTCCCATTATTATTGTATGGGAATCTAAGTCTCTTTGTACATCTCTAAGGACTTGCTTTATGAATCTGGGTGCTCCTGTATTGGGTGCATATATATTTAGGATAGTTAGCTCTACTTGTTGAATTGATCCCTTTACCATTATGTAATGGCCTTCTTTGTCTCTTTTGATCTTTGTTGGTTTAAAATCTGTTTTATCAGAGACTAGGATTGCAACCCCTGCTTTTTTTTTGCTTTCCATTTCCTTGGTATATCTTCCTCCATGACTTTATTTTGAGCTACTCCTGCTCACACTTGGTTTTCATTTGCATGAAATATTGTTTTCTACCCCTTTACCTTGACTTTATATGAGTCCTTACATGTTAGATGAGTCTTTTGAAGATGGCAGATATTTGGTTTGTAATTTTTAAAACTGATTCTGCCAATCAGTTTCTTTTAAGTGGAGCATTTAGGCCATTTATGTTCAATGTTAATATTGAGATGTGAGGTACTGTTGTACTCATATTAATTGTTACCTAGATACTTTGTTTTTTTTCATTGTGTTGTTGTCTGATAGGCCTTGCGAGTTTTATGCTTTCAAGAGGTTCTATTTTGGTGCATATTGAGCTTTGTTTCAAGATTTAGAACTCCTTTTCACATTTCTTTTTTCTTTTTTTTTTTGAGACGGAGTCTCACTTTGTTGCCCAGGCTGGAGTGCAGTGGTGTGATCTTGGCTCACTGCAACCTCCAGCTCCCTGGTTCAAGCAATTCTCCTGTCTCAGCCTCCCGAGTAGCTGGGACTACAGGTGCCCACCACCATGTCTGGCTAATTTTTTATTTTCTTTTTTCTTTTTTTTGAGATGGAGTTTTCCCTCTTGTTGCCCAGGCTGGAGTGCAATGGCATGGTCTTGGCTCACCACAACCTCCACCTCCTGGGTTCAAGTGATCCTCCTGCCTCAGCCTCCCAAGTAGTGGGGATTACAGGCACCCACCACCATGCCCAGCTAATTTTGTATTTTTAGTAGAAATGGGTTTTCACCATGTTGACCAGGTTGGTCTCAAACCCTTGACCTCAGGTGATCCTCCTGCCCTGGCCTCCCAAAGTGCTGGGATTATAGGCATGAGCCACCAGGCCTAGCTTATTTTTGTATTTTTAGTAGAGATGAGGTCTCACCATATTGGCCAGGCTGCTCTCGAACTCCTGACCTTGTGATCCTCCTACCTTGGCCTCCCAAAGTGCTGGGATTACAGGCATCAGCCAAAACACCCAGCCCTTTTCACATTTCTTGTAATGCTGGTTTGGTAGCACTACAAATTCTCTCAGCATTTGTTTGTCTGAAAATGACTTTATCTCTCTTTCATTTCATTTTATCTCTCTTTCATTTAGTTTTGCTGGATACAACATTCTTGACTGACAGTTACTCTGTTTAAGGCAGCTAAAGATAGAGTCCCAATTCCTTTGGGCTTATAAGGTTTCTGTTGAGAAGTCTGCTGTTAGTCTGATAGATTTTCCTTTATAGGTGACCTGATGCTTTTTGTCTGACTGCTCTTAGATTTCTTTTCTACATGTTGACTTTAGATGGCCTGACGACTATGCCTTCGTGGTGATCTTTTTGCAATGAGTTTCTCAGGAGTTCTTTGAGCTTCCCAGATTTGGGTATCTAAATCTCCAGTAAGGCCAGGGAAGTTTTCCTCAATTATTCCTTCAAATAAGTTTTCCAAACTTTTTGTTTTCTCTTCTTCCCTCAGGAACACCAATTATTCTTAGGTTTGGCTGTTTTACATACTATCATATTTCTTGGAGACTTCATTTACCTGATTCTTTTTTCTTCATTTTTGTCTGATTGGCTTAATTTGAAAGCCTCGTCTTTGAATTCTGAAATTCTTTCTTCTACTTGTTCTAGTCTATCGTTAATACTTTCCACTGCATTTTGTAATTCCCTAAATGTGTCTTTCATTTCCAGACGTTCCTTTTTTATGATATTTAGCTCTCTAGAAAATTTTTCATTTATAATCTGAATTTTTTTAAAAAATTCTTTATGTTGGTTTTCACCTTTCTCTGGTATCTCCCTGAGTAGCTCTTATACAACATTCTGAATTTTTCATTTGGTATTTCTAAGATTTTATCTTAGTTTGGCTTCATTGCTTGAGAGCTAATGTGATCTTTTGGGAGGTGTTATAGAACCCCATTTTATCATATTAACAGAATTACTTTTCTGGTTCTTCCTCATCTGGGTAGACTATTTCTTCTAATTATTCTTAAATTTATTTTTGATTTGACTGTGTGATTTTATTTCTTATTTTCCTTCTTAAGGATTTGACTTTATAGTTTGTTATAGCCTAATTTGGTTCTTGGTGCTTTTAGGGGTGAAAACTCTGTATGATTTCCTTGGTTATAGAGAAACTTTGTATGATGGCTTTCTCAGATGCTAGACATAGTAGTAATGTGCTGAATGTGTAAGCAAACTTACCGTCTCTGGAAGCTTATCTCATTCCAATGTGGTATGCACTTTTAAATTTATTTACTTTTCTCCAGTATTTTATTCACTGGGTTGATGGTTCAGGCTTCAGGCCAGTGGTGGAGGTGTTCCTAGGTAGGAACCAGTTGTGACTAAAGAAGGTGGGTAAATGCAATACCCAATGGTGGGTAGAGGTCTCAGCCTTGACAAAGGGGGCTGGGGGAGCTGTCAGGGAGACACACTGAAGTCTTATCAGGGGAAGGGTGGTAGCCACCTTAGCTCCCCTGTCAGGTCAGCTGGGAAGCTATCCATCTCCCAGACTCACATCTGTCCCAATATTCTGGCTATTCAGATCAGACAGGCCTCTCTTTTCATCTGCTGGAATGTTAGTGCTCCAAGTAGAGAACTGTGACTCTGCCTCTTATGTAAGCCTGAAACTGGAGGGTTGCTTCCCCTGTGGGAATGCGGTCACCCTGAAGTGTTCTACAAAGTCTGTCTATGGGTGCACCCATGCTGAGCTCTTGTGGGAGAAGACCCAGCTGTGTCTGCAGTGGTGGACGAGGTTGGTAAGAAGTCCCCTTCTCCAAGATCCTTGATAAGCACCAGGGCTGTCTGACTGTTGGGACAGCTGTAGACATTCCCTGCTGAGCCCAGCACTTCAATTCTGCCTCTATTGAAAGAAACTTCCCACCAGTGGAACAATCTAATCCTTAAGACCTGCCATCTGGATTCTTTATTCACACAGAGTGTTCCCTTGATGTGGCACACTCTCCCTTTCCTTAGGAGTGGAAGTTCCTGAGAGACAGACTACTATGAGTGCTGCTGCTCCTCAGGGTCTAGCCACTCAGTGGCTCCAGACTAGTGCTGGGGGGTGTCTGCTAAGGACCCAGTGATATGACCTGTCCTCCAGTTTTCCAGCAGCCGTTATCAGCACCAGGTCTGATGGGGGTGCCAGAGGCGTGACATAGACTCTGTGAGATTCCTTGATTATAGATAACTTTAGTGTGTTGTCTTTCTTGAATGCTAGTTCAGGTAGTAATAAACTGGTCATGTGGATAGACTCAGGACCTCCTGGTTAGACAGGGTAGTGCAGGAAGTGGTAATAGCTGAGGTCACACAGTAGTTTTGTCCTTCCTGAGTGCAGTGTTATTCCACCTACAGATGCTGCAATGGACTGTGTTGGTAGGCTCCCAGCTACTGGGTGGCATTTGCAAAAGAGTATCAGGTGTGGTAGTAGCAGTGGGATTTGTGCTTGCCTTATGTTGCCCAGGGTAGGTAGTCTGGCTTCTCAGGTGATGGATGGGGCTATAAATCTCCCCAGGGTTTCTATCCTTTGTATTAAGCTACCACGGTGGGTGGAGGGGCAAAGCCAGATGAGGGCTGTGTTAGGTGGGTCTGCACTCTGAGTCACCATGTGCATGGCAAGCAGCGGCCCCTTTTGGAGATGTGGTTGCACATGGAGTGGGGAGTAGTAGGCAGCAGTAAGCCTAACCCAGATGTCACACAATTGGCAAGGCAGATCTGGCTCCTGCAGTACTCTGCTAGCAGCAGTGAGCTAAGTTCCAGGCAGTCTGCACTCAGAGCTCACAACTGCCTGAGGCCATAAACTTTTCCCGTGGTGATAGCAACTGCTGGCGTTCAGGCCATGCCCCTCTCTCTCCACCCACACAGCTGGCACCCAGATCCTGCACTCACGGCTGCAACACATTTCCCACTCACCTTTCTGGTTCTGGCCAAGGGAGTTCATTTCACTTGAGGTTATATTGTGAATTTCAGTTGGGAGTTTTTACAATGTGCAACCCCTGGCTGAGCTAGTTGGCTGAGTTCCGTGGGGTGGTCTGTGAGGCATAAGGAATAGGTTCCCTTGGTTCATGCTGGAGACTGGGAATGCACACAAGCCTCTTCCTGCTGCTGCTCTTACTTTTATATTCATCACTGCTCTTTTAATTGGTTCCAGTGCTGGGACAGGTTAAGGCCTTCCCCCATGGCATGGACTTTCAGGTTCCCCTGTGGGGGTATGTATCCTGGAGCCAGTCTCTTCACCTCACACACCCTGGGAGCTTACAGTTTTTCACCTAGCTCATGGTGTAGGTGTAACCTGCTGCTTCTTTCAAAGAGTCTGTGGATTCTTTCAGTTTTCCTGTTCAGTTCCTGTGTTGCTTCTTGGGAAAAGAGTTCACAGTGAGAAGGTTTTTTTTTTTTTTTTTTTTTTTTCAGATGGAGTCTCGCTCTGTTGCCCAGGCTGGAGTGCAGTGGTGTGATCTTGGCTCACTGCAACCTCCACCTCCCGGATTCAAGTGATTCTCCTACCTCAGCCTCCCCAGTAGCTGGTATTATAGGCACCCGCCACCACGCCCGGCTAATTTTCATATTTTCAGTAGAAACAGGGTTTTGCCATGTTGGTCAGGCTGGTCTCGAACTCCTGACCTCAGGTGATCCACCCACCTCGGCCTCCCAAAGTGCTGGGATTAAAGGCATGACCACCATGGCTGGCCCACAGTGAGAATTTTTTACTCACTATTTTGTCCTTCCAAGTGGTAGAGTCATGCTAACACTGCCTCCAATCTGCCATCTAAAAAAAAAAAATTCCAATTTTTAAAAAATTTAGAATAATTTGATGAACAACACACAGCTTGAAACACATGTGAATCCACAATGTGCACTTCCTCATAGATCTTTTATATGGTCTGGCTACCCCAACTGGAGCATTCTGACACTCCTTTATATTTAGCATGCTTGATTTTGCCCACCTATCACCTAACATCTGGAAAAGTTTTGGTAGAGTAACATAAGTTTATTGTACAGATTCAGGAAGAACTTTTAGACATTATCTAAAACAATCTTCTTGTCTTTCAGTTTAGGAAATGTAGATGCAAATTGTTAATTGTCCTCCCAAAGGCACAAGGTTGTTACTGATACCTGTCTTGTTATGGTTTGAATGTGTTTCCTGCAGAATTCAGGTGTTGCCAGTGTGGTAGTATTGAGAGAGGTGGGGCCTTTAAGAGATGATTAGTCCTTGAAGTCTTCTCTCTTGAGGATGGTATTAAGGCCTTTATAAAAGAGGCTACATGTAGCATTTGGCTGGCTTGACCTTCTGCTTTCTGCCACGTGAGAATAGCCTTCCTCCTCTACAGAGAGTGCAGCTCTCACCTGACATCCAAACCTGCCAGTGCCTTGATCTTAGATTTCCCACCTTCTGGAATGCTGAGAAATACATTTCTATTGCTTATAATTTATCTGGTCTCAGGTATCCTGTTGTAGGTCAGCACAAACAGACTAAGATGGGAATATAATTCTAATGTACTGATTCAGGAAGAATTTTTTCACATTACCTAAAACATTTTCTTCTCAGTTTAGGAGATTTAGGCACAAATGAACTGGCTTCCCCAAACCACATGGTGGTTAGTAATAGTTTTAAAAGTTTTTACTTCCAGTAAATTGTATAATTCCTCGTGATCATAATGTACCAAATGTGCTATAAAATGTCGAATCAAGTTCAGATACTATAAGAAAGACCACTACTCTGTTCTTGGAGAAAGGAAGGGGCTAGGTCCTATAATCTCTTCTCTTTTCACAAAGGCACAGAGAGGTTAAACTAAGTGACTCCCTAAAGGATGGGTAAGAAACAGGGATGTGTGTCCTTCCAAGTTATTATTATTCTGCAGACTCTGAAGGAACCACAGTGCTACACCGTGCTATTGTAAGTTCTTGCGTTCTTTACAGTGAAGTTACATGAGAAATGCAAACAGGTAAACAAAAAAGACCCGAGAAAGGCCAACTTTTTGACAACTGTTTAGACAGAGACTGCCTAAACAGAAAACACATGCTATTTCCCCTCAGCCTGACTGATTTGGCATTCAGAGTACAAGCTCACAGGAGAGGGGCTGGGCCTGTCCAGTCAGGAATTGCAGTCAGAGACTTCCCCTGCTCCTCTCTGGGAAAGAACATTAGGAATGCCTTTTAGTGCCTTGCTTCCTGAACTAGCTCACAGTAGCCCGGCGGCCCAGGGCAATCCGACCACATTTCACTCTCACCGCTGTAGGAATCCAGATGCAGGCCAAGTACAGCAGCACGAGGGACATGCTGGATGATGATGGGGACACCACCATGAGCCTGCATTCTCAAGCCTCTGCCACAACTCGGCGTCCAGAGCCCCGGCGCACAGGTACCCTGTCTCCTGGAGTCCAAATAGATCACAGTCCTTGTGAAATGTGTGAGATGATCTATCCCTCCTAGAAATGGAGATATTTAGCTTGCATCTTATAATTTTATTTCCAATTACTCACCCTGTGACATAGTAGTGATTTTTTTTTTCAGTTCTATTCAGTTCCATAATTCCCACACTTAGAGAAGGATTTTATTTCCTGGGCCACTCAGCCAATCTAAAGCTAAAATATGACTTCAGTTCTAGTGAAAAGGACTCACATGGTAATCTACACAGGACTAGGTTCTAGGTCCTAAACCAGGTAGGCCACTTTCCTTCTGTGTAACTTTGGATGAGTTGTTTAAGTGTCCTGGTAGCATCATATTCTTTATTTATAAAATATTAACGGCCACAAACATGTATAAAGGGCTCATTATGTGCTGGCAGTGTTTTAAATACTTTAAGTATATTAATTCATATTAACTTGAATTAATATTAAATAGAAGTAATAAAACTTCCTTTACAAGGTGGTTGTGAGTACTGAGAATGATAAATTATGTAAAATATTTGAATGTCTGTCTGATCTGATATAGACTGACACAAAATTGCTGAAAGGAACACTTTAGGTTCTTAAGAAATGGAATGTTGAAAGGAATCCCACATTTTAACATTCATTCAGTGCCTGTGTTTTAATATGTCCTTTCCCTTCTGATTATATCATTGTTTTCTTCACCTTTGTAAATCTGGATATACCTTTAAAAAAAAAACTATCCTGTTCCTTATTTCTTTATCAAATAACTTTTAGTTTTCCTTCCTTTCTCCTACTAAACCCTCCATTCACTTTCTATTTATTTCTATTTATTAAATGACCCTCCACCTGAAACCTACTAATATGGCTTTTTTTTTTTTTCTTTTTTTTAACTAAACTACCCAGTAAGCTGTTAAGGGACAATGGGGATTTCCAACCTCTTTGAAATGAAGCTAAGTGACAAAAGTAGGGATGTCAGCTTCTGTAGCCACAGGATATGTGTAATAGGATACAAAGCGTTTTCCTCCAAAAAAACTTATGAAGAGTCCATTTTTACGGCTGTGGTTTTGAGTAGCTTGTATATAACTTCATTTTCCACCTTTGACTGGAGCCAGGAACTCTGTCAAGGACTAGAGATCAGCATAATTAAGAACAGCATGTACAAATAAGTTCTGCTGAGGTTGAAGGGTGGAGAGGGAGGTGGAGCAAGATAAAACACTAGCTGCAACATCTGGGAGCTTCTTTGTAAGAAATGGATATTGAAACAGTAGAAGTGGAGATTATAAAGAATTGTCTTGGAAGAAATCATCTGTAAATAGTTATCTTAGGCAACATATATGAAATCTTGTTTTCATCTTTTTATGGTAATACAAACATTTAGGGGAATACCATCATAGAAGTATAATTATTTCTTAGATAAACATATCTGATATACCTTTGCTGATAAAAATAACAGCAGAAATCACTCAGAAATTTTCGGCAATGTGGAGGATTCAGATTCAACATAATGATGTGATACCATTAAGAGCTGGCAACTTTTATTTTTTAGAATTAATAAAAATAAATCACACACACATTCATTTAATTTCTAGACTTTTGTCAATAACAATTGACGTAACAACTATGTTTGTGTTTAAAAATGCCAAACAATTAAGATAGTAAAAATGCCAAACAATTAAGATAGTGAAAATGAAAAACAACAACCTCATACATTTTTCACAAACTTATGTTTGGGGTCATGTTATCCTAGTACTGAGGATATAATGTCCAATGTGATATGGTCCCTGTTCATAAGGAAATTGAAAGTCTAATACAATTCTCAACTAAGGAGTAAGTATAATAAGGTGTTATGGCAGAAGCATGTACAGTACAGCCGAGAGCTTAACCAAGCTCTCGGCTTAATTTTTACCTAATTAAGTAGAGGAGTTCAGGAAAGGCTTAACAGAAGGAGCAACTGTGGAGTTGAGTTAATTTTAACATCTTCCACATAATAAGGAATCGGGAGTGAGGGTGTTTGAGAGGCTGGGGACACTATAGACAGAGAGACATATGAAGGGAAAGTCATGAAGGTTTTCAGTAGCTTTGTATTTTTAGAGAACTATAAGCAATATGTATGGCGTAGGTGTAGAGTTGGAGGAGGGAAACTTAGCAAAGGGGTAAGTCTGGCAAGTTAAGGAGGGATTTTAGGGCATGCTGATCTATTTTAATTCTATTCAATAGTTAAAATGAAGTCAATGCAGGATTTAGATAGGGAGAAACAGAATTTTGCATTTTGGGAAGACCTTCCTGGCTGCAATGGAAAGGATAGGTTGAAGGTATATGAAACTGCATGTGCCGATACCAAATTTTTCCACTAGTCCAGTACAAGGGTAGAAGAACCTGAACTGAGGCAGTATAGTAAAAATGAGGAAAAAGAATCAGATATGAAAGATGTCGAGGTGATGGAGTTTAGATAATCGGTGATTGGTTACATGTGAGGAGACAAGGAAAGGGACTTCGGTGGTAGGTTGACTAGGTTCTGTTTGATGTAATGTGGATGGTGCTGCTGTTAACTGAGACAGAAACTATAGAAGGGACAGGAAAGATGATGAATTGAGTTTGAGTTTAAGGGGTCTGCAGAAGGAGGGACATGCATTTGGAGCTGTCCAAAGACACCCGTATATGCAGGATGTGGGTTGGGCTACATAGACATGTGGGAATTACTGGCATAGTAATTAAATAAATAAAGTAAATGAGGTACCTAAGTCATTAAGTCAAATAAATGGATAGTAACTAAAATGTATGAGAGTGAATGAGATCACTGAGGGAGGGAATGTAAAATGAAAACATGAATGAACAGAAGAGAGTGTCAAGGAGATAATCTGAGGGAATATCAACACCTGAGGAGCAAGAAGAATGAAAGATTCCAAAAGGAGCTACTAGGGATGAATAGCAGAGAGTGGTAGAAGCAGGAGTCTTGGAGAGAGACAACAAGGGCATCAAGAGACAATAAATTCAAGAGTAATGGAAAATTAGAATAATGGAAGGACAATAAATTCAAGAGTATTGGAAAAGTCAATGATAATGACTGTGAGTTTTAAAAACAACAAATAACAAATACTGCAGAGAGTTTAAGCGAAAGGAAGACTAAAATGATTATTTAACAATTTATCAATAAGGAGGAAAATATTTAGTTTTGACAGCAGTGGTTTGAAAAGGAACTGATGGTTACATAATAAAATAAACAATTTAAGTCATTTTCTCTTTTTCTTTCTCTCTCTTTTTTTGAAGATAAAATGGGTTATTGCTGAGGTATTACAGCATTGGGTGACAGATTTTAAGAATGATTTTTTAAGATGTGGGAAATTCTAACTCAATTGTAGATTGAAAATAAGTTCAGGGAGAGAACTTCACATTAACAGTACAGTAAGAGGAGAGAGGATGAAATAACTGACAGGCTGAGATTCCTGCCAGAGACTAAATTTTATCCTATCAAAAGAATATGAAAAATTACTTTGGTTAAATAATTTAAAAAAATTTAATAATAAATTCAAGTTCCTCTTTTCCCTTGTTCACATTAATTACAGTACTATTGAATTTCCCAGCGTTTTAGTTTTATTTCCTCAATTACAGCATAAATCCCTCATCACAGTCATGACATAAATCGCTGTTAACTGATTCAACAACTCTTTAAATCAAACCTACTAATGACAAGACATTATGGGATGTACTAGAGGAGCCTCTTTTTCAGGTGCTTAGAGAAGTGGAAGGAATACTCTAAATCAATAGTTGTAGTAAATGTCATTTAGTGCTATTAAATCAATGTTGGAGGCCGCAGAAGCAATATAGGAATGAATGAGTTACTGATTGAGTTTAGTTTTGCGAGTTCCCAGAGGAAGTGACATGATCTGGACCCATGAGGCTAAGAAGTATAATGGGATCCTATTAGGAGGAGCCTGATACAGCACACTAAGAAACTGACTAAAACAGAAAGAGCCTTGGAAAACTTCTTCCTATGGAAGAGAGGAAGTATGATTAAATTTATGCTTTCAGAATTCATCTTGCTGGTAGAGTGGACATTTCATAATGTGGAAGGGAAAAGTTGCAAGCTGCTGTCATTCTATGATTCCAGATGCACTGCCATGTATAAATATTGATCTGAGATGTGTTGGGAGGATAGGAAGATGATTGAAAATGTCCAGCTCTGGAATCAGTCAGCTTGGGTAGCTCTGTGCAACTTAGTGACTTAGGCAACTTAAGTGACTCCTTGGTAATTCAATTTTTGTAAAGGTTGCTTCCAGTGAAATAAAGTGTATCTAGAACACACTTATGGTTACTATTAATAACTATTTCTCTCTCTCTCTTTTTCAATATTCTCCATCCAATCATTCTATATAAAGACATGGAGAAACACAATCCTGGGGAGTTACTAATAGTTCATTAATAACTATTGCTAATAGTAGCTGTGTGTTCCTGAATAAGTTGTCTAAACCTGCTAGGCCTCAGTTCCCTACCTGTAAAATGAGATAATAATATCTACCTTATAAGGGGTGTTTGTGAGGCTAGATGAGAACATTCATATAAGACATTTTTCTCAGTAACTCAAGAAATTTGAGCAATTATCATTAATGGTAATGTTGTTTTTGAATTATATTTCAGTAAATAATATCTGTTGATGGGGATATAAAATTGAGTCACCTAACTTTTACTGAAGAGGAAAAATATAATTAAATTTCTAAATACTGTGAATTGGAACCTCAATGATATTCTAGAAATAGCTCATATGTTTTTAGATGTATACTCTTTTCAAATAATAGGAAGGATAACACAGATTTTCATTTAGAGTATGGAAATAGCAATATTTGAAATAGATTCATAAGAGAAAAGAAACCTGCATTTACATGAACACAGAAAAGCAGACTCAACCCGTGAACTCAGATTCCCATGAGGAAGTTTCCTATGTGCCATATGTGAGGATTAAGGAAACAAAGACATTTGCATTTCAAAATACAAAGGGATCAAAAAGTGCTTTCTGAAATATTATGTACATTGCCACCAGTTTTGCCCCCATGTCTCTGTGATTCCTGACTGACTCATGGAAAAGTGTGCAAAGTATAGCGTTAAACATGATTTAATCCTAGCTCTGCAACTAGTTTGTAACATGCACATTATTTAAACTCTCGGTGTCTTCTCCAGCTTTTAAGACCTTTTGCATTTCATAGGTATACTAATAGACTGTATATGGTAATGTCAGCTTAGTTTCTTGGGTGGAAAACAAAATTTTCCCTCTCTGATGCCTGATGAAGGGTAACTGGTTAAGTCTGACAACTCTCCACCCACAAAGTTTCATATAATTACACAGTAATTGGTATCCAAAATTTGACCCTAGCACTAAGGCCTTTTATAGTATGGTTAATACTAAGAGGATACAGGAAAGGTGTTTTTTTTTTCTATATATATCTTATTATTCCTAGGGATGTTTATATCATTCCTTGGCCTGTCCACACCCCTTTCTAAACATGCCTCAGGAGACAGCAAAGGGGTTCTCTTCCAAAAAATAAAACCACAATAAAGCCAAACCAAACTCAAGCGACCTCCTAGGCATCTTATTTTTGTGAAAATCTGTCTCATGTTAGGGTGAGGGTGATCCCTGGAGAGAGACTTCAGTATGATTAGGAGCACTTGGAATAAAACTGAGAAACATTAGACTCACAGTTAGAAGAAAAACATCTAGAAGGAAAAATAGTATCAAAGAAAAAGAAAAAGTGAAACTTTCAGTTTCATGGACTTTCCGTCATGGGAGCTTGGTTTCCTGGAAGATGAACTCCCTAAGATTGTGTTTCTCCATGTCTTTTATATAGAATGATTGGAAGGATAATTTTGAAAAAGAGAGAGAGAGAAAGCGAGAGAGCAAGAGGGAGATGGGAAGAGAGAAGAAAAATTTCAAAATATGAAAATTTGATCAGAGAAAGAGGATTTCTTAGAAGAGATTTTTAAAAACTTTTTAAAGCCTGTTATACTTCTTTTATTTTTTCTGCCCTAGAGGCAATCTTAGGAAGGATCATGTATTTTTTTCTTTTCATGAATATAATTATTATTGAAAGATGTTCTGATTTCTAAAGTCCAGGCCCTCACTTCACAGTAGGAATTTAAATTCACTCTTTTTGGTCCTTTGGGCAGAAAAACAACAACTCCTATGTCCTCGATATTATGCGAGAGAAAGCAGATTTATTTTATTTTATCTTATTTTCTTTCATTTCATTTCATTACTACTTTTGAGAGAAGATCTTGCTCTGTCACCCAGGCTGGAGTAGAGTGGCACGATCACGACTCACTGCAGCCTTGACCTCCCTGGCTCAAGCAATCCTCCCACCTCAGCCTTCTGAGTAGCTGCGACTACAGGTGTGTACCACCATGGCTGATGGATTTTAAAAATTTTTTATAGAGATGGGGGTCTCACTATGTTGCTATCTTTTGTAGAGATGGGATCTCACTGTGTTGCTCAGGCTGGTCTCGAACTCCTGGCCCAAAGCAATCCTCCTGCTTCAGTTGGGAGGATTCCAAAGTGATGAGATTACAGGCCTAAGCCACCGTGCCTGGCGGAAAACAGATTTATAAAGAGACAAATAAGTTGGTTGACTGTCATAGTTCTTCTCCTTTACTTCTTATTTTTAATTTCAGCCAAATATTAATTATAAGAGGTCACAGGATTTAAAAAATTATTATGACTTTGAGATGCATATTAATGTAACTGTGTTTGAGTAGGGGTAGGCAGGCATATAACACAGGTATTTGTATATAATGGACCTATTCATTCATTTATTTAAATTTAATTGAGCTTATTTCAACTACTGCCCTAGGAATTGGGTTGCAATAATGGATAAATAAATATTTTCCAAGAAGGAGCTTAATTTTTCCTGGAGTAAGACACATATAAGCTAAATGAAATAACAAAGATATACAATATATTTAATGGTAATAAGAGGTATGTGGAAAAATAAAATCACCATGGTGGTGGGCTCACATAAGCACTTTTAACTATGGAATCTAGAAACATCCATATGATTAACTTTCTTGGACTGTATGGAAGTTTACAAATATAGGGTTTTGGAGAGGATGATTAACCCAAACTATATATTCTGCCTCTAATCTTTTTTTTTTTTTTTATGTTCTGCTGATCTGAAATACTTTTACAGTCAATACCACGAGAAAACCATCTTTTTCCAGAAAAACTAAGACTAAATCACATAGCTCAGTTAACTGAAGGAAACAGGAGGAAGCAAATCTCCCTTAGATTTGTTCATGATATAATCTCACAAAAGTCAATGTATAGAAACCAACATGGCTGGGAGATGTATTTAGCTGAGTCTGTTTTCTGCTGACATAGATGTTGCTGAAAATCAATAGCCTACAAAAAAAAAAACAAAAACAAAAACCTGTAAACTTAACTTTGGAGAACCCACTTATCTCTTTAAAACTTAAATAGTTTAAGTCATATTAATTTTTTATTATTTCATTTTTTGATTATTTAAGCTGTCAAAGATTTACTCAGCCCTTATGTCCCAGGCACTTCTTTCAGTAGTGGAAATGGACTAGTGGACAAGATAGACAAGATCATTGTTGTAATGGAATGTTAAATGGAGAGAAAGGAGACAGACAAAAAGAAACAAGTCATGAAAAGATTACCTAGTACAGGGTGAGTGATATGCTAGAGATGGACTTACGGACCTCTTCCAAGGATGTGCCATTGAAACTGAAATTAATGCAGAGGCAGAAGTAGGGCTGATACAAGGTGCTTAGGGTCAAGCTTGATCAGATCAAGGACTAAACGGGAGACCGTTGTGAGGAGTACATGTGAGTGAGAGGAAAATAGTTCAGAAAGGCATGAAAGAGCTAAGGAAGGTCTCAATAAGACTAATGCAGGATTTAATTTTAAGTGCAATAAAGCTTTTGAAGTTTTTAAGTAGGGAAGTAGCATAATAAAATTGCCATTTTTTTTTAAAAAGAAGCAATCTGTGAAAAGTGATTTGTATTTTATTCTAAATGTAATGAAAGCTACTTATGAAGGAGATGATTGCTAAGAAATAAGATTCACATTTAAAAATATATCAGTATGTCTTCTCCGAGACTTTAACTTATTTTGCCTACTAGATTGTAAGTTCCAGAGGATAGTAATCATACTGTCTATTTCTATATTCTTTACTAGTTATCATTCCCCATTTGGAAATAACGTTTCATATAAATCTCTACCTAGAATTGGCCGGGCGCGGTGGCTCATGCCTGTAATCCCAGCACTTTGGGAGGCGGGGTTAGAGGATCACTTGAGCTCAGGAGTTAGAGAACAGCCTGCAGCCTGGGCAACATGGTGAAACCTCATCTCCAACAAAAATATAGAAAAAAAAATTAGCCAGGCGTGGTGGCACGTGTCTGTAGTTCCGGCTCCTCAGGAGCTGAGATGGGAGGATTGCTTGAACCTTGGAGGCGGAGGTTGCAGTGAGCTGAGATCTCGCCACTGCACTCCAGCCTGGAAAATCTCTGTACCTAAAATGTATTATGTATAGGACCTTGCTAGAAGGAAAAGAATTTTCCTTTCAAAAAGCCCCTCCGATCTCTTTAATCTTTCTGTTTCAGAACGTGACTTGAATTCTCAGTGAAGTAGAACTAACGGGCTACAAAGAGATCACAGTTTGTTTGAGGGTTTCACTCTCTCTTTGTTTCATTTTTATCACAATGCTAGATGCTACCTGCACCTGACTGAGACTCTTCCCTTCAGATATGTTAGGTCATTCAGATTCAGATAGGTGACCTCACTAGGTGAGGGGTCTACTCATGACTTACAGTAAAACCTCTGCAATTACTAGTCAAACTTATGGGAATGGAGGGCGAGGAAAGCATGTTTGCCACAGTTTTAAAAATTATTTAACTGTTGCAAAAATAGTTTAGATTCATCTTTCTGAAATTGATTATCATGTTTCTTTATAATCTATTTTTGAAAAAATATAAATCAAATGAATGAATAAACAATATCCTTACAATAGCGGGACTTTCAATTAAGCAATTCCACAGAAAAACAGTAAAATTATTACTTCCCATTACTAACATGCAATTTGCCTTTTAGAAAAAGCATATACGGAACTTGGGGGAAGGGGGATGTTTTTCAAAAGTAACAACAAATTAATTTCATCTTTCCCCTGATTATGTAAAAAGTTGTCCCTTGGTAAGGTTCAGAGATTCTCAGGCTGTGTTTCAGACATTTGCATGAGAGTCTTTCATAATTAGAATTTTGACAAGCAGAAGGTTGTACAAAGAACCACATAAAGATAATGGTAATGCATAGTGTGATTCAGTGCAAAGTAAGACTTGAGGGGTGGATACAAACGGGTGGGGCTTGTGAGAAAATCTAGCTGTGATAAGTGAGGCTTGCACTGAGCCTTATGATGATGTTTCTGAGGACAGAAAGCAAGTTATCCAGCCCCTGTTACCGTTGTCCAGCCTAATTTGTTCTTGTGCAGAATTAACTCCACTCCCTTACCTGTTATTGACTTAGATGCAAGAGGAAGAAAAAGCCAAACTCTGCTTTCTCTTCTGTTCCCTGCAGAGCACAGGGCTCCCTCTTCAACGTGGCGACCAGTGGCCCTGACCCTGCTGACTTTGTGCTTGGTGCTGCTGATAGGGCTGGCAGCCCTGGGGCTTTTGTGTAAGTCTGCGCTCTGACCTGGGGGAGGATCCTGGTTCCAAGGTTTGTCTAGGATGAGAAACACTTGTTATGGATTTGTTTTTTAAACTTTAATTCTTTAGCCTTTGGAAAATTCAGTGTATCTTTTTTTAAATGGCAACTATTTAAATAGTGAATAATGGAAGAAGAATTTTAAAAAAATCAGTTGCCAACTAGAATTAAACATTCTGTTTGAGATAAGAAGGGTTTTGTCTGTTTGTTTGTATGTCAATGTTTAAAAAAATCATTTATTTTAAATAAATGCATGCTTCAGCCCTCTCCCATTCCACAAAAGACTAGGGTATCAGAGGTTTGGGCTCTGAGAATAGAAGATTCAGTGGGCTAGTGCAGAATATGCTACCCACAGAGCCACGGGTACCATCAGTACAAGGAGAGTAGGTAAACTCCTTAATCACCATATTTTTTAAAGGCCAGGAAGTTATACAGTCACTTCATAAAAACTTGTGAAAATCAAATCAGAAAAATGCATATCTAAAAATATTTAAATTTCAAACTAGTAAAAACAAGTTAAAAAGCTTAAAAAAGAAAGTGGATGAATTTGCCTCGGTAGGTGAAGACCCCACAGCAATGTTTCCTAAACAGCTGAATAACTGTTCTTTGAACAGTTATTCAAAGAAAAATGTTATATAGAAGAGCAGATTTTAATGTCAAAAATTGGGTTTTATAGGAATTTTAATACTTTTGTTTGTATCTTATATTTCAAAATTAAAAATAATTTCTTGTTGCCCTTTTTGATCCCAAAAGTTTTGTTTCATTGTGATACAACTATTGTTTTGCAATCACCATTATTCTTGGAAATACAGAGGAACTCTTATGATTCATGAGGGATTTCTATACTTAGATGTAGAGACCTGAATTTCAAATCTGAATGTTGAAAATTTCTAGTCAAATGACGTTAGGAATTTACTTGTTCTCAATGATCCTAATTGCAAACTGTAAAATCATGGAAAAAATAATAACACTTTCAATAACTGAATAAGTAATAATATATGGTATATTGTCAATACTCAATATAATGATCAACATATAAACAGATTGGCGGTTTTATGTTGTGTAACATTTGAAAGTATACATAAAAATATTTATCAAGCAGTAAATATAGGTTGAGAATTTATTCCTGAAGTTAGGAACTAATATTATAACTCCACATTTCTATTTATTTATTTATAAATATATATAGATAAATTATTTAAATTATACATTTTTTTTTAGGCCAGGAATGGTGGCTCATGCCTGTAATTTCAGCACTTTGGGAGGCTGAGGCGGGCGAATCGCTTGAGGTCAGGAGTTGGAGACCAGCCTGGCTAACATGGTGAAACCTTGTCTCTACTGAAAATACAAAACTTAGCCAGGCATGGTGGTGGGCATCTGTAATCCCAACTACTCAGGAGGCCGAGGCAGGAGAACCGCTTGAACCCAGGAGGCGGAGATTGCAGTGAGCCAAGATCACACCACTGCACTGCACTCCAGCCTAGGTGACAGAGTGAGACTCCGTCTAAAAAAAAAAATATATATATATATATATATGTAAAACATTGAGGTATGTCCTTTATATGCCAATTTTGCTGAATGTTTTAATCATAAAGGAATGCTGGATTTTGTCAAATGCTTTTTCTGCATCTATTGAGATGATCATAGGATTTTTTTGTTTTGTTTTTAATTCTGTTTATGTAATGTGTCATATTTATTGACGTGTGTATGTTAAACCATCCCTGCATCCCTGGGATAAAACCCACTTTTTCATGGGGTATTATCTTTTTGATGTGCTGTTGGATTCAGTTAGCTAGTCTTTTGTTTTTGTTTTTTTTTTTTGAGATGGAGTCTTACACTGTCGCCCAGGCTGGAGTGCAGTGGCATGATCTCGGCTCACTGCAACCTTCGCCTCCTGGGTTCAAGGGATTTTCCTGCCTCAGCCTCCCAAGTAGCTGAGATTACAGGCACCCACTACCACACCTGGCTAATTTTGTGTTTTTAGTAGAGACGGAGTTTCTCCATGTTGGTCAGGCTGGTCTCGAACTCCCGACCTCAGGTGATCCACCTGCCTTGGTCTCCCAAAGTCCTGGGATTGCAGGCATGAGCCTCCATGCCAGGCCTCAGTTAGCTAGTCTTTTGTTGATGATTTTTGCATCAGTGTTCATCAGGGATATTGGTCTGTAGTTTCCTTTTTGTTCTGCGCTTTCCTGGTTTTGGTATTAGTGTGATACTGGCTTCATAAAATGATTTAGGGAAGATTCTCTATTTTGGGGAACAGTTTCAGTAATATTTGTACCAATTCTTCTTTGAATGTCTGATGGAATTCAGCTGTGAATCCATCTGTGAATGGACTTTTATTTGTTGGCAATGTTTTTATTACTGTTTCAATTTCACTACTTGTTACTGTTCTGTTCAGAGTTTCTATTTATTCCTGGTTTAATCTAGGAGGGTTGTATATTTCCAGGAATTTATCTATCCCCTCTGGACTTTGTGATCTTTCGTATTTGTGTGGCATCAGTTGGAACATCTCCCGTTTCATTTGTAATTGAGGTTATTTGGATCTCCTCTCCTTTTCTTGATTAACCTTGCTAACGTTCTATTGATTTTATTTATCTTTTCAAATAACCAGTTTTTTATTTCATTTATCTTTTGTATTTCTTTTCTTTTTTTCATTTCAATATCATTTAGTTCTTCTCTGATCTTTGATACTTCTTTTCTTCTACTGGATTTGGGTTTGGTTTGTTCATGTTTCTCCAATTTCTTGAGCTGTGACCTGAGATGGTCTATTTGTGGTTTTTCAGACATTTTGATGTAGTCACTTAATGCTATGAACTTTTCTCTTAGCACCGCTTTTGCTGTATGCTAGAGGTTTTCATAAGTTGTGTCACCAATATTATCGTTCTGTTCAAAGTATTTTTTAATTTCTATCTTGATTTTGTTGTTTACCCAAGGATCATTCAAGATCAGGTTATTTTATTTCCATGTATTTGTGTAGTTTTCAGGGTGCCTTGTATTGTTAATTTTCAGTTTTATTTCACTATGCTTTGAGAGAATACTTGATATAATTTCCGTTTTCTTAAATTTATAGAGACTTGTTTTGTGGCCTATCGTATGGCCTTTGTTGGAGAATGTTACATGTGCTCATAAAAAGAATGCATACTCTGCAGTTGTTGGATGGACTGTTTTGTAAATATCTTTTAAGTCAATTTGTCCTAGGGTATAGTTTTAAGTCCACTGTTTCTTTCTTTCTTCTTCATTGTTGACTTTCTGTCTTCAAGACCTGTCTAGTGCTGTCAGTGGAGTATTGGAGTCCCCCACTATTATTGTGTTGCTGTCTATCTCATTTTTTTAGGTCTAGTAGTAATCGTTTTATAAATTTGGGAGCTCCAATGTTAAGTGCATATATATTTAGGGTTGTGATACTTTCCTGTTGGACTATTCCTTTTATCACTATGTCTATAATGTCTGTCTTTGTGTTTTTTTTTTTTTACTGTTTTTGCTTTAATGTCTGTTTTGTCTGATAAAAGAATAGCTACTCCGGCTCATTTTTGTTTTCCATTTGCATGGAATATCTTTTTCCACCTCTTTACCTTAAGTTTATGTGAGTCCTTATGTGTTAGGTGAGTCTTTTGAAGACAGCAGATACTTGATTGGTGAAATCTTATCCATTCTGTCATCTTTATCTTTTAAGTGGAGCATTTAGGCCATTTACATTCAGTGTTAGTATTGAGATGTGCAGTACTGTTCTATTCATTATGCTAGTTCTTGCCTGAATACCTTGTTTTATTGTGTGTGTGTGTGTGTTGTCTTATAGGTCCTGTGAGATTTATGCTTTCAGGAGATTCTATTTTGGTGTATTTTGAGATTCTGTTTCAAGATTTAGCACTCCTTTTAGCATTTCTTGTAGCTCTGTCTTGGTAGTGGCAAATTCTTGCAGCATTTGTTTCTCTGAAAAAAACATTATCTCTATTTCATTTATGAATCTCAGTTTCACTGGATACAAAATTCTTGGCTGACAAAATTTTGTTTGAGAAGGGTAAAAATAGGACCCCAGTCCTTTCTGCCTTGTAGGGTTTCTGATTATGTCAGCTATTAATCTGGTAAGTTTTCATTATAGATTACCTGATGTTTCTGTCTTACAACATTTTCTTTTCTTTTCTTTTCTTTTTTTGATACAGAGTCTCACTCTGTGGCCTAGGCTGGAGTGCAGTGGCGCGATCTCGGTTCACTGCAAGCTCTGCCTCCCAGGTTCATGCCATTCTCCTGCCTCAGCATTCTGAGTAGCTGGGACTACAGGCGCCTGCCACCACACCCAGCTAATTTTTTGAATTTTTAGTAGAGACAGGGTTTCACTGTGTTAGCCAGGATGGTCTTAATCTCCTGACCTCGTGATCTGCCCACCTTGGCCTCCCAACGTGCTGGAATTACAGACTTGAGCCACCGCACCTGGCCTGTCTTACAACTTTTAAGATTCTCTCCTTCATCTTGACTTTAGATAACATGATGAATATTTACCTAGGCGATAATCTTTTTCAATGAATTTCTCAGGTGTTTTTTGAGCTTCTAGTATTTGAGAGATTGTTTGGAGGTTCTAGCAGGAGAGTGCAGCTACACATATACCCTTGACCAGACTGGTCCTCCTCTATAGGGTATGGTTGTCCTCTTCGACCGAGTGCACAGCTTCAGGAGGGATGCACATGGAACAGTGAGGGAGGAAGGGGACACACACCTAGCCAGCCAGATCAGCCGAATCAACACTGGCAATCAATGGGGTGACAGATATCGCAGCCAGATCGCCCTTACATCCTGAGCTTCTAGTGTTTGGATGTCTAGATCTCTAGGAAGACCATGGGTGTTTTCCTGGTTTATCCCCTCAAATAAGTTTTCCAAACTTCTAGATTTCTCTTCTTCCTCAGAAACAATTATTCTTAGGTTTGGCCATTTACTATAACTCCAACTTACTTGGAGACTTTGTTCATTTTTTTTTTTTTTTCTATTATCTTTGTCTTTGTCAGATTGGGGTAATTCAAAAGCCTTGTCTTCAAGCTCTGAAGTTCTCTCTTCTCCTTGTTCTAGTCTATTGTTGAAACCTTCTACTGCATTTTCTATTTCTCTAAGTGTGTCTTTCATTTCCAGAAGTTGTGATTGTTTTTCCTTTACGATATTTATTTCTCTGGATAATTTTTTAAATCCATATCCTTTACTGTTTTTAAAATTTGTTTAGGCCGGACGTGGTGGCTCATGCCTGTAACCCCAACACTTTGGGAGGCTGAGGACGGCAGATCTCCTGAGGTCAGGAGTTCAAGACCAGCCTGACCAACATGGTGAAACCCCATCTCTACAAAAAATATAAAAATTAGAGAGGCATGATGGTGGGCACCTGTAATCCCAGCCACTTGAGAGGCTGAGGCAGGAGAATCACTTGAACCTGGGAGGGAGAGGTTGCAGCGAGCCAAGATGACACTACTGCGTTCCAGCCTGGGCAACAGAGTGAGATTCTGTCTCAAAAAGAAAGAAAGAAAACCATAAATAAGTTTCTTAAGTTGGTTTTCACTTTTCTCTGGTATCTCCTTGAGTAACTTAATAATCAACCTTCTGAGTTCTTTATCTGGCAATTCAAAGATTTCTTCTTGGTTTGGATCCATTGCTGGGGAGCTAGTCTTACCTTTTGGTGGTGCTATAGAATCCTGTTTTGTCATATTACCAGAATTATTTTTCTGTTTCCTTGTCATTTGGGTCTATTGGGTATTTCAGTGAAAAGATCTGGAATACACAGGCTGCTGTTCAGATTCTTTCATCCCATGGGGTGATCCCTTGATGTTGTGCTCTCCCCCTTCCCCTAGGTATAGGGCTTCCTTAGAGCCAGACTGCAGTGATTGTTATTCTCTTCTGGGTCTAGCCACCCAGTGGTGCTACCAGGCTCCAGGCTGGTGCTGGGGAATGTCTGCAGAGTCCTGTGATATGATCCATCTTCTGGTCTCCCATCTGTGGATACCAGCACCTGCTCTGGTGAAGTTGGCAAGGAGGTGAAGTAGACTGTGTGAGAGTCCTTGGTTGTAGATATGTTTAGTGTGCTGTTTAGTGTGCTGGTTTTCTTGAATGCTGGTTATGCTAGCAGTGAAGTTGTCAGATGGATGCACTCAGGACCTCTGGTTAGCCAGGATGTTGCAGGCAGTGGAATTAGCTGTTGGCTTCTCCCTCCTTGGAGCAGGGTTATTCTGTCTTGAGTTACTCTAATGGTTTGAGTTGGTTGGCCTCCAGCCAGGAGGTGGTGCTTTAAAGAGAGCACCAGCTACAGTAGTAGACACGGGATGTAAGCTTGTTCTAAGTTTGCCAGGATGAGTATTCAGGTTTCTCAGGTGATGGGCGGGGCCATACAGCTCCCAAGTTTATGTCTTTTGTGTTTGGGTACCAGGGTGGGTAGAGAAAAAACATCACATGAGATCAGGGTTAGGCAGGTCTGAGCTCCCACTCTCCTTGGACGGGGCTTGTCATGAATCCTGTGGGGGATGGGGGTTGGTTCTCAGGATTTTATGGCTGCCTCTGCTGTGTCATACAGGTCACCAGGGAAGTGGGAGAAAGCTGGCAGTGATAGGCCTTACCCAGCTCTCACATAGCTGGTGACGCAAGTCTTGCTCCTCCCATGCCCCACCAACACCACGAAGTTTATATCCTGGCAGCTCATGCCTGGGGCTCTGAACTTGCCTCAGGCTACAGCCCTTCCCACTGAGAAAGCAAGCAGGCTTTCAGGCCACGCCCCTCCCCACCTTCCCACACCATCTGTCATAGTTCCTGTGCTGATATCTGTAGCAGTTCCTCTTTGCCCCCTGGATTCTGCTTAAGAAAATTCATATCCAGTTGAAATTATTACAAAATTCATTTGGAAGCTTCTTTCATCCTGTGTCTCCTCTTTAATTCCACTGGCTGCCTTGTCCAAGGACCCCTGTGAGACAAAGTCAGAGATGGCTTCCCTGGGCTTGAGCTGGAGAATGGGAGTGCCTACAGGACTCTTCCCTCTGCTTCTTCTACTTTTATATTTTGCATATATTTTATATTTGGCTCCCTACATCCATTTCTGCTCCAGGTGAGGTTAAATCCTTCTCATGTAACCCAGATTTTCAGGTTTCCCATTAGGGATGTGTGTTCAGAGGTGGGTTTTCCCCACTTCACACATTTTTGGCTGTCTTGCAGAATTTTCAGTATTGAGTTGCTCCTTTCAAAGGATCTGTGCATTCTTTCAATTTTCCTGGTATGTTCCTGAGGTGGTTCCTGGAGGAAAAGTTCACAGTGTGAGTCTCCTCACCCTGTTCTGTTGTCCAAATGGGAGCTCTATCTTAGCCCTCTTAGCCGCCATTTTCTCCCCATGACTTCATATTTTTAGACAGACTTAAAGAAATTAATTTGCCCAAGGTGATACAACTTCTCATATATGTACTAGAGTCCAAACTTGAATATAGGCAATATGAGAACTCAGAGCCTGAGATACTAAAAAATATACTGTTTTGTCTTCCCCATAAGCAGAAAATGGAAATAAAACATAGAAATAAGCTGTCCAGTCTGACTTGGTCATTTGGGTTAGTTTTTCAGTACTACCAGCTCTCCAATACTGGTCAAGACACCATTTCTCAAATGGAAGAAAGATTAGGAAATACGTCCCAAGAGTTGCAATCTCTTCAAGTCCAGAATATAAAGCTTGCAGGAAGTCTGCAGCATGTGGCTGAAAAACTCTGTCGTGAGCTGTATAACAAAGCTGGAGGTAAGTGTGTCCTGGTCACTCTGTCCCCATGTTGTCTGGAAACAGAGAGATGGATTTCCCGCCGGTGAAAGTGAGAGTCAAGTATTATTTAACTAGAGGTCTGGCAAACTGAAAAAGGGTTTGGGCTTCAAGATCATGATCAGTTGTTGGGATCATGTGATTCATATGTGTCTGTGATACCATACATTAAGGGACTCTTCAAATGCAGACATTTTAAAACAATAAAAACAATTAACTAAGAATAACCAAAATAAGACTACGAGTAAAGAAAATACAGGGGTATGTCTCAATTTACCTCGGCAAATGTTCTTACAAATTCTTTCCTAGTAAGAAGTAAGCAAACTCATAACTATAGTTCTCAAATCTTAAACAACATACAGGGACTAGTCTGAAAATGCAGATAACCTGAATCAAATTCAAGTTATTTTAATTCAGGATAACTTGGCTGGGTATCAAAAATATGTAGTTTAATAAGGACCACAGATGATGACAGTGCCAATGGTAGGTGAACCACCATTGATAAAATTACTGCTGGAGAAGTCTAGGAGCATCGCTTCAGTGTGAGTGCATGTGTATTCCTATTCTCCTATTCTTTTCAGGTTTTGTGATAATCCACTTTATTCAGGTCAGCTCTCTTTTCTGCTCTCTTTATCATGCTTACTTAGGAAATGGCATACATGTTCAGGTTTCCACTTTTTATTTCTTTTTTTAGGAAATCTGAAGGAGGACAAAGTCTCCTCATCTACTATACACACACCACTTCCCACCTGAAACAGACATCCTGATTGCGTGGCTACGCAGGAGAAAATATTAATAGGCACAGTTATACTTCTCTAAGTGATTCTTTCCTACGTGACTAATGACCTCAATGGTCATAATGTCCTTATTTACTAATTTTTCTTTTTCCTTTTTTTGGGGGTAGGGGGAGATGGATTCTCACTCTGTTGCCTAGGCTGGAAGGCAGTGACACGATCTCAGCTTGCTGCAACTTCCTCATCCCAGGTTTAAGCAATTCTCCTGCCTCAGCCTCCTGAGTAGCTGGCACTACAGGTGTGCACCACTGCACCCAGCTAATTTTTTTTTGTATTTTTAGTAGAGATGGGTTTTCACTGTGTTGGGCAGGCTGGTCTTGAACTCCCAACCTCAGGTGTTCCCCCTGCCCCGGCCTCCCAAAGTGCTAGGATTATAAGCGTAAACTACCGTGCCTGGCACTTATTTACAAATTTTTCTAACAAAGGCCAGTGTGCATACTTTCCTTTGTTGGTTGCCATATCTTCAAAAAGATAATCCACTACTTGACAGGCTGAGGCTAGAAGATTGAGCTGAGGAGATCAAGACCAGCCCAGGCAATATAGTAAGATACTATCTCAAAAATTATTTTTATTTTTATTTTTACTTTTTTTTTACTTTTTTTTTTTAAGACAAAGTCTCGCTCTGTCACCTAGACTGGAGTGCAGTGGCATGATCTCGGCTCCCTGCGGCCTCCATCTCCTGGGTTCAAGCGATTCTCGTATCTCCTCTTGGGTAGCTGGGATTACAGGCATGCACCACCACATCTGGCTAATTTTTGTATATTTTAAGTAGAGACGGGGTTTTTCCATGTTGCCCAGGCTGGTCTTGAACTCTGGCCTCAAGTGATCTGCCCGCCTCAGCCTCCCAACTGCTGGGATTACAGGCATGAGCCATTGCACCTGGCTAAAAAAAAATTTTTTTTAAGGTAACCGAGATTTTCCTAACACAAATGGTCTTTCAAATTTTTATTTAGGTATATAAAAACAAACAAAAAGAGAAGCTATGCAAATAAGTTACATTTAATTTAAATATAAAATCTAAATGCAAATATATTAATGCTGCTTCTCATAAAAAATTCTTACATATTTTTGGTTAGATGTCAGTTCTCAGTTTTAATCTGCTACTTTTTATTTCTTACCCTCATCTTACCCATTATCCATCCATCCATCCACCCACTGAAGTGATATTTATGCATTTAGTTCGTACTGCTACCAGTGTGGTTGGAGTATTTACTGAATGCCTACTGATGCATATCTGACAAAACACACAGGATGTCTACTCTCATGGACCACTTACTCTAGTGGGGTAGTAGAAGTAAGTATATTGAAAAACATAAAATAAGATGACTGATGTCTTTGTCTGTTTGTGTTGCTATAAAGGAGTACCTGAGCCTGGGTAATTTATACAGAAAAGAGTTTTATTTGGTTAATGATTCTGCAGGCTATACAAGAAACATGGTGCCAGCATCTGCTTCTTCTGAGAGCCTCAGGCAGCTTCCACACATGGGGGAAAGTGCAGCAGGTAATATGACAAGAGTCCAGGAGGCAAGAGATTGGGGAGAGACATGCCAGGCTCTTTTTCACACTCAGTTCTCCTGGGACTCATAGAGCGAGAACTCACCAAGCTGTTCATAAGGTATCTGCTTCCCTGACCGAGACACTTCCCATTAGGCCCCACCTCCAGCACTGAGGATCAAATTCCAATATGAGATTTGGAGGGGACAAATGTTCAAACTATATCAACCAGCATTTCCAAGTTGGCCCCCAACGTTCCTTATTTTAGTACTAAAAGTCCCACATTCTGGGAAACTCTAGGTCCCAGGTATACAGTAATGATCGGCCAACCTAAATACAATGTATGAGAGATTAATCAATCCTATGAGAAATGAAGGTAAACAAGGCAAGAGGGATAAGGAATTCCAGGGTAGTCTGTTGCTACTTTAAATAGAGCCGTCGTAAATCCTGAATTAAGATGATTATATGGTAGCAAAGACTTGAAAAGTTGAGGGAGTTAGCCATGTAATATAGAGAAATAATAAGCTTTAAGTTAAAACAGGAAACAAAAGAGCCTTAAAACATGAATGTATCTGCATATTCCAGGAATAATGAGGAGCTCATGCGGTTGGAGTGGAAGACTAACAGGAGGCTAGGTAGAGATAATGTACAGCATTAGATGCCTTTCTGAGAGATTTGGCTACTATTTTGAGCAGATGAGGATTAATTATGGGGTTTTGAGCAGAGGAAATACATGATCTGGCATAAGTTTTTAAAGGCTTAATCTACATTCTGTTAAAATTAGACTGGAAGAGGAAAGAATAGCAACAGAGAAATCAGATAAGAGATGGCTATTACTAAAATCTAGGAGAAATATGATGGTTCTTCTAACTAGGATATTGTTTGTGGAAATGATGGCATGATGGGATATAAATTGATGTGTGAGAAACGAAAGATTCAAAAACAGCTCCAGAATTTGGGGTCAAAACAACTAGAAGCATAGAGATGTGATCGAGTGAAAGGAAGAAGAATTCTCTGGCTACAAGGGGAAAATTAGAAACCAGGAATGCTGTTTGGGGAGTTAGATATATGAGGAAAAAATTCTGGGCCAGACACATAAACAGACTTACATTCCTTTTGTCCAAAACACAGCAAAAATAAAGGAGAAATGGAGAGAGAAAGGACTATAAGAAAAAAACGATTAGCCTTTTTTTTTGGATGACATATTTTCATGTATTTATGAAATGGAATGCCCGTCCTGGGGTTATTGGCCTTGCTAATATGAACATTATTGTTTATTGATCCTAAATATCTATAAACATTTATTGCACTATATAATATAAAAATGGTAATTTATAGGTAAAGAGAGTTCATAGAAAGTGTACATGTTCCGTTTAGAAATTAGTATTTTATTTTTCCTAGGTGTATATGCCATGGACAAAACATTTGAGAACAGTTCATCTTCAGTCCACCCATTTTTCTGGCCAAAAATATGCATTTTTCTCCTTTAAAAATATATATTTTTGGGGGGAGCAGAGAGGTGGGGAAAACAGGGTCTCACTCTGTTGTCTAGGCTGGAATGGAGGGTATATGTATCTGTATATCTATCTATATCTATGTCTATACCTATATCAATATGTATATAAAGAGAAATTAATTTCTTCTAATCTGTATTCTATTTTCCTCCTCCAATGGTTTAAGTAATAGTATATCAAATATTAGGTAGTTGAAGTTAAGAAAGTAAAGAAGTTTCTCTATCTCTGTCTCTTTAGTTACATAGTATCACTACCTATTTCACATAAGGCTGTCAGTCCTTTAGTCTCTCACCTTTTGATCTAATTGTCCCTTGCTTCCTCCTAAACATTCATTGAAAATTTCTCTATTAATTCCCCTACAAGTAGGAGACTTGTTTTTACATAGAGCACATAGAGGGTCACTTATCATATCTGAAGACTGAAGGTATTTAAGAAAACATTCTATGTGAGACGGGAATGAGGTATTAATACACTGTACCAAAATTGCAGTTACATAGTTTTTATTTATTGAATCCAGAGCAGAATGAACCAAGATTCTCCTTGCTGAGTCCAGTTGCTGCTTCATAATCTTTTTCAGCACAGCGCTCCAAGCATATATCACCCATCTAAGTTCTCACAACAACAGGGACCATAGTTGAAATGGACCTTTATTAAATGCTTTTTATGCGTAAGTCTCTGCACAAACTGGACTCTGTTTTTTACGTATTTACTCTTTACAATAATCCTTTTAGGTAAGCATCATTCCCATTCTTGTTCTGTGTTTTAGAACGTCTGAGGCTCCCTGCATTTTTGCTTGAGTCTCTCCAGGTTGTTACATTTCTCCTGGTAGAATTCTGAAGCAAGCCGACCTGTCTGAGAGAGTGCAAAAGCTATTGAGCTCCACAGCAAGTTTTTCATAACATGACAAAGATATCCTTCTAAGTTATTTATTTATTTATTTATATTTTGTTTTACTTCATGAAATATTTCAAATTTACAAGAAGATATAAACAATAATATAATACCTACCTGTGTGTATTAGCCACTGAGATTTTAACATGTTAACTAGATCACTTTTAAAATAAAGAAATTGTTATAGATATGACTTGGGTTCTCATCCCACTACAGACCCACAAGAGACTGGATTAGGTTCCTAACTCTAAATGACCTAAGGTCATGTATCCACATAGGGTTACAACTATAGCTCTCAGGGCTCGGCACCTATATTTGCTATCACTACCCATACTTCTCTGGCCTGGATGCCCAATTTAATTTGTGACACATGGAGATTCAGCATTCTAACTTCAGGCTTGCCTCAGTATTTTTTTCCTTAAAAAGACTCCACATCATATTGGTATATACCGTATTTTTTAAAACTTATTTTACTATTATGTAAGATAATTTTGAGGAGAACATTATAGAAACTTTATTTCCTAAACACAATGCAGTTGGAGTTTCTGTACATTTGAGATGCTTTGTGAAATTGAATATTCTCTTCATGTGCTGAATTTCATAGGCAAGTGGCAAGAAAGTTCTAATCATTTATTACTAGATTCCACATAAGCAATTAGTGTCTGTTTTAATTTCTACAACATACTTAGGACCAGTTATAATTCCTGGCAGTTAGTAGGTATCCAGTAAACATTGTAGTTATCATTGCCTGGGTAATTAATTAAATATTGAGGAAGAGTTAATTCTTTCTCAGGACATCAAATACTATATAATTTCAAGAGAGGAGCAAGACAGACTCATGCAGAAAATAACAATAAAATTGGCTTTTTTCCAAGCACACAGGTGCAGCCCTTGTACAGAACAATGGAAATGGCATGGAGACAATTGCTACCAGTTCTATAAAGACAGCAAAAGTTGGGAGGACTGTAAATATTTCTGCCTTAGTGAAAACTCTACCATGCTGAAGATAAACAAACAAGAAGACCTGGTAAGATTCTGAGGCTTTTCAATGTTTGAAGGATTTCAAAAAGAGGCCTTAAAAGCATTAGGCAAGAAGACTCTAAGGATCAAGAATATCGGTCCACAGGTTTTCGAACCTGTTTCGATCAGGGCCTGAGTCTTATTCCTATTGCTTTGAACGGTCCCCTGAAGTAGATAGAAGGAGTTGTGTTCTCCACAAATACACACACCTTAGGAAGATGAGCAATATCACTTTAAAATCCCCTCTCAGGGAACAAAGTTAGAATGTCTTAACTTCTTTCCTGTTTTGATTTGGGTAGAAAAGGAATAATATTGATGCAATGTCAGAAACATGAAAATAGGGCTGCCTGCTCTTCCATTCTAAAAGTGGCAAAGCTTTTAAGTGGAAAATATTTAACTAAGTTATTACCATAATCTGCAAATGTATATCTTGCTTTCCAGAAGTTTACAGCCTAGGATAGACTGGTCAAGGCAAATGTGACAATAAAACTACAAATTGACATATATTGAGTTAGTACATGCAATTAAAGTACATCATTAAAATATGATTATTCCCCTTTCTCTCATATTTATTATTGCCTTTGAATTGAATTTCTCAAATAATATGGCCGTTGTTTATTTATCAGTTTCTCTAGAATTTAGCAGAGATTTTTCTTGATGAAGAGTAGGTTATCAACAAAGGGTTATTTAATTGAATTAAATGCTCAGCTCACTACACAAATTCTTAACATCATTCTAATTACTTCTTAATTTCTACCTACCTCCTGAAATCTGTGATGAAAGAAACTCTGTAATTTTTCTCAGCTACTAATATTTTATAACCCTTTCTCGATGGCTTAATTTAGGCAGAAAGCGAGGCAATTTCTTTGACTAAGACAGTGTGCCCTAGCATAAACCCTCCTAATTTTTCTTATTCTCTTTGATTCTTCTGCCTCCAGCATACACTGCAAACTCAGGTATAAAACTGAACTGTATTATATCACGTGGTAGGAAATTTTCTTGTTGAACCTATGTAGTTAATTTTCTATCATGAACTTCATATATTTGTATATATTTAAATCTTTTTCATATGATTTGCTTTCAAAACTTTTAATTTGAAGGCACCCGCCCATTTAATCGGAATAAATATTTTCAACTACAGTTATTTTCACATGTTCACTCTATGACTATTGCTTGGTAATAGCTTCATTTACATTTTCAATAATCTCTCATTAAATCAGTATATTTTATTAATTATCTGAGGGGTTTTGGATGTAACAATGAAACAAAGTGTACGGCCTTGAGAAACTCATTATTTAAATGGATAATTATAATAAATATTTAGATAATTTCTATGTTAAAATATTAGGAGTGCACTGAGCCTGGGGAGGTTGAGGCTGCAGTGAGCTATGATCGTGCCACTGCACTCCAGCCTGGGCAACAGAGTGAGACCCTGTCGCCACCAATCCTCCAAAAATATCTATTAGGAGTGCAGAGTGAGACTAGATAGAAGTAAGTAAACAACTTTTAAAATGTAAACATATGTTAAATATGGATATTGGGAAAAGGATTACCATGTATAGGACTATACACATGTGTGCACATAAATATTTATAGATAGAAATTTAAAAATTTCTTTCTTCTCTTCCTAGTCTAAGACATAAATCATCCTTGCAAATTTTTCTTTTACTTTTTTTCTTCCTTTCCCAGGTATTTATAACGGTTACTACCTCATTCCTGCACTTTTCCCTCCATATTCTTCCATGTCCCAGAATCATTCTGCATCTCTTTGTTAGTCTTTCCCTCATATTTTTATGTCAACATTAATGTTTAATTCTGTGCCTTAAAAGCCATGGGTCAGCAACAAATCTTGGTTGATGTGATTTCCGCTTTCAGAATATCGACATGTGTTCCATATTTACTAAGACAAAATAAGTTATTAAACCTGGAAAAATTTCTGACTGGCCTCAGCATAGATGCTTTTTCTCTTAAGCATATGAGCATCAATGTGAAGCAGGACTTGTGTGTGCTTTGAGAAAAGTGCTGGCTGGCCCATGCATGTCTGTACATGTGAGTAATCTTGCCACCAAAGCTAAAGTTTTTCTTATGTGCTTTTCACAGGAATTTGCCGCGTCTCAGAGCTACTCTGAGTTTTTCTACTCTTATTGGACAGGGCTTTTGCGCCCTGACAGTGGCAAGGCCTGGCTGTGGATGGATGGAACCCCTTTCACTTCTGAACTGTAAGCCTTCAGGATATTTTATGGGAAAGGCATTTAACAAAGATATTTTGCTTGAGTGATAGAGCTCAAGAATTTGGTCCATCAAGTATTAATCAAACTTCTGCTTTGTACTGGATACTGTGTTTGCAGGAGGATGCCTGAAGATATTTGAACAATAGTGCATCCTTATTTTGTTTGTGTGTGTGTGTGTGTGTGTGTGTGTGTTTGTTCGTTTGATTGTTTTTTGAGATAGGGTCTTGTTCTGTTGCATGGGCTGGAGTGCAGTGGTGCAAGCTCTGCTCACTGAAACCTCTGCCTCCCAGGCTCAAGCTCTCCTCTCACCTCAGCCTTCTGAGTAGCTCGGACTACAGGCGTGCACCACTACATGCAGCTAATTTTTTGTCTTTTTTGGAAAGACAGGATTATGATGTGTTGCCCAGTCTTGTTTAGAACTCCTGGACTCAAGTGATTTGCCCATCTTGGCCTCCCAAAGTGCTGAGATTACAAGCATGAGCCACCGCACCCGGCCAGTGCCTGCTTTTGAACTGCTTATAAGCCAGTGAGGGAGACAGATACATAGCATTAGTAAAATATCAGGGTAGTTCTCTTGCTGCTTTCAGAAGTTTGTGTCTGGGACATACTGCAGATGAGAGAAGGGAGAGACAGAGAGAGAGAGAGAGAGAGAGAGAGAGATCTTTCCCTGAGTGAGTAAATTGAAGCCCAGGAGTCCAGGCTGTAATGGTGGTTGCCTAAAGTCACACAACTTGTCAGTACCCAGAGATAGGATAAGAGTTCTTGGCTTTCTGTGCAGTAAAATACGGAGCACATCTTTTAAAAAACACAATCTCTGAGAAAATATTTGCTGAAAATGTAAGGGGTAATAAAAAACACTAGTCGTACATATGCTGTGAGCATTTAGACAGGAGTACATATGGTATCTGTGTTAGTCCATTTTTGCATCAGCATAAATGAATGCCTGAGGTTGGATAGCTTATAAAGAAAGGAGGTTTAATTGGCTTACAATCCTGCAGGCTGTACAAGCATCTGCTTGGCTTCTGAGGAGGCTTCAGGGAGCTTTACTCATGGCAGAAGGCGAAGCAAGAGCTGGCATGTCCAATGGCAAGAGAGAACACAAAAGAGAAGGGGCTGGGGGGAGGTTCCAGGCCCTTTTAAACCACCAGATCTTGCATCAACTAACTGAGTGAGAACTCACTCATCACCAAGAAGAGGGCACCAAGCCATTCATGAGGGATCCACCCCGATGACCCGAACACCTCCCACCAGGCCCCATCTCCAACACTGGGGATAACATTTCAACTAAGATTTGGAAAGAACACACATCCAAACCACATCAGTATCCTTTGAAAGAGGAAATGGTAATTTCTCTATCAGAATATATCACATTTAAAGCCATATTTGAACAGACACCATTCTTCCCTATATACAATATATCATTATTCTCCCGGGAGACAGGATATATTTGATGTAATCATTTGTATTTTACAGTTAAGTAAACTGAGTTACAGAGAAGGTAGAGAACTTTTTAAGTGGCAGAAAAACTATATAAATTTGGAGGAGAACACGTAGCTTCTCTTTAGTTAGAAATGATTTTTGCTGTTTGGGGTGACCTGCTGTTTCTAAGAATGAGTATGGAAACTTAGGGGCTGAAGAGAAAGAGGCGCATGACCCCAGTTTCCCGGTAAACTTATTCTGGTATCTAGACTATAATTTTATAACCCTAGAAAGAATGGGTATTTAATATTTTATTTTAGAAATAAACCGTGATTGAATTTACTTTTTCTTCCTTTCTTAAGGTTCCATATTATAATAGATGTCACCAGCCCAAGAAGCAGAGACTGTGTGGCCATCCTTAATGGGATGATCTTCTCAAAGGACTGCAAAGAATTGAAGCGTTGTGTCTGTGAGAGGAGGGCAGGAATGGTGAAGCCAGAGAGCCTCCATGTCCCCCCTGAAACATTAGGCGAAGGTGACTGATTCGCCCTCTGCAACTACAAATAGCAGAGTGAGCCAGGCGATGCCAAAGCAAGGGCTACTTGAGACATTGGGAAATGGAACATAATCAGGAAAGACTATCTGTCTGACTAGTACAAAATGGGTTCTCGTGTTTCCTGTTCAGGGTCACCAGCATTTCTGAGCTTGGGTTTATGCACATATTTAACAGTCACAAGAAGTCTTATTTACATGCCACCAACCAACCTCAGAAACCCATAATGTCATCTGCCTTCTTGGCTTAGAGATAACTTTTAGCTTTCTTTCTTCTCAATGGCTAATATCACCTCCCTGTTTTCATGTCTTCCTTACACTTGGTGGAATGAGAAACTTTTTGAAGTAGAGGAAATACATTGAAGTAACATCCTTTTCTCTGACAGTCAAGTAGTCCATCAGAAATTGGCAGTCACTTCCCAGATTGTACCAGCAAATACACAAGGAATTCTTTTTGTTTGTTTCAGTTCATACTAGTCCCTTCCCAATCCATCAGTAAAGACCCCATCTGCCTTGTCCATGCCGTTTCCCAACAGGGATGTCACTTGATATGAGAATCTCAAATCTCAATGCCTTATAAACATTCCTTCCTGTGTCCATTAAGACTCTGATAATTGTCTCCCCTCCATAGGAATTTCTCCCAGGAAAGAAATATGTCCCCATCTCCGTTTCATATCAGAACTACCGTCCCCGATATTCCCTTCAGAGAGATTAAAGACCAGAAAAAAGTGAGCCTCTTCATCTGCACCTGTAATAGTTTCAGTTCCTATTTTCTTCCATTGACCCATATTTATACCTTTCAGGTACTGAAGATTTAATAATAATAAATGTAAATACTGTGAAGTGTGTGTGATTTTACAATGGACTTATGGTTGGTGGGAAAATTCAGCATGGAAATGCTTTTCAAAATATGATAGCAGTCATTATTTTGATTGTGCCTTACTGAAAGTTTTTGGGGAATTTACAAGAGTACTGATTACATGATTATCTGGAGAAAATAAGATGTCTTTGAAATACATGTTGGCTTCAAGAGAACAGTTTTAACGTTTTCCTAAAATGAAATCTTTTGAGGCGAGCTTATGGCATCAACACATGGTTGATGAGGAAGCTGAGTTGCATTAGTGCACATGATTTCCAGTCAGGTCATGGGAGATGAACAGAGACAGTGACATCTTTGTAGCTGCTCCTTTGTGAGGCACTTCTTTCTTGAGATGACTCCATGCACAAATATAACAGGGATCATTGGGAATGACACCATCACAGCCACCAAGTTTATTGGTTTACTGATAAATCAATTTTGAGGGTTTTATGCTAGAAAAGATAACATTATAAATCTTTGTTTTCCAACAGTGGAAACTGAGGTGCTTCAGTTTTGTTTTTCATAAACATCTATCTCATGGTAAAATGACGTATAGTAGCAATCATATGATAGAAAGAACACATTGGTGCTCATTTTCATAAACTTCATTTTGTTAGATTGTCACTTAGCAAAGACTATTGCAGATTCTTCCTTGAGAACTTTCCTTTCAATTTTCTGTTGATTTCCTTAAAATTTTCTTCAGGGTCGAGCAAGTTCTGTTGATATATTGTGTCATGCAAAGAAAACTGTATTTGTGCTTAGAAAATGAAGATTTTAGACCTCTTATTCTGATTTACTTATTAGGTAAGTCACTTTACTTCATGAAACCTATTTCACTGCATATGAAGTAGAAATAATTATAATTTCCTCATAATGTTACTGTTAGCTGAAATGAAGTAAATGTGAAATCAGTTTCATAATGTGAACTGCAATAAAAAACGTAAGGGAAGTCAAGAAAATATTTTTAAAGGATCTAGTGATTTATTTTTAAATATAGGGGCGCACACACACATGCATAAGCAATGTTAAAAAGAAAAAAACTTCAGCTCAATTAAATTTAAAAGAGTTTAATTGAGCAATGACGCATTCACAAATCAGGCAGCCTCCAGAGCCAGAGTAGACTCAGAGGCTCCAGTGCAGCCATGTGGTGGAAGAAGATTTATGGACAGAAAAAGGAAAACGTAGTAAAGAAAACGGAAGTGAGGTACAGAAAAAGCTGGATTGCTTACAGCTCGGAGTTTGCCTTATTTGAACACAATTCAAACAGTTGGCTACATTTGATTGGCCAAAGCACAGTGATTGGCACAAGTGTAGACTAGGGTCTGTTTACCCCTCAACTTGTTATAGTTGACATTATGTACAGAGAATCCTTTAGGCTAAACTTAAAATACGTAAAAAGGCAGCGTTAGGCTAAACTTGATTTATTAATAACAACAAACTTCTTTGGAAATTTGTATTTATGAACAAATTGTAGAAGGGCACCTACTTTGGGGAGCTAAGCATTTTATTACCAAATATTTTTGACGATGAGTGCAGATTTTCGATGAAAGTAGTTCATATAATAGGTACATAACAAGAAATGAGAAGTAAGCCTGCAGTTAAGCAATTGTTATGTAAGCCTTGTTGCTACAGAAAGAAAATATGACTGATAGGAGGAAGTCAAATGATTTTGTGGACTAAGCTGTAAAACAGAGACATGCACTCATTTAAGTTTTGACTCCTAGCATCCTATGTGGCTGCAGTCTAGCTCAGGGATGGATGACAAGCCACTCTTTAAGTGCCATTGATGTGGAGGGTCTAGCTGCCTAGAGTGAGTTTTGAATGGTATGTCATTCCAAGTCTGGGACTAAGGGATAGTGTCACTTTAGATTGTGAGGAGGAAAAAATAGCATACATTTGACATACTTCAGCTCCTTCCTGAGTTTATTCTTCATGTTTCCCCTTAATCCCTTCGTCTTTATAGCAAAACTCACAATATTGATCACAATGTGAACAAACATTTCAAAACAACAGAAAAAGTGTATAGCATAGCATTCTCACTACACACTTTAGAAAAGTGATATTAAGAATAGGAAATAATGATAAAGTGAATTTTAAAATCTGATTTGCTAAGAACAATATCCAGTTGAGAATCAGAGAGGGGCACTGTATGAACTGGTTTTTCTGGATGAGGAGACTTTTTTCTTTCTAGGTTCTTGTTTATGTAATTCTGAAGAAATTGCAGGAACAGTCAAACGAGGAGCCCAGCCTTTCCTGGTAGAGCTGAGATCCCCGGTACACAATAAGCTCTTTCTTTTCCTGAGGATATTGAACCAGCTTTCAGGGTTTATCAACAGGAAACAGGTCATGAGCCCTGTAACAGCAGGAAGTGTGAGAAGAGTAATGGGGAGCTTTTATTTTGAGGATACAAACACATTATGAACAAGGTAGAAAAGTCTAGTAGGTTAGCAGGTTGTCTCCGGGCCAGCTTTAATATTTGGGAGTCAACTCCTCTGTAGAGAGATTCTTACAGTATTTGAAGATTACAAACAAATCAGGATCCTCTGATTTAAAGTCTGCGTGACTTTTGTACACGCTTCATTATATGAATAGATTTTTAGGCTCGAATAGTATCTACTATTATTCTACCAATATTATTATTATGATGTATACTTTTTATACATTTAATGTACTTTAACCAAACAGGTAACAAAAGCTCTTCACATTTGCAGGATAGTTTTATTTTTAGTTTTCTTTTCGTTTGTTTAAGACTAACTTAGAACTCAATGAAAGAGATCTAAGATGCCCAATTCATTGTTGGTGGGACTAGGATATAAGACTGGCATACTCAGTGTTGTATCTGAAAAGCCTTGGTATCCTGGACCAAAAGCAACCTGCAGAGAAGAATCACCCAACTATAGCATCTGTGCGGAAAGTAGCATCGCTGCTGAGGAGATTTGTAGGAGCTGAAGTCAGCTGCGCTGTAGATAAATTCTAATTTGAAAATACTGCATCATACACTACGGGATGACATCAGCTGAAGGATGTTTGCCTTTTGCTTTATTGTACTTCTTAAACAATGATTATAAATGCTTCGTATCCTTTCTCTAAACATAGTTCCATGACAATACTTTGAAGAATCTTTAAGGCAAACAGTCTTTGCTAGTAAATTCCGCTATTGTTTCTCCTTTATTCCAGGTTATTACATTCAGCTGCCAGCTGTCAGCTGTAAAAATCAAACACAGGAGACAATATATGCTGTGTTTTCTCTGCTATTCTCCTTTTTCAGGTTCCGCAGAAAATTAGAGAAAAATCTCTTTTACTTAAACTCCCACATTTAAACTCTAGGTCAAGGGTAAATAAACAAAAACATGCTCTTCTCATCCTTACACAACCTTACCCATTGTAAAAGGACATTTAGGTAAGAGGATATTTAGTTTCATTTAAATGATTTCCAGTGACTCAGAGAATTAGGTTTTTTTTTTACTTTATATATTTAAGTGATGCCTTTATGCTTAGGAAGAAAAGATGATAATCTAATGAATCTCAGCTCCTCTTTATGAGAAATGAAGAATTAAATAAAATTATACTGAATTAAGCAAATATTTATTGAGAACCTACTATGTGGTACGGCGTTCTTGCAGGGACGTAAGTGGTAACAAGTAATATAATAATAATTAAAGAATCTGTTCTTTCTGTAGATCACAAGGTTCTTTGCTATTAATGGTCTCTAGGGAATAAGATAGTCCATGCTTCAGGGAGTCTACAGACTTAGGGCAGAGAATGTCTATAGATTTATTTGAGGAGAATCCATTAACTTTAAAGCAGATATTCTCTCCAGAGAGTTGCTGACATTTTACACATAAACTTTAACTTCTGAATATCCCTCCAACAGGAGCAAAAAAAGGGATCATTTTTGCCTGGGATGCACAAATAAAGGTTGATGTGTAGAGATGATTGGTGATGTAGTCCAGAGAACAAAACCAAGCACTGATAGAGTGTTCAACTCTGTGCAAGACTATTCTCAGCACTGACATATATTTACAGTCTAATCCTCACACAATATTTTGGAGTAAGTTCTGCTGTTATTTTACAATGAGGCAATCGAGGCACTGAAAGACGTAATCAAAAGTGTTGGCGTGTTAACCCTGAGGGACCAGACCATGAGCCCTTTGGTTTGCGAATGCCAGGCATGGTCATTGAGAGGAAAGAGGGAATTCACAGAATTCTCTGGAGAACATTCTGATCCTGGCATCCTGACTATTCCTTCTGCTTATGTCAACTTCTACTAGTTCATCTTTCTAGAAGAAATCAAATCTTAAAAAGTACATTGTCTTACAGGCTGCAGATAGAAGTCTGCCTTTCTTCCAGTTTGGAAATTCGTATCTCTGTTCTTCTATCAGTCTGATAACATAATGCCTGAAAGCCTAGAAAATGCATAGAAAGATCTCACAGACAGTGAGTTTTAAAGGCCAAATTTATTTATTTATTTTAAAAATATTAGTCAGCTGTAACTACATCACCTCCCCCAAAAACATAGATGCGTACCTTGTGTGAAAGTTACAGTCATTCCGGGCTTTAAACAATAAAAATTATTTCCTTGCGTTTGTTCTTAACTCTTCAGGGTTTTGTCTTCTGTAGCTCTAAATAAGTTTTACTCTTGCAATGTGAACAGCATCAAATGAAATCTGGACAGTGCGGAAGAATATTCCCAAGTGTATTATTGAGTCCCAGGTTGCTAATTTCATGGCCCACATTTTGGTTTACTGTTCTGTTTTTTTGGGGGGGGTGGGGGTGGGTTTTCCAATGGCATGTTCCAAATAACAGTGTAATAGAACACTTTGAACACAATTTCTTTCAGACAGAGGATCTCAACGCATACTTCTCACAGATAAAATACTTCCAAGTGCTGCAGTTAGATGAAAGAAGGGAATTGCTTTTCATGTATCCACAGACTTGGTTAGCTGACTGGGATCTCTCTACTGGCAACCTGGAAAAGCAAGTCAACATTTCTGAGGTTAGATTTGGGAGTTTCAGAAATGCTCCTGAGGGTAACTAATGAGAGGTGTGTAGCTGCTTGTTTTGTTTTGTATTAACACAGCAACTTCCTGTGGTGGTTTCATCCTCCTTCTTCAGTAACTGCTTCTTTCTCTCAATAAAGAATGTTAATATAATTTGAACAAAAACAGCATGTAAAGAAAAAGAAAACATAGATACCCAAAGACAGTCCCTAAATTAGAATCTCTTTGCTGACTCTTAATTTTCAAAATATGAAGGCACCTGGTTCTGCTTCTCCATCTCCCCACTGCCATCTGAAAAGCTTAATGTGGAAATGAATAGTTATTCTCTAAACATTAAGCGATACAAAAGAAACACACTTGATAATTATATTATTCATCAGACACTCAAATTGTGAGGTGAATTTTCTGTAAGATAATAGAAGCAGGGCTGGGAAGGAGAGAGACTTAGAAGGCATGAAGCTACTCTTAATTTTGTTAGCTTTAATCCCAATTAGCCGCCTGTAACATTATCATGCTGCTTGTCCCTTGGAGAAAATTCATGGTACAAGGTAAAATGAACTTTTGAATTCCCTCATGTTTCTAACTTTTCTTGTAGCATTTCACTCAGAGACTTACAGGCCAGGAGAAGGAGAGGAGCCATCTTGCCAAAGCCAGCGTCCGCTGTGTCCATCCTGAGACAACCCCACCCAGTAATCATAGCTTCCTTTAATCTTTCTCAAACTGCCAGTGATAAAATCCTATAAGAGACAAAAATTGAACTGTGAAATGAGAAAAACAAACAAACAAAACTCTAGTGAAATATAAAGTGTGACATTTTGCCTAGCTAGAAATTAATGGGAACTTGAAATCTGGAAAAGGAGAGAAGGGAGTATTATAAAAAAGTGCAGATACATTTTTTAGACTATTTTCTATTGCTGTATGGACCCATGTGGTGTTAAAAACTATGAAAAAAATAGGCAACTGGGATTTTAAAAGTTTCAACATATTCAGAGCCTGGCAGGTAGTATACGTCAAAAAAAGAAAGTGTTATACTGAACCTTCGTTATCAAAAATAAAAATATTCTTGACATCATAGACCACATAGAATAGTCTTTCTCAGTATACGTCGATGTAGAAAAATAGTTCATGAGATTCCAGGAGCAACTTAACTATGAGCACGTTCGGTTAGAAGAAGCATTTCTAATTTGTGTCATCAAATTTGCACATAAAATAACTTTTTGCACCTACAACTGTAATAATTTACTTCAAATGTTCTTGGTTTACTGCATATCCTTAACAAATTATTTTCTCATGATTTTTGTTGAAATGAACTTCATCTAATTACTGAATATAGCAGGTATACATTTTTTATAAGGCCAAAAATGTGCAATTTTGCATTCTATTTCATATATTTGTGGGTAGAATGAATTCAAGGCAACATCTTATTGTTCACTTGTTTTATTTTATTATTATTATTTTTTTGAGATGGAGTTTTGCTTTTGTTGCCCAAGCTGGAGTGCAATGGCTGAATCTCGGCTCATTGCAAACCTCCACCTCCTGGGTTCAAGTAATTCTCCTGCCTTAGCCTCCCACGTAGCTGGAATTACAGGCTCCCACCACCATCCCCGCCTAATTTTTGTATTTTTAGTAGAGACAGGGTTTCACCATGTTGGCCAGGCTGGCCTTGAACTCAGGTGATCCACCCACCTTGGCCTCCCAAAATGCTGGGATTACAGGTGTGAGCCACCCCGCCCAGCCTATTCACTTGTTAAGATATTGGTAAACTAGGTTTTATGCTAATTAAACATTTCATTTAGCAGATACTTATTTTTCAAGACCTATTTATTTCATGGCACCACTTCAGTTTTTATACTTCTGTTTTTTCTTGATAATTACAAGATTATTATAGGTTACTATATTTGCCTACAGCATTGAAAATAATACGTTTAAAACATATCTGCAACTATAATATATGTATATCTTGAAGTGGATTATCATGCTACGAAATAGTATTCTCTTTATTCCCTCCTCTTTTTAATTAACCAAGGACATAGAACAAACATATTCTTCTCGATTTCAGATAACCATCCTGTTTTTATGTTTTCCCATTAAAAAGAAAACAAAAAATACGGATTCCAACTTTGTTTCTTTTAAACCTTTATTTTTACAATTATACTGCTGTTATAGAATATTAAGGAATTTTGTCTTATGAGAATGAGGGATTTCTTTTAATAAGTAAAATGATATTTTCAGAATAACATGAGACCACAAAACAGTGTTTACCATTTCTTCTTTGCTCTCTATTTGTAGCAGCGTGGAACCTTCCTTTAAACAATTCTCTTGACTGGTGTGCCAAATGCTCCAAATTTCAGAGACATAGTAACAACTTTCTCTGTTCTGAATCCAGTTGTTTGGACAAGGACTGCTGTTATGGGCTTTGAATATAAACATTTTACTTTAGTATCTTATTGTAAAATATTAACAACATATATCCCTCCAAAAAGCCCTTGCCTCACCCTCAGTGAGGCTGAATCTCATAACGTAATGGTTCACATGATGTAGCACTTACCAATTTCAGTTTCTCTGAGGCTCAATATAGTAAGATTCATGTAATAATTTCTATCTGCAATGGGCCTTTAACTTAAATATGAAATTAATTTTGGGATATATTTAACTAAATTTTTTCTCTTCTATAATAATCTGATTATTCCGGTTTTATCAATCTTTCCTTTCTTTGAATTCACATCGTTTATTGTCTTCACTTGTTTGCTTATTGTTTCATGTCTGTTAGTCTTACTGCCCCAATTTAGCCAGAAATGTACTGGACCATTGGATGGATTGAATAATAAGCCCTGAATTTATGTTTAAATTCTGAGAGCTAAACAAGGAAATATTTTATAGATAATGGAGAGAACAAGTAGTCTGCCTTAAGGAGTGATTTGAAAACATGCAGGTGAGGAAAATTGGAGAAGAACATAAATGAACAATATGCTTAGTTTAGGACTCTGATACAACTAAGAAGTAAGCCTTAATGTTTAATCAGTTTTATGGAACCTGTTTTAAGATGGAATATAGTCACAAAAGAAGGATGGTCAAATGTGTAAAAGGGGAACCAAAGACCAAGAATTTGACCAAGTGTTTCTGGCACAGGTTTATAGAAGGAAAGACACTGAAACTTCCACAACTCTGGTTTCTAGACAGTCCCTGTATTTAGGCCAAGAAATAATTCATCAGTAGCTTCCATGGGCCAGATGTTAAGTTGTTTAAAGCTCTTCAATATCTTTTGTTTGGAATCCCTGCCAACCAATATCCTGAACATTGTTAGATAGTATAAATAGTGTAGACAATGGTATTGTTGGCGTTGAAGAACATGTTGGACTTGTACGTCTCCAAAATGGATATTGTTATTCTATTCAAGGTTGATGGCTCAGAGGTGGGCCTCACCCGAGTTTGCAATGGCCTGCTGCATAGAGAAACATGGTTGGGCACACAGTGATCCTTCAAACACTCGACTAAATTTTAATCAGAAGGAACTATGGTTGATGTTTGACTTCTCTCATTGGCAATTACGTAAATGGTATCCAGTCTAGGAAAGTTAATTCTCTAAACTATATGTACAAGCATTATGAAATGCCAAGCATAGAATACATGACAAACTATACGACAGGTAGAAATAGACTCTGCATTAGGTTTAAAATGCTTGTAAAGCATATAAAAGATTAAACTGGAGTAACTTCATAGAATTTTTAAAAAGAGCTAGGTCCTGCATCGTAAAAGAATTTTGTGGTAAATACTCTCATTTTCAAAATGAATTTTTTTGCTCAAAGCTATCTAAACTTGAATCTAAAACAATATCTAAACTAAATATATTGGGAAATTTGGAGCTAGAATTAAAACATCCTTACAAATTTGAATGGCTGGATAAAACGATTTTTTTTTGTGCATGTATTTTTTTAATCTGACCTACTAATTGCACACACACCTCTTTGGCATTTGACTGTACATTTCCTTTAGTTGCATTCTTTTGGATCCCTAGTGTTTCCACGTAGTATTGGATGTTATAAATAAGATTGAACTGAAGAGTGACCAAAATTATGTCACTCTTATTATAAAATCCTAACAGTTTTGCAGAGAACAAAATGTGTGTCACTGTTTCTTTTGAGGTATTGGTGTATATATTTAGATGTATACAGTGGAAACTGATTTTTATCCATTACCTGAACTTAATGAGTTTTGCATGAAGGCTTGGCAATATTTCATCTGAAGGGCACAGCTTCTCTTCCATTCTGTAAAGTTTAGCAGTGCCCTCTCTTGTTGGATGAGTTTTTCTTGCTGCTGCATCGCAATGGTGGACACCTGCAACACTTCACATGACAGCAATCATTCCTAATAAAATCCTGACATTTTATAGCAAAATAATCCTTCAACACAGACTAAAGACAAGTACAAATTACTATTATTTTTGAGACTTGAATTTGTATTATTTTAGGTTTTTGCTTAAAATTTACATCGTACAAGAATCAAACACTACAAAGGACGTGGAACAAAATGTCTCTTTGCACCCATTTTTAATTTGCTTGATTTTACTACCCCCAAACAACCAGATTTACCAATTTATATTTTATTATTTGGGAGCTTTTGAATATTACACATAAGATAAAACAAAAAGAAACTTTACAAATGAAGGCAAATGAATATAAAACTCGCTCTCTCCCCTTAACACAAATGGTAACAATATATTTACATGGTTTTGCACCTTTTGTTTTATCATTAACATGCATATTTGAACTCAGTTCCATATCAGTACATAGACATGCAAAATTTAGTTCAATAGCACAACCAGGATATTGACATTGATACAATCAAGATACTCGGCTCCTCCACTACCATCAGGATCTGTCCTTGCCCTTTTATAAGTACACCCACTTCCCTCTTGCCTTCACCCCTTGTTCACTCCTGGCAATCACTAATTTGTGTTCCTTTTCTATTTTATCACATAAATGACATATAAATGCTATCTTACAGTATGTAACCTTTTGCTATTTGCTTCGTTCACTCAGAATAATCCTCTGGAGACTCATGCAGATTGTTGTTTAAATAAATAGTTCACCTATTTTGTATTGTTGAGTAGAATTCCATGATATGAATTACCACTACTAGTTTAACTGTTCATCCACTGAAGGACATCCAGGTAGTTTTCAGGTTTTAGTCATTACAAATAGAGCTACTATAAGCACTCATGTACAGGTTTTTGTGTGAACATAAATTTTCATTTCTATGAGGTATACGCTCAAGAGTGCAATTGTTGTGTTTTAAGGAAGTGTGAAGTTTAGATTTTTAAGAAACTGCTACGCTATTTTCCAGAGTGGCTACAGCATATTACATTTCCACCAGGAATGAGTGAGTGATCCGCTTTCTCTGCAGCTTGACAAGCATTTGATGTTGTCACTTATTGTTATTTTAGCCATTCTGATTATGTATGTAGTAATATCTCACTGTAGTTTTAATTTGCATTTCCTTAATGGCTAATGACATTGAACATCTTTTCTTGTGCTTATTTGACATCTGTATATTCTCTCTGGTGAAATGTCTTTTCATGTCTTTTTGCCATTTTCTCGTTGGATGGTCTAGTTTTTTACTAACTAGAGAGTTCTTTGTACATTCTAGGTTCTAATCCTTTGTCAGATATTGATTTACAACTATTTATTCCCAGTCTGTAACTTGGCTTTTATTTACTTATTTATTTTTGTAGAGATGGGGTCTCACCTTCTTGCTCAGGATGGTCTTGAACTCCTGGGCTCAAGGAATCCCAAAGTGCTGGGATTATAGGCATGAGCCACCACACCTGGCCTGTAACATGTCTTTTTACCCTCTTCCTAGTGTCTTTTGCAGAGTATGTATGTTTTATTTTGATGAGGTCCATCCAGCTTACCAGCTTTTCCTTTCATTAATCATTTTTTAATGTAAGTCTAAGAATTATTTGCCTACCTTTAGATTCTGAAGATTTTGTCCTATGTTTTCTGAAAGTTTTACAGTTTTATGCTCTACTTTTAAGACTGTGGTCTATTTTGAGTTAACTTTTAATTTTTGTGTAAGGTTGAAGACTTAGGCTTATTTTCTTTTTCTTTTTTTCTTTCCTATGGATGTCTAATTTCTCCAGCACCATTTGTTGAAAAGGCTATCCTCCTTCTTTCAATTGATTTGCACTGCTGACAAAATCATTTGGGTATATTTGTATGAGTCTGTTTCTGGATTCTTTATTGTATTTTATATCTGTCTTTTTGTCAACTAATACACCTAGCTTTAATTCATACAGGTTTTGAAATCAGGTAAATTGATTCTACTCAGTTATATAATTGGTTTAAAATAAGTTTATGATATGTTAATCATTATTAGATTGTGGTTATTGAATAGACATATTGTATAGAGAGAATGGCATCAAGAAAAATTAATTAGTGAATTAAAAAACAAATAAAAACACCTATGCGTGTCAGCCAGACCTTTAGGATTAAAAATCCTCTTTTAGAGAGAAATAGAACAACAAAAGAGGAGAACAAATGGGCAAATCTGTAAAATTATTTTCATATTTTTAACCACAAAACGGAGGTAACCACGATCACACACAAAAATCATCTGACCAAGACAGGCTGGGCGTGGTGGCTCTCGCCTGTACTCCCAGCACTTTGGGAGGCTGAGGGGGGTGGCTCACTTGAGGTCAGGAGTTCGAGACCACCATGGCCAACATGGCAAAGCCTCGTCTCTACTAAGAATACAAAAATTAGCTGGGTGTGGTGGTGTGCGCATGTAATCCCAGCTACTCAGGAAGCTGAGACAGGAGAGGCACTTGAACCCAGAAGGCAGAGGTTGCAGTGAGGTGAGATCATAACCCTGCACTCTGCACTCCACACTCCGGCCTGGGCAACAGAGCAAGAAAAGAAAAAGAAAACATTTACATATCTACATATTCTGATCTGTTTTACTTATCAACATTGCTGCTGAGAAGAAAATGCCGGAAATCAAAAGCCATGGACTAGAGAAAGCAGATGTTTATGCCCTGTCCATTGGTGGATAGTTAACAAAAACCCAGGCTGTCAGCTGCTTGGATCTTTTTCTCTCTTTTTAGCAAAATGATGGATCTAACCAGAGTCAAGTGTAGAACAGTGATGCTCTGATTTTTATCCTATTAATAATCTGGCATGTTTAGACATTGAAAAATAATAATTTTCTTCTTAGATTCAAGATATAATTCTAAAATTTTATATTTAGATACCTTTTTAGATTAGCTATATCATAGAAGCTGTTGTTTATTACTGTCTGAACAGCTTATACTATATGAAACTGTAATAAAACTGGAGAAAGGGAAATGAGACTTCTCTTCAGAGTTTTACCCTAAATGGGAAGCAAAATATAGCACCTTTATTGGGGTTGAAGTTGTAATAAATCTGCAATGAGGAATAAAGACAAAACAATATAATTACCTGGGGAAAAAAAACAAAATACTTTTAACGTCCCCCAAATAAAATTATTTGTTATATGATATCATACATTATACCTAATTGATGAATTAAGAAAATGAACAGTAAAAACAAATTAAAAAGCTGATTTGTTAGAAAATATTTTGAACTATAGATTTTTTAATACAAAAATTAATGGCATAAATAATGTGGTAGAAAAATTAGAAAATGTGAAATAGTAGGAAGAAAATTAAAGTTAAGTCTACTTACTTTGAAAACTACCACTCAAATAATGGCCATTAGTATTTGGTTTATATCTATTGAAACTCTTTTCTATGTATGTATATAGAAAAGTATTTTATATACAACCTTTAGAAAACCATATTTTTATATAAATGTCTTTTTAGAAATCTGCTTCTTTCGTGAGAAAATATTGCATAACCATATTCCCAAAACAATAACAATGGTTCTAGAAGAATTCTTTAAATAATGGCATTGTGTTCTTTTATATAAATATGACATAATTAATTTTACCAGTCCTTCTATTGTTAGGTACTGGCCTTTAGTAATATATATGAGCAATTTGTAATTAGCACTTTCATTATGTTCATGTTATGATACTTTTAAATAAAAGGTTATAGTTTTCATTTACTACTTTTTGTCAGACACATGGTCCTATTTAAAAAATATATATGTATATAATTTAAATATGTTTTCATATTTGTCTTGCAATGCAAGTTTTCATAAAGAAAATTGGATGTAACATTTTAATTTAAAATGGAACATAATCAAAATGGAATATTTATTAAAAAATAAACATGACTTTTGTAACTCAAAGCCTACTGGCTATAACATAATCTGTAACTAGCTGGGACAAGTAATTAGTTATTGAACAGAATGTTTCACATGAAGAAGCTGCTTATTGCTTAACACAACAGTTTTATTATGGTAACTGGTTTTATTTTTTTAAAGCCTTAAGTGTTAAAAATGTATAAGAAGACCTAGGCAAATTATAAATTTAAAAACAACAACAATAAAAATTAATAGTCACTAGAACAAAAGCTAAAGGAAAATATACTTTACGCCTGTACAGTGATATTTAAGTTTTGTAAGTATATATTTTTAGCTAGTAAGACAAAATTAGAAAAGCAAAAACTTTTATTTGTAAGAATTTTCTAGAAATTACTGGAAGTCTTAAGCACATGGTTTTCTAGCTATGTTTCTTTTATCCTCATTAAAGTAACATTTTCTTCATACAATTTGTGTTTGGGGAGTTAACATTTTTTAAATATATACTACATTCATAGGATTAAAACATTTTTAAAAATCCAAAAAGTAAACATTGAAATATCTTTTTCTCCTCATCGTCACTATTTATCTCACTCCTCTTGCCCTCACTTTTAGTATTTCTTATATAACCTTCCATTGTTTGTTTAAATTCAAGAAAATGTTCATTCTTAATCAAATTGTAACATAGCATATACATTTAAAAAATAATTTCAGCTTTTATTTAGATTCAGGGGGTACATGTGCAGGTTTGTTACTCAGGTACATGATGCTGATGTTTGGGGTACAATTGATCTCATCAGCCAGGTTTTAAATGCTGCTTTTTTGCACTTTACATACAGAAGTGTTTCTTCTTTCTTTTGTTGTTCTTGCTTCAAGGTATTCTATTGTATAGATGATGTACCATTATTTATTAACATGGTCTCTTATCAATGTGGTGGGTATTTGAGGCTTTTCCCCTATTGTTAAATTGCAGGTTTATCTATAGGAACAATTTCCAAAAGTAGTACTGCTGGGTCATAATTAATACAGTTTAAAATAATTCATATCTTAGGAACATGATTTATAGGTTTCATATAAAGAGATTTCGTTTACTAGATAGAGAAGACACTTAGGTATACACTGAACAGCAAATCTTTTGACAACATGGAAAATGTAGAGTGTATCTTTTTTTTTTTTTTTTTTTTTTTTTGAGACAGAGTCTCACTCTGTCACCCAGGCTGGAGTGCAGTGGTACAATCTTGGCTCACTGCAACCTCCACCTCCCTGGTTCAAGCAATTCCCCTTCCTCAGCCTCCGGAGTAGCTAGGATTACAGGCGCACTCCACCACTCCTGGCTAATTTTTTTGCATTTTTAGTAGAGATGATGTTTCACCATGTTGGCCAGACTGGTCTTGAACTCCTGACCTCAGGCAATCCGCCCACCTCGGCCTCCCAAAATGCTGGGATTACAGGCACGAGCCACCACGCCTGGCCTAAAGTGTACTTTTATAATCATCCTTATTATGTAGTATATGATTTTTGTCTATATAGTAGACAAAATATTTGGCAATTGGAGACTATAGATTTATGTTTATATAAAAACCAAATTATATATCCCATTCACTTGACAACAGTGCTTCAAGATGTTGCATCTTCAGTTAATTTTGTTTGTAATTGGAAATGATTTTATGTGTTAAGTTTTAAAATCTTATTACCCCAAATCATTATCATTTGTAAAATAACATTGAAATTCATTATATAGAATTAACATTTAAAGAATATTTTTTGATATTTGCAGCACAAGTTAAATATGGATTCTTATATTGTAGAGTTACAATGAAGTTTGGCAATGTGTCATTTAAAGTCCTCAATTTTTACAGAAGAAGGTGGATTATTAGATGTTAATTGACTGAACTGGTCTTTTAAATATAAATTGTTTCCACAGGTATTTAATATGTGTGCTTCTTAAAAAGCGAACTCACGTTTGCCTAAAATATGTATTTTTTAATAAGACCCAAAGAGAGTAGATAGAGAAAAAGAAAGTTGTCTTGAAGTTCTAACATTTCTGTTAAGCTGTGAAACTTTATTTGAGGAGACAGACGAAGTAACAATTACTGATTAAGCTCTTGGCAATTCTTAAAACGTTCCTCTAAAAACCAGCAGAAAATGAAGCTCATGACATTACCTAAGCAAGATCAAACTTCCTATACTTCGTGAATGCGAATCTGAACCTTTCCCTTCCTTATTCTCAGAGTTCATAATTCTTCCTCTCCAGCTGATGTCTTTTAGATAGAGATATGATTTGCAAAGGCATATAAGAAAGAAACATCTACATTTTTCTTAGTGCTAGCATGAGTGATGTTAGAGGTTCATTGTTCTTTTTCTGGAATCTGAAGCTCTGTAATTATTATATTTTATAAAAATTTCACTTGCCAAACATAAAAGTATGTCTTCTATTTGGACTAAAAAGCAATGTGGTTAAATGTGGTCAAACGAAGCTCTCAGGTTTGCATTAAACATTTTAAATTGAAACTTGCCTAATATAAATAATCTTTAAAAGTCAAATTTAATTTAAATGTATATTAGAAACAGAAAAGCAGAATGTGAAATCTTTCAAATTGCATGCTTTAGCATGTTAACATGACTCACAAATTGAATCAGAATATGTTATTATTTTCATTGTTTCTCCCAGAGACCTATAGCACATGATTTGAGTTAAAAAACATGCAATAGATCATTGAAAGTTATCAGTGGCATCCAAGTGCTCAGAGAGTTCTATCAAATGATTGAAATTTGAGGCCATTATTTTATATCATTTATGTGCATTCACATATGAATTGATTTTCCATCCATTTATAAATTATGAAGTTTTATATATAATGATATACATATTTTGAAAATATCTTTTAGTACTTACACTTGACGCCCAAGAAAATGGATGCTGTTAATAATCCCATGCAGAAAACACATGAAATCACCATCACAAGACAGCATGCTCCTAACCACGGAATAGGAAAAATGATACCGAGTTAGAGAAAGCAGATAAAAAAGACGGGGCAAGGATAGATTGAGATGGAGTAAAAGAAGGAATTAACATTGGCATTTCTACTGAGAGTTGTTGGGGCCTGGGATGTGTAAAAGAAAAGGAAAAAGAGAACCTTTGCTCAAATGCACTGAAATACAACTCATAACTTGGAATATATGTGATATGGATACTGCCAAATTAAGTAGATTTAATAGTATACTTCTGTTATCCTTATCTTTGATGTCACACCTTACAAACTAATTATATGTATTCTTTTTCAACAATCTTTTAGAGATTCCCCCAAGCCAAATGCTGGCTTTATGTTTTGAGATAAAAAATGCTGTCTCACATCTCCCCATCTCTTCAGTTTTACTTGAACATGATTAAAGAAAAGAAAGATACACATTTTAAATATATACTTTTAAATATACATTTTTTGGAAGACGAACAAGTTTTCCAAGGTAATTTTACAACCCTGCAGAGAGGAAAAAAAAAAGGAATATGTGATTTTTTGTATTCAAAACACTAATCAGAGAAAAATAGTTAAAATTTATCTTTGAATATTGTGATAGGCAGAGAAATGCCCCTGCCTAACATGCCAGTGTCATAATTCCTGGGACTTGTGAGTTACCTTATGTGGAAAAGGGACTTTGAAGATGTCATTAAGTTAAGGATTTGGGATGGGAAGATTAGCCTGAATTATCTGGATCCCTTTTAAATGAGAGGTAGGATATTGGAGGGACAGAGCATGGCATGATAATGGAGGCTGAGAAACATTTAAAGAGGTTATGTTGTTGGCTTTCAAGACAGAAAAAGGGTCCATGAGCCAAGGAAAGCAATAAATCCAGCTCTAGAAACCAGAAAAGACAAGGGATAGAGTCTTCCACTCGATCCCTGCCAACACCTTGGTTTCAGCCCATTGAAATCTATTTCAACTTGTGACATCTAGAGCCCTAAGATAATAAATTTACGTTCTATTAATCCCCTAAGTCTGTGTGATTGGTTACACCAGCAGACAGGAATTAATATAGATATTAAATGATACAGACAGAACTAATCACTATAGCCAACAACTCTAGGCCAATGAGATCTTGCCAGTTTTTCAACCTATGTTTTCTCTTTTTTATTTCTTAGTATTTATCAGATAATTTGCAGAATGTTTTAATAGGAGTTCAATTAATTAAAGTTGTATTTTTTCACGTATTTCCCAAATCTAGGTATTCCTTTTCTTTTCTAGAGAGGCAGAGGAAAAAATAGTTCCGCACATTTATCAAGTTTATTGCTCTATTTTTCACCTTTACTTAATCCTTCTCCACTTCATTAGCATTTCACGGACATTACAGTACCCTTAGGTAGATTATCTCAGATTAGAATAAACATCTTGGCCTCATGATAGAGCAGAAAAAAAAAAACATGAATTCTAAAGTCTCACACAAAATAGTTAGAACTGGTTACCTGAACATTTGTTGGAAGACAGACATTTCTGGTAAGTGTCTGGTGCTGGGCTATCCCACTGAAGAGAGGTGTATATTTCTTCCTCGTGCATGTCTAAGGTGCTTTGATAGGAAAGCAGTCCACACAGGAGGCTGGAACAAGTAACTCCTCTTGCGGTTTGGAGCAGGTTGGTGTAAGAACTGAAATTGGTTATATTTTCACAGTAGTGGGAAAATATGTTTGTGTTTAAGGAGTAGAATAGATGCACCTTCATTCAGAAAGTGGAAGTTTATGAAGTCTAAGCCAAAACACAACTTGGTGAAAAAGGAAATGAGAGAGAACTGAATTTAGAATGGCCAATGATAGAACATTTTTTAATCCGGTTTCCAAAATGTAGCAGATGTTGAAGGTGATAGCAGTGAGTTCAGAAGAAAAAGATGTAAGTGCAAAGAACGCACTTGCATTTGGTATAGGAGATGAAGCATGGGGTGACCTAGATAGTGAAGATATAAAGATAACTCACATTGGGCAAACCACGGTGTAAAGGGTGGGAGATCACTGGGTAGCCTTAAACAACAAAGCTAGGAAGGGATTTCAACCTTAAAATAAATTTACATACTGTATATCTGTTAGTGTAATGCTACTTACTGTGATAAATAAACCTCAAAATATCAGTACTTAACACAATAAAAGTTTGTATCTTACATAATATTTTAGCTCCAGGAATCCTCGTTAGTGATAGCATTCCTCCAAATGAGACTTGGGATTCTTTCGTCTTGGGAGACATTGGAGCCCTTGACTTCTATCCACTGGAAAAGAAAAGAGAAGGTGATGAATCCACACCTGCTCTTGAAAGCTATAACCTAGAATAGCATGTCTCACATTCACATCCACCAAAGGCATGCCCACTTTTGGACATAAGGTTTGAGCTTGAAAAATGTATTTTTTGCCTGCACAGCAAGCTCTTGATGACCACTTCACTCTAGAAGGAAAGCATGAATTATTTAGCGTTTCTGCCACATCTTGCGACTATAGCATCAGAAATTTGAGACTTTAATCATCATTCATCATTTGACCACTTATCTTTATGGCCAAAGGTTATGTCTAAGTAATATAGTCTATGAGTCCCAATAATATGCAAAATTACACTGTTTACTTTTGTTTCAGTATCTCACTGGATTCATCAGTCTTCTCCCTAGCAATCAGGCCCCCAGAAGGAAACAAATGGCATACTCAAGGGGTAATCTAAGGGCATTTAATTAAAGGACTGTATATAAAGTTTCGGGCAGTGTTAAGGGAACCAAAAAGGGGTGTGACATATGCACTGGGAAGCTGTCAGGTCACCTGAAGAATTAAGTTGAAAATGTTTATTGGAACTGCATGACCTGCCTGACAAGAGCCCTGATCACCAGTGCCTTCTATTGGCTGAATTAACTAGAAGCCAGGGGCCAAGTTTGTTTGCCCTGATAATGTGTTCATTTGAGCTCAGCCTCTCAAAGCACAGGTTGGAACTGAGAGAATCCTCAGGGGCAATTGAAGAGAATATCCAGCAAATTTTATTTATTTAATTTATTTATTCTTTTTTTTTTTTTTTTAGTCAGAGTTTCACTCTTGTCGCCCAGGCTGGAATGCTGTGGCCCTATCTCGGCTCACTGCAACCTCTGCCTCCTGGGTTCGAGCAATTCTCCTGCCTCAGCTTCCCAAGTAGCTGGGATGACAGGCACCCGCCACCACGCCCGGCTAATTTTTGTATTTTTAGTAGAGACAGGGTTTCACTATGTTGGCCAGGCTGGTCTCAAACTCCTGACCTCAGGTGATCCGCCTGCCTCGGCCTCCCAAAGTGCTGGGATTATAGGCGTGAACCACCGTGCCTGGCCCCATTCTTCAATATTTTATATGATGCTCATGTGACCTGAGATTCGGATCTGAAAATTAATGTAACCTAATCCCACATAGCCTTAAAGTAGGATCACTTCTATCTTGAGGAGAAACAGAGGAAGAAATCATAAGCATACCAAATGTACATTGAGACTAATCTTAGGAACACAGTAACAGAAGCTTAAGTTGTCATTAATTTCCAATTGTTCTCAAATTTTATCAGCACTAAAAATCAGGCTCAGAAAGACTCCTTTTCCCCAAATATAGAACATTCCCTGATAAATTTCATTGTATGGAGCCATTGGCTTCTCCCAATGAAGGACTAATATGTTCCTTTTATTACTTTTGATGTTTTTAATCGTACCTTTACTTATTGTTAATTATATTCTGAGTACTATTTTCAAGAACTTATACGTGAATTATTTTGATTATTACCAATAGCTCAATGAAATAGGCACTATCATTAGTATAGAGTACAGGCATATCTTGTTTTATTGAGCTTTGCATTATTGCGCTTTGCAGATACTGCATTTTTTAAAAAGTGAAGATTTGCGGCAACTCTGTGTCAAGCAATCCTATCAGTGCCATTTTTTCGAACAACATATGGTTACTTTATGCCTCTGTTTCAGATATTGGTAATTCTCATAATATTTCAAAACTTTTCATTATTATTACCTGTTACGGTGTTCTTTGATGTTACTGTTATAATTGTTTGGGGGACCCACCATGAACTATATACCCATATAAGATGGTTAACTTAATTGATAAATATCAATAAATACTGTGTATGTTCTCACTGTTCCACCAACTGGCTGTTCCATCATCTCTGTACCTTTTCCTTGAGCCTCCTTATATTCCCTGAGACCTAACAATATTAAAAATAGGTCAATTAATAATGCTACAAAGGCCTGTAAGAGTTGAGGGAAAGAGTTGCATGTCTCTCACTTTAAATCAAAAGTTAAAAATGATTAAGTTTAGTGAGGAAGACATGTCAACAGCAAAGATAAACCAAAAGCTAGGCTTATTATGTAAAACAGCTAGCCAAGTTGTGAATGTAAAGGAAACATTCTAGAAGGAAATTAAAAGTGCTGCTCCAGTGAACATACAAGTAATAAGAAAGCAAGATAGCCTTATTGCTAATATGGAGAAAGTTTAGTGGTCTAGATAGAAGATCAAGCCAATTACAGCATTCTCTTAAGCCAAAGCCTAATTCAGAGCAAAGCCCTAACTCTTTTCAATTCTGTGATGAGTGAGAGAGGTGAGGAAGTTGTAGAAGAAAAATTGGAAGCTAGCAGAGGTTGGTCCATGAGGTTTAAGGAAAGAACCCATCTCTAACAAAAAAACGAAAGATGAAGCAGCAAATATTGATTTAGAAACTGGAGAATGTTATCCAGAAGATAAAGCTAAGATAATTGAAGGTTGCTACATTAAACAACAGATTTTTAGTGTAGATGAAACAGCTTTGTATTGGAAAGATGACATCTAGGACTTTTATAGCTGGAGAGGAAAAGTCAATGGCAGGCTTGAAAGCTTCAAAGGACAAGCTGACTCTATTGTTAGGGGCTAATGCAGCTGGTGACTTTAAGTTAAAGCCAATAGTCAATTATCATTTCAAAAGCCCTAGAGACCTTAAGAATTATCCTAAATATACCCTGCCTATTCCCTATAAGTAAAACAACAAAGTCTGGATGACAGCACATTTGTTTATAGCATTGTTTACTGAGCATTTTAAGCTCACTGTTGAGAACTACTGCTCAGAAAAAAAAAGCTTTTTTTTTTCTCAAAATATTACTGCTCATTGACAATGCCTCTATTCACTGTAGAGCTCCAATGAAGATGTACCAGGATATTAATGTTTTCATTCCTGCTAACACAGCCTCCATTTCTGCAACCAATGGATCAAGGAGTAATTTTGACTTTCAAGTCTTATTCTTTAAGAAATAAATTTCATAAGGCTATCACTGCCATGGATAGTGATTCTTCTGATATATCAGAGCAAAGTAAATTGAAAACCACCTGGAAAGGATTTACTATTCTAGATGTCATTGAGAAGATTTGTGATTCATGGAAGGAGTCAAAGTATCAACATTAACAGGCGCTTGGAAGAAGTTGACTCCAACCCCCATGGATGACTTTGAGAGGTTCAAGACTTCAGTGGCAGAAGTAACTGCAGATGTGCTAGAAATAGCAAGAGAACTAGAACTGGAAGTGGAGGCTGAAGATGTGGCTGAGTTGATGCAATCTCACGAGGAAACTTGAACAGATGAGGAGCTGCTTCCTATGGATGAGCAAATAAAATGGTTTCTTGAGACAAACATTACTCCTGGTGAACACGCTGTGAACATTGTTGAAATAAGAACAAAGGATTTCAAATACTGCATAAACTTAGTTTTTAAAGCAGTAGCAGGATTTGAGAGGATTGACTCCAATTTTGAAAGAAGTTTACTATGGGTAAAATGCTATTTAACATGATTTCATGCTACAGATAAAAATTTCATAAAAGGAAGAATGAATTGATGCCACAAACTTCACTGTTGTCTTTTTTTTTTTTTTTTTTTTTTTCGGAATCTCACTCTGTCACCAGACTGGAGTGTAGTGGCGTGATCTCGGCTCACTGCAACCTCTGCCTCCCAAGTAGCTGGGATTACATGTGTGCACCACCATGCCCAGCTAATTTTTGTATTTTTAGTAGAGACAGGATTTCACCATGTTGGCCAGGATGGTCTCCAACTCCTGACCTCGTGATCCACCCACCTCAGCCTCCCAAAGTGCTGGGATTACAGGGCGTGAGCCACTGCGCCCAGCCCACTGTTGTCTTATTTTAAAAATAGCCGAATCTGCATCTACCCCATCCTTCAGCAACCACCACTCTGATCAGTCAGCATCCATCAACGTCAAGGCACGACCCTCTACCAGCTAAAAGGTTTCCACTCATTAAAGACTCAGGTAATCGTTAGCATTTTTAGCAATACAGTATTGTATTTTTAAATTAAAGTATGTGCATTTGTAGACATAGTGCTGTTGTGTACTCAACAGGCAACAGTTTAGGGCAAATATAACTTGTATATGTATTAGGAAACCAAATAATTAGTGTGACTTACTTTATTGCAATAATTGCTTTATTGTGGTGGTCTGGAACTGAGTCTACAATACTTCTGAGGTATGCTTGTAACTTAGTTGTAATTTGAAACACAGAGGAGTCGAATTTTGCTAAGTTCACTTAGATAATATGTAGAAGATTAAGTATTTGGAATGAAGTGTTCTGATTTGTGCTACTAACATTTGTGTTATTTTGATTCCATGTGTAAGATGCTTTAGATACGAATACCAGGAAAAAAATCTTTGTAGGCACAGTTTGATTGGCTTGCATTTTTAAATTGTATTGTTGCCATGCACTAAAATACTATCCTTCTAAATTTATGTGTGCCATAGTGATGTATGAACATATGCTTTTCCATTTTTGGGAGACGAAACAAAAGCCAAAGTTATGGCTAATTTTTGGATAGTGTTCTGAATTATTAGTTCCTATTTGGTTTCTCTAAATAAACAGTTAAAAATAAGAAAATAATAACACATTCACTCCAAATCCAAGATCTCTAGACATTTGAAGTAGCAAGTAACATTTGAGGTGTTTCTGTTATTTTTCCTAAGCCCTCCAAATCTGCTTGTTTATTGATAGTCTAGAAAAAAGATAAAGATTCAAGTGTCTTTAAGTGTTGGTGCACAAAGCTTTAAGAGTAACACCCACTTATTGAGTATGTATTACATGCTTGGTATTCTGATCAGTACTTTATATAGTCATGTTAAATGAGGTTTACAATTACCTTATGAGCAAGGTCAAAATATTAAACCCATTTCATAGATGAGGAAATAGAGTTTTAAAGACACTAAATTACTTATCCAAAGCCATACAGAGAGTAAGTTCTGAAGTAGTGATATTTCTCTAACTGTATTAAAGACTACCTCTACAAGAATTATGTCATGGTGCTTGTAAAAACCCACGTCTCTGTGTGTCCTCAGCCTTCCCACTGAGTAACGTCAGCATTTGTGTTTGAACATCTCCATGTTTTAACCAACATCTCAGTTGAGATGCTTGAGAATCATGTTTATAAATTGTATTCACTAGTTAAAGAAGGGAAGCTGTGGGAAAGAAATGCAATTTTTGCCTATTATCCTGTGAAACGGTGCCTTTCCATGTATTCTATAAATACTTGCTGAGTTATTCAGCAAGAAGCAAGCATAGAGCTGTTAGGAAAAGACCTAAATAAAGCATTTTAACTTGTCCTTCTGTGTAGTAGCCTCTGGGCCTTGTTGAGAAGCATTTATTCATTTTACAAACCCCATGAGCTTTCTTACAAACTTTCTTTTCCTTCTTTTGCACAAAAAATTACTGCTGTTGAGTCTAACCAGAAATGAACTTGGAATAGTAATTGTATTTGTGTAATGTCTCTCTGTTTCCTGTAAGCCAGGATCTGGGGTTGGCGATGGTAATACAATAGTAAATGGAAAAGTCACAGTGCCTGTTTTTGTAAAGTTTCTGGTATAGTTAACACTACAAAGTTTTATTTTAAGTTGTAGAACTGTGAGGTATAAATGGAGGATGTATTATTCCTATTTCAAGTATGAGAAAATGGAAGTTAAAAAATCTATGTGACTTGTTCATGATTGTACTTTAAGTGACATTATCTAAATTATTCTACCGATTCCAAGTTTAGTATTCTTTTTGTTAGGTCACGCTATCTTTCAAACTTAGATATTCTGCACACATTTTAAGCTTTGATATTTTGCCCAACTTAATTAAGCACTAATCTATATTGTCCTGATTTTAATTTTATATGTGTATATATGAAGATGCAGTAAATCATATTATATTCAGGTAATTAGAAATTAGACAAGAAGAAAGAAAATTAAGGGAAAGTAGAATGATTGAGAAGCAAGTGATCAATTTACATGTTGGGTTCTGGATATTCAAAGAAGGGAGTAGGTAAGTGATTCTGGTAGTGAAGATAATACTAAAAATGACATCAAAGGAAGAAAGGAAGAAATAACCAATTTATGGCTATTGATTTCTTCATTCAGAACTTGTATTGGGCAATAAAGCCCTTATCTGTGATATCCTGCCCCTTTCCTTGCATTAAGGTAGCTGGTCCACCTTGGCCATGCCAGCTTTCCTCTCACACATTAAATAATGTTTGTTCTCACAGAAGGTAGAGTGCCTTTTCTGATTATGAAAATAGGCACAATTCATATTTCCTTTTCCATCTTCAGGAAGCCCAAACCTGTGAATGGGAAAGGTGGAATAAATTCCTTCAAAAACTAAGGAAACAATCAACAATCAAACTCTGTGTATAGTATTTTGATGCACAAAATGGAGACTGGGGAAAACAGGAAAAAAAAAAAGTTTCTCATTGTTGAGTAGCTCCCAACCTGCTTGGTAGTACAAGGTATGTATATCTGAAAAGCTCAGTAGCAGTTTTATGTAGCATAAGATTAAGGAGCAAGGGAACACTAGTACAATAGGAGCCCCAAAGAAGAGATTGAGATAGCTCTGAAATAATGGGAAAAGGCTTTATCTACAAGATCAGACTTTAGTTTGGTATTGATGGAAGCGCAGGATTTAGATGAACAGGACAAAGAGCTGCAATGGATGGGACAGGAGACAGGAGATGGACAGGACAAGTATCTGCAATGGATGGGAATAGGTTCATGGAAAAGTGAGTTGATTCAATATTTTTGAGCTGAGGATTTATGTTACAGGATAGATGATCTAAGACAGCATGCTGTATTGTAATGGCTGTTAACTTATCTTTATTCTCTTCTAGACCGTTTATCACGAGAGGACAAGGAATATGTATTTATTAGTTTATTTGGCATATATCTACATAACTATGTGACAAAGTTGTTCTATGGGCTGAGGATAGACTGGTACAGAAAGGCAAGAAAGCCAAGGGCTTTCCTGTTGGGGAACTTCCATTTCAGTGGGGTGATGCCAGTAAGAAGCCCACAAATAGACAAGAAAATTTCTGACAGTGGTAAAGTTACAAAGAAACAAAACAGTGGTAGACTGTGTGGATGTGGGCTGAAGGGAAGCTAATTTAGTTTGGGTAATTAGACTTAGCCTCATTGAAGAAGTGATGTTTAAATAGAGACTTGATTCACAAGAAGGAAACAGTCATGGAGTTGTGGAGGCAGAGCATTCTAGGAGAAGAAAATAGCAAATGCAAAAGTCTTGAGATAAAAAAACGAGTTTGATTTGTTGGAAGAATAAAAAAAACCCCACTAATTTGTCTGCAATATTGTGAATGAGGCAGCAAGTAATAGGAGATAAAGCCCATGGTCTGTGAAGAGTTGCAGCTGTAGTATCCTGAGATCCTACCTATAGTAAATACTTCCTAAATATTTATTAAATAATTAATGGTGTAAGTAATGATCGTATTGTACAAGATTTGGTTATCCGTTTACATTTTAATTGGAGAGAGACTGCAGTTTTGATATATAGGATGGACAAAAGATGTTGAGACTGGACATTGGAAAACCACATACGAAGTGACAAAAGTTCACAACCTGGTGCTAACAGCCCATTTGCCTGCATCATGTGTAGAAGGATAGAACTTCACTAATGGACATTGGAATTATCTTGTGAACCCCAATGTATCTAATTCTTGGAGACTTGAAGGATAGAAGAGTAGGCAAAATGCCACCGAAAAGTCAAAAGACTCTCAAGTTTACAACTTTCAACTGTAACAAAATAAGGATGAAATTTTGTTTTAAAAATATATGGAGAGGGCCAGGTGCGGTGGCTTATGCCTGTAATGCCAGCACTTTGGGAGGCTGAGGCAGGCGGATCATGAGGTTAGGAGATGGAGACCATTCTGGCCAAGATGCTGAAACCCCATCTCTACTAAAAATACAAAAATTAGCTGGTGTGGTGGCGCGTGCCTGTAATCCCAGCTGCTCAGGAGGCTGAGGCATGAGACTCACTTGAACCCAGGAGGTGGAGGTTGCATTGAGCCAAGATCGCACCACTGCACTCCAGCCTGGTGATAGAGCGAGACTCCGTCTCTCTCTCTCTCTCTATATATATATACATATATATGCAGAGGATCAGAGCAATTTAAACACACACACACACACACACACACACACACACACACACACACACTGTTCCATGGTAAAGATTAATATAGAAATGAATGGGAATAATATCAGGTATAAAAATGGGTTGTGGCTTAGATAAAGAGTTTAAGAATGGGAGAGGGGAAGGTAGAATTGTCTTATGACCAGTGCTCTCTTGTTTGAAGTAGGGAGTAAGTGACTCAGCTGCTGATTATATAACCCATAGTAGGTTATAGAGACACATTTCAATTATTAAGTGACTTGGACTGAGATGAAAGCGGATCTCAAGAATAAGTTTCTAGTATTACTTTCTATTCTGAGTGTCGGGGACTTACATATTTTTTTAGAGAACTGAGCCATCTCCCACTTACAGACCTCATTAGAGTTCTGGTGGGATAATCTGACCCAATGAATTAAACCAGTCTTGGCTTTGATGTATTCCTATTGTAAACATAAATAAACACAATGGTCAGAATCCCTCCACAGCTGTTGATAATGACATAAAGACAAAGCTTTATGATAAGACCCTGGACAAAAAAAAAAGTTGGATTACATGTCTATATCAATGTATTTTATTTGATATTTGAATCTGTGCCAATTTCACTTGTCTTAGAACTTAAAAAAGCTTGTAGGATGCAGGTAAAATTGTACACAAAATAGCTGATATTCTAATGTTCCTATGTGTTTATAACATATATTTATATCTTCAATCAATTGAGGATTATACTCTCAGACTACCAAACATGACTCAAAGGAATAAATGTAAACAGAGAAAGAAAACACAAAGAAATACATTATTGGTGAGCTTTATATTCCTTAGGTTTAAAACTCTACATGGTTTGGTTTTATTGCTTAGCTTGCCTATAGTTCCCTATAGAAGTATTAATTTGTTTTAGTTGAGTAAAGGAGTACATAATGTCTTTCTCAAAGGCATTTATTAATAACATACATCTACCTTTCCTGGTTTACTTTTCTCTAGTTAGCAATAATCACTACCTACTATACTGTATAGTATGTCATTTGTTTGGCTTCTTGGCTGTTGCTTCAACTAAAATCTATGCTCCTTGAGCTTAAGGATTATTTTTTCTGTTTTATTAACTGCATAGGTCCAAGTCCTGGAATAGTTTCAGCACATATTTGTTGAATTAATGAAGGAATAGATAAATCAAGCAATATATGAGTAGGAAAATTAAATGGAGGACAAATGTTTATATACTCTCACACCTCCCAGAATAACAAGTGAGAATGCATTGTTGGCAAATAGGAAGTGACTTGAGGTTCTTGACAGATATGAAAGATCAGAATGGCATTCCACAGGAGATATTGTGTGACAGTCACATTTGACTGCTTATTTCTAAAAGCTTAAGCCACTAGTAACCTTTCTCTTACTCCTCCTAATCTTTTCTTTAGAATATATCAACATTATATACTTCCCTACAGAACCTGACAGATAAATTCTACTTGAAATTCAACTATACCTTTCTATTTTCTCAAAAAAATTGCATGACCACTTTTAGTTATAAATCTTTAAACTGGCACCAGCCTAGAGTAATACAAATTCAGGATATACATATATGTCTTCAATTAATCTTTTTGTAATAGAGCTGAGATTTTAGGAAATTCTCTTATTTTGTTGGAGTGGAAAGAAAAGCTAATTAATTTAACTGGATATCTCCTGTATGAGTCTGAGCCCACAAAAACAGTAAGTGGGCAGTGCAGCAAGTTAGAACAACACAGGACACAAATGATCAAGAACATCACTGGGCTGACTCTTCATGTGTGACCCACTATGTACCTGAGCTGTCAGGAAGGGACAAGTCAATTTGACAGATCAACTCTAGCAATGTTGTAGAATATTATGACTGGATTGAATATTTGGGTTCTGTAATTCTTACTAGGTTTCATAAAGTTCTTAGATTAGTACAAACTGAAAGATGTTAAGAAAAATGTAAAAAACAAAAAAGGCCAAATGTTACATTTGAGAGTTTTCTCCTTTGCCTCCAAAATATTTGACATAAGAATCTTCTTACCAGAATGTTCTGGTTGTCAGTCTTCAGGAGAGTAGCCTTCATGTCAGTGCAGTACTGCTCACTCTCTTTCCATGTCAAGTTGTGTTTGAAGAACCCATAGCAGCTATCTCCATAATATCTCCAGTTGGCATCACAGGGGCTGCGTTTATAGTCACCTGGAGAAACCAAGCACAGGAATGTTGTTGTTGTTTTTAAATTGGAATTACATTTTCCCTACATTCCATGTATTCTGCAGATCCCAAGACTCCCTTCAGTTACCATCAGAGAAATGCTCCAGGGGTTGGAGAAATGAAGACGTTAAAAAAACAATACCTACTAAAAGTGCCCTTCTGTGTTTTTTTTTGTTTGTTTTTTGTTTTTGTTGTTGTTGTTTTTGACTGAGTCTCACTCTGTGGCTCTGGCTGGAGTGCAGTGGCACGATCTTGGCTCACTGCAACCTTCACCTCCCAGGTTTAAGTGATTCTCCTGCCTCACCCTCCCGAGTAGCTGGGATTACAGGCACCCACCACCCTGTCTGGCTAATTTTTTTTGTATTTTTAGTAGAGACAGGGTTTCACCATGTTGTCCTGGCTGGTCTCGAACTCCTAACCTCAGAGGATCCACCCGTGTCGGCCTCCAAAAATGCTGGGATTACAGGCGTGAGCCACCACACCCAGCCGCCCTTTTGTTCTGATTGTTTTATTACATATTGGCAGAAGTGATTTGCTAATTGTTGCAGAGTTCCTGAGAGATTTTCATTCTCAACTTGTAGGTAATTTTGCTGCATGACAGCTAGATGTAAAAAATAAATAATAACATTTTGTAATCAGAATTATAGGAATGATGCAAATATTTTTTGTTGAATTTTCATTTCATTAAAATTGCCAATAGGCCGGGTGTGGTGGCTCATGCCTGTAATCCCAGCACTTTGGGACGCTGAGGCGGGCGGATCATGAGGTAAGGAGATGGAGACCATCCTGGCTAATACGGTAAAACCCCATCTCTACTAAAAATACAAAAAATTAGCCGGGCGTGGTGGCAGGCGCCTGTAGTCCCCGCTACTCGGGAGGCTGAGGCAGGAGAATGGCGTGAACCTGGGAGGCGGAACTTACAGTGAGCCGAGATGGCGCCACTGCACTCCAGCCTGGGCGACAGAGCAAGACTCCATCTCAAAAAAAAAAAAAAAATTGCCAATGTATGAAGAGTTTACTAGATACACGTGATTAAATCAGTGTTGAAAAGAGTGAAGGGGCTATAAAGAACAAATTTAAAAATACACAAAACTGACACCTGAGGGTTAATAAGTGAACTGTTTGAAGGAGACAATCACAAATAAAAAAGATCCCTAGATCAATAACATGCCCAAAGTGGTTGTTGACATTTTCTTGAATACAAGATTCTCAGCTGAGTTCAGAGAGGTGAAGGAACTCATTTTCTGTTCCTTGTGTGATGCCAAACTATTCATTTATTTTAAAATGCATACTAATTTCTTGTTATGGTTAAAGTACTTGTGATAAGACTGGGCAAGGTGACTCATGCCTATAATCCCAGAACTTTGAGAGGCCGAGGCTGGCACATCACTTGAGGCCAGGAGTTCGAGACCAGCCTGGCCAACGTGGCGAAACTTTGTCTCTACTAAAAATACACAACTTAGCCAGCCGTGGTGGTGCACACCTGTAATGCCAGCTACTCGGGAGGCTAAGGCATGAGAATCTCTCAGACCTGGGAGGTAGAGGTTGCAGTGAGCCAAAATAGCACCTCTGCACTCCAGCCTGGGTGAAAGAGCGGAACTTTGTTTCAAATAAATAAATAAATAAATAAATAGATAAAGTACTTGTGATAATTAGGTAAATAACGAAGAAATAAAAGATGATAAATGAAAGATTCTAAAATATCTCATGAAAAATCAACAAATATACAAACAAGCAATAGCGACGCAGACTACAATGTGCCATTGGAGGACTGTGAGATTTCCTGGAGGAAAAAAGCACAATATTTTAGTAAACAAAGTGGGATGATGCAAATTTTAGGTAGAGAGAATAGAATGAGAAAGATTTCAGACAGGGGAACATAGGATTTACATATGAAATTGAAAAACTCCATTTTGGCTGATTCTTAGGATATGCAAGATAGGAAGAGGGACAAAATAGTTTTTAAAAATAGTTTGGATCCACACTGAGGAGTTCTTAAAAGCCAGTAGTAAATTCTTAAAAATACTTTTAATTAATAAAAAACTTAGCTATTTTGATCACAAGGAAAGGTCAGTGTTCTCCTTTATTGAGAGTATCTTGGCAGCTATGTATAGGACAATTGGATAGTGACAAACAGACAAATAGTGACCATTGAGAAGCTTAGTGGGATATGCCATGACCCTTCGGTATTGCCTTCCTCCAATCAAATCTTTGGCAGAGTCAACACTTACACCAAATCCCCAGAGCCACCAGCCCGACAACCATCCCCATGCACAGGATCAGCAGAATCAAAGCCATCACACACTACCAGGAGGAGGAAGCAGGGCCAATTGTAGGCATATAATAAAAACATCAAGGAGCAGGCAGTATGGGTTAGCTATGGGGAAGGCTCACCCCTGCCCCTGCCCCTGCCTTCTCAGGGTCCTCCAAGTAATAGAAAGAGCTTTGCTGGCAGTTCTCACCTGTGTTCTCCTGATGATCATCAACAATAGGCATGGCCCACCCCCATACCACACATCCATTCTCATCCCCAATGGACTTTACCTCTCCAAGCTAAAATATTACTCTCTGTTAAGGCCTGATGTGTTTGCATTTTTTGTTTCGTTTTGTTTTATGCCCACCCATCCTATAACTACTTTAATAAACAGCAACTGGAGAATCACACACACACATTTAACTTTATGAAATGAGCTTTTAAGTTATTTTAGCTTGCATTGAAAGTAGTTATAAGAACAGCCATACAAAGCTAGCTGATGTGTTTATTGTAGGAATATTGGGGAGGATATTGTCTATTTTGCCATTAGAGTAGCTCTTATATAGCTTTATGGAAGTATTTTTTTGTTGTTGTTAAACCCCCATGAGCAGTAAAGCTTCCCTTTTTCCAATTAAGTAGTAGTCTTTTACTTTATAAATGACCTGATTTCTTTTTTTTCTCTAATTAGCAGAATGTTAGACTTCTCAATATAGTAACTATGTGGGTTGTAGTGGCAGATATTTTGTTTACTAACACGCCTTTTGGCATAGCTTGTACATATTTTTTTTTCTCCCTGCTATCTCCTTCACTCTGAATTCTTTGTCAATTCACTTAAAATGATCTTCCATTCTAAAATTTCTTTCTCTACACTCTTCAAATTATTTTGAGAATGAGGTGAAGAATAAACAAACAAACAAAAAAGACAGTACCTGATTTTGGAAACAAAAACTTAGTATGATTCAAATATTTTTACCAAAAACCAATTCTTAATAATAAAAAACTCACTTCCAAGAAATGCTGAATTATTTAAAAGTACTACAAATTAAAAAAAATTAAAATCCCAAACCCATTTTTGTCACTGAGTTTTTTATCTCAGTTAAAATATTCAGTGGTTCCCAGTCGTAAGCTGGGTAAATCCAGTCACTTACCATTCACCTACCACAGCTTCTGTTCTTGTAACTTTTGTTTTAGCCAAAAGGGACTCTTAACCCTTCCTTCACTAATTCTTAGGCTATGTGAACTTTCTTTTTTAACATTTAAAACATCTTCCCCACTCAACTACACACCAGCCCACGTTCTTGTCCCTCTTCCTTGCTTCACTCTTTTCCATAACGCTGATCACTATCCAACACACATGGAGTTACCTTTGATAATAAAATTTTTGTCCTTTAACCCCAGAAGAAAATGTCCCATGGCTCTAAAATAGTGACTGACATGCAGTTAAAGCAGGTTCTTGAGTAATATCCTTTTGTGTAAGGTTGTTTTGTTATAACGATGTTGAGAAAAAAAATTGCTTCCCAGCTGGGGCCACTGTGTGGAGTTTGCACGGTCTCCCCGTGTTTGCATGGGTTTTTCCTGGGTCCTCCAGTTTCCTCCCACGTCCCAAAATGTGAACGTTAGGTGAATTGGCGTGTCTACATGGTCCCAGTGTGAGTGAGTGCGGGTGTGTGTGTGTGCCCTGCGATGGGATGGTGGCCTCTTCATAGTCGGTGGCCTCTTCATAGTCAGTGCCCTCCTTGGCCCTGAGCTGCCTGAATGGTCTCTGGCCACCTGAGACACGGAGCTGAAATAAGTATGTGGGAAAATGAATGAATGAATGAATACAAATTATTGTAAAATAAGAATTTGTAAAATAGCCAATAATTATACAAATGCAGGTAAATAAGCAATGCAGTTCGAAAGCGCTCAGTGAGCCCGCCCTATTCCTGATTGTGTATTGTTGAACTGCATGGTTTAGAAGGTGCTTCTGTCAATTTTTACTTTGCAAACATCTATTCCTTGATTTTACCTACTACTATGACCACCGACACCCACTGATTTACTAAAAATTGGGTATATAATTATCTTGTTTTCATTCATCTTTTCTGAATGTACGTAATAGGTGTAGTTCACATTTGTTTTAATGTTTACTCTTAGAAGTGTTCTGAGTCTTTATTTACAAGGTAGGTGATGTTGTTGTGACCGGAAATATGCTGGTTGGTTTGGTTCTACCTTGTTTCTACGCAGCTTCTAAGAATCTATTGATGATGTTAAGTGAGGATTTCCTGTGTTACCCAATACGTATTTGTTGAATGAATGAATGCATATATGTATGATGGGCATTATCATCCTGATTTTGATCATGGGAAGAGAAGTTTAAGAAATTTGGGGGACTTTTTAAATCATGGTATTTCTTGTAAAAAGTGGTACCTAGTAGCATCTACCCACTTTGTAAATTCTTTCTACTACATTTTGATGTCTTTCATAGACTCTATTATCTATGTGTATAGCTGAAGAATGAGTAAAAGATACTAAGATAACAATGACAAGGAGTACATGCAGTAAGAATTGAAATTAGTGGAATGTATAACATTGTAGATAAGACTGATTAATATACAGGGATGGCCTGTGGATGTGTAAAAGAGAAGGGCAATAAGATGTTGACTACTGTGGGTGTTATGACTGCAGACAGAAACAAAAGAAGTATTTTGTAATTGGTCATAGCTTTTCACAGACTTCTTACCACCTTTAAGCTAAAGCCTCAGGTGCTTCTATTAGTGATATTCAGTCCTCTCTCTCAGCCCTCTTCATTACAATTGTTGGTTCGCCTTTGACTTACCAGGCTTTCACACAAATACTAAATGCTATTTAATTTGTAAAGGGGTAAGATTTCCTGTCATAGAAAAGTATAGTTAATATTTTCTCCTTCATTTACAGAAAGCTTAAACATGTGGATTTCAAAGTGGAATGAGCTTTATTAAAAGTTAATACACCAAACAACTAATAACTATCAGACCAAAATTATGGCAGAACATTTGTGACAAACAGTAGTGAAAATGAAGGGAAAAATGTGTCAGACTGCAGTCCTATCACAAAGTTTATCAGGCATTTGCACACCAAACATGTAAGTAAAAATTAAATAAGAATGAATGATAATCAGTTGGATTAATTAAGATTTGCATTGATATTTGAAGGAAAGGTAAATATTGCCTAAGAAGAAAAAGAAGAAGGCAATGTTTATCAGGCAGGGCAAACATCTTAATAAAAACTGGGAGTTTGAATAAGTATACTTCTTGTAAAAAGCAGTACCAGGCACCGGGCATGGTGGCTAACTCCTGTAATCCCAATACTTTTGGAGGCTAAGGTGGGAGGATTGCTTGAGCCCCGGAGCTTGAGATCACCTTGTGCAACATGGTGAAACCCATGGTTTAAAAAATTAGCTGGGTGTGGTGGCGCACGCCTGTAGTTCCACTGCGTGGGAGGCTGAGGTGGCAGGATCACCTGAGCCGAAGAGGCAGAGGTTGCAATGAGCTGAGATCGTGGATCTTGCCACTGCAGTCCAGCCTGGGTGACAGAGCCAGACCCTGTCTCAAAAACAAAACAATAACAACAACAAAAATGTACTATCATCTAATCTGCTCAGTGCGATTATGGGAAATAGTGCGATTGATTGAGGGAAAGTGGTCTGATCAAGTATATTTGAATTGAGGATTCGTAGTATGTTAAGTATATTTGCCATTGCACTTTCCTTTAAAATTACTACAAAATTTCATGGCAAGGGCAATTAATTAATCATTTATTTGAACATATGTGATACAGAAGTGGGGCAGAGAAGTGCTGGATAGAGAAAGGCGGATCCCTGGCGAGGGCTCCACCCCCGGGCCTTTGCCCACCGACCTAGATGAGGACAGGCACTCCTGCCTTCATGCCCAGATGTTGCATTTCCCAAGACCATCCTGGCCCGCATGTCCCCATCCTGTGCCTATAAAACCCCCAAGACCCTAGCAGGCAGACACATAAGTGGCTGGACATTGAGAGTAGTCATCAATGGAACAAGACACAAGTGGCTGGACGTCAAGAGCATATTGGCAGGCCACCAACTGGTGAAACAAGGCAGAGTTTGGCCGGGACAATCAGAGGAGAGCCTGGGCCACTGAGTGGCCAGACTCCAGGGGAAAACCATCACCCTTTTGGCTCCACCATCCGCTGAGAGCTACTTCCTTTCACTAAAACCTTGCACTCATTCTCCAAGCCCACGTGTGATCTGATTCTTCCAGTACACCAAGGTAAGAACCCTGGGATGCAGAAAGCCTCTGTCCTTGCTATAAGGTAGGGGTCTAATTGAGCTGACTAACACAAGCCACCCATGGACGGCTAAACTAAAAGAGCACCCTGTAACACACGCCCACTGGGGCTTCAGATACAAACATTTACTCCTAGACACTGCTGTGGGGCCGGAGCCCCATAGCCTGCCCCTCCCCTAGAGGTCTGAGTAGCGGGGCACTGAAGAAGCGAGCCATACCTCCATTGCACACTCTGCTAGGGGGACAAGAGAACTTTTCCCATTTCATATGTTTATTGATCACTGTGGAAGTCCCAGGCATGTTTCTATTTTCTGGGGACTAATCGTTAATGAATCATACAAGCAATGAGCTTGTATTATAGTAAAGGGTGGGGAGCACAGATAGTAAAGAAACATAGAAAGCAAAGATCAACATAATTTTACATCAAAAGCAAAGATCAACATAATTTTACATCATGAAAAGTGCTACAAATGAAGAAAAGTGATATAATCGAGTTCTTCCAGACAGGCTGGAGGCAGACCCTGGTTGTGCTCATGAGAATTGGTTTGTTTAAGCTTCACTGTCAGTGCTTGGGCAATGTCCCAGCTTTCTTCCTTTTTTTAAGATAATCCAGAATAATCCAAACTTACTTCCACTATGACAGCTGCCATTTATTGCTCTTTCTATATGCTTTTATCAGTTACATTTGTGGTAGGCATTAAACTTATGACAAATTTACTGCTAAGAAAAATAAAGCACAGAGGCTCAGTAACTTGCCAAAAGCCACAGGGCAAGTAAGTGTTGATCCAGGATTTGAATCAATCAGCCTGTCTTCACAGTGCTTCATTTTAATTCGGACATTTTATTATCCTGGTCAGGCATACTCACCTAATTGGGTGACTATATTAATACATTTAAAAATAAATTCCATCCTATATCCATCCTCTGTCTCCTCCTTGTGGCCATTTATTTTTCTTCTGCTTTTAGTTTATTTTTGTTTCCCTTATGCCTTTGATAACTCTGGCTTTCATCTTCATTTTTCCCTATTTCTTTTTTTGTAAATAATTCTGAATTAATTGTCATTCTGGCCATTCTCTGGGTACTATCCAATTTAGGCCCCACTTTAAAAGTGTCCTCTGAAATAGGCATAAGATGTGAGAATGGAAAGACTGTTAAAGAACAGAGTGAGAATGAATCCTCCTATCATGTTAACTCATCAGTTCTTTTAAGGTATTCTCAATCAACAATACTTCCATAATGAATAACTGTGTTTCCATATTTTCCAAGGTGAACAATATTTTCTGATATGTTTAATTCATGTGAGAGCAGCAAGAAAAGTCAAAGGTGATTCCAAGTTTTTGGCGGAGGAACCGTAGGTATGGAATATTCATTTATCGAGATGGAGAAACTCATTGGGAAGAGTCACTCATTTTTTGATGTGTTAAGTTAAAAAATCCTATACTATATCAAAGTCAATATGCCAAGAATCCAGTCAGATATGTGGTTCTGGAGATCAAGCAATGGTATGGAAATATAATTTTGGACATTATCAATGTATGGCTATTAAGTGATGAAGTTACAAGAGATTAATTCCCATTCTGGCCATTCTATGGGTACTATCCAATTTAGTTCATCCCAGGATGAATTAAAAAAAAAAAACAAGAGGACCAAGAACTGAATTCTGGGACACAACAACATTTTAAATTAATTTAAGGAGGAATCCAAATCTGAGGGAGGACTGGGTTGTGAGTTAAGCAAAAGAAAAACGAAGAGAACGGTGTCCTAGGGAACACTGTATTTTAGAAAAGAAAGTATGTTATGAAAAGGGAATAATCAGTTTTTTTTTTTGAATGCTTATCTGGTGCGTGAGATGAATTCTGAGAACTAGCCATTAGATGTGTTCATATGGAGGTTAATGGTGACTTTGACAGGAGTGTCTTCATAGACATAGTGAAGGAAAAAGCCTAATTAACATAAAGGAAAAGTAGGATGAAACAGTAAGCACAGAGAGACTTTTGAACCTTTTTGTCGTTAAGAAAATTGGAGAAATGTTAAGAAGAAATATAATAAAATTAGAATCGTGTGTATGGGGGCATGGTAAACAAAAGATGGCTTTTGCTTGTTTTTAACATAGGAAATATTATACCATATTGGGAGATGAAGGTGAGTGAACAAGTGGAGATTAAAAGAAATTGATAGTGCCAGAGCGAACAAAAGAAAGAAAATTACAAGCTTGAAATCCCTATTGGCCGGCGCAGTGGCTTACACCTGTAATCCCAGCACTTTGGGAGGCCGAGGCGGGTGGATCACGAGGTTAGGAGATCGAGACCATCCTGGCTAACACGGTGAAACCCCATCTCTACTAAAAATAAAAAAAAATTAGCCAGGCGTGGTGGCGGGCGCCTGTAGTCCCAGCTACTCGAGAGGCTGAGGCAGAAGAATGGCGTGAACCCGGGAGGCGGAGATTGCAGTGAGCCGAGATTGCGCCACTGCACTCCAGCCTGGGCGACAGAGCGAGACTCCGTCTCAAAAAAAAAAAAAAGAAAGAAATCCCTAAGGAGGTAGGTGGATGGATTTTAATATACAGATGGAGATTGAGCATAGATTACGTTACGGGATCTTTGGGATGTTGATTTTCTGTTCAGAAACCTTTGTGGCTGTGGCGTCTTTGCCCGAGTTCTTGTCCTGCGTCTATGGTTGCTAGATTGTATGTTAATATTATACTTAGCTCTGTAAGAAACTGCCACACTGTCTTCCAAAGTGGCTATGCCTTTTTACCTCTCACCAGCGGTGAATGAATGCTCCTGTTGCTCCACATCCTTGCTAGCATTGGATGTTGTGAGTATTTTGGATTTTAGTCATTCAAATAGTATACAGTGGTTTCTCATTGTTGTTTGAATTTGCAATTCCCTCCTAAGGTATGACATTGAGCATCTGCAACACTGAACTTAGCTCTCCAAACAAGGCTCAGCCTTGTCTGCATTCCTTTCCCTACCCTCACTTCCCCTTCTACTTGGAATGTTATTTGTAGCATTTGTTTGTCTCCTGTAACCCTGCCAATCCTTCCCAGCCCTCAAAGCCTTCACTGACAGCATCGGGCAGCTCACTCATTCCTGCTGCCATAGTAATTTGTGCATAACTTTTCTTGAGATTTATCACATCCTGTTATTATATGCTGTTTCTTCTACTGACATTGGTTGCTACTCCCATTTCTCAACCTCCTGGCTTCAAGCAATCCTCCCACCTTGGCCTTCCAAAATGCTGGGATTACAGGTGTAACTAACTGCACCTGGCCTTGCTACTCCCGTTTCTAAATAAAATTTCAATCTGAGTAAAAACTAAAGCCAATTTCTTCCCAAAATGGTGGGGGGCACTGGACACAATCTCGAAGACCATTAGCACAATCAGTAGCACCAGACAATGAGTCAGCAGAGTCAGTAAAGCCTCAGGCCACGAGTTAGAAGACACTTCACAGATTAAAGGAAATCAACAGAGGAGTAAGAAATAACCAGGGAGGGCCTCCTGGAGATTTCGTGTTTGACTCCCTTTCCCTCTCTATCTCTAAAGAGAAACTGCAGAGGGCATTTTAGACTGAGGGATCAGTAGGAGCAAGAGTAAGGAAGCTACCTGGTTTACAGAGGCTGTCTACTGCCTGCAGCATCAGGCCTTTGAAATACACTTATGTCTTTCCACCAGCAGCCCCAGCCTTCCCCTCCACTTGCATCTTCCCTCATCCATCTCTGCAGATGATACATACTCCCACATATCATTCATCATTTCTTAAATATATCAGCTCACACCCTCATATTATTTTACATTTCTTCAGAATCTTTCCTAACCTAGAATGCCCTTTCCCCTTTCTCCTTTAATCATGCCTTTCTTATAAAGTAGGTTCAGATGACCTTCTCTGTCAGCATCATCTGTAATGACATACCTTCCACCCTACTGCCAGTGGTTCTTACCTCTTCTGCAGAGAGTATCATCAGTTTGAATCATTTAGATCTTGGCTAACATGGGAATCTTTACCATTGTGTGGATCAAATACCCAGATCTTGATAAGAAAAATAAAAATGCTATTGTCACATAAATGGCTGTGTTTAATCATCTGTGGGCCTTAGAGTATGTTTTCTTCAGGACAAGGTAGGCCGTTGTGCTTCACAAGAGCTTGCGAGTTATTTGAGAAGAATCAAAACATGTTGCCAGTCTAGCAGAAAAGCATTTCAACTTCACCACAGATCGCCACAGCCGGGTACAAACGGAAGTCCCGCCCCTTCCAGGTTGTAGGGGCGGGAGCTGCCGGATGAGCTGCTGCGGCCCTCGGGGCGCGGGACCACACTGTCTCCGCAGCCTGCACCCTCGCGGCCCGGTAAACTTGACAGTTTCTTATAGAGGTAAGTATAGTATTAACATACAATCTAGGAACCATAGAAAGTGGAAAACCTGTACACACTGCTGAGACCAGCTCGGTTGGGGAGACCCTAACCCAGAGGTGCTAGAGGAATTAAAGACACACACAGAAATATAGAGGTGTGAAGTGGGAAATGAGGGGTCTCACAGCCTTTACAGCCGAGAGCCCCCAACAGAGATTTACCCACGTATTTATTAGCAGCAAGCCAGTCATTAGCATTGTTTCTGTAGATATTAGATTAACTAAAAGTATCCCTTATGGGAAACAAAGGGATGGGCCGAATTAAAGAAATAGGTTGGGCTAGTTAACTGCAGCGGGAACATGCCCTTAAGGCATAAATTGCTCATGGTATTGCTTGTGGCTTAAGAATGTCTTTAAGTGGTTTTCCACCCTGGGCGGGCCAGGTGCTCCTTGCCCTCATTCCCGTAAACCCACCACCTTCCAGCATGGGTGTTAGGGCCATCATGAACATGTCACAGTGCTGCAGAGGTTTTGTTTATGGCCAGTTTTGGGGCCAGTTTATGGCCGGATTTTGGGGGGCTTGCTCCCAACACACACAAAAACTGGCACACACATTTTCACAGGAGCTTTATTCATAATTGCCAAACATTAGAAGTAATTATGATGTCTTTCAAAAGATGAGTGGATAAACAAACTGTGGTACATTCATACAATGGAGTATCATTCGACAATAAAATGAAATGTCAAACTATGAAAAACATGGAGGAATCTTAAATGCATATTACTACATGAAAGAAGCCAGTTTGAAAAGCTATCATATTATCCTAGCTATATGACATTCGAGAAAAGCCAAGAGAAAGAAAACAAAGAGATCAGTTGTGACCAATGATTCAGGGGAAGAGGAAGATTGATAGGAAGGGGGAAGATTGATTAGTAGGTAGGGCACAGGGGATTTTAGTCTGCAAAAATGTACACCCATGTACATAAGCAGGGCTCTGAATTTTTTAAACTTTTCAAATTTTGTGGCAGGGCCTATTGAATGGGTTGGGGGAGACCTTCCTGATTGATACCTACTAATGTATATACAAATTTGAGACAGATATTTTGAGGGAGAGTGGAATTCAGGTACAACATACCTATTACCCCAGAAAGGTGTCAAGTGGATGTAAAAAAAAAAAAAAAAAGAGGTGTGTGAGGTAAAAAATTAAATTCTAAATGAGGACATGGAGGTTCTTGTGGAAAGTTTTTTCTTGTGTGTATATATATATATATATATATATACACACACACACACACACACACACACACACACACACTATGTTTTCTTTATCCACTTGTTCATCAATGAAATGAACATTTAGGTTGTTTTCATATTTTGGCTATTGTGAACATGGGAGGAAATGAGATATTTGTAAGACTAACTCAAACATTGCATTAAATGGTCCATATTTAATATAAAGAAATCAAGATAATTAATATATACGTCTGGCTTTTCAGATAATGGATGTAAGCCCTGTCCTGAAAGGTGGCAATGGAGCAAAAGACCAGTAATATAAAATAATTCAGGAATCCATAACATGGCAAGACAGCAAGGATAAAAATTTTTAGAGGATCTCTAAAATTTCTACCTTACTCAATATAGAGAATAAGGAATTGGTAAATATGCAGGTCTCCTGTCTTTTGTTAAAATTTACAGAGGTGAGGTGAGAAGGTAAGGATAAGTTAAAAAAATTATTGAGTACCTAATAATAAAATACTATGCTCTCAGGCGAGTCTATAAATGATCACATTTAATTCTTCCTTTGTGTGCAAACAACAGCCTTACAAGTCTGGTAATATCGTTCCTAATTTTTAGATATGAAACCTAGGCTTTAGAGGATAAGAAACTTGATTTAGATCACACAGCCTGGTTTTGTATATTGAATAGGATAACAAAAAGAGACAGAGGAAATATATACTTCCTCATTTAAATACTTATTTTTGTCTTTCATTATTGAATTCCAAATCTAACACATCATTCTGGAAAAGAGAATCTAGGGAAATAATAGTGTACAAGAAGAAGAAAATAAAATATAAACCAAAAAAGAGAATAATTTTAAAAATACATCGTATCTTGAATTTATAATTGTTCTAAGGTGGATACATTGTTATTGTATAAAGTTAAGGTTTACACAACAACTCACCTGCCTTCTGACAATTCTGACAATCAAATGCAATACTTTGGAAAGTTTTAGGAGAGCACGTTTCATTAGGGAATCAAATTTTCAGTCTAGGTAAATGAAAAGTATGCTGAAAGAAGAGAATGTACGACTGACTGATCCTGGGAAGAAGCTTTAAAAAGTAAACACTTAATGAGATTTTTATTTATATTGGATTTAATAGAGTTTGGAGGCAGAGGAAAAGGCAGGATAAGAAAACAACTTCCTAACTTGTGCATTTTTTTTCAATGTCCATCCACAGCACAGAAGCCATGGTGGTGTCATGGAATATTGTCAATTTCGGTTACATTTCATCATGGTCAAGTCAACTCCAGAAGGCAGCATCGTGGACGATTTGGCTTATGTTCTGCTTTTGTCTTCTACAGAACCTTGTGTCTCACTGTTGTCTCCTTCCTGGCTGGGGTTATCACATGGCACATCCAACTGTGAGTGTGGGAAGATGGCATAATCCTCTGACTGTGTCAGATTCTTAGGAAATTGTGACTGTTATAAGATGGCACAATCTCTTCCCTGATGTGTGTCAAGTTCTTAGAAAATTGTGGTGAGCTATTCCTTTTTCTTTTGGCAGGTTTTTGTCTTGGTGTTTACCAAGTGATCCGAGATAGAGAGAGGGAAAGAGGAGAGAGAGAGAGGGAGAGAAGGAGAGGGGGGGGGAGAGAGAGAGAGAAAGAGAGACAGAGAGAGACAGCGAGATGGGGAAAAAGAGAAAGGGAGAGAGAGGAGACAGGGAGAGAGGGACAGAAAGAAACGGAAGGAAAGAAGGAAGGAGGAAGGGAGGGAGGGAGGGAGGGAAGGCAGGCAGGCAGGCAGGCAGTTTTATTGCATGATCTGTGCCGTTAACCACAATGATTTGCTTCCATGGAATGAATTTCCTATTTAGCCCTCTGATTACCTAGAGGTTACCTCATACAGATGATCTATAATGAAAGTGATTGGAATACAGTAAGCTTATTTTTTTTGCCAGGATTATAATACCTGGTATGATACTAGTTTACATCTCTTACAAACTACCTAAGACTAAATTTATAAGTTCTGGTCTATTATTAAGTGAGGTCTATGCAATTTCAAATACTGGGAAAATGCATGTACTGAAATATGCATTACTAGAAAATTAAAAATTACTCATTTGAAAAAATGAGTTGGAATTCCTGTGAGAATTCTTATAACCAGCATGCCCTTATATCCCTTAGGAGACATTTTTTGGTAATTTCCGTTCCTTTTATGATTAAAAATGTAGTTTTTTTTTGTCTACTGTATTAGTCTGTTCTCATGCTGCTTAGAAAGACATACCCGAGACTGGGTAATTTATAAAGGAAAGAGGTTTAATTGACTCACAGTTCCACATGGCTGGGGAGGCCTCACAATCATGGTGGAAGGCAAAGGAGAAGCAAAGTCATGTCTTGCATGGTGGCAGGGGAACTCTCCTTTATAAAACCATCAGATCTCATGAGACTTATTCACTATCATGAGAACAGCACAGAAAAAACTCGCCCCCATGATTCTATTACCTCTCACCAGGTCCTTCCCATGACACGTGGAGATTCTGGGAGCTATAATTCAAGATGAGATTTGGGTGGGGACACAGCCAAACCATATCAGCTATGCGAATCTATACTTTTCTCTTTTTAAATTTTTTATTTACTTTAAGTCCTGGGATACATGTGCAGAACCTGCAGGTTTGTTACATAGGTATACATGTGCCATGGTGGTTTGCTGCACCTATCAACCTGTCATCTAGGTTTTAAGCCCCGCATGCATTAGGTATTTGTCCTAATGCTCTCCCTCCCCTTGCCCCTCATCCCCTCAACGGGCCCCAGTGTGTGATGTTCCCCTCCCTGTGTCCATGTATTCTCATTGTTCAACTCCCACTTATGAGTGAGAATATGCAGTGTTTGGTTTTCAGTTCCTGTGTTAGTTTGCTGAGAATGATAGTTTCCAGCTTCGTCCATGTCCCTGCAAAGGACATGAACTTATTCTTTTTTATGGCTGCGTAGTATTCCATGGTGTATATGTGCCACATTTTCTTTACCCAGTCTACCATTGATGGACATTTGGATTGGTTCCAAAGTTTTGCTATTGTAAATAGTGCTGCAATAATTTTCTCTTAAAGTCTGCTTTCTCTTCTAGCAAAAGAACCAGAGGAAAAGCTATACTTATACTTCACCAGCCTCCAAAATTCCCAAAGTTAAGACACAGACTTAAGGACTGCCATAAGCTACATTTCTGTCAACTGAATTATAATCCTATTGTCTTCTAACAGGAATATAGGAAATAAATAAAGATAAATGTTAATTCTGTAACATAGTCATGTAAACATAGCCTGACAACATATACAACTTTCTTTTGCTCCTATGATAAATTCAAATGTGCAATATACCACAAATGGGGGCCTAGATCTGAGGAATCAAGCTTTCATAGAGCAATAAAAGCATTTATTTTGTTCATTTCTAACTAACAACCTAAAATATAAAGTTCTTAGAAACAAATAGTTTAAATTAATAAAATGAATATACCACATTTTATTTTTATTCTATTCACATGTCAGTGGACATTGAGGTTGCTTTCGTGTGTTGGCTATTGTGTACAGTGCTGCAATAAACATAGGAGTTCAGGCATCTCTTTGAAATTGCAATTTCAATTTCTTTGGATATATACCCAGTCATGGGATTGCTAGGTCATATGGTACATGCCATGGAATATTATTTAGCCTTAAAAAAGAAAGAAATCCTGCCATTGCAGCAACATGAATAAATACGGAGGATGTTATGCTAAGTGAAACAAGCCAGATACAGAAGGACAAATGCTACATGATACCATTTATATGAGGAACTTCAAATAACCAAACTCATAGAAGCAGATAGTAGAATGGTGGTTGCCAGGGGTTACAGGAGAGGGAAATGAGGAGGTATTAGCCAAAGGGTAGAAAGTTCAGTTACACAAGATGAATAAGTCCTAGAGATCTACTGTACAGCATAGTGCCTATAGACAACAATACTATATTGTATATTTAGAATTTTCTAAGAGTGTAAATCTTACGTTGTGTTTTTATCACACAAAAATAATAACAATAAATAAAGAGGATGGGAGGACTTTTCAAGATAATGCCTATGTTTATGGTATACATTGTGGTGATGGTTTATTCATGTGTGTATACTTATCTACAAATATTAAGTTGCATATATTACGTATGTACAGCTTTTACATGTCAATTATACCCAATAAAGTGGTTTTTAAAGAAGAAATGTTTATGAATGAGGCAGGCAAGTAGGGATGGCATGCCTAGTGGCTTCAAATCAGTCAACATCAGACCAGCAACAGGGGCTATGGAGAGAGATAGCAATACATAAGGCAAGAAAATTGCTGAGGACGGATTTAATTAGGAAAAGTAATAAAATGTATACTTAAAACAAGATGATACCTGGGGTGGGGTCACCATTTATGGGAAGTGTCATTGCATACCATCTTCTGTGTTCTGATAGCATGCTGAAATCTATTATTTATTATATATAATAAATCTATATTCTGTTGCATTGCATTGTCTCACAGCTATGATTCTGTGAAAAGATAATAGGGCTCTGGCATGTATTGGACCTGGTTCAAAACCTAACTTCACCCTTTCCAGCTGTAAAACCTTAGCCAAGCTTTGTTCTAAATCAAGCTTTAGTTTCCACATGTATGGAATGATCTCAGATGAGATCACATATTGAATTTGTCAAGTTCCTGCCATGTTAGGGCCATCTTAAAAATTGTAGGCCCCTTTGCCCCTAGCTTTGAGCTTATTGTGGTTAAGGGTCCTGTCATGCTGATCTTCATATCTATCCCAAGGGTTTGCATATCGACTAGCACTTGGTTGACACACACACAAAATCTATTGTTAAATAAGTGAATAATTTGCAGCTGCCAGTCGCACCTGTCGAAATATCAGTTGTGCATTTGGTAGACCCAGATAAAGAGAGACCAGAAATCTGGTTTTCAGTCCAATTCACCTTCCTGGGACTCATTTCCCACCCTCCTTGATGCATTTTTTGGCTCTGTAAGTTTTGAGAGGTATTCCTTCCCAACTTGTCCTATTTGGACACAAAAGAGCTTCAAAATAAAGACAGAAACAATCAAATACTGTCTTCTTGCACTGGAAATTGAAGGTCAGTACTTGAAGAACAAGAGAGAATGGAGCCCCCTAGAAATTACTGTACTCAAAATACAACTCACAGATCATATGGGCTGGACAAGATTGGTGAAGCCAACATCAATTCACCCATAGAGAGTAATTTTTCTCAGAAACAAATTCTGTCTAGAAACAAAGAAAGCTGGAGAACTGAAAATAATGGCCTTGGTAACTATAACAGTAACAATTATTGTTTCCCTACAATTTCCAGTGCTATGCTAAGGAATCAAAAAGGTGAAAGGGTCTGGACCCTATCTTTGTCCACCTCGTTTCTGGCCTCCACATCACAAAGGGCACAGAAGATACAAAAATAATCCATGGGCAATATAGTGCCCGTCTCAGGTAATTACCTAGGGCTACCTGCCATCTACTATTCACCCTGTTGCTCCCCTCCATGATTTCTCTTCCCTGATGAGCTGATGCTCAGCCGCCTGAACCAACTTTCATTGTTGTGTTTGTATTTAAAAACTGTTGCCTTTCAGTTACACTGAGATAATTTTCGCAAGGAAAATATCATCGGTGGTGAAAACCAAGCTAAGCACCCAATGCAGGAATGTTCTTGGGACTGGAAGGATCATGCAAATCTGCTCTCTAAGGGGAAGCAGAGGATGGTAAATGTAAGAACAGCTAAACTTAACTGGGTCTTCACTGTACCATTTGTGTTATCTCTCTTTTTGTTTTCTTCACAAAAATCTCAGAGGATGGGCGCGAGTTTTGTCACCCTATTATGAAAAGGGTTTACATAATTTAAGAGCCCTGTCTGCTATGGTGTGAATGCTTGTACCCTCCAAAATTCACGTTGTAATTTAATTACCATTATAATAGTATTAAAGTGTGAAACTTTAAAGAAGTGATTGGCTGGGTGAGGTGGCTCACACCTGTAATCTCAACACTTTGGAAGGCCAAGGCAAGAGGATCACTTGAAGCCAGGAGTTCAAGAGCAGCCTGGTCAACATAGCAAGATCCCATTTCTACAAAAAATTTATTTTTGAAAAATAGTTGAACATGGTGGTGCCCACCTGTGGTACCTACCAGTTCCTCAAAAGACTGGGGCAGGAGGATTAATTGAGCCCAGGAGTTCAAGGTTGCAGTGAACCGTGATTGCACCACTGCAGTCCAGCCTGGGTGACAGAGCAAGACTCTGTCTCTAAATATAAAAACAAACAAAGAGATCATTAAGGGGCACAGCCGTCATGGGTGGAATTAATGCTGTTATAAAAGGATGAGTTCCATCCCCTTTTGCCTCTTGGCCATTCTGCCCTCTGCCACATGAGGATCCCACCTTCCTCCGTTCCCAAGGTTACAGTTGCCTTCTTAAAGAAGAGAATGGCCTCATCAAGCACCAAACCTGCTGGTGCCTTTAACTTACACTTCCCAACTTCTAGAACTGTGAGCCAAGAAATAGATAGAATACTCAGTCTAAGGCATTCTGTTATAGCAGTGCAAAACAGACTGAGACATTGTCTAAAATATACAGCACTTACATTGAGAATAAAAACATAACCCATGGCTGTCTGATTTAAAAAATTTATTGTCTTAAGCACCAAGCTGTACTGCTTCCTAATAAGGGGTTGGGATACTTCCGCCTGCTTAAAAGCTGTGACATATTTTGAAAGAACTGAGAGGAGATGTGTTTTATTATATTTATATTATTATATACCCTCAAAAAGAGAGAGAGAAAGAGAAAGAGAGAGAGAAAGGAAGGAAAGAATGAAGGAAGAAAGGAGGAAGGGAGGGAGGGAGGCAGGGAAAGGAAGGAAGGAAGGAAGGAAGGAAAGAAAGAAGGAAGGAAGTTAGGAAGTCAGACAGACAGGTGTATTGCTTGTAGTTACTTGTTCAGTAAAACTAATATACCTGTGGAATAAAAAATTATATTTGCTTGAGGACCACATTGTTAATTTTGGCCACCTATTTATAATCTGACTCTTGATTTCAGTCCTCAGCTTCACAGTGGATTCTCATTCCAAGAGTGTATCATTTCCCCTTCTTCCCAATTTGACTCCATCATACCTACCCTGAGGAAAACAATGTTACTAATGTGTCTAAATCCTTCTCCAGGTGCATACAAATGTATACAAGTATGATTATATATGCTTGTATGCAGCCTCGAATATACCATCAATCCTAGTTTCAGGTAATCATCATTATTGTCCCTGTCTCAACCATGTGTAATCATCACCAATGGAGCTAGTTCACCCGTTTTCTTAATATATAATGGAGGGTTGGCTATTTTACTGAAATAGGGGCCAATGGGCCAACCTCAGTACAAGGATTTTCAACCTTAGCTTCAGATTGGAATCATGTAGGAAATTTAAATTTTTTTAATAGCCCAGCTACACTTCTCATCAATGAAATCAGCATCTTAAGAGGTGGGACAATCTTAGGCATCAGTATTTCCTCAAAGCTCCCCAGTATAATTTCAGTGTGCAGCAAAATTTAGAACTATTTTCAGAGAGCTAAATAGATCAAACTTCATATCACTTGTCCATCCCAACCATGCCAATTAATACCCTCAGTAAGGGCTTGTTGGCTAAGATTACAACAGTGAAATAGCTGAGAACTGTCACTATATCTGTTCCAATTCTGATCTGTCCTGACCTAACGTGGTCTGCACAAACCAAACTAATTTTGCTAACATTGCAGAAAGAGCCATCCAATTTGAAGATGGTTCCAGCACCTTTGCCTCTGGGCCTATTTGCTCAGGGAGTTAGTATTGAGGTTATTTATCCAAACATTGCCACTCAGGCTGTGTTAATAAAAATCACCTGTGTAGTTTGAGAAACTTACAGATTCTCCATTTCTGTCTTCCAATCATTCTGATTTTATAGATCTGACACGTGGCCCAAATATCTGTGCCTTTAAGGGACTATCCATGTAAATCTGATGTGAAGCCATGTTTGGAACCCATGTTAAATTCTCACATTGCTATAAAGAAATACTCAAGACTGGGTAATTTATAAAGAAAAAAGTTTAATTGGCTCACAGTTCTTCAGGCGGTACAGGAAGAATGATGCTGGAAACTGCTGGGCTTCTGGGGAGGCCTCAGGAAACTTACAGTCATGGTGGAAGATGAAGGAGGGGTGGGTACTTCACACGGCTGGAGCAGGAGCAGGAGAGAGGGTGTGGGGTGGGGTTGGTGGGGATGCTACACACTTTTAAACAACCAGATCTTGCGAGAACTCGCTGTCATAAGAACAGCACCAAGAAGATGGTGCTAACTCATTCATGAGAAATCTGCTCCCATAACCCAATCACCTCCCACCAGGCCCCACAACCAACACTGGGGATTACATCTTGACATGTGATTTGGTAAGGACACAGATCCAAACCATATCAATGGTCTTTCCCCTAAAAATATACCATTTGTATATACCTGTATATATAAATAAAATATCTCAGGGATTTTGACTGGAGAGGGTGTTGGGGCAGTAGGAGAGGAAGAAAGAAAGAAAAAGAAAGAGATGAAAATTTCTGGAAACAAGCCCTGTCTCATAAGCTAAGTTATCAGAATCAAAGGATGAAGTATTCTGACACAAAGGGCTAGTGAATCTTGAGAACTCTGGATTTATGCATCTACCGTAGAGGTTGTCAGGGATAATATGATGATAGCAGGGCAGCAGGGAGGGAGCTCTTAGGAATAAGAGCTGATCAAGATCCAGAGCACTGTAAGGTCAGAAACAGAAATTTTCTTTGAATGAGTGTAAAAGAGTTTAATGAAGTAAGAATTAAAATACACAAGATACCAGAAAAAAAAAAACCTGTAACTTCTTAATAGGAACAAAATAACCAATTAAGGTATTTTAATTATTAAAAGTAGGTTTTTTAATTAGAAATAGAAGAATGAAAGAACTTATTTTTCTCATGGGAATAAAATGAAACCCAAATGTGTGAGAGGCAGAGGCAGAGATTTTGACCTTTAAGAAATAATTTTATCTTTGTGAGAATGCCAGGGGCAAACTGCTAAAGAGAAATGAAAGAATCAAGTTTCTTCTTTAATCCATGTGTATATAACTTATGTTTGAATCCCGTATAAGAACTAAGAAACTCTGTTTACTTGAACTATGATAATTGTCTGTATTTAAAAAGTTGTGCTTAAATATATTGTTTGTAATTTTTACTAAGTTTTCACACTTGACATTTTTCCTTTGTTCTAGAGTTTCTGTTGGTGCATATATAAAACATTGATTAGTTGATAATTTTAAATATTTAGAGAATAAGAAGCTACTAGGTGGTATGTATGAAGTTGTAGTTTCAAAGGACTGTCAAAGTATTGAAATGCATCTAACTTTGAATTTAGATTATATCAATTTTCCAGTAAATTCTAGATTTCTGATCTAGCAAAATCAGTATCAAAGGCTAATTTACCATTATTTTCTTCCTATATATAGCTATGGAACTATGTGAAGATAAATGGAAAACTACATCCTTTACCAGTATTCTGAAATCAGCAATTTTGTTCCAGGAAAAATCTTGAACCCTAGATTTACAATATTTAGCATCTAGTGTGCAGGAACACTGACAAACTGTGATTCAGGAAAGGTCTAAATAATTAAAGATAATGGTTCTTCTATTTTGATGTCTTCAAACAGTTTATTAGGACTTTTCTGAGGGAAACAAAATATCAATTGTAAGAGAATATATTTTTATAATAATACCCAGATTACAAAATCAATAACATCAATATTACTAATTTAAATAAATGACAAACACATAAATATTGGCCAGGGGCAGTGGCTCACACCTGTAATCCCAGGATTTTGGGAGGCTGAGGCTGGCAGATAGCTTGAGCCTAGGTGTTTGAGACCAGCCTGGGCAACATGGTGAAACCTCATCTCTACAAAAAAATACAAAAATTAGCTGAGCATGGTGTTGCATGCCTGTGGTCCCAGCTATTCGGGAGGCTGAGGTGGGAGGATCGATTGAGCCCAGGAGATTGAGGCTGCAGTGAGCCAATCACATCACAATACTACAGCCTAGGCAACAGAGTGAGACAGTGTCTCAAAAAAAAAAGTAAATATTAAATTCTTATGCCTAGATTATAAATTATCTAAATTTTAAAGATTAATAAGAATATTTATTTTCATAGGGTTGTTGGAGAAGAAAAGCTATTTTGCAAGTGCAGGGTGACACTTAGCTGGTTCACAGTGGTACAAACATTTGCTAAAATAAAATATTTCCAAATCAGTTGATACAGTGCTGCAGCCCCAGCTACCTGGACCCTTAGCCTGGGATCCCCCAGACCTCCACATGACCCAGCAACTATCACAACAGGCATCTCTTGGACCTTGTTCTAGTGCTGTGGCCTGTGTTTTTAAATATTTAAATATCACCCTAGTTTTTAAATATTTAAATATCACCCTAGTGCACATGTGACAGTATAATAATAATGAAAGAAAGGAGTCTTTATTTGAGAGAGCAAAGAAATTCAGTGAAATGATTCTGAGACAATCATAGGGCCATAGTATGGCTATTCCCCTTGGTCCCCAGGTATAATTTTAAGACCGAATAATAACATCAAATCAGAAGACGTCAGACAAGGAACTGGAGAATGTTCTGTTAAACAAGTTCATTTGTCTGATAATGTAAATACACAGTCATTTTAAAAGCTGGTTTGGCTCTGGTACCGTAGTTTCCTCTTTCCTCATATGGGCTTACTCACAAGTCTCTTACTTCTTGGAGAATTTGGAAGAAGCATACTAATCCGAATCCTCAATCTTCACTGGGGCAGCTGTCTTCTCGCAAATCCAAAAAATTTCAGCACTACAGCGAGAAATATAAATATTTCCTTTTTGAAAATAAGCACATCCTTTGGATCCATTGATCTGGTCAAGTTCTTTAGTACTAAATCTGAAAATTAATTTAAAATTAATTATAAATTCTGTATTTGAAACGTGATCACTATTTAGTGCCCTCAGTTGCTCTTACAGCCAATGCATGTATCTGAATATGGAGAGACTTCTGCCTCCACAAAGCTTCAAAATCTGAAGCTGCCTAAAGCTGACACAAAATCTGCCCAGAGCTGGCACATCTGGGTTCTTTATTTTAAGTTAATCATGATCCCAGGTAGAATTCTTTAAGAGAAATACTTAAATCCTGGACTGAGAATTTGTATTTCCTTCATAAATATGGAATTCCATTAATGAAATCTACTCAGTTCAGCTTATATTAGAAGTACTTGAAGTTCTTTGGGACCTTATGAAGAAAAACATAAAAATAAAATCACATTCTGTTGTAAAAAGTTATTACATTTTACTATGCACAAATATAACTTTTCACATAGTTATACATATGTGGTGGGTAAAAAGACAACAAGACAGACGTTAAAAGAGGAAATGAATGACTATATAGATATGGTTCTGACAATAGTATTCACTTCCTCTGCTAAGAAATTGATGTTAATCATGAAATAATGTCTTTAGAAAATTATACTTGTCAGATCTAAATTTTCTTTGTGCCCAACATTGTTTTTTTCTAAATGACCTGCATTACACTGCCATATTCTTTTCTTGCTTCAGGGCTAGGCTTACTAAATCTTAGCCTTGGCCTTTACTCAGTAGTCAAGGAAATGGCTATGCAATCTGGAAGCTCAGTCTCTCTAACCTGTGTTTGACATGCTGGCTTATCTGACAGCTGCATGTCTCAGGGGCCAGGGTCTGTGGGTTCCAAACCCTGCTGTGGGGGCCACCTCCTCCACACTTTGATTAAGAGTGAGTAGAGAGGCCAAGAATGATTAAAATCCCTTTGGGAGAAGGGACACATCTTAGATTCCAACATGAAAACTGAATGTGTTTACATGATGTCACAGTACTACTCCTGGAAACCCTCAGTCTAGTAGCAACACCTCAGATTAATATTAATCAGTTCATACCCAATATTGCTCTTGTCACAAAAAAGTAACTGTCACTTTTTTTGTTCGTGTATTACTCTGCATGTGCTTTTTGTCATTATTATTAGTGTGAAACCAAACTAATTGACTTGATATGATTAATAATGGTGATTAGAGAATGGGGAATTAGTGTTTGAGTAGAAATAGCCATGACGAAACATTGGGAAATGGATGAAGATAAAGTGTATCCAGGGAGAAAATAATAGACCTACCATTGTTTGTGATTTAAGGAACTGCTGAGTCACAGCTGAAGCATGGCATCTTTGACAGAAGATGAGTGATTATTATTCAGTTTAAGAAAACGTTGACAACATGCTTTAAAGAGTGAAACAGGAGGGAGGGGGGTGGATAATGATTTGTTGGGGGAGGAAGGTAGATAAAAAGCCATTATGAATACAAATATTCTGTTAGATAGAAGAAGTAAGACCTAGTGTTTCATAGATTATTAGGGTGAATACAATTAACAATAATCTACTGTACATTTCACAATAATGAGAAAATAATAATTTGAATGCTCCTAGCATAAAGAAAAGATAAATATTTAAAGTGATCAATATCCCAATTCCACTTATTTGATCTTTACACACTATCTGAATGTATCAAATTATCACATATACCCCAAAACATATACATCTTTTATGTATCAATAAAAAGTTTAAAAATCCATTAAGATGCCAATGATCTTAAATTTTATCTAATAGAAAAATACTATTATATTTAAAATATTAATACAGTTGTTTCATTTAAATGTAGTTATGATGAGAGGTGTTCCTCAAAATTTTTTGTTTTATAGTCTGTGAAAGAATTTAGCAAACCTAATATCCCCTTACACATTTTTGTTGACGTCTATTTTTTCATAACTTTAAATAGTTACAAAAATTGAAATTTTCAAAGTGTTATATATTCTATTTGTCCTTTAAATAGTTTCATCCAAACCCTGAAGTGGAAAGTTTAGTTCATTTTAATTCATAAAAGACACTTGCCGTATATTGTAATTGGCAAGTCCTCAGCATGACACTAATTGTTGAACTAATCAGTCAATTCAGTCTTACTTTTTGTTAGAAAATGGTTGACAGTTATTTAGTATAAATAAATGTGTTGATATGTGTTCTTATGACCAGCAGCACCCTTTTGGATTGTAGGTGCTGGAGAGTCAGAATAGCTGAGTGACTGAGTGCACAATCCCTAAAGTGCAATTTATGAGCTGAGTGACCTCAGGCAAGTTACTTAATCTCTCTATTATAATATTTCTACCTATAAAATGGGAATATAACAGTGCTTTTTTCAAGGGTTAGTATTTATAAAATACTTTGAATGTAGTATTAGGTGTGTGTGTGTGTTAAATAAACACATTTCTACCAAAAGATAAAATTCAGTGCCTTGCTATAAATTTGTCACAGAGATGAAATGAACTATATCTCCTTTCAATATTTGTTACTGGAGCTCTTTTCTCAGTATGTTGTACTCCTCTTTTTATGTCTGTATTTATAATTCTCACAATCATTATTAATTTTCCCAGGATTCCATGGAAAGCTTGTGTTTACCCTCAATAGTTAGAGACATACAAGGATGGAGAGGGAACAGAGCTATCTTCCCAGAACCAACTTCTGCCAGAGGAGTCCCATGATAATCCCAGCCAAAAGAACGAAAACATGAGTAATGGCTGTGACATAAGAAAATCCTAAGAGAGAAAACAGAGGAAAAGTTTTACGTGAGCGCCACATTCCAGTTTGCAGAGTTAAGATAGATGAGGACATTCATTAAATTCATGTATTAATTCTAATTCAAGATGCACTGAATTTCCATCATATGAATCAGATATTTTATTTATTTCTCTCTCATTGTATGGATAATGTCTATAACTAGAGAATGAGACTCAATCCTACCTTTTCTTCCAAACTGTCTATCTTCACTAGGGTGGAGTTCTTGTCTATGCAGTCCTTTCTACTGTTAGCCCAGGTTTTCTCCTCATTTTTTGTAAAATAGTAGCAACTATTTTGGTACCATTGCCACATCTTAGGACATGGATTACATCTGTGGTCTGAAAAGGAAATTATACCCAATAATATAAACTGAAGACTCTAGAGTGACTGGAGAAGGCTTTGAAACAAAATCATGTAATTGAACAATAGGGACTGAGAGCCTGCACCCTGAAAGCATACTGCTTTAGAAGCCTCTGAAAATAAAGTGACCCCTGGTTATGGGTTGGGGCAACAGGGATTCTCTTTTCATGGCTTAGTCTTCTGACCTCAGAATTACCAGCTATGCCTTTAAGCTTTCAGAGCAACATGATCACCTAGAAATAGTTAATAAAATGAGGGGTTGAAGTATCCAGATTGATATCATTCCAAGATACTTCCCAAATTTGCCTGTGGTTTCAAAAATATTAAATGAATTTGTATATTTCCTTGCTGTGTGTAAATTTAGTGCAACATCATTAAGGTTCACTGGATGACATAACTCTCTCAATACTCTGAGGTGGTACATGTGATCAACTTAGACCAGGGTAACATATGCCATCTGACTGGTCAGCAGGACTAAGTCTGATTACCTGAAGTATGAATGATTAGCTCTTGGCACAGTTTGATGGCCATTTGTTCCTGCCTCTTCAGTAGACTGGAGATCTTTGACTTGAGAAATTCCTCCTCCATGGACAAGTTGTTGGAGTTGCCCAGTTGCTGGGATAAGTTATCCTGCTGCTGTTGGATGGTTTTCTGAAGTTGACTCAATTTCTCTGAATCTGAGTTAATGTCATTAGATATCTGCAAAACTCCAAGACATGACAGGAGACAAGTTCATATATTCTTCTATTCTTATAACTGTAGATAATTCTCGTGACAGAAGCATTTCTTAATTGTTCAAGATTTATTAGTAGCTCTTAGTATTTGTGGTATCATGCAAGAAACAAACCAGATGCCTTTCTATTCCAAATTATTTATAGTTCTTTATAATTTTATTTACATTTTTATTATTGCACTATATTATAATAATGATTTAATAATTATATATTTCTGACATCACATCTAAGGAAGGGCCAGTCATTCTGCCACTCATTTTCATGAAATTTTTTTATTTTTGTTTTATTTTATTTGGAGATAGATGATGTAATTGTTGTTTTAATGAAAACAGCATTCTTTGGGACAATGGATATCTCAAACTCTGCAGATGACCTGAGATGCTTGTCTACCAAAAGAAAAGAAAAAGCAGATCTTAATGGCATATCAGACCATTTCTGGTCGTGGGTCCATGAAATATGCCCTTTTCATAAGCATTTAAGGTGCTTCATCAGCACAACAAATTTAAGAACCACTGCACCAAAAGCACTAAATTTTAGAAAAGAAATGTCACCCTTCTATATCGAACCAATGGACATACATTATTGCATTTTCACTTAATTTTTAAATATATATTATTTTAGAAGATCAGCTGCTAATCCTCATACTGATTGGCTCCAGAATATCTGTTACTGCTGCTTGAACATCATATTCCTTTTCAAAAGAGCAAGGTACATCATTAGTCTCTTTTTATGTTGACAAAGATATGTCCAAATCCTAATTATCCATTAAATCTTAAAAAATTATCCATTAAATCATTAAAAAGAAATGAATGTAGCAGAGGAGATGTTAGTATCATTCAGCAAATTAACTTTCTTGACTATGAGTTCCCTGTAAGTGAATACCATGCCAATTCACTACTCTGTATACCATATACTTAACAACCCTATAAAGTTTGTATTTTCAGGATGTTTTTCTCATTACTCAAGAACTCCCTACCATGTTCATCCCCAACTTCCCGAGGATGGGTCAGAATCCATAGAATGTTCCTTTGTGGCTGTGGTGCTTGAGAGTGGAGATTCCATTGTCATGTGGAGATGGTTCAACTCTCTTACTTGGTAAGGTGTATCAGGCCACTCTTCCTCTTTGTTTATATGTCTTTCTCATTCATAGAAATCAGGCTGCTGCGGCTACTTGGAAGATTTCTCTCCACTAGAGAAGTCTCATGTAAGCAGACTGAACCTAGTCTAGTGTTAAGTATTTCAGGTAAATAAAATAGCAAGCACTTCCTTCAATACATATTTCTTGACTTTATTTCTCAGCATTGGAATGATAAGTGAATGTGTGTCTAGGCAGAAAAGAGGCACTTTATTCTAATGAATAACTAGAAACAGAGTCTTTGTCTAAGTCCAGTTTAGCTTATCAAGATAAAACAATGAATTTAGAACCAAATCCTGATAATGTCTTTTGCTGGTTTTTTGGGAAGATATGACGAATAGGAGAGATATGAGACAGCAGAAAAGTATCAGACGATTCAGGATGCTAGGAGCCATCTACAATCCAAGCTGAAAGTACATGGTTTACAATATGTTTTCTAGTTGCCTTTGTTGGGTTTGATGCTGATATACTTACACATCATCCCCAACGTCACCAGCCCAATCAGCAACATCAGGCAAAGAGTTAGCAGACCCAGGGCAGCGTGACGCCAAATGGGAGATGGAGCTGGATGCCCCGGAGAAAGCCAACAGAGCAGTCAGCACACAGAACTGCTTTGCGCTTGTTTCACTTTGGTTTGTTTATTTCTCCCACTTAGGGAGCTTCCCGATACTAACGTTTCTTTCTTGCTTCTTTAATGCCCTCATTTAGAAAATACCTAATATGAAGTGCAATGAGGGTGCCATCCTTGGTTCCCCTCCATTTCTCCACCGCTCTCCTTCACTTTAAGAGGAAGCTTCGTGGGGGCAGGGGGGAGGGATACCTTTAGGAGATATACCTAATGCTAAATGACGAGTTAATGGGTGCAGCACACCAGCATGGCACATGTATACATATGTAACTAACCTGCACATTGTGCACATGTACCCTAAAACTTAAAGTATAATAATAATAAAATAAAAAGGAAGCTTCTCCTAATTTCAAGGTTTTTGTTTTACATAATTGCCCACTTTTCTTCCTCAAGTTTATTGAATTCATAAATGAGAGATCTAAAAACTGCTTTTCTGGATGATGCTGACAGTAGGAGACACCTCAAGCTCTTGAGCTCAAAAGTCTCTATAAGGCACATGTTCTATCTGCCTTGTAAAAGTGGATTCGACTTTTTAAAGTATCTTTTACCTGTTAACAATAACTTATCTATTATTCATGCTATTTATCACCTAATAAATAATGAATGAATACTGAATGAAAGAAGGAAAGAATGTGCAGTCTAACCTACAAACAGCAGAATAGACCAGAAAGCCGTTAGCATCCTAGTCATTGTTGTTGTTTAAAATATCAATGGTTGTCATGTTTTCCTTAGCTTCATATCCCTTGATTTAGGCCCAAATAACATCTAGCGCAATGTTTTAGATACAGCATGACAGACTGTAGGTACACTGTGATATGCACCATATCCACACCTCCTTTTTCCTCACAGGTTAGAATTAGAATTAAAAAGTAAAACAAAACAAGGCAAAAATGTGTGACCACATTTATTAGACATATGCAAAGTCTATTCCCATCGGCTTTTTGTAAATATCCTTCCCTCAAATGTCATGCACCACACAAAATGTAAAGATAAATCTAGAGGGCAGGAGAAAGTAGTTCAGATGACTGACATGATTCAGGAGAACCTGGATAGTTAACATATCTGAAAATAAGAGATGTGGTCTTACATATTAAATCAGAGTCTTGACCATGGAGACTGCTATTTTTCCAATTAGTCATAAGAGAATTGAGGTCCTCAGAGCTGAGGACCAGCTGAGACTGGGCTTCCCCACATAGCAGTTGTGTGAGCTTGCTTAAATTATCTAATTTCTCTCACCCTCAGTTTTTTCATCTATGTAATGGAGAAAATACTAATATTCGAATATTATTGTGGATTTTCATTACAATTATATCTGTATATAATGTACATAAAATACTACCCAGATACTATTATTACTGGTTCAACATTACAAATTATACTCGGATTTCAACTATCCTAAAATTTGAAAAAATACCGACAAAAGAAAAACTAGCTCTGATCCATTTCAAATCCACTCACTCATCTTCCAGTTTTCTCTTAAGTAAGTTACATCATCTAAAAGAAAAACGTCCTCTACCTTCTCTATTTTAGAAGCCTCCAATCTGGTTTCTGAAAGAATATCCTCCTGGCATCTCTAACAAGGTATAAATATCAAGGATTATATTCATAAGAAGAAATCTCTAATTCCCCAAGCTCAATTTCTGGCATGTGCAGTCAGAATTTTTCTGACTGTGTGATATCACACAACTTTAAAGAGGTTCTGAAAGCCACATATTTTCACTTCAACCTTGGGAACACTCACTTTTCTAATACATTCCACAACTATTTGTCCCCATTTTGGAGATTTCACAGCACACTGTCTTTAACGCCAGTATTAAAGCATTTAACACCTGTCCACTCCCCCAAGGACCCAGCTGGTCTTCTCTGAACTCCTACCTCTTTTTCTTAGGTTATTTCCATCTCGGTTATTCCTTGCTCCAGCAGAATCCTGAAATGTGAGTGTCGCATAGGTCACTTCTTCAGACATTGTAGAAGAAAACGCTACTTTAAATTATCTAATTAGTGTTTCAATATCTTGAGGCCTGGGAACAGCATGTGTTTTTCAAGGCTGGGAGCTTTGATGTAGTCACTCAGCTGACCCAGACACACTCCACTGCCCCTCTGTAAGAGAAGAATGACAATTTGTTTCTCTACAGAGAAAGTGAGAAAAGCCAAATATTCTCCTTAGAGATATTCTCATTAGAATGTTACAGATCTCAAACTGTCTGTTCTGTCAGAACTGTTTCTTGCCGTGCAGCAAAGAAGGGGTGCTTGAGGCAGAGCAGGAGGAACATGAGGGAATTCCCATGATCCTCGGGGTAGAGGATGCTCTGAATGTTTCAGAAAAGAGTCAGGTTGTCTTCTTTACATCTATCTAAGGCTAGCTAATCTGCCTGGAGACATTGGTTCTAGTTTATTCTCAGCCACATTAGATATTAAGCAGAGAGACACACATTAAGACAGAAAGAGCTGTGCCACACACCTGGCTGCTATTATAGAAAATTCAAACGTGTGTGTGTGTGTGAGAGAGAGAGAGACAGAGAGAGAGAGACAGAGAGAGAGAGACATGGTGTTGGTAATGGGGCATGGAGAAGAAACTGATAGCTACTTAGCTACTTAACGTGAGTATGAATGGGAGTGCCCTCTTCTGGCATGGTTGGGAAAGTTCCTAACAGAACAGCAACCCTGGGATAATCCTGCAGACAGCAAGGAATACACAGGACAAGATTTTAAAAAGATAACTACCGGAAGTTAATACATCTGTGGTAATTTGTTACAGCAGCAATATGTAGTTAATACAGAACCCAGGAAAATATGGGGGGAGCGCTATATATGAGTGACGAAATTAAGGAATCTCCTCTAAAGCTTTCCTTTGGGGAGAGGCAGAAGATTAGATAACTGTACTTAGGGGAAGGATTGGGTATGAGTTTTGTGGTTTCAGATGAGTGGGGAGTGATCTAAAACTTCCAAGGTTCATATCTGTGTGGAGATTATCTTAGTCAAAGGTGTCCAGCGTGAGGTGCACTCACCCCACAGCTGTGAAGCAGATGCAGAAAGGCAATGTAAAAACTTTCTCTTTAGGAACGCTGTGCATGATCTCTAAACACCTAAATATACATATGTTACTTGTTCATGTTTTTTGTTTTTTTTTTTTTCAAATTGATGAAATAATCAAAAAAATGTTTGGAGGCTCTAAGTCATATATCAATAAAACTCCACTATCAAAAATATTGAAACAAATAATAAATCTATGCTTATGTTTACTATTCTAGGTGAATTAAGAAAAGGCAGAGACCATTGACATGAGGACCAGTTTAAATAGATGATTACAAAAATAAGAAATTAAGAATGGTTTTCTATCTCTGTTCTGGTCCATGTCCGGAGTTGGTTCCTGCCGGTGGGTTCCTGGTCTCGCTGACTTCAAGAATGAAGCCGCGGACCTTTGCGGTGAGCGTTACACCTCTTAAAGATGGCATGGACCCAAAGACTGAGTGGTAGCAAGGTTTATTGTGAAGAGCAAGGTGACAAACCTTCCACAGCATGGAAGGGGTCCCAAGCGGGTTGCTGCTGCTGGCTGGGGTGGCTAGCTTTTATTTCCTTACTGTCCCCTTCCATGTTCCGTTTCTGTCGTATCAGACTGACCTTTTTTCAATCCTCACCGCAATTGGCTACTTTTAGAATCCTGCTGATTGGTGCGTTTTACAGAGCACTGATTGGTGCGTTTTACGTGGCACTGATTGGTGCGTTTTACAATCCTCTTGTAAGACAGGAAAGTTCCCTGAGTCCCCACTCGATTCAGGAAGTCTGGCTGGCCTCACGTCTCATGACTTTCACCAGATTTTGCAAAAACTGGGTTTTCATCCTCATTTCCTTAATTCTTTCACATACCTTAAAGCTTCCTAACAAAGTATTAACTTCTCACTATCCATGAAATGATGCTTAGCTTGAACAATGATGAAGAATGTCACCTGATTCCTAATTATTTCTAAGAGAAGATTGATAACACTTCTCACATACTTTCTATTATTATGATCCAAAAAGCTATATCATCTATCATTATTAGTGTATGATCATATTAATTTAGACATTTCTTTATATACTTTTCTCCCTTAAAAACTTACAGCATTTCTGTAGCTTATTTTATCAGTTACACTATTTAAAAACTCACTTTGTTGCAGTCATTTACCAAATTCTCCTTATTTCTCCATTATTTTTTCAACTATCTTAAATCTTATTGATCTCTACTCCTATCATGATTATCATGTGATTTCGACATTCAGGTAGGTGATAATTCCAATACTATGGGCTCTCAGTTCTTGAATTTGCCTCCAATAACCTTACCCACACTCAGAAATCAGTTGCTCACACACAAAAATCAGTCACCCACTAGATGATCCTAGTTTAGAGCTAGGCTATTCACCGTAGTAATCACTAGGCATATAATTGCTATTTAAACTTAAATTAATTAAAATTAAATTAAATTTAAAATTTATTTCCTAGGTCACACTAGTCATACTTCAGGTACTTAACAGCCACAGGTGGCATTGGCTATGCAATTGGACAGTGCAGGTAAATAACATTTCCATTATTAGCAACATGGCTATTGAACAGCACTGCACTAGAGTGCAGACAATTTCATTTCCAATATGAGAAATTCTTCCATGATCTGTTTCAGATATTTCACTCTCTGATCTCCACCTCCTATGTTTCCAGCCCACTCTCTCTGGGTATTCTACACTCTACAGCATTTCAGTGCCCACTGAGATAGCAACTTCACTGACCATGCCAACTTCTCATTGTTGTCAATCCCTCATGTCTCATTTCCTATTATACCCAGCATGCACCACTTACCAGGGCCAATTATAAAAATCGTTTTCTTACCCACAGCTACAACTTCCTTGCTTACCTCTTCATTCATCATAAGCATCTAGAAAATGCAGCTTGTTTAAATCCAACCCTACCTACTCTGTGCATACATTCAAGTAGCTGAATGTGATCATATTAACTGGTTTTATCTTACGTTTTTGAAATGTAACTTCTCAGCACTCTTACTAATCAATCTGTTCTGCAAATCTCCTAAAAGATTATTCCCAATCTCTTTTTCTTTCTCAAACTCTCAAATTTCTTTCTGTCTTCTCTTTCTACAAACTCAACGGATAACCTGGCTTTTCCATTAACATTATCTTAAGAAAAAAAAGAAATTCAGAAAGAAGTTTTCTCTGTTTCACTAGTCAAATATACCAAAACATCTACATCAGTATATGAGGTAGTATTCTTTTCAACAGTGGTTGAATTATACTACCTCATCTAAGATCAATCTCCATCTGTATATTAAAATCCATCCACCTATCTCCTTAAAGATTTCAAGCTTGTAATTTTCCTTCTTTTTCTCTTTCTATCAATTTTTCCATTTTTTTCATCTCTACTTGTTCACTTATGTTCACTTCCAAAGATGATATAATATCTCCTATGTTAAAACAAGCAGAAGCCATCTTTTGTTCACCGTAACACCATACACATGATCACTCCATTTCTCTAATTTTCTTAACAACAAATGGGTTCAAAAATTTCTCTATGATCTTTCCAAACCTATTCTAATTAGGCTTTTTCCTTCACTATTTCTTTTTTTTCTTTTTTTATTTTTATTCTTTCTTTTTTTTTATTGAGACAGAGTCTAGCTCTGTCGCCCAGGCTGGAGTGCAGTGGCACGATCTCGGCTCACTGCAAGCTCCGCCTCCCAGGTTCATGCCATTCCCCTGCCTCAGCCTCCAGAGTAGCTGGGACTACAGGCGCCCGCCACCACGCCCGGCTAATTTTTTGTATTTTCAGTAGAGACGGGGTTTCACCGTGTTAGCCAGGATGGTGTCGATCTCCTGACCTCGTGATCTGTCCCCCTCGGCCTCCCAAAGTGCTGAGATTACAGGCGTGAGCCACCACGCCTGGCCCTTCCTTCACTATTTCTAAAAAACACTCCTGCTAAAGTCAACATTACCTCAGTATAAACACATCCAATGGCTAGTTCTCAGGATTCATCTTACACATCGTATAAACAGAATTTTAAATAACTGATTATTCACTTTTCGTGACAAACTTTCTTCTCCAAAATGCTTTGTTTCCTAGGACACCATTCTCTTGGTTTTCCTTTTGCTTCACTCACAACCGAATCCTCCCTCAGATTAACTGATTCCTCTTTAAATTAATTTAAGATGTTGTTGTGTCCTAGAGTTCAATTCTTGGTCTTCTTAAAAAACAAAAAACAAAAAAAAAAAATTTATCCTGGAATGAACTAAATTGAATAGTACCCAGAGAATGGCCAGAATGGGAATTAATTTCTTATAGATTCGTGCCTTGAGATAACAGCCATACATTGATAATGTCCAAAAATTGTTATCTCCATACCAGTGCTTGATCTACAGGACCACATATCTGAATGGATTATTGGCATATTCACTTTGATATATTATAGGATTTTTCTAGCTTAACACATCAAAAAATGGGTACCTTTTCCCAATGTGTTTCTTCATCTTAACAAATGTACACTCCATATGTACAGTTTCTCAGCTAAAAACTTGGAATCACCTTTGACAATTCTTGCTGCTCTCACATGAATTAAACCTGTCAGAAAATATTGTTCACCTTGGAAAATATGGAAACACAGTTATTAAATGTGGAAGTATTATTGATTTAGAAGACCTTAAAAGAAATATTGAGTTAACATGACAGAAGGATTCATTCTCACTCTGTTCTTTCTGTTCTCACATTTCATGCCTATTTCAGAGGACACTTTTAAAGTGGGGTTTAAATGGGAAAGTACCCAGAGAATGGCAAGAATGACAATTAATTCCGAATTATTTACAAAAAAGAAATAGGGAAAAGTGAAGATGAAAGCCAGAGGTATCAAAGACTTAAAGGAAACAAAAATAAACTAAAAGTAGAAGGAAAATAAATGGCCACAAGAAGGAGACAGAGGATGAATATAGGATGGAATTTATTTTGAAATGTATTAATATATTTACCCCATCAGGTGAATATACCTGACCAGCATAATAAAATATCCCAATTAAAATGAAGCACTATGAAGACAGACAAATTGATTCAAATCCTGGAGCAACACTTACTTGCCCTGTGGCTTTCGGCAAGTTATTGAACCTCTGTGCTTTATTTTTCTTAATAGTAAATCTGTCATAAATTTAATTCCTGCCACAAATATAACTGATAAAAGCATATAGAAAGAGCAATAAATGGCAGCTGTCATCGTAGAAGCAAGTTTGGATTATTCTGGATCATATTAAAAATGGAAGAAACCTGGGCAATTGTCCAAGCACTGACAGTGAAGCTTAAACAAACCAATCCTCATGAGCACAACCAGGGTCTGCTCGAGCCTGTCCAGAAGAACTCGATTATATCACTTTTCTTCATTCATAACACTTTCCATGATATACAATTATCTTGATCTTTGCTTTCTATGTTTCTTTACTATCTGTGCTGACCACCTTCTACTATAATATAAGCTAAATGCTTGTATAATTCATTAACCATTGGTCCCCAGAAAATAGAATTGTGCCTTGGACATCTGCAGTGATCAGTAAACATATGTTCAAATAAATGATTAATTAATAGTCCCTGCCATGAAGTTTTATAGTAATTTTAATTGGAAAGTACAATAGTAGATATACTTAACATTCTGTGAATCCTTAATTCAAATATACTAGATCATTTCACTTTCTCTTTGATTCAGACAAGAGACAGGGAAATACTGGGTAGAAGAGGGTTGTTCCTACCACACACCGGGGCCTGTCGTGGGGTGGGGGGAGGGGGGAGGGATAGCATTAGGAGATACACCTAATGTAAATGATGAGTTAATGGGTGCAGCACACCAACATGGCACATGTATACATATGTAACAAACCTTCACATTGTGCACATGTACCCTAGAACTTGAAATGTTTTTTATATATATTTATAAAGAAGAGAGTGGTTCCCTGGCACGTGCCCCACCCTTAAGCTGGGAGACTGGCAGCTCCAAATGGGGACAGACATTCCTGTTTTCATGCCACAAAAAGTTGCCTTTTGGCCTGCCATGCCCCCTATTCTGTACCCATATAAACCCTGAACTCCAGGCTCCAGATCAGATGAGCAGACGAGGAGATGAGAAGACAAGCAGATGAAAGGTGGAATGACATGACAGAGAAGGAGAGAAGAGGAGGAACTTCTGAACGCCAAGAGGAGTTTGGCTGGGAGTGGTCAGAGAGTAGTTTGGCCGTTGGATGGCCAAACTCCAGAGGAAGATCACCTTCCCATTTCATCCACCTTCCAGCTCCCCATTCATCCCACTAGGAGCCACTTCCACAACTCAGTAAAACCCCCACATTCATCCTTTGAGTTCATGTGTGACCCGTTTCTTCTGGGATGCTGGACAAGAGCTTGGAATACAGAATGCTGTCACACTGGCCCTCTGCCCTTGAGAAAAGGCCGAGGAGGCACTGAGCTGGTTAACACTTATGTTGTCTGCAGATGGCAGAGCTAAAAGAACTTTGTAACACTGGGGTTCCAGGCACCCACCCCTAGACACTACAGTGGGGCCACAGCCCAAAGTGCTCACCCCAACTCCTGCACCTGCCCGTCTGCATGCTCTCCCTCCCACAAGGGATTTGAGCTCATGACAGTCAAACAGACAGACACACCCCTGTCACATACCCTGCTAAGAGGGCCAGACCTCTCCCATTTCACCTTAATCACACTATTTCCCTCAATCACACTGGGTGGATTAGATGAGGTTAGATGGTACTGCTTATTTTTTATTTTTTATTTCTTTTTGAGATGGTCTGGCTCTGTCACCCAGGCTGGACTGCAATGGCACAATTTTGGCTCATTGCAACCTCTGCCTCCTGGGCTCAAGTGAACCTTCCACCTCAGCCTCCCAAGTAGCTGGGACTACAGGTGCACACCACCACTCCCGGCTAAGTTTTGTATTTTTTTGGTAGAGGAAGGGTTTCAGCATGTTGCTCAGGCTGGTCTCAAACTCCTGAGCTCAAGCAGTCTTCCTACCTTGGCCTCCCAACGTGTTGGGATTACAGGAGTGAGCTAGCATGCCTGACGCCTGGCATTGCTTTTTACAAGAGGTACATGTATTCGAACTTCCTGACCTTTATTCAGTTGTTTGCCCTGCCTGAAAAACATTGCCTTCTCCTTTCTCCTCTTAGTCAATATTTACATTTTCTTCAAATATTAATGTAAATCTTAATCCAATTCATTGTTATTTATTGTTTAACATTTTACTTACATATGTTTTGTATACATGTGCCTGATCAACTTTGCGGTATGACTGCAGACTGACACATTTTTTCCTTCAGTTTCCCTACTGTTTGTAACAAATGCTCTGCTGTAATTTTGGTCGGATAGTTATTAATTGTTTAGCTTATTAACTTTTTTAAAAAGCTCATTTCACTTTGAAATCCACGTTTAAGCTTTCTGTAAATGAAGGAGAAAATATTAATTATACTTTTCTATGACAGGAAATCCTACCATTACCAAATTAAACAGTATTTAGTATTTGTGGAAAGCCTGGTAAGTCGAAGGCAAACAGCTTTAGTTTAAAAGTGGTTTATGTTAAAAAGTCTCTGAATAGCTATCACCAGTTGCAAAATACTCACTTCCTTTTGTTTCTGTCTGGAATCATTATAACACCCACAGTGGTCAACATCTTGTTGTCTTTCTCTTTTACACATATTTTACATGTGTAAAATATATACAGGACATCCCTGTATATTGATCAGTCTTAACCACAATGTTACGTATTCCACTAATTTTCATTCTTACTGCATGTACTTGTCATTGTTATTAGTGTCTTTAACTCATTATTCAGCCTTAAACATAGATAATGGAGTCTATGAAAGACTTCATAATGTAGTCGAAAGAATTTAGAAACTGGGTAAATAGTACTACTTTTTACAAGAAGTGTAATGATTAAAAAGTTCCTCAAATTGCCGGGTGCGGTGGCTCACGCCTGTAATCCTAGCACTTGGGGAGGCCGAGGCGGGCGGATCACGAGGTCAGGAGATCGAGACCATCCTGGCTAACACGGTGAAACCCCGTCTCTATTAAAAATACAAAAAATTAGCCGGCCATGGTGGCGGGCGCCTGTAGTCCCAACTACTTGGGAGGCTGAGGCAGGAGAATGGGGTGAACCCGGGAGGCGGAGCTTGCAGTGAGCCGAGATCGCGCCACTGCACTCCAGCCTGGGTGACAGAGCGAGACTCCGTTTTAAAAAAAAAAACTTGCTCAAATTAGTTAAACTTCTCTTCCCATATGCAAAATCGGGATTATAATGTCTGTCATACATATATGCTTCACTCATTCAACAAATATGTATCGGGTAACACAGGAAGTCCTCACTTAACGTCATCAATTAATAGATTCTTAGAAACTGTGACTTAGGTGAAGCAAGGTAGAGCAAAGCCAATTTGATCATAGGCTAATGGATATAAACAAAAGCTAAGTACTTACAGCATATTTCTGGTCACAAAAACATTACCCAACTTGTAAATTTTTTTAAAGAAGTTCACATAGCTAAAATCTAACACTCTGCTTCATAAAGACTAACCTCATGATTTTTCTCCATGAATACTCAGCACCAATTTCAGTGTCTGAAACATAATTAACATTCATTAAATATTTCCTTTAAAACAGACAATTTAGAGTGTTCTTAATCTGTAAAATATTGAATGAATAAAAGGTTTTATTTTAAATTCAATTTCATCAGGAAATTTGGAATAAAGAATTTTTTTAGGCCAGGCGTGGTAGCTAAAGCCTGTAATCCCAGCACTTTGGGAGGCCGAGGCGGGTGGATCACGAGGTCAGGAGATCAAGACCATCCTGACTAACACGGTGAAACTGCGTCTCTACTAAAAATACAAAAAAAATTAGCCAGGCGTGGTGGTGGGCACCTGTACTCCCAGCTACTCGGGAGGCTGAGGCAGGAGAACGGCGTGAACCCAGGAGGCGGAGCTTGCAGTGAGCCAAGATGGCGCCACTGCACTCCAGCCTGGACGACAGAGCAAGACTCAGTCTCAAAAAAAAAAAAAAAAAAAAAGATTTTGTTTAGCTGTATATAGTTTCCTTAGTGAAGAAAAGGAGAAGAGAATAAGATATTCGAGCAAGGTTAAAATATTGAAGCAGAAATAAAATAAGCTAATAACGGGACTTGGAGGGTGATTAAAAGGTAACTAGCAAAGACTCTGGATTTGGGAAAAGGAAAAGAAGCATTTGTGATATCTATCTCTCTTTCCTGCAGTTCTCTGCTTAATTTTTGCTGAGTAACTCAACTTACATTTATAGAATGTGGGGAGGGAGCAAAATTAGAACTCAATGTTATCAAGGGCTAGTTCCTTTGGCCCTGAGAGTCTCTGTCTTCACTCAGCTTGCTTCTAACACCACAAAGTCATGTGAGGGGGGATACACAGAAAGGCAAACGTATATTTTGTGGAACACAGATAAGATATAAGACTCTCAGACTGTGGCTGGAATGATCAAAGATCCAAAAAGCAAGGTTAAATTACAATGAGAAAGAGGAATGAAGCAATGGAAAGTCCAGAGCCTGAGATATAGGAAAGGAATATCTTCAAAGGCGGAGTGTTAACCTACTTCAGGCATTAAATATGCAGTTCTAAGCATTAAAGGATCAAGAACTAATCCTGGCAGATTCCTGGTGGTTTACAAAAATACATGGGACATGTTTTATAATGAAATCAGCTGCTCAAGTCCTAGAGAATGTGGAAACCTCAACAAAGCAATCTAATTGTTATCTTTAATACCATCTTAAAGTTTTTGTTAATAAACAAAAAATGTTTACAATAATTTAAAAATTGTCTCAATGTCCTTGGATCTTACCTTTACATATCTGATTTAATGTAACAAATTAAGTTTTCATATGTACCTGTTTGGTACCTAAGAGAACAGAGTAAAGCTTTATTGGAAAAGTGTCATTTGTACTATAACCTCCACACATTTTCTTTTCTCTCTGTTACTTTGTCACAGTTATTTATTCGATTATTTTTTAGTGTTTCTGTATATTTTAGGTAACAAAACACTGAAGGAAAGCAGTGACCAAAAGAACGTGAAAGACAGGGGTTACTGTGACAGAATAGCCTCAGGACTTGCTGATGAGTAGATGTAGAAAGGAAGGAAGAGAGGGAGGATCAAACCCCATTCCAACCCCAATCTTCCAGAAAAGCCTGAGGATAAATGATGGGAGAGCGAAGAATCCCTTTTAGCTGAAACAGAAGTTATGAGAACAGAAGCAGTGGTAGATGAATGGTAAGTGACTGAATTTACCCAGCTTATGATTGGGAACCCCTGAATATTTTAACTGAGATAAGAAACACAGCAACAAAAATGGTGTTGGGATTTAATGTTTTTAAAAAATTTTTAGTCTTTTCTTAAAATTTGGCATTTATTTCAAATGTGTTTTTTTTTAATTAAGAATTAGTTTTGGTAAAAATATTTGAATCATACTAAGTTTGGCTTTCCAAAATCAGGGAATGTCTTTTATACGTGTTATGCTTATTCTTCACCTCATTCTCAAAATAATTTGAAGAGTATAGAGAAAGAAATTTAGAATGAAAGATAATTTTAAGTGAATTGACAAGAAATTCAGAGTGAAGGAGATAGCAGGGGAGAAAAAAAATCTACGGGCTATGCCAAAGGGCATGTTAATAAACAAAATATCTGCTACTGCAGCCCACATAATCACTATATTGAAAAGTCTAACACTCTGCTAAGTAAAGAAAAATAGAATTCAAATTATTTATAAGGTAAATGCCTACTACTTAAAGCTTTGCTAGTCATGGCGATTTAACAAAAATAAAAATCTGCCATAAAACTATGTAAGAGCTACTCTATGGCAAAATAGACAACATCCTCCCCAATACTCCTATAATAAATGCATCAGCTAGCTTTGTATGGCTGTTCTTACAACTACTTTCAGTGCAAGCTAAAATAATGTAAAAGCCCATTTCATAAAGTTAAGTGTGTGCAATACATATTATATTGTGATGAAAAGGTGCTAGGAACCATTCAGTCTCAAATATTCATCTAAGCACCGCTGTACTTGAAATGAAGTGATTTCATCAAATCAAAATTCTTCCATTCCAGGAAACTCACTTTAAAGCACAAACACTACTAAAGAACAATGCAGCAAGTCACCAACTCTGTATTATTTTACTTGATTTGATAGTTTTCCTTCAATACCTAAATCTAAGCAATATCAGGCCTGCCTCATGTGGATCCTTCAAATAAAAAAAAGTATGAAATATGCAAGAAGTTGTGTAAATTCTAGGTCATAATCAGGAATGATCTCTTCCAACACAAGACTATGAAACAGCTAATTTAGCCCCTATCAGATCCAATTATATTACACTTGCTTCTCACAATGAGATAAACTATATATCTGCTGGTGAGCTATATCCATGAATTTTCAGCAGAAATCTCTCATTCGAGCAATATAATTTAGACTAAGCTAGGGCTAAGATAAAGCATGAACTTTTGTTCTTAGAAAGGATACACATGATGGAATGTCCCTTTATTTAGTGTTGAAGATAAAAAAAAAGCAGGAAGCAAATACCTTATCTACTCCTTTACCACAAGTTATTATTATTTTTGTGTTTTTGTGTTCAAGGTCCATGTATCTCTGAGCAGCTATGAAGAAGCTTCCTGGAAAACAATAAGCAAAGGAAAACAAATGTGTCCCATCTCACATGGTTCTACCCTACTAAAGACAGGAAGATCATAAACTGACAGATACTGAAATTGTAAGAGTTGGAAACTACATTTTGCAAAGTCATTGAACTCTGAGCTCAGTTGCAGTACTCGGGAAGCCATGCAGGATGAAGATGGATACATCACCTTAAATATTAAAACTCGGAAACCAGCTCTCGTCTCCGGTAAGAATGCTCAGAGCCAATAATTTGGAAATTAATTTAAAAAATGAGTTGATTCAATTCTTTCTTTTTCTACTATTGATAATATATATAGTTTAATTTCTTTTTCTTGAATGATGTTAATGCTCTAAAGCATTTGAGTAGTGTTTTCATAAGCTCATACAGACCTATTTAGATTACAAACATCCAATATATGTGCAGGGAAAATTGCGTTAAGATTCTGAGCGTTTAATGCTCGAGGGCATAGAAGTCAAGGGGATAACGGAAAAGAGTGGAAACTTCATTTTCTATATGTGAGCAAATGAGTGTGATTCTTCATTTGCTGTTTATTAAAGCAATTATTTATGGCATGGGTGAGCATAAAACAAAACAAAACAAAACAAAACAAAAAATACAAACACATCAGGCCTTAACAGCAAGTAATATTTCAGCTTGGAGAGGTAAAGTCCATTGGGGATGAGAATGGATGTGTGGTATAGGGGTGGGCCATGCCTATTGTTGATGATCATCAGGAGAACACAGGTGAGATCTGCCAGCAAAGCTCTTTCTATTACTTGGAGGACCCTGAGAAGGCAGGGGCAGGGGCAGGGGTGAGCCTTCCCCATAGCTAACCCATACTGCCTGCTCCTTGATGTCTTTATTATATGCCTACAGTTGGCCCTGCGTCCTCCTCCTGGTGGCGTGTGATGGCTTTGATTCTGCTGATCCTGTGCGTGGGGATGGTTGTCGGGCTGGTGGCTCTGGGGATTTGGTGTAAGTGTTGACTCTGCCAGAAATTTGACTGGAGGAAGGTAATACTGAAGGGTCATGGCATATCCCACTAAGCTTCTCAATGGTCACTATTTGTCTGTTTATCACTTCTACAGTTGTCCTACAGATAGTTGCCAAGAGAATCTCAATAAAGGAGAACACTGACTGTTTCCTTGTGATTAAAATAAGATTTTAAGATTTTAACTAATTAAAAGTTATTTTTAAGAATGTACTACTGGCCTTTAAGACCCTCCTCAGTGTGGATCCAAACTATTTTTAAAAACTTTTTTGTCCCTTTTCCTATCTTGCATATCCTAAGAACCAGCCAAACTGGAGTTTTTCAATTTCATATATAAATTCCATGTTCCCTTGTCTGAAATTTTTCTTATTCTATTCTCTCTACCTAAAATTTTCTGTTTCTCATTTTGTTTACTAAATTATTGTGCATTTCTCCTTTCTGTAATTCTCACGGCCCTCCAAAAGCACATTGTAGTCTGTGTAGTTGTTGCTTGTTTGTGTATTTGTTGATTTTTTTTAAAAGATGTTAGAATCTAATATTTATCCTCTTGTATTTCTTTAGTATTTACCTGAATATCACAAGTACTTTAAGCATAACAAGAAATCAGTATGTATTTTTAAATGAATGAATAGTTTGGCATCACAGAAAGAACAGAAAATAAGAGGTCATTCACCTCTATAACTCAGCTGAGAAGCTTGTATTCAAGCAAATGAATACAGGCTCTGGGGATGTTATCGATGTTGGGATTTTTTATTTGTGATTATCTCCTTCAAACAGTTCATTTATTAACCCTCAGGCGTCAGTTCTGTGTATTTCTTAATTTGTTCTTTATAGCCCCTTCACACTTTTCAACATTCATTTAATCATGTGTATCTAGTAAACTCCTCATATATTGGCAAAGTTAAGGAAATGAAAATTCAATGACAGACCTTTGCATCATTTCTATGGTTCTAATTACAAATTATTATTATTTACTTTTTAAACCTAGCTGTCATGCAGCACAATTACCTACAAGATGAGAATGAAAATCGCACAGGAGCTCTGCAACAATTAGCAAAGCGCTTCTGCCAATATGTGGTAAAACAATCAGAACTAAAGGGCACTTTCAGTAAGTATTGTTTTTTTAACCTCTTCATCTCTCCAACCCCTGGAGCATTTCTCTGATGGCAACTGAAGGGAGTTTGAGATCTGCAGAAAACATTGAATGTGGAGAAAATGTAAGCCCAATTTAGAAAAAATACACCATTCCTGTGCTTGGTTTCTCCACAAGGTCATAAATGCAGCCCCTGTGACACAAACTGGAGATATTATGGAGATAGCTGCTATGGGTTCTTCAGGCACAACTTAACATGGGAAGAGAGTAAGCAGTACTGCACTGACATGAATGCTACTCTCCTGAAGATTGACAACCGGAACATTGTGGTAAGAAGATTCTTATGTCAAATATTTTGGAGGCAAGGGAGAGAAACCTCAAATGTAACACTTGACCTTTTTTGTTTTTTACATTTTTCTTAACATCTTTCAGTTTGTACTAATCTAAGACCCTTATGAAACCTAGTAAGAATTACAGAACCCAGATATTCAATCCACTCATAATATTCTACAACACTGATAGAGTTGATCAGTCAAATTGACTTGTCCCTTCCTGACAGCTCAGGCCTTAGTGGGTCACACATGAAGAGTCAGCCCAGTGATGTTCATATTTATTTGTGTCCTCTGTTGTTCTAACTTGCTGTGCTGTCCACTTACTGTTTCTGTGGACTCAGACGCATACGGAAGATATCCAGTTACATAAATTAGCTTTTCTTTCCACTCCAGCAAAATAAGATAGTTTTCTAAAATCTCAGCTCTATTATATAGAGATTAATTCGAGACATATATGCATATCCTTAATTTGTATTAGTCTAGGCAGATGCCAGGTTGAAGATTTATAACTAAAAGTAGTCATGCAACTTTTTCAGAAAAAGAAATTGTATAGTTGGATTTCAGGTAGAATTTATCTGTCAGTTCCTACTGGGAAGTATATAATATTGATATATTTTAAAGAAAATATTAGGATATAACAGAAGGGTTCCCGGTGGCTCAAGCTTTAAGAAATAAACAGTCACATGTGACTTTCACACAATATCTCCTGTGGAATGCCATTTTGAGTCTCACATATCTGTCAAGAAGCTCAAGTCATTTTTTATTTACCAAGAATGCATTATCACTTGTTATTCTGGGAGGTCTGAGAATACATAAGCATTTGGCCTTCACATAATTTTGTTACCCATAGATTGATTGATTCACTTATTCCTTCATTAATTCAGCAACTATGTGCTGAAACTATTCCAGAATTTGGACCTATGCAGTTAATAAGACAGAAAGAAAAATGCTTAACCTCGACAAGAGTATATTCTAGTTAAAGCAACAGCCAAGAAACAAAGCAAATGATATAGTATATAGTTTAGTAGATAGTGATAATTGCTAATTAGAAGAAAATAAATAGGGAAAGGTAGATGTACGTTATTTATAAATCCTTTTGAGAAAGACATCATAAATGCCTTTATCCAATTAACTAAAACAAGTTAATACTTCCATATGTAAGATTTTATAGGCAAGCTGAGCAATAAAACCAAAGCAGGTAGGGCTTTAACTCTAAGGAATATACAGCTCATCAACAACGTATTTCTTTGTATTTCCTTTCTCTGTTTACATTTATTCCTTTGAATCATATTTGGTATTCTATTTAGGAGTATAATCCTCACCTGATTGAAGATCTAAATACATGTTATAAACACAAAAGAAGATTAGAATATCAGCTATTTTGTGTACAATTTTACCTGTGTCCTATAAGTTTTTTTTAAGTTCTCAGACAAGTCAAATTGGTACAATTTCAAACATCAAATGTAATCCATTAATACTAATATAGACGTAATCCAACATTTTTTGTCCAACGTCTTATCATGAAGCTTTGTCTATCATACCAAGAGCTGTGGAGGGATTCTGACCATTGTGTTTATTTATGTTTACAATAGGAATACATCAAAGCCAGGACTCGTTTAATTCGTTGGGTCGGATTATCTCGCCAGAAGTCGAATGAGGTCTGGAAGTGGGAGGATGGCTCGGTTATCTCAGAAAATATGTAAGTCACTGGACACTTAGAATAGGAGGCAGTACTGGAAACTCTTATTCTTGAGATTCCCTTTTCTGTCAGTCCAAGTCACTACTATGGGTTATAGAAGCAGCAGCTGGGTCACTTACCTGCTAATTCAAACAAGACAGCGCTGGTCATAAGACAATTCTTTCCCCTCTCTCCCATTACTTTGCTCTTTATCTAAGCCACAATCCACCTTTATCTCTGATATTATTCCCATTCATTTTTACATTCAACCTTACCATGGAACACTGTGTGCATGTATGTGTATGTGTGAGTGTGTGTGTGTGTGTGCGCGCGCATGCACATGTGTGTGTGTTTTTGTGTTTTGCTTGCTCTGATTATCTTCACATGTTTTTAAAACAAAATTTCATATCATTATTTTACAGTTGAAAGTTGTTACCTTGAGAGTCCTTTTGAGTTTTCAGTATTGTTTTGCCTATTCTTCCATTCTGGGAGTCTCCAAGAATTCGATACATTGTATTTCACAAGATAATTCCAATGTCCATTAACGAAGCTTTGTCCTTCTACAAACAATCCAGGCAAAGGGACTGATTGCATTGAGTGGAGTTGCTTCCTATATGGCTTTCCAATCTGCAGTCTCAACATCTTTTGTTCATCCTGTATATCAAAACTGCAGTCTCTCTTCAATTAAAATTTAAACTGATAACCAAAACTTATATAATCTGATTATTACTCAAATTATGAATTAAATTTTTAAACAAATATTTATTAAGTATTTACTATAGATAGGATCTTAGGATACTACAACTACAAGCAAGCCTCTTCACAGACCTTGGGCTTTATCTCCTATCTCCTATTGCTTGCTGCCTCATTTACAAAATTGCAGGCAAATTAGTGTTCTTTACATTCTTCCAACAAATCAGACTCGTTTTGTTACCTTAAGGCTTTTGTCTTGCTATTTTCTTCTAGAATGCTCTGCCTCCACAACTCCATGACCATCTCTCCACTGAGACTCAAGTCTCTATTTAAACATCACTTCTTCAGTGAGGCTAACTCTACCCAAACTAAATTAGCCTCCCTTAAACCCATATCCATACAGTCCACCACTGTTTTGTTTCTTTGTAACTCTTACCACTGTCTCAATTTTTCTTGTCTATTTTTTATGGGCTTCTTACTGGTATCGCCCCATTTAAATGAAAGTTCCCCAACAAGAAAGACATTAGCTTTCTTGTCTTTCTTTATCAGTGTATCCTCAGCATATAGAACAACTTTGCCACATAGTTCTGCAGATATTTTCCAAATAAACTAATAAGTATATATTCCTTGTCATCTCATTATAAGCAGTTTAGAAAGAAATAAATATAACTTAATAGACAATTACAATGCAGCCTGCTGTGTTAGATGATTTATCTTGCAACATAAATCCTGATTTCAAAACTACTGAATCAACTCACTTTTCCATGAGCGTATTCCCATCTAGTGCAGCTACTTGTCCTGTAGGGCTCTTCCATCTCCTGTCGGTTCATCTAAGTCCTGACCTTCCATCAATACCGAACTAAAGTCTGATCTTGTAGATAATGCGTTTTCCCATTATTTTGGAGCCATCTCCATCACTTCTTCAGGGCTCCTATTGTACCTACTGTTCCCTTGCTCCTAATTTTATGCTACATGAAATTGATATTGGGCTTTTCAAATATGCATATCTTGTACTGCCAAGCAGGGTGGAACTTTCTCAACAATGAGAATCGTTTTTGTTTTTTTTTTTCCTATTTTCCTCAGTCTCTATTTGGTGCATCAAACTACTATACGCAGAGTCTGATTACTGACTGTTTGCTTAGTTTTCAAAGGAATTTATTCTAACTTTCCCTTCACAGGTTTGAGTTTTTGGAAGATGGAAAAGGAAATATGAATTGTGCTTATTTTCATAATGGGAAAATGCACCCTACCTTCTGTGAGAACAAACATTATTTAATGTGTGAGAGGAAGGCTGGCATGACCAAGGTGGACCAACTACCTTAATGCAAAGAGGTGGACAGGATAACACAGATAAGGGCTCTATTGTACAATAAAAGATATGTATGAATGCATCCGTAGCTGAAAATTGCTTATTTCTCCCTTTCTTCTCACTGGAGTTATTTTTAATATTATCTTTCCTATCAGAATTACCTAGTCCCTTCTTTGAATATACAGAAGCCATCACGTGAGTTTATCATTTGCTTCCCAATTCTTCTATTTTCCTTTAATTTTCTTTCTTCTTGTCCTTCATTTCTAATTACCTGAACATGGTATGATTTACTGCATCTTCAGATATACACATATAAAATCAAAATCAGGCCAATATAGGTTAGGGCTTAATTAATATAAGTTGTGCAAAATATCTATGTTTGAAATCTGTCCAAAATATCTAAGTTTGAAAGGCAGTGTAAGATAGTAAAAAGAATATTAAACTTAGAATCAGCAAAATAATTTAGATGTCAATTAACTAAATTACAATCATGAACCAGTTTCATAAGCTCTTTAACTTCCCTTTTCTCATATTTAAAATAGGAATAATAACACCTACCTTTTATACCTCACAGTTCTACAACCTAAAATAGAACTTTAGAATGTTAACTGTACCAGAAACTCCATGAAAGCGAACACTATGACTTCCCCATTCACTATTCTCTTACCAGCACCAACCCGAAACCCTGGCTCACAAAACAGAGAGGTGTTTGTTTCTCTTTGTATAAGATAGTTCATGAGAAAAATACCTCAATCATTAAAACACTACACAAATAGAATTACTATTCCAAGTCCACCTCTGGTTAGATTCAACAGTAGTAATTTTCTGTGCTAGAGAAGGAAAAGAAAGTTTGCAAGAAAACTCACGGGGTTTGTAAAATGAATAAATGCTTCTTAACAAGTTTCAGAGGCTACTAGACAGAAGGACAAGTAAAAATGCTTCAATTAGTATTTTCCTAACAGTTCTGTGCTTTATTTTTGCTGAGTAACTCAGGAAGTATTTACAGAATGTGTGGAAAGGCACCCTTTTACAGGATAATAGGCAAAAATTGCATTTCTTTCCCACAGCTTCCCTTTTTTAACTAGTGGCTACCATTTACGAACATGATTCTCAAACATCTCAACGGAGGTGTTGGTTAAAACATAGAGAAACCAAATAGGAAACTCAAATGCTGATGTTACTCAGTGGGAAGACTGAGGAGACACAGAGACCTGGGGTTTACCAGCATCGTGACACAATTCTCATACAAGTAGTCTTTAATACAGTTAGAGAAATATCACTACTTTAGAACTTACTCTCTATCTGGCTTTGGATAAGTAATTTAGTGTCTTTAAAACTCTATTTTCTCACCTTGAAATTGGTTTAATATTATTACCTTGCTCATAAGTTAATTGTGAAGCTCATTTAATATGATTATATAAAGTATTGATCAGAATACCAAGTATGTAATACATACTCAATAAATATGTGTTACTCTTAAAGCTTTGTGCGCTAACACTGAAAGACACTTGAATCTTTATCTTTTTTCTAGACTATCAATAATTAAGCAGATTTGGAGGGCTTAGGAAAAATAATAGAAATACCTCAAATTTTACTTGTTACTTCAAATGTCTGGAGATCTTGGATTTGGGTGATGGTATCAGTATGTTTTTTATTTTGAATTGTCTATTTAGAGAAACTAAGTAGGAACCAATAATTCAGAAAACCGTACAAAATTAGCACCTCAACTTTGTTTCATCTCCCTAAAATGGAAAAACATATGTGTATACATCCCTATAGCACACATAAACTTAGAAGAATAATATCTTAGTGCATGGCAACAATACAATTAAAAATGTAGGCCAATCACTGTGATTCTTTTTCTGGTATTCATATCTAAAGTATCTTATACATAAAATCAAAATAGCACAAACGTTAGTAGCACAGATCAGACCACCTCATTTCAAATACTAAATCTTCTACATGTTATCTAAGTGAACTCCAGCAAAATTTGACTTCTGTCTTCTTCAATTTAAAACTAACTTACAGGCATGCCTCGGAAATATTGTGGGTTCAGTTCCAGACCACCACAATAAAGCAATTATTGCAATAAAGTGAGTCACATTAATTATTTGCTTTCCCAATTCGTGTAAAAGTTATGTTTGAGCTACAACGTCTTCTATTAAGTATGCAACAGCATTATGTCTGGAAAATGTACATAGTTTTATTAAAAATAGTTTATTGCTAAAAATGCTGATTATTTGAGTCTTTAGTGAGTGAAAATCTTTTTGCTGGTGGAGCGTCTTGCCTTGATGTTGATGGCTGCTGATGGATCACAGCAGTGGTTGCTGAAGGATGGGGTAGATGTGGCTATTTTTAAAATAAGACAATGGTGAAGTTTGTAGCATCAATTTAGTCTTCCTTTTATGAAATTTTTATCTGTAGAATGCGATGCTGTTAAATAGCATTTTACTCATCGTAAACTTCTTTCAAAATTGAAGTCAGTCCTCTCAAATCCTGCTACTGCTTTATCAACTAAGTTTATGCAATATTCAGAATACTTTATTAGCATTTCAACAATGTTCACAGCATGTTCACCAGGAATAATATTTGTCTCAAGAACCATTTTCTTTGCTCATCCATAAAAAGCAACTCCTCATTTGTTAAAGTTTCCTGATAAAATTGCATCAATTCAGCCACATCTTCAGGCTCCACTTCCAGTTCTAGTTCTCTTGCTATTTCCACCACATCTGCAGTTACTTCCGCCACTGAAGTCTTGAACGCCTGCAAGTTATCCATGAGGGTTTGATTCAACTTCTTCCAAGTGTCTGTTAATGTTGACACTTTGTCTTCCTTCCATGAATCACAAATCTTTTTAATGGCATCTAGAATGGTAAGTTGTTTCCAGGTGGTTTTCAATTTACTTTGCTCTGATATATAAGAAGAATCAGTATCTGTGGGAGTTATAGCCTTATGATGTGTATTTCTTAAAGAATAAAACTTGGAAGTCAAAATTACTCCTTGATTTGTTGGTTGCAGAAAAGGATGCTGTGTTAGCAGGACTGAAAACATTAACCTCCCAGTACATGTCTATAAGAGCTCTAGGTGCATTGTCAATGAGCTGTAATATTTTGAAAAAAAGACCTTTTTTTTTTCTGAGCAGTGTTTCTCAACAATGGGCTTAAAATACTCAGTAAACAATGCTATAAACAAATATGCTTTCATCCAGACGTTGTTGTTTCATTCATAGACCATTGGCAGGTACATTTAGCATAATTATTAAGGTCCCTAGGACGTTTGAAATGATAAAAGACTACTGGCTTTAACTTAAAGTCATCAGCTGCATTAGTCCCTAACAAGAGAGTCAGCTTGTCCTTTGAAGCTTTCAAGCCAGCCATTGACTTTTCCTCTCTAGGTATAAAAATCCTAGATGACATGTCTTTCCAATACAAAGCTGTTTCATCTAGACACCTTCAGCTATCTTAGCTATATCTGCTGGATAACTTGCTCCAGTTTCTACATCACAACTTGCTGCTTCATCTTTCATTTTTATGTTAGAGAGAAGGCTTCTTTCCTTAAACCTGATGAACCAACCTCTTCTAGCTTCCAACATTTCTTCTGTAGCTTCTTCACCTCTCTCACCCATCACAGAATTGACAAGAGTTAGGGCCTTGCTCTGGATTAGGCTTTGACTTAGGAGAACGTTGTGATTGGTTTCGTCTTGTATCCAGACCACCAAACTTTCTCCATATCAGCAATAAGGCTATCTTGTTTTCTTACTATTTGTGTGTTCATTGGAGCAGCACTTGTAATTTCTTTTTTTTTTATTATTATACTTTAAGTTTTAGGGTACATGTGCACAACGTGCAGGTTAGTTACATATGTATACATGTGCCATGCTGGTGTGCTGCACCCATTAACTCGTCATTTAACATTAGGTGTATCTCCTAATGCTATCCCTCCCCCTCCCCCCACCCCACAACAGGCCCCGGTGTGTGATGTTCCCCTTCCTGTGTCCATGAGTTCTCATTGTTCAATTCCCACCTATGAGTGAGAACATGCGGTGTTTGGTTTTTTGTCCTTGCAATACTTTGCTGAGAATGATGGTTTCCAGCTTCATCCATGTCCCTACAAAGGACATGAACTCATCCTTTTTTATGGCTGCATAGTATTCCATGGTGTATATGTGCCACATTTTCTTAATCCAGTCTATCACTGTTGGACATTCGCGTTGGTTCCAAGTCTTTGCTATTGTGAATAGTGCTGCAATAAACATACATGTGCATGTGTCTTTATAGCAGCATGTTTTATAATCCTTTGGGTATATACCCAGCAATGGGATGGCTGGGTCAAATGGTATTTCTAGTTCTAGATCCCTGAGGAATTGCCACACCGACTTCCATAATGGTTGAACAAGTTTACGTCCCACCAACAGTGTAAAAGTGTTCCTATTTCTCCACATCCTCTCCAGCACCTGTTGTCTCCTGACTTTTTAATGATCACCATTCTAACTGGTGTGGGATGGTATCTCATTGTGGTTTTGATTTGCATTTCTCTGATGGCCAGTGATGATGAGCACTTTTACATGTGTCTTTTGGCTGCATAAATGTCTTCTTTTGAGAAGTGTCTGTTCATATCCTTTGCCCACTTTTTGATGGGGTTGTTTTTTCTTGTAAATTTGTTTGAGTTCTTCGTAGATTCTGGATATTAGCCCTTTGTCAGATGAGTAGATTGCAAAAACTTTCTCCCATTTTGTAGGTTGCCTGTACACTCTGATGGTAGTTTCTTTTGCTGTGCAGAAGCTCTTGAGTTTAATTAGATCCCATTTGTCAATTTTGGCTTTTGATGCCATTGCTTTTGGTGTTTTAGACATGAAGTCCTTGCCCATGCCTGTGTCCTGAATGGTAATGCCTAGGTTTTCTTCTAGGATTTTTATGGTTTTAGGTCTAACATTAAAGTCTTTAATCCATATTGAATTAATTTTTGTATAAGGTGTAAGGAAGGGATCCAGTTTCAGCTTTCTACATATGGCTAGCCAGTTTTCCCAGCACCATTTATTAAATAAGGAATCCTTTCCCCATTGCTTGTTTTTGTCAGGTTTGTCAAAGATCAGATGGTTGTAGATACGCAGCATTATTTCTGAGGGCTCTGTTCTGTTCCATTGGTCTATATCTCTGTTTTGGTACCAGTACCATGCTGATTTGGTTACTGTAGCCTTGTAGTATAGCTTGAAGTCAGGTAGCATGATGCCTCCAGCTTTGTTCTTTTGGCTTAGGATTGACTTGGTGATGCAGGCTCTTTTTTGGTTCCATATGAACTTTAAAGTAGTTTTTTCCAATTCTGTGAAGAAAGTCATTGGTAGCTTGATGGGGATGGCATTGAATCTATAAATTACCTTGGGCAGTATGGCCATTTTCAAGATATTGATTCTTCCTACCCATGAGCATGGAATGTTCTTCCATTTGTTTGTGTCCTCTTTTATTTCATTGAGTAGTGGTTTGCAGTCCTCCTTGAAGAGGTCCTTCACATCCCTTGTAAGTTGGATTCCTAGGTATTTTATTCTCTTTATAGGAATTGTGAATGGGAGTTTATTCATGATTTGGATCTCTGTTTGTCTATTATTGGTGTATAGAAATGCTTGTGATATTTGCACATTGATTTTGCATCCTGAGACTTTGCTGAAGTTGCTTATCAGCTTTTTGGGTTTTGGCCTGAGATGATAGGATTTTCTAAATATACTATCATATCATCTGCACACAGAGAAAATTGGACTTCTTTTCTTCCTATTTGAATACCTTTTATTTCCTTCTATTTCCTGGTTGCCCTGGCCAGAACTTTCAGTACTGCATTGAATAGGAGTGGTGAGAGAGGACATCTTTATCTTGTGCCAGTTTTCAAAGGGAATGCTTCCAACTTTTGCCACTCATCATGATACTGGCTGTGGGTTTGTCATAAATAGCTCTTATTATTTTTAGATACATTCCATCAATACATAATTTATTGCATGTTTTTAGCATGAAGTGGTGTTGAATTTTACCGAAGGCCTTTTCTGCATCTATTGAGATAACCATGTGGTGTTTGTCATTGGTTCTCTTTATGTAATGAATTACATTTGTTGATTTGCATATGTTGAACCACCCTTGCATCCCAGGGATGAAGCCACCTTAACTGTGGTGGATAAGCTTTTTAATGTGTTGCTGGATTCGATTTGCCAGGATTTTATTGAGGATTTTCTCACAGTGATGCTGGCCTCATAAAATGAGTTAAGGAGGAATCCCTTTTTTTCTATTATTTGGAATAGTTTTAGAAGGAATGGCACCAGCTCCTCTTTGTACCTCTGGTAGAATTCAGCTGTGAATCAGTCTGGTCCTGGACTTTTTTTGATTGGTAGGCTATTAATTACTGCCTCCATTTAAGAACTTGTTATTGGTCTATTCAGGGATTCGACGTCTTCCTGGTTTAGTCTTGGGAGAATATATGTGTCCAGGAACTTATCCATTTCTTCTAGATTTTCTAGTTTATTTGCATGATGTGTTTATAGTATTCTCTGATGGTCGTTTGTATTTCTGTGTGATCAGTGGTGATATCCTCTGTATCATTTTTTATGGTATCTATTTGATTCTTCTCTCTTTTCTTCTTTATTAGTCTGGCTAGCAGTTTATTTTGTTAATCTTTTAAAAAACCCAGTTCCTTGATTCACTGATTTTTTGAAGGGCTTTTATGTCACTATCTTCTTCAGTTCTGCTCTGATCTTAGTTATTTCTTGTCTTCTGCTAGCTTTGAATTTGTTTGCTCTTGCTTCTCTAGTTCTTCTAATTGTAATGTTATGGTGTCAATTTTAGATCTTTCCCAGTTTCTCATGTGGGCATTTAGTGCTATAAATTTCCATCTAAAGACTGCTTTAGCTCTGTCCTAGAGATTCTGGTATGTTGTGTCTTTGTTCTCATTAGTTTCAAATAGCATCTATTTCTGCCTTGATTTTGTTATTTACCCAGTAGTCGTTCAGGAGCAAGTTGTTCAGTTTCCATGTAGTTGTGCAGTTTTGAGTGAGTTTCTTACTCCTGAGTTCTAATTTGATTGCACTGTGGTCTGAGATACTGTTTGTTATGACTTCTGTTCTTCTGTATTTGCTGACAAGTGTGTTCCTTCCAATTGTGTGGTCAATTTCAGAAGAAGAGCAACCCTAAGACACATAATTATCAGATTCACCAAGGTTGAAATGAACAAAAAAATGTTAAGAGCAGCCAGAGAGAAAGGTCAGGTTATCCACAAAGGGAAGCCCATCAGACTAAGAGCAGATTTCTCTGCAGAAACCCTACAAGCCAGAAGAGAGTGGGGGGCAATATTCAACATTTCTAAATAAAAGAACTTTTGGCCAGGCTTGGTGGCACACACCTGTAATCCCAGCATTTTGTGAGGCTGAGGCAGGCAAATCATGAGGCCAGGAGACTGGGACCATCCTGGCTAACATGGTGAAATCCCATCTCTACTAAAAATACAAAATATTAGCCAGGTGTGTGGTGGGTGCCTCTAGTCCCAGCTACTCAGGAGGCTGAGGCAGGAGAATGACATGAATCTGAGGGGTGGAGCTTGCAGTGTGCGGAGATCACACCACTGCACTCCAGTCTGGGTGACAGTGCAAGTCTCCATCTCAAAAAAGAAAAAAAAAAGAATTTTCAACCCAGAATTTTATATCCAGCCAAACTAAGCTTCATAAGTGAAGGAGAAATAAAATCCTTAACAGACAAGCAAATGCTGAGGGATTTTATCACCACCAGACTAGCCTTACAAGAGCTCCTGAAGGAAGCATGAAATGTGGAAAGGAAAAACTGGTACCAGCTACTGCAAAAACATACCAAAATGTAAAGTCCATCAACATTATGAAGAAACTGCATCAAATAATGGGCAAAATCACCAGCTAGTATCATAATGACAGGATCAAATTCACACATAACAATATTAACCTAAATGTAAACCAGCTAAATGCCTGAATCAAAAGACACAGGCTGACAAATTGGCTAAAGACCCAAGACCCGTCAGTGTGCTGTATTCAGGAGACCCATCTCATGTGCAAAGACACACATAGGTTCAAAACAAAGGGATGGAGGAATATTTACCAAGCAAATGTAAAGAAAAAAAAATCAGGAGTTGCAATCCTAGTCTCTGATAATACAGAGTTTTAACCAACAACGATCAAAAAAGACAAAGAAGGGCATTATATAATGGTAAAGGGATCAATGCAACAAGAAGAGTTAACCATCTTAAATATATATGCACCCAACAGAGGAGCACCTGGATTCATAAAGCAAGTTCTAGGAGGCCTAAAAAGAGACTTAGACACCCACACAATAATAGTGGGAGACTTTATCACCCCACTGTCAATATTAGACAGATCAACAATACAGAAAATTAACAAGGATATTTAGGACTTGAACTCAGCTCTGGACCAAGCAGACCTAATAGACATCTACAAAGCTCTCCACCCCAAATCAACAGACTACACATTCTTCTCAGCACCACATAGTGCTTATTCTAAAAAAGAAATTTTTTTAAAGACAGTTGTATAATTCAGTTGGCTATGATTAAGGAGAAATTACAATGGTCTTTCCAGAGATGGGTCTTTGATTTAAAAATAGATAATATAAAATTAATTGGTAAAACAAGATTTTGTTAAAATATTGACTTATTCTCAATGCAAGAAGTTTTTAACTTTTAAATTTTATAACCTGTCTCTTTGACATTCTTCAGATTGATATCTCAGAATTTCACCTTTTTCTCTTTTAAAAAGGCATTGGATGTTCATTCTACCTTTTGTTATCTCCTGTAACTTCTATTAATTATCTAACATAAGAGAGAGAATTCTTTTTTTGAAAAACAGGCAAATGAAATATCTTTTGGACTTGCATGTCTATTATGTCTCTATCTTTATATATTTCATGTGAAAGTGATATTTCATTACCTAACTACATGAAGAAGCTCTAATCAAGTAATTAAAAATAAATAAACAAATAAATGCTTACTAGACTGGTAGAATCTACATAACCTTAGTAATCTTTGGTAAGATTAATTCAGTAAATTTAATCTGAAAATTTTGTCCAGTAATTTAAAATATTAACATCATGATTAAACCTTCTTTATTTTTTTCACTAGCAATTTGGATTACTATAGTTAATATAGTTAAAAATATTTTAAGAGTTAAAATAATAGGAGCATAAGATATGTTTTTGGTGAAGCTTATAAAACATAAGGATGTCAATTTTGATTAAGAAAGAAAATAATTGTTTTTTTTTCTAGTTAAACTATTTAAGAGTTGCTTTAAAATGAAGGAAAAATTGTACAAATAAAACTAAATAAATAAATTTAAACAAAGAAGCCAGGGGAGCAAAAGTGAACTCTCAGCCCTGTGGTTGCCAAGAAAATAGTCGACATGGGGGAAGAGGAAAACCAAGGAACTATTTAAAACCAGAGGGTATAATGTAAAGGAATTGTTTTATTTTGTAGATTGTATCACTCAACTTTTTAAAAAAATCTTTACCATAATGAATTGTCAAAATAACCATTTTAAGGACAAAATTCTTAATTTTAAATGCTACAGAATTTAAAAGCTTGTTTGGATTGATGCAAGACCCACAGCTCACTACTAAGTAATCACTAATAAGTACATGTGACCCAAATGCACAGGAGATTATTTTTAAGAGAACAATCAGGCTAGTAAACCAGAAAAAAAAATGCCACTGTAAAGTCTGTTTGCCCTGTGAAGGTGTATTAGTTCATTTTTGCACTTCTGATAAAGACATGCCAGAGACAGGGTAATTTACAGAGAAAAAGAGGTTTAATGGACTCACCATTCCACGTGGCTGGGGAGGCCTCACAATCACGGTGGAAGGCAAAAGGCACATCTTACATAGCAGCAGGCAAGAGAGAGAATGGGAACCAAGCAAAAGGGCTTTCCCCTTATAAAACCGTCAGATATTGTGCAACTTATCCAATACCATGAGAACAGTATAGGGGAACCACCCTCATGATTTAATTATCTCCCACCAGGTCCCCTCCTGCATCATGTTGAATTATGGGAGCTACAATTTGAGATTAGATTTGGGTGGAGACACAGCCAAACCATATCACTCCATCCCTAGACCTCCCAAATCTCATGTCCTCACATTTCAAAATCAATCATGTCTTCCCAAAAGTCCCCCAAAGTCTTAACTCATTTTAGCATTAACTCAACAGTCCACAGCCCAAAGTCTCATCTAAGACAAGGCAAATCCCTTCTGCCTATGAGCCAGTAAAATCAAAAGCAAGTTAGTTACTTCCTAGATACAATGAGGGTACAGGCACTGGATAAATACAGCCATTCCAAATGGGAGAAATCGGCCAAAATGAATAGTGTATTGGACTGCCCTATAGTATTTCAGACTTGCAAGGGGCCACAGGCCCCTTCTCACGGCCCCACTAGGCAGTGCCCCAGTAGGGACTCTGTGTGGGGATTCCAACCCCACATTTCTCTCCCCTACTGCCCTAGCAGAGGTTCTCCATGAGGGCGACACCTCTACAGCAAACTTCTTCCTGGGCATCCAGGCATTTCCATACATCCTCTGAAATCTAGGTGGAGGTTCCCAAAACTCAATTCTTGTCTTCTGTGCACCCACAGGCTCAACACCACATAGAAGCTGCCAAGACTTGAGGCTTACACCCTCTGAAACAACAGCCCAAGCTGTACCTTGACCCCTTTTAGCCATGGCTAGAGTGGCTGGGATGCAGGGCACCAAGTCCCTAGGTTGCACAGAGCAGCGGGATCCTGGACCTGGCCCACAAAACCAGTTTTTTCCACCTAGGCCTCAGGATCTGTGATGGGAGGGGCTGCTGTGAAGACCTCTGACGTGCCCTGGAGACATTTTGCCCATTGTCTTGGTGATTAACATTTGGCTCCTTTTTATTTATGGAAATTTCTGCAGCCGGGTTGCATTGAATTTCTCCTTCGAAAATGGGTTTTTCTTTCCATCACATCTTCAGGCAGCAAATTTTCCAGACTTTTATTCTCTGTTTCTCTTTTAAAACTGAATGCTTTTAACAATACCCAAGTAACCTCCTGAATACTTTGCTGCTTAGAAATTTCTTCTATTGGCGGGGCGCGGTGGCTCATGCCTGTAATCCCAGCACTTTGGGAGGCCGAGGCAGGCGGATCACGAAGTCAGGAGATCAAGACCATCCCGGCTAATTCGGTGAAACCCCTTGTCTACTAAAAATACAAAAAATTAGCCAGGCGCGGTGGTGGGCGCCTATAGTCCCAGCTACTCGGGAGGCTGAGGCAGGAGAATGGTGCGAACCCGGGAGGCGGAGCTTGCAGTGAGCCCACATTGCGCCACTGCACTCCAGCCTGGGTGACAGAGCGAGACTCCGTCTCAAAAAATAAAAATAAAAAAAAGAAATTTATTCTGCCAGATACCCTAAATCATCTCCTTCAAGTTCAAAGTTCCACAAATCTCTAGGGCAGGGGCAAAATATTGCTAGTCTCTTTCCTAAAACACAGCGAGAGTCACCTTTACTGCAGTTCCCAACAAGTTCCTCATCTTCAGCTGAGACCATCTCAGCCTGGATTTCATTGTCCATATCATTATCAGCATTTTGGTCAAAGCCATTCAACAAATCTCTATGAAGTTCCAAACTGTCCCACATTTTCCTGTCCTCTTCTGGACCCTCCAAACTGTTCCAACCTCTGCCTGCTACCCAGTTCCGAAGCTGGTTCCACATTTTTGGGTATCTTTACAAGTATTGCCCCACTCTACTGGTACCAATTTATTGTATTAGTTCATTTTCATGCTACTAATAAAGACATACCCAAGACTGGGTAATTTATAAAGAAAAAGAGGTTTAATGGACTCACAGTTCCATGTGGCTGGGGAGGCCTCACAATCGTGGGGGAAGGCAAAAGGCACATTTTACATTGCAGCAGGAAAGAGAACGAGAACCGAGAGAAAGCGGTTCCCCTTTATAAAACCATCAGATTTCATGAGACTTATTCACTAGCATGAGAACAGTATGGGGAAAACCGCCCTCCTGATTCAATTATCTCCCACCAGGTCCCTCCCACAACAGGTGGGAATTATGGGAGCTAAAATTCAAAATGAGATTTGGCTGGGGACACAGCCAAACCATATCAGCAGGGGACTGCCCAACTCTCCCTATAAAATGCCAAGTTAAGCACCCCAGGTGAAGCAGTTAATATGCTTCACATGAAAACCATGTTGGACTGGTTTTATGATAACTGGGTTATCTTCTCAACAAATATGCCAATTACCAAGGTCAAGGTAAATTTTGGGGTTCAGGGAGCCCCTTTTACATTGGTGCCCCCCCCTCCCACAGAATCATAGGACTGTTTAAGAAGACTTATCAAATTTTCTGTTCCTCATAGGTCTTACAGATGCAACTCCCTGCTGGGAACCCAAACCCTTTTTCACCAGAAAAGATAAAATAGGCCTGGCACGGTGGCTCACGCCTGTAATCCCAGCACTTTGGGAGGCCAAGGCTGGTGGATCACCTCAGGTCAGGAGTTCAAGACCAGCCTGGGCAACATGGTGAAACCTCATCTGTACTAAAAATACAAAAATTAGCCAGGTGTGATGGTGGGCACCTGTAATCCCAGCTAGTTGGTAGGCTGAGGCAGGAGAATCACTTGAACCAAGGAGGCGGAGGTTGCAGTGAGCCGAGATCATGCCACTGCACTCCAGCCTGGGTGACACGAGCGAGACTCTGTCTCAAATAAAATAAATAAATAAATAAAAGAAAGAAAAGGTAAAATGATCTGGGGCTAAAAACAAAACAAAACAAAAACAAACAAAAACATACAGGTTAACAGAATTATAAAATTTAAGATGTTTAAACAAACTTTATGGAAGATAGTTGTAAGCCCTTTACCTAAATGTCATGTGAAAATGGGTACTATATCTGACTGGGAGATGTTTCCCCTTTCTAGTACTATAAAGCTGAAGGCATATAAATCTGCTCTTTTAGTAAATGTTAATTGAACATGCTGAATGGGAACTAGTAAAATTGCCTGAGCCCACAAAGTATTGGGTAGAAGCCAGAGCGCTAGTCAGGACAAATCCTCCATTTCATTTGTGGCATTTGTGGCACACTTATTGGGGCTGATGGCAAAAAACTGTAAATATTTCCCAATGACAATATTGAACAGAGAATTTCCACCTGAGAGCCATGTACTGCCTTGCTATGGAATTTTAACTGAAGCTACCCCTATGCTAATAAAAATGATGGTGCCCAAAAGAGTTCCATAAAAAAATAAAAATGATTTCCATAGAATCTTGCTACCTGGGGATATTAGGAGAAAATACTGATAAGTAGGGGGCCTCTTTCCTAGATTCTACCATGCCTGATAGACAGCTTTCATGAGCTGTTGGCTTGTAAATGGCATTTCCCAAATAAACATTGTTTGAAAGCTCCGGCTCTGGTTAAAGCAGGGTCAACAAAATCTTTTTCTTTTGAGTTATTTGAGTGAAGTATGTTTTTGTAAGCAAATTTATATTTCTCTTTGAGTTCTAAAATTTGGATTGTGATTTTGTGACAGTATAGTCATTTGCATAAATTCAAAAAGCATCTTTTAAAACAAAAGAATTTGAGACACTGGCTATTTTACTAAGACTTTAACTAAAATAGCATATTTTTAGGTAAAGTTCAGTCAAGGTCAACTTAAAGAAGCCTATATGGCCAATCAATTCTTGCTGCATTTTTAATTAATTAATTAATTTTTTTTGGAGATGGAGTCTTGCTCTGTCACCCAGGCTGGAGTGCAGTGGTGCAATCTCACCTCACTGGCACCTTTGCCTCCCGGGTTCAAGCGATTCTCCTGCCTCAGCCTCCCGAGTAGCTGGGACTGTAGGTGTGTGTCACCATGCCTGGCTGATTTTTGTATTTTTAGTAGAAATGGGATTTCACCATGTTAGCCAGTCTGGTCTTGAACTCCTGACCTCAGGCCATCCACCTGCCTTGGCCTCCCAACGTGCTGGGATTACAGGCATAAGCCACCATACCCAACCCTTGCTGCATTTTATGCAAAATTACCAGGCCAAGTATCATAAGCCTAAAACTTACTTTGCACACAAATTGGTCTTGCTATAATTTCTCTTTAATAGAAAAAAAAGAGGGGGGGGATAAAGGAATTGCTTCAAAGGAAAACATTTAATACTCAATTTCAGTCCTAATCTTTTTTTTTTTTTTCAATGGAGACTGAAACATCATTTTTTGGCTATGGTAATCCACTAGCGAGTACCAGATTATAATTTTTCTTCGTATTTTTAGTTGGTACCCTAATGGAATAGGTTCCTTTTTCTGTTCTGACACACAAATTGCTCTTTTAATGATCAAACTGTAAATGTTATTTATCTCTTCTTGTTTTACTTCCGGGAAAACCCAAATCATGATATTTTGAAGATCAGAGATGTGGCTCTCCGTCATTTTGGCATCCCACTGGGCTGGGATCTGTATTTCACTGAGAATGCTCTGCTGCACAAACTATACAAGCCCCCTTCCCTCTAGGCCCAGCTACTGTCACAGAAGAGGAGGGGGCAGAAGATTGTAAGGGCTGGTTTTAAAGAAAAAAATTAGGTCAAGGTCAAACCTCCAAATCAAGGAGGGGTTACAAAAATGCCTAAACAGCTGGTAAAACAAGTTTAGTTGCTTTCTAAACGATTATGTGTCACTTTTGCATCTACCCCAACCATGAAAATTTATTTGCTTATTATAGAATTACAGGAAAATATTTACTAACAGGATAAAAAATACCTTGTAACAAAGCCTCTTGGGTATAATACTCCCAGTTATGAGTTATGGAGATAAACATATCTATCTATATATATATTTTTCAGAACAATGCTTATGTTTGCATAGCTAATTGCTATATGTCTTTAAAAAAGCCAAGCTTACAGTAGCTCAACACACAGAAGTTAAAAATAAGTCAATCTCGTAACTTGCCTTTTCATTTTTGTTTATTGGCTTTTACTTAAAATAATAATTTTAAGAGGTAATAAATGCACGTCCATATCCATTCTTACCTGGCCTAGAACAATCAATCGGCTATAAGTCCTTTGACTCATAAGGCCTTCAGCCATAGGGAGTCCCATGGAAGTATAGGATGGACCCGAGATGGGGAGCCATGCCACCCTGGCAACGCTATGGGACAAAACTAAAATTTGCTGGTTTTTGATGTTGCCTCTGGCAAATCTTGGCCAGAAGGGGAAGAAGGTAAATGAAAATGAAAATTCGAAGGCCCCCACAGCCATCTGAATGGACTTCCTCTTCCTCCAGGGTTCAGGCCATGATGGAAAGTGGGAGGTGGGACATGCTTCATTATACCTCTCTGGCATTAACATTCACAATCTATTCTCTCTGAAGCTTGCTACCTGGATGTTTCATCTGCATGATAAAATCCCAGGTCTTCAGACAAACTCAACTAATTGTCAACCAGAAAATATTTAAATTTACCTATAGCCTAGAACCCCCACCCCCTACACTCCTTAAATGTATTTGATTGATGCCTCATGCCTCCCTAAAATATATAGAACCAAGCTGCACTGGATTGGCCATCTTCTCACATATCATTCTTTGTTTATAAGTGCAGTGATAATATTGAACATATAGTCTATTTATATATCCACAATACATGTTATTTAAGTCAGGTGCGTTTCTTATAACCCTGAAAGAGAAAGTAAAGAATTACACTTGGCAAGTCAGATATTTGAAACATATTCACAGAAAAAAAATTACACTTCCAACATGATATTATTGCCCTAGACTCTGTGTTGTTTAAACTAAATCTAATTTAATGTTCAGAGTATCAAGAATGTCCGAGTTAATTGTTTATGTTGACACATATGCAATGTCAAACACTGCTTCATTTCTCCCTGCTTTTTCCACTTTCTAACATCTGATATTTGCTGTCCTTTCCTTACAGAGTTAGCACCCCAGCCCCTTCATATATAATATAATTTGGAATAATACCATTCCATAAGATTCTCCTAGTCTAATTGGCTAGGAGTAGTGAGACTTGGACCCTTTATCCCTCAAGTTTTTTTTATAATCATCAAAGTCAGGAATTCACCTGAGATATATGACACCTTAAGTTTAACATCATCTCCAAGTGACATTTCGCAAAAGATTTTTCTCTGAAGTTCTAATGACCAGCCCATAAATACTAGATTAGTGATCAGGGACTATGCATTAGAAACAAATTTATAAATTAAAAATACTATCTTTTAGATTAATTTAGCATCAATACTTGGGTAAAAAAATAATGATATCAACCAGTAAATAAGTTCATCAATTAAATGTTTAAGAATGAGATTTATTTGTGGTGACATAGTACAGATGTCATTTATTACAACCCCCTTTCAGAAACAAACCCCAAAACAACAGAGTTATAAAGTGAAGATGTATATATACACACACACACACATATATATCATACATACAATTATTATATACTTTTTCAGTTTTCTTTTTGATAATTGAAAATATCTACAATGTTTTCCATTCCATTATAGATTACCATTCCATTTGCAATAATTACAAACACATACATATTCTACGTTTGCAAAACAAGATTCCATCTGTACTCTCTCCTGACACACACATTACCTTTGTCTCTAGTCTTTCACTACAAATTAGGCCTTTAAAATATATATCCTTCTCCACTCCATTTGTAGATTGCTTATCTCCCATTGTATCCTATCATTGCCAACCATCAGAGGTAGCGCCACCTTGTCTTTCTGACCCACACTCCTACACTTGCTATTTCTATGTGAAAGAAAAAGCAAACAAACAAAACAAAACAAAAAATTCTATTTGCCATTATGGCCCAATGTGATGAGTATGCAGGGATCTGAGTGCCTAAACTCACTGTGGTGGCACCTCAACACCGTTGACTCAGAGCTGTCTCCTGCTAAAAGTATATACTAAAAACGTGTTAAATGATGGACTTCCAATAGTGTCCAGCAGGTTGAGACTCTGGTTTCTTTCTTCGTCTGATATTTTCTGCTTCCCAAATTTCAGAGATTAAAAAATACAAATGGAATTTGCCACTATTTTTACATGTAAAGACTTTTTTCCCCATTATAAGCAGAACAAATACAATGTATAAATCCACTTAAAATAGTATATTTATAACCACATTCCTCATTATACTACACAACAAATTATTTTATCTATACTATATATGTGATATATTAAGCTAAAGTTTATATTCTTTCACCTGAAGTGCTCTTCTAAACCAGTCTTTAAATTTTTCATTCAAAAATGCCCATTTCAGAATGGAAGTTAGTGTAAACTCTATGGCAATTTTTCAAAGAACTAAAAATAGAATTACCATTTGATCCAGCAATTCCACTATCGGGTATCTAACCAAAGGGAAAGGAATGATTGTATTAAAAAAAGACACCTACACTCAAATGTTTGTTGTAGAACAATTTACAATAGCAAAGTCATGGAATTGTCCTAAGTGTCCATCAACGGATTATTGGATAAGAAAACATGAAACCATGCTTTCTTTTAGAGTATATACACCATGAAATACTACTTAAGTATAAAAAAGAAGGAAATCATGACTTTGCAGCAAAATGGATGGAGCTGGAGACCATTCTCTTAAATGAAATAACTCAGGAACGTAAACTTAAATACTGCATATTCTCACTTAAGTAGGAGCTAAATAATATGTACACATGCACATAAACAGTGGAATAATAGACATTGGAGACTCCAAAAAGTAGGAGGGTGGGAAGAAAATAAAGAATGAGAAATTACCTATTGGGTACAGTGTACACTATCCAGGTTACGGTTACACTGAAAACACTGACCTCATCATTATGCAATATATTTATATAACAAAATTGCAATCGTACCCCCTAAATCCATAAACTTTTTAAAATGCCCATTTGAAGTGTCATTTATAACAAAAGTATCATTGCTAAAATTTATGTTTTGTTAGTCTGTGTATTCTTACTGAAGCATTTATCACACTATATTCTCTTTATCTCTAGCATAATTCAATCAGTCTGCACATAAAATTGATGGTTAAGTAACTTTAATGATGAATCAATATTTCATTCATCTTTGAACCCTAGAACTTATCACAATATTAAGTACTTGTTAGTCCAATGACTTTTCTGGGCTTCCACAATTTTTCTTAGATAAAATTATTTACAGAGTTCTCCATAATTTGGCTGCTGTAATTTTGTTAGTTACTTGTCAAAATTATGAGAAGACATTTATGGTAACTTTATGTATTAGAAAATACATCAAAGAAGCATGATAGAAAAGGGTTCTTTTAGCATGCAATTTCAATTGAAGCTGGTTTTAATTTGAATCTACAGTGCTCCTAAGGAAAATACCTCTACTCAAACCCAGCTATAAAATTCTAACAAGAATAGACACTTACCAGGCAGAGGAGTTGATTATATTATCCACTCTCATACCATGAGTGGAATCTTCTTCAGGAGATAATCCCAGCCAATAGTCATATGATCTACTCTGGGATTTTATAAATTCCTACAGGAAATACAGATGGTCTGTTTAAGAAACAGTCTCCTACTTTTGTATTTTACATTATAATGTAATTTCTTACAAATTGCTGTTTTAAGGTAATGTACTGGACATTGCACTACTACTATTAAATGTCATTATAAGAAATTGAAAGAAAGTACTCCTTACTACAAAATTTCAATATTTTTAACAATATCATTGCTGGTCTCACAAGAAGAGAGGCCCTACTAATCCATGTATAACCTTAATTTACAGTCAATGAAGAGTTCACGATGACAAGTTCAGGATTAAAAAATTTGAGCAGTAAATATTGTGTCCAGGGCCAAAGGAGGTGGGTAATGGCTATAAACAAGAGTTAATAGAAACAGAAAGAGTAGGAAAAAAAATGCCACACACTCAGATGTGAGTGGTTACAGAACAGAATTCAGAACCAGTCCAGAATTTTGTAGCCAAATAACAGGTTTTTTTCTTATTCCAGCCTTTAAAAATTTTTTCTAGAGTAAGTAACTGTGAATGGGTCACTTGAGAATGATCTGATGAGGAAGAGATTGTGGGTTGATTTCTCTCTCTTCTATAAAGGATGATGAAAGTTTCTTATTGTGGGGAAGCAGAGACTTTTAGAAAATGTAATTTTGCTTAAAAATATATGATTACTATGTGAGAGACCAAAAATGCTATGTAATAAGTGTAACATGGAAACATTATTTAGACATGGAAAACTAAGAAAATGAATACATCAATAAAGCTACTAGAAAACACATTTTTCCTGGGATTCAAGGACTCAGTACAATATATCTGACACTTGCCTGTGCCATCTTACTTCAGTTCTTCTTGTTTGTACATATTTTATGCTAACCTACTATAACTTGCCTATTTCTCTTAGTGAATTAAAAAGTACAAAATGGTAGAAACAAAACATATTCTCCCATGTAGTTCTTATGGAATTGCTAACCCTGGGGATTAATCTCCATATCCTCTGTTTTTAGATAAATGTTTATAAATTAAGTTCTGAAATTTGGTGCTAGATTCTAATTTGGAAATGCTTACAGACCTATAGATTCTGGGTGCCCTGTAATACTCACCTACCTGTCAGCTAGTAATATTTCTCTTATGCTAAGTTCCTAAACTTGTATGTTTTACCTTGCCTATGATATCTTGAGATAAGTGTACAAAGTTTCAGTCACTTCACACCCCAACTGAAATAAACCAGAATCATGAGTGGGTTGATTGAAGTCTTCTCCAACATGCCACACCCCTCTCTATCCCATGATGGTAGAAACACCTGGGCTTTACCAATGCATTTTTGTTGTTTATCTTCAACAGGCTGGCATTCTGAGCAGCACAGGCCATTTTACTCTCCTGCCATGTGTGGACATCATCACTTAGGAAATAACAGCTGTCCTTATGCCAAATCCATCTCCTTGGACAAGGCTTACATTCGTGCTCTGGAAGAAGAACATAGTTTTATTTGGGTTTTGTTGATAGTCATAATAATTCTTATTATTTCCTTTCCTCTCTGTGTGACATTGATCACATTTGCTGTTTATTCTTCTTTCTTTTTCTTTCTCTCTTTCCCTTTTTTTTTTTTTTTTTTGACAGAGTCTTGCTCTATTGCCCAAACTGGAGAGCAGTGGCGTGATCTCAGCTCACTGCAGCCTCCACCTCCTGGATTCAAGTGACTCTCCTGCCTCAGCCACCCAAGTAGCTGGGATTACATGCTGTTTCTTTTTTTTTTACATCAAAGGGGAAGTAAGTGAATCCTGTATTCTAGTTCCTTATATACCACCATAATGTGTCAGACACATAACTTGAACAAAAAAATTTCAAATTAAGCATTTGGATTCAAGTGTGTCTTCCTATGTCAATTCCTCTTTGTTATTTTGTATATTCTTTAAAGACAATAAAAACTAATTACTGGAAACATTCTGTATAGTAAGAATTAACCCCACCTATCTATACCAATCTTATCTTCTTTAATTTTTGTTCTCTGAAATGTTGAAACTTTGAGGTTTCTCAGGAGCAAAAGGAATATGTTTTAGCAACCATGACTATAGAAACCTATGGAGACACTAGAAGACCAACTCCCCAATCCCAAAGGTGAAGTCTCAGTTTATTTTTTTCTATGGACTTTGTTATCAATCACTGACTGAAATTTAAGAATGAAGTCACCTGTAAAGAGGTGTCACTTCCTCCCTGTCTTCTATTAACCTCAGTGCCCAGAATAATTATAGTAAGTGACAGATTAGAGAAACTGTCTTGTCTAACATTTTATTATGTAACCATTATCTCCTGATAATTTTGGGGCCTATTGTTGTTACTACTTTTTCTGTTTTTCTTCTAACTGCGTGGAAATATCAATGAATTCTCCATCAACCACATGTAATTCTTTCCCCCAAATTATGACTCCCTAGAGAAAGGCTGCTAGCTAATTATAAAATGATTCTTAAGAGACTCAGTGGTTTAGTTTATTGTCCAATAAATAACTCCAAGAGAATACAAGATTACCTTGTTCTTTGCTGTATAGCTCACGACATAATTTGGTGGCTATTGTTTGCAGTGTGGTGGAGAGGTTCCTGATCTTGTTGGAGATATTCATGTTACTCATCAGTTGTAGAGAAACATTTCTCTGGAGCTCTTCACTGATGTTTTGTAGTTTGTTCATTTTTTTCATTTCTATCTTCAGAGTTACGTGAACTCCACATTAAAAAAATGACAAAAAATTGTAAATTCTCAATAGAGCCATCATCCTTGATCATTTGCAGAAGTAGTATAAAGATTAAAGGGGTAGGGAAAGCAATTACTCTACAGGAGTGAGGGAAAGAGACTAAGTTCCACATTGTAAGTCCTCCTTGTGGGCCTATCACCTATCATTATTATAAATCTTCCACTGAAGGAATAAACTTTTGTTGTTAAATATTTGAAATTCTAGATACTTCCTCTTTTGACCAAAACAGGGGCAGTACATACACATGCTTGCCAAGACTCCCAATCCAATGAGCAACAGAAGGCACAGAAGAGTCAGAAACAAGGCTGCTGGACGCCATACACAAGAGGGAGCTGGAGGTGCTGTGGAAAGCAAAATTAACAGAGAGGCCTAAAAATGGTATAACTTTCATTTGGATTATTTACTCATTCATTCATTCATTCATTTTACCTTTATTTCCTAATATGCCTATTGGAAAGAAATGGATTTGCTAGCCATTCAAGAATATTCAAAAAATATTTTTGAAGAATATGTCAAGAATAAATCAAAATCACTTAATTGTTTTGTATGTAAATTGATTCTGGCAGGAGAAGCTGTTAACTGGTAGACTGATTTAAAAAAACAGATAAGCAAAAACAGAATTTATAATAGAGAATGGAGAAAACCAATCAACCTAGATATAGCGTATTTTGTTTGTACAAATTTGGGAAAAGCGAGTAGCTGGAAATTAACAGAGAAGCCAATAGGAGAAGTCTTTGCTTGAGTAGACAATTGTGGCATGTCAAGAAAAACAGTTTCAGTTGTTTATGTATCCCCCCAGGTAATTATGAGAATTTAGCTGCAGAATGAACAAGATAGGCTGTCTTTTCATAATGTCTTTGGCTGTCCTCCCATTAGCTTTTGATCTTAGTCAGTCCAGATCTACACCATTTTTATTGCAATTTTTCAAAAAAATTTTCATGTGTTTTTGCAAGAAACTTTTATTGAATACTTCCTTTTTAATGAATAGTGAAGCCCAGAATAGATCATTTCTCTATTTAAAAAAAAACAGGAATTATAAACTTTGTGAGCGAATTATCATTGTGACTATGTTATTTAAATCATCATTATGTATAAAGACTAGCTAGATATTTCAAGAAAATCCAATTCAGGGATACCATAATAATCTCACTATACTTTTGAGCTATGTCTTACATCTCATAGTTGATGGTGCAATAATATTGTGAAATCCAGAGAGAATTACTAATAAATAGTAAAACTTAACTTCTGTAGACTTTAGAAAATAGTTGCTACTGAAAGAACTACATGTTCAAGATTTTATCTAAGATTAGAATTATAAATGCCAGTGCTATCTTTCTTAAAATTATTTTCTTATTTATATATGCATTCAATTATTCAAAAGTTTATTTATTCAATGAACTTATTCAATTATTAAAAAGTTCAATTATTCAAAAGTTATCTTTTGAGTGCCTTGTATTTATTAGACATTATCCTGGGTGCTAACAATATCAAAGTGAGCAAGATGTACAAGTTCCTGTTTTCACAGGTATAAATTTTAATTGTAGGAGGAAATAGATAAATAGATATATAAGTGAGACAGGGAGAAAGAAAGAAAGGGAGAAAAGATCTCAAATTTGGCGATGTTGTGCAGAGATTTAAAACTAAGCTGTTATAGAGAGCAGGCAGTTCAAATCTTATGAATAGGAACCAGCATGCAAAATAAGTAGGAAGAACATTACAGGTAGCAATTACATGAAGTTCAAAGACAATAATTTAAGGAAAAGATTTCTATTTGAAAAACAGAATATATTCAGAGGGGCAGAAGAATTGTGGCCAATGTGAAAAATGATGTTAAAGGTTTTATTTGTTTTCTTTTGTTTTGTTTTTAAAATAACAAGGAGGAGACGTTATTTACAGCCTTTTCTAGCCAGAATAAGTTAGATTTTTGGGGAAACCACTGGAAGAATTTAATCTAGGAGGGCAAAATAACAGAGTCGTTTTATCAGTAAGAAATCTGTTACAGTATGACATGTGAAAGAGAACAGAAGTTTGACTAGCTAGTACTAGGGAATTTGATGACCCATGGATAAATTAAGTATACATTTTTAAGCTAAAATCTATGGCACAAATTTCTGAGATTTTTCTTTAGAGAAAGTTGGTAGATATGCACATTTGTAGGCAGTATCTCATAGTGATAAAAAGCAAAACACCATCTTTAGGGTTAGCATGTGTATTAGTCCATTTTCACATTGCTAATAAGACATACCCAAGACTGGGCAATTTATAAGGAAAGAGAGGTTTAATGGATTCACAGTTTCACGTGGCTGGGGAGGCCTCACAATCATGGTGGAAGGTGAAAGGCACACCTCATATGGCAGCAGACAAGAGAAGAAAGAACTTGTGCAGGGAAACTCCCCTTTATAAAACCATCAGATCTCATGACACTTATTCACTATCACAGGAACAGCACGAGAAAGACCCCTACCATATGATTCAATTACCTCCCATGAGGTCCCTCCAACAACACGTGGAAATTGTGGGAGCTATAATTCAAGATGAGATTTGGGTGGGGACACAGCCAAACCATATCATTGCACCCCGACCTCTCCCAAATCTCATGTCTCACATTTCAAAACCAATCATGCCTTCCCAACAGTCCCCAAAAGACTTAACTCATTTCATCATTAACTCAAAAGTCCACAGTCCATCTGAGACAAGGCAAGTCCCTTCCACCTATGAGCCAGTAAATTCAAAAGAAAGTTAGTTACTTCCTAGATACAATGAGAGTACAGGCATTGGATAAATACAGTCATTCCAAGTGGGAGAAATTGGCCAAAACAAAGGGGCTACAGGCCCCATGCAAGTCCAAAGGGCACCAAATCTTAAAGCTCCAAAATCATCTCCTTTGGCTCCATATCTCACATCCAGGTCATGCTGATGCAAGAGGCAGGCTCCCACGTCTTTGGGCAGCTCTGCTCCTGTGGCTTTGCAAGGTACAGTCTCCCTCATGGCTGCTTTCATGGGCTGATATTGAGTGTCTGCAGCTTTTCCAAGTGGACAGTGCATGCTGTCAGTGGATCTACCATTCTGAGAGCTGGAGGACGGTGGTCCACTTCTCACTGCTCCACTGGACAGTACCCCAGTGGGGACTCTGTGTGGAGCTTCTGACCTCACACTTCCCTTCTGCACTGTCCTAGCAGAGGTTATCCATGAGCACCCCATGCCTGCAGCAAACTTCTGCCTGGACATCCAGGCATTTCCATACATCCTCTGAAATCTAGACAGAGGTTCCCAAAACCCAAATCTTGACTTCTGTGCACTCAAAGGCTCAACACCACATGGAAGCTACCAAGGCTTGGGGTTTGCACCCTCTCCGAAGCCATGACCTGAGCTGTACCTTAGCCTCTTTTAGTCATGGCTGGAGCAGCTGGGATGCAGGGCACCAAGTTCCTAGACTGCACACAGCAGAGGGACCCTGGGCTCAGTCCATAATACCATTTATTCCTCCTAGGCCTCTGGGCATGTGATGGGAGGGGCTGCTGGGAAGACCTCTGATATGCCCTGGAGTCATTTTCCCCATTGCCTTGGCGATTATCATTTGGCTCCCCATGACTTTAGAAATTTCTTCAGCTGGCTTGAATTTCTCCTCAGAAAATGGGATTTTCTTTTCTTTATCATTGTCAAGCCACAAATTTTCTAAACTTTTATGCTCTGCTTCCCTTATAAAACTGAATGCTTTTAACAGCACCTGAGTCACATCTTTAATGCTTTGCTGCTTAGAAATTTCTTCTGCCAGATATCCTAAATCATCTCTCTCAAGTTCAACATTCCACAAATTTCTAGGGCAGGAGCAAAATGCTACCAGTCACTTTGCTAAAACATAACAAGAGTCACCTTTGCTCCCGTTCCCAACAAATTCCTCATCTCCATCTGAGACAACCTCAGCCTTATCACCATTTTTGTCAAAGCCATTCAAGAAGTCTCTAGGAAGTGCCAAACTGTCCCACATTTTTCTGTCTTCTTCTGAGCCCTCCAAAGTATTCCAACCTCTGCCTGTTGCCCAGTCCCAAAGTCTCTTTCAGATTTTTGGGTATCTTTACAGCAGCGCCCTACTCTATTGGTACCAATTTACTGCATTAGTTCATTTTCACACTACGGATAAAGACATACCCACAACTGGGTAATTTATAAGTAAAAAGAGGTTTAATGGACTCATGGTTCCATGTGGCTGGAGAGGCCTCACACTCACGGTGGAAGGTGAAAGGCACATCTCACATGGCCGCAGACAAGAGAGAACTTGTGCAGGAAAACTCCTCTTTATAAAACCATCAGATCTCATGAGACTTATTCACTATCACAAGAACAGCATGGGAAAAACCCACTCCCATGATTCAATTACCTCCCACCATGTCCCTCCTACAGCATGTGGGACTTATGGGAGCTACAATTCAAGATGAGATTTGGGTGGAGACACAGTCAAACCATAACAGTATGTTTCGGTTTGAATTCTGGTTCTGCTGCTTATTGCTTGTGAAACCTCGGGAAAATTATTTAACACCTTTTAACATCTCTGTGTCTGAGTTTCAATATGGTTAAAGCATGGGAGACAGAAAGACTGCAAAGTATCAGACACTAAATAATTTAATATTTATAATGCAATTAGAACAGAACTGGCACAGAGAAAACACTTGAAAATTGTATTTAAATATATATTTATATGTGTATTTAATGAGATGAGGCTGTCTGGAGACAGAGACAATTTTAGAAGAAAAATAAATATTACTATTTTTGACATTTTAAGTTTAAAATGAGATTAGAACTCCTTATGGAAATGTGAAAGTGGCACATGTATTTTCTAGTCTTGAGATTCAGGGAAAGGTCATACAGAGATATTGGGGAGTCACTCTATTTAAAGTCAAACAACTGAATGAGGTAGATTAGAAGAGTGTACTGAGTGATGCAATAAAACGGGACCCAGGACAGGGCTTCAGAGTATTCCATCTTGTAGAGTTTCATCTAGGAGGAGGAATCAACAAAGAATGAGGAGAGGCAGGCATGGTGACAGGAGAAGCCATGAGGATGTGTCAGGAGGGATGTGCAAAGAAAGCATTTAGAGGACTGTTCAACTTTTTCAATGCTGCAGGGAAGTGAAGTAATGGAAGAGACATGTGACTATTGGGATGAAACAGGCAGGACATCAGTGACCTAAAGCTCAGTCTCTATGGCACCAAGGGGGCAGAAGCCTAATAGAGTTGGTTGAGAACAGAATGAGAGGTGAAGAACTGAGAGTCAGTGGCCAAAGAAAATGCTTTCAAAAGTTGAGTTGTGAAAGGAAACAAAGAAGTTAAATAATAATGGAAAGGCTTAAGTGGTCAAGCAAGGATTGTGTTTTGTTATAAAAGGAGTAGCAGAGTATATTGGTGAGTAGCAGAGTATGTTGGTGCACCAAAAAGGAAAAGCAGAGAAGGAAGAGAGAATAACGACACAGGAGAGAAAGGAAAAAATTACAGAAGTCTGTCTTTGAAAACGACACATGGACTGAAATTCAGAGCAAAATGAGGAGCTGTCCCTTCATAAGTACATACTTATCGTAAATACTGTCTGGAAGGAAAGCAGAGTATCAGTAAGGACATGGTAGGATAGACATTTAAATAACAACAAAAAAAAGTGTAGATGGATGCTTTTTTCTTACCAGAGGAAAGGTGAGAGTAACTGGGGTTGAAAATTTGTGTATTTTTCACCAGCAATATTCAACTCTGGGGCAGACTGGGTGGATATTCGGGTTTAACCAGAACTGGAGTTGTTTTTATTTGTTTGTTTTTGGGGTTTTTGTCTTGTTTTGTTTTGATTTGTTTGAGGCAGGATCTTGCTGTGTCACCCAGACTGGAGTACACTCGCCTGATCTTAGCTTACTAGAGCCTCCAACTCCTGGGCTCAAGTAATCCTCTTTCCTCAGCCTCCCAAGCAGCTGAGACTATGGGTGCCCAGTTAATTTAAAAAAAATTTTTTTTATAGACATGGCATATCTCTACTTTCCCCAGGCTGGTCTCAAACTTCTGGCCTCAAATAATCCTCCCATCTTGGCCTCTCAAAGTGCTAGGACTATGGGTATGAGCCACTGCACCTAGCCAGAGCTGGAGTTTTTAAGGAAAAATTAACACACATTGAAGAGGAGAAGTGTAAGAGACTAAGAGTAGACATTACATAATACAATGTTATATTACATAATGTAGATTCTAAGCTCGATAATGAGAAAATTAGATGAGATTAAGAACATGAAGAAGACATGGATTCAATATTTCCATGAATTCAGGGAATTCTTGTGGTGGGAACTTAAGGTGGATTGGCAGGAAAAGAGGTGGGAAAGGGTGTGAGAGGACAAGTGAAGGGCAATTGTTGGTAATATTAGGCTCATGATATGCCCATTCTCTTTCAGCATATAAAAGAAGAAATATAAACAAGGAAATAAAGACAGAAAATATTGTAAACTTCTTAAACCCTTCTTCTTTCTAAAAAAAAATTCAGTATTAAAAAAGAAGCCAACAGAATTAATCTGCTATCCTTTCTCAAGATTTACAATGCTCATCATAAATGGATCCAAGATGTAACAGTGGAATTTCTGTTTATAGCAATGCTAGAATATTAAAGATGTTATATTCTGTGTGGGGAGAGGAGAGAGGACAACAACTTAAATAATATGTGAGAATTTTGGCACTCTTCTCTCCTTATTTTTCTGTTTCTATCACCCTTCTTTGTGTTCTCCACTATCACTGTTTAAGTTATTTTTAACTCAAATACACTGATTTAAACTATGGATTCGCTAGGGCAGATTTCACTCCCAAAAGGCTAGGAGCCAGAAGGCAAGAACCATACATAATAGGAAAACTATAGGATTCTGAGTAAGATGAAGAGTAGTTTTGTTTAAGTGAAAGTCAACACAGATGGACCACTTATTTCATGATTTTAATTTGAATTGAAAAATACAAAGTTACTTGATATAATGTGGTTTTGAATATTATGAATATATTATGTCTTCTGATATTTCTTTACCTCTTTTCTTCCTTTATTCCTTAATGATTCATTTCATTTAACTTAATATATTTTATTTTTTAGTAAGTTAGTAAAAAATCTCCAAAAGAAGTAGGAGAAATTTTAGGGTGATTTATGCTTAGTTTGGTAGATAGTCAAATGAAATCCTATAAAGGTCTCTCTGTCTGACACAAAGCATTTTCTTATAAAAAAAAAAACCACACACACACACATATGAAATCATGACTTTCCTGAACATGTTTCTTTTTCCATGGCTTCATCTCATAAAGAAATAAAATCTTCATACAACCCAATCATTTGAAAAATTCTGTCCCAATTATATTGAGTGTGATAAAAAATTTCAAAAACGTAAAAGATTGATTATTCAATGCAGAGATAAGTGTTTTTACAAAACCCTTTTTTCTAATCATTTTGTTCATACACTTTTTGTTCCTTTGCTTAAACATAAGAGACTTAATTGAAAATTTAAGTTGAATAATAACTATATCACTAATATTGAAGATGCAAGTCTATAACCACTTCTATTATACAAACTTACAACACATCCATAACTCAAAATCTTACCTTTTTCCCCAAATTTGCCAATTTCTGGGATTTTTTCCTTCTCACTGGAGTTCTGGAATTGAAGATCTGCATAAGTAACTTCTTCAGACATTGATGAATATGTAAAGAAATCTTGACAAAGTGTAAAAACACAAAAAGATGAGTGAGTTAACAGAGCTGAATGTTAAACAGGACCTATAATTTTAAACTTCTGTTTATAAACGGAAGCTTAAGCTTACAAGTTTAAACTTCTGTTTATAAACCTACTGTTCCAATCACCCATATGTCTGCAAATGAGCCAAATCTCATCTGTGGCTTCAGTTAAGAACATTGAACTGTTGCAACAGATAACATCTTTCTTCCTCATATTTCTTCCTTTTTCTCAATTTCTATATATTTACCAACTACAGAAAGTAGTTTTTGAAATTGTGTTTGGATAACATCATTAGTGTCATGCAAGAGAACACAAATAACTAGCACCACATGGTGCAGACATAGTGTAGGATTTATTGGTGAAAAACTTTCAAGCAGAAAAATAACAGAAAAGATGCAGTTCTCAGACACTCACTAATCTGAAGCTGTGGCCTGGCATAGATATTCCTTTTGTATGATGATGAAGGTCCTGATAGAAGGGTTCTCTTCACTGGGAGACTGAACATACAAAGAGCACTCCCAAGGAGAATGAGACAGTTAGTGTCATTCCGTTGCCATGTTACATAGCTATAGGTTTGCCTAAGAGAGGTAGGGAATGCCTAGTTTCTCTAAATAACAATATATAGATTGGTGCTAAAGTAATTCTGGTTTTTGCCATTAAAAGCAAAAGTAATTGTGGTTTTTGCCATTAAAAGTTTACAAAATTACTTCAGCGCCAACCTATATATTAAGGGATCTGAGGCCCAGAAACCACACCAGAGAGTATGCATACTGATGGCCAAGGTCTGTATACTGAGGGCTCTGGAAACAGCTTTGCAGGCCAGGAAAACTATAATCAGCCTTGCTATCTCTCTACAGACTGACTCAACACATTTGATCTCCTCCTCAGCTAAGCTATCAAAAGTGGGAGGGAAATGAGTCTCCAAAGTCCAGATTTGTGTCTTATTAGTTTGACTCAATAGTCTTAGTATTTTTTATTTCACTTCTTGATCAAGAATGCAAGTGGAAGTGAGGGGGTGGAGAGGACTGTTTTTGAGCATGTTCTCTAATATTCGTTAGTAAATCTTACTTTAAAATTCTTCTTGACATTGCCACATGTAAATCATAAAATGGTTAGGTATTATTATTATACATATGAAAGAGAATGCATAAATATTTTTAAAAATCAATTAAAAACTAATTGCTTTATTATGTCAGGATAGACAGGAAAAACAAAATGCTCCCTTTATAAGAGCTACTAAAAATAAATAGGAAAATATTACAGATAGAAATTAACTAGATATTTGCACAACCAAAATGAACAAAAAAATTTTAAAACTATTGAAGAAAAGAAAAAATAGAAAAACATGCTGTGGGATTAGAAGCGTCAATACTGTATAAAAAGAAACTAAATTCTCCTAAATGTATCAAAAATTCAATGTCAATTTAATTAAAACAACTGATTTTCTCCTGATAAATAAAAAGCTATTGAATACATTTGAAAATATTACCATGAAAATATTGGCAGCCACATTTAAAGGAAAATATATTCAAAACATGATTACTTCATCCTAAGTACTTTACTAATGTTGCTTTTATCTTTACAACTCTCTAAACCAGGTACTATTATTATCACCCTTATTTTACAGATGCGGAAGTGAGTTGCAAAGTGCTTAAGTTTGTATCCAACATCACAGAGTTGGTGAGTGGTAGAGTTGAGACCATCAAAGTCTCTCTCTGGTTGCCTTGTTCAAATACGTGCACAGGCTATAAGGCCTCTCCTGGTGGGAAAGAGTAGCCCTCTTTTTTTCCTAGGTGGATCAAATATTTGCATATAAATATTTGTTTATAAATATCTCTTTGTTTGTGAAAGGATGGAAACTGGCCACCACACAGGCAGAGTCCTGTTCTGTGTTCTATTGCTCTGCTGTTTCATGTGGAACGTTGTTTCATCAATCAACATTAGAAGATGAAGCGTATATGATGAATTGTAAAGGGAAACAAATGAAAAATCTCAAAGTCCTGTTTGCAAGGTACTCTATTTTGTTGAAAATATTTGAATAAGTATTACTTCATACAAAATCCTTGGTTTAGAGCCAGCTAAAACATTTATATCCACAAGAATAAGCTGAGATCTGAGATGACTACATGGTTTGCCCTTCACAGCCTATATCAGTTTTTTAAAAATTTTGTTATTGATACATAATAGTTGCATGTATTTTGGAGGTACACGTGATATTTTGAAACCTGTATACAATGTGTAATGACCAAATCAGGGTAATAAGGGTATTCATTCCCTCAAACACTTACCTTTTCCTTCTGTTGGGAATAGTACATTTCTTCTCTTTTAGCTATTTTGAAATATACAATAAATTATTGTTAACTATAGTTTTCCCACTGTACTATCAAATACTAGAATTTGTTCCTTCTATCTAATTTTATTTTTGTACCCAACCAACTTATCTTTATCCCCCACCACCCCTTTCTGAGCCTCTGGTAATCACAATTCTACTCTCTGCTTCCATGAGATTCATTCTTTTAGCTCTCACATATGAGTGGAAACGTGATATTTGTCTTTCTGTGCCTGGCTTATTTCAGTTAACATAATGACCTTCAGTTCCACTACTGTTTCTGCAAATGACAGGATTTCATTTCCTTCTATGGCCAAATAATATTCCATTGTGTATATATACTATAGATACCTGCACTCCCATGTTTATTGCAGCACTATTTGCAATAGACAAGATATGAAATCAACCTATATCAATTTTCATTCTAGTTGAATACTAAGAGACAATCTGCAAATATAATTACAGATGTCTTCCAATATTAAACATAAGTGATACATTATCCATTACCTAAATTATGTATTTTTTGTGGGTTGTTATTGTCAGGCCTCTGAGCCCAAGCTAAGCCATCATATGCCTGTGTATATGCCTGTGACCTGCATGTACACATCCAGATGGCCGGTTCCTGCCTTAACTGATGACATTCCACCACAAAAGAAGTGAAAATGGCCTGTTCCTGCCTTAACTGATGACATTATCTTCTAAAATTCCTTCTCCTGGCTCATCTTGGCTGAAAAGCTCCCCTATTGAGCACCTTGTTACCCCCACTCCTGCCCACCAGAGAACAACCCCCTTTGATGTAATTTTCCTTTACCTACCCAAATCTTATAAAACGGCCCCACCCCTATCTCCCTTCGCTGACTCTCTTTGCAGACTCAGCCCACCTGCACCCAGGTGAAATAAACAGCCTTGTTGCTCACACAAAGCCTCTTTGGTGGTCTCTTCACACGGACGCGAGTGAAATTTGGTGCTGTGACTCGGATCAGGGGACCTCCCTTAGGAGATCAATCCCCTGTCCTCCTGCTCTTTGTTCCACGAGAAAGATCCGCCTACAACCTCTGGTCCTCAGACCAACTAGCCCAAGGAACATCTCACCAATTTTAAATCCAGTAAGTGGCCTCTTTTTACTCTCTTCTCCAACCTCTCTCACTATCCCTCAACCTCTTTCTCCTTTCAATCTTGGCACCACCCTTCAATCTCTCTCTTAATTTCAGTTCCTTTCCTTTTCTGACAGAGATGAAGGAGACGCGTTTTATTCATAGACCCAAAACTCCGGCGCCAGTCACGGAATTGGGAAGACAGTCTTCCTTTTGGAATCAGGCAGGGATGCCTGCCTGATTATTCACCCATGTTTCAGAGGTGTCTGACCATGTGGGGACACCTGCCTTGGTCCTTCACCCTTAGCGACAAGTACTGCTTTTCTTGGGAGCAAGAACCCTCCAACACCTTCTCTCCGTGTCTCTACCCCTTCTCTGCTTTTCTGGGGGGCAAGAACCCCACTGCTTTTCTCCATGTCTCTACCCCTTCTCCACTTTTTCTGGGGGGCAAGAACCCCCCAACCCCTTCTCCTTCACCCTTAGTGGCAAGTACCGCTCTTCTGGGGGGCAAGAACCCCCAACCCCTTCTCTCCATGTCTCTACTCTCTCTTCTCTCTGGGCTTGCCTCCTTCACTATGGGCAAGCTTCTGCCCTCTATTCCCCCTTCTTCTCCCTAGCCTATGCTCTTAAAAACCTAAAACCTCTTCAATTCACAGCTGACCTAAAACCTAAATGCCTTATTTTCCTCTGCAATGCCACTTGACCCCAATACAAACTCGACAGTAGTTCCATATAGCCAGAAAATGGCACTTTCCATTCTTCCATCCTACAAGATCTAAATAATTCTTGTTGTAAAATAGGCAAACGGTCTGAGGTGCCTGACGTCCAGGCATTCTTTTACACATCGGTCCCTCCCTAGTCTCTGTTCCCAATGCAACTCATCCCAAATCTTCCTTCTTTCCCTCCCGCCTGTCCCCTCAGTCCCAACCCCAAGTGTTGCTGAGTCTTTCTAATCTTCCTTTTCTACAAACCCATGTGACCTCTCGCCTCCTCATCAGGCCGAGCTAGGTCCCAATTCTTCCTCAGCCTCCACTTCTCCACCCTGTAATCCTTTTATCACCTCCTCTCCTCACACTCAGTCCGGCTTACAGTTTCGTTCCATGACTAGTCCTCCCCCACCTGTCCAGCAATTTCCTCTTAAAAAGGTGGCTGGAGCTAAAGGCATAGTCAAGGTTAATGCTCCTTTTTCTTTATCCCAAATCAGATAGTGTTTAGGCTCTTTTTCATCAAATATAAAAACCCAGCCCAGTTCATGGCTCATTTAGCAGCAACCCTGAGATGCTTTACAGCCCTAGATCCTAAAAAGTCAAAAGGCTGTCTTATTCTCAATATACATTTTATTACTCAATCCGCTCCTGACATTAAATACAACTCCAAAAATTAAATTCCAGCCCTCAAACCCCACAACAGGACTTAATTAACCTCACCTTCAAAGTGTACAATAATAAAGTAGAGGCAGCAAAGTAGCAACATATTTCTGAGTTGCAATTCCTTGCCTCCACTGTGAGACAAACCCCAGCCACATCTCCAGCACACAAAAACTTCCAAACGCCTAAACCACAGTGGCCAGGCATTCCTCCAGGCCTGCCTCCCCCAGGAGCTTGCTAAAAGTGCCAGAAATCTGGCCACCCGGCCAGAGAATGCCCGCAGCCCAAGATTCCTCCTAAGCCATGTCCCATCTGTGCAAGACCCCAATGGAAATCAGACTGTCCAACTCACCCGGCAGCCACTCCCAGAGCCCCTGGAACTCTGCCCCAAGACTCTCTGACTGACTCCTTCCCAGATCTTGGCTTAGCAACTGAAGACTGACACTGCCTGATCGATCACCTCAGAAGCCTACAGGACCATCACAGACGCTCTAGGTAACTCTCACAGTGGAGGGTAAGTCCGTCCCCTTCTTAATCAATACGGAGGCCACCCACTCCACATTACCTTCTTTTCAAAGGCCTGTTTCCCTTGCCTTCATAACTGTTGTAAGTACTGATGGCCAGGCTTCTAAACCTCTTAAAACTCCCCAACTCTGGTGCCAACTTTAATTTTAGCTATTACAGATGTGAAAGGAAAATAAATCTTGGGGTCCCCAAATCACTAAGCCTAAGAGAGAAGTCAAGCTGGGAACTGTGTCAGGCAAACCTGGCTCCCATTTTATTCCATTGAATTTCACCCTGGCAATGTAAATTGATAGCTTATCTTCACAGGTATGGCACAAAGGATAGAACTTGAAGTCAACCCTCTGCTCATCTGAAACAAATGCATACCTGATTGCTTCCTCTGCCCTTTCATTTGTATAAAAATGCAGATTCACTGATCTAGACTGAGGCATAAGTGACTATTTCTTTACCCCACACTCACATGTAATTGTGTATTTAGTGAAAGTCTGATCAAAATCTCAAAAGAATACAACCATTTGTTTCTTATCTACCCACACCTTTTTTTTGTTTTTTTGTTTTTTTGTTTTTGAGATGAAGTCTCACTCTGTCACCCAGGCTGGAATGCAGTGGCACGATTTTGGCTCACTGCAACCTCTGTCTCCCGAGTTCAAGTGATTCTCCTGCCTCAGCCTCCCGAGTAGCTGGGATTACAGCTGTGCACCACCACACCCAGCTAATTTTTGTATTTTTAGTAGAGATGGGGTTTGTCCATGTTGGTCAGGCTAGTCTCAAACTCCTGACCTCAGGTGATCCGCCCACCTTGGCCTCCCAAAGTGCTGGGATTACAGGCATTAGCCACCGCCCTACCCACACCTTTTTAAAATTTCTTCCTCTTTCCCCAGTATCTGCCCTTTCCCCTTTAAATATTGAAGCCCTCAAAAGCATCTTTGGAGAAAGGCACAGACTTGTGTTTCAGGCACATATCCCTACCCTTGGCAAAATAAACTTTGAAATTAATTGAGACCTGCCTCAGATACATTTTGGTTTATATCGATAACAAAAACCAAGGGATTGAAAATTTTGCTTTTTTTAAAAATTAGTTTTTATTTCCTTATGCATCCAGTGAACCAACTTCTGAGGTGATGAATCCATATCTAAATTCCACTGGTAACTTATACTTTTAATAACTGAATGCAGCACAGCACAGATGTATATCCATACCATGGGTGACCAGGTTGCCATAGGTCAAAGATTAATCTAATAACAGGTGTACTACAGTTTTCTTCCAAAACATAATGTTTCTCTCTCCAGCTCCCCATTTCCATGAAAGGCAAATCACAGTAGGACCAATTTATTTGCAAAATCTGTTTTAATCTTATTATAGTTTGCCTGATTATTTGCCTAAACTGAAGCAAGAATTATTGTTCATATAGGCTTTTTTAAATTGGCTTTGCTGGAACTTTTCATAAGGAATCTCAGATTTGATTTTTGAAGGCCTCTTGAGCACAACCGAGAATTGATCTGTGCTTGCAGATACCTGTATGAATTGGGTGAATTCCTCTTTTCTTGAGGTCCCAAAATAACTTGAGGTTTCTGGGCCTGAGAACATTCATGTTTCTCATCTATAAAATGTTAATATCTGATAGACAGCCCAGGATTTCTTGCTTCCTAGGTTTCCATTAAAATTTAGGATTACTAAGAATAAGAATTCCAGCAAATTGTATGATTCCATGTACAATGTGCCAAAGAAGATGTGTTCTTATTGATTAAAGAAATAATTTTGTTTAACTCAGAAGTTATCTAAAGGTTAATTCAAATTATGGACTTAGGTTGTTTATGAAACAGGGTAGAAAGGATCCAGTAACTAGGGGAGAGAGATATAGATTAGTCCCCTGGGTTAGAACAAGGTTTTCTTAAAATATTGATTGGACGAGAGGTTTTGATTTTGACTCTATAATCTGTTACTTTTTGAATACTTCTCAGATCTATATCTCCAAAGTGCAGCTTTCTTGTGTTTTGTTGCTGTCAGCTTGTCTCCCCTTGAAGGAACCTGAAATGAAACTATCTCCTTCAACTTTGTCAGTTCCTGTATTTTTTTTTCCCTCTTGCCTTAACTGCTGTCATGGTCTGATGCTGAAATATTTATTTTAAAAGTCTAGAGAAGCAACGTTTTCCTCCAGTATAGCTTGATTCTGTCCTCTTGGCTTTTCTTGATATGTCTACATCATTTATCAGGTTTGACTTTCAGGTTTTCAAGATGGAATTCTGATAGGAGAAGCAATCACACTGCAGGAGGTTTTTCTTTGTCTTTTGGTAACTGACCTGAGAAACAAATTTTACATTTTATCAAAATAATTTCTATGTCATTGTTATTAGGTTTTTGATTGCTTAAGAAAACTGAGATTTAAAGGAATTAAGGTTTTTACATCATTCAACTTTCTGTATTAAAACCCTTTCATAATTGGAAATGACCCACACATCTCATGAGCATTCAAAATAACTTCAAGATATTAAATTACACAAAAATTTCACTTAGAGCATTTATGCCATTTATATTTCATTCACTTTTTTAGCAATTATCTATATTACTTATGAGAAAAGAGATATCAAAGCTATTCATTATTTCCTTGTTAACCATTTTTATAACTTGTATATATTAGATGTTCACCTAAGTAAGAAACATAAAGTTGGCTGGGCATGATTGCTTACACCTGTAATCCCAGCACTTTGGGAGGCTGAGGCAGGAGGATCATGAGGTCAGGAGATCAAGACCATCCTGGCTAACATGGTGAAACCTCTTCTCTACTAAAAAATACAAAAAATTAGCCGGGCATGGTGGCGGGTGCCTGTGGTCCCAGCTACTCAGGAGGCTGAGGCAGGAGAATGGCATGAACCCAGGAGGCAGAGCTTGCAGTGAGCCGAGATCGCGCCACTGCACTCCAGCCTGGGCGACAGAGTGAGACTCTGTTTTTTAAAAAAAGAAACATAAAGTAAAATACATGGATACTTGCACCAATAATGCAAAAGTTTCAGCTATTTTTATTAACCTAACAACATTAAATTAGTCTTATTTATCAAAAAATCACACAAAGATAATTTTGTTCTTGGCTGGGTTTATAGTCTTATAATCTTTTTGTCAAACCCTGACACCTTTAAATATCTAGCAGAGACAAATGTAAAACCCAAACAAAAAAAGTATGCTGACAATTCCAAAGACATTTCTATTTTTATTTTACTAATGATCTAAAAGCTCTCTTGTTTATTAAAGATTTACTTAAGTCATGTAAACTTGAAAAATGCTTAGACTCATTTACTTAATTTATGAACACTTTTTAATTTATAAGCCAATTTGCTACCCTCTAAAAACAACACGTAACATCTAGACACATATACCTACATACACACAAAGATCCAATAGCTTTTACCTTTAAATTCCAGCCATGAGATAGCAATGCAAACTCACTGGTTTACGAACATGTTCACATGGTTAAACTTTATTTGTTCTGTTAGGTAATCCAATAAAGGTTGTGAAACAAAATTTTGAATAAAGCAGTTTCCATGATAGTTTGATTATTATTTTTTTTTTGAGACAGGATCTCTGTCACCCAGGCTGGAAGTGCAGTGGTGTGATCAAGGCTCACTGCAGCCTCAACCTCCCAGGCTCAGGTAATCCTCCCACCTCAGCCTCCTGAGTAGCTGGGACTACAGGTATGCACCACTACACCCAGCTAATATTTGTATTTTTTGTAGAGACAGGGTTTCACCATGTTGCCCAGGCTGGTCTCGAACTCCTGGGCTCAAGTATCTGCCCACCTCAGTTTCTTGCGCCCAGCTGACAGTTTGATTTTTAAAGGCCAAATCTCTCCAGACTCCAAAGAACTCTGTAGCCAAACAGCAGCACATACTAATCAGGCCTGCCTCTCCTTAGAGCAGCAGCATGGAGACATGGACTTCCATCCCATATTCGCATTCAACAGCAAAATAAATCCAAATATAAGGCAGTGCTACAATTCAAAGACTGTCTGAGATCAGATGAGATTGGGCATGTTCAGTGTGATATGGATAGAGATGTTCCCTCACTCCACTGGTCCACAGCCACATGCAGACCAACCCTGAAGAATACACCCAAGCGGTCTGCACTCAGATCAAACCCTGATCTCCCACAACTACATCAACACACAAACAACCACCAGAATACAATCTAACTGCTACAACAATAAGCAAGTCCCAAGAGAGTCCAAACTGAAACAGTTGAGTTGCTTTCTCCCTGTTTGTTGGGCTTGTTCAATCTGCAAATGGAGATTCCTTCGGAATTTCTCAAATTGAGAAAAGCAGATCCTGCTGTCTGGACCCACAAATGACACTCACTTATCCAGACACATACTCAATTACTAACAAGCCCCAAGAGTGTCTGAACTGGAACAGTCAGGGTGCTTCCTCTCTCCGTCAATTGGCCTTGCTGAACTTGCCAATGGAAATTCCTTCAGAATTTCTCAAATTGAGAGGAGCCATTCCCACTGTCGGTATCCACAAAAGACACTCACCTGTCCACATGCAGAAGTCAAATTTGAAAGGCTGTTCTTCCTAGGCAATCAGAAATGTGGTTGGGGCTGGCAGCAGCAATGCTAAATAGAGAGACTAAAACCCACATCCTGCCTAAAACAGATGGGCTGCTGCTTAGGGTTGCGGAAATTCTCCCAGCTGGTGACAGCCACGCCAAGAGCAATGTCTTCCTGATGAGGGAACCAAAATCTGTTACTGAAATGCCAGAGGTTCAGTCTAGGTCCTGTTACTCATTGCACAGAATGCCAATCACTGAGGCAAGTATTTCCAGGGGAGATGACTTTATTCAGGTGCTGCAGCTGAGAAGAGCTGCAGATCAGTCTCAAATTCATCTCCCCAAGTGACTGAAATTGGGGGTTTACATAGCAGAGGAGGGATGTAGCTATGTGCAGGAAATCATGCAGCTATGTGTGGGAAAACAGAATTTGAATTTCAGATAAAAATGACTTATTTTTAATGTAAGTATTGCTCATCAATATTTGTATTTGTTGTCTCTGCAATTATTTGTGGTCGATTGAAATTCAAATTTAACTGGAAATCTTGTGTCTTAATTTGTTAATATGGCCACCATATCCATAAGCCTTTGGAGTGGATTGGCTGAAAAAGATGAAGACAAATTTGTACATGCAGCACACATTCTTTTAATGAGAAGAGTGACTTAGTCTCACCACCCACCCTAAAGTACACTCTCCCCACTCTTCTACATACCTTGTCAGTCAACCTATTCACCACCCAATCCCATGTTTTTCACAGCATTTATCAAGTATTTCGGTGCCCGGTTAATATTTTCCAGATGATTGAGAGGCATCAGGATATTCATTATGTTTCTTTTATGGACTAATTGCCTGCTACTCTAGGTCAAGTCACAGAAAGCTTATGGACTGAAGCAAGATCCCAGCTACTAAGGTTTCTGGAAAGTAACTTTGCTAGTAAAAGAAGCTTCATAATGCCTTCGATGGTTATTTATGTTGTAGCTTGTGTCAGAATGTCCTTCCTTTTTAAGGCTGAATAATATTCCATTGTATGTATATACGACAGTTTTTTATTCCACCCATTGATGGACACTAGGGTTGCTGTAACCTGTTGTTAGCACAAAGTTCTAAATTCAGACTGCCGTAACAACAATAACAAAAAAACTGAAATATATGCACTTATACACCAAAATGCTAGGTCTAGTTGTCACTTTCTCTGCCTCTTTAAATTTTTCAGGGCAACAGGAGATTTGATGGGGAATGAACACCCCACAGCTCTGTGCAGGAGTGCCTGGAAGTGAGGCCAGTCAAGGGAAGGCTGCCAGACAACCAACTCAGCTTCAGACCATCTTCAGATCGTAACCCACCAGGGACTGTGGGCTTTGCCAGACCACATTTTTGGTTACTGCAACTCAAGTTGGCTTCTAAATCTCAAAAAATGTGACAATGATACAGATTTTTTTATCTACTTTTGTCTAAAACATTTAAATACTCATTCTGAAGTAACTCATCTCAAAATCCAATGCTAGAAAAATGGAAATAATTACAGGCAGAAGCAATGATTTAAAGGTTTAAAAGAAGCTGTCCATTCTAAAGAGTCAGAGGAAACCTTTCCTTATGAAATGGTTAATGAAATAAATAGGAAAAAAAAATTCCAACACAATCACGAGGTTCCAGAAAACATTGTATATTTATTTAAAAAGTAATTTTCTATGAATGAAATATTTCTTAAGGTTCTGCCTTTCTTTCCTTCCACTCAACAGGAAACAAAATTACTGGATTTATGGTCAAGGAAAATCACTAACCCACAGCCCTCAGATGCACTCATGAAAATGGGAAGAATGCATACACAGGGATCAGAGAACAGAGAAACAGGTGAATCTTGTGGTTGGAAAGAAATGCACTTTGGTATGTACACACAGAATTAACTTTACTTTTCCACTAAGCTCTCTCTGAGACTTAGAAATCCCTACATCTGGGTAGTCTGGAGTCAATCCCAAGGCTTTTATGGTTCCTTGAAGTAAAAAGAGCAGTCTCATGTCAGAAATTAATAGGTCCAGTCTAGCACAATATTGAAACTCCAAACTTCAATTTAAACTCTACTTAGAAGCCTGCGGAAGAGGAGGCAGGCGGTTTTGCTGCCTCTTTTTTTCCCTAGCATCATCAAATCCTCTATTCATTGGCTGCTGTTTCTTAAACATTTCATGGGAAAGAGAAATAGAAGCACAGATATCTGCTGTTAATGGTTCTTTCTCTTACCAAGTGCTGTTGGGGGTTTTTCAGAAGTCACATCATATGACTGAAACTTATCTCCTGTCTGATTTCTACTCAACTTTTGGGATTCTACAGATTCTCACCATTAGGATTTCAGTGTCTGGCAGTCCTCTGGGAAACTACTTTTTTAAAATTATGGTAAAATACACATAACAAAATTTTTCATCTTAACCATTTTTAAGCGTAAATTTCAGTAGTAAGTACATTACATTGTTTTGCAATCAATCTGCAGAACTATTTTCATCTTGCAAAACTAAAACTCTGTATCTGTCAAACAATGACTCCCCATTTCCTCTTTCCCCCATCCCTTAGCAACCACCATTCTACTTTCTGTTTCTTTCAGCTTAACTCTTCTAAGTAACTCATATAAGTGAAATCATACAGTACTTGTCCTTTTGCGACTGGCTTATTCCGCATAGCATAAAGCCTTCAATGTTTATTTATGTTGTAGCTTGTGTCAGAATGTCCTTCCTTTTTAAAGCTGAATAATATTCCATTGTATGTATATACCACATTTCTTCAGTCCACCCATCGATGGACACCAGGGTTGCTTTAACCTGTTGACTTGTGAATAATGCTGCTATGAATGTGGCTGTATAAATCTCTTGGAGATAACCTGCTTTAATTATTTTGGCTATATATCCAGAAGCAAAAGTGCCAGGTTATAATTTAATGTTTAATTTGGCGGGGGGGGAACCACCATATTGTTGTCTGTAGTGGTTTCATTATTTTACATTGCCATGAAAATTTCACTAGGGTTGCAATTTATCCATATCCCTATAGTATTTGTTATTTTCTGGTTTTTTTTTTTTCCACTGGAGCCATCTTAATGGATGTGAGGTGATCTCTTAATATAGCTTTGATTTTAATTTCTCAAATGATTAGTGATATTGAATGTCTTTTCATATGTTTGCTGGACATTTGTTTATGTTTTATGAAGAAGTATCTATTCAAATCCTTTGCCCAGTTTTAAATCAAGTTATTTGTTCTTTCATTTGTTTGTTTTCTGCTGCCCTATAGGAATTTGTGATATATTGTGGATTTTAATTCCTTATGAGATATGTGATTTCCAAACATTTTCTCCCACTTTGTAGGTTGTCATTTCACTCTGTGGATTATGCTCTTCGATGCACAGAAGTTTTAAATTTTAATGTAGTCCAATTTGCCCATATGGGTGGTATTGGTACCACTTCCTTTTTTTATATCTTGCAATGAGTAAACAACCTCCACACACACACACACACACACACACACACACACACACACTCACTCTCTTAAAAAAATATTTTGGTGGCCAGGCACAGTGGCTCACACCTGTAATCCCAGCACTTTGGGATGCTGAGGCTGGTGGATCATGAGGTCAGGGGTTCGAGACCAGCCTGGACAACATGGTGAAACCCCATCTTTACTAAAAACACAAGAAATTAGCTGGGCGTAGTGGTGGGCCCCTGTTATCCTAGCTACTCAGGAGGCTGAGGCAGGAGAATCGCTTGAATCCATGAGGCCGAGGTTGCAGTGAGCAGAGATCACACCACTGTACTGCAGCCCAGGCAACAGAGTGAGAATCCATCTCAAAAAATATATATATTTTGGCAATAAGACTGTTTTTGGTTATGTATCCAAATCCATTCTCTTATTCTATATTTCAGGTAGAATCCTAATTTTGTCAGTGGAGAGCGAGTGTATATGAAATTGTCTATATCTATATAATCAATATCTATATATCTGTCCCTAGCTCCTGTGCAGAGCTTCTAAAAATGGAATTTCCTGAACAGTAGGGGTGCTTAGGGACATCTTTTATTATTTGGTTTTTAACCTTGGTTCCTAACACAGAGTGCCTAACACCTTTGTAATTGCCAGAGTGATAGGAGCATCTGACACAAAGCTCCTAAATCCCTTGGAATGTTCTGGGCAATAGGAATATCTCTGGTTCTAATGAGGTGACTCTTGGTAGGCTCTTAAATGAAGGCTGGTTGCCAGAAAGACCAAGACACGGTTAGAGGCTTAGACATTTCACTCCTACCCCACATTAGCCATAGTTGGGAAAGGGGTTGGAAAAAGAGTAATCAATCATGCCTACATGATGAAACCTCCATAAAAATCCCAAAAATACAGGGTTACAAGAACTCCCAGGTGGGCAAACACACTTAATGTGCCACGAGGATGATGCACCCCAACTTTATAGGGACAGAAGCTCCTGCACTCTGGACCCTCTCAGACCTCCCCCAACTATCTTTTTATCTGGATGTTCATGTGTACCCTTTATTAATATCATAAACTGGTAAACATTGAGTGTTTCTCCAAGTTCTCTGAGCCCCTCTATCAAATTAATCAAGTGTGATGAGGGGTCGAGGGAACCCTCAATCTGTAGCTGGTTGGTCAGCAGTTCCAGAGGCCCAGACTTGACACTGGCATCTGAAGTGGAGGGCAGTCTTGATGGACTGAGCCCTTGATCTGTGGAATTTGATGCTAACTCCAGGTGGATACTGTCAGAATTGAATTGAATTATAGGATGTACAGTGGGTGTCCCCTAGAGCAGCAGTCCCCAACCTTTTCAGCACCAGGGACCGATTTCAGGGAAGATAATTTCTCTACAGACCCTGGGGTGGGGGAAGATGGTTTCAAGATGATTCAAGTGCATTACATTTTTTGTTCACTTTATTTCTAGTATTATTACATTGTAATATATAATAAAATACTTACACAACTCACCATAATGTAGAATCAGTGGAAACCCTGAGCTTGTTTTCCTGAAACTAGATGGTCTCATCTGGGGATGACGGGAGACAGTGACAGATCAGCAGGCATTAGATTCTCCTAAGGAGCATGCAACTTAGATCCCTTGCATTCACAGTTCACAGTAGGGTTTGCACTCCTATGAGAATCTAATGAGCAGCTGATCTGACAGGAGGTGGAGCTCAGGCAGTAATGCAAGTGATGGGAAGTGGCTGTAAATACAGATGAAGCTGCTCTCTCTTGCCTGCTGCTCACCTCCTGCTGTGCAACCCCATTCCTAACAGGCCATGGACTGTTCCTGAAAGGCCATGGACCGTTCCTGAAAGGCCATGGACCGGTACTGGCCCATGGCCCGAGGGTTGGGGCCCCCTGCCCTAGATAATTTATTGATTTGAGGAGAAACCTGCTCCCTACACATCTGGTGTAGGAAGTGAAATATTAAGAGTATTGTAAGAAGAAAACAATCCCTCCACACCCATATATATACTTGCTTCTATGAGGGAGAGGTTGATCTTATCTCTAATGATTTGGTTGAATTTAATCTAAGCCAATCATACTGTTTCTATTCCTCTTGAAATTTATCATCTTAAGAAGGAATATATGGTCTGTCAAGGTAAATGAAAAATGAGAGAAATCTTCTAGTTGAATTCTAGGAACTATTTTCCACTCATTAAGAAGATAGAGGCAGAGACTGGCATGGTGCAACTTCATGGTAAGGATCACTAAGGATTGCCAGCAGCCACCAGAAGCTGGAAGAGAGGTGTGAAGTAGGTTCTTCCTCAGAGCCTCTTTATTCCAGACTTCTGGCCTCCAGAACTGTGAGAGACCACATTTCTACCATTTATAGCTTTGAAATCTGTGCTAATTAATTACTGAAGTCACAAGAATACATTACACAAATAAGTATAAATAATTCTTACGTATAGAATAAGGTCTATACATGTACAATATATGCTTATACATGTATATGTGTTTGTTTGTATATGTATTTGTGTGTGTATATATATAAAAATTTATATATATATATATATATATATATATATATATATATATATATATATCTCTCTCTCTCTCTCTCTCTCTCTCTCTCCAGGCTGGAGTGCAATGGCGGGACGCCGGCTCACTACAACCTCCGCCTCCTGGGTTCAAGTGATTCTCCTGCCTCAGCCTCCTGAGTAGCTGGGATTACAGGCGCCTGCCACCACACCAGGCTAATTTTTGTATTTTTAGTAGAGACGGGGTTTCACCATGTTGGCCAAACTGGTTTCAAACTCCTTGACTTCAGATGCTCCGCCTGCCTCAGCCTCCCAATGTGCTGGGATTACAGGCGTGAGCCACAGTGCCCGGCCGTATATGTATATTTTAAAGAGAATGTCTGTGGGGAGTAGGGTGTGTGTATAAACTTTACTTTGCGTGGTTCTAATATGCATAAACTTCACTTCTCACAGTTTAATTAAATAACTCCCCAACAGCACAGTTTAATTATTTAAGCGTATTTATCTGTATTTGTATTATATTTACTGTAAGTAATTGTATAAAGTAGAAACTTCCATGCTAGTTTTTCAGTTCACAAATCACTATATACATGTTTGTATTGTGATTAACGACCAATCATGTCACTTTTTTCCAAGTCTGTCAATGATTGATTGGTCACCATGCATCTTTTATCAGTTAATACAGAATAACATGGAGAGTTATTCTGTATTATTTTGTAAATGTCACACGGGTTTGTCACTGTATGACAAATTCCAAAGGAAATTTGAAACAGGAAGACAAGAAGAGGAAGGTAATTGAAACAGGAAATTGGTTAGTGACACAAAGTGCAGCAAAAAATGATGGCGCTGAAAGGGGAAATAAAATAGAAGAGAAATGAAGTTAGAGAAGCAATAGCTATTGATAGGGTTATTAATAATTCACCTTTTGAAGGGTCTCTAGATAATGCAACCAGAGGAATTTAGTAAAGGCACACTTATTGACAAAAATAAGGTAAGTGGTTGTGATGAAAAGAATGAAGAGGTCCCAGAGGAAGTTATACGAGCTAAAGTGTTCACATCAAATGAACTCTCAATGTGTTTCCTAACATTTCAAGTGCAAAGAATAGTATATTGGAAGTCTGTCCAAATTTAGGAATAAAAAAGCTTGAGAAGGCATCTAAAAGATGCTGGCTCCATATTGTAAGCGATACAACAACAAGAGCACGTGCTCAATTCACACTACTCATTTTCTTTTAAGCAAAACACTTGAAACTCAGTGTTTTTAATGTTTTAACTATAGCATACTTTTAAAATATTAATTTTATTGTTGTTTACATTTCCCTATATGTTTATGAGTGACAATAAAGTAATTTTCAATCAGGAAAAGAGGATAAAGGAAAAATCATACTTTTCCCTATTATTAAAATAGCTTGGTGTGATATCAGCTTGTGCAGCAATTTTTATTATCACACACTACAGTGCAAAATAAAAACTGCCTGTATATGAAACAAGCTTTCATTAGTTCCTATGAAAACATGTAAAAACAATGGCTTTGTTTTCCCACATTTTACTAAACACTCTACAGGTACACTTAGAACACAGTGGTTAAAAATATAGAACAGAAAAAAGTTATTAAAAACAAGAAAATGGGTGCAGATCCACCTTGTGGCGTGAGAGAATGTGTACACTTTCCAGTACAGGCAATTTATGTTATATACCTGTGTCCAATCGGAGATTTTTAGGGAGACAATATGAAGAAGCCCGAAAGGAAGTGTATGGGACTCCCCATTCTCTGCTCTGCGTACCAAGCAGGTGGGAGGTGAGGTGCCCATTAGGTTGAATTCTTATCGCTGTGCCCCAGCCAATCGTGGGCTGCGGAAATCATGGGCTGTAGAGTCATCGCTGCCGGGGCAGAGGCACCGTTGGTGCATGCCCGGCTGCCGTTGCTGCACCTGCCTCGTACAAACGTCAGAGAAGGCACATGACACGCCCCTGGGGGCCATCTGGCCGAAGTCCACCTGCGCGGCTGAGTGGAGGATGCTAGGTTGCTGTGCTGTTTCTCCTACTGTCTTGCTGCCGCACCACCCCTCAGAAAAACCGGGTCGTCAGTTTCCTGCGGTTTGCACACTCACCACATATAATTAACAATTTGCAATTCACCCGCAGGATTATTCCAGCCTCTGTGATCACACACAGAAGGATGAGCCTTCCTCGTGAGGGTTGGAGATGGAGGGAGAAGGGATGGAGAGTAAGGATGGGACGGAGGTTGTGGAGCAGAAGACCAACACGCCAGGTGGGTGAGGTTGTGTGATTATTCTAGCATCTTTTCTTGATCCCAGCTTGCCCCCTTTTAGCATTGGGAGGGAAGGGCAGGGTAGGGGATAGCGACCATAATATAGGTCTTAAGTAAAAGCAGTTTTCATTAATAAAACAAAGACTTCAATAATAATGATAATTGGCGATTCCAGCCTCCTCCATCATATTGGAAAAGACAGTATTTCATTAAAAATACTTGGAATTTTCCCTTGGAAAAGGCAGTATTTTATTAAAAGACGCTACGAGGAAACTGTTGGTTTTCTGTTCTGGAAGCAGGGCAGAAGATTTAGTAACACAGTTCTGCCAAATAGCACAGGAAAGTGGAGCCAAAGCACCTTCGAGGCTCCTGATGTTCAAACGTTAGGTCTTAGTTCCCTTTCTTATTTTTCTAATACATTAATTGCTGAATTGTGAACAGTAGAACACGCGGAAGATAGAGAAAAGAGATAAACATGATGGGTTTTTTGTTGGTTTGCTTGCTTTTTTTCTCTCTGGAACATAAACAATGACATCTGTTTCTCTTTGGTATAATAGAAAGGAAAATAATGATCATCTCAATTTTTATATGTGGAGGCATTGCTTTTCTTCTTTGGGGGATTTTAAGATTTCCCAGAAAATGTAAGTAAACAATTTCTGCTAAAATTATTAAATTAAATTATTAAAATTATTGTATTATTGATTCAGTTGGATACCAATAACTAGTCTTTCCTTCCTTAATATAGAACAATTTAGAGATAAAAGCATTTTCCAAGACAGTGCATCTAATTGCTCTTCAAACTTAGTCACCTGCTTCACCTTCCAGAATAATCAGTCTTTCAATAAATATGTATCAAGCTTTAGGCACAGTGCTGCCTGCTGATGATACAACAATGAAAAAAAAATGGTATTTCTTGCCTGAAAGTAGTTTATCTTTAACTGAATATGGAAGCATGTAAGCAAACAACTGTAACACAAAAGAAATAATTACTAAATAGAACTATGTTGAATTTGAAGCAGGAGAGGAGATTATAAGTTAGCTGCTTGTAGTCAAGGCTTTAATGAAGGGAGAAATATTTGTGCTGAATCTTAAACTCAAGTAGGCGTTTATCAAAGATCATCTTAGAACACACATGTCAGAGAATCACACCAGGTATAATTATGACGGAGTTACAAAGAAGTAGGGTGAGGGACTGGCAATTGTATTATAGTTCCCTAGTGCATTAACTCTTTCACTGCCATTCATTAGCAATTTATACCTTCTCCTTCATCTCCATTCTCCTCATGCTCATTCTCATGTCTATACCCTTGCTTCCAACTTGTTCTAATTTTAACAATTTGTAGGAAACTTCCAAATGCTCCCATCACCACACCAGCTTACTTACTCCATCTCTGCCCCTACACTCTGCCTAGACTCCTGGAACTGTAGATGCAGTATTCATGTTCTACAATAGATCCTATATTCTCTCACTGGATCAGTAATATCACCCTAGTAATTCTCCACTCTCCTACATCATCCTTTTTTCATCCTCAACTGAAACATCTCCATCAGCAAATATGACATACTGATATCTATATCAACCTTGAAAAAATAAACAACAAAAACAACAGAATTTATTAGACCCCACTTATCTTTTAGCAACCAATTTATTGTTTTTCTCCTTGGTACAGCAACCTCCTTAAAACGGCTTTTCAAAATAATTTTTTATCTTTCCATTTTCTGTTAAATCCACTTGGATCAAGCTTCCACTCTGCTTTTTCCACCAAACTTGTCTTTCAAGTTCACCAATAACTTCCATATTGCTAAATCGACTGGTCCATTCTCCCTCCTCACCTTATTATATAACCTATTTGCAGCTTTTGGCACTCCCTTTTTCTAAAAAAAAAAAAAATTCATTTGACTTACATGACGCCATATTCTTGTGGTTTGCTTTCTACTCGTTTTACCAACAACCGTGATTCCCTGATTCTCCTTCACTCTGATCTATTTTACGACAAACTATATAATTTCAGATGCATAAGTCCCATAAGAGTAGGTATTTCTGTATGTTATGTAGGCTATTCATAGAGCTACAAAAATGTCTGGCGTGTAGCAGGTGCTCAATCGGTAGTTGCTGACTGCATAAATGAAAGAATGAATTAATTAGTAAATGAATGAGAAAACTGGCTTTCTGGTGACCCAAGTTTTGAATTAAGTATTTGGTTTTTATATTGGTTATTGATTTGAATTTGACATTTTAAAATAATTTTGAACATGATACATTCAAATAACTTTGATAACTTGATTTTTTCACTTCACTCTCAGTTCTCAACTATATAGAACCATATTGCCAGTTGATCCTTCCCATTGAGGATTTTCCCACTCACAGATTTGAAGATGAACCAGTTATTTATTTTAGCTGTGGGTAGGAGGTGCTCTCAGAGCTTGTTTCTTTCAGGATTATACCTTAACAAGGAACTTCCTTTATCTAGTGCAGTAACTTAAGGAGTAAAAGTGGAGAGTGAAAAGGGAAATTTTAGCATTCTTTTCTCTGTGTTTCTTGTTTCATAACGGACAAGGAAACAGCGCCACCTTCTAGAGAAATGCTGTCTTTGAAAGACAATATAGTCTCAGTTAAGTTGATGATAGGAACCAGCTCACTGAAGTTATGAATATAGAAACATTTGTTTATTTACACTGCAACTTGTTCTAGAGAGCATAGTAAATTTTAGGAAAGAAATAGATGAATAAAGAAAATTCATGTAGTCTAAAAATTAGGAGGGAAAATGGCTGGAAGATACTGAATTTCTGGAAGTTTGTTATTGAGTTTTTAAATTTTTCATAGATCTCATTCTCCAGTGCTTATTCCTTTCATGTTCTCTTCTCGATATTCAATTTTTTTGAATTGATGTTTAAAGTTAAGTCATTCAAATTGAATATGTAAGTAAAACACATTTTATTAGTCTGAGCTATATAATAATATTTTACTCTGAAGCTCACTCTTTCTCTCTTTGATACTTTCTTTATTCTTTTTCTCTATTACCTGTTAATTTCAGTTGGAATTCCAAGGCACCTTAGAAACAAGACATGCCTAGAAAATTTGACTATGTGTCCACAAGGCTGGAACTGAATCAATAATAATTGCTTCTTTCAATCTGAACATGAAACAACGTGGATCAATGGCTGAGAAAACTGCAGAAGTTATGGATCTCTGGCCAGGCTCAACTCTCAGAATGAAATGGTTAGATTTCTTCTTTGCAATATTAATCTCATTTAATAGCTACTAAAAGACAGGCACACTCCTAGGGTGTAATACATTAGCAAACCAAAGAATCAAAGATCTTTGCCCTTGTGGAGTTTACATCCTAGGGGAAGAGATAAGCAATGAAAAATTATCTTATTAAATATGTAATTTATATATTGTGTTAGAAGTTGGAAAGTTTTATGCAAAAAAATGAAAATTAAGGGAGTGGGTTTACTGCAGGTAAGGTTATATCCCAATAAGATGGTGACATTTTAGGAAGGATGTGAAGCAGGTAAGGGACTATCTAGAAGTGAACTTTCCAGGAAAGGAAAATGGCTGGAGCGTGTGTCTTAAGGCCAGTGAATGTCTGGAATATTCAAGGAACAGAAAAGAAGCAGCCAGTCAATCTATCTAAAATGAGGGATTGGGTGAAGAATGCGGATCATTAGGGTCTTGCAGGCTATTGTAAAGAGTTTAGTTTTTGCTCCAAGCAAAATAGGGAGATACTGCCAAATTATGAGGGAAAATGTAATAGGATCTGACTTAAGTTTTAAAAGAATCATAATCTTTGCTGTGATGAGATTGGCTACTGAGTGGCAAATGTAAATGGAGGGAATCGTTATACGGCCTTTGCAGTAACCGTGCAAGATAATAATGGACTTAAACGGCACTGGAGGGAGTGAGAAGAGATCTATGACAGCACTCTGTATTTTGTAAAGGGAATCTTTGATGCATTATCTGGGGCCGTCTTTATATTGGTTTGAACTGAGCAAGCACAATGCAAACAAAACGTGGATGTGGGCAGATGGAGCTACGTTCAGCAATTGGTAAGCCTTACTAACATGTATTTACTATTAAATGTGTAAAGCGTGGTAAAGATTCTGAGTCTATAACTGGCTTCCTCCATAGATTCCTCCACATCATCCCCCCAAAAGACCCTCAAAAAATAGATGCCAAAGAGAATATTTAGACAAAGTTACGGTTTTTAGTGAGGGTTTGGCATCACATATCAATATTTCTGTATATATATGGAATTGGCATATACCACATGTGAGTCACAAGTGTTCCCTTTATCCTGAACTGGATGCAAGTCTAAGCAGTTTGATCCTTTCCTCTTTCAACCTGGGACCTTGCCTTTTGTTTTTTTGTTGTTGTTGTTGTTCCTTTGGCCTTTCATTGATGGGAGAGCATTAGAGAGTATACTGAAGCCTACACTTTCCACACCCACCAGTGGCCTGACATGCACAAGAGTAAGTTAAGAAGAGAACATGTTTGCCTCAGTTTACCTTTGTTTAAAATTCAAGAACTTCTTTATATTCCATAGCTTGAAAAAACTCATCATACACTTAGAATCTATTTTGTTCTTAAAACACTTACAAATTTCTCCAACGTCAGGGTGGAGAAAGTCATATAAAGGATATTGAGTTCTCGATATTCTTTGGTGAACTAAAGGTGACCACTAGCTACCATTTATTGACTGCCCACTTTGTAATAGATACTGGTTCTGTAGCACTCCATGCCAGATATTACATGTTGTATATAATATAATAAAATTAGTAGCGGAACTTTCTAAAGTTGAGAAAATTCTCTTATGATTATTGTATTTACATTCAATTTGGGGTGAAAATGCACAATGATTTGAGAGTGATAATATACCCAATATTATATTTTATCTTTGAAAAATGTAAAAAAAAAAGACAGATTAAACTTTCTGACTATAAAACATAATATTATATTTTCTTGAAAGAAAATATTAACAGCTTAATGTGGCATTACATATTATATACAGGCCCATCAAAAAATGAGACAGGAGTTAACATTGGTGTATTAATTTGCTAGGTCTGCTGTAATAAATGCCACTGAATGGGTGGCTTAAAGACAGCTCTGGAGGCCATTAAGTCCAGGATCAAGTTGTTAGTAGGGTTGGTTTCTTTTAAGGCCCTTCTCCTTGGCTTGCAGATGGCTGTCTTCTCACTCTGTCTTCATGTGGCCTTCTGTACACACTCAAGTCTGTGTCTAACTTATTTCTTCTTATAGGGACATCAGTCATATTGGATTAAGGTGCACCCTAAAGACCTTTTCTTACCTCAATCACTTCTTTTTAAAAAAAAACAAATACCTTATCTCCAAATCTGTTACATTCTCAGGTACTGGGAGCTAGGCACTTAATGTATGAAATTTGCGGGCCTATAATTCAGCCCATAACAGTTGTTATTAGTTGGCACTACGGATTGGATAAGCATAAAAATACACATATATTTTGGGAATGGGCAGGATAAAAATTTGAAGTTACCCTAGAAGTTAGGAAAGTGTACACCAGTACTGTGAAGTTCCCCCAAATAATTACAGTATAACCAGAAATGTATCATGATTAACCATCCTGTTTTCCTCCGTTTTGAATTTTGAATTTCACATGTTTATATGTATGGCATAAAATATAAATGTAGGAAATCTTTTCTTTAGATTTTATTTGTTTACTTATGTGTATTGTAATCTATTGAGTAAAGAATACCTGTTTCACTACAGTGATGGTGATAAAGAGTGGCCAAATGAACATTTATTTCAGCATTAATAGACCAATTTTGTAATATATGAAAGGTATGTTCAATGAAATGTCAGTTACACTCCCCTTCTTTATAATTTCTAAATGGCTAAACACATTGATATATCAATGTTTATTCTACAGTATAAAGGGAAGAATCCAATCCCTCACAAAATGATTACAATGTTTGCTATAGTATCAACAGCGTAAATTTCCAGGACTGTGTTGTTAGGCACTGAAGTCACATAGTGTCCTTTTCTTCCTACCATCAGGGTCCTGAGGTAAAGTTTGGAGAAAGATAAGAGGAGAGCAACAGCTTGTTTCACTTCCTCTACTCCTTCCACACTGCACGTGTTTTAGAAACAGGGCTAATGAAATTTACATTCTATTTTCGAGGCTGTGCTCAGTTATTTCTCAGGAGGTCCAGTAAATAAAGAATTAATCTATTTGTTTTGTCTTTAGTCAAGTTATGAAACTAGCGAATTATTTACATTAAGTGGATTTGTTGTTGCTGTCGTTGCTGAAACTAGTGAAAGAATCGAGTTTTGTGCTATGAGTCATGGGAGCAAAACGTGAGTATTTAGAAGTGGAGAGGACCACGAAGAAGGAAGCCCTGGTGACTTGAAGAAATCATGGAGAGTTCTCTGGATTCCCACAAACCTATGGGGTTTAGATTCCAGCTAATACTTACACTGGTCTCAGAAGGACAGAGGGCAAGGGTTAACATCTGGCTGATATTAAAGTCTCTGCACCTCTTAATATTTTACTTTGGCCTAGTTTTCTTTTCTTCGCTTTTACATTTCCTGATATAATGAGTAATTCTCTTTTGAGTATTAACTTGTACCATGAACTATGCTAAATATTTTTACCCCTAAATGATGAAGAATTTTTATCATTTTTTGCTTAAATAAATGAGCAAATGAAAGATTGTTTACCTGGGATTATACTAAATGGTAGATTTAGTATAATATTAAATACTAATAGTATAATACTATTAAATACTAATAGTATAAATTAAATACACTTTAAATTCAGCTGGGTCTCACACACATTACAGACATTCAAACAATATGGAAAATAATATTGAAAAAATAGATGGTTGGCCGGGTGCGGTGGCTCAAGCCTGTAATCCCTGCACTTTGGGAGGCTGAGGTGGGAGGATCACGAGGTCAGGAGATGGAGACCATCTGGGTAAGATGGTGAAACCCCTTACCCTCTACTAAAAAATAGAAAAAATTAGCCGGGCGGAGTGGCGGGCGCTTGTAGTCTCAGCTACTCGGGAGCCTGAGGCAGGAGAATGGTGTGAACCCGGGAGGCGGAGCTTGCAGTGAGCAGAGATCATGCCACTGCACTCCAGCCTGGGTGACAGAGCGAGACTCCGTCTCAAAAAAAAAGAAGAGAAAAAATAGATGGTATGTTCAGCATCATCAGAAGCAAATTTTATCAGCATCTTCTCATCTTCTCATTCTCTATGGGGCCGGGATTTAATAGTGTGTAAACTGTGTTAGCAGGTTAAATGCAGGTGTTGTTAAATTATAATTTACATGCTGTACCGTACAAGAACAAAAATAATTCTAAAATTTTCAGATTATTGTGCTACAAAAAATGACCATCGTTAGCAAAAGGAGGATGGGGAATGAGACTTATGCATTTTTAAGGTCATTAAACATCTCCATTAGCCATCTCTGGAGTGGTGACTATCACATTAGAAGGGGACCGCTTTGCATCTCCTAATGATGACATTTCTATCCAGCTGTACTGAAATAGAAATAATGTTAAAAGGAGTCAGAGCGCCCAGTGGAGAAAATTTGAGAGGTAAAGAAGAAAAGAGAAAGGAACAAATAATGGGCTACGGGTTGAATTTTATGAACATGAGCAGAACTTTGAACATTTTTAAGTATACTTTTTCAGGCTAGGTGAGTGGATTGCATCCCCTTCCAACTTATTCTGAGGACAGTACCCAGAGTGAACATATTAAATGTATGTCAGATCACACCGCTATCCTGCTCAAAATAATTTTCCATCTTCCCATTTCACTTAGAATATTAGCCACAGGCCTCAGAATGGCAAAAACAGAATTACCCTGTTGGTACTTAGCTGAACTCTTCTCTTACTGTTCTCCTCCAGACACAGCTGGCTTCCTCACTCTTTCCGGAATGTGCCAGGCGTACATCTGCCCTAGGATCTTCACACAATTCCACCAGGATGATGGTATCCACACGGCACTTTCCCTCCTCAAAGTTCATTTACATTTCACTTTCTCAGTGATGCTTACCCTGACTACCCTATTAAAATTGCAGCTCACACTCCTCAACCTTGATATTACTAATCAATTTTAACCTGGCCTATCTTTTGTTTTCAGTGGAACTTATTACATACTGGAATATGGAATATCGTACCATTTGTTTACTATCTTTAGTCTTTATGTTTAAACTTCCTGGAATGGAAACCCCGTGAGTAAAGGAATCTGTGTCTATTTTGTTCACAGACGTATTTCAAGCACCCTGAAAAATGCCAAGTACTAATTAGGCATTCTGTAAATGTTTGTTGAATAAGACAATGAAGAGGCAAATTAAATTAAATACAAAATAGTTTGTTATCCAGGACATTTCTGACTGTATAGCCAAAGCTTTAAAATGAAGATAAGAATAGTTTTATAAAATGAATTAGACACATATCAACCCTAGGGAGAATCTTCAAAGTGGTCTGCTCCTTTGAAAAGCCTTAAACAGGAAAGCTTTTATTTAAAGAATGGGCTGGGCATGGTGGCTCACACCTGTAATCCCAGCACTTTGGGAGGCCGAGGCAGGTGGATAACCTGAGGTCAGGAGTTCGAGACCAGCTGGACCAACATGGAGAAGCCTCGTCTCTACTAAAAATACAAAATTAGGCAGGCATGGTGGTGCATGCCTATAATCCCAGCTACTCAGGAGGCTGAGGCAGGAGAATCACTTGAACCCAGGAGGTGGAAGTTGCGTGAGCCGAGATCACACCATTGCATTCCAGCCTGGGCCACAGGAGAGAAACTCCACCTCAAAAAAAAAAAAAAATGACACTGTGCTTCTGGAAATAACCTAATTATTACCAGAGGAAGGAATTCATGTCTATGCCATACAAGAGCTTTCACCCTTTAGAAGTGTTTTACGGAAGGTCACACACACACACACACACACACACACACTGATCAAATTGCGGAATTCTCTGAAGCATACAGAGAATGGCATTTATTCTGGCAAGAACTGTGCAAATTGTTACAAGAAACATAAGGGATGGCAAGTATGAACAATTATATTTCAACAGATGCAGGAAGCATTTGAAATATGGCTTCTCAACATCTGGGGCTTGCATACTTGTCATCTGGAAACCAGATTGGGTCAGTTACATGTGGAAAGGAATAAGTTATTGCCAGACCAAATTTCCATATTAAAAGAAGTCTCCATTACCAGATTCTTTTTTTATAGGCACCAAATAGACCAGGGAGTTACTAAAAATGGAAGGAGGTCGTGAGAAAGCAAGTCATACTATGAGTAGGACCTCACCTTATGAATTGCCTCTTTAGCAAAATCAACTGCAGAAAGGAAAGACACTGTCTGTTAAATGAAAGGAATAAACGGAATTCACAGGTGGACAAAAATACCTCCTGAAATCCTGTAACCCAGCGGGGTACAGATGAGACACGCCCTCTGCAGATACAGTGTGCAACTACCAGTGTGACTCTGAGTGCCCGTTTTCTGTCTCTGCACCGAAGCACCAAAAGCAAAGATTCCAGGCTGAAGCAAATTTTTTTTTTTTTTGAGACAGAGTCTTGCTCAGTTGCCCAGGCTGGAGTGCAGTGGCACGATCTCGGCTCACTGCAAGCTCCGCCTCCCGGGTTCACACCATTCTCCTGCCTCAGCCTCTCGAGTAGCTGGGACTACAGGTGCCCGCCACCAGGCCCGGCTAATTTTTTGTATTTTTAGTAGAGACGGGTTTCATTGTGTTAGCCAGGATAGTCTCGATCTCCTGACCTCATGATCCACCCGCCTCGGCCTCCCCAAGTGCTGGGATTACAGGTGAGAGACACCGCGCCCAGCCAGTTTTACAGCTTTTTATAAAGATAAACATACTTATATGATGCAGCAATTCAATTTCTGGGAATTTATCCAAGAGAAAACTTGCTCACACAAAAATGCTTGTGTACAGCAGTTTCATACGTAACAGTCCCACCCTAGAAACAAAAGTCCATCAACTAGTGATCAAAGAGATAATTTCTGGTATAACATGCAATAGGAATACTACTAAGAAATAAAAGGGAATGAACTACTTACCTGCACAACAACTTGAGTGAATCTCAAAAGTATTATAAATGAAATAAGCAAGAGACAAGACACTACATATTATATGATACCATTTATACAAAATTCTATGAAAGGGGCTGGCCGTGGTGGCTCATGCCTGTAATCCCAGTACTTTGGGTGACTGAAGCCAGAGGATCACTTAAGCCCAGGATTTCAAGACCAGTCTGGGCAATATAATGAGACCTAGTCTCTACAAAAAATAAAATTAGCAGGGCATGATGGTGCGCGACTGTAGTCCCAGCTACTTGGGTGGGTAGGGCAGGAGGATTGCTTGAGCCAAGGAGGTCAAAGTTGCAATGGGCCATGTTTTCCCCACTGCACTCCAGCCTGGGCAGCACAGTGAGACCCTGTCTCAAAAAAAAAAATTCCATGAAAGGAAAAACTATGTTGATATAAAGCAAAGTAATGCTTGCCAGGGTCCAGGGTCAGAAAAGATAGTGATTACACAAGGAAAAAAAGAAAGATGATGGAAATGTTCCATAGCACGGTTGTTGTGGTGTTTACATGATTGACTTTACGATCCTTTTGTTATGGATGAGTTAATTTTTAAATTCCTTCCTTAAACTAACAAGTCTGCCTACTTTTATCTTTGATCTAAAATTAGTACTGATGTTTTCCATTTGGACTGGTTAAGTCTCTTTTGACTGAAGCTTGCTCAGTGCCTAAATAAGTGATGTACATGAAAAGCTTTCTAGTCCTCTCCTACTGATCTCCATCGGTTAGCACCTTGCCATGATTAATCCAGAGCTACGGGATGGCAGAGCTGATGGCTTCATACATCGGATAGGTAAGTTTTATAGAGTGAATGAGAAGGAAGTAAAGGAAAGATAAAACAAAATACAGGACAGCTTAAAAATATGGACTCTACTTACCATGAAAGTCTACTAAAGTAAGTGAGGGATGGGGAAGCACTTCTGGAGAATTGTGGAAGCCTGTTAGAGCATGTAGAGTTTTATGTCTGCAAGAGAGGGTATAAGCTTGCGTGTAAGAAGGTTTTGGGGGAGAATTTTATGGTACGTGTATTATATCTCAATAAGAATATTTTTAAAATGTACTTTCACAGGAAAAAAATTGCTTAACACTTTTATACAGAATAAAAGGCAAATGCTTCACTCTGGAAGGAGGCTTGATGATTGTGACTTCATAAGACTGAAAAGAACTTTTCAAAAATTGTAAGATTCAGCTAAGGCCAACAATGAAGTTTGTTTTCAGTGGATTGAAACATAAACAAACCAATAAATAAAAACAAGGTACACATACAAACACCCTCCATTCACAATAGTTCTGAGGGTTTATGTTAAAGAAAACGAATGAATTGTATGCCAAATGACTGGAATAGGAAGCCTGCCAAAACTTTAAGATAAAGACAGTGAAGAGATAAAAAGTAAAATCTTGAAATGAGTTAAGGACTCCAGCTGAAACCACTATCAGAGTTTACTGATATGAATTCCCAGGGCAATTGGGATAATTCTTTTAATAATAAGTAAGCCTGATACTCTTAAAGGTTGAAGAGACCTCAGTAGCTACCTAGTAAAACTTTTCATCTACCATACGATTTCTAGCTACAGCATTTCTAGCAGCCTATACTAGAATGTTTTCAGTGATAATATCTCTCTGTCTTAGAAGACTTTCCATTTTAATTTAAGGATGTTCTATTTAGAAGTTTCTTTAGGGTAAGGTTAAATTTACTTCGTTGTATATTCTAACTATTGGTCATAGTTACGAACTCTTGATCTATGAAAACTTCATAAGAAAATTTTTAAAAATTAGTCTACATTTTACACAATTGGACATTAGTATTACAAAAAGAAATAAGATTCCATTCCTTTAGCCAAACAAATTAGTCAGGCTTGTCTGGGTAACAGATTTAAGAGTTTAGAGAGTAAAAAGTGGAAGAAAATTTATCTCATTGCATAACGAAAAGACAAAATATGAAGTACTGTGAAGCATGTACTGGAAGATTATGAGAAAGCCGGGCTGCAGGAATCATTAGAACATCTAGTCTGAGAATTTAATTAAAGCATAATAAAAATGCTCCAAAAGAAAAGATATTAATGAAATGAAGAAGCGCCAAGAACACAATAAAAACCAAGTGAAAATAATAATTATAGAAATATAGTGTTTGAAATAAAGAACACTTTGAGGAGTTAATTAATAGAATGGATGCTGATTAAGAATGAATAAGACCTAGGAGATGCTATTAAAAACATGACAGAAAACAGTTAGAAAATATAAAATAAAAGCTGAGAGATATGAAAAATAGAAGTAGAAATGCCACCTTCTAGATAACAAGAATCTGAAACAGAGAGAGAGAAAAAAAGAATAGCGGATAGGAAATATTTGAAGAAATAATATTCCAACTTCTAAAATTAATAAAAGCCAAATACCTCAAACTGAAACTTCAAAAGTGTACAAACAAAATAGATAAGAAAAAAACATGCATCTGGCACAATAGAGTGAAAGAAAAATATACAAAATTAAAAAATGAGATAATAGGAGACGTTAGTGAAAAAGAGAAGAAATGAGAGGAATAACAAATCAAATGGTGGCTATTAGAAAAGACGAGAGAACTAGATGTCTAAAAGTGTGCAGAAGACGATACAATAAAGAAAATATCAAAAAAGTACAAATAATCACAAAACCCACAAATATTAAAATTTAATAAAACATTATGGAAATAATTCATCAATTATTATGGGGCAAACTCTGTTCCCTTAAAATTTTATATATTGAGGCTCTAACCCCCTCTACCTCAGAATGTGATCTGGTTTGGAGATAGTGTCTTTACCACGTTAAAATTAGGTCGGTAGGTTGGGACCTAATTTAATATTACTGGTGTTCTCATAAAAAAGGAAAATTTAGAGACGGATCCATATACAGGGAGAATGCCATCTTCAAGCCAAGGAGAATGGCCTGGAACAGATTCTTTCCTTACAGGCCTCACAAGGAACCCATCCGACCAACATCTTAATTTCAGACTTCTTGTCTCCAGAACTGTACGACAATACATTCCTGTTAATTTTAGCCGCCCAGTTTGTGACAACTTGTTAAGGCAGGCCTAGCAAACTAAAACACTAATGCGCTTATAAATATAAAAAAAAGAATGTAGAGGTCTAAGAAATATAAAATGCCAAAATGTAATGAGAAGAAATAAATAATTATAGAATTTTAGAAATTAAAAATAAATACATTGAAAAGGCAACTAAAATAGAGTAATCTACTGATCTTTCAAGAAATAGCTAATTTTTGTACTGGACATCTTGCTTCAAAAAATAGCAAAATGAGAAATTTACCCCGATTTAATAGACTTTTTGATTTCCAAACAAAGTCAGAACAAGACAAAAAGAAACAGACTCATCTTCTTATGAAATTAGAATTAGAAATTCCAAGAAAATATTTATTTACTATATAGAACAAAGCAGTTAAAAATTCATATACAAGTGGATTTATCTTAGGAATGCTTAGATATCAGAATATCAGTGCAAGCTACCCTATTAAAATTTTTTGAAAGAAAGTCCACACAATTATTCAGTAAGTGCATTTGATAACAACAAGGAAACATGATAACATTCAATGTCTATCTGAGATAAGTCCCTCTTAAGAAACTAGGAATAGAAAAAATCTTTTTTAAATTGCTAATGTTGTATGTTAAATTTATACAGCATTTTTACAGTGCTTAATAATGAAAATTTAAACATTTCATTTAAGATTAAAAACAAGAAAAAAATGTTCACTGTAACTACTACTGTTTAGCAATAGTGTAGTACAATGCTAAAGGTAACCAGTGATATAAGAAAACAAAAGGAATTATAAAGGACAAGGATTGCAATGGAAGAGTTGTATCTGCAATATTTTCATATAATTTGATTATATAAAAATAAATATCAATAGAATCAACTAGAAAACTATTAAAAATAATACCAGAGTTCAAGAGGGTTACTTAAAAGAGCACATTTAACAAATCAATACTATTTCTGCATACTAGAAGTGTTGTTTTTATTTAGTTTTCTCAGCTTTTTTTTTGTTGTCACTGTGAGAACAGTAGGGATGACTTCCAATCTATTGCAAATATCACATGCCAGAACAGGAATGAAGGACATATATTTTAATTAAAAATAAAAACTGCTAAAGAATTTTCCAAAACACTTATACATTTTTGTACTTCAACCAGTTGTGTATGTGTTTCGGTTCCCCTATATCCTGCTAACACTTGGTGCTGTCAGTCTTTTTCATTTTAACAGTGCAAGTGGCATGTAGTCATATTCCATTGTGGTTTTATTCTGCATTTTGCTTGTGACTAATAATATGGAACATCTTTTATGTGCTTATTGCTCACTTGCGTGTATTCTTCTGTAAGTATTTGTTCAAGACTTTGGTTCTTTTTTTTATCAAGTTGTTTGTACTATATCTCTAAACTACAGACCTTTTAGTATTTTCGATACCAGTCTTTTTTGCATACACGTATTGTGACTATTTTCTCCCAGTCTGTAACTTGCATATTTATATTCACAACAGTGTCTTGTATCTTGAAATGGGCAGAGGTTTCTTTCTTTCTTTCTTTCTTTCCTTCTTCTTTCTTTCTTTCTTTTTCTTTTTTAAGACAGAGCCTCACTCTGTCACCCAGGCTGGAGTGCAGTGGCATAATTCTGATCACTGCAGCCTCCGCCTCCTGGGTTCAAGTATTCTCCTGCCTCAACCTCCCGAGTAGCTGGGATTACAGGTGCCTGCCATCATGCACAGCTAATTTTTTGTATTTTTAGTAGAGAAGGGGTCTCACCATGTTGGCCAGGCTGGTCTCAAATTCCTGACCTCAGGTGATCCACCCTCCTTGGCCTCCCAAAGTGCTGGGATTACCGGCATGAGCCACTGTGCCCAGCCCTTAAATTTCAATTAAATTCAATTTATCAGTTTCTTTTAATTTTACACTGTACTTTCTCTTCTTTCCCTAAGACAGCTTTACTAATTCTCATGGTCACAAACTATTTTATGTTTTCTAGAAATTGTATGGTTTCAGGTTGTATGTTCAGGTCAATGATATGTCTTAAATAAATTTTGTAAGCTGATGTTGCAGTATGGTAAAGCCTTTTTTTCTCAATTGTTTCAATACCTTTTGTGTAAGACATGGCTTTGCCCACAAATTACTCTTTTGGGTATCTGAAATTTGTGCAGTGGTTTTTATCTTTTCCTCTTCCTTGTTCTTCATTTCTCCCTAATCTTGAAAAAAAAAACACATTTTATGTTTTCTATCTTTAGCTATTGTTTCTCTTGATGTAAGATAAATTACCAAACTCTTCTTCCTATCAAACATTCTCTTTGTAAACATCTCAGAATCTGGCTTCTCTCAATCCAGTCTTGAAATTACTTTATTGCACATTATCTGTAGTCTGGTGATCATGAAAACTAGTAACTTTTTTAAGTTTTCATTCACTAAGGCTGCTTTAAGTTCTGAAGAAAGAGAGAAAACTTATGACTTCCTTTTAAATTTTTCTTTCTTCAAGTCCTCTTTTCTGATATTTAAATATATGTATGTATATGTACATGTATATATACATACATATAAAGCATATATATGCATATAGGTATGCATGCATATATATAATCTGTGTTTATGCATATATGCACGATATACACATATAGTCATGCACCATAGAACAATGTTTTGGTCAATGACAGATTGCATAATGACAATGGTCCCATAAGATTACAATGAAGCTGCTCTGTAAAGGTGTAGCATTTTTGATCTTTTATATGGTATTTTCACTGTACCTTTTCTATGTTTAGATGCAAGCATTTAGCATTGTGTTATAATTGCCTGCAGTAATTAGTACGATAACATGCTATCCAGGTTTGTAGTCTAGGAACAACAGTCTGTAATATATAGCCTAGGTGTTAGTAGGCTATACTGTCTAAGTTTGTGTAAGTACACTCTATGATGTTCCCACAATGACACAATCACCTAAAGGCACATTTCTCAAAATATCTCCCCATTGCTAAGCTATGCATGACTGTACACACACACACACAGACACACACATACACGCACATTCTTCCTAGATTGTTTCTACATCTACTAATGATATATCAGCTACAATTACTTTATCATTAATAGAATTATTATTTGTTCTTAACCTCACAGCATTTCCACGAGTGTCAAATCCTGAGTCTTCTCTAATTTTGTTTGCTTACCACAAATAAATAAATTGCTGCTCTTATCTTGAATATTCTCTTGCTGAAACACATTGTTTATTTCCTCCATGGCTTAAAGAATAAAGAAAAATATATCTCTCATTTAAGGTCTTCTGTCATGACCTTATGACTCCTTTCTTTCCTGTCTTTAATCCTATTGCCTTATATATCTGTTATAAACATTTGTTCTAATCGTGGACCTTTTGATGATCTTTATGCCTTTTTGCTTATAATCCCCCAAACTATTTCTACCTTTTAAGTAAACTTTCCTTTCCTTTCCTTCCTCATTCCCCCAAAACTCAGTGATTTCTGCACTCACCACTCTCTCGAGCTGAACAGCTATAGCAATCATTTTTTGGTACTTATCTTCCTTGCACTTTTTGATGGTTTGCTACCCTTTGTTATTTTGAGATGTATGTACTTGATTGAGGGTTTCCTGATTAACAATTATAGGAGAGGAATACACCAGTAATAATATCGAGTCAGTGTTTATTCAGAAATTGTATAATATGTGTTGATTTAATTTGCAGTTCCCAAGTTGATACAAAACTGGAAGATTGGCCTTATATGCTTCCTGAGTATTATTATTACTACAGTTTGCATTATTATGATAGGTGAGTGGTTTAATTCATACAGTTTCTATGGTTCTTCACGCCTGACGGGTCCATGTATATCTCAAGTTTAACTCCAAATCTCCCAGATCTAGAGTGATTAAAGGGTTTTATAGACACTTGTCCTCAAATTTTTACCAGTTCAACCGTTTTTACCATAATCCTTGCCTTTCCCCCAAACACTCTCAGTTTTACAATAGAATTATGTTCTTGACTTTATAGTCCTTGATGCTTAAGAAAAATAATCTTAAATTCTTAGATGACCACCAGATGGCGACAGCAATAGCGATGTTACTGAAATGCCAGGGGTTCAGTCTAGGTCCCATTGCTCAGGGCACAGAGAGCCAATCCCGGAGACAATGACTATTCCCGAATTAGGGAGGGGTAGGGAAGAAGAGTTGGTCAACAGGGAGCTGGTGGTCGGTTAGACAATCATGGCGGTGAGGAGTCCCTTGTCTGGAAGTGGTGATCTGGTGACTTTCGGTTTCCTGTTACTATCTGAGAGGACTAAAGGTCAGATTCCTAAAGAATGAACTCAAATAAGACAAATGTAAGTTTCAAGTTTTAAAACTAGGAGGATCAATTTCTATATTTATAAAAAAAATCCCACATAAACATCAGTTCTATGGGCTTGTTACAGATAATTTTCTTTTCTAGAGTTTGTGAATTAGTGAGCTAATGTTAAATACACTATGCTCTGTTATTTGTATTTAATCCTCATTAGACTAGGATACAGGTATAAGAAAATCCATTTACAGATAAAAAATATACAGGACAGAATGAGTAAGTTGCCTCTCACAAATAATACATTCCAGACCTAGGATCAAAAACCTTGGCTGTATAACTCTAATGCTTGATAAATTTTAAAAACCATGCAGCTTGACCTTCATAATTGTAGCATTCCTTTAATTTCTTTTTAATCAAGAGTAAGTTATGTCACTAATAGTTTGTTCTATAAAACTTTATTTATTTCTGTTAATTGGGATGCAAAATCTTACCTCTACCCGCTCAGGGTTTTTCTGCGGGCCTGAGAATGAAATTGACACAAGACACATCAACTTGAGCAAAGCACATGCGTTTAGTTAATATAAGTTTGGTGTGACATGCACGTCTTCCTTATGAAAGCCTAAAGATGCAGGTAGAGTTGAACACTTATATATTGAATTCAACAAAGGGTAATAAATTATGAAAATGTGGCAAGACAAAGAGGTTTGATCTAGGGTAATTAATTGAGTAGAAAAGTGACTGGAAAGATAAATGTTAAATTAACAAATGTTGTTTGCACACATTTCCTTTGGCCTCAACTACCTATCCTTGACTATAAGAATGTTGCTTTCCTTCTGGTATAGAGAAGATATCTTTCACATAGGTATTTTATCTCCTGCTTATAAGAAAAAGAAGGAAGCTCAGAGTGTTTTCTCTTGCATCTGCTGTTTTAAAAGTGCCTTTAACTCAAAAGAGTCTATATGCCTGAGTGACATATTTCGAGGCATCATGTTCTGAACTCCTTCACTATCATATTAAGTTAAATGAAAAAAAAAACAAAGAAATAACGGCATATGTGACCTTTTGCAAGATTGCCTCATTGGAATCGCAATATTTGTAAAAATGAAGTTGTTAAATTTCCTCTGGGTTCTATGGGTTTATTTTGTGAAAAAGATCCAAAGGTAGAATTTAATTCCTGAGCCATGGCCAAATAGTCCCCAGCACTTGATTTTCCATATACATGGTTTGCTTAATTTAGCACTTAAATTTGGCTAAGTAGCACTGCTCTTTGTTTTGTTTTGGTTTGATTGGGTTGGGTTGGGTTTGGTTGGGTTTCGGGCATTCTCAAGAATACTGATAGTCTTCTTGTTTATAGTCTCTACTGTCAGTGTAGTCTTAGAGCTTAATGTTATTGCTGTCTAAACATCTGGAAGTTAAATATAGACAAGAGTTTCTACAGTACGTTTTTATGTTCATTTATTCATTGATTAAAAAGAGCAGAAAGACAAAAGAAGACATTTATGTGGCCAGTAAACATATAAAGAAAAGCTCGTCATCACTGGTCAGTAGAGAAATGCAAATCAAAACCACATGAGATACCATCTCAGGCCAGTCAGTATGGCGATTATTATTTTTTCCTTTTTTCTTTTTTTTATTATTATACTTTAAGTTCTAGGGTACATGTGCACAATGTGCAGGTTTGTTACATATGTATGCATGTGCCATGTTGGTGTGCTGCACCCATTAACTCGTCATTTACATTAGATATATCTCCTAATGCTATCCCTCCCCACTCCCCCAACCCCAACATCACCCCGATGTGTGATGTTCCCCTCCCTGTGTCCATGTGTTCTCATTGTTCAATTCCCACCTATGAGTAAGAACATGTGGTGTTTGGTTTTCTGTCCTTGCCATAGTTTGCTGAGAATGATGGTTTCCAGCTTCATCCATGTCCCTACAAAGGACATGAACTCATCCTTTTTTATGGCTGCATAGTATTCCATGGTGTATATGTGCCACATTTTCTTAATCCATTCTATCATTGATGGGCACTTGGTTTGGTTCCAAGTCTTTGCTATTGTGAATAGTGCCACAATAAACATACGTGTGCATGTGTCTTTATAGCAGCATGATTTATAATCCTTCGGGTATATACCCAGTAATGGAATGGCTGGGTCAAATGGTATTTCTAGTTCTAGATCCCTGAGGAATCACCACACTGTCTTCCACAATGGTTGAACTAGTTTACAGTCCCACCAACAGTGTAAAAGTATTCCTATTTCTCCACATCCTCTCCAGCATCTGTTGTTTCCTGACTTTTTAATGATCACCATTCTAACTGGTGCGAGATGATATCTCATTGTGGTTTTGATTTGCATTTCTCTGATGGCCAGTGATGATGAGCGTTTTTTCCTGTGTCTGTTGGCTGCATAAATGTCTTCTTTGAGAAGTGTCTGTTCATATCCTTCACCCACTTTTTGATGGGATTGTTTGTTTTTTTCTTGTAAATTTGTTTAAGTTCTTTGCAGATTCTGGATATTAGTCCTTTGTCAAATGGATAGATTGCAAAATACCTAATGCATGCGGGGCTTCAAACCTAGAAGATGGGTTGATAGGCACAGCAAGCCACCATGGCACATGTATACCAACGTCACAAACCTGCACACTCTGCAGATTTATCCCAGAACTTAAAGTTTAACAAAACAAAAAGAGCAGAGAGAGAGAGTTGAAACACATTATATCTTACACCCTGTGTAGTAGCCTGTATCCACTTCTGAGCACTACAAAATAATAATAATAATAATAAATCATGGTGGAGTAGGGGGTGCAGCCTTTGGAGTTTGCCCTACATTTGAGCATATAGTTGGCTCTTTATTACTTGCATTAATTTATTCAAACGTGGAATGCATGGACTTGTCTTATTCTGAATACTTAGCACCTAAATAAAACCTTGAGACAGTAAATCTCCAAACAATGTGCTTTCATTATTATTCCATATTCTTCAGCACTGGATGTAAATGAAATGAAACAAAGGTTTCACTAATTCTTATGTTTCACTGATGTGTTGTCCTTTATGGCGAGTTTCACTTTCCTAGCTTGGGTGTTTTCATAGGTAAAGGAAAGCCTCCATTTCTTACCCTAACCTCTGAAACCTAAATTACATGCAGATCTCCAGCACTCTACCTTGATTGCAGAATTTATAGCTACATTTTATGCATTGTTTTTGGCAGGATATTAATATAGATTATGAGAAGCTAGTGGTTCCATTTCTCAAAATAGAAGCCAGGGAAATAGAAAAAAGTATGCACTGCTTGATCACTAAATGATCTTCCTTACAGACAGGGGAAGTTAATTCATGCTCATTCTGGGGAGGGGGGAAGCTAACTTACAGGCCTCAAACTGTGGGAGCAAAAAGTAAAATTAATACACCTGAATGAGTAGAAACACTTTTTAACTTATGCTTTATCTGATCATTTCTTTCTTTTTTTTTTCAGCCACATGGTCCAAGCATGCTAAACCTGTGGCATGTTCAGGGGACTGGCTTGGAGTGAGAGATAAGTGTTTCTATTTTTCTGATGATACCAGAAATTGGACAGCCAGTAAAATATTTTGTAGTTTGCAGAAAGCAGAACTTGCTCAGATTGATACACGAGAAGACATGGTAAGAAAACAGAAAAGTCTTCAGTAATTTCAGAGATTGTTTGTATAAAAACATAATAAAACAATAATAGCTAATACTATAATACAATTGATCCTTGAACAACATGGGTTTGAACTGTGTGGGTTCACTTATACCTGGATTATTTTTCCTCTGCCACCCTTGAGACAGCAAGAACAAACCCTCCTCTTCTTCCCCCTCCTCAGCCTACTCAATATGAAAACAACGAGGATGAAGACTTTTACGATGTCTTCACTTCCACTTAATGAATAGTAAATAGATTTTCTCTTTCTTATGATTTTCTTAATAACATCTTCTTTTCTCTAGCTTCCTTTATGGTAATAATACAGCATATAATTCAAATAACATGAAAATATGTGTTAATTTACTTTTATGTTACCAGTAAGACTTCCAGTCAACAGCAGGCTACTAGTGGCTAAGTTTTCTGTTTTTGTTTTTTGTTTGTTTGTTTGTTTGTTTGTTTTTAAGACAGAGTCTCACTCTGGCACCTAGGCTGGAGTGCAGTGGTGCAATCTCAGCTCACTGCAGCCTTGAATTCCTGGGATCAAGCAATCCTCCCACCTTAGCCTCCTGAGTAGCTGGGTCTACAGGTGCAGACCACCACTCCTGGCTAATTTTGTTTATTTTTTGTAGAGATGAGGTCTCACTATGTTGTCCAGGCTGGTCTCAAACTGAGATCAAGCAATTCTACTGCCTCAGCCTCCCAAAGTGCTAGAATTAGCATGAGATACCATACACAGCATGGTTAACTTTTTGAGGAGTCAAAAGTTATATACAGACTTTTGACTGCACAGGGGGTCAGTGCCCCTAACTGCCACATTGTTTGAGTCAACTGTATATGACAATGTGTGCTAAACAGTGTTCTAAGCACTGAAACTATATAATCTCATGTAATCTTCTACTAACACCCATGAAGGAGTTATATAACTCTCCCTACTTTAAAGATGAGGAAAGTCAGTCACAGAAATGTTATGTAACCCAGCCAATGACACAGCCATAAGTTGTTGGGCTGGGATTTGAACCCAGGCAAGATGACTAGTGATGCCATGTCCTTTACCACAATGCATACTGTTTATGTATCTAAATGTCTTCATTAAATGTTCTTAGATTATTAAGTAGATTTTTTAAACCCTTTTCAATTTGCATTCTACCAAGCATAGACAGAAAAAATTTTTAAAAATACAGCTCTTAGAATTTAGAGACAAGGAAATGAAGGAAATATGTGCACTTCGAAGAAGCGAGTGAATTAATGGAAGTAAAGAGGGCAAAGAAGGAGACACGTGGACTCTAGGGACACAGAGTAAGAAAATAGATTAGTTTTTAAGGAAAAGCTGGGGGTTGGAGAGCGGCCAAGATGGCCGACTAGAAGTAGCTGGTGTGCGCAGCTCTCAAAGAGAGGAACTGAAGGAGTGAGTAAATACAGCACTTTGAACTGAAACATCCAGGGTACACGCAATGGAAGTAATCAAGGAAACAACTCAACCCATAGACAATGAAGAAAAGCAAGGCAGGTCGATGGCCAACCTGGGAACGACATGGAGCCAGGGGAACTCCCCTCGCCCAGGGAAGTGGTGAGTGAATGTGCAACCCCTGGAACCCATGCTGCTCCCATGGATCTTTGCAACCCTCGGGTCAGGAGATCCCCTTGTGAACCAACTCCACCGGGGCCTTCAGTCTGACACACAGAGCTAAGTGGAGCTTCAAAAGAGCAGCCTCTCAGGCATGTGCAGTGACCCGGGAGCCTCAGATAGCCAGGAGTTCCAGGCTTCCCAGCAAAAGTAGTTGAAACTCCAGCGAAGAGGGAGGTTAGACCCCCTTACACGTCCCTAGTAAAGGGGCTGAATCCAGGAGGCTGAGCAGCGACATTCTGCAGGACCCACTTCCATGGCATCTCACAGGATAGGACCCACTGGCTTGGAGTTCTAGCCAGCCATCAATAACAGCATTGCACCTCCCTGAAACAGCTCCCAGAGGGAGATGTGGGCAGCCATCTTTGCTGTTTGGGTGACTTAGCCATCCAGCCTTCAGGCTTTGGAGAGTCCAAGTTGACCAGGGGTGGAAGTGGTCCCCCAGCACGGCACAGCTGCTCTACAAAAAAGTGGCCAGACTGCCCTTGTAAGTGGGTACCCAATCCCATTCCTCCTCACTGGGCAGGATCTCTAACCAGGGTCTTTAGCTGCCTCCTACAGGTGTTCTTGGGCCGGTAATAGCTATGTACCTGCCTGGCACAGAGCTCACAGAGGGAGGGGCAGGCCACCTTCTTTGCTGTTTTGTAGGCTTCACTGTTGGTACCTAGAGGTATCAGAAAATCCGAGGTAAATAGGGACTGGAGATGGCCACCAGCATACCACAGCAGCCCTATGATAAAGTGGCCAGACTGTTACATGAGTGCCCATCTCCTTGTCTCCTCACCAGGAGGGTCCTCCAGGCCTGGGCCTCCAGCCCCCCTCGCAAGAGCTATTGAGCCAGTAGCAGCTCTGGAATGTCTTAGAGAGAGCCTCCAGGGGCAACAGGAAACCTCTCTGCCACTGCCTCTGCACTGGAACTGCCCTTGCTGCCCTCAGACTAATGAAGGAGCAAAGACCCTAAGTCTCTCATCCACACCTCCAACAAGTTGCAGGAGAGGAGGCCAGTCCATCTCCACAGGCTCTGCTCACCCACCTTGCTCATCACCAGACATGGAACCTCCAGCTTGGGCCCACAGCAGAGACCCTCCCTCCTGGGCTGATTGCACTGAATGATTGCTTACTTGCATCTCTCTGGAGTGAAGCTCCCAGGAGAAAAGCAAAAGACCATTGGCTTTTACCACTACTAAGGTCTCTTCCATTGCTGCCTCCAAGTTGGGGAAGAAACATAAACACTGAGATCACCCAAGGGCTGCAGTGGGCAGCCTAGAATTGCCAAGTCACAATCTATAGCCAGCACTCAAGTGGGAGAGAAACCCACATTTTCAGAACATTGAGAGAGAACATGGCTGCAACTGTGAGGAAAAGTAAGGGAGTCACACAATGGATCAAGAGTCTCCCAACTGACAAATACGTCCAAGCGCAACCTACTGGATCACACCTCAAATCTTCAACACCAAAGATATCTCACTAACATAACCCCCTCTAAAATTAAAGAAGTCACCTTCAAATAAAGACCCTGCACAAAGCTTCAGCCCTATGAAAACAGAAAAGAGATCTATCGACTGTACTAAATATACACTGCAGTTAAATTGACACCCACTGCAGAGACGAGACAGAATTAATGCAAGAACTCCAGTAACTCAAATAGTCAGAGTGTCATATGTTTTCCAAACAACTGCACCAGTTCTCCAACAAGAGTTCTTAACCAGGCTGAACTGGCTGGAATGGCATTGAACTGACAGAAATTCAATGCTATTCCTGTCAAACTACCAATGATATTCTTCATGAAATTAGAAAGAAAAAACTATTTTAAAATTCATATGGAATCATAAAAGAGCCCAAATTGCCAAGGCAATCCTAAGCAAAAAGAATAAAGCTAGGAGCATCATGTTACCTGACTGCAAACTATACTACAGGGCTACAGTAACCAAAACAGCATGGTACTGGTACAAAAACAGGCACATAGACCAGTGGAACAGAATAGAGAGCCCAGAAATAAGGACACACACCTACGACCATCTGATCTTTGACAAAGCTGACAAAAACAAGCAATAGGAAAAGAACTCCATATTTAATCAATTGTGCTGGAATAACTGGCTAGCCATATGCAAAGGATTGAAGCAAGACTCCTTCCTTATACCATAAACAAAAATCAACTCAGGATGGATTAAAGACCTAAATGTAAAACCCCAAACTATAAAAAGCCTGGAAGAAAACCTAGGCAATACCATCCTGGACATTGAAACAGGCAAATTTCATGACAAAGACAACAAAAGCAATAGTAAAAAAAAATGCAAAAATTGACAAATATTATCTAATTAAACTTAAGAGTTTCTGCACAGCAAAAGAAACTATTAACACAGTAAACAGACAAACTACAGAATGGGAGAAAACTTTTGCAAGCTATGCATCTGTCAAAGTCTAACATCAGCATCTCTAAGGAACTTAAAACAAATTTACAAGAGAAAAACAACCCTATTAAAATTGGGCAAAGGACATAAAGAGACCCTTTTTAAAAGAAGACATACATTTCACCAACAAACATGAAAAAAAGCTCAACATCACTGATCATTAGAGAAGTGCACATTAAAACCACAACGAGATATCATCTCACAGCAGTCAGAATGGATATTATTAAAAAGTCAAAAAACCACAAATGCTAGCAAGGTTGCAGAGAAAAGAACACTTATACACTATTGGTTGGAGTGAAAATAGTTCCACCATTGTGGAAAGCAGTGTGGCAATTCCTCAAAGAGCTAAAACCAGAACAACAATGGTTGCAGTGGTGTTTACGTGATTGATTTATGGTTCTTTTGTTATGGATGAGTTAATTTTTAAATGACTTTTGTGAACTAATGAGTCTGTCTACTTTTATCTTTGATCTAGTACTGACATGTATATTTGGATTGGGTAAGACTCACTTTTAATTAGTTAATTGTTCTGTTTAACACAGAAGTTTGTTCAGTGCCTAAGTAAATGATGTACATAAAACACTTTCCAGTCCTCTCCTATTGATCTCAATTAGCACATTGCCATAATTAACCCAGAACTATGTGATGGCAGATATGACAGATATAACTATTGGTTAATGGGCTTAATACTTGGGTGATGAAATAATCTGTAAAACAAACCTTCATGACACAAGTCTACCTCTGTAACAAACCTTCACATACATCACAGAACCTAAAATAAAAGTTAAAAGAACAAAAAGCTAATGAAAGGTTTGTGGCTTAATAGCAAAAAGCCAATAGAGCAGTGACTAAAGCCATCACATAATAGATTTCATTGCAGTAAATTATATTTATATAGAAGTTAGTTTTATCTCTGATTATATGAAAAAACATACAATATCAGTGACATTCATACTAAAGGGTATCAATGACTTGGTTGTAGCCCAATTATTTGGAGATACTTAAGATGCAAAAAAGCAAAATGAAAATCTTTCTGATAAAACTAACCCAAACATCAACATCTGTGCTGTTTGTTATAGAAGCATCAGGGAAGACAAATTAGAATGTGAATCCTAAAAGATAGAATAATTGGGGTGGGAAGCATGTTCAGCAATGTGCTGTAACATATTAAGTAATCGCTGATTCCCTTTGTTTTGTGAAAGGAATTTTTGAAGAGGTACGCAGGAACTGATATGCACTGGATTGGACTAAGCAGGAAACAAGGAGATTCTTGGAAATGGACAAATGGCACCACATTCAATGATTGGTGAGTTTCCAATGTATTAGGAATGTTCTTATTCTGGTGTGTCATATGAAAAATTTTAAATCATTTTGAGTTGTATTATTATAAACAAATCTTTCTATTTTCCATGTAGAATTAACTTTTTAGTCTCCAATCTATGACATATGCCCTTTCACACTGAAGCATACCCTAGAGCAACCCATTTTCTTCTCACCTTGTTAAATAACACATGGTGAAATCTTCCATTTTTATTTTTATTTGTTATTTTATCTTTATTGTCAAGCTCTTCCTTGACAATTAGTTCTCTTTTGCTAATTCAAATTTAATCATTCTGCAAATTTTAAGCCAAAACTCACGTATTACTTGTACTCCTTTCCAAGTAAAGTGTATATAAGATTTCTTTGTCTTTAAAGGGTTAAAGACTTTATAGTTGTCTTTAACATTCCAAATGCCCACCACAATGAATACTACTTGTTTTTATTTATTTGTTGCTTATTTTATTTATTTTTATTTCTGTAAGCATTTCCTGGGTGGGTTAAAATTGTTAAAAGTGTTTCTTGGGTTAAAATGGTTGAGGATTGTATAGTTGTCTTTAGCTTTCCAAATGTTCATCATAAGCAATATTATATTTATTTTTTTAATTTTTGTTTATTTTTTATTTAGTTTACTTTTTTATTTATATAATTGTTTCGTGGATACATATGTATCTCTGCCTTATTATTTTAGTAACATGCTAGATTAAAAAAAGCAACCAATAAAACAAATATTGAAATATGCAAGACAGGACAAATTATACTTATAAATAAGGAAAGATTTGTTTATCAACAAAGAAAATTAATTTTAAAATATATTTTTATTTTACTGTAAGTTCTGGGATACAAGTGCAAAATGTGTAGGTTTGTGACATAGGTATGTGTGTGCCATGGTGGATTGTTGCACCTACCAATCCATCATCTAGGTTTGAAGCTCCACATGCATTAGCTATTTGTCCTAATGCTCTTCCTCCCCTTTCTCCCACCCCCTACTGCCCCCAGTGTGTGTTGTTCCCCTTTCTGTGTCCATGTGTTCTCACTGTTCACCTCTCACTTATGAGTGAGAACATGCAGTGTTTGGTTTTCTATTCCTGTGTTAGTTTGCTGAGGATGACAGTTTCCAGATTCATCCATGTCCCTGCAAAGAACATGGACTCATTCTTTTTTATGGTTGAACAGTATTCCATGGTGTATATGTACCACATTTTTTTTTAACCAGTCTATCTTTGATAGCCCTTTGGGTTGATTCCATGTTTTTGCTATTGTAAATAGTGCTGCAATAAACATATGTGTGCATATGTCTTTATAATAGAATTACTTATATTCCTTTGGGTATATATCCAGTAATGGGATTGCTGGGTTAAATGGTATTTCTGGTTCTAGAACCTTGAGGAATCACCACACTGTCTTCTACGATGGTTGAACTAATTTACACTCCCACCAGCAGTGTATAAGCATTCCTATCTCGCCACAGCCTCACGAGCATCTTTAGTTTTTTGACTTTTTAATAATTGCCATTCTGACTGGCATGAGATGGTATCTCATTATTGTTTTGATTTGCATTTCTCTAAAGATCAGTGATGTTGAGCTTTTTTTTTCAAATGTTTGTTGGCTGCATAAATGCCTTCTTTTGAGAATTGTCTGTTCATATCCTTTGCCTACTTTTTGATGTTTTTTTTCTTATAAATTTATTTAAGTTCCTTGTAGATCCTGGATATTAGACCTTTGACAGATGGGTAGATTGCAAAAATTTTATCCCATTCTGTTAGTTGCTTGTTTACTCTGATGATAGTTTCTTTTGCTGTGCAGAAGCTCTTTAGTTTAATTAGATCCCATATGTCAGTTTTGGCTTTTGTTGCTTTTGATGTTTTCATCATGAAGTCTTTGCCCATGCCTATGTCCTGAATGATATTGCCTAGATTTTTTTCTAGGGGTTTTATGGTTTGGGGTTTTACATTTAAGTCTTTAATCCATCTTGAGTTAATTTTTGTATAAGGTGTAAGGAAGGGGTCCAGTTTTAGTTTTCTGTGTATGGATAGCCAGTTTTCCCAGCGCCATTTATTAAATAGGGAATCCTTCCCCCATTGCTTGTTTTTGTCAGGTTTGTCAAAGTTCAGACGGTTGTAGATGTGTGGCATTATTTCTGAGGTCTCTATTCTGTTCCATTGGTCTATATGTCTGTTTTGGTACCAGTACCATGCTGTTTTGGTTACTGTAGCCTTGTAGCATGGTTTGAAGTCAGGTAGCATGATGCCTCCAGCTTTGCTCTTTTTGTTTAGGATTGTCTTGGCTATATGGGCTCTTTTTTGGTTTCATATGAAATTTAAAGTAGTTTTCTTCTAATTCTGTGGAGAATGTCAAAGGTAGTTTGATGGGTATTGCATTGGATCTTTAAATTACTTTGGGCAATATGGCCATTTTCACAATATTGATTCTTTCTATCCATGAGGATAAAATGTAAAAAAAAAAGACTATAAGCAGTCTCTTAGGTTTCTATTGCAGTATGCAGTCTCTTAGGTTTCTATTGCAGTATGTTTCAAAAGTACCAAGTAAATATAAATCTTATTTTTACTTTTTGAAAAAGTACATTGCCTAAAATTATGCCAGAAAACTGAATTTTTTTAATTTCAGGAATCTTTGAATTTGGCAAACACTCTCTCTTTGCATATAGATAGAAAGGAAAGAAAGAAGAAAGGAAGGAAAGAACCAAGGAAGGAAGGAAGAATGGAAGGAAAGAAGGGTTTTACCCCTGTCTTTGTATACCTATACGTGTCTATCTGCCTATCTACAAGTTGTTCTAAATAGGGTTACAGATTTTAACTCCAACACTTATGTTCAGTCTTATTTTTCCCTTAATATACCAGATATTTTAATGCAGCATATGGTGATGGGTGGGTATATTTTCTGGGAGCTCAGTGTTTGGTATAATATATTTAAAATCACTCTATTATTAATTGTCTTTTTGATTACAGCCGTAAGTGGTTCCCAGACTGATTTAGAGTGTTCTTTTTCAGGTTTGAAATTATAGGGAACGGATCCTTTGCTTTCTTGAGTGCTGATGGAGTCCATAGTTCCAGAGGATTTATTGATATCAAGTGGATTTGCAGCAAACCTAAATATTTTTTATAGAGCAGAAAAAACTTGAAAATGACTATCACACTTCAAGATTGAAAGAAGAGCTAATTATGCAAAAGTGGCTTTCTCACTTATTCTGTTATAGAAAAAGAACCTCTGGTGAGGGCCCATTTTCTGGTTTATAGATGGAAACTTCTTGCTGTGCCCTGCCATGGTTAAAGAGACAAGGCCGTTCTCTGGAGCCTTTTATAAGGGCACAATCACATTCACTATGGCTCCATCCTCATAAACTAATCACCTCCTGATGGATGGCTCCATCCCCTAATACCATCACACTGGTGATTAGCTTTCAATTTATGAGTTTTGGGAGGACCCAAATACTCAGAACATAGCATCTACAAATAATAAACACTGATAAATTATGAGTTATACATAAAAATTATAACATACTATATAGACTGGAGTAATAAATATCAAAGTGACCAAATAGTAGGTTCGTGAAAAAAAATGCAATCTCCCAAGTAAGAAAAAGGAAAGAAAATTCATTTGGGGCACATATTTGGATGCTTCATAAAATTTAAATTCTATAGGGCATTCAAAGGTTGTATCAAAGCTGCCTTGTTGCATTAGTGCAGTTTTAATTACCTGCCTGGGTAACTGTGATCTTTCAGAACAAGTAGGAGTGTGAGTATAAATGGATAGATAGTAAGAAAAACTAGAGAAAAAAAAAGTATCTTGATTACAGTGTGAAAATGAGACAGGCAGGTGGGAAGCAGTGCCCGGGAGAAACTCCCACCAGTCTGCCCACTGAGGTGGAGCCTTGGGAAGTTCACAACTTTTGCAGCATAGAAGAGCGAGCATCGTCCCTCCTCTTCCTGTGTGGAACCTGAGATTAGAATGGTCAGCAGGAAGTGGTCTAACAGAGCATCCTGTTTTCCTTTTTTTTTTTTTTTTTTTTGCTTTTCACCCAATAAAACCCGGATTTACTCATCCTCTAAAACATCTGTGAGCATAGATTTTTATGGACATGGGCAGGACAAGAACACCATCTTTAGCTGAACTAAGGAAAAGTCCTGCAACAATTTTGGCACATAACATGGGTGCTCGAGAAGAGGCGAATGAAATGAGGCCTCGAAACCTCTCACTGTTGCTCCTATTTTCATCCTCCAGCTTCTGAGGGTGGGGGAAACATGCCCCCAAACCCCATCACTCTAAGGGTCAGGGGAAAGGCCATTTTCTTCCTTTTTCAAGAGGGACAGGCAAGTGGGGTCTCCTCACTCTGCCTCCCCTCCATGCAGGGGTTGGGACTCATGGCCTAAGGGTCCTGCACAGCCAGCTGGCTGGCTCCCAGCCACAAGCCACCACAGCCTTCCCCTTCCCCACCCAAGGGCTTCAGCTTTATTGGATGAAAATTAAGCTTTTCCCCTGGTGGAGCATCCACTTTCATAAGAATAAGAGGTTCTTCCCCAGGCATTTTAAACTGATTTTTTATCCCCTTCTTCTACCCCATCAGCAGTTAACCTTTACATTTTTTTTTTCCTTTTAGAGGACATTTTTACAAGGCCAGGCCCCCCAACTATCACTGTTTGTACTCTCTAAAGTTTTTGTTATGAAAAAGGATTTGTGGGGCTAGTCTTGGGCTATAGCCAATCTGGTGTGCTGTGCATGGCTGTATGGTTTGTGTTGCAGGCCTCCATCTTGCTTTACATCCTGGGGGCATGGCCAGTAACTGCATGACAAGGCTTTGTTTAGCAGCCCTGCCTTAGGTGATGAGATATCTAACCCTATCAGGTTAGATACCTACATGTTCTCCTAGCCCTGTCTCTTAAAAAAAATGGACCCAGGGACTGGGTTTTCTTCTGCCTGTCTGTGTGTATACTGTGTGTGATGTTTACAAAAAGAGCTCTAATTAATTTGTCCTAAAGAAAAGTGCTTGGATCAAGTATTTTTTTAAGGAGAAGATAAAAGCTGTGGTACTTTCAGTTCACATGACTTTAATCTTTGAGAAATAAAAACAGCCTTAAAAATTATTGGTAAAATGCAGGTGTCACTAAAATGTAAATAGGTGAGCTAAATTATGCAGGTTGGAGTCAAGGTTTGCTAAATATTTTAAGGTTATAAACTACTTTTGGGGTTTTGAGAATTCTTGGACTTGCTGGCTTCACAACTGGTAAGGTCTGGCAACATATGGAACTAATCACACCATTAATTCATGCCAGAGAGGATAAATTCCTCTTCAAAGGGCTTAATTGTGTAATGACCTTGTTCTTTGCTCAGAGGCTCAACCTTCTTGTACTCTCTTCTTTCTAGCCTGCAAACAGCCCTCCTGCTCTTGCTGTGCCCTGACATGCCTAGACATGTCAGCCTCACTCCACATTCCTTTCCTTATTTGGAAAAAGTTTAGCCTTATTCTCCACAGGTGGCCCTCTTCCCTTCCCTCCTTCTCCCCCATCACTCATCTACCTTACATAGAAGGTTTAAGTGTTTAGCCAGTCAGGACTAGTTTAGGTTGTGTGGTCTTGACTCCAGCCAATGGGGAACTACACAGAAGCAGGGACTGTGTTAGGAATAAAAACTCTTACCCTCCTTTGTTCAGTGTGCTGCATGGCTGACGCAGGCAGCACCCTTCTGCAGAAGTAAATTGCCTTGCTGAGAAATCCTTTGTCTCAGTGCTGGTTCTTCTTTGCAGCACAGAGCACTTGTTTCTAACAATCATAGGGGCTCATCAGGGATACCCTTTCTCCTCTGGGGAAGAGTCCCAGATCGTCTCCCATGAGGAGATGCATCACACTGTCTCGTTGCAGTGGCCTCAGAGGGAAAGGGATCAGGACCTCCCCCAGCATGACGAATAAACCCACACTCTCAGCAACGTGGGTGGAAAGGATTCTTACCTACCACGGCAACCAGGTGACTCTATGCACAGGACAAGGTAAGAAATGTTGCAGGGGCAATAAAGTATTTCCTTGGAGGTCGGGATATCTTCGAGGCTGAAAGTGTGTGAATGGTAACAAGCACTACTACTGTGCTGAGTGAGTACAAAACAAAAGGAGAAGATTGCAAGAAACATCCAGTAAAAGGGGAGTTAAGCTTCTAGGAGAAGAAAGGCAAGAAATCTCTAGTAGGAGAGATTGAGACTCACACACAGCTTCTAGAAGAAGGGAGGGCAAGAAATCTCTAGTAGGAGAGGTTGAGCCCCCACACCCCCAGAAGCATTAGAAACCTCCAATAGAGGGGAGGTTGAAAACTCCAGGGAAAAAGCCTGCTCCAGTTAGACACCATACCAAACCTCCAAGATGGGAAATGTTTTAAATAAGACAGGGAAAATAAAGAGCCAGGCAGATGATGAAATTCCTCCTGATAGTTCCCTAGGGCTTATGCTAAAATATTGGTAAGATAATAAAAGAACCAAACGTAAAAGAAAGCAGCAAATGATAAAGTATTTTTGCTTCATTTGGGCTCGAGAGCCAATCCTCAAACCCTCAATTTTCTGGCCAAAATTTGGGTCCAGTGAAGAATGGATTTGTTAACTTTTAATGGAACATATTAATGACAAAAGCCCTGTGTCTCTGGAGGATATAGAGTATGCTCTTTGTTGGAGGCAAGGACCTGTCCTCCTTTACCCTCTAAAAATCAGAGGGAGCAAGCTAGAATCTTACTCCTCTGAAAGAGAAAAGGTCCCTATTCCTAGACAGCCCATCAACACGTGGGATCCCCTAGACCATCTTCCTCCACTCAATACCCCCAATTCTCCCCCTCAGGCAGCTGTTGCCACCTCAGACCCCACTCCAAATCCCTCCCCTGCTCACATTGTTCCCCACCCCTTACAACCCCAATTCTTGGGAATTATCATCCCATGAGCCAGCTCCTTACCAGCCTAAATACTCTTCTCTAAAAGGACTCCAACATGAGGTAGAGCAATGTAAAAAGGATATTCAAAACTTCCCTTTATCTCCTATCCCTGGGGAATCAGCTCTGACTCTCTGCCCCTTAAAAGAGGTGCTGCAGGGAGGGGGTGCCATCAGCTTCGTAAATGCTCCTCTAACCAGTTCAGAAGTTCCAGGCTTTAAAAAAGAACTCAAGCCACTGTGAGATGACCCTCATCGAGTGGCAGATCAGGTCGGTGATCAATTTCTAGGACCCCAGTTATATACTTGGGCTGAGTTAATGTCCATCCTGGGCATCCTGTTTTCAGGGGAAGAAAGGGGCATGATCCTTAGGGCCACTATGGTAGTTTGAGAACATGAACACCCCCCAGTCAAAACGTTTCTACAGCAGACGAGAAATTCCCTGCCCAAGATCCCTGGTGGGACAATAACAACATAGCTCACTGGAAAAACCTGCAAGACCTGAGGGAGATGATGATAAAAAGAACTCAAGAATAAGTACCCTGGACTCAGACTCTGTTTCAGGCACTCAGCACACAACAGGGGAAGGATGAAGAGCCTATAGAATTCTTAAACAGATTAAAGGAGCAAATGAAAAAATAAGCAGGCCTAGATTTATAAGATCCCCTAGGACAAGGAATGTTAAAGCTTCATTTTTTTACTAATAGTTGGGCAGACATTTCCAAGAAATTACAAAAGATAGAGGATTGGAAAGATCATCCTCTAAGTGAATTTCTCAGAGAAACTCAAAAGGTATATGTGAGAAGATACGAAGAAAAGCAAAAAGTGAAAGCAAAATTCATGCTATCCACCTATCAACAGGGGGCTCCAAATCAATACATTTCTAAACAAAGCCCCCAGGGGGCCAAAATCTATAAATGACCCAAACCTCCATTTAGAGGCTCCAAGCCCCCTACTAAAGGATCCGGGACCTCATTTGCTAGACCCTATAAAGAACACAGGGGGGCCAAGCCAAAAGAATCCCAAAACAGAGAAAAGACAGAATAGATGTTTTAAATGTGGAAGAACAGGGCTAAGAGGGAATGTCCCGAATGGGAAAAATAAAAAGAAGTCCTTCCACTCATGACTTTTGAGGAAGAATAGGGGGGGCCAGGGGCTCTGTCTCTTTTATCTCAAGTCCCACCAAGAGCCCTTGATAAACTTAGAGGTGGGACCCAAATATGAACTCATAACGTTTTTAGTAGATTCAGGAGCAGCCCGCTCCTCTGTTTGTTTCCCTCCATCTGATATCACCTGCTCCTCAGAACTTTCTGTCTCAGGGGTAAAGGGAGAAGGATTTAAAGCTAAAATCTTAGAAGAAACAGAAGTCAGTATAAAAACCGATCAACTCATATAAAGCTTCTATTAATCCTGGAAGCAGAAATTAACCTGTTAGGAAGGGACTTAATGCTAGAACTAAGCATCAGCTTACATGTTGGCCCAGAGGGATTCCTCACCTCACTAAACCTACTTACCAGTGTGGGTGAAAGACACATCCATCCTGATGTCTGGTCAAGAGAAGAAAATCAAGGAAGACCTCAAGTCCTTCCAAAACACATAAAGCTGAAAACTGCTGGGGAAGTAGTAAGAAGAAAACAATATCCCATTCCCCTAGAAGGCAGAATAGGCTTGAGGCCCGTAATTTAAAGCATCATTCAAGACGGGCTTCTTGAACCCTGCATGTCCCCTTTTAACACCCCAATACTGCCTGTAAAGAAATCAGACAGGTCATACCGACTAGCACAAGACCTCAGAGCTGTCAACCAATTAGTCCAGATGACTTATCCTGTTGTCCCTAACCCTTACACCATCCTCAGCAAAATCCCACGTGACCATCAATGGTTTACAGTAATACACTTAAAAGATACCTTTTGGGCCTGTCCTTTGGCTGAGGACAGTCGGGACATATTTGCTTTCGAATGGGAAGATCCTTATTCTGGACAGAAACAACAGTACTGATGGATAGTTTTGCCCCAAGGGTTCACAGATTCCCCTAGTCTTTTTAGCCAAATTTAGAACAGGTTTCAGAATAAATTCATACCCCAAAACACATATGTCTGCTCCAATATGTGGATGATCTTCTCATATCTGGTGAAAATGTAGAGAAAGTAGCTGCCTTCTCTACACACCTTCTTAACCATTTACAAGGGGAAGGACTATGAGTTTCAAAAGGAAAACTCAAGTTTGTAGAACCTGAAGTTATATATTTAGGGCACTTAATAAGTAAAGGCAAATGAAGGATGGGACCCGAACAAGTAGAAGGAATCAGATCCTTACCTTTGCCTCAAACTAAGCAGAAGCTCCAAAAATGTTTAGGATTAGTTGGATATTGCTGCTTATGGATTCATTCATATGCTCTAAAAACTAAACTTTTATACCAAAAATTTACCCAGTGGAAACCTGACCATCTTCTGTGAACTTCTGAAGAAATTCATCAAATTGAAGAATTAAAACATATGCTTATAACTGCCCCTGTTCTAGCCTTACCCTCCCTAGAAAAACCATTCCACCTTTTTGTTAACATGAATAATGGGGTGGCTTTAGGGGTACTTACCCAGGAACACGGAAGCCACAGGCAGCCTGTAGCCTTCCTGTCAAAGGTTTTAAACCTAGTACAAGTGGGTGGCCTGAATGCATTCAGTCTATCACAGCAACCACATTACTGACTGAAGAAAGCAGGAAGTTAACCTTTGGGGGAAAATTAGTGGTAAGCTTACCCCATCAAGTTAGAACTATCTTAAACCAAAAGGCAGGGAGGTGACTCACTGACTCAAGCATCTTAAAATGCGAAGCTATTCTAATAGAAAGAAATGATTTAACACTAACCACTGATAACTCACTCAACCCAGCAGGTTTCTTAACAGGGTATCCAAACCTAAAAAGAGAACACATATGTTTAGATTTAATGAACTACCACACAAAAGTCAGACCAGATTTAGAAGACACACCTTTCAAAACTGGGTGGTATTTGTTTATAGATGGCTCCTCCCAGGTAATTGAGGGAAAAAGACATAATGGGTATTCAATAATAGATGGAGAAGCTTTAGTAGAAATAGGGTCAGGAAGATTGGCTAATAATTGGTCTGCCCAAACTTGTGAACTGCTTGCATTAAGCCAGGCTTTAAAATGCTTGCAAAACCAGGAAGGGACCATTTATACTGATTCTAAGTACTCCTTTGAGGTAGCTCATACCTTCGGGAAGATTTGGACTGAACGAGGTCTTATTAACAATAAAGGCCAAGATCTCATCCACAAAGAGTTAATCACCCAAGTACTAAATACTCTCCAGTTACCCAAAGAGATAGCTATTGTCCATGTTCCAGGACAGCAAAAAGGCTTTTCCTTTGAAAGTCAGAAAAATAACCTTGGAGATCAGGTAGCCAAACAGGCTGCTATTTCCTCTGAAGCGCTTGTTTTTCACTTAACCCCTTGTCTTCCTCCCCCTATTGCAGTCCCCATTATCTCTCTCAATGAAAAGGAAAAATTAATCAAAATATGAGCTACAGAAAACCAAGAAGGAAAATGGGTATTACCAGATCAAAGGGAAATATTATCGAAACCCCTCATGAGGGAAATCTTGTCTCAGCTGCATCAAGGGGCCCACTGGGGACCCCAAACTATGTGTGACACAGCAGTTTATGGGTGTATAGGAATTTATACCCTAGCCAAACAAGTTACAGATAGCTGTCTAATATGTAAAGAAAAAAATACAAACTAATAAGTGGGCTCCAAGAAAATCACCACTTGGGGGAAGAAATCCAGGACTAACACCATTTCAAAGTGTTCAAGTTGATCACACAGAAATGTCTCCAATCGGTTGCCTGAAATACCTGTTAGTAATAGTGGATCACCTCATTTACCGGGTAGAAGCTATTCCCTTTTCAAATGTGACTGCTAATAATGTAGTTAAGGCATTAACTGAAAATATTATACCTAAGCTTGGATTAATAGAAAATGTTGAGTCAGATAATGGGACTCATTTCACTGTACATGTTTTGAAAAAGCCCAAGTATTAGAAATAAAATGGGAATACCATACCCCCTGGCACCCATCTTTATCAGGAAGAGTAGAAAGAATGAACCAGACTCCGAAGAACCACCTAACCAAATTAGTCCTAGAGACTTGGTTCCCATGGACTAAATGCCTCCCCATTGCCTTGTTATGAAACTGAACTGCCCATCAAAAATATATTGGCTTATCTCCTTATGAAATACTATATGTGTTGCCTTATTTACACTCCACTGCTGATATTCCTACGTTTGAAACTAAAGACCAATTCCTCAAAAGCTATGTACATGGACTGCCTTCCACTTTCTCTTGTCTCTGAACTAAAGGCCTATTAGCACAGACGCCACCCTTGGTGTTCCCTGCACATCAGCACCAGCCTAGGGATCACGTTCTCATCAAAAGCTGGAAAGAAGGAAAACTTGAACCAGCTTAGGAAGGACCCTATCTAGTGCTCCTGATTATAGAAAGCACCGCACAGCTGAAAGGAGATGAACACACCACATGTGAGTGAAAGGAGAGACTTCCACAATCAGACAAAAATGGGCCGTTATCCTAGGGCCTACCATCACCAAACTAACTCTAAAAAGGGCTTAATAATCACTTGTTTATTTTCCCTTTTCTTTCCAGCAGAAAGTCACCTCGTCATCAATGTGACTCAAACTAATCATCCCTTAACCCTCGAGTTTGATGCTTGTTCAGTTATCTCATGTGGAGATGAACAAGCTCAAAGGCAGCTATCAAGTGTAGATAAGTATTTATGTCCATACCATATTGAGTCAACCAAGTATAAGTATGGAGCCTTAAAAAGTCCCTGTGGTGACTGGACGGATGTTTGGCAGACCACCCAACATGGACGGTGGACAGCCAGGCCCCCTTTTTCAAAGAAGTTGCAAGGACTAAAACAGAAACTCCAACTTATTCATGGTCCCACCCCACCAAATTGTAAGTCATTGCAGTGTAACCCCTTATTGCTAATTATAGATAATCTCCAAACAATGGCCCAAGAACCCTCCATATTTGAATGGTATTGGTTAGGAGCAAATGTTACAGGACGAGACCCCATAGGAATCTTCTCTCTGAGGTTAGCTAGAGCATCAGCTAAGAACAATAAAGAAATCCAGACCCAGAGTGTGGAGAACATGTGGGACCCAACACTGTCCCCAAACATATCAGGCTCAGCGCTCTCCTCCCATCTCTAGAACCACCCAACTAAGGTAATGGTTGTAGAGGTAAAAGATTTAAGGCAGACCATAGCTCTAGAGATGGGGTACAAAGATGCAAATGCCTGGCTGGAAAGGATTAAATATTCCATCCGCACTCTAAACAAAAACGATTGTTACACTTGCGTGCACTGCAGGCCAGAGGCCTAAATCATCCTGTTTCCACTCGTATGGTCCTCCAGCTGACCAGGCACAAATTGTAAGGTAGCTCTCTCCCAACACCCCACAGCCTGGGGTCATGAATCATGCGGAGCTCTCTCTCTGCTATTCCCCAAAGTCCAGCACCCTGTGGGTCAGTCCCCGAGGTCCATCCAGCTTCCATCTCCTGATGCCAGTTTTACCTTGTGTCTCTCATGACAGAGAGAAAACTTAGCATTTCTGGGAGACCTAAAGGGATGCAGTGAGCTTAAGTCATTCCAAGAGCTAACCAATCAGTCTGCCCTGTTCCATTGCCAAGTGGATGTATGGTAGTATTGTGATGGACCATTGCTGAACACTTTGCCAAGTAGCTGGAGCAGAGCAGCACTTGCACTCTGATCCAACTGGCCATCCCTTTCACCCTGGCATTTCATTAACCAAAAAGGATAAAAACAAAGCATCGTAAAACAAGAGATGTCCCTCATGGGTCCTTTGACCCTCATGTTTATATAGATGCCATTGGAGTCCTGAGAGGAGTCCCAGAAGAATTTAAGTCCCAAAATCAAATAATTGCTGGGTTTGAGTCCCTACTATTCTGGTGGTTAACTATAAATAAAAATGTAAATTGGATAAATTACATCTATTACAACCAGCAACAATTTGTTAACTATACTAAAGATGCTATTAAATGAACAGCTAAACAGTTAGGACCCACCAGCCAAATGGCTTGGGAAAATAGAATAACATTAGATATGATACTAGCAGATAAGGGTGAGGTCTGTGTCATGATTGGAACTCAATATTCTACTTTTATACCTAATAATACTGCTTCCAGTGGAACCATAACAAAAGCATTACAATGTCTTCCTGTTTTATCCAATGAACTAGCTAAGAATTCAGGAATAAATGATCCCTTCACTAATTTAATGGAAAAATGTTTCAGCAGATGGGAAGGACTTATGTCCTCAATCCTTACTTCTTTTGCTGTTATAATAGGTGTGCTTATTCTTGTAGGATATTATATCGTATTCTGTGCCCGAGGCCTAGTACAAAGGCTTATAGAAACAGCTCTCACGAAAACCTCCCCTACATCTCCTTCTCCATATTCTTATTCCTAGGTGATCAAGAAGAACAGCAAAGCCAAATTATGTTAGAAAAATTTGAAGTGGAGGAATTATTAAAAAAAAACAAAGAGGGAAATTGCCAGAGATTATAAATTCCTCTTCAAAGGGTTTAATTGTGTAATGTCCTTGTTCTTTGTTCAGAGGCCCAAACTTCTTGTACTCTCTTATTTCTATCCTGCAAACAGCCCTCCTGTTCTTGCTGTGCCCTGACACACCCAGACATGTCTCAGCCTCACTCTACATTCCTTTCCTTATTCAGAAAAAGTTTAGCCTTCTCGTGCTCCACAGGCAGACCTCTTCCCTTCCCTCCTTCTCCCCCATCACGTGTCTACCTTATATAGAAGGTTTAAGTGTTTAGCCAACTGGGACTAGTTTAGGTTGTGTGGTCTAACTCCAGCCAATGGGGAATGATACAGAAGCAGGGACTGCATTAGGAATAAAAACCCTTACTCTCCTTTGTTCAGTGTGCTCTTGTGATGGTGGCTGATGCAGGCAACACCTTTCTGCAGAAGTAAATTTTCTTGCTGAGAAATCCTTTGTCTCAATGCTGGTTCTTCTTTGTGGCACTGAGCACTTGTTTCTTTCTTTTTTTTTTTTTTTTTCTTTCAAGATTTATTGCAAAGAGCGAAAGAACAAAGCTTCCACAGTGTGGAAGGGGACCCGAGAGGGTTGCCTGGCACTGAGCACTTGTTTCTAACATTAAAAAGGCAAACCAGCTGGGCACAGTGGCTCACATCTATAATCCCAGCACTTTGGGAGGCTGAGGTGGGTGGATCACTTGAGGTTGGGAGTTCAAGACCAGCCTGGCCAACATGATGAAACCTCGTTTCTACTAAAAATTCAAAAATTAACCAGGCGCAATGGTGCACACCTGTAATTCCAGCTACTTGGGGGGCTGAGGCAGGAGAATTGCTTGAACCCAGGAGGCAGAGGTTGCAGTCAGCCGAGATTGTGTGACTACACTCCAGCCTGGGCGACAGAGTAAGACTAAATCTCAAAAAAAAAAAAAAAAAATGGCAAACCTTGGCTACACTTAGCACTCAATTAAAGTAACTTATCAGGTTTTACCTTAAAGTTAAACATTGCTAGGCATTAGTGGAAACTACTGAAAATAGATTTACGAGCAAGGTACGTAAGAACAGTAAAATGTGTTTTTGTTTGCAAAAGGTTATAAGAAGGCATGGAAATGTAAACTTTGGCCTCGGGATAAAGGATTGTTTTGAGATAAAATAGGAAAAAGCTGAAGGTTCAAAGAAGTGGTGGAAGAATTGTGAAAATTAATTTTGCAGAAGAGGTTCTCTTTGTGAACATATTGGCTACATTCAAGAAGGATATTATATGATTTTTCTGTAAATTGAGCATTGAAATAAAATCATAACAAGGTTTTCCTATGGTGCTAATCTGCTCTTTGGCAAAATCTGTAAAGGGTTATAAAAGGTTTTTGCTTCTTTAAAATTTCTGAGTCATCATTTTGGCAAAATAAATAATTTATGGTAATCTGGAATTCTATTTCATATTATCAGTGTTTTAAATCTTGAACATATTTGACAGCCTTCCCAAAATCAAACTTCAGTCTCCAAGTTGGCTTCCCTGGCACCTGGGTTTTCAAATACTTCACAGGGCCCCTACAGTGTCCAGAAAAATGAAGTAAACAGGATTATTTGACATGTTTAGGTACATGGGATTGCCAAAATGTTGTTCAATCTTTTTTAGGTTATATCTTGGTGAATAAAGATAATGTATGCTCTAAAATTGTATGGGATTTCTATAATTCTAATGTCTGAGTGTATGCTATCAGTCATAATTAAAGTTGTTATGTTAGGTTAATGTAAACCACGGAAATAACCAAACTTCTTTGTCAATTGTGTTTCTAAGTGTAACTACCCTGGACATTTTGCTATTCACAGACAATTGTTGTCTTGTTTTAATCCTTTTCAAAGATGGTTTATAATAAGCTATAGAACTTTGACAAGTGCTCTTAAATACAGATCTCTGATAACTTTAGAGATTGTGACATTGGAATAAAGAAAACTGTACAGGGGTCATGAAGAGCTGAAATGTTCACGAATGTCAAGCAAAACATGAGTTAACTAAATAAACTGAACTCAGAAAGCTGAAGCAACCTTTTTAACCTTTGCTTGGAATATTATTGATCCTTGTTTTGTTTTGCAGAGTCAACATTATTTTGAATTATTTACGGCCTTTAATAATTAAATAAGGTGTATACTCCTGTAATCAAGACCTGGAGCATGTTTTTTTTTCTCTCCGCCTGGTTCCTCTAGAATTTGGAAACTATCTGTGAGTGTTCTTAACTTACGGCAATATGGTTGTTTGCATCAGTGCAATAAGAATCCATTTTTCTTTTGCAACAGGACACAATTGGAGAAAGTGTTTATTTTACCAACACTTTAACTGGAAGGGTAAGCTTGCCTTTAAGAAGTCAATCTCGACTTGCAGAGCCAATAAAAGTCCAGTGGGGAAACTGGCCTCATACCCTTGCTTACTCAGTCCCTGTACAGGGTTCCTGACCTGTGGTCAGTAAAGAATGTCACTTTCTAACAGGTCTAGAAGCTCCAAGTTTATCCTGGGACCTTAAGAAGGGAGGATCACCCAACTCATAGGGTTTTGAGGATGCAAACCCATGACTGGGCTGGGCTTTAAAAGGTCTTATCTGAGATTCCTTGTGGAACAAATTTCCATCAAAGCCAATCCAAACGGCCTACATAGAAATAGTTATTCTTGCTGCACTTTATGCAAATAATCAGGCCAAGCATAAAACTAAAGTCTATTTTGGAAAAAACTCAGTCTTAGGGTGATTTTTTTTTAACAAAAATGAGGACTGCAGAGAGAGAACTATATTTCAAAGCTTATACATTTGTTATTAAATTCTAAAATCACTAGTTGTTTTGAAGTTTTTGCTTACATTTTAGGCTAATCCTGCATGTTCTTGTGAAGCAACCAGCAATCTCTGGCTTCAGGTCAGAAAGAACAAGAGGGATGGGTAATGTAAAAATCTGGATCAATATTATAGTTTTGAGCAATTATCCTGCAAATCCTGCCAAGTGATGGGAATAAATAGGGTGCCCATCACCGGAAGGTTTCCTTTGTGGGAAAGTAAGACAAAGGGAGCTAACCAAAGCCAAGCAGCATGCACCCAAATCCTAGCAACATAACTGTAGCCACCAGTTAGCTGGGTATGTCACAAGACATTCTTTCCTCTTCCTTATTGGAGGAGGACTCAGTTCCTCACTTTCACCTTAGCATTTAACTTATGATAAGGAGTCCATGCAACTCCTCCGAGACATGTTTTTGTCCTAGACTCAATTCCAAGCTTCAGGTCAAAGCCCTAGGAAAGAAAACTGGATCTGAGGGATCCAGAGGCAGATGATAATGGAAGTTAAGAGGCAGAATGCAGGTGAGTGTGGCTGGTTCCTGCTGATTAAGGCAACCCCAAGCTTCCTGTTTCATGGATAAAGGCCACATTGATATCCATGGCATAAATGAGGTCTAGGGAACTCCAAGGCTACTGACAGTAGGTGGGAAAGAGACATAGGTTAGAGTGGACATTTCCTATTCTCTAGCCTCCCCTGCTTCAGGGGTGAAAGCCGCTTTGGCACTCTTGGCAGGACCTGCCAATGTCACCGGGACTCAGGGATGCAAAGATGGAAGAGGGAAAAAGGTTGCTTTTCCCTCTCTCCCTCACATACGCTGGCTATCTGCTAGGAAGAGAAGGGAGTCAGGGACACCTGCTCCCCTCTTTCTCAATGGCAAGCCATTCAACTTCAGTCTGTGCCCCTTTCAAATGCATCCTGGACCCCTGGGACTCCTTGAAAAATGCCTTCTTTTTCCTTTCTTCTCCTCTGTTCTCTCAGAGGAGAGACAGGTAATTGTGTCTCCATACTACGGGATACTCCTCACAGTTAGCTAATTGTGTCTCCATACTATGAGATACTCCTCTCAGTTAGGTAATTGTATCTCTGTACTATGGGACACTCCCCTCAGATACATCCTCCAAAGTGGAAAAGGTTAATTTCCCAAACGTTAAACTAGTAGGCTTAGGATTGGGCTCAGGGGAAGGGATCCCAGGAGCCCAACATGCCTGCAAAAGGGTAAATATTTTTTTTTTTTTTTACCAGTAGGGCTTTTCGCCTGCCTCTCCCTGTGCAAACTGATAAAAGACCTCGGAATTTTCAAGCCATTCTTACTCCTCCCCTTGTTTTGTTTCGTTTCGATATATGTTTTCTAATAATACGGTTTGTCTGTTCTTGCCTTCAGGCCTCAAACTCCAAATGGTCTTGCAACCGGAGCCTCCGACAATGGCTTCTTCTGCTGGGACCCCTTAGATAGGCCTCTGAGGGAGCTCTGACTGCCGTTTCCCCAAAACAGTGTCCCCTGTCAGCAGGAAGCAGTTAAATCAGTCTTCATCCTTATCCTTAATATAACGGCAGTTAGATGTACTTCTTTAGAGGGAGTAAATTTATCAATTCAGAGCAATTCATCCTCCTCTTTCCATCTTTGTTCACAGTTAATAGGCTATAAATTTTGATAATGTAGAATAAACTACAGAAAACTTCTTGAAGGAGTTAATTGCCTCATTTACATAGTGGACATAGCTGTTCCATTTATTATGAAATGTTTTAAATAAATTCTTACCAACATGCCAGGGGTTTGGTCTAGGTCCTGCTGCTCACCACACAGAACGCCAATCACTGAGATGAGTTTTGCCAGGAAAGAAGGCAATTGGGTGCAGTAGTCAAGGAGAGTGGGAGGTAAAGTTTCAAACCTGTCTCCTTGACAAACTAAAATTGGGGTTTACATACCAGGGAAGGCAGGAAAAAAATACTAGGAAGAAGTAAGAAAGCAATGGATGAGGGGTCTGGCATATGATTGGATGTGGTGATCTGATGAGTTTCTGTTCCTCACTTGAGGGTCAGTTTCCCGAGGAAGGATCTCAGATAAGACAAATGTGAGTTTCACTTTTGAGGACCAGGAGGGTCAATTTCTATGTTTATTCAAAAAAGTCATGAATATCAGTTCTATGAGGAAATTGGGCTGGTTTCAAAATGAGAGGAAAAGTAAACTTTATATAGAATTTCATTTAGAAAAATAAAGTAGTTGGATTAACTATGTTTGATAAAAAGGGAATGAATTATGGCATCACATGAAAAACAAGCCACATGGCAAATTCCTTCAAATAGTCATTTTATGCTTACAGCATTTTAGTACTTTATTGCCAGCTGTAAGTTTGATTTCTTTTTAATGAAAATTGAGAACACTTAATTTGGAGGAAATGCCATGAAAGAAATGGCATAACTATAGCGATGTGCCTGGTCTATTTTCCACCAAATGCTTAGAAGGAGTTAAAATCCAAGGAATAGAAAACGCGTATGATAGATGCAGTAGGCAGATAAGGGCGGGTCCCCAGAGAATCTCTGACCCACCCCAAAAGTGTTTACATCAGATGATTTTGTGCAGATGAGGGAAACTACCCAAGGCCTTGTCTGGTCATGCCCACAGTGGACTGGGGGCCTGCTTGCACATTGGGAGAATGGGGTAGAGACACCGAGAATTCAAAGCTTATGCAGGCAGGAGGAGCCTGGCCTCTTCAGCTTGTGTGTGTGATCGCCTGGTATTCAATCTGTGAGGTGGCACTGTTGGCAGGATGCCTCCCCTGGCTTTTTTTTTTTTTTATACTGAGAGTTTTCTTTTGATAAATTCTGCTCTCCTCACTTTTCAATGGGTCCACGTGCCTAATTTTTCCTGGTCGTGTGACAAGAACCTGGATTTTAGCTGAACTAAGGAGCAAAAGATCCTGCATCACATACGCAGAAAAAGAGGCAGAATTAGATTACATTTAATCTTTAATATACTGAAAAAATAGGGTTTTGTGTTTTTCTGTTAAAAATAAAACCCACAGAAACGGAGAATCGCATGCTAGTTTCCAGGGGGTAGAGGGAAAGGGAAATGGGAAATTGCTGCTGAAAGCACAGAAAGTTTCATTTACGCAAGATGAATAAGTTCTAGAGATCTCTTCTACAACATAGTACCTACTATTAACAATTTAGTAATGCGCACTTTAAAATAATTGAGAGGCTGGACACGGTGGCTCATGCCTGTAATCCCAGCACTTTGGGAGGCTGAGGCGGGTGGATCACTTGAGGTCAGGAGTTCGAGACCAGCCTGGCCAACATGGTGAAACCTCGTCTCTACTAAAAATACAAAAATTAGCTGGGCATGGTGGTGCATGCCTGCAATCCCAGCTACTCAAGAGGCTGAGTCACAGAATCACTTAAACCTGGGAGGCGGAGGTTGCAGTGAGCCAAGATTGCACCACTGCACTCCAGCCTGGGCAACAGAGTGAGACTCTGTCTCAAAAAAAAAAAAAAATTAAGAGACTGTATCTCGTGTTGTGTTCTGATAAAAATAAAAGCAGATAGACACAAAAGAACATAAGGACATATTTGGAGGTGATGGATACGTTTAGTACCTTAGCTGTGGTGATGGCATCTCAAGTGTACACAAACTCACCAGAAAGTAAAAATTAAGTATGTGCAATATTTTGTATATCAATTTGACCTCAATAAAGCTTTAAAGAATAAAGACATATATTAAAAATAAAAACAATTATTGTAGTTTTTTCATTGAGAAGCATTACATTAAAATTTTATATTTGGATAGAAAAAGAAATAAATTTGTATTTCACTAAAGAAAAAGAATAGGCACTGTTAACATCCATACGTATTTCTTTCAATTCTTAATTTACATGCACGGATTTGCTTTTTTTTTTTTGCTTTGAATATTTGGCCACATGAATTTATTTTATTTTATTTGAATACATTTAAAGGGTACAAGCATAATTTTGTTACATGGATATATCACAGAGTGGAGAAGTCTGAGCTTTTAGTTTATCCATCACCTAAATATTGTACATTATACCCAGTAGGTAATTTCTCATTACCCACTCCCCACCGAACACTTCAGGCTATAATACACAGATGAAAAATTCAGAATTCCATGCTTCAAATATTATATTTGTACATATACTGCTTCTTTCCTTCCAATCTACCACATAGCACATATAGCTAAATAACATTCCTTTAAAGTTGTTTTATTCTATGCTATTTTAAATGCAAAAAAATCAAACTATTAAATAACTATTAAAATAATTACTAATTTTTTATTTAGCTTTTATTGTCAATGCCATGGAAAAGACAAACCAGAAATCCAAGCATAGAGTAAAAGTTCTGTTCAGAAGTTGTCTTTATAGTCAATTCAGGATAAAATACTTTTCTCCTATTTAGATGATGTCTGTTAGCAGAAATTTTCTGTTAGAAACTTTACCTAAAAATCTTAAGTCTTTAAAATCTGGCTCTGCTTTAACATGCAAAGTATTTCTCCATTTTGTTGTATGTTTACACACCACTGGTTCCATTGTGCGTCAAGATCGCATCTCTCTGGCAAATGCCCTTAAATGTGGAGCTACAGTCTTCAGAATACACCCACTTTCCTGTGATAACGGCACAGCTCCTGTCATCGGTTGGTCCAATCACTGAAAACCTAAGAGACAAAGGACAGATTTTTCAGCATTTATCTTAAAATGATAGTAGTATCTTTTAAAGTTTTCTCCAGCCAAACTTTTATAGGTAATTCTTCAGCAGCCGAAGTTTTGCAGAGGTTTTAGAATGGAATTTTCATTGCTAATGCAGCCTCTTCTCCTCTTTCCTATCTTGGTAACAACACCATGCAAGCTCGAGCTACGCTAGAAGACATCCCAGCTTCTTCCTTACCTCTCAAACCTCTCATTATCTACACCTGCAAGACCTGAGTATTCTATGTCCAGATTATCTCTTCTATCCATTCACTTCTCCCAGCTTCTCAATTTAGACTCAAGCTACCATTCTCTGTCCCTTATCTCTAGCCATAGCCTTCGAACTGACCTCCATAATTTCAGTTTTGTTTCCTATCTATTAATTTTCCACATAGCAGCATAAATAATTTTTTATAGGTAAGTAGATGCCAAAATGAAAGTTTTCAATAGAAACTACATAGTGATAGGTATGCTATAACAATGTGAGTTGGGAGGCAGTCGCCCAAGATTTTGTTTAAGTCAAAGTAAAACCTATTAGGTGACTCTTAAATTCCTCATATAACTTCCACAGTATAAGGTTAGGATGATGTGCAATGTATAAATGGAATGCCTTTGAAGAGAGCTATTTTGTAAACTATTCTTTCTAGTTACTAATGATTATTTAAGAAAATACAGACTGAACACTGTTATAACCACCTGCATGTGTGTTGTTTTCCTTAAATGATAGGATAAAAGCTTTTAAAAGTGATATTTTACCTTTATAGTAATGCTGGTTTCCAAAAAAGTAAAAAATAATATTAATTATAATAAAAATTAGTAATAAATCTTACTTTTTTTCAAATATTGCATTAAAAGCAGGTCCAGGAAATGGATACGACTTCATCCTTTAGTTTTATGCTCACGAAGGATGATACTAAATGTAGAATAGATGTATCCAGGAGTAGATAAATATCTAAACTGAAATGAACTATGACTCCATGGCCTTTGCTCCGGACTTACCACATCTCAAGTGTTTTGGTAGTATGACTAGTAACTGAAAGCACAGAAGAAAATGTCTAAACATGACCCTTCAGAATTTGAGAGCACTCTTACATGCAACACCTCATGCTGTTCACATAAGAACAATGTGAAGAAAGTATCGTGGATCTTTTTATACAGATAAAGAAGCAGGTATCAGGCTGGGAGTGGTGGCTCACACCTGTAATCTCAGCAGTTTGGGAGGCTGAGGTGGGTGATAGTTTGAGCTCAGGAGTTGGAGACCGGCATGGGCAACATGGCAAAACCCCGTCTCTACAAAGCATACAAAAAATTAGCCAGGTGTGATGGCACCACACCTGTAGTCCTAGCTACTCTGAGGCTGAAGTGGGAGAGTTGCTTGAGCCCAGAAGGTCAAATCTGCAGTAAGCCACGATCATGCCACTGCACTCCAGCCTGAGCCACAGAGCAAGGCTCTGCTGAAAAAGAAAGAAAGAAAGAAAGAAAAAATGAAACAAAGGAAGGAAGGAAGGGAGGGAGGGGGAGAGAGAGAGAAAGAAAAGAAAGAAAGAAAGAGAGAAAGAGAAAAGAAAAGAGAAAGAGAAAGAAAGAAAGAAAAAGAAAGAGAAAGAAAGAGAGAAGAAAAGAAAAAGAAATGGATATCAACAAGTTTAGTTGAATTTCTGAAGGGCAAAGTTTTTAAATTCATGTTTTCTGATTTCAACTCCAGACCTTTCTACACATTCCAGCTTTTATTTATAGGTGAATTTTGTCTTTGCTTTTACCACATGAGAAGTATTTGCATAAAATTATTTCAAATGAGATTTAAATCAGCTTAGAAATTTAAAAATTATTATGAATTTTGGACAATTAAACTGCCAGGTGACAAAATGAATACTTTCCATCCCATTTTTCAAAATTAGTGAATGTTAAAGAAGAGAGGAAGCAAAGAAAAAAAAAGGAGGGGAGGAAGGAAAGAAAAGAGAGAGCTAAAAGGGAAAAAGGAGAAAAAAATTTAAAGATAAGGGAAAACAGAGAAAGAAGGAAAAAAAGAATGGAAAGGGAAGAAGTTTAATATAAAAATAATTCTATAAATAAACATTAGCACCCCTCCCTTACAAATAACTACTCACAATTCTGGAACTAAAAAGTGTTCATCTATCCACATCCATAGGTTTCCTTGGAATGTAACATATAGTCCAATCCAACCAAAATGTCCAGGTTTTAAACTGTTCTGTATGAACTCCTGCAGAAGAAATAGTGTATTTATTCATTCATTTGTTTAAAAAAATTTTGATGCCTTCTATAGTGTAAGTCTCTGTGCCGGCATTAATAAAATACATTTTCTCATATACATTAGCATTTTTTTCATGAACAATAGTGACTACATTGTGGCTAACACATGTTCAAAAGCAACGACAATAAACCTCCCAAGCTTCTTAGGCAGTGAACTTGCACCTAGCCATTTTTCCTTGTGCAGTTAGATCCTGTTTTTGATTTCTCACCAGCTCATCCAAATTTTGAATCACCAGTAAATGTGCCTGTAGCTGTGTACAATCACGTTGACTCTCTTTCCACGTTTTAAAAGAAGTTGAAAACCAGTAACATTTCCCTTCGTTCAACAGCCAGTCATTTGGGCACAAATAATTGTGTCCTAAAGGAAAATATAGGGGAAAATTAATTAAACTTTACAGCCAACAGGGAAGATAGAAATATTATCAAATGTGACTACGTAGGAAAATAGATTTTTCCAACTCTTTTTTTTTTTTTTTTTTTTGGTCAATAAAAAGGAGTTCAGACCAGGCGCGGTGGCTCACGCCTGTAATCCCAGCACTTTGGGAGGCTGAGGTGGGTGGATCACCTGAGGTCGGGAGTTCTAGACCAGCCTGACCAACATGAAGAAACCCCGTCTCTACTAAAAATACAAAATTAGCCAGGCATGGTGGCCCATGCCTGTAATCCCAGCTACTTGGGAGGCTGAGGCAGGAGAATCGCTTGAACCTGGGAGGTGGAGGTTGTGGTGAGCCGCGATCGAGACATTACACTCCAGCCTGGGCAACAAGAGCGAAACTCTGTCTCAAAAAAAAAAAAAAAAAAAAAAAAAAAGCAGTTCTGTAAAATGAGAATAATTTACTAACCTGTGTATTTACAGGAGTCGGGCAGGGTTTTGGATGATGGAGTAGGGGAGAACAAAGCCTGTGAATTCTGATCCCCATAATCAGAGGAAGCAAATTATAACATTTTTGACAGTTAATTACCAACTGAAAAAGTAAAAGCTTATTATGTAATTTCCTCCACTATCTGGTTCTAATTCCTTTGACATTTCAAGATTGTCTTTACAACCTGCACTTCATGTCTGTGAGATTACTTACTATTACTGATGCATTGGGTACTTATTCTCCTGTGCTTTTCGTTCATACTGTTCCCTTAGTCTTGAATAGCCTCCTCTTCCTTCTTTACCCGCTAACTTTTTCTTTAATATACAGTTATATTTCCACCTCAAAAAGGAAGCCTTGACCCAGTCAATTTCTGCTATCTGTAAGACTCAACACATAGATATCATAATTGATACCTTTGCTAAAGCAAAGGACAAATGGTTTACGTCCTATTCACTTGTAAAAATCTCCATATCCTCCACCTGATTGGAAGGTTTGTGAGGTGGGACTGTCATATTCGTCTTTGACTCTCTTATCATTTAGTACTTTGTATGTAATAAATGCTTATTGTTGAATGTTGAATGGTTGGATTAAATATTTTTAAGTTAAAACATGTCATATTTTCATTGTTAATATTTTAGTCTGTCAACTATGACCCTAAAATTGTATCAAAAAAATTACTTTTAGAAATTAAACTATGTGTCCAGCTAAGATTTAAAAAGTAACCTGAGCAGGTATAATTTGAAGAAGGTTATTATGACCTAAATTTAGATTCATGAAACTTCATATATATTCTTAACTCATGAATACATGCTGTATCAGGGCAAGAGTGGCCAATGCTGAAAAATTATAATTTAAAAAAAATTGAAAAGATTCAGGATAACTAAATTGTAATTTCAGTTGTACAAATACATAGTTGTTTGCTAAAAGGTATAAAATGACCTCTCATATACCTCCCAAGTTATGATTTGAGAGGGGATATTTATTCACTATTACTAGTGAGAATGTGCCACTTGGATGAAATAATTTTATTATGTAGATATTGACAGACTGGTCAATGAAGTACCACTGGAGTGCTGCCAAACACAATGAAAGTACTCCAAATGATGAGTGTAGCATTGTAAAACACCAGAAGATGCAAGATGTGGACACTAACTGTCCAAAAGAGTTATTGTAGGTAACTCAGATTTAAGTCCCATCTTCTAAAAGAAGAAGAAATACAGGATGAAAATTGAGAAAAACATTTATTGAGCAACTCTTTATATCAACTGCTCTATTAGATGCTTTAGATAATAATAACAACATACACATATAGCCATTGTCGTGGGCCAGGCAGGTTTCTAAGCACCTTATATACACTTAGTTTCTAAAATATCTTTGTAGAGTTAAATGACACCAGGAAGATATGAAAAGGAAAATTCAGAATATGAGAAATTGTGCCCAACCATGACCTACCTTTTGACAAATAAATGGCAAAAAAAAAAAAAATTAAAAGGAGGGGACAAGTGTCTATAAATTAAGACTCAAGAGGCATATTAACCAAATGCAATTAAAGTCTTTGATTATAATTCTAAGAAATCAAATGAAAAGGAAAAAAGACATTTTAATGCTGACTATTAGAGGATATTAAGAAGTTATTGCTAGCTTTGTTAGGAATTGCGGTAGACAGAATTCCAAAATGACCCCATAGGTCCAGCCTCTGGTGCACATGACCTGTGTAATTTCTTCATAACTATGGGTAAGACCTGTGAATATGACGAAATATCACTTGCATGATTAGGTTATATTAGATAGCAAGATGACGGGATTTTGAAAACAAAAGAAGAGTCCCCATCTGTTGATTTTGAGTTAATCTAAAGAAAGATTATCCCAACTAGGTCTGGCTTAATCAGATGTAAGTCCATGAAAGAGGGTTGAGGCCTCTCCTGAAGACAGAGATAACTCCTGTTGCCTTTAAAGAATTCAGCTTCCATGTTTCGAGAGGGTGTACAAGAGTGACACGTGGTAAAGAAATGCAGAGGCCTCCAGAAGCTTAGAGGAGTCATAGCTGAAAGCCAGAAGGAAAGCAGTAACCTGTATCCTACAACCACAAATAATTGTGCCAACACCATAAGAGAGAGCTTGGAAGAGGAACCTCAGCTCTCGAAAGATGGGTGGTCTGGCCAACATCTACACTGCATTCCCTGTGAGACCCTGAGCAGAGGACTTAATGAAACGTGCCCTGACTCCCAACTCGTGGGAACTGTGAGGTAACAAGTATATGTTGTAAAACTGCCAAGTGTGTGGTAATTTGTTATATATCAATCAAAAACAAATGCAGGAGTTATAGTGAGATTGTGATTGTGTTAAGCAAAACGAGCCTTTAGCTATAAGATTCACATATTGAAGTATTTAAATATTCAGTGGTATAATATCTAGTCACTACTTTAATATAATCTAGTTTGAGGGAGTGATGATGGTGGAGATACAGATGGAAAATATTGATTATGTATTGATAATTATTGGTGCTGTTTTAAAGGTACAAGAAGATTTATTATACAATTCTCTCTACTTTCATGTATATTTATATAATAAAAATTTAAGTATATAATAAAAAATAAAATCCTATTGAGTAGGTGTCATTATCACCCCCAATTTACAGATGAAGAAATTGAGGTACATAGGGATTATTTAACTTTATATATTGATATAGCATATAAATATCAGAACTGAAACTCTAACTCTGTTAGCTTAGTTCTATAGCCTATGTTCTTATCCACTGCACTATACTGCCTCCACACTGTATTACTGTATTAGAGTTCTCCATAGCCACAACCAATGGCATTTACATATATGTATATATGTGTGTATATATGTATGTATATACATATATACACACACACACACACATATATATATACACATAGAGAGAGAGATTTAAGGTATTGTCTCATATAATTGTGGGGGCAGGCAAGTCCAAAATGCACAGAATAGGTCAACAGGATGAAAACCCAGGAAAAATTAATATTATATCTTCAGTCTGAAGGAAGTCTGGAGGTCAAAATTCCTCTTCCTTTGGGGACCTCAGCAGTTTTTCTAAGACTTTCAATTGATTGGATAAGATCCACCCACTTTATGGAGGATAATCCATTTCACTCAAAATCTACAAATGCAAAATCCAATTTCATCTAAAAAAGATCTTCCCAGTGACATCTAGACTGGTATTTGACAAACTGCCTAGGTATGGTGGCCTAGCCAAGTTGACACAGAAAATTAATCATCACAGTTTGTTTAATCTACATGAAATATTCTGTGACACAGTTATTATTATAATATCCTCATTTGAAAGTTTAAAAAACTATGTTTAATTTGCCTAAATTCATGTGAACAGTTGGCTGAAATCTCTTGATTCAAACATAGGTCTATCTCAAGCCCACACTCTTCGCACTACAGCCTACAGCCATTACATGTCACACCTATCAGTGGATGCTCGATAAATATTTGGCAAGTTAGGTATGGCAGGAAATCCACTATCATCCTGTTGTTGACTCACTAAAACCCTATTTTTTTTCCTCCTAGAAATCACCACAATTGTCCTGCCTTTCAACCATTTGATACACAGCAATGGCACTGAGGAAGAGGATGTCCTTTTTAGCCCCATACCTTTCTCCCCCAGTGCTGTTGGCTTACTGTGTAACATGGGTGAACGCCAGGAAGAGGGAAGTCAAAACTAAATTTACCCCTAAGAGTAGCACGTAACAAACAAAAAGAGTATTACCTGATAGACTGCTGATGTTTACATTCTGGGAGAAATCCATTTTTTTATCTGTACTCAGTGCAAAGAAAAGATATGAGAAACATTTAAAAATTAATAGCAATCTAGGTACATGAGAATAAAGTACCAGCAGAAAATGAAGGCATACTAATAAAAATTGTGAGTTTCTCTTCTCCTATGCATCCACTCCTCTTCTTCCCCAGATTTAACTACGTTTCGCCATATCTGTTTTTACTCCTTTAAGTGCAAATCACAATTCTATTTTTTAATTTTTATTATTTTTATTTATTTTTTTGAGACGGAGTCTCACTCTGTTGCCCAGGCTGCAGTGCAGTGGCGCAATCTCGCCTCACTGCAAGCTCCGACTCCCAGGTTCACGCCATTCTCCTACCTCAGCCTCCCGAGCATATGGGACTACAGGCGCACACCACCACGCCCAGCTAATTTTTTGTATTTTTAGTAGAGGTGGGGTTTCATGATATTAGCCAGGATGGTCTCGATCTCCTGACCTCGTGATCCGCCCGCCTCGGCTTCCAAAAGTGCTGGGATTACAGGTGTGAGCCACCATGCCCGGCCTGCAATTCTAAATATTATGTGAGATCTTAGACTTCATGTATGATGTTACATTTTTGTATACTATTTTTTTCACTGGACTTTTTAATTGACATTCTTTTTTCTTTTTTTTTTTTTTTCATTTTTATTACTATTCTTAACTTTTTTTTTTTTTTGACACAGGTTCTGGCTTTGTCACCTAAGCTGAAGTGCAGTGGGCCATCACGGCTCACTGCAACATCTGGCTCCTGAGCTCAAGCCATCCTCTTGCCTCAGCTTCCCAAGTAGCTGGGAGTACAGGCGCACACTTCCACACCCAGCTAATTTTTGTGTATTTTTTTATTAGGGACGGGGTTTCGCCGTGTTGCCCAAACTGGTCTGGAACTCCTGGGCTCAAGCGCTCCACCTGCCTCGGCCTCACAAAGTGCTGGGATTACAGGCATGAGCTCCAACGCCTAGTCTTGATCTTATTTTCCCTTGTTGCAGACCAAAAAAAAAAAAAAAAAACTCTTTTGACCATATCATCAAGTTCCTTCAGCTTCCTAGTTGCATTATTTGTAGTTTGTTTTCATATAGACAGAATTAATTGCTAGCTAGGAAAACAGAATAGCTGTTAATTTGAAAAGTCTTTTAATTATATTCTTGGGCTAGCTTCATTCTATCCAAAGTTAGCCACCCACCTCCCACATTCTTTTTTGCTGTTGTTATTCCAAAAGAATGAATGGAAAAAATATTTACTTGACTACTCTTGTTTTAAATCTAAGTTAAAATCAAGATTGCTCGTAACTTTGAAGGCATTGCTCCAGTAGAATCTTTTTACGTGCGTTTAAAAATCTGATGCTAATTTGCTTTGGGAGAAAACTAATTATTTATGTAAACCCTTTAGGATTATATTTTTACTCATGGTGTTCTGAAATTATCTATCTATCTATCTATATCTATCTAATCTATCATCTCTTTCTATGTATTATCTGTTTTTGTATTCTGTTCCGAACTTAGTGGGTTCTTGTAAGCTGAAAACTCATGTTTTTTGGTTTTGCTTTTACTCTTGAGAAATGGTTTATATTACTTTTTTCATTATTTTATATCTACTTTTTTTCACCTATTTTCTTCTTCTGGAAGCTTGTTAAAAGAGCTATTGACCTTTCTGGATAAACAGGCATTTTTTGATTTTCCATCTCAGATATCCTCTTATATTTATTTATGTTTTTTTTCTGACATTTTGCTCTATGCTCTGGGATATTTGGTTAGCTACCATGACTTTTCAGAAGAAATGGCACAAGAAATAGCCAAGCTATGTAGTAGACCTACACACTACTCCCCTCTCTCACTCCAAAACCAAAACAAGTGGGTATACACCTTATTGCACCGACCACCAGTCCATAAATCAGGAGCTCTACCTAGCTCTATCTATATATCTCACTGTTTTAGAGAGTTCTTTTCTTTTCTTTTCTTTTTGTTTTTGCATGATATAGGGGCAAAATCCACTGTGTAAATAGACCGACAGATTGACAAGACACCAATCAAAAAGAGCATGGCTTAGAAAGTCTTTCACTTAATTAGTTTGCTTCATATTTTTGGCTTTCAAAAGTTATTTTTAAATTTAATTGGTAATAAGCATTGTATGTATTAAAGAATTACCTTGTTTTAGACCTCCATTTACCTTCTGACTCTCCTCTCTGAAATGGAGCCCTGCCTTAGCTTAACCATGATGAACAGCTTTCATCTACACTGCAGCTGTCTTTTATGCTTTATTTGAACTAAGGTTCTCCCCATTGATTTATCCAATAGCATTATGCTATCCACTTTTCATTTTCTTTAAAATTTTCTCCCCTTTCCATTCTATGTGCTTTGATTAATTTACTCTTTTGTTATCTTTTCTTCTTCTATGGATAGATTATTGGGAGAGAGGAGATATAAATATTTATGGTCAATACTCCATTTTGACTGGAAGTCATGAAGAATATTTTAAACTGGTCAAAATCCAAGGACAAATTTTATAGAAACACACATATTGTAATTGTTACTAATTTATTAGAATAAAAAATATGGCTAGAAAAAAATATTTTTACTACTAGTAATTCATCAACTTGTCAAATTTCATTGATTTCTTCTCAATAGCGTTTTTCTTTAAAAGAATAATTATTGCATTATTTATGTCATTTTACCATTTATATTTTATTGAAGAGAAAACTGATTTACAAGAGAGAAGAGTGGCCTGTAAAGATCATACTCAGTGTCTAACAAGAAACTATCTCCTGAATTTTAGGAACATTTTTAAAGCCATAGTAATTACTACAGTGGATTCAACTTCTTAGAATTACTGGTTAACAGAAAGCAATATCTACTTAGATAGATTCATAATGACTAAAAATAGTCGTTTAACATTGAATGTTAAATAAGTGGACATTTTCAGGTAATTAGTAATTGATTTCAGTGTAGCATTGAACAAATTTGAGGTATATGATTGATATTTAGAGAAAAAATACATTAAGTAGGATATATATTTGGTCTGAGAAAAGTCTGATATTTTCCCTTGTTGTATTGGGAAAAACACAAAATTGCCCAATTGCCCAATACAAATATGGATCCTTTATTAAGAAGTAAAGGATCTTCTACGCTACAGAAGCTGCTTTAGGACTCACCTATTTTTAGAAATCTCATCTCAAAAGCCCCCAAAATCTATTTCCTGTCATGTTATATGTAAAACACTACTCATTTTAGCTCACAGCCTTAAAAGCAAGACAGAAAAATCAGAGATAATGAATTTCTTTGGTTGTTCAAATAGAATAGCTACAGTATACACATATAAGTACCACTTCAGGAAGAAAAAAGGCTGGAAGTCTACCTAAAATGGTTTTCAGATGGGTCTTAATATATATATATATACTTAAATAATGATCTCACAAAGTGATACCAATGAGCACATACTCTTTTAGTAAAGATACATTACTTTTTAAATTATAAGATAATAAAGTCAACCTCTATTGGGGGTTCTTTATAAGAAAAGATGCAGAATAAATACCAAGCTTGCATTTGAGCATTTAATTTTTTAAATTTAATATAATTTTATAATATGACATATGCCAGTTTTGGACTACAGTGTAGAGTTTATCTTGGCATTAAGGGGAATGAAGGATCAACATTTATCTTCTGAAAATGTTCAAATAAATAAAAATTTACTACTCACGCCAGAACTTCAGGACAATCACTGTCATAATGAAAATAAGGATCACAATGCATCCAAATATGAGCAGAAGACAATAATATTGTGGATATAGGGAGAAATCTGAAATGTTGAATTTTAGAATTCTTGTGATTATTCACTTTATAAATATTTTTCTGTTTCATTTTTATTACAGAGACAACTCATGTTCATTTTAGATATGTCATTAGAATTTATGATTAAATGAAAATTTAAAAATAAAAAGTCTAGAATCCCAAACCAAGGAGATACTACTATTATTAAACGTTTTGGATTGTACTGACATAGACTTGTTAATTATTTGGTGGTGTTTTTGAGGACCTAAAAATGACGTCTTAAATTCCATATAAATTATACATACAAATACATATTATATATATTATATATGATATAAATATTTGTTATAACATATTATATAAAATACAAATATATACAATGTAAACATATGTATTATTCTATACATGTAAATTATATAGAAAGAATAATATATAAAATGTATATATCTATGTCAGGCACAATTACGTGTTTTATTCAATTTAGTGACTCACTGCTAAGAAATAAAAGAGGGAAAGAAATATTTATTAAAATTCTATTATATACCAGTCACTGTACTGGAAATATCCACATTTTATTTCACCTTACACCTGTAATATATTATATTTTTCTGAGTTTGACTCTTTAGACAGGAGTCAGTTTCAGCTTAGGTAGTATTAGATCTCCAATTAATGATGCTTATATGACATCTATGCTATAGTATTTCATCACATTAAAGTTGGCAAGAATAGTTTCCTTATAAAGGAATAAACAAGTAATCTCTAGAGAGGTTAAACAGGGCCATGTATAATAATCCTCTTTCAATTTTATCTACTTTTTTCCACATATTAGCACTTTTGAATAAATTGGATGTATACACTTTTTTCACAAAACTATGACAGGTTCCTTTTATATGCAGACATCATATAATTAATATCTCAATCTACAATCATTTTAGTCAGTTTGCCAGGCTAGTGGCCAAAGAGAAAGCAAAGTAATTTGAGATACTCTGATAATTATTCCCTATTTTTTATTATTTTATCTATAAACAAACATTTAATTTCATCACCTTGGTTGTACATTTCACAAATAATTTGTCTTCTAAGTCATAATAAAAGTGCTGTTTCTCAAATCTAATTTCTGTGTGGATGCTTTACTTCAATAGGTTTTATGGATTTACTGCATTTGATTAGATCTATAGTATATACTTAGAGAATTTACTGTATGTAGTGTACCTTTTGAAATTTACTACTCAATTGTCTGTATTACTAAGTCCAAAATAATTTTCTTTCTTTTTCTTCCCTGTAGATATTTCTGCTGTTCAAGCAAATATGGAAAGACTTCTACTTAATTGAAAATCGTCAAAATACATTTCTGCAATTTTATGAGAAAATATCAATCAAGGGTATATGGATCTGTACTTAACAAGTGTTCTTTCCATACATGCCAGGGAGGGAGACTTTAAACTTCTTGCCAAATAAGATTTATAAAAAACTGAACAATAGACCAAAAATTAATATTTTCATGTAAGCCATGATTTACATACTATATCAAGCCAGGTGAACAGAGAGCTGAGTACCTGAAGTGCAGTATGCTGGCCTATCCTAGCAATGCTTGGCTAGATGCCATTGGCTTACACGGGGCTATATGAAGAAATTGTCTTACAAAATCTGCTAGTGCTACTATTGCAAGAACACTAATTGTATTATTTTATGTGCTTCATGAGAACTCAGGAAAATATTTTTTCTGATTTAGGATCAAGATTAATTATATCAATCTTAAGGAATAGGTGTAACTTTATCTTATACACAATGTGAACTGAACAACTGGTAAGAATTCCCTTAGGTCAGTAATAACAAGGAAGCTTGGAAGCAAATGTATAGCAAGCACAAACATGCCTACAGTATTTTTTCTGGCCCAATTTATTTTCCCAGCCCTATCCTTCCTTCATTCATAATTTAAATGGATATTATCTTATATTTTATGTATCAATACTCAGATTTTAAGTCTCTGTACACATTTGTATATTAAAAAGTAGTTTATAGATTAAAAAATAGTAAATTTAGTTTAACATCCACATAAAAGCATCATCAGGTAGATTTTTCTTATTATATATCAAAGTATTGAGATTTAAGAAGGCTAAAAGCTTCTGCCCAGAGCCATACATTTAGTCTGTGGGCTTTAGGGTCTGAATAATTTTTTTTTGTTTTTTTATATATGGAGTCTTGCTCTGTCACTCAGGCTGGAGTGCAGTGGCATGATCTCAGCTGACTGCAACCTCCGTCTCCCGGGTTCAAGCAATTCTCCTGCCTCAGCCTCCCAAGTAGTTGGGATTACAGGCACACGCCACCATACCCAGCTAATTTTTTTTGTATTTTTAGTAGAGACGGGGTTTCACCATGTTGGCCAGGCTGGTCTCGAATTCCTGACCTCAGGTGACCCGCCCACCTCTGCATCCCAAAGTGCTGGGATTACAGGCATGAGCCACCGTGCTTGGTCTGCCTCAGTCAATTTAACACCAATGGTACTAGTTTTTGCTGCATGGAAGTAAGTTACTATTGAAAAAGTAAACATTTGTTTCATGATATTGAAACACAAAAAAGATCCTGAGTCTTCAAATAATAAGAAAAGTGTCATTTTGTGGGGGCAGGGGGTGCAGGGGAAGTTTGCATTTGCTAGATATAAAATGTGATTGTACACGAGAATGTTCAATACATATGGCAGAACTGCCACTGTGACTGGTAATTCTGAATTTCTGGCCTATGTCATCTTAACTTAGGTCTTGGCTATTTCAACAAGATTGTTTTCAAAATTCCTGAAAAAGCAAACAAAGCCAACCACAGAGCAGCCCTAAGGAGCAAAGATTAATGTTTTTTTGTTTTTTTTTTTCTCTCTTCTCGCATTCCCAGTGGATTGTTCTACCAATCCTATAGGGCTTTTACGAAGATTAAAAATATTATATATGTATAAGCATAAATATATATATAAGCATATATATATGCTTTAAGTTTATATAAACTTTAAGTTTTGTAGGAGGAAGTTTCTGTAAAAACACAATGTTTCAGCCTTTTCTTCGAAAGTTATGTTCTTATGCTACAACACACAGGATTACACATCGTCATATTCACATTTCTCTTACCTCATGGCTCTGAAAATGCAGACTTTTTATTGTTGATGCTTTCATGAATCTAAATAATCTAACAGACAATTTATGACCATTTTTATATTCCTTATTATGATCAATTTTAAGATGTTAAAAATATTCTAAGATAATTCTCTTCCTAGAAGAATAATGAAATTTTAAATGCGGTGATGGGGAGCAGTATTCCTACCTTTAGATTTCTGCTTCGATTTACAACGATTCTTGAAACTCAGCGTCATATACCCATCTTCATTCTCCATCTCTTCAAATGTCTAATGTCTTATTATCCAGAAAATAGTACAAAGAAAATGGAAACTAATCTCAACCTTGGATATGTCTCTTTGGCACAAGGTACTAAAAGAAAACTAAAAGGAAGGCCAAAAATAGTCAAAATTTACTCAGACACAGATGTCTAAAACCACACAGGATGTGTTGGTAAATGAAAATGGATATAAGCTTGTTAATATCTGGCTACAATTCTGTGAATTTCAAGGTAAAGGTAGCTAGTGTGTTCCACTGTTTTCAACAAATGGACTTGTGTGTTCCTGCCACTTGTGTGCGGTGTATTAGAAACATAATTCCTTCCTTCATGTCTTTTATAATAAAGTAAGAGAAAAAATAAAATAAAACAAATAATCTCTAAACAAACAAAACAAATGTCTAGGTAAATAAAAATTCAAATTAAAAAAGTTAAAATAGCAATTTTGTTATTTGGGACATATTTGACTAGTAGAGTCCAAATAACAATGGTTAGACGGGACAAAAATAGGAAAATAAAAGATCAGCAAGTCTCAAGTTAGTGAAAATCGGAATCACTTGCAAAGAATTTAACTTTTTAAACTTTTTTGTTTGTTTGTTTTTCAGAAAACGCCAGGCAGATTTTCCTTCAGTAGGTGTGGCAGTTTATTTTGTGTCAACTTGGCTGAGTCACAGAGAGTCCAGATAGTTGATCAGACATCATTCTGCTTATTTCTGTGAGGGTGTTTTTGGATGGGATTCATATTTAAATAGGTGACCTTTGAGTAAGGCAGATTTGCCTCCTCTGTAATGTGACTGGGCCTTATTGAGTCAGTTGGAGCCTTGAATAGAACAAAAAGACTTGTCTTCCCTGAGTGAGAGAGAATTCTCCAGCAATGGCCTTCAGACTTTATCTGCGGCATTAGCTCCTCCTGATTCTACAGACGGTGGACTTTGCATTTGAATTGAGCCTTCCTAGGTACCCAGTCTGTCCATGCTCATTTGCAGAATTTTGACTTACCAGCCTCCATAATCACATTCCTTATTTTATATATATTTCACTTAACACGCACGCGCACACACACACACACACGTTAATGGTTCTGTTTCTGCTACGTGGCCACTCAATATCAATCCATTGATTTAACACCGAGTGTCTGGGGAAAGTGGCTGACTGTTTCCCACAGCACATGTTGTGTTCACCTGATTATTGAGTCTCCTCCTCAACACTGGATGTCACTTGTGAGTATTTACATGGGAATGAATATTTACACATGCCGTGTCCATTCTGCATGATCTCAATATGTACCTCTTAGCTTCTCATTCATTTTTCTATTTTGTTCTTTTTGAGTTTCTGACAAGTCATCTCACCTATTAGTTTCTGATAAGACGATTTAGATGTATTTCTCTGAGTGCTTATCCTTCCTGTCAGGTTCACAACCAGACATATTGTCCAAACTTCTGTTCAGTGGGAAGACTTACCTTCACTTCTGTCTTTCACAGTCTTCTCCTGAACGGGACTGTAGTGTGGCATCTATTCCAGCTGCCGTATTTTACATATCCACTGATAAACCTATTTTTTTCGACTACTTCAGTGTAAGATCGTACAGAACCCTCTTTTCCATCCCCAACCTGGGTCATAGGTATGGTTGAGGTGGAGATAGCAAAGGAATGCGAACATGTGCCATCGGAGTCTGAGCCATCTGCTCATGCAGTTTACTGTGCTTCTTTGGAACTGTTCAGGCCTTGCCTCCAAAATGGCACAATTATGTTTGTGATAAAATGCTTCTGTGCACTTCTAAATATAGGGTTCCTTGGGTCAAAGTGGTCAAGTTGGATCAAGTTAATGGTGGTAAACATATGTCTTATAAAAATACGTAGTAGGTTTACTGCCTACTTTTCACCAGGAACAGTTGGCATGATAGCATCAATGTAATGAATCTATTGTGTGCAACCAGTTCTGAGGTATAACATATTGGGAGCTATATCAAGATGATTTAGTTCCCTCTGGGCCATCTTATAACAGAGATCAGGAGAGCTGACATACACCTGGGCAAGGCAGCAAAGAAATACTTGTTATTTCTGTTTGTAAATACAAGCCGGAAACCATCACAGGTTCTCAGCTTTTTCTCAGTGTATAGTCATTCAAGAAAATGGCTGAAGTTTCCTCCGGTTTAGGTGTTGGGGAATAAATATCATAATTACACCTGTGGCCATGTTACAATGTCCTTCACCAAGAGACCAAACCTACCTCCTCCCCAGTTGAGTGGCTCCTGCTCTGCGAAGAGCTTTGCCTACTAACTATATGGAAGTCTGGGGATTGGGTAAGACACAATGAATCTCCTCTCTGAAAATATGGGCAAAGTTTCTGGGCAACATACATGTAATTTTCCTTAGCATATCAAGCAGCTCTTTAGTGAAATATCCTTTTTTGTTTGTTTTTCTTTTCTTTTCTTTTCTTTTTCATTTCCCAAAACTTAAAATCAGCTAATCATTGTCACAGATTTCTGTGGATGAAAACTCTGATTACTAATCATTCCCTCTGGCTTATTGTGGCAACTGCAACCCCTTGACCTCTAGAATCAAATTATTGCCGTTGATATCAGAAAGCCTGATTCTGCTGTAGCATCTCCCAATACGTCTATAGTCAACAGAGAACAGTTGCCACAGCAGGTCGTCACCAGGTTCCCTCACAAAAGCATTCTCCATCCCCCCGTCCTCCTAAAAAATCGGTTCACAAAACTGACCTTGAAGAGAGGAAATCAAAGCCTGGAGGAGGCTGTAGAAAGGAGAGAGAAGGTGGTCAATGACTGCCTAGCCTCCTCACTGTATAAAAGGTAGCAACTTTAAAACTGTTCCCCCACCCTCCATCCTGGCCTCCAGACCCCTCAGTTCTACCCAAGGGCCATCAAGTAGCTTCAGAAACTTCTCTTCCCTTTACCTTCTATGCCTGGGCCAGTTCTCTCAGTATGGGTCTAACAGATTTGGTGGGATTGAATGCTGAAATATTTTAGAGTATCAAAACTTGAAGATGTCTAAAATTTGTATCTTGTTTTTCCCAAACTATAGATTTATTCAGTGTTCTCTATAGAGTTAGTAATTAAGTTCTGTCAGTTTAACGCCCTGCATATTTCCCTAGTAAATTCATTACTTCCCATTTTAAAAGCCATCATCTTGGCTCAACCTCCGTGTGGGCTGACATTATTCCTTCATGGCATTTAGTCTCCTTTTGCCCTCTCCCCTTGGCCCATATAAAACAAAAGAGTATCTTTAAGGGTTGAGATACTCAATAAATCTGATGCCCCACAAATCCAAAATAGACATAGAAAATGTGCATCTTTTACAAAATTCATATCCTCATGTATGAATTAGTTAATAAAAGGAAGTCTCCATTCTCTCCAGAAACGTTACAACTTTACGCTTCTGAAATTTAGAATTTCCCACATCCATACCAGCTTATCATTTTAATCTTAAATGGGCATTTTTTTTTTCAGAAGTGTCTTGTTCTGTTACCCAGGCTGGATGTAGAGGTGTCATCATAACTCACTGTAACCTCAAACTCCTGAGCTCAAGTGATTATAGACACATTTTTAATCTGATAGGCTGTTGCATTGTTACACTTTAGATTTCTTGGATTTTCATTGTGTTTAGACAACTTTGGATACACTGACTGTATATGCATTGTTATGGGTTAACTATTTGTGCCTTGTTCATTTTCTGTTACTAATGTATTTATGACTATTCCTCTGTATATGTTCATTCATATGTTGACTCATTCAATAAGACTTTTTGAATATATGTTATGCTACAGCCACAGTTCTAACCACTGAGAATACATCAACAAGTAAAACAGATAAACCCCTCTGATTTCATGACTTCGAGGAGCTTTCACTCCAGTGGCAGAGACAGAGACACATGTTACCCACTGCCCAGGAGTTCATATATGTTTTAAATGTGAGTTATTTTTATTGTCTTATGAAGCTCAGTTAGTGGTGCTGTCGTGTAACCATCGTCCAATTAGAGCTTTCATCTACCTCCAAAACAGACCTTTCTGAGAACCAACTAAACTTTATTCCTTGTTTATCAGCAGGTAATAGGAAATATCTTAAACAGCCATAGACATGAGCCGAGGGAGAGGTGCCAGTGAAACAGTTGGATAGTATCATTAGTATCATTTCTGAAGCTTGCCTGTGCTCTCTGGTTGGCATAGGGGTCTACAGCTTGCCTTTTCACTGAGAATCTGCCTGTGCTGATTCTGGATATACCAATCTCATCATATAATGAATTGCTGCTGGGAGTGCCTGAACTTATATTTGGTGAGTCTTACAGGTTTCTCTTTCTTTTCTTTTTTTCTTGAGAGGGAGTCTCGCTCTGTCACTCAGGCTGGAGTGCCATGGTGGGATCCTGGCTCACTCAACCTCTGCCTCCCAGGTTCAAGTGATTCTCCTGCCTTAGCTTCCTGAGTAGCTGGGATTACATGCACCCACTACCACGCCAGGCTATTTTTTGTATTTTTAGTAGAGACGGGGTTTCACCATGTTGGCCAGGCTGGCCTTGAACTCCTGACCTCAAGTGATCCACGCGCCTTGGCCTCCCAAAGTGCTGGAATTACAGGCATGAGCCACTGCGCCTGGGTGGGTTTCATTTTATTAATGGCAGTTCAGAACATACGGATGCCTGCTGACTCACATCCAAGTAATCTATTTCTGCAAGGTCCAGTAGCATGCCAGGAGCTATTTCACAAAAGCTCTATAAATGCTTAGCTATAATTGACCTGGTATTGCTCTAGGACTCAAAGGATCAGTAGAAATTATGTTTCACCCGTTAGGACTTGGCCATAAATTCCACAAAATTTTTTCTCACCATTGATACCTCTGGTATTACACTGTGCGGTAAGTTACATGGCTCCAGTGGTAAAGATGCTTCTGCTGCAGCCAGATTTGCGGAGGAGTCCATGTTTACTCTCTGGGCCACGATGGGAGCCTTGCAGCCTTTTGTGTCCCCTAATGAGAGGTGACAGCGTGCTGGCAGTCCTCACAGCCCTCGTTCGCTCTGGGCACCTCCTCTGCCTGGGCTCCCACTTTAAGGCGGCACTTGAGGAGCCCTTCAGCCCCCCACTGCACTGTGAGAGCCCCTTTCTGGGCTGGCCAAGGCCGGAGCCGGCTCCGTCAGCTTGCGGGGAGGTGTGGAGGGAGCGGCGCGGGCGGGAACCCGGGCTGCGCGCAGTGCTTCCGGGCCAGCGCGAGTTCCCGGTGGGTGTGGGCTTGGCGGGCCCCGCACTCGGAGCAGCCGGCCGGCCCTGCCGGCCCCTGGCAATGAGGGGCTTAGCACCCGGGCTAGCGGCTGCAGAGTGTGTGCTGGGTCCCTGGGTCCCCCAGCAGTGCCGGCCCACCCCCTGCTCCACGGCGCCCAGTCCCATCGACCACCCAAGGGCTGAGGAGTGCAGGCGCAGGGCGCGGGACTGGCAGGCAGCTCCACCTGCAGCCCAGGTGCGGGATCCACTGGGTGAAGCCAGCTGGGCTCCTGAGTCTGGTGGGGAGGAGGAGAACCTTTATGTGTAGCTCAGGGATTGTAAATACACCAATCGGCACTCTGTATCTAGCTCAAGGTTTGTGAACACGCCAATCAGCACCCTGTGTCTAGCTCAGGGTTTGTGAATGCACCAATCAACCCTCTGTATCTAGCTACTCTGGTGGGGCCTTGGAGAACGTTTGTGTGGACACTCTGTATCTAGCTAATCTGGTGGGGACGTGGAGAACCTTTGTGTCTAGCTCAGGGATTGTAAACGCACCAATCAGAGCCCTGTCAAAACAGACCACTGGGCTCTACCAATCAGCAGGATGTGGGTGGGGCCAGACAAGAGAATAAAAGCAGGCTGCCCTGGCCAGGAGTGGCAACTCGCTGGGGTCCCCTTCCCCAGTGTGGAAGCTTTGTTCTTTGCAATAAATCTTGCTACTGCTCACTCTTTGAGTCCACACTGCCTTTATAAGCTGTAACACTCACAGCGAAGATCTGCAGCTTCACTCCTGAAGCCAGCGACACCAGGAGCCCACCGGGAGGAAGGAACAACTCCAGACGCGCCGCCTTAAGAGCTGTAACACTCACCGCGAAGGTCTGCAGCTTCACTTCTGAGCCAGCGAGACCACGAACCCACCAGAAGGAAGAAATTTCGAACACATCCGAATGTCGGAAGGAACAAACTCCGGACACGCCGCCTTTAAGAACTGTAACACTCACCACAAGGGTCCGCGGCTTCATTCTTAAAGTCAGTGAGACCAAGAACCTACCAATTCCAGACACACCAATATGTATGTTAGAACTCTATTTCCAAGTATGAACAATGGCCCTTCAGTATCCAGTGAAGCCTACCAGACATTGTGTTCTCTACTTTTTTAAAGAGATGCCCTGGCGTGCACCAAACCCATGTAAACATAAAAATTTCACTGATGCAGTTTGGGAGGCCGAGGCGGGCGGATCGCGAGGTCAGGAAGTTGAGACCATCCTGGCTAACATGGTGAAACCCCGTCTCTACTAAAAATATAAAAAAATTGGCGGGTGCCTGTAGTCCCAGCTACTCCGGAGGCTGAGGCAGGAGAATGGCGTGAACCCGAGAGGCCGAGTTTGCAGTGAGCCGAGACTGCGCCATTGCACTCCAGCCTGAGCGACAGAATGAGACTTTGTCCAAAAAAAAAAAATTCACTGATGTGATGCAGTGGCCATTCAATCTTTGCTGTATTCACAACTCACTGAAGTGTATGCATCTTACCAATGTCTCCAATGTACTTGCTCCTTCTTTCTCATCTAGTTCAATTTGTATACTGTCATTAGCACAGTGAGTTAAATTTTGTAGGCTGTCCAAGCAGTCCAGGTCTCTTCACTATATTTTGATAGACAGTGGGACAGTTAACAGACCTGGGGCAAGAATGTAAGTGTCTACTCATGTCAGCCCTAAATAACTACCAAATATTTTTGGTACTCATTTGTTAAAAGAGATAAAAAATAATTCTTTTGCCAAATTAGTGGCCATATTTTCTGTACCCGAGCATAGGGTAATTTGCTTTAACAAGTATTCCGTATTTAAATCAGCAGCTACACTTGGAATTATTGTTTGATTGAGCTTGCAATAATCAATTGTCATCATCCAGAATCCATATAGTTTTGTCAGAGCTGCACTGGTGAATAAAATAGAGATAAATGGATACCAGCATCCTTGCGTCTTTGAGGTATTTATGGGTGGCAATAACCTTTGTCATTCGCTCTATAATGCAGAATTATTTTGGGTTGACTATCATGTCCAGTGGAGAGGAGGGGAGCAGTTTCAGGAGCCTTGGTCTTTCTCACCGCAGTACATACCAAGCTGGCGAAGGAACCAATGTGAACTTTGTACCAATTCTTAAGTATGTGGTGTCCCATTATGTATTCAAAGACCAAAGAATGTCTACTGGGTGAGTCCTTGGGCCTACTGTGAACCAGACATAAGCAAATACTCTATTACTGGGACTCCATAAGCTTCTACTCTAACAGGAGGGTCATGATCCTTTCTTGGGAATCAATGTCAACTTACATCTGTATTCTGTAATCCTAGAAATGTATGTCCTGGATTTTTTCCCAGTTATTCAAATAAATGGCCATGAATCCTGTTGTGAACTGATTTGTGCTCCTATCCAAACACATATGCTGAAGACATAACCCCCAGTGTGACTATATTTTAAGAGAGTGTCTTTAGGAGGAACCTAAGGTTAAATAAGGTCATAAGGGTAAGGCCTTAATCTCATAAGACTGGTATACATATAAAAAGAGGGAAAGATACCCTCTCTGCACATACACAGATAAAATGTCATGTGAGGACACAGTGAGAACGCAGTAGTCGGCTCCAGGAAGAGAGACCTCATTGAACACTAACCTGGCTAGCACCTTGATCTTAGGCTTTGAGCCTCCAGAATGATGAAAAATAAATTTCTGTTGTTTAAGCCACCCAGCCTATGTTATTTCATTATGGTAGCTTGAGAAGACTAATATAAGTCGCACTGGGGATGGACTGGAGAAATACTTACCATTTACTCTAGTCTTGGTGTTGAAGAGGGCTTCTTTTTAAGGATGAGTTCTCCCATTATTGGGTCCTCTGTCAGAAAACTGGCTTGGGCCAAACTAGATTAGGGTAATAGTTTATACGTTTTGAGTACATGGTTGCCCTTAGCCTACTAGTAATCCACCCTTGATTTCTTTCCCGTTGTACATGTCCAGCAAAGTCAGTGGTATACAGCTGACTGTTAAATTTTCAAGGGTTCTCGAGCCAATTGTTAAACATCATTATTTTTAAAAATTGTTATCTAAAGTAACTTTTGCACCAACAGTAAGGTGCATAAATGTGCTTTGGTCAAGAAGTAGGCTGAGGCAGACATCCAGGCCATAGTGACTTAATGAGTTTGGAGTGCAGGCATATAACTCCACTTGTTATATAACCTGTTTGTGTAAGCTCATACTTGGCTCAAATCCACTATTGTTTGGAAAAGGTATAACTGCCCTGCTGATGCTGTACAGGCGCTCTTGGGCTTGCCTTGGCTCAGCATGGCGTGGCATGGCATGACATGGCTCGCACTGGTGCCCAGAAAGAGAGTAGCACTATTGGCCCTTGTAAGGGAGAGCCAGTCGCCTTGAAGGCAGGCAGAGGGGAACCAGGAACGAGCTTGTGCCCAGAGGGAAAGAGTTAAGCTGCTGATCCTGACAGAGCTGGCCTTGCAGGCCAGGGCGTGCTGCTGCAGGTGTGGTGGCGGCAGGAGTCCCAGAGCCAGAGCAGACAGCGGAGATAAAGGCAGACTGTGAGAGAGTCGCTGTTGGTAAATAAAACTACATTTCATCTGCTTAGGGCCCCCAAGTGTTCTTTCAGCTATTGCCCATCCACCCACTCCCCTCAGACCTCAGCATGGGCTGGAACCTAACCCGGGTCATGACATTTGGAGTCATTGTGGCCCTAATGCCATGCTAATAAAATAAATACTTAGAACTCATCAATTTGTGATGATTTTTAGAAGATTTTGCTATTATCCATGCATGAAATTATTAACATCTGTTACATCTGTATAGTGAAAATAATACGTAATGCTGTACTACTGCATATTTATTTCCAACTCTGTGTGTTCAGTGATGTCACCTGGGTACCTTGAAATCAGCAATGGCGGGAATAATTACATCACGGAAATCAGCTGGTGTTACAAACCAGAGCTTGTTATGTGTGTGTTTTTCTCTGTTCCACCAGTTGTTAAAGGACAGCACAGAAGTGGAAGCACCCTTTTTGGCTCTCTATATTACTTCTGTGAACATTGAGCTCTATCTGACATTGCTATGGCTCTATATGTCAGTAATCCTGGCTGCTATTGCAATTTGACCCTCATTACTATAATTGGCCCCACCTTGTTTCAGAGTGGCACTCTGACACTTGGCGTTTCCTACTTCAAACCCTGTCCCAATACTCTCTCTGAATTCAGTTCTGTGGGAACATCTCCCACTGTAATCTTTGGCATGTAGAGAAGAACTATGCTAAGCTTCTCAGTGATGTTTATGTAGGACTTCAGTTCTTCCACCAGCGCCTTCCTTACTGCTTTGGTAAATAAGGTGCCCATTATACCATCCCATAGAACATAGTCAGTTGGTGGGTTTCCTGTCCTTATCTAGTTGATCCACTGTAGCATGCCCACTTCTCTAAGCATTTTTATCTTTTCTTCAGCTACCTGCCATGGGAATTCTGGAATGTTACTCTACTCAGCATGAGCCATTGCTTTCTCCAATCTTCTTGGAGTTATTTCAGCAGTATGTCAGCACTGTTCACAGTATTTTTCCAAGTTATTAAATTCTGTATTGCAACTGAATGCCCCAATGTTGATAAAATCTCCCTTATCCAGCTTTATGTTTCTCTCATGATCTAGCACCCTCAGAATCCAATCCCATTGTGTACACTCCAAGCTGTTGTTATTATATATTGGTTAGGTCCAAATTCATTCTGAGTATAGCCCTTTCTCTCCCTTATAAGCTTAGCACATAACCTTAGTTATTGGCCTTATGACCAATAACTAAGAAAGGCAAGTAAGGGAGGGATTCCTGTAAGGAGGGTGTGAAGGGCACAATATTTTCTTTAAGGAAAAAGGCATGACCTCGACAAGGGAGAACATGTAACTTTGTTAGGATTAGAGAGTCCAACGTTTAGAAGCTTCTAGATTTTTAAAATTTTTGAGAAAAAAAATTGTGAAAAGTCACTATACAAATGATGGAAAGTATTTTTAATACATTTATCTAAAAATGGAATTTTTCTACATTATTTTGCAACCCATTTTACTTATTTATATACACATTTTTATGTGTATGTTTCTCTACATATATATTTACATATATATATAAAATCTTAAAAATCACCATAAGGAAACAAATAAATCCATAAAAATGGGAAAAATATTTAAATAGGTCATTGAAAAAAGATATATGAGTTACCAATACGCACGTGAGTAAATGCTCAATATAACATCAGAGATGTACAAATTAAAATCACATTTAGATTCTACTACACGCCTACTAGAATGGTTAAATTGAAAAAGATTGGGCATATCTAATATTGCTATTGATGTGGAGCAAATAGAACCATCCAATATTCATGTTGGGAATGGCACAACTTTTTGGAAAAAAATACATTTATAAAATAAAACATACATTTTCTATGTAACCTAGCAGTTTGACATCCAGGTATTTCTTCAAAAGATTAAAAAACGTGTCAATAGAAAAACTTTTGCATAAATGTTTATTTTGACCTTACTTATGATATCCAAGAAGTGGAAAAAGCTCAATGTCGTAATGGATACATTTTATTATAAAATAGATAAAAATATTTTATGTCTGTACAATGAAATACTACTCAGTAATAAAAAGAAATTAACTGCTGATCTGTGCAAAAACATGGATAAAACTCAAAAACATTATGCTCAGTGAAAGACATCAGACTTACAAGAATTGCCAACTGTATCATTCTGCTTAACAGGAATTTCTAAAACCAGCAAAGCTCATGTTTATTGACAGTAAGTTGGCTGCTGCCTGGTTTCAGGGGTGAGGATGAACTGCAAAGCAACAGCGGGGAACATTTCCCTGTGTTGAAAATGTTTTATATCTTAACTGTTGTATCTTGACTGTTTTCCTTTTTGGAACAAAACTAAATTTCACTCAACCATACTTGAGTAATCTCTATATTTTTCTATACATGCTTTTCTAATAGTTCTTTGGATACAATCTTTTGTTAACAACAAAGGTAGAATATATTCATTTCCTCATGAATTTTCTGTCTTTTTTTTTCTGTCCAAAAATGAAAAGAGCAATTTTGTTATCTGTCCTTTCCTTCTGCCCAGAAATGATTAAACCTGTATTTCTTATTCTCTTCATATTTTCTTTGTTTTAATTCCTTTGTACTACAGTTTCTTCTCTATTCTCATTTGCTTTTCCTCTTAAAGTTTCTCTCTCAGAACAAATGCAGTGTTAATCCCGAAGCCGCTTGCGGGACACTGGCTTCTTCTCCTCAGTTTCCTCCCTAATATATTTGTTGAGGGGTAATACAAAATCACTGGGAAACTGATTAGAGCAGATTTGAAGATAAAATTGTGGCCTGGTAACTTAGCAAAAGCATAATGGTGTCATCTTGTATGCTGATGATAACGTTCTGGGCACTTTGTTACTTTCGTTTTCTTTTTTCCCTCTGTGTGTCTTTGTGTGTGTTTGTGTGTGTGTGTGTGTGCTCACACCCACACGTGTGACTTTGCACGCATTTGTCTTTGAGAGAGAGAGATAATAGTTTTTGTTTTTCTTTCAGTAGCCAAAGTTTAAACCATTGCTTTTTTCTTTGATTCTATCGCTTTTAAGGTGATCTTTCTTAACACAGGATAAGAAAGCAGTAATGTCCTAAAGAATGCTGTTGAATTAATTAGTATCAGCCTCTCCTACAGTTCTGGAAGGATACATGTTAAGTACCACTCCTGGGTGAATCAGAAAAACAGCCACTTGAGCAATTTCATGTTCTGTGGTTCAGATGAGAATCCCCGTTGAGAAAGTAAGAAAATATGTGTTTATTCTTCAGCTTTAAATTGTTATATCACAAACTTCCTTCCTCCTTGGCAAGCTTTTTTTTTTTGACGAGAAGAAAATTGTAATAAACAACAGTATGACTAATAGATAGTCACATGGTTACTTCCAGTTTGCAAAATGCTATTTATACTTTGAGTTACTCTTCAAAAGTGGTATACCTCTAGTTTGGAGCTGTGCTGTAAAAACAAGAGTAACATTCTTATATTAAAGTTAAATAAAGTTACAACTTTGAAGAGAGTTTCTGCAAGACATGACACAAAGCTGCTAGCAGAAAATCAAAACACTGATTAAAAGAAGCACGGTAAGAACATTTTTGTTTGTTTAGAATGACCGTTATTTATTGAAATTGTGATGCAGAATGTTAAAGCCTTCGAGAAAAGAATTAAATTTTGTGGTTTCTTTTGTGAAACTAGAAAATTCCTTCTTATAACAAGATTGAGATTTGCATATGACTGTTTTGTCCTAATAAATTCAGACTTACTTTACATTATTTGAATTACAATGGAGAAGGATTAACCATGACTTAAAACTGCTCAAGATTTAGTTTCATTTTTACTAAGTATTTTATAAAACAAATACTTGAGAAGATGTTAGATATGATCCAGATACTCATACAGTTCTCAGAATGCATACGTAATATGAAAAATTTAGCCAATATTTCTAATATTTTTAAAGATTGCTTTATTGGATGGTGTAAAGATACTCCGGGCTTTAGGAGTACTTAACAGAAAGAATATATCCCTTTCCTACTCTTACTAAGGAATTGCTAGTACTCCGATATCCATGGAGATGTCTTTACCAACCCTAAGAAGGATAAGGAAAGAAAATGTTCTAAAAAATACACTATGAAACAACCTGGTAACATTGGATTTATTAAATAGCAAGTTCAGAATATATAAGATCCAAGCTACATCTTTGAGATTTCAACAGGGTTTATTTATGTCAAAATATTTGAAAGAGAAAAGGCTGAAACTAAATGCATTCAATACAACGATCTATGATTTAGGGATTTAGGGACTGTGATGAGCTTTAAGCATTTCCCGTTTAACTAAATGTCAACCTACCAGCGTATGCTACGGTCAAAAAAATTATTGCTGTGGTACAATAGAATGCACACTTTATCCTTCCTCCCTTATTTTAACCAGTTTTATAATTCTGCCTAAAGTTAGATAAAAGAGGTTTGGGGGGAATGAGATCAATGTTTGATGGTAGCATAAAATATCATTTTAATCAAAAGTTTTAAGAATGCCTTCCAGCCACTAGTAAAACCAGTGTTATTTTCTACTTTCAATCAATTGTATAAATTTATACATTTGTATATAAATACATTATATAATACAATATTATATATCATATTACATATGAATATATTTTAAAAGTTACTGAATAATATATTCAGTATAATATTGTATATATTATAGATACATATATATCTGAAATTATGAACATCGTTTTAATAGCAGTAATTTAGGGCAGTGTGATATAATTCAGTCAGTTTTTATATACATTTTAACAAATATTTTATTTGCTCTGCTTATCAGTATTTTATGATTTTTTTCTACAGCTATTAGCTAAGAAAAATAATATTCTGTTTGATTTTAAATGCATTGGTCACTCTGCATCTTTCTTATCTTTCCTTAGAGAGCAGAATCAAACAGAAAACAGTTGAGTCACTGAAACTTTTCTATGGGGAAAACAATTGCAGTCCTTAACTGTTTAGATTATACATTTAAATATAGAACTATTTTAGTTACACTGTTAATTAAATCCATTGTTCTCGAACTGTCTGGGGAAGTGTCCTTTTAAGCATAGCCTCATCAAACGTTAAGAAGGCTCAGCAACTTTGAAATTCATGTTTCGATATAAGCTTCATCGTGGGAGATCACAATTTTTTAATTTGTTTGAAAGGCAGCTATGCTAACCACATTCTACCAATGCCACTAATTTTTCTGATAACTCATGTAAATAATTACAGCCTCCTAAATAAGTATTGAGAATTCAGTAACAATGAAAAGATTCTGGGAAATTAAAAACAACTGAAAACAACTTATGCTGAGTGTAAAAAGCTAGATTTCAGGGTTCACGATATAGATTAAGTAGAGAATGAACACATAATAGGTTTAAATTTGTACCTACATATTCAGAAGTGCAATAAATGTTGAATTCATTAGTTATTTAAATAAAATTAAATGTTACTTCAAGTCTCCATCCCACTGAATGGACAGGACAGTTTACTTACTTTCTGTCATTTGGTGGTATTGAGAGTGAGAGATTTCTTCCAAGGTTATATGAAGTTTCCCAGGTTTTATAAGACACCAAAGTGTTATAATGGTCTCCATTCATCAGTTTCCACTGATTACATCTGAGAAGACCGTGTTCCAATATAAATGACCTCTTCGGGTCTAGCTCTGCTATTTTGTGCTGCACTCGTAACAAAAGCCACACTGTTTCTTTGCCACATTTAAAGTACGATCATCTTTTTTGAAGCTGGGGTCATCTGTACGTAAAATCTACCAACTCTGTATACACCACCAAGTCCTTATACTCTAATACCTTGCCAACTTTGCAATGGAAAGGGCTCCTATTTTCCGCTGTATCTGCAAATTGTCATTTCTCATATTGTCAGGATGTGCATTGCCCTTCTCTCTACCTGTTAGCTCGAAGTTATTTCCTCTTTTTAAAATCCCTTCACAATTTTCAGAAACATTACTTCAATAAGCTAGATTTTTTTTTAATTGAAAAGGCCATTGATTTAAGCAGCTTAGGGTTTTCTTTTCAACAGTCATTCTGGAAGAAAGAATATCAAAATGGTCTGACTACCTCCTTCAAATAACAGATATGAAATTGACTCAAAAAATACTTCCACTTGCTGCAAATGTAAATAATCTTTACACTCTTAACACACACAAAATAATTAAAATATTTAAAAACAGGACAACTATAACACAAGAAAAAAATAATAGCAAAAGTTACCTTTTATTTACTTCCTGTTGTAACTATACTTTCTAAAAACACAACACACATATGCTCTTTAATTAAAAAAAAATAGAAGTGGTACTAGTTAATGGATGAAGAGTATAGGATCAAATGGGGGTAAGAAAATACAATTACATGCCACAAAGATTTGATCAAGATTTTGAAATCATGATATCTCTAACATCTATATTTTTACATTATGCCAATTCATGGGGAGAAAAACGGAATGACATACTGACATATTTACTTGATTCATGGCATTGAAAACGGAGAAAAAACTTCCTGTCTTTTCGATACCTGAGGTTTAAAGAAAATTAATAAATAATTCATGATATTAATAAGGTTATATATGAAAGATAAGAAACCTCATCAGAAAGAGCTTGATTTTTTAACACTTCTTTTTTCTACTAATTTGGGGTTTGGTTTGTTCTTGCTCTTACAAATCCTTTAAGTTCATCATTAGGTTATTTATTTGAAGTCTTTTTACCTTTTTAAAAAGGCATTTATTACTATAAACTTCCTTCTTTGTACTGCTTTTCTGCATTCCACAGATTTTAGTTTATTGTGCTTCCATTTTCATTTGTTTCAAGAAATTTTTAAAATTTTCTTAACTTCAACATCGACTCTTTGGTCGTTAAGGAGCACATTATTTAATTTTCATGTTTGTGCAGTTTCTGAGGTTTCTCAAGTTATTGACTTCTAGTTTCATCCCATTGTGGTCAGAAAAGATACTTGATTAGATTTCTACTTTTTTAAATATATTAAGACTTGTTTTTTGGCCTACAATGTGGTCTGTTCTGGAGAATGCTCCATGTACTGATAAAAATAATGAGTATTCTGCAGCAGTGCTTCTGTACGTGTCAGTTGGATATATTTGGTAAAGTGTGCAGTATAACTCCAATATTTCTTGTTGATTTCCTGTTTAGATTATCTGTCCATTTACTCAGGGTGAGGAGTTAAAGTCCCCCAATATTATTGCATTGCAGTCTATCTCTCCCTTTAGATCAATGAATGTTTGCTTTATATACTTGGGAGATCTGGTGTTGGGTCCATAGATTTTTAGAACTGTCATATCCTCTTGCTGAATTGACCTCTTTAGCATTATATAGTAACCTTTGTCTCTTTTTAAAGTAGTCTTCGTTTTGTAATCTATTTTATCTGATATAAGTATAGCTGCTCCGGCTTTTTTGGTTTCTGTTTGCATGGAATATCTTTGTTCATCCCCTTCACTTTCATTCTCTGTGTGTCTTTATAGGTGAAGCAGATTTCCTGTAGGCTGCATACAGTTAGGGTTTTTTCTTTACCAAGTCAGCCACTTTAACTTTATGCTTTTTTTTTTTTTTTTTTTTTTTGAGAGAGTCTTGCTTTATTGCCCAGGCTGGAGTGGAGTGGCATGATCTCGGATCACTGCAGCCTCCAGCTCCTGGATTCAAGCGACTCTCCTGCCTCAGCCTCCTGAGTAGCCAGGATCACAGGCATACACCACCACACCAAGCTAAGTTTTGTATTTTTAGTAGAAACGTGGTTTCGTTATGTTGGACAGGCTAGTCTTGAGCTCCTGACCTCAAATGATCTGCCTGCTTTGGCCTCCCAAAATTCTGGGATTACAGGCGTGAGCCACTGCACCTGGCCTGCACTTTATGTCTTTTAATTGGAGAGTTGAGTTCATTTAAATTCCGTGTTATTATTGTTAAGTAAGGATTTTCTGGGGCTGTTTTGTTGCTTGTTTTATGGTTGTTTTTAAATTTCTCTCTTTTTTCTTTTCTTACTGTCATTCTTTGGGGTTATTTAATTTTCTCTGGTGGTATATATTAATTAGTTGCTTTTTATTTTTAATGACTCTACTATAGGTTTTGCATTGTGATTACTATGAGGCTTATAAAAAATCTTATAGATATAACAAGTTATTTTAAAGAGATAACAACTTATATCACAAAGAATAGCAACAAAGGAAAAAAACACTTTTACTCCACCCTCACACATTTTTAATTTAGTTTTCCCAATTCACATATTTTTATTGCTTACCTCTTAACTGGTTTCTGCAGTTATCATTGTTCTTGATAGATTTATCTTTCAGTCTTCATTACTAGGGATATGAGAAGATTGTGCACCACAATTAAAGTATTAGAGTATTCTGGATTTGTGCATACACTTAATTTTATCAATGTATTTTAGATATTCAGCTGTTTTCTGTTCGTGTGTTTTTTTCTTTTTGGTTGAAGAACTCCCTTTAGCATTTCTTATAAGATAGTCTGGTGGTGGTGAATTCTCTCAGTTTTTGTTTGTCTGGGAAACATTGTCTCTTCTTCATATTTGAAGGTTAGCTTTGCAGGATACGGTATTCTTAGATGGCAGGGTTTTTTTTTTTTCAGCACTTAAAAAATGTCATCACTTTTCTCCTGGCCTGTATGGTTTCCACTGAGACGTCTATCATCAGATAAATTGGAGCTCCTTTAAATATTATTTGCTTCTCTTCTCTTGCTGATTTTAGGATCCTCTCCTTTTCCTTGACCTTTGAGAGTTTGATTATTCTATGCCTAGGGGTAGTCTTGTTAGGGTCGGAATCTGTTTGGTGTTCTCTGACCTTTATCTGCCTGAATCTTTATCTCTTTCTCAAGCTTTGTAATACTTTCTGTTATTATTTCTTTGAATAGGCTTTCTACCTCTTGCTCTGGTTTGACTCTCTCTTAAACACCAGTAATTCTTAGATATGGTCTTTTGCAGTAATTTTTTACAACATGTTGGCATTCTTCCTTCCTTTTTATTCTTTTTTTCTCCTTTCCTTGTGTATTTTCAAAAGCCCATCTTCATGCTCACCGATTATTTCTTCTTCTTGATCCATTCTCTTTTGAGAGCCGCTAATAAAATTTTCAGTTCAGCTGAAAATTCAGCTAATAAAAATTTCAGTTCCAATATCACTTTTTGATTTTTAAAAATTATTTAAATCCCTTTGTTAAATTCCTCTGATATATTTCTGAATTGTTTTTTGTGTTATTTTAGAGACCAATGAGTTTTCTTAAAACTACTATTTTGAATGCTTGGTACAAGTGCTCACATATTGCTATTTCATTAAGATCTGTCTCTGATTCCGACTTTGTCCATTTAGGGGTATCGCAGTTCCCTGTTTGCTGTTGTTTCTTATGGATATGCATCTATGTCTTTGTGTTGAAGGATTTTATATGGCTTGTTTTGGTTTACATTGAATATGTTTGTTTAAATATTCCTTGTAATTTACCTGTCGATTTTTTGGGGGGTGGGGGGCGGCGGCTAGGTTTCGGCCTCCTTGTTATGACTACATGGTGCCTTAACCCAGGTTTGCCTTGGTTCTTGTAATTAGAGTGCCACTCATACCAAATGAGGGTGGTTCCAAAGGGGATATCCCAGTAGTGTGGGAAGACTGACGAGGTGTTCCAGCCCAGGGGACCTGTGCAACAAACCTCCTTTACCATGATGCTGCTCGACAGCCACTCTAAGTTGACATCTCCTTTGGCCAAGTAACAGAGCACAGTTTCTGGTATTGGGGATGGTAGTCCTGCCTCCCCACTTTGTCTCTGCCTGTCCTCATTCAGGCACCCCGATGCTTCCCAAGTGTTAAGGCAGGGGCAAGTTTCCTGCCAGGAAACTCAAGCTGGTGGGGAAGCTGGTTATCCATCTTGATCTCACTTTTTCCAGTATAGAAATGGTGTTTCCATGCCCTTGGGTACCGGAAAGATTGCAGGGAGAGTCCTCATGGATATGGAAGTCTAATTCTCTTATTATCTGTATGGAGTTTTTTGTTGGTTTTTCACTTTCCTGTGGCTCCAGGAATTGTCTTCTTCTCATATTTGAATTCTAGGATATTGCTGGGGATAATCACAGCACTAATGTTTTGTTGTTGTTTTCTGTGGGGGACATTAAAGCCAACTTACTTTTATGCCATCATTTTGGAGCCAGAAGTCTCCTAAATGTCTTTATTTTTATTTTTCAGGTATGATGACCAAACATAAAAAGTGTTTTATAATTGTTGGTGTTTTAATAACAACTAATATTATTACTCTGATAGGTAAGTTACATCCTTTATTTTATTTTTCATGGCTTTCTATGTATGATCCTATTCCTTTCTGTCTCAGTCATGATCTTTTCTCAGTATCTCATTATCTTCCCATTATACATGATAACATTTAATTGGTACAAATGAATAAATTTTATTAATTACATGACCTATGTAAGGCATCAGAGATACCAAAATTATTGTGGTAAAATTATTCACCCTGATAATCTCACTTCTATTCAACACTTTCTTGCCTATGTTAATCACTATGTTGACTTCTATTGCTATAGCTTAGTTTTGCCTACTAAAAAATTTTAAATAAATATAATCAAATTTAAATACATATAAAATACAATATGCAATTTGCATGTATCATAAATACAGTCATGCAATTTGCATGTATCTTTGTATCTTTTTCCTTTTATTCAACATCATGCTTGTGTGATTTTTCAATGTCATCATAGGTAGCAGAAGTTCATTAACTCACTATTATGGAAAAAGGTTGAAATTTTTTTTATAAAAAGACCCAGATAGTAAATATTTTATGCTTTGTTAGCCATACAGTCTCTGCTGCAACTACTTAATTTTTCATAGAAACACAGTCATAGAAAATGCATAGACATTGACCATGGCTGTGTGTCAATAAAATTGAGCATGGAAATGTAAATATTATAAAATTTTATATGTCACAAAATATTGTTCATTTTTAATTATTTTGATTACTTTCTTTCTTTTTAAAATGTAAAAATTATTTTTACCTGGTGGTTTTACAAAAACAGAAGGTGAGCTGAGTTGGCCTCAGGCTGTATTAGCGGATGTTTTGTACAGTGCATTCACTGCTATGTATCACTTTTGATGAACATTTGGATCGTGTTACATTTTGACTATTGCAAATTGGGTGGTTGTGAACAACTGTATAGTTTTATATTTTTGTCTTTTAATGAATACTGGAAATAACTTGAGATATACTTATAAGAAGAATTATTAAGCACAGAATACGCATAGATTAACTTAAGTGTATTTTACCAAAAATGTAGATAATCTCAGCAGAAGTGTATGAGAATTCCAGTTGCTCCATGCCATGTCAATACTTTATTGTTGGTTTTATCAATTTTTGCCATTCCAGTGAGTGCATGTTGTTACCCGATTTGGGCTTTAATTGACGTTTTTCTGATGATCAATACTGTTCAGTACCTTCATAATTGTTGTTTATTTAGGTGTAATATTTTGTGATGGGAATGTTTCAATACTTTCCCCATATTTTAGTAAGTTAGCTCTCTTTTTCTGCTTGGTTCATAAGAGTTGTTTAATATTCTAGATGAGACTCTTTGTAGTTTATAGGTATTGCAAATATCTTCTTTAACTATGAAGCTGAAGTTTACCCTCTGTGTCATGTCTTTCAATCAACAGAGCTTCTGAATTTTAAAGTAGTGTAATTATGTCTTTCTCTATTGTCACTATATTTTTCATTCTAAGAAATTCACTTTACTTCAAAGACATAAAAATATTTTTGTAGGGTTTCTATTTTCCTTTCACTTTCCAAAATATAGTCCTCTTGAAGTTGATTTTTATAAATTTTAGGAGATAGATATTAGGATGCATTATTTCCCATTTAGTTAATCTTTCAACCTGAAACAACTTATTAAAAAGACTATGCTTTCCCTACTTAACTGCAGTTGGTCTTTGTCATCAATCAACTGTGTAGGAGAAGGTCATTTTTGCTAAAATTTTATTACATTAACTTACTCTATTTTATCTGTCTTTGTATCTATATCGTTCTGTCTCAATACTGTTGGTTTATAATTAAGTCTTGACGTCTGGTTGTTTAAATGTTTTAAAAGTTTTATTTTTATTCTTCAAGTTTACCTGGAGCATTTTAGATCCTTTAAGCTGCCATATAAATTATCTGTAATTTTGATTGAGATTGCATTAAACCATAGTCAATTTTCATGGAATCATTATCTTAATATTGAATCATACATTTAAAATATTGATTCGGTGTTCCGTAATTTCTGCCAGCAATTTTTTATAGTTTTCAGAATAGATTTCACATACATCCTTTTAAGAATTTATTTTTTAAAGACTCAATGTGCTATAATGCAATTGTAAGTAGCATAGAAGTATTTTCATTAACACTATTGTCCTATTTAGTCTGTTGCTGGCCTATAAAAATTATCTATATAAATTTAATATATACCTATATAAGCCTCATATAGCAAATTTGCTATAGTTAACTATTCATTTTCATAAATTTTCTTCAGTTTCTTTTGCAAGTTCTATGTAAAAATTTACATTATCTGAAAATAATAATTGTTTTACCTATTCTGTTGGAAACCTTATGCCTTTTTTATTCATTGTATTCTCTTATTTTACTGGCTATAACTTCCAGTACAAGGTTGAGTATAAGTAGTGACAGCTTACATGTTTGTCTCATTCTTAAATCAGTAAAATGTTTTTAATATTTCCCAATTTAGTAGTAGTATTTGCAGATATTCTTAATCAGATTAAAGGTGTTTTATTTACTTCCCTTTAATTTAATTTAAAATATCAAATGCTTTATCTTGATCTATTGAGATACTTTCTTTTCTCTGCTAATATGTAGAACTACACAGATTTTGTAATATTAAGATAAGATAATCTTCAATTTCTGTGATAGATTCAACTTGATCATAACCTATTAACCTTTTAACATTCTTCAATTAAGCTGAATAGTATTTTAAGATATATGCACATATATCTTACATCTTCATAAAAGATCTACCTATAGTTTCTCTTTCTTTCAATACTATTATCAGGTATTGATGTGATTATGATGGCTTCTAAAATTTGGTTGGAAAGTATTCCCTCCTATCCTATTTTCTGAAAGAGTGTGTATAACATTGGTGTTATGCCTTTCCTAAACGATTAGAAGTATTTCTAACTGAAGCCATCTGGACAGGGAGATTTCTTTTTGTGCAATTTTTTAAGTTAAAGATTTAATTTTTTAACTAGATATAGTGTTATTTAGATATGCTGCTTTTATCTTGTCAGTTGTGTTAAATTGTGTTCTTCTAGAAATTTCTCTACTTTTTCATTATTTGTGTTGCTAATTTGTGTTTTTATCTCTCACAGTTACATTTTTTAAAATCAGTTTTCCTAGTGGTCAATCCTGTTTTAGAGTATTCAACAAAAGTCATCTTATGACTTTAAACTTTTCTTCTATTTGGCATTAATTTTTTATTCAATTGATTTCTGTTCTTTTTGTTTTCTAAATTGTGTCTTTCTACTTTGGTTTTAATTTATCACTATTATTAACTTTGTAAGGTAGGATAATTATCTTTTCAAAAAGTCTTTCATCATTTCTAAAACATAATCTTAAGCCAATAAATTTTCCTGTAAGCTTTAAGAGAGTTGCTGTGTCCCACAAGTTTAGTTGAATCCCATAAGTTTGGATGCTACTGTGTTTTGAGAACACTGAAGACACACAGGATTTTGATGTAAAAGATTATGGTCACAGCAAAATTTGTATATCATATAACAGGTTGAAAAAATTTTATGTCTTGTCATGTTAGGTCAGATGACAGTAGTTTAGGATTTATTAGGGCATTTATATTCCTTTCAACTTCAACTTCAGTGATATATCTTCCTGAAGGCACCAGAATTATTCTATTTGTAAAGGTCATCCTTACCATTTCTGGGTAAATGAACTATAATGAAATCCTAGCGTTATCTAAGAGTAACACAAACACTAATTTATATTAGACAGTACATGAGAGAGATATATACACATGTGTGTATATGTATATATACACCCTTATATGTACACATACCTATATACATATATATATACACACTGTGTATGTATATAAAATTTTATCTTCTATAGACTCTTGGAACCAGATGACTATAGGTGATAATTTAACTGATTATTTTGCTACTGTGCTCCACTGCCATTAGCATTCTATTTATAACTGGTAGTTGGATCAATGACTTTAAAGTGAATGATATTGAAAAACTAACACCATACCTCATCCTCAAGGTTCTGTTTCCTTAGAATCATGTTTGGTGCCAAAAACTGATTCAGTCTGGGTGTGGTCCAAAATACAAACACATATTATGAGAATAAGGCTTTTATGTAGAAATTAGGGATAACATGAATGTGGGAAGATCTGGAAGTGATGCATAGCTCAAGGCTGGAGCTGTGCTACAAGCTGGAGGAGAAATGGTCACTAATAATATCGGCATAATGCACTCATGCATTTGGAGGAAAGTCTAAGAAGCTAAGATATCTAGCTGCCAAGACTGCAACAGGGGAACACATGGAAAGACCTGTGAAGTTCCTATGCTCATGGTCTCCAGGAATTATATCTTCTGCTTTACTTCCACCTTCCAAATCTCATGTTAGTTCCATTCATTGGCTAAACCGGAGCTATACAGTGATGGTGATTCCTAGCTGACAATAAGCAGTCCAACTTATTTTGTATTTTGCTTTATTATTTTTGTGGCTTCTTTGTAGATTAAATCATGTATTTAGATTCATTAGTGACTAATACAAATTATTACTTGTATTACTCTTAGATAATGCTAGGATTTCCTTTTATTTCATTTACCTAGAAATGGTAACAGTAACCTACACAAGTAGAATAATTCTGTTGGCTCCTGGAAGGCCTACGTATCACTGAAGTTGAAGTTGAAAGAAATGCCCTGATAAATCTTAAACTACTGTCATTTGACCTAACATGACAAAGACATAAAATTTTTTCAACTTATCCTATAATAGATATACAACTTTCATAGTGACCATAATCTTTTACATCAAAAACCTGTGTCCAGTGATCTCAAAACACAGTAGCATATTATTCTATCTGGTACTTAAGATATATATTTGTCTCATTTCCAGTTAAACTAACTCGAGATTCTCAGAGTTTATGCCCATATGATTGGATTGGTTTCCAAAACAAATGCTATTATTTCTCTAAAGAAGAAGGAGATTGGAATTCAAGTAAATACAACTGTTCCACTCAACATGCCGACCTAACTATAATTGACAACATAGAAGAAATGGTAAGTAATTTAATATACATTCTTTGTGAATTTCTTGAGTCGGAGCATTAGAAATATTCAAACACCATTATAATCTTGAAGTCTTTTCACTCGTGCCTATCTATGCAGAAAATTGAAGATGTTCAGAATATGCCATGTGACATAAAGGTGAAACACCTAGTGATGCTTTGTTTGAAGAACGTAAGACTAACATCAAGTAGTAGACTTAATACCTATCTTTATATTTTAAAGAGCGTACACAGAAGAGCTTGATAATGTTTGAAAACGTTTTAAGAGCCAGTACTCCACCAAGAAAGGAGAATTGTCTGAGGAAGGAGGGGATTCTGCATTCTACTTCCTGAGAGAAACTTTGCTCTGACTTCTCCATTTTGTTTTGCTGCCTGTCTCTGAGGTCCTGTGGCAGCTTCCATTAGAACACTCTCTACCAGTAATGCAATAGAGAGGAAAATCAAAATTTCCTCCTAGACCGGAGTGTCAGTTTTCAGTGAGCAGATACCATGTCTTCTGTGAAATTTTATCCTTAGCATTATGCACAAAGCAGGTACAAATGAAAAGTCTAACGGATCCTTGTTGAATAAATTTTGATTTACATGACAAAATCTCTATGAGTAAAGAGGGTCTCCAAGAACTTTAACAAGGGATTGAAAAACTGCACCTCTACATTCATGAAATTTGTTCTTTCCCCTAGTCATTTATATTGTAAACATACTTACCTTTGTTTGGTCTCTTTAAGAATGAAAAGAAATTATAAGAGGTAATATAACTTGATTAAAAATATTTTTTGCAAATAATTTGCTGTTGAGAAGTGTTTCAATGAAAAGCAGAATAGCACAAGAGTCAACACTGTTAAAAGACAATTGTGTGTTACCCCTGTGGTGAACAAAGTTTATTTACTCAATCTGCCTGAAGATTGGTTCCAATTTAAATGCACGTGAATCAGGCAGAGCCAATTTATAGGTCAGTGAAAGGAAACAAAACTATTTTGCAAGAAAAAAAGGTAGTAAAATGTTGAAAGCTAGATGGATTAGGAGTAGATACTGCAAAACAAGAATTAAGGTGCAAGCTTAATATCATAGGAAGGGCTTCTGTAGTCAATAACGTCACTGCTGAATTTTGCAAGACTTTTGAAAATGAACATTCTGAGAAACACTCTGACTGTTCCTTACAGTTCCTCTTGGGGGAAAGAAAGCTAAACTAGCAGTGAGATGGAAAAATAATGAGTGTTAATAAAATGAAAGATGAAGAAATGTAAAGACAATCAATATTAAAATAAATATGTCCACTATAGGAATATTGTCAGCAAAGATTGACTAAATAAATAGTGAGGATCATGGAATGTGAAGACCAGAAGTACATAAAAATAATTAGTTTTGAACTTAAGAGAAATCTTCAAATGTATCAGGGAAGAATGCTTGTACTGTTTGGATGAAGAAAAAATACTGATCATAAAATATCCTGATATATTTTGAAGACCATGGATGACTATTATGTACTACATACACTGGCAAAATTTAAGTGACAAACAGAATGAAGTAAAGCTGTCTGTGGAGTGGAGAAGAAATTTACATAAGAATTGTAATCGATTATTTAAAATAGTTTAATTTAAATGTGCATTTTAATTACAAAATAATATGAGATAAAGTTTGTCTTACAAAATATTTTTATATCTATTTCCACCTATTTAGAATTATTGCACTTCTAACAAGGGGCTAAAATGGGGCAAGCTTTTATTGAGCAAATAATGTTAACATTTTTCATAGAGCGGGACTAGGAAACACATCTCCCAGTTCTCTGTCACCAAGACCAGTCAAGCTCTCTCCTGAAGCCTTTCCTGAAGTTCTTTCCTGAGTCTAGACTATGAATTACCCTCTTCTCCTTGGCCATCTGCATTTACACGGAATATTCTACTCTTCCCTTAGAGCACATACTGTGTCAAAGTTTCCCTTAAAAACTCGTATTTCTTTTCCGTAAATTCCAATTTCACATTGTATTGATCACACTGATAACTTCTCCATGTCTAGTAGAATATTTTCTAACATTATGTTTACATTATTTTCCTCACTGTAAATGAAGGCCTTTGAATGTAGGACAATGTTTTTATTAATCTGTTTATTTGGCAAGCCAAAACTTAGCCCAACTAATTATTTTTTTCAAATTAGTTTATGCAGTGCTGTGAAGATAGTGTATTAAAATGTCAAAAGTCACAGGTGTCACTGTTGGGGTAGATAGGATTTGACCATAGTGTTGTGATCTGGCCTACCTCCTTTATATTTCTCTTAAATTGAAAAGTAGAGTGATACAGTGTGAATGTCGTTTCCAAGCTATTTAGTAGCAGGGTAGCCTCAAGGACTTTCTCATGTAATTCTATGATTAAAGAAAAATGTCGAGGGTTAAGCAAGGTCAAGGTAAGTTAAACAATGCATCAGAAGAAGAAATGTCAGGAAAAAAAAGCATTGTATTTATTTCTGAATGATGTATTTGGAAATTTAAATGTTCAGCAGAAAAATAAAATTGGATAATTAGGTTCTAAAGAAACTGGATATATGAGGATGTGTATGTGTGTGTATTTACCTATGTAGTTTGGGGAGATAAACTGAAGTAAAACATAACACTAAAATGAAGCTACTACTATTTACTGGGAAGTGGACAAATAGTGTAATAAATATGTGGTAATTGGAAATGCTGTGCGAGAGCTCAATTTCAAACTTGTCTTTCTAGGAGCTTACAGTTTGAAAATTGTGAAGGAATAGATATTCAAATTGAACATTTATCAATTTGGAATCATATCTAAAGAAAATGTATCTAACATATTTGTTTCACAAAAAAAACTGAAGGTCAGACGAAAAATAAAGTACTTTTTCAAAACTCCATAGCTATTTTCTAGTGAGGCCAGGAGTTGAACAATTGTTGCCTTGCACTTCACAACCTACGAAACAAGAGGTACACAGTAGGTTGTCGTAAAAATTGGCATGTATGATTTTGAAATTAATTTTGTCTCTGAAGAATTTTCTTAGGCGGTATAAATGCAGTTCTGATCACTGGATTGGACTGAAGATGGCAAAAAATCGAACAGGACAATGGGTAGATGGAGCTACATTTACCAAATCGTGAGTTTATTTTTTTCTGGGATCACTTAAATTTAGATAGTGCAGCCTTCTCTAGGACTTATGCTTTAGCTAAATTTCTCTAGAGCCCAAGATTTTTGCACATGTTAGAAAGATGGAGGGGAGATTGAATATATATTGAGATTCATGTAAGGAGGCAACCATGAAGGTTGGAAATTAAGATGTAAGGGAACAGATCTCCTAGTTGGCTATTTTGAAAATAAAGACCTGAGATTCATATACACAACTCCCCCCACCCCAATTTAAACTTTTCTCTGATTATAAACTATCCTGTCCAATTATATGACTCTTCTTTAAATTTTTGTTGACTATTTTCTGATGTCTTTTACAGTTCAATTTCAATTTGACGGTCATTTTCATCTGATTTTATTTGCAATTTCACTGTTATGCAGTTTGTCCTGGACTTCATATCTTTAGCATTATAATTTGGAAAATGTGTGTACACATCCCAAATGGTGACTCTCAGTCACTTAGCCACTTAGTTTATGTTAGTTTCTCAATAGAAACACTGCTGATATTTTGTACTGAATACCTCTCTGTCGTGGAAAAGGGGCACTTTTCTTTGTGCATTGTAGGGCATTGGCAGCATCCCTGGATAAACTATCCACCCTACTCACCTCTGCCTCCGCTTGAGACAATAAAAAAAATCCAAATATTGTCAAGTGTCCCTTGGTTTGGAAGCAAAATCACCCCTAATTGAAAACCATTGGTTTATATGAACTGATAGCTCCACTGATTACATGTAACCAACCTAATGCCAGTTTAACATGTACAAATTCTTGGAAAAGAAACTCTTTTGATCCAAATTGGTATAGGTATCTCAACACTAGCAAGAGAGAACTGTGCCATAGTACACCTTGCAGCACTTTAGACAAGTAGAATTTTTGTTTAAAGGTGTCCATGGGCAAGGAAGAAATCACATGACTACATAATGGTTAATCCCTTTGTTGCAGGTTTGGCATGAGAGGGAGTGAAGGATGTGCCTACCTCAGCGATGATGGTGCAGCAACAGCTAGATGTTACACCGAAAGAAAATGGATTTGCAGGAAAAGAATACACTAAGTTAATGTCTAAGATAATGGGGAAAATAGAAAATAACATTATTAAGTGTAAAACCAGCAAAGTACTTTTAAATTAAACAAAGTTCGAGTTTTGTACCTGTCTGGTTAATTCTGCTTATGCGTCAGGCTACACATAAAAGCCACTTCAAAGATTGGCAAAAAATGGTTACAGGTATTCTGCTGAGTTTTTTTCTTTCTTTCTTTCTCTCTCTCTCTTTCTTTCTTTCTCTCTCTTTCTTTCTTTCTTTTTTTAACTGTAAACCAGAAAACAATTGTGGGGATCAAGGACAGACATAGCACTTAGACAGGACTTTCATGACCCAATATGGAACAATTTGAGTACCAGAATAGGAGATTATGGCCTATTGAACAAAATGTGAAACTGGGAGTCCACAAAGACATAAATGGAAAGATGAAGTACCTCCTGACAGAGCAAGAATGGCACTGAACAATGTTATATGGACAATGGCTATTTTATTCAAGACTATTACAATAGGGAAAAGAGACTAGGACTCAGTCTGAACTGAAATCTGTCAAAACAAAGGGGGGTGGGGCTTTAAGAGTGAAGGTGAGGAGGAGATCACACACCGTATGTGTTTGTTAACTGGCTTTACCCAAAAGAAAATTAAACTTTCTTTGATCTGTACAAGTTGATCAAACAAATGGGGTCATTCTTGTCATATGCAACTAAAACAGGGTAGACAGGCCAGGGGAAAAAGGCACTCAGGGCACACAGCATTGCTTCAAAATATAATTCTCTACAAACCTAGTTGCTAAAACTACCTGTTGTAACCTAAAACCAGTTTTATCTAACAGCTAGTAAAACAACCTACTGTGACTGCAAAACTGGTTTTACCCACCACTGTCACACACCAATCAGAACTTGCCAGCTCCTCAAAACTTTACTAGGGCCAATAAACTTTCTTTCAAAACAATACGTAACTTTGTTTTGTTTTTTTTTTAATAACATCTCCAACCTTCGTTTTGTGCTTTAGACAAACTAAAGACCCCCTGGTCCTCGCATTTATGCCAAATTACAATTCTCACCTCTCTAATAAAATATTTTAAGTGTAGAGATCTGTCCCAATATTTTATTTTGATTTTGACCTACTTGGTGTCAAGCTGGGTTCCAAAGCTGACTCAGCTTGGGGAGAATCACTGGCCCACAGAGCTAGGGCATGATGTACTCACACTGGGGCTCACTGACTCACACAGTGGGGTCACTGTTTCTGCAGGTTGCCTCATTTCTCCCTGGTGAATCTCTTGGACTGAACTCCCAATTTTAGTTTGCTTCTGTGTTATCTGGATTTTGGATGAGAAGGAATCTTTCCTCGTCTTGTTTCAGAGACCTCTTTCTCCCTCTGCTTGGAAGATCTTCTGTTAGGAAGGACTATTTTCTTCCTGGCAGAGCTCAGCTGTGAGGTCTGGGTGATGGGATTTCTCTTTTCAGGCTGAAGCCTCATCAAAAGCATTTTTATTTTTTCCTTCAGTTGGAGACGGCAGCTGATCTTCCTTCTTGGGTTTATTCGGCTTTTTCCTAATCAGTGCTTGCATTTAATTGGCTTTTGTGTATTTGGCATTAAACAAAATCACCTAGATAAATTAATCACCTAGATAAATGTAGTTATGAATGGATTCTCAAAGTTTAAAGGCATGCCAAGGTATTTTTTGTGACTCTAGCTGGTAGCATGTTCAAATATTATAGAGATCATTCAACACTCTATTCTTAGGCTGGGCGCGGTGGCTCACGCTTATAATCCCAGCACTTTGGGAGGCCGAGGCGGGCGGATCACGAGGTCAGGAGATAGAGACCACGATGAAACCCCGTCTCTACTAAAAATACAAAAAAAAAAAATTAGCCGGGCATGGTGGCGGGCACCTGTAGTCCCAGCTACTCGGAGAGGCTGAGGCAGGAGAATGGTGTGAACCCGACAGAGACTCTGTCTCAGAAAAAAAAAAAAGAAAAAAAAAAACTCTATTCTTAAATCTAAACTAAAAGACCACAGCTATAAAATTATGCACTCCAAATAAGCCTCCTATATTGCAATCTCAATTGATTGCGTCACCACAAAATACTATCTCAAAACTAGCTGAGACTCTTTCTTCTCCAGGGCTTTCCTCTTCTAATTCTTCCTCTTTATCTTTCTCTAAGCTAAATTCTTTCCAAACTCCTCAAACATTCTGGCATACTGGTTATTTAAGTAAAAACACTGGAAAGTCAGAAAATATAAAAGAAAATCATTTTTACTTTTATGCTGTTTCTTAAAAGCAAAAGGTGAAATTCCCAGGTGAAAGACACTTTTCCTATACTAAAAGGAATAGCAACATTATTATGACCAAAGATAAGTATTTGAGACCAAGAAAATACTGTATGAACCTTGTTAAAATCTTTTGGGGGCCCCTCACATAATCCTTCACTCATAGGTGGGAACTGAACAATGAGATCACATGGACACAGGAAGGGGAATATCACACTCTGGAGACTGTGGTGGGGTAGGGGGAGGGGGGAGGGATAGCACTGGGAGATATACCTAATGCTAGATGACGAGTTAGTGGGTGCAGCGCACCAGCATGGCACATGTATACATATGTAACTAACCTGCACATTGTGCACATGTACCCTAAAACTTAAAGTATAATTAAAAAAAAAAAAAAAAAAACAAGACAAATCCCGTGACAGGTGATAGTTTTATAAAGTGAAGCAAGTTATCACACTGAAGTTTTAGGCTCCTACCCTCCCACAGAGACTGGGAAATAGAGGCTCTATCATGCTTGAGGACTACATTTCAGAGAGGGTCCCAGGTCCTTTAGGAAGACATTCCTGGGTTATAAAATCTGTAAGAGGATTTTTAAAAGATTGATATGTCAAAAGGGCAGAGTAAGAATTTACAATTATAAGTTTGCTGAAGTAGATGCTCTAAGAAAAGGGAGGTTAGGGACCTATAATTGAGAAGAAACCTGTTTAGAATGTAACCTCAAGGCCAGGCACAGTGGCTCATGCTTGTAATCCCAGCACTTTGGGAGGCCGAGGCATCCAGATTGCTTGAGTCCAGTTTGGGCAACATGGCAAAACCCCATCTCTACAAAAAATACAAAACTTAGCCAGGCATACTGGTGCATGCCTGCAATTCCAGCTACTTGGGAAGCTGAGGCAGGAGGATCATTTGAGCCCAGGATGCAGAGGTTGCAATGAGCTGAGATCATGCCATTGCACTCCAGCCTAGGTGACAGAGTGAGACCCTGTCTCAAAAAAAGAGAAGAATTAGAACACTGGCAAGGTGGCCAAATAGGAACAGGTCCAGTCTGCACCTCCCAGAGAGATCGACACAGAAGGTGGGTGATTTCTGCATTTCCATCTGAGGTACCCAGTTCATCTCACTGGGACTGGTTGGACAGTGGGTACAGCCCAAGGAGGTTGAGCCAAAGCAGGGTGGGGCATCACCTCAACCAGGAAGTGTAAGGAGTCAGGGAACTCCCTCTCCTAGCCAAGGGAAGCCATTAGGGACTGTACCATGCACTCTGGCCCAGATACTGAGCTTTTCCCATAGTCTTCGCAACCCGCAGACCAGGAGATTCCCTCCAGTGCCTACATGCACCAGGGCCCTGGGTTTCCAGCACAAAGCTGGGCAGCCATTTGGGCAGACACCAAGCTAGCTGCAGGAGTTTTTTCTTTCATACCCCAGTGGTGCCTGGAACACCAGCGAAACAGAACTATTCACTCCCCTGGAAAGGGGACTGAAGCAAGGGAGCCAAGTGGACTGGCTCAGTGGGTCCCACCACCACAGAGCCCAACAAGCTAAGATCCACTGGCTTGAAATTCTCCCCGGCCAGCACAGCAGTCTGAGCTCGATCTGGGATGCTCGAGCTTGGTGGGGGAAGGAGTGTCTGCCATTGCTGAGGCTTGGGTAGGTGGTTTTACCTTCACGGTGTAAACAATGCCACCGGGAAGTTCAAACTGGGTGGATCCTACTGCAGTTCAGCAAGGCCTCTGCAGCCAGACTGCCTCTCTAGATTCCCTCTTCTCTGGGCAGGGCATCTCTGAAAAAATGGCAGCAGCCCCAGTTATGAACTTATAGTTAAAACCCCCAGCTCCCTGGGACAGAGCACCTGAGGGATGGGGCGGTTGTGGGCCCAGCTTCAGCAGACTTAAACGTCCCTGCCTGGCAGCTCTGAAGAGGGCAGCAGATCTCCCAGCACAGCGTTCAAGCCCTGATAAGGGACAGAATGCCTCCTCATGGTCCCTGACCCCCATGTATCCTGACTGGGAGATACCTCCCAGTAGGGGCCGACAGACACCTCAGACAGGAGAGCTCTGGCTGGCATATGGCGGGTGCCCCTCTGGGACAAAGCTTCCAGAGGAAAAAGAGGCAGCAATCTTTGCTGTTCTGCAGCTTCTGCCAGTGATACTCAGGCAAACAGGATCTCCAGCAAACTCCAGCAAACCTGCAGCAGAGGGCCTGACTGTTAGAAGGAAAACTAACAAACAGAAAGGAATAGCATCAAATCAACAAAAAGGACATCCACTCAGAGACCCCCTCTGATGGTCACCAACTTCAAAGACCAAAGGTAGATAAATCCACGAAGATAGGGAGAAACCACTGCAAAAAGGCTGAAAATTCCAAAAACCAGAATGCCTCTCCTCCTCCAAAGGATCACAACTCCTCACCAGCAAGGGAACAAAACTGGATGGAGAATGAGTTTGACGAATTGACAGAAGTAGGCTTCAGAAGGTGGGTAATAACAAACTCCTCTGAGCTAAAGGAGCAGATTGACAGAAGTAGGCTTCAGAAGGCGGGTAATAACAAATTCCTCCGAGCTAAAGGAGCATGTTCTAACCCAATGCAAGGAAGCTAAGAATCTTGAAAAAAGGTTAAACGAATTGCTAACTAGAATAACCAGTTTAGAGAAGAATATAAATGACTGATGGAGCTGAAAAACACAGCACGAGAACTTCGTGAAGCATACACAAGTATCAATAGCCAAATCGATCAAGTGGAAGAAAGGATATCGGACATTGAAGATCAACTCAATGAAATAAAGTGAGAAGACAAGATTAGAGAAAAAAGAGTGAAAAGAAACTAACAAAGCATCCAAGAAATATGGGACTACATGAAAAGACCAAACCTATGTTTGATTTATGTACCTGAAAGTGACGAGGAGAATGGAACCTAGTTGGAAAACACTCTTCAGGATATTGTCCAGGAGAATTTCCCCAACCTATCAAGGCAGGCCAACATTCAAATTCAGGAAATACAGAGAACACTACAAAGATACTCCTCGAGAACAGCAACCCCAAGACACATAATCATAAGATTCACCAAGGTTGAAACGAAGGACAAAATGTTACGGGAAGCCAGAGAGGAAGGTCAGGTTACCCACAAAGAAAAGCTCATCAGACTAACAGTGGATCCCTCAGCAGAAACCCTACAAACCAGAAGAGTAGTGGGGGCCAATATGCAACATTTTTAAAGAAAAGAATTTTCAACCCAGAATTTCATAGCCAGCCAAACTAAGTTTCATAAGTGAAAGAGAAATAAAATCCTTTACAGACAAGCAAATGCTGAGAGATTTTGTCACCACCAGGCCTGCCTTACAAGAGCTCCTGAGGGAAGCACTAAACATGAAAAGGAACAACCCATACCAACCACTGCAAAAACATGCCAAATTCCAAAAACCATCATTGCTATGAAGATATTGCATCAACTAATGGGCAAAATAACCAGTTAGCATCATAATGGCTGGATCAAATTCACATATAATGATATTAACCTTAAATGTAAATGGGCAAAATGCCCCAATTAAAAGACACAGACTGGCAAATTGGATAAAGAGTCAAGAACCATTGGTGTGCTGTATTCAGGAGACCCATTGAATGTGCAAAGACACACATAGACTCAAAATAAAGTGATGGAGGAATATTTCCCAAGCAAATGGAAAGCAAAAAATAAATAAATAAATAAATAAAATAAAATAAAATAAAGCAGGGGTTGCAAACCTAGTCTCTGATAAAACAGACTTTAAACCAACAAAGATAGAAAGAGACAAAGAAGGGCATTACATAATGGTAAAGGGATCAATGCAACAGGAAGAGCTAACTATCCTAAATATATATGCACCCAATACAGGAGCACCCAGATTCATAAAGCAAGTCCTTAGAGACCTACAAAGAGACTTAGACTCCCACACAATAATAGCGGGAGACTTTAACACCCCACTGTCAATATTAGAAAGATCAACAAGACAGAAAATTAACAAGGATATCCAGGACTTGAACTCAGCTCTAGACCAAGCGAACCTAAGAGACATCTACAGAACTCTCCACCTCAAATCAACAGAATATACATTCTTCTCAGCTCCACATGGCACTTATTCTAAAATTGACAACATAATTGGAAGTAAAACACTCCTCAACAAATGCAAAAGAACTGAAATCATAACAAACAGTCACTCAGACCACAGTGCAATCAAATTAGAACTCAGGAACAAGAAACCCACTCAAAACTGCACAACTACACGGAAACTGACCAACCTGCTCCTGAACGACTACCGGGTACATGACAAAATGAAGGCAGAAATAAAGATGTTCCTTGAAACCAATGAGAACAAAGATACAACATACCAGAATGTCTGGGACACATTTAAAGCAGTGTGTAGAGGGAAATTTATAGCACTAAATGCCCACAAGGGAAAGCAGGAAAGATCTAAAATCGACACCCTAACATCACAATTAAAAGAACTAGAGAAGCGAGAGCAAACAAATTCAAAAGCTAGCAGAAGACAAGAAATAACTAAGATTAGAACAGAACTGAAGGAGATGGAGACACGAAAAACCCTTCAAAAAATCAATGAATCCAGCAGCTGGTTTTTGAAAAGATCAACAAAACAGATAGACCGCTAGCAAGACTAATAAAGAAGAAAAGAGAGAAGAATCAAATAGATGCAATAAAAAATGGTAAAGGGGATACCACCACTGATCCCTCAGTAATACAAACTACCATCAGAGAATGCTATAAACACCTCTATGCAAATAAACTAGAAAATCTAGAAGAAATGGATAAATTCCTAGACACATGCACCCTCCCAAGACTAAACTAGGAAGAAGTCGAATCCCTGAATAGACCAATAACAAGTTCTAAAATTAAGGCAGTATTTAATAGCCTAACAACTGAAAAAAGCCCAGGACCAGATGGATTCACAGCTGAATTCTACCAGAGGTACAAAGAGGAGCTGGTACTATTCCTTCTGAAACTATTCCAAACCATAGAAAAAGAGAGAATCCTCCCTAACTCATTTTATGAGGCCAGCATCATCCTGATACCAAGACCCAGCAGAGACACAACAAAAAAGGAAATTTCAGGCCAATATCCCTGAAGAACATCGAAGTGAAAATCTTCAATAAAATACTGTCAAACAGAATCCAGCAGCACATCACAAAGCTTATCCGTCACAATCAAGACAGCTTCATCCCTGGGATGCAAGGTTGGTTCAACATATGCAAGTCAATAAATGTAATCCATCACATAAACAGAACCAATGACAAAAACCACATGATTATCTCAATAGATGCAGAAAAGGCCCTCAACAAAATTCAACACCACTTCATGCTAAAAACTCTCAATAAACTAGGTATTGATGGAACGTATCTCAAAATAGTAAGAGCTATGTATGACAAACCCACAGCCAATATCATACTGAATGGGCAAAAACTGGAAGCATTCCGTTTGAAAACCGGTACAAGACAAGGATGCCCTCTCTCACCACTCCTATTCAACTAAGTATTGGAAGTTCTGGCCAGGGCAATCAGGCAAGAGAAAGCAATAAAAGGATATTCAAATAGTAAGAGAGTAAGTCAAATTGTCCCTGTTTGCAGATGACATGATTGTATATTTAGAAAACACTATCATCTCAGCCCAAAATCTCCTTAAGCTGATAAGCAACTTCAGCAAAGTCTCAGGGTAAAAAATCAGGGTGCAAAAATCACAAGCATTCCTATACACCAATAACAGACAAACAGACAGCCAAATCATGAGTGAACTCCCATTCACAATTGCTACAAAGAGAATAAAATACCTAGGAATCCAACTTACAAGGGATGTGAAGGACCTCTTCAAGGAGAATTACAAACCACTGCTCAAGGAAATAAGTATATTCTTTTTCTGCACCTAATATCTTCTCATAAGTTTGAAACCTTCTAAATTTGGAAAGAAAAGTGCAACATATAAAAATTGTATAAAATATAAAACAACACATTTAACACTTTTACCTAGAAATACTACTTTTAGGGCGGGCTTCTATCATAGAAATAAAGGTGCTACTATTTAAGAAAACATTCAGGATGTTTATTGTAGCTGAGTGAAGAATAGCAAAAGCCTGGAAACAAAGTTAATTCTCTTTGACAAAAGGGTAAAAAATGTATAAACCCACATTATAATTCAACCATTAGAAATATAAGAAATTTTGTTTAGGACACTATTAAGAATTTAAAACGCAAGATACAGAAAAACAGGCATAATTTGATCACATTTGGCATAAAATAAGCGATGAATAAAAATCCTGGATATGATCACATGAAGTCAGTCACAGTGGTTTATACTATCACGTAAAAATTTTGAAGGGTACATTTTAGTTTGTTAACAGGGGTTACTCTGAGGCTAGACCAGTGTCGATGATGGAGGGAGAAGGGAGAAGAGATTTTGGCATTTAATTGCACTTTAAAATCTTACACCTGGAGATTAATATTAGAAACTAATAGGCCAAAAATAGTGATCATTGATTATTTCACTATGAATTTTGTCAAACTCTAATACTGACAAATCCATTTGAAAACACTGCTGCAGGTTTCAGAGTAAATTTTGCTTTCCTTAATGGCAGCACAGCTGTTTTCTTTAGCTGGTCCCTTTATGAAGAATCTAGGGAAGAGAGAATAAATACTTTGTTAATCACTGTAGCTGAAGACATCCATTTGTGTCTTCTGCTAATATCCTCTTTTAAATAAAAAAGTAATTCAAAATTTCAAAGCATTTTTACATACTTGGATTCACTAACGATTACAGTAACTGTAACTTAGCCTTGTTAGCTGTGGTTGGTCAAGAGTTGCCAGAGAGTCTGCAACTAACAGAAGTAAGAATAAATTTCCCTCCACATTCCCATTCTAGTATTCCTCCTCTTGCCCCATGTAGTTCAGTTAGATTAAAAATAAGATTAACTCCATTTGGACACCTCACTTAACAACCTCTCTTGCCTTCTTATATCTCATTGTATAAGAATGATAATAATACTTCATGATATTGTTTAGCAGTTATATGAATTGATGTTTGTAAAGAACTCAATACACAAAACGAACTGTGCATGACCTAAATAATAAATTGCATATTTATTGCATTATTTACTTATAATGTAACATATTAAAAATATTAACAAATTTACATATAAAATAATGTAGTGTTAGTGATACATTCTGATAAATTTGTTTGACCTGTGGAAAAAGTTCAAGAAAGAATCTTGGAAAAGGTGCACATGATCTTCAAAGCTTCCAAATTGATAAGGGCAAGTAAGTACTGAATTTTCATATTAGAAAATACACTTTGTCCGAGTTTAGTTTTAAATTTTGTATTGAACATATTATGGACAAAAATCTCCAAGCATGATCTAGACTTAAAACTCAACCCTAAAGGGTAGTGATGAATGGATTTGGAATGAAGACAAAACCAAGTTGGGCAACTTCATGACGTTCAGTGACACAACTCTGCTCTCAGATGACACACATCCATAATTTTACACTGCATTCCAAATAATGTTTTTTATTCACTTTTTATATTGATTTAGTGCAGTCAGATAGAAAATATGTAATATTTAATGATGAATAGAAATAAGGGGAAAATAATACAATAACACCATTAAGTTGGTTACTATAATGTACTATTTTTCTATCACTACTATGACAAATTATCACAAATGTAGTGGCCTAAAACAAGGCTAATTTATTATCTTACACCTATGAGTATCAGAAGCCCAAGATTGCCCTACAGGGCTAAGATCAAAACGTCTGCAGAGTCACCTTCTGGATGTACTAGGCAGGAATCCGAGGCCACCTGCGTGCCTTGGCTCACAGACATGCTTTCACATCATATGAATCTCTGTGTTCCACTTCATATCTCCCAATGTGACTCTAATTCTGCTTCCTCCCTCTTCTAAGGACCCTTGTGATAATTGGGCCACCCAGATAATCCAGCATAATATCCCTATCTCAAGATTCCTCATTTAATCATACCTGCAAAGGCTCTTTTGCCATATAAAATAACACATTCACAGCATTTTGGAATTAGAATGTGGACATCTTTGGGGACCATTATCTTGCCTGCTAACATAGGAATAGGATTTTGAATTTACCTGTTTTACTGTTTATATTTTTAATTAAATATTTTATTATAAAATAATGCGCACAAAAATGTTGACAGAACTTTTAAAATCAATAATTCCATGCATTTGTTCAGAGACTTTTGGATAATCTTGTTCTATGTTGTATACATCATTTGTATTTTGACACTATGATAATCACATAACACAAAAAATGCACATTGGTTTTATTTTATTACTGAAGATGGCTAAAGAAAACATTGAGACCTTTAAAAATAAGAGACTGCATTCATTCAATCTACTTTTCTATATAAAGTGTGAGAAATTTTAAAATCATAAACCACCATTTTCAAATCCTTTTTCTTTAAAAATCAAATCAAAATATCCATCATTACTCCTGTAAATACTAAATTAATTTTCATTCTTTTGAATTCTGTAGTACCAGTAACTATTTCAGAGTTGAATTTGGTGAACCTGGAGGAGACATATTCTACAATAAACAATAAATCAGATTGCCTTTTAAGAAAGACTCACATCTTTGAATCTATTGGAGAATCATCCACCCAAGTCCATGTCATTTTCAAGGAGGTAAAGTTAAGCCCAATCCATACGTAGTTTAATTGTCTTAGGTTTTTCTGTATAAAAGCCTAAAATGTGGACAATGAGGGACTAAATGAACAAAATATTTTAGCAATTCAGACACACTGAATATTTTAAATGTTATTGCAAAAAAGCACTCTGCATAGGGATTCTTATGGTAATCAATTCATATCTTACTTATACACACATTATATCATATATATGTTACACACACACACACACAATTGCAAGTTGAAGATATGAATTTGGGCCAGATCTAGCTTGAGAAGTGAGGCACTCACTTGGAATACAAAATTTAAGAGGGTGCCCAAAACTCGACAATCAAGGTAAATGATGATTTAATGCAAAGATGGAAAGATATTTGAGGAAAGCCATTTTTTACTGCAAAGATGCCATAACCCTGATACTAGACCAATTACCATTTCAAGTTGGTCATGTATGATTAGTAGATGAGATTTTCTTTCCAAACAATACACATAACTGTCACTCCAACTTTTCATCTCATTAGAGAACCAATAACACTTCCCTTGGTATTTGAGCCATTCTGATTGGCATAGTACTACAGAGAAATGTAGAAAACAAAATGAAATTAAATTACATATGCATCTCTGAAAATTGGCCATAAGAACAATACTTACATGTTGTATAAATAAGAGTTGAGCTACAATAAAATCACTTATAGCAAATTGTCCAGACACAAAAGATGGCCAAAACACAAATGATGGTCCTTGGGAATTAAGACAATTAATTTAATGAGATGAAGCAAAACCTAGACATAATGGGATTTTTGATGCAAGATCTATTATATTGACTAAAATAGCATGAACGAAATAAAATAGCTATTTGAGAGATTAGATAAAATATAATTTGTATCACTTAGAATTTATCCACACAAAGGTTTTTTTTAACTTTTAAGTTCAGGGGTATACGTGCAGGTTTGTTACATAGGTAAATTTGTGTCATGGGGGTTTGATGTACAGATTATTTCAATATCCAAGTAGCACCCAGTACCCATTAGTTATTTGTTCTGATCCTCTCCCTCCTCCCACCCTCCACCCTCAAGTAGGCCCCAGTGTGTGTTTTTTCCCTCTATGTGTCCATGTGTTCTCATCATTTAGCTCCCACTTGTAAGTGAGAACATGCAATGTTTGGCTTTCTGTTCCCGCATTAGTTTGCTAAGGATAATAGCCTCCAGCTCCATCCATGTTTCTGCAAAGAACATGATCTCATTCATTTTTATGGCTTCATAGTATTCCATGGTGTATATGTACCACATTTTCTTTATCCAGTCTACTATTGATGTGCATTTAGGTTGATTCCGTGTTTTTCTATAGTGAATAGTGCTGCAATGAACATACACATGCATGTGTCTTTATAATAGAATGATTTACGTTCCTTTGGGTATATACCCAGTAATGGGATTGCGGGGTTGAAGGGTATTTCTGCCTTTAGGTCTTTGAGGAATTGCCACACAGTCTCCCATAATGGCTGAACAAATTTACGCTTCCACCACCAGTGTATAAGCATTCCTTTTTCTCCACACCCTCCCCAGCACGTTATTCTTTGACTTTTTAATAATGGCCATTCTGACTGGTGTGAGTTAGTACCTCATCGTCGTTAACATCACTGATAATTACAAGAAATGCAAGTAAAAACCACACAAAGTTTTAAAATCGCTCTCCTTGTAGTTTTGTATGTGTATCCCCTTCTCCCTCTTAATATTAATTAATGATTAAATTATGTCAAGAATAACAATTTATTTTCAACTTCTTTATTTTCAACCTCTTAATAACTGAAATATTATGAAGTTCTTTGATTTTCCTAGCTTAATATTAAGGTAAATTAAATTAAATGGAAAATATCGAGATTTTTGGCATAGTATTGAGAAAAAGTGAGATATATATAAAAATATATGTAAAGGCCAATATAACTATTTTAACTTATGGCCCATTACAATCTGTCTCTTTTTATTTATTTTTTATCGTGATTATTTTTCTTCACGTAACATAAAATTCACCATTTTAGCCATTTTAAAGTGCAAGTGCAGTGGCTTCTAATACACCCACAATGTACAACTATCACTACTATCTCATTCTAGAACATTTTCATTACATATAAACACTAAGTAGTCACTATTCATCTTCTACTCCCCCAGCCCTGGCGACCACTAGCCTGCTTTATGTCACTATGGATTTAACTATGATGGACCTTTCATATAAATGGAATCATACAATATGTGGCCTTTTGTATCTGGCTTTTTCATTCATTCAGCACAATGTTTTCAAGGTTCATAAAAGTTGTAGCATGTATCAGTACTACATTCTATTTTATGGTTGTAGGAATATTTCATAACATGTATGTAGTGCATTTTGTTTATCTCTTCATCAGCTGACGGACATCTGAGCTGCTTCCATTCTTTGGCTATTATGAATATTGTTACAATGAACATTCATGTACAAATTTTTGTAAGGACATATGTCTTCCATTTTATTAAATATATACCTAAAAGTTGAAGGTTGGGTCATGTGATAATTTGAGGAACTGTCAAACTGTTTTCCACAGTACTATAAAATTTTACATTTCTACCAGCAATATGTGAGCAATTTCTCCACATCCTCACCAACACTTGCTCTTTTTGTGTGATTATAGCCATCCTGGAGGGTGTGCAGTGGCTTTCCACCCTGGTTTTGATTTCATATTTCCCTAATGAATGATCATATTAAACATCTCTTCAAGTGCTTATTGGCCTTTTGTATAGTGTTTTTTGGAGAAATGTCTATTCATTTTTAAATGTTCATTTTTAAACTGGGTTGTTTTTGAGTTATAAGTGTTCTTTCTATGTTCTGAATATAATACTCCTATCTGATATCTTTCTCTTTTGGTGTGTTGCCTTTTCCATTTGACATGTTAGAACGACATGAATTTTGGGAATTCAGAGGTAAAACTTTATGAACTGAATGTTTGCATACCCCAAAATTCATATGCTGAAATCCTGCCTCTCAATATGATGGTATTAGGAGGTGGGCATTTAGGAGCTAAGAACAGATGATCAGAATGGGATTAGTACTTGTAAGCGTCCTGAGATAACTTGAGTCATTCTGCTATCTGCCATGAGAGATTACAATGAGAAGCTGGCAGTCTGCAACAGACAAGAGGGCCCTCACCAGAACCCAACCACGCTGGCACCATGATCTCAGTCTTCCAGTCTTTAGAACTGTGAGGAATAAATATCTGTTGTTTATAAGCAACCTAGTTTATGGTAATTAGCTGAGGCACCCCAAACTGAGTAAGGCCCATCCACATGGCCTCATCTAAATCTAATTACTTTCTAAAGACCCCGTCTCCAAATCCCATCACATTCGGGAATTAAAGTTTTAATATATAAATTAGGGGGAGGGCACAATTCAGTTCATAGCAGCAACCAAGTAAATGTGAAGGCAAATTGTGATTGATTCTCCTGAAAAATGTGTACTAAATAAAACATGTTAGCTAAGTCTGTACCCAAACTATTTACCCATGTTTTGAAGGTCATTCATTAAAGCAATTATCCAATAGAGGTGCTCTAATAAAAGGAATAATTGTTCTTAACTCCCTGTAGTCTATAGTTAGCCTTCACTCTCTAGTAGTGGCTTTAAACGTAGGCCACACCAGGAAGTTAAAAGGCAACATGGTAAAGAATAGAATTCCTTTGACAAAGTCAGCTGTAACAGACCACAATCCTGCAGTTCTTTGCCTTGGTTGGTATCTTGGAGCATTTACCACTCACAGTGGCAGGGAAGATTGACTGTTTTCCACTACGTGGTGCCCGCCAATAGTGTAAAAGCTTTCCATGAGATCACGTGCTGACTGAGAAGGTCCATTTCAAGGATGAACAAAGGAATAGTCTTGGGGGACAACGGGGATGAAAGCATCTTTTAGCAAAATGGGGCCAATTTTAATATTTGAGCAGGGAATTGCCTCTTTAATTTACCCTTCCTCAAAGCTACTCACCCCCCAGAAAAATCACTGTAACTTATGAGTGCTTCCTGGAATAAGAGGAATTTGGGCATTCATGTCTAAAAGTCAGTCAGAGCCAGTCAAAGTTGTTTATTTTTTGAAGACTCAACATCAATTAATATAGTAAAAGAGTGGATGTCTACGAGAAGAGCCCTGCTTTCATGCTCACCATATCCCTATGTGGGAGCAGGATCCTGCCGTTCATGGATACAGAGGGAGGTGCAGAAGGAAAGATTGCCTCCAGAAGCTAAGGAGTAGACTGGCACTGTTGTCATGTAACCCTAGTAAGTATTGTAATTGTTTCACCAGTTTACCGGAGATTATCCAACCTGGGACCCGCTTGTCTTTTGGGGTCCGATATAAACTCTCTTGTTCTCAGGGCTCACCCTGAAGCAGGGGCCTGGCTGTAGGTGGTTTGTTTGGCCTAGCAAAGAGGTGGCCTTGCTATCAGTAGTAATTTTGATTCAAGTCAGGTGAGGTGTTATTTGTAGAATTAGCAGACAACATGTAACTGAGTTTGTTTTTCATGAGTTTCTATGAAATCCAGAGCACCTATGGACTCTTGAATTGTTTTAGCAGTAGATATCACTGCCAGTAAAGAAGACTTAGATATCTGCCTTGAGGCTACCAAAGGATGTTTGTAAAAATTAAGTTGAATGTGTTAGCTTTTGTCACATGAGGCAAGGTATAACAGTTGGAACAAACAATAGGACTGACTGAAAAGCTTGAGAGGAAAAGCCAGAGAATGAGCTGTTTCATGAATAAGGACTTTGGAAAGCTCCCACATAATCCTGAAAATCTGGAAGGCCAGGCACAAGCCCTGGGCTGGATGCATGCTCAGAAATTACCTGAAAAGGTCCTAAGATCTCACCTTTGGCTGACCTTTAAGCTCTGCACACAAAAACATTGTGCATATCTATATTTACAGATATACATAAAACTATAAATATTTATAGATATAGAGATACATATAAATATATATGTATTTATAGATATAGAGATACATATAAGTATATATGTATCTATATTTATAGATATACACGCACAATGGACTATTTTTCACCCATAAAAAGGAATAAAATGTGGATGAACTTTAAAAACATTATGCTAAGTGAAAGAAGCCCAAGGCCAAATATTGTGTGATTCTATTCCATGAAAATCCAGAATAGGTAAATCCATATAGACTGAAAGAAGATTTGTAGTTGTCAGAGGCTAAGGGGAGAGAGAATGGAGAGTGATTTGCTTGTTGGGTATGTAAGGGATTTATTTTTGGGAAAAGTTTTTCAACTAGATAAACATGGTAGTTCACAACGTTTGAAGGTTCTAAACATCATGAAATTGTTTACTTTTAAAGGTTCAAATTTTGAATTGTACCTCAGCTAAGAAAAGGAATAGGAAATAAATATATTGTAGCTCAATATACAGTATTTATAGCTACTTTAATTAATGTTTAATGCCATGTACATGATTCCATGTTTACCTACCAAAGCCGCCTTAACTTTTCTAAGGTGTCATTGCAATGATACCCAACACAATGACAGACATTACAGATAGGGAGACAATAAAATATGAGGTAAAGCTACAATATCTATTAGTTTGGGAAATATACCTGTAAAACAGACAGATAAGCCAAATGAAGACAGTGTCAATAAGTAGAACATAAAATATATAAAATTTTCACGTATGATAAAGGAGGAAATACGAACTAGTAGATTAGAAAAAAATCCTTTTATAATAATTATACATTTATCTGGAAAGTCATAATATATCATCTCATACAATAAAACAAATGTCAAAATGATCAGTTAAGTATCAAAAAGTTAAACTTAAAAGTAAAGAATAGAACTTCATCAGGGTGGAAGTATTGGAGGGTCCCCTGCCAGCAAAGATCACCTATCCACTCTAAGAGGGAGTTAAGACTGGCGGTTTGGGGATAGTGCCAAGAGATATCAGCTGTGATGGCTTGGAAAAACAGTGTAAACCGGCAGTGTAAACAAGAGTAGGGCATTTATAAGTAGTTGAGAATGGTGAATAGGAGTATGACTAGACAGAAGATAGTAGGGATGACTAGTTTTTGGGGCTCGGTCCAAGTAGTGGGGGTAACTTTGTAAAGCCCTGTTGCAAAAAGTAGCGTAAGGACAAACAGACCTAATAGAATGAAGGGATCATTCCCATTCTTATGTCACCCTCTACCTCTCCCCAGCTATCTCCACCACACTACCAACCTTACTTATTCTCTCCTAGCCATTTCTAATCTCTCCTTATTGAACAACTGCTGGCTTTGCATTTCCCTTTCTTCCAGCGCCTACACAGTTGCCCCCACCTTACATATAGACTGGGCAACATCTGTCTCCCTATACCTCTGAACTTCCTTTAACAGCCCTCACCTTTACCCTCCTGAAGAACTCATTTACTTTCTAGACAGGTCCAGCAAGACCTCCGCAGACATTTCATATCAGCAAGCTGCCGCCCTCCTCCACACTTACTTAAAAAACCTTTCTCCTTATATCAACTCTACTCCCCCCATATTTGGACCTCTCACAACACAAACTACTATTCCTATTCCTGTGGCCACTCCTTTATGTATCTCTCGGCAAAGACCCACTGGAATTCCCCTAGTAACCCTTCACCTTCTCCATGTTCCTTTACTCTTCATCTCCAAAGTCCAGCTACGCATGTCACCAAAACAATTGGAGCCTTCCAGCTCTGTATTACAGAAAAGCCCTCTATCAATACTGGCAAACTTAAAAACATTAGCAGTAATTATTGCTTAGGAAGACACTTACCCTGTATTTCACTCCATCCTCGGCTACCTTCCCCTTGCTCGTCAGACCCTCCTCCCAGGCCCTCTTCTTGTTTACTTATACCCAGCCCCGAAAATAACAGTGAAAGGTAGCTCATAGACACCCAACATTTTCTCATATACCATGAAAATGGAACCTCCCCCTCTACGCAGTTACCTCATCAGTCCCCATTACAACCTCTGACGGCTGTCGCCCTAGCTGGATCCCCAGGAGTCTGGCTACAAGACACCCCTTTCAGCACTCCTCATCTTTTTACTTTGCATCTCCAGTTTTGCCTCGCACAAGGTCTCTTCTTCTTCTGTGGATCCTCTACCTCCATGTGTCTACCTGCTAATTGGACAGGCACATGCACACTAGTTTTCCTTACTCCCAAAATTCAATTTGCAAATAGGACCGAAGAGCTCCCTGTTCCCCTCATGACACCAACATGACAAAAAAGTGTTATTCCACTAATTCCCTTGCTTGTTGGTTTAGGACTTTCTGCCTCCACTATTGCTCTCGGTACTGGAATAGGAGGCATTTCAACCTCTGTCACGACCTTCCTTAGCCTCTCTAATGACTTCTCTGCTAGCATCACAGACATATCACAAACTTTATCAGTCCTCCAGGCCCAAGTTGACTCTTTAGCTGCAGTTATCCTCCAAAACCGCCGAGGCCTTGACTTAGTCACTGCTGAAAAAGGAGGACTCTGTATATTCTTAAATGAAGAGTGTTGTTTTTACCTAAATCAATCTGGCCTGGTGTATGACAACATAAGAAAACTCAAGGATAGGGTCCAAAAACTTGCCAACCAAGCAAGTAATTATGCTGAACGCCCTTGGACACTCTCTAATTGGATGTACTGGGTCCTCCCAATTCTTAGTCCTTTAATACCTATTTTTCTCCTTCTTTTATTCGGACCTTGTATCTGCCGTTTAGTTTCTCAATTCATCCAAAACCGTATCCAGGCCATCACTAATCATTCTATACAACAAATGCTCCTTCCAACAACCCCACAGTATCACCCCTTACCACAAAATCCTCCTGCAAGTTGACCTCTCCCACTCTAGGTTCCCACGCCACACCTAATCCCGCTCGAAGAAGCCCTGAGAAACATCACCCATTATCTCTCCATGCTACCCCCCGCCCCCAAATTTATTTTTCGCTGCCCCAATACTTCAATACTATTTTATGTTATTTTTCTTATTACTGTAAGAAGGCAGGACTGTCAGGCCTCTGAGCCCAAGCTAAGCCATCGCATCCCCTGTGACCTGAACGTATATACGCCCAGATGGCCTGAAGTAACTGAAGAATCACAAAAGAAGTGAAAATGGCTTGTTCCTGTCTTAACTGATGACATTCCACCATAAAAGAAGTGAAAATGGCCAGTCCTTGCCTTAACTGATGACACTACCTTGTGAAAGTCCTTCTCCTGGCTCATCGTGGCTCAAAAAACTCCCCCACTGAGCACCTTGTGACCCCCACTCCTGCCTGCCAGAGAATTACCTTCTTCGACTGTAATTTTCCTTAACCTACCCAAATCCTATAAAACGGCCTCACCCCTATCTCCCCTTCGCTGACTCTTCTTTTCGGACTCAGCCCGCCTGCACCCAGGTGAAATAAACAGCCTTGTTGCTCAAAAAAAAAAAAAAAAAAAGTTAAACATTTAAAAATAGAAGGTAATGTTTTCAAAATTCTGTATGACTGGAATTTCTAAGCTTAAAAGTCTAAGCTTAAAATCATAATGAATAATTTTTAAAATATTGACTTTTATCCAGTCTGTATTTCAGAAAAAGAAGAATAAATAAGTGACAAACAAGAATGGCTATTTACATACTGCTTTTTAATAACAACTAACTTTCCATATTTATATGTATCAACTGGATTTTAAATTCCTGGAGGGCAGAGCCTATTTCTTGTGTTGTTTTACCATTTTCTCCCACTGCAACAAGTTTAAAGATACCTAAATCGAGTTTTGAATGAAAAGTAGACTTATACCAAACCTTTACTTGTTACTTTAATCTATTGCATACCTGTTCAAAAATACTTCACATTTAGAGAGTCCAAAAGATTAAAACTAGGATAAGCCAAAGCCTTGAGACATACCTGTCTGGTCTGCAGATCTCGAAGCACAAAGGTCTTTATTACTTATATTTCTTCTTGTGCCATTATTCACTTTTAGATCTCCAGTGTCCTCATACTGAGTGGCATTTGAACAACTTCCTTTTTGGCATTTTAGCAATACTCCCTGAGAAACTTGAATACAGGGCTATTTTAAGGTTAGGTAAATATCTTCTCTATGGAATGTCTCAGGGACACATTCAATGGAATGATTCTGATGATTGGAACAAGAAATAATTGAAACGGTCACTAGGATCTTTTTAAAATTTTCATGTCTACTGATGGAAAGAATTCAAAATATTATACAATCAATTCATTTATACAACACATATTTGGTGAGAATCTATTCTATGCCAGGCATTCCTACGAACTGGTAATACAATAATAAATAAAGCCAAGTTTCTGCTCGGGGAAGTATATAGGCTCTTTTCATCCTTTCTTAATGTTTTGCTGCAGCCTCCAACACTGTAGTCAGCACATTGTACCATAATTACTTAGTACCTGCTTCTCCCACTAGAATATCACATTCCTCACCCTGACTATTCTTTTCTTAAAAATTTTGGGGAATTTGTAATATTTGGAGTATTGTAGTTGCTCAGTGAATATTTGTTGGACAAAAGGAAAAGCAAACTAAATGCAACCTTAGATAAAATATATTAAAATATTTAAGCAAAACAGTAAAATTTTATCTATTAAAGTATCCAAGAAACACAGAAAAATGGTTTCAAATACCACACATACACACACACACACACACACACACACTCTACACATACACTCCTTTCTCCGTATTAGACTGTATGCCACTTGAGGGCAAGATACTTACCTGATTTGACTGCATATTAAATATAGCACTGTGGAGTGTACTAATAGAGCTTTACATGCAGTAGCTTCTAATTCAATCTTGGTTAATGCAGTGAAGAACGAATGAATAATTATAAAAAGATTTATAAGAGACAAGTAAACATCTTTCATATTTTTATTTAATTAAGATCTTCTAAACTTACCCAACAGGATCAAGGAGATCAAAGTCAAAGCGAGAATACCATTCACGGTTCCAGATATTCCCAGTAAGATTTTATACCAGTGCAACATCACTGAATAATCTGAGACATTAATCACATAAATTAGTTTAGAAAAGTATGTTTCCAGGAAGTAATACAATAGCAATTGTAATAATAGGATTGTATAAAATATTAGTTTTGGTTTCAAAAGATATTAGGCAATCAAAAGCATGAAGGATAAGTAAATACAAAAATATATACATTTATTTAATAATGATAACACTCTTGATGGTCAGAAGCTATGATACGTGTCATATCAAATCCTAAGAAATTGCTAATATTTAACATTATTAACTTGTAGAAAGAATTTTACTCTATGCACTGAATAATTTTCCAACCATTGCAGAGACACATGCACTCATGCACATGCACATGCATTTACAGATAATACATGTGTATCCACATAAACACTTTCTAATTAATCATTAATATAACACTTACAAGTCCTTTGAGCCTTTTTTATTTACTAAGGATGAATCAGAACTAAATATGGCTTTAGGTATCCTGCTATTTTAATCAAAAAAACCCTAAAATCCTTTGTAAGTCATGAATAATATTTCATCTTCTTATTACATGCTAAACTTTTAAGAACTGTTTTATTTTTCATAGACTTACACTGTCAGGTTTAAGATAAGAGTGCTTGTTCAATGATTATTATTCAAGAAACTGCTATCATTGGACAGAGAGTAGAGAGTCTCATCCAGAGGATTTAGGTCTGCTGGGCACTGACTTATGAAATTACATGAATAATTATGTTATACTGAATAAGTGAATATCTATACTTTGTGAAACATTTTGTCCTTATCAAAGATAATTTATGTAAATCTATCATAATAATTGATAAGAATCCTCTATTGTAACCGAAATTATTCTTATTGTTCAGTCAATAAATTGAATTACTAATGCTGAAATTTATATTCTAAATACTCTTTAAACCTGAGAAAATAGAGAAACTACATTTGACGCTGTCAAGCCCTGTCAAGAAAGCACATGATGAACCCTATAGAATGATATTTTAGATAAATAGTTTGCAGGTTTTCTCTTATCATAACATTGTCAAAGATATTAAAATAATTTTATCAGAATTCATTTAATGAATACTCCACATTTCTGAGATTATTTTTGAATTTTTGATATATTAATATTGATAAGAAATAAATTCCAAGAAATCAAGCATGTGTCTTAAAAAAGTCATATATTTATTTTAAAACTTAAAAAATAATTATCAGAAAACATTAGGAAAAAAAGTTGTGGAAGGTAGTTGAAATTCAACTCAGACTGAATTATTTCTCCTAAGCACTACAGGTTGTAGTGAGCCGAGATCGCGCCACTGCACTCCAGCCTGGGCGACAGAGCGAGACTCCATCTCAAAAAAAAATAATAAAATAAAAATAAAAGTAAAAAAAAATTTTAAAAGATGCTGAATAATGGAGAAAGTAAAACTTTCATTATCCTGTGTTTTCTCCTATAAGGAAATGGTTTAATTTAACTTATAATGGTTAAAACACAAGCCTTTTAACCACCCAAAACCAGAAATAATAAAATGGAAAAACAAAATCAGTCTTATGAATGTCTGTACAAAAATGGTAAATACATTATCAGCAACCAAAATATATTATAACCATGATTGGTTTATTCTAGGAATATAAAGATTATTCAATAGGAGGAAATCCATATTAATATTATGTTAATAAAGTTAGGGGAAAAAATCTATCATCATCTCAATAGATGTAAAAAATGAAATTGATAAAATCTTATATCTTTATGTTAAAAAACAGAAATTAATAGATACTTGTTCAACATAATAGTTTTATGTCTAATGAAGCTAACATCTTATTCAATTGAGAAAACTGAAAGAAGCTTTTCTGCTTAAGTCCAGAAAAAGAAAGATAGCTCAAATCTCCACTACTTTTTAATACGAAGAGGTAATATATAATTCAATGAAGAAAAATATTCTAATTACAGGTAGAAATACTAGAAAAAGAAGGTAAAATTATTTGAAGGTAATGTGAGTGCAGATTTGGTAAAATAAAAGAATCAATTGAAAAAATACCGTTAATTCCAGAAACAAAAAATAGTAGCTGCATTTATAAAAATAACATACTAAAATCAGTGCCCTGTATAATCCAGTAACCACTGTGAAAACATAGATGAAAGAAATTCATTGCTTACGGATAGTTAACCAAAAAAAACAAACAAAAAGAAAACTAGACAGAAACTCAACAAGTGTCCCAACCCAACACAAACAAAACAAAACAAAACTAACCGAAAACTGAGTAACATTAATTTGATCATGTTCTTGGATAAGAAAACCATGTGTCAAAAATATAAATTCTCCCTAAGCTTAATGACAGACTAGGAAGTAATTTAGACGTAAAAGCTACATCGGGTTGTTTTATTTTTTGTTGTTTGTGGTGAGTGAGCCTGAATAATTTTTTATAAAGTTATCTGAAAGAACAAAAGAGTGAGAATAGCTAAGTAAACACTGGAAATATAGAAATACAAAATGGTAAATTTTATGAAGGGTGCTGGATTTATGCAAGGTGGATTTCTCTGAAAGTAATTTTTTTAACTTTTTAAATTTTTATTTATTTATTTGAGACAGGGTCTCTCTCTGTTGCTCAGGTTGGAGTGCAGTGGCACCATTAGAGCTCTTTGTAACCTTGAGCTCCTGGGCTCAGAGATCCTCCCTCCTGAGCACCCTGTGTAGCTAGGACTACAGGCATGTGCCACCATGACTGATTAATTTTTTTATCTCTATTGTTTGTAGAGATGGGGGTCTTGATTTGTTGCCCAGGAAGGTCTTGAACTCCTGGCCTCAAGCGATCATCCTGCCTCGGCCTTCCAAAGTGCTGGGATTAATGGCATGAGCCACCACACTTGGCCCCTCATTATATAAGTTTGACTGAAAATATGTAAATGTTTTATGCTACTATAAAGTAAGTTAAACAAAAATGAAAAAAAATCCATAAAAAATGAAGAAAAGGAATCTAACCAGGTATTGTTAGTGTCTTCACTATAGAGAGAGGAATTACTTAAAGTGATTTTAAGACATTTAACTGTGCATGCTCAATGGAATATATCTTCAGGATTTTTTAAAACTGCAAAACATTTTAATCTGTTTTAAGTAACTATTATTATAATATTATTTCTATAGTGATTCTGAAACTACTACATATGTATAGTGGGATAGAGCAATTATGTAATTTCTTACTATCACTGGCAACAAAGGTTTTTCAATATATGAGAAAAGATTTACAAATATGTCATCACAAAATTAAGTTAAATGAATGAACATCATAACCCCAAGGCTCACATTGTCAATCTAATTCACATAAAATACGTCTTACCTCAAGCTTTAATAAATATTAGCTAAAGGTACAAGACATAAATATTAGTATGTGTCACTTAAATATCTGGGAGCTGAAAATCTGCACATTTTTGCTTCAGACAGACATTTATGAACAGTGTGGAAAAAAGTCTTCAGAGAAGTCACCACATGTTGTAGTCTTTCAGGTTTAATATCTCTGGTTTCCAAAAATGAAATAAAAATTGAATGTAGGAAGTAAAGACTTGAAAATATGGGAATCTAAAAATTCACATGAAAGAAGCAATAAATTTCTTATACATAGCACGTATGTAACTCTAAGATGAATCAGTGATGGATGATACTTGTGGAAGGACTCAAGAGATAACTAAAATTTTCATGGGTGAAGTTATTAAAAGAGAAATATTTAGAAAGCAACAGAACAGAACAGACAGTCTCTATAACTGTGATTATTTGTGTCTTTAATTTCTGCTTATCTCTTTTGCCAAATCACATTAAGGTGGCATGATGGAATTGCACTGTGTATGGAGGGTATGCTTGAAGTAGCAAATTAAAATGTTGATTGCTGGTGTATAAACTTTATTTTGAGTCAACTTGGTGAAAAGCATATTTTAAAGTTTTTGAGAAGTTGAATTAAAAATTAGTATTAAAGGCTGGGCGCGGTGGCTCATGCCTATAATCCCAACACTTTGGAAGACTGAGGTGGGTGGATCACCTGAGGTCAGGAGTTCAAGACCAGCCTGGCCAACATGGTAAAACCCCATCTCTACTAAAAATACAAAAAATTAGCCAGGCGTGGTGGCGGGCACCTATAATCTCAGCTACTCAGGAGGCTGAGGCAGGAGAATTGCTTGAACCTGGGAGGCAGAGGTTGCAGTGAGCCGAGATCATGCCATTGCACTCCAGCCTGGGCAACAACAGTGAAACTCCGTCTCAAAAAAAAAAAATAGCATTAAAACACCATATTCTGTGAATGATAAGGAGGTGAATGGCACCAAATATTCACTAATTTGAAATTATTAATTTTAATTGAGTGTGTATATTTCCTCAGAGAATGTCCTTAAGAAATTATATCAGACAAAATATTACAAGTAAGTGTTAGTTCCACATTGATAAATGGGAGAGAGAGAGATTATCTCATAGTAAATTTGTAAGATTAAATGAAGGAACATAGATAAAACATTCTGTATAGTGCCGGCAACTGGTGTTTCTTAAATGGTAAGAGAGGTTGTTATTTTTAAATCATTATTAATATTGGAAGAGAGGACAGGGGAGAGAGATACAGAGACAGAGAAAGAAAAGCACCCAAATACTGAAACAGTCCAATAACACAATGGAACAGGATACGGGAAACTACCATGTTAATTCACACCAATTGAAAAAAAGAAATTAAATTCCATACCTTTAAATGTAAGTTGAGATGTTTGGGCAGAACTCCTTTTCTTTGACTGTACATTCAATGTCATGTATCTTTCTTCATCTTGCATCTTCAATGTGAGTGAATGTGTGTGTATACAGGTATGTTTTGTTTTATTAAGCATAACATGAAATGAGGAAAGAATAATAAATCTGCTGCTAATCAGAGATGCTCCTCAAATTGTCCTTTCACAGTACATATGAGGGTTCACAGTTTCACTTATTTGTGAAAACCTCAGAGGAAATGTTTTCTTTTTAAAAGTTGCTTTCCCATGACATAGATAACACATAATTTCTCAACTGTCCACCACATATTGAATTGAATATTCTTTTGAGTGCTTTACAAATTTCTCTTAATTTACCCTTAAAGTCAAGGGAATGGAAATTATGCCCTTTTTTGAGGTGAGGTTAATAATATATAGCTGCCTTTTGTTATAGCCTAAATATTTATATCATTTGAATTACCCTCCCTAACATATTGATATTTAATTTAATAACTTGCAATTGCCAAGCAATTAAATTCTTTATCCTAAAACAATATTGTTTATAAATCATGCTAATAATTTAACAGTATAATTTGATTTTTTTTTAACTTTTAGGTTCAGGGCTACATGTGTAGGTTTGTTATATAGGTAAAATCATGTCACAGGGGTTTGTTGTACATATTATTTCATCACCCAGGTATTCAGACTAGTACTACATAGTTATGTTTTTCTGATCCTGCCCCTCCTCTCACCCTCCACCTTCAAGTAGGCCCCGGTGTCTGTCATTCTCCTCTATGTGTACATGTGTGCTCATCATTTAGATCCCAATTATTAGTGAGAACATGTGGTATTTGGTTTTCTGTTCCTCCATTAGTTTCTTAAGGGTAATGGCCTCTAGCTTCATCTATGTTCCTGCAATGGACATCATCTCATTCTTTTTTTATAGCTGCATAGTATTCCTTTGTATATGTGTATCACATTTTCTTTATCCAGTCTACCATTGATGGACATTTAGGTTGATTGCATGTCTTTGCTATTGTCAACAGTGCTGCCATGAACAGATGCATGCATGTGTCTTTATGATAGATTTATATTCCTTTGGGTGTATACCAGTAACGGGATTGCTGGGTCAAATTTCTGGTTTTAGGTCTTTAAGGAATCACCATGCTATCTTTCATAATGGTTGAACTAATTTACACTCCCATCAAAGGTGCATAAGTGAACCCTTTTCTCCACTACCTCATCAGCATCTGTTATTTTTTAACTTTTTAATAGTAGCCATTCGACTGGTATGAGATGGTATCTTATTGTGGTTTTAATTTGCATTTCCCTAATGATTAGTGCCTATTGGAGGATAGAGGGTGGGAAGAGGGAAAGGATCAGGAAAAATAACTAATGGGTACTAGGGTTAATATCTGAGTGAAGAAATAATCTTTACAGCAAACCCCCATTACACAAGTTTACCTATGTAACAAATTTGCACATGTACTCACGAATTTAAAATAAAATTTTAAAAACACAATATACCCTTTTAAATAAGATAAACTATTAATTCAAGGAGAAAATATTTGACAAATTATCAGAAATATATTTGTTGCTTAATGACAAAAGTAAAAGGATAATACATTTTTGTGTTATTTTTGCTTATTTTTACTTGCTAAATTTTGTTCTTTAATTTATAATTACAATTTCTTTGGCCATTATTTGACACTCCAAATGGATAAGAAGTAAATTAAGATTGATAAATAGAACAAGAAAAGTGTCTGTTCATGTCCTTAGTCCACTTTTTAATGGGGTTGTTTATTTTTTGCTTGTTAATTGGTTTAAGTTTCTTACAGATGCTGGATATTAGACCTTTGTCAAATGCATAGTCTGCAAAAATTTTCTCCCATTCTGTAGATTATCTGTTCACTCTGTTGCTAGTTTCTCTTGCTGTGCAGAAGCTCTTACAGTTAATTAGTTTTTTTGTTTGTTTTGTTTTGTTTCACTTTTGTTGCAATTGCTTTTGGCATCTTTGTCATGAAATATTTGCCCATTCCTGTGTCCAGGATGGTAATTCCTAGGTTATCTTCCAGGGTTTTTTATATTTTGGGGTTTTAGACATAAGTATTTTATCCATCTTGAGTTGAGCTTTGTATATGGTATAAGGAAGGGGTCCACTTTCAATCTTCAGCATGTGGCTAGCCAGTTATCTCAGCACCATTTATTAAAAAGGGAATCCTTTTCCCATGGCTTGTTTTTGTCAGCTTTGCTGAAGATCAGATGGGTGTAGTTGTGCAGCACTATTTCTGGGCTTTCTGTCCAGTGGTCTATGTGTCTGCATTGGACCATTGTGTTCCAATGGTCTATGTGTCTGCTTCTTTTTTTTTTTTTACCAGTACCTTGTTATTTTGGATATTGTAGTACTGTAGTATAATTTGAAGTTGGGCAATGTGATGCCTCCAGTGTTGTTCTTTTTGCTTAGGATTGCCTTGGCTATTTGGGCTAATTTTTCTGTTCCAGATGAATTTTAAAATAGTTTTCTTCTAGTTCTGTGAAGAATGTCATTGGTAGTATGATAGGAATAGCATTAAATCTGTACATTGCTTTGGGCAATATGACCATTTTAATGATATTTATTATTCTGATCCATGAGCATGGAATGTTTTTCGTTTGTTTGTGTCATCTCTGATTTCTTTAAGCAATGTTTTGTAATTATCTTTGTAGAGCTCTTTCACCTCCCTGGTTGACTGTATTCCTATGTATTTTATTGTTTTTGTGGCTATCATAAATGGAATTGCATTCCTGATTTGGCTGTCAGCTTGGGTGTTGTGTATAGGTGTACAGGAATGTTGGTGATTTTTGTACGTTGATTTTGTATCCTGAAACTTCGCTGATGTTGTTTATCAGTTGAAGGAGCTTTTTGGCCAAGAGTATGGGGTTTTCTAGGTATATAATCATGTGGTCTGAAAACAGGAATAGTTTTACTTCCTCTCTTCCTATTTGGATGCCCTTCATTTCTTTCTCTCACCTGATTGCTCTGGCAAGGATTTCCAATACTATGTTGAATAGGAATGTTAAGAGTGGGCATTCGTGTCTTGTGCTTTTCAAGGGGAATGCTTTTGCCTGTTCAGGATAATGTTGGCTGTGGGCTTATTACAGCTGGCTCTTATTATTTTGAGTTGCTTCTGCAATACATAGTTTATTGAGTGATTTTAACATGAAAGCATGTTGGTTTTATTGAAACCTCTTACTGTTTCTATTGAGATAATCATGTGATTTTTGTGTTTAGTTCTGTTTATGAAATGAGTCATATTTATTGATTTGTGTATGTTGAACCAACCTTGCATCCCAGAGATAATGTCCACTTGATCATGGTGAATTAGCTCTTTGAGTGGTGGTGGATTCAGTTTGTCAGTATTTTGTTGAGAATTTTTGCATCTATGTTTTTCAAGGTTGCCGGCCTCGAGTTTTCTTTTTTTGTTGTGCTTCTGCCAGTTTTGGTATCAGGATGATGTTGGCCTCATAGAATGAGTTACGGAGGAGTCCTTTCAACTCAAATTTTTGGAATAGTTTCCGTGGGAATGGTACCAGCTCTGTACATCTGGCAGAATTTGGCTGTGAATCCATCTGAGCGTTTTTTGGTTGGTAGGCTATTTATTACTAATTCAATTTCAGAGCTCATTATTGGTCTGTTAAGGAAATCAATTTCCCCCTGGTTCGGTGTTGGGAGGCTGTATGTGTCCAGGAATTTTTTATCTATATCTTCGAAGTTTTCTAGTTTGGTATACATAGAGGTGTTTGTAGTAGTCTTTGATGGTTATTTATATTTCATGGGGGTCAGTGGTACCATCCCCATTGTAGTTTCTAATTGTATTTATTTGAGTCTTCTCTCTTGTCTTCATTATTAGTCCAATGAGAGACTTTTTTTTTTTCCCCCAAAAAACCAACCCCTGGATTTGTTGATCTTTTTGATGTTTCTTTTGTATCTCAATCTCTTTCCATTCAGCTCTGATTTTGGTTATATTTAGTCTTCTGCTACCTTTGAGGTTGGTTGGCTCTTACTTCTCCAGTTCTTTTAGTTATGATGTTAGATTGTTAAATTTGAGATCTTTCTAACTTTTTTGTGTAGGCGTTTAGCGCTATAAGTTTTTCTCTTAATACAGCCTTAGCTGTGTCTCAGAGATTCTGATATGTCGTATCTTTGTTCTCATGAGTTTCAAAGAATGTCTCGATGTCTGCCTTAATTTCATTATTTATCCCCAAAGTCATTCAGGAGCATGTTGTTTAATTCCCATGTAATTGCATGGTTTTGAGTGATTTGTTTTGTCTTGATTTCTATTTTTATTGCGTTGTGGTCCAAGAGTGTGTTTGGCATGATTTTGCTTTTTTTGTTTTTTGGTTTTTTGGTTTTGTTTTGTTTTTTGCATTTGCTAAGAATTGTTTTAAATTCGATTGTGTGGTCAATTTTAGATTATGTGGCATGTGGCAATGAGAAGAATGTATATACTGGTTTTCTGGGTTCGGAGTTCTGTAAATGTCTATCAAATCCATTTGGTCCAATGTCAAGTTCAGGTTCTGAATATCTTGGCTAATTTGCTCCCTTGATGATCTGTCTGGAGTGTTAAAGTCTCCCACTATTATTTTGTAAACATTTAAGGCTCTTTGTAGCTAAGAACTTGCTTTATGAATTTGGGTGCTCCTGTACTAGGTACATATATATTTGGGATAGTTAAGTCCTCTCATTGAATTTAATTTATTATTATGTAATGTCCTTCTTTGTCTTTTTTCATCTTTATTGGTTTAAAGTCTGTTTTGTCTGAAATTAGGATTGCAAACCCTGTTTTTTTTACTGATTTTCATTTGCTTGTTAGATTTTCCTCCAACCCTTTATTTCAAGCCTGTGTGTCATTGTGTGTGAGACGGTTCTACTGAAGATAGCATACCACTGGGCTCTGATTTTTTATCCAGCTTGCCACTCTGCACCTTTTAAATGGGGCAACTAGTCTGTTTACATTCAAGGTTAGTATTGATATGTGTGGATTTGATCCTGTCATTGTATTGTTAGTTGGTTATTATGCCAGCTTGTATCTCCCCATCCCTTTCAGGGATGTCGATGATTTGTAGATTTGGCACCTTTACATAATCCTATATTTCTCAAAGATTTTGTTCCTTCCTTTTCATTCTTTTTCCTTTGTTTTTGTCTGACTGTCTTATTTTAGAGGGCTAGTCTTCAAGTTCTTCAGCTTGGTCAATTCCACTGTCAATACTTGGAATTGTATTGTGAAATTCTTGTAACGTGTTTTCCAGCTCTAGCAGATCAGTTAGGTTCTTTTCTATAGTGGTTATTCTGTCTGTCAGCTTTTGTATTGTTTTAGTGTGATTCTTAGTTTTCTTGGATTGGGTTTTACCATTTTCCTGAATGCTGATGATCTTCATTTCTATCCATATTCGGAATTCTATTTCTGTCATTTCAGTCAGCTCTGCTGGTTAAAAACCCTTGTTGGATAACTAGTGCAGTCATTTGGAGGACATAAGAAACTCTGGCCATTTGAGTTGCTGGAGTTCTTGTGTTGCTTCTTTCTCTTCTCTGCATTTGAGTGTTTCTTTAGCCATGATGTAGATTGCATATAGTCAGTAGACTTCTTTTCTGGATGTATTCACAGGGTTGAGGCTTTGTGCAGGGTCTTTACTTGCAACTGACTTGTCTTTGGTCTCATAGTGGAGTGGGGGGTATGTTAGTGAAGTAGTTTGGTATTAAAGCTTTGGGATGTGATGCAGTAGGTTGTGCTTAGGCAGAGTGTTCAGTTGGCTGGCTCTTGATCAGTTGTGTGGCTCCCTTATATTTCTTCACAGTTGCAGCCATGCTGCCTCTCAATGCTCTGAAAGTTTGGGATCCTCTCCCACTTGAGTGTTGGCTGTAGATTATGGCTTGTCATTCCTGGGCTTTCCCCCACAGCTCTGGGGTGATCTCGGTGTTTATGTTTCCTCTCCAACTTGGAGGCAGCAGCAGAAGGGACCTTAGGAGTGGTTGTGGCTGAAGGTCTTTTATTTACCTCCTAGGGGCTCTACCCCAGAGAGGTGTGGGTCAGCAATTGCTCAGTGCAGTCTGCCCAGGATGGGGGTATCTGTGCTATGGGCCCAAACCAGGGTTTCTCTGCTTGGTGATGAGCAGGGGGAGTGTGCAGGACCTGTGGGAGATGAACTTTGCTCCTCTCCTTGGGTCGACTGTTGCTTGATGGGGGTATGGATAAGGTAGGTAGGGTCTTTGCTCCTTCATTAGTCTGAGGGTAGCAGGAGTAGTACCGCTGCAGAGGCAGTGGCAGATGGGCTTTTGGTTGCCCCTGGGGGTCTCATGTCTGAGGAATGCAGAGCTGCTGTTACTGGGAGTGTTCAGCCAGGGGGGTGGGGCAGCTGCATTGCTGGCATGAGCTTGGTATTCCACTTTTTGGGGAGCAGAGGATTAAGAGTAATCAGGAGGAGAGAATGGTCTCCTCTCCCTATGGTGTCTGTGGCATGCTGTAAGCTTGAGTGTAGCCCTCGGGATCTTTGTTTCTTCCCCAGACTGAGGGTAGCAGGGATAGAACTGTTTCTATCCCTGTGGCAGAGGAGCTGTTGGATGCCTCTGGAAGCCTCTCCCCAGGGTAACTCTGGGCCACTACCAGTGGGTATGGTCAGCCATGTATGGGGCAACGATTCTGTGGTCATGAGCCAGGGGCCTGCCTGGTGAAGAGTTAGGGGGTGGAAGTTCTCAGGGAAAAGGGGCTGGACTCTTTCTGTATGGTGACTGTGGTGTGCTGGAGGGGCCAGTGTGGTCACTAGGCCCTTTGTTCTTTCCCCAGCCCAACGGCCGTTAGGCAGCACCACTGCAACTGCAGTGGTGGAGGGGTTGTGGGTTGACTCTGTGATTTCCTCCTCAGAGAAATGCTGGGCTGCCTTTGATTGAAGTGGTAAGTTGGGGGCAGGGTGGTTGTGCTGCAGTACCAGGTCCAGCGGCTGTGCCCAGGGAGGAGAAGTGAGATCCAGCATGTGTGTGGAGAACAGTCCAGCCACTTATTCATGAAGTGGGTGCTCTGTGCTGAGGGCCAGATCAGCCCCTGGTCCCCACAGACTCTCCAGAGCCTGGAGACAGAGCGAGGGCTGCAAGACGGCAAAGATGGCAACCTTCCCCTCCCACTGGGAACTCTGTCCAGGAAGTTGCAGAGCTGCTACTGGCTCGATAGCCACAGCAGGGGGTGGCTGGAGGCCCAGGCTGAGAAGACCCGCCCAGCGAGGAGATGTGGGATCAAGGTAACAATCTGGTCATGTAACAATCTGGCCACCATTCTTGCAGGGCTGTTGCAGTATTCTGGGAGTCCACTCCAGTCCCTAGTTACCTCAGATTTTCCAGTACCTGAAGGTATCAACAGTGAAGGCTGCGAAACAGCAAAGATGGCAGCCTGCCTCTCCCACTGGGAGCTCCATCCCAGGGAGGTTCCAACCTGTTGCTGGCCCAAACACACTGGTGAGGGTGGCTGGTGATCCCAGTTGGGTGGTCACACCCAGTGAGGAGAAACAGGATCAGTGACTGCTATAAAAAAGCACTCTGGCCACTTTCTTGTAAAGCAGCTGTGCTGTGTTGAGGGTCCAACCAGCCCCCTCATAACCTCAGACTCTCCAACGCCCAAAAGTGACAACAGTGAAGGCTGTGAAACAGCACAAATGGCAGCCTGCCTTTCCCTCTGGGAGCTCCATCCTAGGGAGGTACAGACGTGTTGTCAACTGGAAAAACACCTGGTGGTTGTAAATCTTGGTTTTGAGATTCCAGCCAGTAAAGAGAAACAGGGTCTGGGATTCACATGGAAAGGCAATCTGGCCACTTTTCTGTAGAGCTGCTGTGCTCTGCCAGGGGACCACTCCAGTCCCTAGTTGCCTCAGACTCCCTGAAGGCAACAATGGCTAAGGCTGTAAGACAGCAAGGATGGTGGCCTATCCTTGCCTCTGGAAACCCCATCCCAGAGGGGTACAGACCTGTTGCCAGCTCAAAAACACTTGTGGAGGTGGTTGTGGACCTCAGTGAGGAGATTTTGCTCAGTGAAGAGAAATGGGATCCAAGACCCACGTGAAAAAAACAGTCTGGCAGCCTCCCTGTAGAGCAGCTGTGCTATTCTGGGGGCTTCTCCAATCCTTAGTCACCTTGGATTTTGGCAACAATGGCTAAGGTTCCAAAACAGCAAAAATGATGTCCAGCCCCTCCTTCTGAGAGATTCATCTCAGGGGAGGTATAACCTTGCTACCAGAGGCTGGCTGGAGTTCCAAGCCAGTGGGTCTTATCCTGTGAGGTGCCATGGAAACAGGGCCTGTGGGCAATCCCTGCTCAGCCCCTTGGATTCAGCCCCTTTCCTAGGGATGTAGAGATGTCTAAATTCCCAGCCACTTTTGCTGGGAAGCCCTGGTATCTAAGGCTCCCAGGGCTCTGCGTGTGCCTGAGAGGCTACTCTTCCAGGACTCCCTGTAGCTCTGTGTGTCAGACTGCAGGCCTTGGTGGGATGGGTTCACAAGGGGATCTCCTGACCCAAGGGTTGCAAAGATCCATGGGAGAATTGTGCCCCCCCAGGTGCTCAGTCACTCACTGCTTCCCTGGGTGGGGAAGGCTCCCCCGGCTCCATGTTGCTCCCAGGTGGGCAGTCGTCCTGCCTTGCTTTACTTCATCCTCCACGGATTGAGTTGTTTTCTTGATGAATCCCAATGTGTGTACCTGGATGCTTCAGTTGAAGGTGCTGTATTTACTAGCCCCTTCTATTTCTCCCATGAGAACAGCACACACTAGCTGCTTCTAGTCGGCTACCTGCACTTGCTCAATATTATAACTTGAAGAAGACAAAAAAATACTGACAATTTTTTTGGCATTCTAAGACTAATTCTAAATACAAAAATAAATAAATAAAAGCAAAATTTAGGGGGAAAACATTTTCATTTTGGCATGGACTATGCCTGGAACCAGGAGATTTACCAGCCAGTCACCTAAGGGCAGATTTATTACTTAAGTCTCTTTAATCTTGGACTAGATGCTGCTTGGTCTTCATAGGAACAATCACATATTTTAGGAACAGATTTGCCTTCTATGCCTACAGTGCTTCTACTAACATCAATACTTAAGAGTTACAGAATGTCTTATCCATTGTCATGGTTCCTCACACAATATTGTATTTGACATTTTACAACAAAGAAAGATTGACAATCAGTTCATGCCTATAGAAGTTACTTGCCCAGTTGCTTGGGATCTCACACACATTCCATGGGCAGTTGGAGGTGAGCTGCCGCTGGCCACACTAGAGGCTGCAAGACCAGACATGGACAGGTACAAAGAAGAGCTGCGCCACTTGCACAACCCAGAGGAGAATTGATACATCCTTAATGTTGATTCAAGCAGTGATGAGAACCACGGGTCTTCTAAGGCCAGAAGAGCTCAGAAGAGACAGTCCAGCTCTGTGGTAGTGATCAACTCTGACTCTGATGATGAATGCTACTCCTATGAGGAGAAGAAAGCTAAGATATTCTAAATAAGCAGTGACGATGAGAGTCTGGAGTGTTGTTATGTGCAGCCCACCATCCAGGAACCCTCCAATAGTTATTAGTGATGGTGATGATGACAATGATGACAGTAATGATTTGGAAGTTTCTGTGCCAGCAGAAGATTCGTATGATGAGGACCAAACTGCCTCAGATGAAGAAGAGCTGGATGAGGCTGCTGTCTGCCAGCATGATTCATCTGATGATGCTGGTTGAGCATGATCTTGGTGAGAATCTTAGTGAACCACCAGGTGATCCTGAGGCTAACCTTGAGGTTTCAGAGAGGAAGCTGCCAACTGAGGAAGTGCCTGCACCTGTGGTGGAACAATCAAGGAAAAGGAAGGCAAAGACCAAAAAATATCATGGGGTGACTGAGGAAAAGACAGGCAAAGACCAAAAATATAGTGGAGCCACTGAGGAAGAGGAAGGCAAAGACCAAAAATGTATCTGTAACACCCGCTGGTAAAGGACAGAAAAAGCGTGGACCTTCAAAGAAGAAACCCGGTGTGGCCAAAGTTGAAAAATGCAAGACTAGGACTCATAAGTGCAAAGTCCCTGGATGTTTCTTGCTTGACCTTGAAAAGTCAAAACAGTACTCCGGAAAAAAATCTCAAGCGAAATAAGGATGACTGGTTCAGAGAATCTACGACCTGTTTAACAGCTCCGTCTGTGATAAAAAGCTACCAGAGAAACTAGAGATCAGCTAGAATAAAAAGATGCTGAGAACTGCTGGCTTATACAGCACTGGCAGGAATTACAAAGCAAGGCAGAATTCTTAAGGTTATCTGAGAGTATATTCACGTGAGCTAAATCCTTTACTGGAAAGAAGGGTTAGAAAAGTTTGTTTTTGTGAAATTTAGGATATTAGAATTCAGATACTGTTAAGTAATATTAGAATTTAACATTCATGTTATTAACCATGATTGACCTTAACAAGGGGCTCTATTGCTAACCATTCTGTGCCCTTGACAGGGTAGATCTGAAGCCCTTGGGATCTACCTTGGGTCTTACTTCAGCTCAATAGTTTTCACACATAGGACAAAATGCAAAAGAAAAGTGAGTTTTCAAGAGTGGCAGGTTGAGAGAAAGAAGAGAATGCTGGATGGGAGGCTGAGGCGGGCGGATCACGAGGTCAGGAGATCGAGACCATCCTGGCTAACAAAGGGAAACCCCATCTCTAATAAAAATACAAAAGAAAAAAATAAAGACAAAAAAATATTAGCCGGGCATGGTGTCGGGCGCCTGTAGTCCCAGCTACTTGGAAGGCTGAGGCAGGAGAATGGCGTGAACCTGAGAGGCGGAGATTGCAGTGAGCCGAGATCGCGCCACTGCACTCCAGCCTGGGAGACAGAGTGAGACTCTGTCTCAAAAAAAAAAAAAAAGAAGAAGAGAACGCTGGAAAGAGGACAAGTTTTAGAGGCAACACTTAAAAACCAGGGCTACTGTGACATCTACCTAGACAGGAAAGATGAACATGTTTCATGAAGTTCATTGCTGATGACACTGAATGAAACTATCTGAGCCATATAACCAAAAAATAAAATGTTTTCTGCATCTCAAAAAAAAAAAAAAAAAAGAAGTTACTTGCCCCTAAGTAACTGGCTAACCAGGGTATTGAAATGACTTCCTGAAAGCACACTAATGACACCAGTTGGAATAAAACAGCTTGCAAGTGTGGGATTCAGTTTTTTAAGAGTGGGTTTTTGCCTTACCAATATATGTTGCTGTCTCTGCCATAGCCAGAATGTACAGGTATGGGAACAAAAGCATAGAGTTAGGATTCAGATTTGGAGTAGCCTTGTACTAGTACACCTAATAATTCACTTGAAAATTGTCTCCTTTTCCCAAGATCTTGTTTGTGCTGGGTTTAGAGGTTCTAATGCCTATGGCAAGATTATTCTAATAAGGAATATGACCATTATCCTGATGAACAGGAAGATGAGACTTCCTTGTTGCACGTTGGGCTCCTCAGTCATTGAAGCAGCTGGCAGAGAAGAAGATTGCTGTGGCCAGGCACAGTGGCTCACACTTTAATCTCAGCACTTTGGGAGGCCGAGGCGGGCAGATCACCTGAGATCAGGAGTTCGAGACCAGCCTGACCAACGTGGAGAAACCCCATCTCTACTAAAAATACAAAATCAGCTGGGCGTGGTGGCGTGTGCCTATAATCCCAGCTATTCAGGAGGCTGAGGCAGGAGAATCACTTGAATCCAGGAGGCGGAGGTTTCAGTGAGCTGAGATCACGCCATTGCACTCCAGCCTGGGCAACAAGAGTGAAGCTCCATCTCAAAAGAAGAAGAATAAGGAGAGGAATAAGAAGCAGCAGCAGCCGCAGCAGCCGTACAGGCAGAAATTGGGTTGCTCTTACACATTGTGGTAAGGACTATGCCTGGAAGCCAGGAGATTTACAGGAGCGTATTTTAGCACCACTTTCCTCATAGTCTTGGTAAATACAATGCTAGGCCAACCCAAGAAACACACCAATAACTTGGATCCAATATAATGATAATCTAGGTCATTGCTTGATCCACACGCTTTGTACAATTAGCTGGACAGAGTCAAAGAAAAGAAAGATGGAGTGCATAGCAAGCTATATCTTGTCTCCTGCTACTCAAGTGGTATCTGCTGACAGAGAAATAGACCTCAACTGCACAAAAAATCCACAGAAGTCCATCTGCGGCTCAGATAGAATCATCCTGTATATAGATAGCTCCTATCCCAGAGTCCTCTTGTCAGATCTTCTCTCAGAAGTTAGTGTAGAAATGATTAATCAAACCATAGCATGTTGAGACATTTTTGTTACTTCCACAAATACATTTTGAATTCATTGAAATAACTGGCTTTTTACATTTAAGCTAGAAAGTAGTATATTAGAAAATAGGATTTGCCTTGTCAAGTTAATTTGAAGGTGCAATTTCTATAGTTCTTGTTATCATCATGATTTATAAGAAAAGTATTCTTGTTTCATTTTATTTCTTTTTTATATTCTTATTGGTACATAATATTTTCATGTATCTCTAAGGTACATATGATATTTTGATACATGCATCGGTTGTGTAAGTATCAAGTCAGGGCGTTTAGGATATCCATCACCTCAAGCATTTATTATTTCTTTGTGTTGGGAACATTTCAAATCTTCTCTTATAACTATTTTGAAATATAAAATACATCGTTGTTAACTATAGTCACTCTACTGTCCTGTTGAACACTAGAACTTATTCCTTCTAATTGTATGTTTGTATACCTCCCCCCTCCCCCACACACACACACATCCTTCACAGCTGCTAGTAACTATCATTCTACTCTTTACCTCCATTAGAATAACCTTTTATGGCGGCAGCAAACGGTGGGCTGGGCGGGCAGCCCTCGGGCCCCCAAAGGAGTGCAGATGTCAGCGGTGGTGGAAAGGCGGTCCCCAGGCCACTGAATGATGCACTTGGGCACTTGTGGGCCGTACCAGGCTTTGCGGGTCCAACCTCAGGCCTCCTGATGGTGCACACAGGCTGTGGTAGGTGGGGCGGGGCGATCCCCAGGCCTCGGTGGGGCTTGCGACCAGCCAGGCTGGGTCTTCAGTCAGGCCTCCTGATGGTGCAGTAGCATACGCGGAGCTACGGGTGGGACAGGGCCATGGATCCCCAGGCCCCTGGGCAGTGTGCTCAGGCACTGGGAGAGGCTTTGCTTGGTGGTGTGGTCCTACCCTCAGACAACCCAATCCCCTATGTTGTGCTCAGGGCTCAGGCTGTGGTTGGCAGAATGGGCAATCCCCAGGCGCCCCCCAGCGGCGTGCTTGGGTGGTGGCAGCCCCGGCTGTGGAGATGGCAGTGGGTGGAGAAAGCCTGTCGGTGCGCAGCTGCTTTGCTATTGGGAGTCGGGGTGGCTGTCAGTGGCAGCGACCTCACTCAAGTGGCTGTCAGGCTCTGGGGAGCTTGTGTTTTGGCTCCCTTTGACTGGAGGCAGCCTCCCCAGTGCACTGCACTGCCGATTCCCCCCGGGTGTAGAACACCTTTGGGGCTAGAGTGTCAGGGACCCAGCCACACGGCTGGCACCAATCAGCCTTGTGCCACTACAGCCCTCCCGGTGTGTGGGGTGTTGTGGGGGAAGTGAAGGATGTCTGCGGGGCTCCAGGGACGTGGAGATGCGGAAGCTGTTGAGACCCGAGGCAGGATGAAGTCTTGTGGGGGCGGGGCTCCAAATAGCCTGGTCCAGGAGGTGTATCGGACCTCGCCTGAGCTCCGTCCTGGAACAGTGCTGTTGCGCAGTGCAGGCTCCAGGCAGCTCCCCATCCTAGTCTCGGGGCCCCCAGGGCTCTCCCACGGCTACGACTGCAGGAGTCTGCGGTGGGAATGTGGACACACTTTCCCTGCACTAAGAAGTCTCTGGGCTCCCAGCCAGTTTCAGCTGAGCTACTTGCCTCCCCTCTGTCTCTTTCCTGCCTCAGAGCTTTCCTGTCGCTTCTCTGCTTAATTCGAATGTGTTCTTTTAGATGCTGTATTCCAAGTCTGATTTTCTACTGGGCGTTTTGGTTCTTCTTTGTGGAGGAAAGTACTGAGGGCCTGTAGACAGCCATCCTGAAGCCCCTCTCGGGGGAAAAATGTTTTCTTCCTCGGTATCATGAAATGTGTGAAAAGAGTCGAAATTGCGACCTTGTAAATTTGTTATTCTATTTTTTAAAATTCCAGCTGGGCGTGGGGGCCTGTGCTTGTAGTCCCAGCTACTGGGGAGGCTGAGGTGGGAGGATCACATGCGCAGAAGTTAGAAGCTGCAGTGAGCCCTGATCATACCACCGCACTCCAGCCTGGCTACAGAAAGAGTCCCTGTCTCGAAAATAATTAATTAATTTTAAAATCCTACAAAGTTTTTAGGAAGGAATTTTTGGTTAGATTTATATGTCAGTTAAGACATAAAAGAACCAGCATGGCACATGTATACATATGTAACTAACCTGCACATTGTGCACATGTACCCTAAAACTTAAAGTATAATAATAATAAATAATTTTAAAAATAAAAAAATAAAAAGACATAAAAGAGGGAATGCCAAGAGACTGGCAGCAGGTTTCCACAGTGCACTTTGCTGCAAGGATATTCCCCCAAGCCTGGTGGGCAGTCCAATGGCTGACCACCCACTCTGTGATCGGCCCATCCCCCATGGAAGTTTTACCTCTTGATGGTGAATGCTCTCATATCCTCCAAGTGTACAAGCATTTGAAATGCTTAAACAACACTACAAAATTAAATGAATAAGTAACTGATTCGACAAATACGGTCAAACTGCATTAAAAGAGAAAGCAACAACAATATTCTGTCTCAAAACTGCCCCTGCTTATTAGGAAGTCAGACTGATTTCTTCCCACATCATAGGCAATTTCCATAAGTTTTCCATTCTCTCTAAGGTAATAAATATTATCCTCTGTATTTCAGGTGATAAAATAATACCCCAACGAACATGAAACAGACTCCCTGTGGGTAAAATAACAGAAACAGACAAACAAATGAGAAACCAGAATCTGATAGCTAGCAGGATGAGGGACTAGTCAGGTATCCCAGGGTTATTAATTGCCATAAGGTTTCCTTCCCGTAATTAAACAGGAAGGAAATGCTGAAAAGCATTGCCAAAACAACCATAGCTGGGAAATTTCCAAAATATCTTGACAGATTGCCTGATGCCAGCGGACAACCTTCTCCCCAGCCTTGCTGTCCTGCCATAAGTCAGACTGTCCTACCATAACTCAGATTGGAAAAAGAAGCCAATCTTTTTTTTTTTTTTTTTTTTTTTTTTTTTTTTTTTTTTTTTTTTTTTCTGAGACGGCGTCTCGCTCTGTCGCCCAGGCTGGAGTGCAGTGGTGCCATCTGGGCTCACTGCAAGCTCTGCCTCCCAGGTTCACACCATTCTCCTGCCTCAGCCTCCCGAGTAGCTGGGACTACAGGCGCCCGCCACCACGTCTGGCTAACTTTATGTATTTTTAGTAGAGACGGGGTTTCACCGTGTTAGCCAGGATTGTCTTGATCTCCTGACCTCGTGATCCGCCCGCCTCGGCCTCCCAAAGTCCTGGGATTACAGGCATGAGCCACCGCGCCCAGCCGGACCCAATCTTATAAACATTCTTTATTGATGAATGGCCACAGACCTTAAACCAGTTACAGACAACTTGTGGAGATTATGCACAAACTATTTTTGTACCCTATAGTTCACCTTTTGAGGTAAAGAGCCAAATTCCACCCGATTTAATGTTAAAACACCATCCCAAAGTGACCGTGGGGTGCATGTTACATCTGCTTACCCAATGCACAAGTGCTTGACTTCCTTCATGAATATTCATAAGTATTCACAGAATTTTCCGAACCCTGCTCAGTATGTATGTAAAACTGACTGTATAAGACATGTATACCAGCCCCCTCTCACTTCTTTGGAGAGTGAACTTTTGGATTTTCCCGAAAGCTGCATTTCCCTAATTCTAGGGTTATTTTTCCCTCTGAAAATAAAGTCTTCTCCTTTCCTTCCTTTGTGGATCTCATGGTCTTTTGATAATGAAGATAATAAAAGATCCAATTCTGCCTAATATCTTAAGTCTAACTTTTATCTAATTTAACACTTTTCCTCTCTCTCAGCTTGGATTGGATCTGCTTAGTTTGGGACCATTAAGGGGGCAAGTGAGTATAACGGGCTCTGCATGAGCTCCTTCTCTCTCTCGTATCTCTTTCCATTCCCCAACCCTGATCCCCAGAATGAGTGAAGGTGAAACAAAGGGAATAGAAATAAACACGGAATAAAGATGTTACCAGCCTGGACAGTTTTAATCTGTATGCTGACACTCCAAATGTTTTCTCTTTTTTTTTTTTTTTTGGACTACTTCTATGGGTTTTTCAGAAATTCTGCTCCTGGGGTACTCTGCAGTTGTCTGATGTGTGATGTCTCCTTTGGCAATCCTGCTTACAAATCACTGTACCTCACCCCTCACAACTCCCCAGGTACCTTTTTTTTTTTTTTTTTTGCTTTCTACTCTATACTTCAGCTTCTTTTCATTGAGGCTGACTTGCCTGTGGTAAGAAGCAGTCTTAGGTGAATTTTATTTTAGGATGGTTCCCAAATGGCTGCTTTGTATGAGATCTACATCCGGCCCATAGGAAACACTCCCTTCAGCCTCACCATTGCTGGAAGTGTGGCTTAATCTACACATCTGCTTTTACTCTGCAGTTATGTGTAGTTCTAACAACCTCACATACTGAAAGCGTTCACCTCTGCAACCTCCAACTCCCAGAGGACACTTGCCAATATGTGTCAGAATCCAAACTTGGCTTAAGGTAAAAGAGAAGTTCTTTTGCTTATTGACACAGAAAGATATTGGGAAATGGGAAGTACACTGGCAAGTCACTTCATAAAAAAAATTCTCACTTCCTAATCTCTGAACACTCATAAACTCTTAATGTGCTCTGAAAGTAGATGATAGATCAAAATTTGAAATAAACACTTTTGCAAGCTTGTTAGTATGTCCTATATAGGAGGTCTAGCACCTATAGAATTGTTCTTGACATTTGTGCCCTCAGATAAAAGTAAACAGCAGGAATGACCACATTTTAATATCCTGCTAGTCATTCAATATTTATGAATTATTTTCTGAGGACTTATTACATGTCAGACACTGTTTGGGGAGTCTATTTTAGACTTCAAAAATCTTTTAAAAACAAACATTTCATTAAACTATAGGTGAAAATTTAAGCATATAGTCATTAAGTTTGTGAATCAGACCTATCTTGGAGAGGAATTTAATTTGTTTAAATTTATCAAAGGACACACAAAAGATAAGCCCTAGTTATTCTAACCACTTATTAACACAGCTACCTGCGATTTCTGGGAGCTTAACTTCCGTTCAGGCTCAGAAACTCTAATTTTGGGAATATACTTGGACCACATTGTTAATTTGGGAGGATTCAGATAAAGTATGAGAAATGCATTCACATTTGACTATGAGAACATCAAGTTATATTGTATAATACCAAAAATAATGGTCCCTTGAATATATCCAGGATGACCTACAATTGTTCCTAGATAAAAACCCTCAAGCTTGTAGAAAATCTATGTTGACACTCACTATTCAGATGTTGTCATTCACAACTCTGAGTTTCAATGATTTAATGATGAAATTTAGGACTGAGAAGCTTGTTTCTTGCAGATTTATCAACCTTGCTAATTGATCTTTATGTCATTCTCCTTTTGTATACTTCAGGTAAATAAATAAATATTTGATTTATTCATGGGGTGATTTTGTTTGATACATTAATCCACAGGTACAGTCAATATTTTCAAAACAGTAGTTTTACATCAAATAAAGCAGCATTTAAAAAAAACAGATTTATCAATAGAATAACAACTTTTGAAAGTGGAACTTATTTTTTTAAATCACTTTTCTTAACCTAAGTTTAATTCTAAGTAACCAGCTTTTTCCAACAGTAATAACAATTTATCTTTGAATACTACACAAAATCTCATGGCATAGTCAAAATTAACTGGGGTATATGGATGCTTCTTTCAAGAACTGGTATCAATTCTGCCTTCTGGAGCCAGTAAACTAAGTGTAACATCAATATGACAGCTGTTGGAACAATTTACGTTAACAAACTTATTCCCAGCAGCCCTTTTCCTGATTCTGGCTAAGTAGCTTTAGTTCCTGGAAATAATACTTAAGTTACGGTTTCAACTAATTCAAATCCCTGTTTTTTCTCGTCTGTACTCTTAAAAGTAGGCATTTACATATGTGCATGTATGCAGAGGAAAACTAAGAGAAAGTTAAGATGGTTTGAAACAATCACATAAAAATTATTTCAAAGAATTGGGCCAGGAATGGAGGAAAAAAGTTCCACCCTTTCTTTTTAGATATATTTCTATTGATTTTACCTAAAATTCATTACTTCACACAATCTTGTCTTATTTTGAGCTTGTTGGTCACTGAATTTCCCCTAGTGCTCTTGCATACATCTACAAATAAAGGCAATTCTCCCCATCCTGTTAACTTCTTCAGTTTAGATTTTAATACACCTAAAATATTCATCTCGCTAAACTCTCAATTTTCTCCGAAATGCAGAATGTTTGGAGTTTATGATTCTATTACTCAGTGTATTAGATATCCAAGTTGTATGTCATCTATACATTGAATATATTAACCGAAGCATTTATAAAATGTGGAGTAAGAGAGAATGAAATGCAAAACATTCTGGCATATAGAAAATGATCTCTCTCCTAACTAATGGCACCTAACCTGAGGAAGCACTGCTTTCATGTAGATATTATAGCATTCTGTGGCATACATCTCAGTGAAAATCATATACATTCATTGTTTTCCAAAACCATTGATGTGATGAGTCTTTTAACACCAAGAATACGAGTTCATTCTAGCATGACTTGCCTGCTTACTCATATTACACATACGGATATTTACTAAGACTTAGCTAACTATATTTTTAATATTGCACTCTGCCAACTCTTGCCTAAAGCTCTTTGATTCAAACGTCTACCAAACCAAGGCTGCATGATTGCAGCATTCTGTGGTACATGGAGAAACTACTGTTAGCATTCACTCCTGCTTTTGGGGAGGATGTGGGTCTTTTTTGACCCTACTGTTTTCTTACCATCCTGTCATTGATCTTTAAGCTAGTTAATTTTAAGTGAATATATTTTCTAACATATTAGGATATATAGATGATTACCATGAACCTAGTTACCTGTTATTACAACTATGGCATAAGTTCTAATTATTTGAAATCACTGTTATTCTGAAAAAAAATCAAAAAGCAAGTAAATTTGACTCAAAGAAGCAAGTGGAGTGAGATTTATTTTAGACCAATTATTTCTTCTTACTTTTACAAACACATTGGGGGAAAAGCATTAATCAGGAAGGAGCACAAAGGAATTTTCTATGGTACTGGAACTATCCCACAAATGTATCAGAATGGTGATTACATGGATTCACACATATGTCAAATGTATTAAACTGCACAATTTAAATTGGTGCATTTTATTCACTGAGCTGTAGGCAAGTTTTACTTTAGTTAAAAAAAAGAAGTACTCACATACAAAATAAACCAACATATCAAAACAGCAGCATCATTATTAGAGGGGAAATATAATTATCCCTTTTAGTTCCTATAAATACAATCCAGTTCCTAATAAGAAATTGGCACTGTAAGTTGAAATGTCCCAACCCACCTTTACTTTTTGCTTGATGGTTGTTTTTATTAGTTAATAATAGTTAACATAGGAATGACATATTCAGTGTGCTGAGTAAAAATAAAAGTTAAATTACATTTTAAAAATTTAAAAACTCTGTCAACTAGGACGCTTATGTCTGGTTACACTATCTATATTATCTTTCAAACATGACAGTGAAATGAGCACCCCTCCCCGCAAAAAAGTAAACTGAGAAAAGCCATTGACAGCAGACTTACTTTGTAAGAAATACTAAAAAATATTCTTAAGAGTGAAAGCAAATGACACTCAACAGTAACTTGAATCAACAGGAATAAACAAATATTAGTAAATATGTAGCTAAGTATATAAGATAGTATAATTGTATATTTCTTTCCTTTCTTCTTTTAACTTATTAGAAGTCAGTTGTATAAAACAATGTGCAAACAATTGTAATGTTGAGTGTATAACAAATAGAAATATGATGTGTTTGACGATAGCTGCACAATGGAGGAAGATGAGAGAAACACTTATATTGGAGTAAGTCAACTGTATCAGATAACTGAGAAACAAAGAAATGAAGATAATATCTTAAAGAAGAAATAAGGAAAACTCAGAATAGTAAATAAGAAGGTTAATATAGCAAAATCTAAAAATGTTTACTTGTTTTCTTTTTTAAAAGACATAAAATTATATAAAGTAATAACATAATAATTTATTCTTTGGTCTGTAACATATAAAGACATAATATGTATAAACAGCACCAAAAAAGGCAAAAGGATTAAAATCATATGAGTGATTTTCTAGATCCTACTGAAATTAAGGTAGTATACATCTCAAATAGATTCTTATAAGTTAATTGTACATCATAAGCCCTACAGTAAACATTAAAAGGAAACCCGAAAAGTGTACTAAAAAAATCTTTAAAGAAATTAAAGTTAAACTAGGAGGTATTACATTAACGCCAAAAAAAATTAAGTAAATAGAAAACAGAAGACATAGGCCAGGCATGGTAGCTCATACTTGTAATCTGAGCACTTTGAGAAGCTGGGCAGAAGGGTCATTTGAGGTCAGGAGTTTGAGACCAGCCTGGGCAACAGGTCAAGGCCCTGTCTCTACAAAATGCTTTTAAAAGTTAGCCAGGCATAGTGGCATGTGCCTGTCATCTCAGCTACTAAGAAGGCTAAAGCGAAGGATTGCTTGAGCCCAAGAGGTTAAAATTGCAATGAGCCGTGATTACACCACTGTACTCCAGTCTGGGCAACAGAATCAGACCCTGTCTCTAAAAAAAATAGAAAAATGAAACAAAAATGACTTGAGACACACAGAAAACTGAAAATGGCAGACATAAAACCAGCCATGTTAATAGTTCTATTAAACGGAAATGGATTAGCCAATCAAAAGGCTCAGATTGTCAAACTGGATTAAATGAACACAATCCAACTATATGCCATCTACATAAGAAACTTCAGATTCAGATAAAAATAAGTTGAAAGTAAAAGTCTGTAAAATGATACCAAATGAAGAGCCAGTATTAAGCGACCTGGGCTAGCCTCAACACATTTTAAAAAATTGAAATCATATAAATTATGTCTTCCTACAACAATGCAATAAAATTAGATATCAAAAAAGATAGAATTTTTGACATTTACAAATATGTGGAACTTAAACAACTTACAGCTAGGTTTATCAATGGATCAAAGACAAAAATCACAAGGAAAATTAGAAAATACTTTGAGATAAATGAAAAATAAAGCAAACATATAAAAATTATAGGATGCAAACAAAGCAGTTCTTATAGTAATATTTATACCTACAATGCTATACTATTAAAATAGAAGAAATCTCAAATAATAACCTAAGCTACCACCTTAAGGAATAATAATATTAAAGTAAAATGTACAACAAAATAAGCCTAAAGCAAGCAGAAAGAAGGGAAAAAGAAAGATTACAGTATAAATAAATGAAATAGAGAATAGAAATCAATAGATAAAATCAACAAAACAAAAGTTAATTCTTTGAAGATATCAACAAACTCAATTAAACTTTAGGTAGACTGACCAAGAAAATACAGAAAATACCACTAAAATCAGGAATGAAAGAGGGGAACATAACTACTGACTTTACAGCAACTTTAAAAAGACAAAAAAAGAATTGTAAAGGAGTAATACAAACAATCAAGTATCACAAATTAGATTACTTAAATGAAACAAAAAATTTTTTTGAGAGATTCAACTGATGAAAAGTGTCAAAGAAATAGAAAAACCACATAGAAATATAAAAGTAAAGAAATTATATCAGTGGTTTTAAAACTTCCTAAGGAAAAGTCCAGATCCAGATTACTTATCTGGTGAATTCTACCAATTATTAAAAAAATTAATACAAATCTTGCACAAACTCTTCCAAAAAACTATAACAAGGGAGAACATTCTGCTATGGTTTGAATGTCTGTGCTCCCTTCAAAATTCATGTTGAAATATAATCATCAACGCAATAGTATTAAAAGGTGGGACCTTTTGGAGGTGATTAGTCCAAAAGGGCTCTGCTCTCATGATTGGTGACCTTATTAAAAGGGCTGGAGGGAATTAGCTTGGGTCCTTTGGGCCCTTCCATCCCTCTTGCCCTTTTGTCCCTTCTGTCACGTGAGACAGAAGGGACACACAAGATGTCAATGTGTCATCTTGGAAGCAGAGACCAGGCCTTTACTGGACATTGAGCCTGCTAGCAGCTTGATTTTGGGCTTCTGAGCCTCCAGAATTGTAAGAAATAAATTTCTATTATTTATAAATTGCCCAGTCTAAGGTATTTTGTTACAGCAGCAGGAATAGATAATCACAATTTCCCAACTCATTTCTTGAAACCAACAACACACTGATAATAATATAATACTATGTTAAAAAATTACAAGAAAAGAAAACTACAGGCTCTTATTACTATAGATATAAAAATTGTCAATAAAATATTAGCAAATTGAATCAAACAATATACAAAAAGTATTACACAATGATAAAATAGAATGTATCTCAGAAATGCAAAATTGGTTGAACATCCAAAAATATATTAATTTAATATACCATATCTATAAAATAAAACATCAAAACAATATGATCTTCCCAACTGACATATAAAAACACTCTTCTATGCTGAAAACAGTCAACAAATGATTAAGGTAAGGGAACTTTTTCAATCTGATACAGAACATCTACAAAAAAACACATTTGGTGTTATACTTGGTATAACAGACTTGAGGCTTTCCCTATAAGATCAGGAACAAGACAAGGATATCTACTCTCAGAGAAGTATTTGAACAAATGATTCTTGAACAACTGGATATTCATATACAAAACATAAAGTTAAACCTCTTGCTACACCATATACAATTTAAATCAAATAAATCAACAACCTAAAGTAACAGAAAAACAATAAAACTTTTAAGTGAAAAATGACCATAAATCTTCATAATCTGTTTTAGAAATAGTTTCTTTAGATATTACACTAATCGCCCAAATAATCAACGAAAAAACAGATAAATTGAACTTCCTCAAAATTAAAAGCATTTTTGCTTAACATAATACTATCAAAAAAGTGAAAGGATAACCCATAATGTGAAAAAATTTTTGCATATCATATACCTGATAGAGGACTGGAAAGAAGAATATATAAAGAACTCCTACAATTCATTATTTAAAAGATACATTAGCCCATTAAAATATGGGCAAAAGATCTAAAAAGACATTTCTCCAAAGAAGACATAAAAGACACAAATTGCAAAAAGGACACGAATGATTATCAAGAACATAGTTATTAAAGAAACACAAATCAAAACCATAATAAGATATCATTTCATGCCCACTAGGATAGCTATAATAAAAAAGACAGACAATAACAAGAATTGATAAGGATGGAGAAAAATCAGACCTAGCTACCTTGCTAATGAGAATGTAAAATGGTGTAGCCACTTTGGTAAACAGTTTGGCAATGCCTCAAAATGTTAAATCCCAGCAAGTTATTTCCAGGATATCAACAAAGTTATTCTAAGGTTTATATGGAGAGGGAAAAGAAACAGAAAAGCCAACACAATATTGAAAGAGAAGAACAAATTTGGACTGACATTACTTGACTTCAAGACTTAGTATAAAGCTGCAGTAATCAAGAGTGTGGTGTTAACTAAAGAAAAGACAAACAGATCAAGGGAACAGAATGGACAGCCCAGATGTAGACTCACATAAATGCAGTAAACTGATCTTTGACAAGGCAGCAAGAGAGTACAAAGGAGCAAAGGATCTTCTTTATAACAGTGGTGCTGGAACTGGACATCCACAAGCAAAAAATAAGAAGAAGAGAAAAATTTTTAAACAAAAACAGACAGAATTTGTACTCTTCTCAAAAATTAACTCAAAATAAATTTTATGAAAAAATGTAAAACACAAAACCATAAAACTCATAGAATAAAACTTAAAAGAAAATCTAGATGATGTTGGGTATGAGAATTTTTTAGATACAACACCAAAGATATGATTTATGAAAGAAAGGATTAATAAACTGAACTTTTTTCAAACTAAAGACTTAAAGACTTCTACTCTGCCCAAGATACTGTCAAAACAATGAAAAGGTTTTCTTCTAGGGTTTTTATGGTTTTGGGTTTCACACTTAAGTCTCTAATCCATCTTGAGTTAATTTTTGTATAAGATGTAACAAAGGGGTCCAGATTCTGTTTTCTGCATATGGCTAGCTAGTTCTCCCAGCACCATTTATTAAATAGGGAATCCTTTCCCCATTGCTTATTTTTGTCAGGTTTGTCGAAGATCAAATGGTTGTAGATGTGTGATGTTATTTCCAAGGTCTCTGTTTTGTTCCATTGGTCTATATGTCTGCTTTGGTACCAGTACCATGCTGCTTTGGTTATTGTAGCCTTGCAGTATATTTTGAAGTCAGGTAGCATGCTGCCTCCAGCTTTGTTCTTTTTGCTTAGAATTGTCTTGGCTTTACGGGCTCTTTTTTGGTTCCATATAAAATTTAAAGTAGTTTTTTCTAATTCTGTGAAGAATGTCTGTGATAGTTTGGTGGGAATATCATTGAATCTATAAATTACCTTGGGCAGTATGGCCATTTTTATAATACTGACTCTTCCTATCCATGAGCATGGAATGTTTTTCATTTGTTTGTGTCCTCTCTTATTTCCTTGAGCAGTGCTTTGTAGTTCTCCTTGAAGAAGTCCTTCACATCCCTTGTAGGCTGTATTCCTAGGTATTTTATTCTCTTCATAGCAATTGTGAATGGGAGTTTATTCATGATTTTGTTCTCTGCTTGTCTGTTATTGGTGTATGTGAATGCTTGTGATTTTTGCACATTGATTTTTGGGCTGATTAAGGAGTTTTTAGGCTGAGACAATGGGGTTTTCTAAATATAGAATCATGTTGTCTGCAAACAGAGACAATTTTATTTCCTCTATTCCTATTTGAATATCCTTTATTTCTTTCTCTTGCCTGATTGCCCTGGTCAAAACTTCCAATACTTAGTTGAATAGGAGTGGTGAGAGAGGAAATACTTGTCTTGTGCCGGTTTTCAAAGTGAATGCTTCCAGCTTTTGCCCATTCAGTATGATATTGGCTGTGGGTTTGTCATAAATAACTCTTATTATTTTGAGACACATTCCATCAATACCTAGTTTATTGAGAGTTTTTAACATGAAGGGATGTTGAATTTTATCAAAGGCCTTTTCTGCATCTATTGAGATAATCATATGGTTTTTGTCATTGGTTCTGTTTATGTGATGGATTACATTTATTGATTTGTATATGTTGAACTAGCCTTGTATCCCAGGGATGAAGCCAACTTGATTGTGATGGATAAGCTTTTTGATGTGCTGCTGGATTCAGTTTGCCAGTATGATATTGAGGATTTTTGCATTGATGTTCATCAGGGATATTGACCTGAGGTTTTCTTTTTTTGTTGTGTCTCTGCCAGATTTTGGTATCGGGATGATTCTGGCCTCAGAAAACACAAACCATAAAAACCCTAAAAGAAAACCTAAGCAATACCATTCAGAGCATAGGTATGGGCAAAGACTTCATGATGAAAATGCTAAAAGCAATTGCAACAAAAGCCAAAATTGACAAATGGGATCTAATTAAACTAAAGAGCTTCTGCACAGCAAAGAAAACTATCCTCAGAGTGAACAGGCAACCTACAGAATGGGAGACAATATTTTCAATCTACCCATCTGATAAAGGTCTAATATCCATAATCTAAAAGGAACTTAAACAAATTTACAAGAACGAAACAAACAATCCCATTCAAAAAGTGGGCAAAGGATATGAACAGACACTTCTCAAAAGAAGACATTATGTGGCCAACAAACATATGAAAAAAAGCTCAACATCACTTGTCATTAGAGAAATGCAAATCAAAACCACAATGAGATACCATCTCACACCATTCAGAAAGGCGATTATTAAAAAGTCAAGAAACTATAGATGCTGGTGAGGCTGTGGAGATAGTGGAATGCTTTTACACTCTTGGTGGGAATGTAAATTTGTTCTACCATTGTAGAAGACAGTGTGGTGATTCCTCAAGGATCTAGTACCAGAAATACCATTTGACCCAGCAATCCCATTACTGGGTATATACCCAAAGGAGCATAAATCATTCTACTATAAAGACACATGCAGACATATGTCTATTGCAGCACCATTCACAATAGCAAAGATATGGAACCAACCCAAATGCCCATCAATGATAGACTGGATAAAGAAAATGTGGTACATATACACCATGGAATACTATGCAGCCATAAAAAAGAATGAGATCATGTCCTTTTCAGGGACATGAATGAAGCTGGAAGCCATCATCCTCAGCAAACTAACACAGGAACAGAAAACCAAACACCACATGCTCTCACTCATCAGTGGGAGTTAAACAATGAGAACACATGGACACAGGGAGGGGAACAACACACACTAGTGCCAGTCAGGGGATGGGGGGAAGGGGAGGGAAAGCATTAGGACAAATAGCTAATGCATGTGGGGCTTAAAACCTAGATAGTGGGTTGATAGGTGCAGCAATCCACCATGGCACACGTATACCTATGTAACAAACCTACATGTTCTGCACTTGTATCCTGGAACTTAAAAATAAATGAATAAAATTTTTTAAAAAATGAAAAGATAAGCCACAGACCAAAAGAAAGTACTTAACAAAAGACATATCAGATAAAGGACTGTAATCCAAAATAGATAAATAACTCTTAAAGCTCAACAATAAGAAAATGAATTACCTGGTTTAAAAATGGGCCAAAGATCTGAACAGATACCTTGTTAAGAAGATATACAAATGGAAAATAACCTTATTAAAATATGATCAATATCATATGTCATTAGGTAATTTCACATTAAAACATGCCATTACAGAAAAACCAACTACTATATGTTCTTACTTATAAGTGGGAGTTAAGTTATGAGTATACAAAGGCACACAGAGTGATATAATGGACTTTGGAGACTCAGAAGGGGAAGAATAGGAGGGGTTTTGGAATAAAAAACTACATATTGGGTAAAGAGTGCACTACTTGGGTGATTGATGACTGTAATAAAATCTCAGAATTCGCCACTATATAATTCATCCATGTGACCAAAAACCACTTGTACTCCAAAAGCTATTGAAATTTAAAATTTTCTTTGAAAACATTTACACACCAATTAGAAATGTCAAAATCCAAAATATGAACAACACCAAATGCTGATAAAGATGTGGAGCAATAGGACTTTCATTCTTTGCTGACTGAAATGCAAAATGGCACAGCCACTTGGAAAACATGTTGACAGTTTCTTACAAAACTAAACACATTCTTACCATATAATCCAGTAATCCCACTTCTTGGTCTTTATCCAAATGAGTTGACAACTTATGTCCACACAAAAGCCTGCTCATGAATGTTTACAGCAGCTTTATTCATAATTGCCAAACTTTGGAAGAAACCAAGATGTCTTTCAGTAGGTGAATGGATAAACTGTGGTACATTCAGACAATGGAACATTCTTCATCACTAAAATGAAATGGGCTATCAAGCTATGAAAAGGCATGGAAGACCCTTAAAATGTGTATTTTAAATAATTAAATAAATAAAAGATTTAAATAAAATAAAAGATTTAAATAAAAAGTGTGCATATTAAAAATACATGAGCTGCGAAAAATATATTCTTGAGGTACAAAACTATAAAATATCACATAATCACTTTTTAAAATAATTATGGGGCCCTTTTCTTATAGATGTTTGTAATGTGTTTGCTTACATGCCTTTAATGGATATGTGCTCTGAATTTATATATTCATTGTCTAATTATTTTAAAAGTTAATATTAAATGCCTATACATTATAAATTAATAAATCAAGAACTTATTGCTTGTCAGCTAATGTGCTAGGTACCGGAGAATAAAGATATTAGTAAAAGCTTCAACTGCCTCAAAGGATTTTATATTTACAATACAGGCTAAGCTCAAATATAGAGAAAAAGTGTATGATGGCAAGGCTTAGAAATCTCTAGAACTACATCTGATAGAACAGAAAGGGAACAAATTGACAAGACAAAGGTGGATATTAAGATACTTTTTCTGATTGAGCACTGGTAGTGGTAATTCAAACATGAAGTGATTTCTACATGTATTCTACCTGCATTATATCACTAGAACCTCTTATCACACTTTAGTTGCAGCTTAGATCGTTATCCTTGTTTGAAAACAAAGAATAGAAACATAAGAAGAATCATATTATTCTCCAAAGTTACCTAGAGATAGGAAAATTCTGGGGCTAGGACTTAGAGGCCTCAAATCTGACTTCATGGAGCTGTTTCTCCACACAAGCTTTCCCTAGACTAAAGAGTAGTACAATCGGTTCTATACTGTCTTAAAACCTTAGTCCTTCAACAGCTGGAAACACACTGCTTTGCAAATCACTTAAATATCTAGTTAAATTAGTTTTTTTTTCTTTTTATGCAAACAATGACCCCTGAAAGGAAAAAAAAAAAACACCCTGGTACTTCCATGGGATCAAAAAAATAGATATTATATAATAAAATGCAACAGATGATATAATTTCTGTGATTTCACATCATACAAAGTTGAAACATATATGAAAAATATATTAAAACCATGTGATTGAACACTCACATAAAGTACAAAAGACCAAAGTTTAGAAAATAAACTGCAAAATCCTCTGTTTCTGCTCATGTATCTAAGCCTTTTCTCTTGGTCATAAACACTACATAGATAGAGAAGGCAGCTTTGCTCTTAATAATACCTGAGCATTGAAGACCGTTTTCCCCAAAATAGCTTCTACCATACACGCATTCATTCTTTCACTCATTCACTCACTCAATATCAATTTAATACCTAGAATGTTTCAGATCTTGAAAGTATAATAACGTAAGATCAATGATTTATAATTGAGAAAGGAAATGTCAAATATCGGTGATGGAGTTTATTCTTACCTAATTTCTATTTTTTAATTTATATACCATTAATACTTTATGAAACACATGAAATAGAAGAGTCTATAACTTTTCTTTGTGTATTTCTAACATCTGTCAGTTTCTGGCCCACTTGTTTGTCTAATAAGTGTTTGACTAATGATCAAATGGAAAATAGAATCTGGTGAAGGTGTCCAAACGCAGAAAGGAAGGTGTTTACAGGGAGGACAACATGAGAGCCCAGCACTTTACCTCCTGACCACACAGTAGCAGGTGTTTCTTTAAGGCCTCACACCACCACTAGAGAGCAACAGTTCACAAGCGAACTGAAGGTCTACGCGCAAGAGCCCTTGCAGGAATGCAGAACAGGAAGGCTGCGAGGTGGAGGCCTTGTGTCAGAAATTGGTCTGAGGAGCTCATTTACTCCAAGGCAGTTATTTGAAACACAAAATCAAGTGATGTGCTTTAATTCGCTGGCCCTGTGCCCTCTATTATTTAACCCGATTCTTTCTTCGAGTCATACAAAACAATTACTCTAATTATTTTTTTAAAATATTTTTAAGCATCTGTCCTGATCTGGTCATTGTGCTCAGTATTGCCACACTGCCTATTATTATGTGCCTGCATTCACCATCTGTTATACAGCAGGAATAATGAATAGTTTCATCTTTTAAATTTTAGTTTTTAGGATTATCTCTCCCTCCAAAAACATTGAAATGATTACAATTATATAAACTAAAGTAATTTTGATTTAGGATATCCCCCTACTATTAAATACCAAATAAGACAACTGAATATGCATTTCAAGTTTATGAATGCAAATAAACATATATGTTAATGATTAGGAACCCACTTGTATTAGAGTCAATTGCCCTCAAGCTGGTAAAGAAATTAGAGTTTCTTTTTCCCAGCTTTATTATATAAAAAGTTTATATGCCACAAATAGGCTAATTTGATTGCTTTATAAACATATTGCCTCTTTAAAATACAAAGTAAAATAACTTGCAAAAGGAACTTGAAATCTGTCAATGTCAATCTGTTCTAGCACAATCTATCCCAAATCTTCAATAGGCCTGAAAACTCCAACATTACTGTAAATTCATTTATTTTCTTTCTTTCTTTAAGGAATAAAAAACAGAGTTAGTAACTTAGTCTGTTAGGCATTGTGCCAAAGTAAGTTCCACTAAAATTTGGGTAAACATTCAATGTGGTGTTTATTTTTTTTTTCTGAGAATTCCTTGTCCTAAATGATGCTTACTTCCTGTTTAACATTTACGAAGAAAACAATATGCAACACATACTTTAGCTGAAGTTATAATGGAGTTATCATTACAGTTCATTACAGCCAGTCCTTGTTACCCAAGATTAGATGCATAAAAGGCTGATCGCCGGCCCCTGCCTTTTGAAAGCCACCTAATTGTAAACGACAGCATGTATTAGACTGGTGCAAAAGTCAATGCGGTTTTTGCCATAATTTCAACAGCAAAATGAATATGCCTGCTCCCCCAAAAAATGTGGTTGGAATACTCGTAAAAAAGAATAAAAAAAATTATTCACAGAGGTCTAAAATCCTGAAACCAGCTCAAAGAGTATCTGAATGTTTATATTGTTTTGAATTGAATAAAATGAGCAGTGAAAACAAACAAACAGACAGAAGTATGTCTGTTTCCAACTTATTCGTGTCCTGGAAATAAATTTTTTCTCATTTTTTCTTTAAAATGAAATTCACACACACACACACACACTTATGGGAAGAAATTAACAAAAGATCTCTAACCAGAAAGTATAAAATTTCAGGCAGTCTCATGAAAATAATTCACCATAAATCCTCCACTATCAAATGATTACATAGGAAACTGCATATTATAGTTACAATTATGACTACTTTAAAGAAAACACCTAAGAAAGTTAATATGAAACACAGAACAACCCTTATGCGTAATTCACATGAAGAGATTGATAGTGGTAGAGTCAGCAGCAGCATTAGAAGTGGTAAAGATGGTGATGTTGATATCACTAGTATTATTGATACTACTTCTCTAGCAACCAAAGGAAGGAAGTGTATAAAGGAAAAGTAAAGATCAATTACGTCAAATTTTTCTGAGAAGCCTGGTAAGAAGAAAACTGAAAATTAAATATATAATATAGCAACATATCAGTAATTATTTAATACCTTGACAAAATCAGAACAAAAATGATTCTGAGAGTTATCCAGAAGAATAATTACAGCAGAAAAGCCTAGATGGTTTTTCCTCCTAAAGGAAGAAAATGGTGGGGTCTTTAAATGTCAGATATTAAATAATGACAATCAAAACAACAATGGTAGTGTCTTCCCAGACAAATTCAATCACTATTCAGATCTCAGCTCAATTTTTAATTTGTGGATAATCAGAAGGGATGTGGACTGACACTGTCAATCATGTGGTTCTTCCTAAAACCCATGTAAAAGCCAATGCGTTCGTCCTCACAGTATTCCAGTGGTTGGCATACTCCCCCTCCTTGATTTCCACCATTCTCCTGTAGAAAATGTATGAAAAGTGTTGAGGATGTAAACTTAAATCATGATAAATGTTTGGTGGTTAACTGATGCAACAAGAGGAATCAATACAAGACATGCTATTTGAAAAAGTTCTATTTCTCAGGCTAGACCTCCTGGCCAGGATGCTGCCAATATCACCTGCCCAGAAAAAAAGAGCTGGAGATTTTTCAGCAAGCTCAGGCTGAGTATATATTGGACCACTGGAAATGAAATTTTGAGAGGTACAGAGTCATGGTACCTTTCAAAGCAGGGTAAAACCAAAGAGAATATATGGTACCCGAAGGTAAGAAGGCTTCTGCTTCTTACTTCTTGGACTTGCTATCTGCATATCACTTCTGCAGTGCCTTTTTCTCTCAGGAGCACTACCATACTTACAAATGCGAAATCTAGAAGAAATCTGGATTATTCAGAGAAGTCCTCTCTGATCACATCTTTTAATATAATCATCCTTGATCTACCCACTCTCGCTCACTATCATATGTACACATCGATGTCTGTATTAATTAAACAAATAATTATTGAACATCTGCTATCACCTGGCAATGTTCTCGGCACTAAGGGATATAGCAATTAGTACAACAAAACTGATGCCCTTATGCTGCTTACATTCAAATGAAGGGAGATAGGCAGTAAACAGAACAATCTTATACTAATAATTCGGTTGGTGGAAAAGTGCCTTGAAGAAACAAAGCAGGGTTCAGGCATAAATATGGGGGTCTAGGGAGTTCTTTACCATTGCTTCAAGACAGAAGCAGAAAGATCACAATTAAAACACTGTTAACAATAGCAGGCAATTGTTGGTGTTAGCGTGAAATGTGAAATACAGTGGTCGCAGTGGACGTATGATTCCGTGTGCATTGCTCACTGAGGGTTAGATGTTGTGTTTAGGAGAGAGAGGACAAAGTTGACTCAAGAGTTTTTGATATGTGTGAATGTGATAAAACTACCATTGAGATATGAAAAGCTGGAGAATAAGCTGGTATGAAAGGCAAAATGAGAAGATGAGTTTTTAACATTTTAAATTCAAAATGTCAATTTGACACTGAAGTAGAGAATGTGACTAAGCGGTTGCCAGACAAATATGGAATGCAAAAAGGAGGTCAAAGCTGAAAAACAGGTCGTAAGAATATGGAAGGCATTAATGCTATGGGCTGGATGAGATAATCTAGGAAGCTTGTGTAGATAAAGTAGAAGAAAACAAAGGGGTGAAAAAGGCTTCTTCAGAGAAATGACTAGTGACATAGAAGAAAAGTTTCATGCAAGCCAAACTGAGAGAGAGAAACAGAAAGAGAAAGAAATGGAAATCGAGATGAAAACAGAGAACCAGTCATTAGTTTTGTAAAATGAAGGTCATTGGTGGTCTTGACAGGAATAGTTTAAGGTGCAGTACTAACTACAAAAGCCTGTTTCAAGTGGGTTATGTTTTTTAAATGAGACATTTCAGCATGATTTTTTATTTCCCCAGCTAAATAGTCCTATTAAGGTGCAGGTATAGTGTAATCAGAAAAGTAGATTTAATTGCTGGGGAATTATATAAGCCAAATTATATTAGTCAAATCACACAGCTGTGACAAGAGACAGTAATTTCATCATTGTCATGATACAAAGGTGATTCGGCTGTTACTAACAGGATTTTACAATCCCAGCCCACTTAGTGCTCACATAAACACAGATATTTTAAGAAAAACAATTTGTTGCTTCACTGAAATTCAAGGTACGTTGGGTTCTATATTTATTCTTATTAACGTTCTCATTTTATCTTCTTTTAAATTAATTCAATTATTTGCTAGTTTGACATATTTTGTATTAGGCTTTTCTTATACTAAAAAGTGTAACAAACTATGAAAATAACCTTGAATGAAATTGTAAACCGCCAATAATACCTCCAAAAATACCCTTGAAATTTGTAACTTCTTGTTTCTAAGAAAAGAAGTTAAATTGACTTCCTATAAATTACATAGTTTTGTGGTGAAATGAAGAGAAACGTGTATAGGAAACAGATGCGTAGGAGTTACTTCCTTATTTGGTGGCAAATGAATTCTGAAGTTTTGAAGAAAGGTAGAAGGTGAGTTTTCCTAAAACCAGGACATTTAAAAACCGTTCCAACATCCAAAGCAAGATTGAGAAGTATATTTCCTACAACTGGTTTATCACACGGCTCCTTAGCCCCTTTATTAGAACTTTTCCTTTTATCACCTTGTGTAATTGTGTAATCGTATTATTTTACGATCACTTTTTTTGCAGGTAAAATGCTTTATTTATAAGGCTTATATGTATAAAATTCAACTGTAGACACACAGGTCGGAGACTATGTTATTCATTTTTTATCTCCCATGGTTCTTACTTTCCTGATATTCATCGTGAAGCATGGGGCAATAGTACTTTTTAGTATTAACATCTAGGTAAACAAAGATATTTCCTATTTTATGCATCAATTTAATATTTGATATGTTCTGCTGTACTTCTGGATACAAAGTGCTCCTTGATTTTATCATTCAATTCCATTTGACTCAGTACACCTATGACTCAAACCAACCATGTGGTCAATGTAAAAAACACAGATACGGCCTTAGCCACTATAGTCAAAGGTATACATTTTGTCTTTACAGCCACTTTCCTGTCTATTTCTTTGGAAAAAATCATTTTCCCACATAATATGGTCCTGGGAGGTTTTCAGTCAGAATATACCATCCTCCTGGTTGAAATGATTACTTTAAAAATGGCAGATGAAGCTTCCAATGCAATAAAATATTGATCTACATACTCTGATGACAGTAAATAGAACTATGTTTGCTTTTTATCTGTATGACTCATGTTTATGGTTTCCTACAAAATGTTCATTTCTGTGTGTTTATCAGAGAGTCAAAACATTCCTTATGATTATCCCCCAAAAAATGCCAGATGCAAGGAGTTGGAGGAGCAGATCTTGTTGAGATACAGGCTGCAGAGAAATTCCATTTGCTCATTCTTTTGTAGTATTGATTGGTATGGCTCTTAGGGAGTAAAATGATATGTATCATCCAAAAAATAAATACATCAAGAATGATATCCCAATTTTTTGCTAGGATTTGTCCCAAAATTTCTTCAGGCTGTGTTACAGGTCAGGTTCCTCAAAAACAGACTCTCAGATGAAGGATTACATAAAGGATGTTAAGCACCTGTGGATGAGAAAGAAAGGATTGGGCGAAGGCAGATATTGAATTGTGATGCAGTAACACAAAGGGTTCAGCTAACGGTATAGGGAGCTCTGGAGGTGAGTGCCCTTTCAAGTTTATCTTGATATAAGGCAAAAAGTCCAAGCTTTTATACTCCCACACGAACCAGCCGTTTGATACATCTGGCACTGGGAGAGAGTGTGACTTTGAGAAGGCACTTCTGTTTAGCTGAGAGCCATACAAGGAAGATTCAGTTGAAAGCTTCTGACTCCCAGGTGCTGAGACAATGAGGCTTCAGTCCAAAGTGGAGACACACCATTGCACCCATTGTAAATGGAAAACCAGTTTTTAAATCAAAAGATAAGGAAGACATATATATACATATACACACACACATATATATACATATATACACACATATATGCAGATGATAGATAGATAGATAGATAGATAGATAGATAGATAGATAGATAGATAGATAGATAGATAGATAGATTTTCCTGATCAGACTCCTTCGCTTAGGGCTAGCAGCATATATCCAAAAGTCCATTAAAATATCCAACTCAATTTCCCACATATTCCAGAAACAAAAGTGATCATTTTGATTCTTTTCTAAATCTAATTTTACCCCCTAATTTCTGACTCATTTGAAAGAATACTGCCCACAGTTTTAGGAATCAAAGCATGAAGGCCATCCTTGACTCTGTCTGCATTTTTTTCTGATTAAATGACCCTACCTAATAAATCATAGACTGTAATGACTAAAAATGTCTTTAATTCAACAACTTTCCATCATCTCTACTTCCACTGCATTGGTCTTAAAGGCAGTCATCTCTCTATGGTATCCCTTTATTCCAGTTCATCTTGCACCTGTTAGACTGAGTGACACTTCCAAAAATTAATATCTAATTGCAATTTGTCCCAAATTTATAAGAATTTATTACTTTCTTTCTGCACTTAGAATAATTCCAGACTATTTAACAGCATTGATTTCACCCTGTAATCTGGCTTTGTCCCTTGTTCCATTCTTCAGTCTCACTGTAGTGGACCATTCTTTCTCCCATCTCTAAGACTTGTACATTTTACCCTTGTCCACACAGTTGTTGTTGTTGTTTTTCCCCTGCCTTATTCACCTGGCAAACTGTCTCATCTTTCACTTCTCAGATTAAATATTTACATAATTTTATAGAATGCCACCTTGAGAATAAATTCTCCAAGATGTGTTCTACATGCCCTCATAATTACCTGCTTAATTGTCTTGCCAGACATGAGCATAAACAGTGGAATAAAGACCTACAAAAAGCTATTCCTTCATAAAATCAACAAGAACATTGACAAAAATTGTCAGAACAAACTTCCTCAGAATACTGTGAATTAACCAAAGACTTGCAAAAATCTGGCAAGCATTTACTCAAGAAAATAGGTGAATTTAATTGAAAACAGTGACCTTTGTGGAGATTTAACTTGCTCTATTCCTATTCCATATTCCTCAGCTTCACAGTAGCCTTGAAAAACTATAGTAGGTCTTACAACTATAGTAGCAGTAGTGAACTGTAGCCCAACAGGTCTCAGAGGGGCCATAAAGGGTTTAGAAGTCCCAAAAATTATTCTTAGAGTACTGTCATTATTCAAACTATCAAACATGATCTTGGAAATTCCCACCTACGACTTTAGTTGATCTCAAACAGAGCTTGCTCAGTGCAAATGACTTTTTCCCTAGGGGTATTTGACAAAAACAATCAGCACCTATTGCTGTACATTGCAGCTGCTTAATATGGAATAACAGCTGGGGCAAAGGAAAAGCTGATCAAAAAACTTAAGAGGGAAACTTAAGGGATGGGCTGCCTATAGTAGTTCATTGAAATGATACAAAATATTGATACAGCTTCAATGAATGGAAGAACACCAGAGTCCTTTGTCTCACGCCAATTTGGATAAAACAACATGGACACACATGGAGTGGTTTTAAGGAACAGAGTGTTTAATAGGCAAGAAAGAAAGAAGAAGCTCCCAGCTACAGAGACGGGGGGTCGGTGAGGGGTGGGGGTGGCTCCAAGCAGAGAGAGGAAACCCCAAGTATGGTGGAAACAATCTGTTATATTAGGAGGCTGGAGGAGGTGGTGTCTGATTTTTAAAGGCCCAGGGGATTGGTTTGACTTAGTATGTCATTCACGTAGCCTGCAAAAAAACTGGCTCTCCCACCCTAGTCTTTTAATATGCAAATGCAGGCCGCCATGATTTTCTACACAGTGGAGACCTCTGGGGGTGCCATGATGCTTGGCACATGTGGTGACAAGGAGAAGAAGGTGGGACTTGCCATATTGGATGGACCCAGCTTCTAATAGCCAGCGTTTGCATATCAAAGCTTGCTGGCTTGGCCCTTCAAGCCATTTTTTTGCTAAAAAAGAAATGTTTCTGGAGCTGCTTTTATTTAAAGAAAAAAACCTTACCAAGGACCACTTATCCTATCTGCCTGAAATAATTTCTTAATAATTTCTATAATAATATGATCATCAATATCATGAAAATGACCACACTGCCCAAAGCAATCTACTGATTCAATGCAATTCCCATGAAAATATCAACATCATTTTTCACAGAACTACAGAAAACAATTCTAAAATTCATATGGAACCAAAAAAAGAGCCTGAATAGCCAAAGCAATCCTAAGTAAAAAGAACACATCTGGAGGCATCACATTACCTGACTTCAAATTATACTACAAGGCTATCATAAACAAAACAGCATGGTACTGGTATAAAATTAAATACGTAAGCCAATGGAACCGGATAGATAGATAACCCAGAAATTAAGCCAAATACTTATAACCAACTGATCTTTGACAAAATGTGCGTAGATTGGGGAAATAATTCAATAAATGGTGCTGGAAAAACTGGACAGCCACATGTAGAAGAAAGAAACTGTATCCCTATGCCTCACTATATACAAAAATCAACTCAAGATGGATTAAAGACTTAAATCTGAGGCTTGATAGCATAAAAATTCTAGAAGAAAACCTAAAGAAAAACTCTTCTGAACATTGGGTTAGGCAAAGAGCTTATGATTAATACTCCAAAAGAAAAGGTAACAAAACAAAAATAAATAAATGGGACCTAATTAAATGAAAAAGCTTCTGCACACCAAAAGACATAATCATCAGAGTAAACAGATAACCCACAGAATTGGAGAAAATATTTGCAAACTAAGCATCTAACAAAAGACTAATATCCAGAGTTTATAAAGAACTCAAACAAATCAGCAAGAAGAAAACAAATAATTCCATCAAAAAGTGAGCAAATTGTATAAAATAACACTTCTCAAAAGAAGATATACAAATGGCCAACAAACATGAAAAATGCTCAATATCACTAATAATCAGGGAAATGCAAATTACAATCACAATGAGATACAATCTAACTCCTGCAAGAATGGCTGTAATTACAAAACTGAAAAACTCTGGATGTTGACATAGATATGCTACAAAGGAAACACTTATACACTCCTCGTGAAAATGTAAATTAATAAAAACCCTATGGAGAATAGTACAGAGATTTCTCGAAGAACTAAAGTAGACCTGCCATTTGATCTAGCAATCCTATTACCAGAATTAACAATCCAAGTTAAATATAAATTAAAAGAATTTGTTATTAGCAGATTTGTCTTACAATAAATGCTACAGAGAGTCTGTCAGACTGAAATAAAAGGACAACTAGGAAGTAACTTGAATCCACATGAAAACATAGAGATCATTGGTAAAGGTAACTATATGAGTAAATATAAAAGACAATATTAATGTATTTTTGTTTAATAATTATATTTTTCTGCTAACTTATTAAAATCAAATTGCATAAAGCAATAATTGTAAATGTGTATAGATGCATACTTTATAGACTTGCATAGATATTTAATGTATAAAGCTGTAATTTATATGGCAACAATAAAGACAGTGGGAGGGTCCAGAGCTATCCAAGAGTAAAGTTTGGAGATACTGTTAAAATTAAGATTGTATTAATCTTACCTAGATCGTTATGAATTAGAATGTTAATGGTAATCCCCCAGAAAAACCACTAAATAAATAGCTGAGAAAATGTATTAAAATAAAACAATATAGTTAAATTGGAGGAAATATCTACTCAACACAAAATATAGTAATGGAATGATAAAGAAATAAGAAGACATAAGACATATAGAAAACAACAAAAGTCAGATTTAAACTCTAACAAATCTGTTATTACATTAAATTTAGATGGATTCAACATCGTGATCTAAAGGTAGATATTGGTGGAGGCTGGGAGCACTGGCTCATGCCTGTAATCTTAGCACTTGGGAGGTTGAGGTGAAAGAATCACATGAGGCCAGGAGACCAGTCTGGGCAACATAGTGAAACCCATCTCTACGAAAACCTTTGCTGAAAAATTAGCCAGGGGTGGTGGTGCACACCTGTAGGATTAGGCAGGAGGATCACTTGAGCCCAGGAGTTCAAGGCCACAGTGAGCTATGATCATGCCACTGCACCCCAGCATGGGAGACAGAGTGAGACACTGCTTCTGGAAAAAAAAAAAAAAAAAGGCAGATATTAGAAAAATTGACACAAAATGGGATCCAACTAAGTGCTGTATACAAAAGAAACATCAAGGTTTAAAACACACAAATAGTTAGAAAATAAAAGAATAAAAAAGGTATACCATGAATACAGTTATGAAAAGACAAAATAGGCTTCGAGATAAAAATTATTTCTAGAAACAAAAAAGGGCATTTTACAATGATGAAAAGGCTAATCTGTCATAAAGACATGACAATCTTAAACCTATATGCACCTAAAAATATACCCCAAAATTTATAAAGCAAAAACAGAATTAAAGGAAAGGAGAAAAAAAGACAATTAAGCAATAGTAGTTGGATATTTTTGTATCCACTTTCAATAATGAACTGAACTAAACAGAAGATTGTAAATTGTAAACCAAAACCAAAAATGACTGAGGAAATTCTCAATAGTTTTACGGTTTATTTTGCCAAGGTTGAGGATGCACACGGGGGAAAAAAAACAAAAAACAAAAAAAAACAAGCAAGTTACAGTACAATCTGAGACTTGCACTTTTTCCAAAGAAGGTTTTGAGGACTTCAATATTTAAAGACAAGAGAGTGAGCAGGAAGAGAAAGAAGAAAGAAAAGAAAAGCCCTGCTCACTCTTTTGTCTTTAAATATTAATATTCTCAAAACCTTCTTTGGAAAGTGGTTACATTCTTGTGTAACCACAAGGCAAGTGGTTACATTCTTATGAGGCTTTGATTCACACTCACTGAATCTACATTTTACATGTAAAAAGAAGGCATGGAGAAACGGCCGATTATGAATTCGGATTGTACTCCGTAAATTTACATTTTACATAATATAAAGTCAGCATGTGAAATTGCATCTCTTTGGTAACAACAACAACAAAAAAATCAGTTTTTGCATGACCTAGTTCCCAAGCCTAACTTTCCTTTTTGCATAGTGTGTTTCGGGTCCTGAGATTTTATTTTTCTTTTATATTCCCTCCTATTGTTCAAAATATTTTGGGGAAAGTATTGTAAAAGAAAATGAGTCTCTGGTCACAGACTTGATCTGATCCCTTGTCACTACAATGCTTTATTCCTAGAAGGATAGGTCCCACATTGTTAGGAAGGCTCATTCTAGGAGATCACAGAGTCTTATGTCCCACAGAGTAAAATAAGGGGAGCAAGAAAGAAGGGGGGAAAATGTAGGCAAAGAAAGGCTGGGGGAAAAGCAGGGAAAAAGAGGGGGACCAAAGCCAGATTATAGCAACAAAAGGGAAAACAATCTTGGATAACTGATTCAGGCTGTATTACCGAGATGTCCACACATCAGGAGGCAGGCAAGAATGTGGGGAGTGTGTGTGTGTGTGTGTGTGTGTGTGTGTGTGTATGTGTGTGTGTGTGTGTGCATTTATACATATAAATAAGTTGCCTAACTTCAGCTTACAGGGCTTTAAGAAAAGCAGTTATAATTTCTAGTGATTCCAAGACAGAAAAATGGGAGAAGAAAATTTTTGGAAACACTAGTTTGCAGCCTTGTAGGTAGTATTCAGGATCCAGTCTAGTTAAATTGTACACAAATGATAAAAACTGAAAAACAATGGACAACGCTAGAATCTAGTAACAGGTGTACTATAGTTTCTTTGGAAACACAATTTTTCTCTCTCCAGTCCCACATTGTTATCAAAGACAACATCATAGTAGGACCAATTTATTTGCAAAATAAATTTTAGTCTCATTTTACTTTGCCTGATTATTTGCAAAAGCTGCTCCAAGAATAATTATTTATCCTATAGGATCCTTTTAAAATGGCTTTGCTGAAATGTTTTTTATCATAAGAAATCTGAGGTTACACTTTTTAAAGCCTTTTGAGCCTAGCCAAGGATTTGAATATCTGCAAGATGCCTGTAGGGATTGAGTGAATTTCTCTTTTCATGAAGTCTCAAGATAACTTGGGGTTCCTGGGCCTGTCAGAAAGTAACATTTTTTCACTTATCACAGGTCAGGAATCCTGTGAAGGAACTGTGTAGACAAGGTACCAGGCTCCAGAGCTCTTGTTCTGCTTGATATTCAGTTAGCAATTCTCATGAACGCTATCAGCTTTTTAGAATCTTGGAAGATGTTTTTTGTTTGTTTGTTCATTTGTTTAGTCCAATGGTATGATTTCCAAAGTTATCAGAAACCTGTATTCAGGAGTACTGGTGAACTCCTTTCAATTAATTTTATTAAAGAAGGAAATTTTGGACTATGGCAGATTATAAACTGTTTTTTTGAGAAGAATCGAGATAAAACAATATCTGTGGATGACAGTCTTAGGAGAGTAACAGTTAAAGACATAACTGGTAAGAAAATTTTGTTATTTCTGTGGCATACAATAATTTAACATAATAATAATTATTACTTATATATTAAGACGTATCAGAATTATAGGAACTTCATACAATAATAAAACACATATTATAACATTTATATAAATAGAACCCAAAGAAAGGAAAACATTGTTTCATATTTGACAATGCTTTCTTTATGATTTTTAACATATCAAATAATCCGAATATGTCTTTTTTTCAGACTTCAGGGAACCTAGTATCTAAAAAAGTTAATAAAGTCAAAAAGACTGAATTTAGAACTTGAAATTTTGATTTTGGAAAGTTTGTCAAATAGCAAACATTAAAACGCTTGATATGACAAAATAAGAGCACAGATCTCTGTAAAGTAAGTCATCCATTTAGCCAAAATGATAATTCAAAGATTTTAAAAAGCAAAAACCCTTACTCTGCAATAGAAGAATATCTTTCCCAAACAATAAAGGCTAATAAAGATGGCATGAAGTCATCTGAATCTGTGTCTTCTCTCCCCTTACTCTTTTATTTTTTTTGCAGTTTACTCAAAAGGTAAACAAAAATATTTTATTATCTCTAAATATTACACAGAAATCTTGTTTAAAAGAGAAAACCTATGTATAGTGTATTATTAACACTAAAGCTAATTTTAATAAAATCTTATAAAGAAATCCATCCTTAAAACTTCTAAACTAGACAAAATTACTTTCACTTTAGCAAAAACTGTATTTCCATGCCTTCTTATAACCCTTCTATTTACCAAACACATCCTGCTTTCCCTATACACTTTATATACAGAGATGTTTTATATCCATTAGCTTTGTGTACGTATATTATACAGTTAACTCATAGTAATTCTTATTTTTAGTGAAAAACCTAGAAGTTTAGAAATTTTAATTACGTATGAGGAGCAAAGCTCAGGACAAAAGACAATGCCTGAAGGTAGACTTCCCCATGGCCCCCAATGGCTTATATGTAAACACCTAAATTTACAGGGAAATAGAAGCAAAGTTTTATCCCTTAAAGCATCTAGCAGAGACAATATCTGACCTGCTGGAATAATTCAAATGAAACGTCTAAATTCAATGGAAGACATTCTGATTATTTTATCAAAAATTTGCAAATTATCTCTATTTACTAAAGTTTAGTAAAGTCACGTGAACTAAAAGTCTTTGAGTTAAAATTTTTATCTTTCTGTTAAAATATTTAATTTAAGTGCTTATTATTTTAAAGCCAATTAACTAGAGCTCTTTTATATATTTTGGTAGTAAAACATCACATTCAAATGACATGTATAAACACATAGACATACAGACATAGAAGCAGATCTTGTAGATTTATAAGTTCATTATTCGCCAGTTTTTTAAGTTCGCTTCTCCCATTTTAGACTGTCAATTTCTTTCAATTACCTGCCTTATTGCCTTAGGCAATTGTTGGCTAGGCAACCTTAAATTTGCATTTCTAAAGGCACAACTTTGGTAAAACAAGATAGAGAATTTGTATTTTAAAATCACAGGGCTAAGAAATTAAGCCTAAGTACTGCATCATCATTTGTTCAAACCAAAGGGAAAAAATGCTGTAAGTAAAAGTTCAATTAAGACAACCAAAAAAGGTACCTTAAACAAAAGCATATTTGTAAATTTAAAACAATGGTAAAAGTTCCTAATGTACACAGGTAAGCACCCTTACAAGAGGAGATTTCCTTAAAGACATAAATTTCTTTTTAGGATAGCCAGCTAATGCTACAAAGTTGTATTTTGGCTTTTTAACTTAGTCTTGTTTCTTAGTTAGGTTATTGGTTTCAGGGTGGAGCCCTTCAGTAAACATGGGAAAGAGAGCATGCAGTCTTTAGGACCTAATATTTAAATATGTGAGGCCGGGCGCGGTGGCTCACGCCTGTAATCCCAGCACTTTGGGAGGCTGAGCTGGGTGGATCACCAGGTCAGGAGTTCGTAGACCATCCTGGCTAACACAGTGAAACCTCGTCTCTACTAAAAAGTACAAAAAATTAGCCAGGTGTGGTGGCGTGCGACTGTAATCCCAGCTACTCGGGAGGCTGAGGCAGGAGAATCACTTGAACTGGGAGGCAGAGGTTGCAGTGAGCTGAGATCGCACCACTGCTCTCCAGCCTGGCGACAGAGCAAGATTCTGTCTCAAAAAAAAACAAAACAAAACAAACAAACAAAAAACGTGAGAAGCAGCTATAGCTGGAAGGCAAAACACAGATCCAGCAAAATAAAAAATCTCATTTTTACATTGAACCCTGGGACCAGAAAAAGAAGGAAACATTAAGGGATGAGACAGTGTAATGCCCCCAGTGTACCTCATTGTAAGGATATTTCCCCAGGGCTGCGGGGCAACCCAAAGCCAATCAGCCTACTCTGTAATCAGCCCATTTCTTAGCCATTATAAATACCAAAGGTCAAATTATCTTATAATGCAAAGCAATTTCTGGTACCCCCAAAAGCTGAAAAGATCAAGTATCACAATGCAAAAAAATGCAGAGCTTTAGACCTGAGAAATGTCTACCTATTGTGTTAGGAGTTACTAAGAAATTATTGCAGGCAGATAGAGAGGAAAAGGGGTCCTTGGAAAGTTTTCGTTTCTTTTAAAGCAGCTCCAGAAACGTTTCTTGTGGAGCAGGAAAGCCCACTCTTAGAGCCCTGCGGTAACCTTTGATATGCAAATGCAGGCCATTAGAAACTGGGTCCACCCAAACATGGAGATTCCCACCACCTTCTTCTTGCCTTTGCCCCACATGTTCCTGGCAACCTGGCCACCCCCCACATATTCCCCATGTGTGTAGAACACCATGGCGCCCTGTATTTGCATATTAAAAGACTAGGGTGGGGGGCCAGTTTTTTCGTGGGCTACATGAGTGACATACTGAGTCAAACCAATCCCTTGAGCCCTATGCAAATCAGACACCACCTCCTCCAACCTCCTCCTATAAGCAGCCAAGTTTCCACTACATATGAGGGTCTCCTCTCTCAGCTTTGGAGCCCCCTCCCTCTGTCTCTGTACAAGGGAGTTTCTTCTTTCTTTCTTCTACCTTCTTTCTTGCCTCTTAAACTCTCTGCTCCTTAAAACCACTCCATGTGTGTCCATGTCACATGAGATAAGACCCCTGGTGTTCCTCCACTCATTGGAGCCATATCACCGTGACTCTTGAAACTCCACAAAGAAACCAGAAAACCCCAGAAAAGGGGTAAGTGGCACCTTTATTCTGAGTTCTTTAAGGGGTCTGAGTCATTAGAAGTCTTGTGTACATCTTTTCACTTGGTGTTTCTTATAGCAAGGGGAAGGAGGAATACTGTGGAATAAAAGTAAATGAAAGAACAATTTTTAAGAAAAGGAAGTGAATGGAGAAACCATGCACAAGCATTTATTTTAAAAGGTTTCAGTTGGCTGGGCATGGTGGCTCATGCCTGTAATCCCAGCACTTTGGGAGGCCAAGGCAGGCGATCACGAGGTCAGGAGATCGAGACCATCCTGGCTAACATGGTGAAAACCTGCCTCTACTAAAAATACAAAAAATTAGCTGGGTGCGGTGGCAGGCACCTGTAGTCCCAGCTACTCGGGAGGCTGAGGCAGGAGAATGGTGTGAACCCGGGAGGTGGAGCTTGCAGTGAGCTGAGATCACGCCACTGCACTCCAGCCTGGGTGACAGAGCAAGACTCCATCTCAAAAAAAAAAAGGTTACAGTCAACTAAAAAAAAAAAAAAAAAAAAAAAAAATTCCCCAAACAGGATTCAAAAAGAGAAAAAACATAAAATATTTTTAAATATATATATTTTAAATATATATATAGCTCACATATATTTAAAATAATATGTGTGTGTGTGTGTATATGTGTGTGTGTATATATGTATATATATATGCCCACCAGTGCCCCCCCCAGTGCCAACACCACCACAGGTATGAATGCACAGAAGAAGGCCGGAGTCCCCACCCGCCCACCCTAAACCAAGACTGCTGCTGCTGCCAATGCCTGCATGGAGGATGACAGCCCTGGGCCTGCCAGCACTCCTACCCAGCCACCAAATTATGCACCATGCTGCGATGCCATTGCTTCTGGCATGAGTGAACAAGCATGGATCCTGCTGCCACTGCCTGACAAAGTCCATTGGCTGGGGCCACCCTTTGAAATTTTGTTGCCAGTGGTCTGAGAACACCTCATCCCCTTCAGTGAAGCAGGTTGCCAACCTTGATGGTCCAGAGAACAAAGCTGGGAGCCCTATACCAGCCTCCCAGAGTGCACAGCCCAGGAGTGTTGAGCTGAATCTTGGCCCCCCAAAAATCTATCAGAAACAAAGTCAGTCAACTGCACCCATTTTATACCATAGCAAACCTCCAATGACATCAAACAAGATCAAAACAAAAAATAAAAACCCATCCAAAGGACAGTAACTTCAAATATCAAAGGAACTTCAGCCCACACAGATGAGAAAGAGCCAGTGCCAGAACTCTAACAACTCAAAAAGCCAGAGTGTCTTCTTACCTCCTAATGACTGCACTAGTTCCCCAGCAATTATTCTTAACTAGGCTGAAATGGCTAAAACGACAGACATATAATTTAGAATATGGATAGGAACAAATGTCATCGACAATCAAGAGAAAGTCAAAACCCAATCCAAGGATTCAAAAGAACACAATAAAATAATACAAGAGATGAAAGATGAAATGGGCATTATAAGAAAGCATCAAACTGAGCTAATAGCGCTGAAAAACTCATTTCAAGAATTTTAAAATAAAATTGCAAGTATTAATAGCAGAATTGACCAAACTGAGGAAAGAATCTCAGAGCTTGAGGACCAGCTGTCTGGAATAACTCAGTCAGACAAAACACAGGAAAAACAATAAACAGAGTAAACAATGTCTCCAAGAAATCTGGGATTGTGTAAAGAGACCAGATCTACAACTCACTGGTGACCCTGAGAGACAGGGAGAGAAAGCAAGTAACTTGGAAAATATGTTTCAGGATACCACCTATGAAAATTTTCAGAACCCTGCTAAACAGCCCAACATTCAAATTCAGGAGATGTAGAGAACCCCTGTAAAATAATATACAAGAATTCCGTCCCCTCAACACATAGTCATTAGATTCTCCAAGGTTGAAATGAAAGAAAAAATATTAAAGCCAGCTAGAGAGAAGGGGCAGGTCACCTAGAAAGGGAACCCCATCAGCATAACAGTAGATCTTTCAGCATAAACCCTACAAGTCAGAAGAGAATGGGGCACTATATTCAGCAATCTTGAAGAAAACAATTTCCAACTAAGATTTTCATATCTAACCAAGCCTCATAAGCAAAGGAGAAATAAGAGCCTTTTCAGACAAACATATGCTAAGGGATTTCATTACCACCAGACCTGCCTTACAAGAGGTCCTGAAGGGAGTGCTAAACATGGGAAAGAAAGACTTTTACCAGCCATTAAAAAAATACACTTATGGACATAGACCAGTGACACTATAAAGCAATCACACAAACACATCTGCATAACAACCAGCTAACAACATGATGACAGGAACAAATCTGAACAAATCAATACTAACTCTAAGTGTAAATGGGCTAAATGCTCCAATTAAAAAGGCATAGCATGGCAAGTTGGATAAAGAAGCATGACCCAACAGTATGCTGTTTTCAAGAAACCCAGCTCACATACAATGACATCCATAGTCAAAGTAAAGGCATGGAGAAAAATCTACCAAGCAACTGGAAAATAGCAAAAAGAAAGGATTGCTCTTCTAATTTCAGACAAAACAGACTTTAAACCAGAATTTTTGTTAAAAATCTTGTAACAAAGATTTTTATTAAAAAGCATGAAACAAAGAAGTGCATTACATAATATTAACGGGCTTGATTCAGTGAGAAGTCTTAAGTATCCTAAATATATACGCACACAAACAGGAGCACCCAGATTTATACGGCAACTTTTTAGAGACCTATGAAGAGACTTAGATTACCATACAATAACAGTGGAAGATTTCAACACCCTACTGGCAGTATTAGACCAATCATTAAGGCAGACACCTAACAAAGATATTTAGAACCTAAACCCAACACTTGACCAAATGATCCTAACAGATATCTACAGAACACTCTTCCTAAAACAACAGAATTTACAGTCTTCTCATCTGCACATCATGCATATTCTAAAATCAACCACACAGTTGAACATAAAACAATTCTCAATAAACTCCAAAGAGCAAAATCATATAAACCATGCTCTCGGAACACACTACAATAGACATGTAAATCAATATCAAGAAAATATGGCTCAAAACCACCTAATTACATGAAAGTTAAACAACTTACTCCTGGATAACTTTTGGGTAAATAATGAAATTAAGGTAAACATCAAGAAATTCTATGAAATTAATGAGAACAACGATACGACATACCATAATCTCTGGGACACAGCTAAGGCAGTTTTAAAAGAGAAGTTTGTAGCACTAAACACCATGAAAAAGTTAGAAAGATCTCAAATTAACAACCTACCAACACAACTGGAGGAACTAGATAAACAATAGCAAACCATCCCCAAAGTTAGCAGTAGACAAGAAATAACCAAAAATCAAAGAAAATCTGGAAGTGAAACTGAAGGAAATTGAAACCTGAAACAGCATACAAAAATCAACAAATCCATGAGTTGTTTCTTTTAATGAATAAATAAGATTAATAGACCACTAGCTAGACTAATAAACAACCAAGAGAGAAGATCTAAATAATCAAATGACTTAGGGGACATTACCAGTGACTCCACTGAAATTTAAAAAAAAACTCAGAGACTACTATGAACACATCCATGCATACAAACTAGAAAACCTAGAGGAAATGAATAAATTCCAGGAAACATACAATCTCACAAGACTGAACCAGAAAGAAACTGAGTCCCTGAACAGAACAATAATGAGTTCCAAAACTGATCCAGTAATAAAAAGCCTATCAACGAGAAAAAGCCCAGGACTATACGGATTCACAGCCGAACTCTATCAGATATATAAAGAAGAGCTGCTACCATTCCTACTGAAAGTATGCCAAAAAATTTAAAAGGAGGAGCTCCTCCCTTACTCATTTTATGAGGCCAGTATCATTCTGATACCAAAATCTGGCAGAGACGCAACAAAGGAAAACTTCAGGCCAACAAAGGCTCAACAACGGCCAGGCATGGTGGTTCATGCCTGTAATCCCAGCATTTTTGGAGGCCAACGTGGATGGAGTCTCAAAACCTCAAAAGTAGAGAAGCTGACAGTGCAGCCTTCAGTCTGTGGCTGAAGGCCTGAGAGCACCTGGCAAACCACTGGTTTAAGTCCAAGAGTGCAAAAGCTGAAGAACTTGGAGTCTGATGTTGAGGGCAGGAAGCATCCAGCACAGGAGGAAGATGAAGGCCGGAAGACTCAGCAAGTCAAGTCCTTCCATCTTCTTCTGCCTGCTTTATTTTAGCTGTGCTGGCTGCTCATTAGATGGTGCCCGCCCAGATTGAGAGTGGGTCTGCCTCTCTCAGTCCACTGACTCAAATGTTAATCTCATTTTGCAACACCCTCACAGACACACCCAGTAACAATACTTTGCATCCTTCAATCCAATCAAGTTGACACTCAATATTAGCCATCACACTGGCTATATAACCAAAGGAATATAAATCATTCTATCATAGAGACACATGCACACATATGTTCATCACAGCACAATTCACAATAGCAAAGACATGGAATCAACCTAAATGCCCATCAATGGTAGGCTGAATAAATAAAACGTGGTACATATACACCATGGAATACTATGCAGCCATAAAAGAGAATGAGATCATGTTCTTTGCAGCAATATGGATGGAACTGGAGGCTATTATTCTATGCAAATTAACACAATAACAGAAAATCAAATACTGCACATTCTCAATTATAAGTGGGAGCTAAAATATCGATTATACATGGACAACACAAAGAAGGAAATGATAGATACCAGGGCTACTTGAGGGTGGAGTGTGGGAAGGGGTGAGGATCAAAAAACTACCTATTGGGTACTATACTTATTACTCGGGTGACAACATAATCTGTACACCAAACCCCCATGACACACAATTTACCTATATAAAAAACTTGCACATGTACTGCTGAACCTAAAATGAAAGTTTTTCTAAAAAAAAAAATTACAAAAGTCACACATATATCAAACCAAAGAAGACTCATACTCTGGCTGGGAATTGAAGCCAAGCCACTGTGGTGGAAGCACAGAGCCTTAGCTGTTGGACTACAGCATGCGGTGGTCTTTGTTGTTCTTCCCAGAAGAATACCAGATCAAGCAGAGTTCTGAGCTTGCAAAGGATTTTAACTTTTAGGTCACAGAAGTCTCAAGGCTAGCCATGACATCACTTTGTATCCTATTTCAATTTAACCTTTTCATTAATTGTTTAGAATAAGAGATCTCTGAAATCTTGTTTTATTTTCAGTGGCATACTCAGGTCCAATAGTGACTCAATCCAAATGCCTCAATCCAAATGCCTCTTTAAAGTTCAGATGCTACAAAAAGTACCAAAAGTGCACCAGAGTCACTACAACCCAAGAGCCGTCACACAAATCCTTTTTTCTCATTAAACAAAACCTTCCAGAGGAGACAGTGATTTTTACCATCTGCCCACCAGAGTGCACAGAGTCCAGGAGCCTGGTGGGTAAGAAACTTTTACCCCTTTGCCAACAGATCAGGTTACTGGGTTCTCTTCTCAGCAGCTTCTAGAAGCGAAGAACAGCTTTGAGTCCTTTTTACTGCACTATCACAGGGGCCATGGCCATTGGCCCACTAAAGTTTTGCTTAAAAATCACTGGCATGAGGCAGATTAATTAATAGGAGAAAAGGCATACAAATTGATTTAATCTGTATACAAAGAGACTTCAGAATGAAGACGGTCCCAACAATAAGATTAAAAAGCCACAGTAAAAAATGCAGAATCAGGGCATGGCCAAAACCAGGTTATGTTGCTAAGTCAGATTTAGTGACAACACAGGTTATGAGGGAAAGAAAGGCAGGAGCTTGGCTAGCAACAGAGACTTTGTTATGTAGATGAAATTCTCAGGTAGTCAAATTTTTTATCTTTCTTAACCAACCGGGTTTTTTAGAGGTGGAAATTTGACTTTCTGCAGCTGTGGGAGTTTCAGTCAACATTAGAGATGGCCAGGAGTTGGTCAAATCTAACAGAAGATGAATCAACCACCGCCCCCCCCATAAAAAAAGGTCCAGAGAAATAAAAAAAAATGATCACACAATTTACATATAGTCAATATCTCTCAGCATAAGGAAAAGTTATCACTAGCTGAAAATAGATCTTGTCCTTCAGCTACCAAATCCCAAAACAAAACCCCAAACCATCTCTTTACCTGCAGATGGAACCCATGCTGAAGACTGCTTTCTGTCACCACAGAAGCAGAAAAAATCCCAAAAGGAGTCCTACAGCAGAAATAAACCTCAGATTGCAACGAAAACCTTTGGGAGACCAGGGATCTCTAGAAGGAGAAGCCCCCAGACTTCAGCATATTTTCCTATCAAAGCAATAAAGATAGCCCACCCCAGTACCAGGCACCAATAAGAGAGTTGCCACAGGTCGAGGGCCAAACTCCACTCAGAATCCCCTCATGTTTACGAAAATGTAAACCAAAAAAATTTTTTTAAATGACTGAGGCAAGTCTCAATCAGTTTTGAGGTTTATTTTGCCAAGTCGAGGATGCTTCTGGGAAAAAGAAACACAAGTTACAGTAAGATCTGTGACATGTGCTTCTTCCAAAGAAGGTTTGGAGGACTTCAATATTTAAAGGAGGAAAAGAGAGCAGGAAGGGAAAGAGGAGAGATTTAAAAAAAAAAAAGGCCAGGTGCAGTGGCTCACGCCTGTAATCCCAGCACTTTGGGAGGCTGAGGCAGGCGGATCACGAGGTCAGGAGATCGAGACCATCCTGGCTAACACGGTGAAACCCCGTCTCTATTAAAAATACAAAAAATTAGCGGGGCGTGATGGCGGGCGCCTGTAGTCCCAGCTACTTGGGAAGCTGAGCAGGAGAATGGCGTCAACCGGGGAGGCGGAGCTTGCAGTGAGCCGAGATCACGCCACTGCACTCCCGCCTGGGTGACCGAGCGAGACTCTGTCTCCAAAAAAAAAAAAAAGCAGAGGAGGGTAAGCAATGAAGCAAGTGGTTACATTCTTGTGAGGCCTTGGTTGGCACTCATTCGATCCACATTTTATAAGTAAGAGAGGTAATAGAGGAACAATGAATTATGCATTCCTTTTACACTCAGTAAATCTACATTTCACATAAGATAAAGTAAGCGTGGGAAATTACAGCTATTGGTTTGGTAACAAAAGGAAGGCAGTTTTTGCATGACTCAGTTCCTGTACTTAATTTTCCCTTTGGCATAGTGGGTTTGGAGTCTTGAGACTTTCTTTTCACAAGATCAACAAGGAAATAGAAGACCTGAACAACACTACAAATCAATTACTTAACAGACATCTATAGGACACTTAACAGGCAAAAACACATTTCTTTTAAGTGGATATGGAAAATCTTCCAGGTTAACCGTATGTTAGCGCAAAACAAGTTTAAAAATGTCTTAATTTAAAATGATGGAGATCATGCAGAGTATGTTCTCTGATCACAATGAAAATGAAAATAGAAATCAATAAGAGAAACAAATTTGGCAAATTCATATATATGTGAAAATTAAACAGCAAACTTCTAAATAACCAATGGGTCACAGAAGGAATCACCTGGGAAATTAGACTTTGGATTGTATGACAATAAACACACAACATACCAAAATTTATAGGATGCAGTAAAAGCAGTGCTCAGAAGAAAACATACTGCAATAAACACCTACATTTAAAGAAAGATCTCAGATTGTTACAGTAGGTGATCAAGCAGACATGAGAAGGGTGGGAGAGGTCCTCCACCCACCAGGAATGTCAGGTGATGGTCAGGCAGTTGTTACGCTCTCGTTCCAAAATAATAATTGGTTGCAGTTGGCCCTAGGGAAAGGCGGTCTCCCAATAGATAGAAAAACCTGAAACTGCTGATTAGCGTCCCAGTAAGATCTCAGGTGTTGGGCGAGTGGGCTCAAACATGCACACTAAGTGGCAAAATGGCAGAGCTTAACTGGTATATGGCCTTCTAGGGGCATTCAACTGGTAAAGGAAGAATGCCTCAAGTTGCATGCATACAACTCCAGTAAACACACTGCGTATGCTCCCCTCCCAAGTGCTAGCAGGCCAGTACACATGCGGACAGCCCAGCCCAAGGGAAGAATCAGGGGAGAAGGGACACAAGACCCTGGAAGTATGCCAATGTATAAAGCCCTAAGTCAAAGTCAAACAATGTATAAAACCCTAAGTCAAAGTCAAACAGTTCGCTTGATCTCTCCAGTTGCCTGCTGGGCCCTTTTCCAAGTGTACTTTACTTCTTTTCATTCCTGTCCTAAAACTTTTTAATAAACTTTCACTCCTGCTCTAAAATTTGTCCTGGTCTCTCCTTCTGCCTTATGCCCCTTGGTCAAATTCTTTCTTCTGAGGAGGCAAAAACTGAGGTTGCTGCAAACCTGTGGAGATTCACCACCAGTAACAAAATCAATAATCTAAACTTCCACCTTAAGAAAACTGAAAAAAGAAGAGCAAACTAACCAAAAGCAAGAGGAAAGAAAGTAATGAAAATTTAAGAGAAAATAAGCAAAATACAGAATAGAAAAGCAATAAAAAGAATCAGTGATATCAGAAGTTACTATTTTTAAAGATTAACAAAATGGATAAAACTTTGACTAGAATGACCAAGAAAAAAAGGAGAGAAGACTGAATTACTCATTGTGTGTCCTCTTTGCTAGACTGCACACTCCCTAAAAAAAAAGGCTATAATTGTTCTGCTCAATACTGGATCTTTAGCACATATTTATTTCAGTGTTTGGAACAACATAAGTGTGCATTAAATATTGGTTGAATATTGAATGAATTGGTGCAATTCAGTGAAATGCAATTACTTATCTGATTTTATGCATTAATAGCAGTCAATTTTCAAATCACATTCCTTTATGATTTCTAGCCTGGGTTTCTACAACTTGCAACCAGAATATATATCTCTTAGGCCTTCTCCATTTGAAGCTGTTGCTACTGATGTGCACCGGTTCTATTTTGTTTCCTTTTTATCTGATTCTGCTATTCCCCACCCACTTCTCTAAACTTTACTTCATAGAAAACCTCTCTATGGTGTTTGGACAATAGCACTTTTTTTTTTTTTTTTTAAGTTTCAAGTTATCTGATGTGGTTTTAAAATTTCCTGTTAGGAGATTAAGACAAATGTGAGTTAGGGACATAAAGTTCCAGAGCTTGAATATGAAGATCAGTAACAAAGATTTCTTTTTGGCAAATATTTTGCAATAATTGTTGCAGACTATGTTGATTTCATAGCCAGCATGCTATTATTTCTTTCACCTTTCCTACTGCAAATTGGAGACTATTTAGATGCTCATCAGTTTTCATGTGGCCCTGGTGTTTCAAGAGCAGTAGATTCCATCCTGTAACTCAGAAGACGAATCCTAACTGGTCCAGATAACCATGGTGATATCAATTCTATGCTAGCAACTGGGTTATAAAAGGCCAGTAAGGCTAGCATTTGTAGCTAATGTTGGTTGAGCACCAACTTTCAACCATATATTACATTAAGTGTTTTTGAAGTGTGAGCTCATTAAGTTTTTGCAACAATTTTATGTGAAAGTATACATGTTGTCTCATTTTAAGATTAAAAAAATTGAACGATTAAGAGAATTTGAACTTGATTATTCTATACTTGACAGCCCTTGATAGAGAGGAATTGGATAGATTCTCTGGAACAAGCTTTCTTGGAGACGTGCTGCATCTAGGCTAGAACATTGAGATTGCTAAAGGTTCTGGTTCATGTGTGAAGAACCTGAAGGAAAATACTCTAACAATCAGAAGATGAGTTATATACAGTTATTTATGTCTTCCTTACTGGTTGTTCTTGTGCCTGCCTGTGATTCTTAGAACAGACACAGCCATTTTGTAATCGTTAGGAGAAATGATGCCAACTAATAAGAATAGCAAAATAGAAAGATAACTCCTGGGTTCTTGAACTGCTGAAATCACCACCTCTCAAACTGCAACGAGATAATAACGTTTAAATCACGTTGAGTCAATTATCTGGTATGCACATCCACATGCATCATAATTGTAGAGACCCCTTCTGACTTTCTTGTTTTAAGTGATTGTGATTCTTTATTGTTTTAGTCAACTGACACAGAAGTTTTTGGTTTTTACAGCTGAAGTCATTCTTATTATTCAAATGCAAAGAAAAGTAAAGATATTAAAGATGATGAGTGAAAAGATATGGAACCAGCCTAAAGAGGAATCTTAGTGTCTAAGAAGTAACAAGTTGAACATTAAGAAACGATGAGTAAATTTCTGCCTTCATGTGGTAGTGTTACCTATATTCCCCTTTGCCCCAACAAACACACACACGGACCCACACAATTACTGATTAGAAATATGTCATCCAGACAAAATACAAAAAAAAAAAAAAGAACCCAAGTAATCTAAAGACCTATAAAAGCAATTAGAATAGTTGTATGTGGAAAATAATCACAACTTGGAGAAATTATCAGCATGAAGATGAGTTTCCCAGTGATATTACGGCTCTGCCTCCAGGCATACTGCAAGATATTTAGTTATCAGTGATCAATTTCCGATAAAAGCTCTGCAATTTTTCTAACTATACGTACCAGACAAAGTGTGTTACTTTGGGTCCCCTGAGAAGCAGACTTCAATAAAGAATTAGACACGCAACATATTTGTTAGAGAAAATACAGTTGACAAAAATTGAGAAGACTCCAGAAAAGGATGGTAGAGCTTTCATGTTAAACCATGTGAGGAAAAGAAGGAAGGAAAAGAGGTTGAGTGTACAAGCCTTAGAATGTAGTGCAGTTCTAAAAATGTTTGTCAAGACTGATAGGGAATCATCAAATCAAGGTTGCCTGCCAGAGGAATTCCACATCTAGGAACAGAGCTACCTCAGTGTCCTTCCAAGCTAATTCACTGCCTGGGAGATACATGTGAAAAGATTGGCTTTAGTATACATGTGGTAAGGAAGTTCAATGGGCAAAATCTGGGGTGAAGATTTGAAAAAAACATTTTCACAAAAGATAACACAAAAGAATAAAGAAAATGGTAGTGTGATGGTTAATTTTATGTGTCATAAAAGATAAATATAAATTCTATCTATCTATCTATCTATCCTATTGGTTCTGTTTCTTTGGAGAACCCTGACTAATATAGTAGTTACCAGAGAAAAAGATAAGAATCCCAGAAAGAAAAGAGCCAGAGAATGGGTTCAAATGTTGTAAAATATCCAGGCTGGCCCCTGAAACAGGCATGTGCAGGACAGGGGACAGTCTCCCTGCAATGCAACAAAAGCTAAAAAAATGAAATGAGATATGTACCACTGTATTGGTCAGGGTTCACTATATATTACATATATATATATATATATATATGTATTTATATAAGCTGTTCTTAAGCACAGTTTAAATTTTAAACTGTGGGCCAAATTCCTCCTGTCACCTCTTTTAGTAAATGAAGTTATATATATATGATAAAACTTCATTTACTAAAATATATACACATATCTTATATATATCTGTCTTAGATAGTAGATAGATGATAGATAGATAAATAGATACATACATACATACATACATAGATACATACATACATAATCTTATTGGTTCTGTTATATACAGTTATTTACTGCTCCCTCTCTGGTTGCTCTTGTGTCTGCATGTGATTCTTGGAACAGACACCACCATTTTCTGACCATTAGTGGAAAGAATGCAAACTAATAAATTTAGACTTACATGCCATTTTCTGAAGACGCAGGAAAGCCAATGGTGTAATTCAGTTCAAATCTGAAGGCCCAAGAACCAGGGAAGCTAAGGGAAACAGAAGATCAGTATTCTAGTTCAAGCAATCAGGCAGGAAGGCCTGAATTCTGCCTTCCTTAACCTTTTTTTTTTTTTCTATTCAGGCCCTCAGTAGATTAAATAATGCCCATTCACACTGGGGAGGCAAACAACTTTACCAAATCCAGATTTACAGGTTAATTTCATCTAGAAACACCCTTGCAGACACACCCACAAATAATGTTTGGCCAAATATCTGGGCACCGCATGATGCAGTCATGTTGACACATAAGATTAAGCATCACAACCACCATCCACAGAAGTTAAGAGAGCTCTAGTTTGAGTTTAATGGGTCAATGGGCGCTAAAACAAAAATATCAATATGTTTTGAATATATATTCAGAAAATATTGCAGAATCTAAAAGGGCAATGCATCAGTCAGAAACATTTTAAATATGAATATGTTTAATAACATAGCCTCAAAATCTATTAAAGAATTTTTGACAGATTTTAATGAAGAAATAGACAATTCTATAACCAAAGGGTATTTTAACATTCCTCTATGAATAATTTATAGAATAACCAGACCAAAATATCAGTAAAGACATAGAAGATTTGAACAACACCATCAATCACCTTGGTCTAATTTATGTTTACAGAGCAATACACCCAACAACTTCAGATTGCCCCTTTTTTTCTGAATGTGCATGGCACATGCATTTGAGATAAACCATGTACTTAGCTATAAATAAACCTCAGTGTGTTCTTTGACCAAAATGGAAAAAACACATATTTGCAAATTAAGCAAGTCTTTTCTAGATAATGCATGTGTGAAATTATAAGGAAATTAGAAAATATTCTCAATTGAACAATGATAAAAACGTAACAACCAAAATTAGGGGAAGAGGTTTAAAACAGTTTTTGGAGTGAATGTTCTGGCTTTAAATCAGCCATCCACACATTTTTTTGTGTGTATGGTAAAGAGCGGGAGAGTAAATATTTTAGGTTTTGCAGAACATAAAACCTTTATCACAAAACTCCTTTTTGATCTTCTAGCCCCAAAGCAGCAATAGACAATATGAAAGCAAGTGGGCATGGCTGTATTCCAATAAAATTTTATTTACTAAAAGAAGTAACAGGAGGAATTTGGCCCATAGGCCATAGTTTGCTAATCTCTGCTTTGCATATAATTATAAAAGAAAATAATTCTATAATCAATAACCTAAAGTTACCCTTAAAAACTAAAAAAATACAAATTTAATCCTAAGAAAGTAGAAAGAAGCTAATAATAAAGATAAGAGCACAAAAACGAAAAAACTGAAAGCAGAGAGAAAAGTAACAAATTAAACGACTATTTCTTTAAAAATACTGGACGATTTCCAAGCTAGGCTAATAGAAGAAAGAGGTTGAAATAGAGAGACTACAAATTCTCAATATCAGAAATGAAAGAGGAACTGTTACTACCTATTGTGTAGACATTAAAAGGATAATGAAAGCAGACAATAAACCAATAAATTTAACAACTTACACAACCAAACACTTGGAAGTACTACTCGATAATACTGTCACAAGGAGAAACAGAAAACAGCCTCACATCTATTAAAAAACCGAAGTTGCCATTAAAAAAAAAAAAAAACTTTTTTAAAAAGCAAAATAAACAACAAAAAGTACCTCCAGGTCCAGAGGATTTCACAAGTCACCTCTTTTAAACATTCAGAGCAATAATAATAACAAACACATACAAACTTTTTCAGAAAAATAGTAGGTATGGAAACACCGACAAATTCATTTTATAAGACCAGCCAAACACTTCATTATTTTTCAATGAAGATTTCTGATGAATATTAGTAAGAGAGAAGATTGTGAGGAAGCATATAAGTAGAATCCTTTTAATAGAAAAAAATAAGCATTTAATTAACATGTGCAACAGGTGGGGCAGTATTTTGACAGCTGATCAGAAGAGAATATATGGTATTGGCATGGAAAATAAAATAATAGGTGCATAAATTTTATACCTGTTAAAGGATGATGAAGATGTGGTTGCATCTATGCTTGGGAATAATTTGTGTATCACATTTGGAAAAACTGGAAAGCATAGATTTATTTTGGTTAATACAACCTATGAAAATATTAGCTAGTTAAGGAATACTTTTTTTTTTTTTACTCTGAGTAGTTCAGTCATCTTTAGCTATTTCCTCTTTATCACCTTCACATTTTCTGTTATCAGAATCATTTCACTAGCTCTTTTCAGTGTTTTGCACATACACATTCTTCTTTATATTCAATTAATTGTCTCACATTTAGAATACTGCTATGATATAATGTATTAACTTATTTCTGTCTTCAGTTTCTACCCATTTCCTCTTACTCTTCTGGGAAATGTCTCCTGCCACTGCAGCCTGAACAAATTTATTTTCTTCCTATAGATTTTTTAACCTAAACTTTTCATTTGGCAAACAATCCAGTATGACAATATCATATATTTTTATCATTGTCCTATGTATTATTTTGATTTCTATTGTATTTAACTTTGTGGGCTTATTTATTCTATCTAGGTTGTTAGGACTTTGAGGAAGAGAACCAGGTGATACATTTCTCTTTGTCCTCTACAGTGCATCCACTACACTGTTCAGAATCTTGTAAGCAATAAAAAAATTGTGCAGCGTACCTACTTATTGATTAATTAATGGCATATTAGTGTTTAAGACGATCGAAGCACTGTTCGCTACAGATAGGGGAAATTTCAATATAGTTGAATTACCCAGAATAAATTTCGCAGTGCCATAAGTTTATGTAGATAAAAACAACTGTGCACAGTCCAATTCTCTAGAGTAGTGCTTCTGCTGTACTTGTTCTATTAGTACTGGACAATTATTTTACTTACAGAAGTGAATATGCTTTTTTCTTAAGCTGTACAAAGCACCCTATAACTTTATCATTGGGTTTTTAGTTCCAGAAGAGCTTTTAATGTTGAGAAGATTAAAGGAAGAACAAAAGGTTTCACCTGCATTAATGCAACTCACATTTGATTGGCTTTGCCTCTTTTATTTAACTGTCTTCATTGTATTTGTCTTAATACAATAGCAGAGACCATAGCAGAGATTGTTAGCTGTTTTGATGTCACGTAATTAAAAATTCCCTGTAAGTACAATTCACTTCTGTTCTAACTAGTGAATTGTATTTATGTGAGACCTTTCAAAAATTATTCACACTTTATATATTAACTTTAAACATTAGAGTTTTAAAAATATTCTTGATTTTATTAGAGATTAATTAAAAATCTATTATAGTGTTTCTGTTAGTAGTCCTGCATAGTACAATTCTGGTTTATTTTATTTTAGTGTGGGGGCAGAATCTTATGTAGAAATATGGCAACGATGACATCCACAGGCACAAGCTGCATGTGAAACAACAGTTGAAAATATGGGTTCAAATTTCATATTGTTTGTTTCAAAAACAGCAGTAAAACCACAAACAAATCAATTAGAACAGGCAAAAGATACAGATATTTCACTAGAGGACATATAAGCAGCAACTAAGCACACAAAAAGATATTCAACATCATTAGCCATTAGGGAAATGCAAATGAAAACCACAAGGAGATATCACTGCACACCTATCAGAATGGCTGAAATTTTAAAAATAGAGTGGCGACATCAAATGCTGGGAAGATGCGGAGAAACTGAATCACTCATGGATTGTTGATGGCACTGTAAAAAGGAACAGCCACTCTGGAATAGAGCTGGGCAATTTCTTAATAAACCAGGGCTTGGGGAGGGAAATGGGAAATGGGTTTGACTCTAAAGGACAACAAAAAGATTCATGTGGTGATGGATTTATTCTGTATCTTAACTGTGTCAGTGTCAATATCCTGGTTGTGATATTGCACCTTAGTTTTGTAAGATGTTGGTATTGAGAGAAGTGGATTAAAGCTTAAAGGGGCCTAGTGTGGTGGCTCACGCCTGTAATCCCAGCACTTTGGGAGGTCGAGGGGGGCGGATCATTTGAGGTCAGGAGTTCAAGACCAGCCTGGCCAACATGCTGAAACCTCATCTCCACTAAAAATAGAAAATTAGCTGGGCATAGTGACAGTCACCTGCAATCCCAGCTACTCTGGAGGCTGAAGCAGGAGAATCGCTTGAACCTGGGAGGCGGATATTGCAGTGAGCAAGGATCTTGCCACTGCACTCCAGCCTGGACAACAGAGCAAGACTCAGTCTCAAAAAAACAAAAGCTTAAAAGCCTAAAGGGAGCTTTATGTGAATCTATAATTATTTCAAAATTTTAAAAACAATAAGTAAAAAATATTTTGACTCTTCTCCCCAATCATTATATATTTTTTATATTTATTTATTTAACTTTACTGCATGTTACATCAGGAAATATTATCTTTAAAATGGGGATACTGGGCATCTAATCTCATTTCTGATTTCACAAGAAGCATTCTCAATCGGTCATCATTAAGTATGATGTATTTTATGGATACCCTTTTCTATAATCTATAACCTACAGAGTAATGCAGTTCATTGATTCTTAGTGTGCTATAGACTTTTATTATTGATTCATGATTAAAGTTATAAAATATTATTTATCTTCTGAGATATCGTTTCCTCTTAATTTGTCAATGTGGCAAGTTGTGTTGATTGGTTTTCAAATGAAAAATCAACATTAGATTCCTGCAATAAACCAAGTTTTGCTGTGGTGTATTATTTTTTATATATTGCTGAGTACAATTTTCTAAATTTATTTTTAATTTTTTTGCCATCTGTTCTTATAAGTAAGAATAGGTCAAGTTTTGATTGCAGTGTTTTCTTGATCTGATCTTACAGTCTTTCAAATAAATTGTAATTTGCTATTTCTTTTTTAAATGTTCATTATTTTAGAACATAAAACCATCTTGACATGGGGTTTTTGTTGTTTCTGTTGTTGTTTTGTTTTATTCTTTCCCAAAAAGAGTGTATTTAATTATGGATTCAATTAACTTAATAGTTACAGAATATTTCTTTATTTTTGTTTTGCTTCAGTTTTGGAAGAGACGTCTGTCTAGAATATGTTCATTTTACTTATGTTGTCAAATATATTATAGCCAAAAAATATTCATAATATATTATTAAAATTTTTCATGCCTACTTTCACCTCTCTCATACTTTCTTGTGAATTCCCTTTTAAGATAAAAGTCCCAGAATGTCATCCACCTGGAGGCATTTCCTAGGTATGTTAGGTGCACACAGATCCACAGGAAGTGGGATAAGCAGTTCTGTTCAAATTCATTATGCATCTATCAAACAAGACCCAAGTACAATTGGATACATTTTATAATAGCATAGTAGCCCAGACCCTGGCCTACCTTAAAATTCTATATGGTACATTTGCTATTTTCACACCATTATCTTTGAGAGTAGTCTCCAAAAATGTTTTATATGGATAAGTCTGGAATTAATTTAGGTAAAGTACTCAGACATGGTTAAGCATTATATCTCATCTTTAGTATAGCTCTTCTTTTATTCTCTTATGTATTTTACTTTCAGAAACAGTCAGGTTTTTCAGAGTCCAAGCTTATGTGTACACAAGCACTATCTTTTACCTTCACTGTCTCAAGTCAAAAAGAAGAAAATGCCAGCTCACACTTTCCAAGCTCATTTTTTGTGTTTCAGATGTTCCATTGAAGAGGAAAGTTAGAAAGTTCAAAGACTTGAAGAGGACAGAAGGTTGGAAAGTGTTTAAAACTGGAAATCCCCCGTTTACTCATGGTTACCTTCATTGACCCTTTACGGTAAACAATTCAAAAACACAAAGGCACCTGCAGGTTAAAAATAAATTTTACCCATTTGTGTAATTTGCATTAATTTGAGAGAGGATGATGTATTCTAAATTGAAGTTTTGATTCACAAGAAGATTAAAAGCCATTCAGAAACCTAATTCACCCACTGAAAGGAAAAAAAAAAAAGAGAGATGAGCAGGTTGTCTCCGGAAATTGTCTTAGGTCGGAAGTCTGTGGTCCCTGTTCACATGTACCCAAAAGCATCCTGCTGCTGCAGCTGTCTGATAAGCACAGAGCACCCCACCTTCTCTGCACACTTTGCATCTAGCTCATATTACCTCATCTTTATTTCCTTTCTGACGTCTCACCCTGGATTCTACATATAAGGTCACACAGGAAGGAAAGCTGCATTGAGTTTTGGTGTCCTGAAAGATTTTGCCAACTTTGTCCCTGCACTAATTTCTCTAAGCCTCGGCTATACTATTTTCTCAGCTACACGATGAAATGTGAATGATAATTTCTGCCCTAAAAATATCACTTAATTTTTTAACATATCATTTATGAAAGAAGACACATAAAATGTCTCCCTAAAATGGAAAGTTACATATTATTGCCATATGTGTTTTATAAAGAGGTTGAAAGGGGTTTGCTTGCACAAGGTTTGTTTCTTTATGTGTGTTTTTTTTTAAGAGAACTAAACCCATCAGGGCTAACCACAAGAAGTTTGCTTCCATGTTTTGATTAAAAAAAAGGGGGTACTGAAGAACTCTCTGACCCCCAAATCTCTCCCACACTGCATCTTGACCCTCTACACTTTGCTTTGTTTTTCTCTGGAATTTCACGTGTAGAGATATGTTTCTTTGGCTTAACAAGTATTGATTAGTACCGTGGGCATATAGTTTATTGTACCTAAGAGGACATTGTCACAAGTGAAATAGCATACTCTTAATAATTACTGAAATAGCGTGGTGTTAATAATTACATGTTGTTAATAATTAACAGCAGGTGTCAGCTAGGACAGTGCCAAGCAACCATTATTCACTGTGAGTTTAAATTGATTGCTTTCTCAAATTAAAAGAGATTTCTTACACTTAAGAAAAATAGAAAGAATTATGGAAGGGAGGGAAGATAAATGAAGAAAAAGTTAATTTTTCAACAAGTTCAGGCTCTTGCAGAAGACCTTGAGCAGCATGGGGCCCAGTGGATATCCAGGAGGCCACTGACAACCATGTGCTTGGTAGGTTGGCTACTTTTTTCTTGCAGTGGCTGCCTCCTCCCACGCACCCAAGTACTGATTTCAACAAAATACTTGGGCTATCCCCATAAAAAAAAGCAGAGAAGGGCCAGGAGCAGTGGCTTATGCCTGTAATCCCAGCACTTTGGGAGGCGGAGGCAAGAGGATCATCTGAGGTCAGGAGTTCAAGACCAGCCTGGCCAACATAGTGAAACCCCGTCTCTACTAAAAAAAAAAAAATACAAAAATTAGCCAGGCATGGTGGTGGGTGCCTGTAATTCCAGATCCTCAGGAGGTTGAAGCAGGAGAATCGCTTGAACCCAGGAGGTGGAGGTTGCAGTGAGCAGAGATCACACCACTGTATTCCAGCCTGGGCAACAAGAGTAAAACTCCGTCTCAAAAAAAAAAAAAAAAAAAAAAAAAGCAGAGAAAAGTGACTGCAAAATAAAGTTAATAGATTTTGATCAATGTCATAATGTTTAAAAATATTTTCTCAAAATAAGATTTCTAGGTATCGTTTTTCTGTGGCTTAGGGCATATATGTAAAATATATATTATATATATAAAAACATGTGCACACTAGATGTGTGTGTGTATACACACATCCATTAACTTGATTATGGTTGAAGAAGCAAGAAACCTTGAGCACATGACTTTTAGTACCATGAAACCTGCTAGAGGTGGTTGTAGGAGACTGCAGTTTCCTCTGTCTCTTTCTCAGACGGAGAAGAGACACATTACATTACATCAGCAATTATGCTGTGACTTCTCAGTTATTATCTCTGAATGCCTTACATCAAATGAGGAACTTTCTCTTTTCATGACGTGTACCAAACTGTCACTCCCTTCCATATAATTGAAGGCATAATATGTACCAAATACTATATTAAAAAATTTAGAATTCATAATTTTTCTTCATAGAAACATTATAAATTGGATGTTATATTTTTAGTTTACAGATAACAAAGCCAAAGCTCAGTGGACTTGCATGGTCAATTTCCTGAAGCACTACTGGCTTACTGCACTTACCTTCATTCTTTTCCTTAAAGAAGCTAAACTTCTTTTTATTTTATAGAGTGTGTTCTTGTTCTTGTTCTTTCTGTTCTCAAATTTTCAATGGTTAACTCTTTCCTCTCATTTTTATTTAATTCCACATATGACCTCCTCAACAAGACCATGCCTGATGACCTATATAAATGACCTCACATCCATTCCTATGTATTACCTGGTTCTTTGCATGTAGCAGCCTAAGGTCATACACTTCTCAACCAAACAATCCTACGAACCCCAATAAATAGCACTCCATATTTTAGAACTTTTAGAGTTTTATACATATTTTTCATTCATTCACGCATTCAGTAAGGGCATGGAATACGTACTAGATTCCAGTTACTACAGCAGGTGTTAGAGGCACAGAGGAGACAAGTCAAAGCCCTTGCCCTCAAGCAGCTTACAGTCTAGTCAGGGAAACAGATAATAAACCATGATATAATATCAGATATTGACAGCAATCTGTAGAGGCACTGAGTGTGAGGTTCTATTTTACATGTAATAGCAACTGACAATTTCTCTGAGCAGGTGGCAGCTGAAGAGTGAGTCGGTTAAAGGGAGAGCGAGACATGCAGGGAGATGGAAAAAAGAATCTTTTAGAGAAAAAGTAAAAGCCCTGTAGTGGTAGGATGCTTGGCATTTTTAAGGAGGAGGTTTCTGTCAGAGAGGATATTGAATAATAGGAAAAATGATAGGAGAGGTAACCAGGGGCCATATTATGTATAAAGCATTCTCAACTATTAGGTCTTTGGATTTTACGGTACATTTGATAGGAAGCCTTTCAAAGGGCAGTGGGGGGAGGAGTTAAACACTTCACCAAAATGATATGAATTAATTATAAAACAATGGTTCTAGCTGCTATGTGGAAAAGGGACTAACAAATTGACTGAAAAATAGGATGGAAGCAAAGGGAGCTTTTAGGGCCAACATGTACCTCTTTGTATCTAATGGTCCAACTAACTTGTAATCTAACTTTGTATCTAATGGTCCAAATGCATCTAATGGTCCAACTAACTTCTCTAGATGATAACTTCCAACCCACCTATGCATAAAATTTCATCAAGCTTTACTCTGAAAGCAGAATGTCTTTATTCTAAATAAGTGATATTAATAATAAAATTGAGGGCACCAAGATCATTAATCAGAGTGGTATTTTGATTTCCCTCCTTAAATCACCATACATAGCTTTCTGCATTCATCTTGCGTTGACTGTCATTACTTGTCTGAATGAGACTGATACCACAGCGATGTTTTAAATAATAATCATACCTCAAAAGACTGAAGTCTCAGAGGTATTTGAAGAGAATAACCTAGAGCACAGGGGGAGAATTGAAGGAGATGTTACTGAGGTGACATAAAAGCAGTCTAAATGACAGTAAAATGTGACAAGAAAATTAGCAGGAAACAAATGAAACAGATAATTTAAGATAAACAACTTTAGAGCAGAGCAAGGAAGTTCCAGACCACAGCAAGGAAGTTCCAGACCACAAGCTTTCTGTTTCCTGCATTCTTACTTCTTACTACGTGATACATCTAGTCACCAGGGAAGAAGCGAATGACACACTTCCAAAAACCAATTCTTAGCTTTCTAAATAAAACACTTTCAGGCTGGAGAGAGATCCATGAGCATAGAGATCTTAAAATTCATGTTCAACAATAAATCCTGGGGCCCCAGACAGTGTCAGGTGCATAGGGGGTGTTCAGTAAATATCAGTTAAATGTATGCATAAATCGATGAACGGGATTCCTGGAAAAGACTACACTCTCCTTCTCCAAATTATCTTCATCTCAAAGACAGGAATCTCTAACTTTTAATTCTTTACTTAGATTATGCTGTCTCCTAAACTATTTGTGTTTTCTAGAAATTTAAGGCAGGATGTCTCAGAGTCTGGGAAAATCCCACTTTCCTCCTGCTACACCTTACAGTTGTGAGAAAGCACATTTCAGACAACAGGGAAAACCCATACTTCACCACAACAACACACTATACACTGTCTGGTCCACTGGAGCATAAATTAAAGAGAAACAAGGTAGTCAAGCAAGTAGGCGGCAAGAGGAAGGGGGCGGAGACATCATCAGGGAGTATAAACTCTGAGATGCCTCAGAGCCTCACAGACTCAACAAGAGCTCCAGCAAAGACTTTCACTGTAGCTTGACTTGACCTGAGATTAACTAGGGAATCTTGAGAATAAAGATGAGCTCTGAAAATTGTTTCGTAGCAGAGAACAGCTCTTTGCATCCGGAGAGTGGACAAGAAAGTAAGTCAGATCTGATTGCCTATTTACTCTCTGGTATCTCTATATATGACATTAATAGTAGTTATAGAAGATATACTGGTAATCTCTCTATATATGATATATAATCTTAGAGAAATATACTGCTAATCTCTATGTATGTGATATCTAATGGTTGTTAGGGAAGGAAGTGAGGCTTTGTCTTTTAGAGAAGACAGGTTCTTCTTCAGGGAAGAGGTAAATCCCTTTCTATCTATAAGAAGATAGAATACCTGAGATGAGAGAAAGCCGCAAAAACGAATTTCAGAAGATCTTTAAAGATCTTTCTCTTTGCTTTAGTTTATATCATCTCAGTGTTTAGATTTAATTAGAAAACTTTCTGCTCTAGCCCAGTTATTCTCCATCATTTTTTTCATATCCATCTGTACATTCTCCAGGAAGTGTTGTCTCTCTTTATGAAAAATTATATTTTCCACATAAGCAATTACACTGTTTGCCTTCCTTTGCATTCAGTGTCCGCTTTCAGTGTACCTTATCCTGTGTTCTCATGACAGCATCCTCTAGTTGCTGGAAATGGGCAAGTTTGCCATCTTTGAGAGAACAGCTATATCAGCAGATGAAAATTTACAGTGTCCATTTGTAATTTACTAAAAAAAAAAAGTCACAAAAGAATTCCTGAAAATGCAATCTCCTGCTTTGGTATTCTTTATAGGACTTTTTTCCTCTATTTCATCCTTCTATTTAACCTTTCCAATCTCTGGCTTCAAAGACTATGTAACTTAGAATTTGTTCTTCCTTTCCTTTGTTTCTCAGCAAAACATAATCATCTTAGAAATTTTCCTCTCTTCTATTTGTCTATTCTATCCACATATCTAGTTTATTTCCTGTTACTGGGATTTTGCCTATTGTTTTTCTATACCTTACTTCTGTAAAATTTGTTGAGTTTTTCTATTTATCCCTCTTTCTCCTTAGTTAATGAGGTACCCTAAAGCACTAGCATTTAGGAATTAGTCTACTTGTCAGCAAGAGCGATCTATTAACAAAGGGATATGTGAGAAACAGGAGAACTAAAACAATCTTGTGGAAAGGGATTATTTTCTAAGCGTATGTCTACTATATTAGTTTACTTCCGAAAAACATCAGTTACTTCTCATAAATCCATCCTGTGTTTAAGAACATAAAATGTAGTGTGGATAACAAATGCAAAGCATGCAAATTTTCAGGTAATCAAGCGAGCCATTACTTACGGCACATGTGTGCCGCCAAAAAGAAATAATAATAATAATAATAACTACTCAATAAATAGAGAGCATAGGTGAAAGAAGGACCTAATACAGAAATTTTTAACTTTTCCTGATACTGTTTCAACTTTCTTTTGAATGTCTGATTTAGGCTGCCCTAGTCATCCTTGGACGTTATCCTTGGGTGATTCAATAAGTAGCAAATTGAGTTGATTTTCAACTTCTGCATTAATGTGCAGGACCTGAAATCAAAGCAGAAGTGTGCTGTTGAGGGAAATGTTTTGTCACCTAGGAGATGAGTCAAGCTGTGGGTAACAACAGCCCTCAATTGTAATCCCAGCACTTTGGGAGGCCGAGGTGGGCGGATCACGAGGTCAGGAGATTGAGACCATCCTGGCTAACACGATGAAACCCCGTCTCTACTAAAAATACAAAAAGTTAGCAGGGCGCGGTGGCGGGCGCCTGTAGTCCCAGCTACTTGGGAGGCTGAGGCAGGAGAATGGCGTGAACCCGGGAGGTGGAGCTTGCAGTGAGCCGAGATCACGTCACTGTACTCCAGCCTGGGTGACAGAGAGAGACTCCGTCTCAATAAATAAATAAATAAATAAATAAATAAATAATTAAAACAGTAGCCCTCATTAATGGGAATAAAGTATCATCTGAGAGTCATCCCAAAGCTTACTCCCTAGTTGAGCCAATGGGCTGATTGAGACTCTGGAACCCACGGGTCACTGGGGTGTGTTAGTGCTCACTGAGGAGACAGAGCTGTTGCAATACTGAGTTCAAGCAGCACGACTGACTCACATAATGTGAAGTGAAACCAGACAGAGCTCCGAACTTGGTACCTTGGGTAGCAAAGGCGGCTTCCAATGATGATTCTATACCGGTGAACAAAGAAACATTTGCTTTGAGAAGCTGAGAAAATCGAGCTAGACGGCAGTGAAGTAAAGGCTTCTCTTGCAAAATCTGAGTGCCGATCTGTGATGGGAAAATTAACTTACAGATAAAGCAAAAGTTGATGTGGACACCAGTACCCAGTAAATTACTGTGAAAAAAAGGCACCATCTCTTGGTCCAGTTTACCTTCAGATAAATGTTTTAAGGGTAAAAATATGTGTATTTCAAGATATGTCTTATGTAAACTTTTTTAAGTTATGAAAATCATCCATATTGAAAAATAGAATGTTTTCTATTTTGAAACTGTTTTGCATTGTCAGTTTACTTAAGCAGCCATTTTACATTTTGGTTTTTGAGAACATAATAGGGACCTGTATACTCCTTGTGGGGCCAAATTTTAAGACTCCTGACAGCTCATCCTGCAAAATTAAAATCCAAAATCTAAGTCGCAAAATTCTCTTTTCTCCTTCCTCAGTTATTTACTTAGAGTGTAGAACAGACATCCTCTTAGAGTTTTTTGTAACTATCAGTTATCATTAACATCATATTATTATTCTAAATCCTTCCACAGAAACACTACTTGTTGGGGGAAAAAAAAGGCTTTTACTTTGTTTCACCATTGTACAGAGGGTAAATGAAATAACTTTCACTGAATATTTGGTCTATAATACTGTTACATCTCCTCTATTATTTTAACATCTTTTGAAAAATTCAAATTTTTACTGTTCATTCGCATATCATTTTAAATTGAGGTTTAGTTCACATACAATGAATGCACAGCTCATAGGTGTACAGTTTAACGACTTATGACAGTGGTATAACCACAAGACCAGCAACATTTGAATCTTTCCATCACCCTAGACAGTTTGCCCTGTGTCCCATTCCAGTTAAATTACCTTTCCTACACACACAAAGGCAACCACTGTTCTGATTTTTGACACCAGAGCTTAGACCAACTATTATTTAATGTCATATAAATGCAAATATGTAGTATACAATCTTCTGTGGCTGGATTTTTTTTCACTCAACATTTTTTTTGGAGATTCATTCATTTTGTTGCATGTATCAGTTGTCTTATTTTGAATTGCTGAGCAGAATTCCCTTGTATGGATATACCATAATTTGTTTACTTATTTTCCTGTTGATGGATATTTGGATTATTTCTGGAATTTGGCTCTTCAGAATAAAGCTGCTAGGAACATTCTTGCACAAGGCATTTTGAGAACATATTTTCATTTTTCTTGAGGATATACATAGGAGTAGGTTTGTTGGGCCATAGAAAAGGCATATATTTAATTTTATAAGAAACAGTTTCCAAAGTGTTTTTCCAATTTACTCTCCCACCAATAATATCTGAAAATTCCAGTTGCTCCACATCTGCAGCAACTTCACCAAAAAATACTGTCACGTTTAAAATTTTGTTCATTTTAATGTCAGATATTTATATATCAATTCAATATTTTACTTTATGATATTATCCATATTTATCCCATTCACATCATTTCCCTCAAACAGTAACTACAAGGAGATTAAGGAATTATGCTAGAATTATTTATTTATTTATTTTTTTAGACAAGGTCTCACTCTGTCACTCAGGTTAGAGTGCAGTGGTGCAATCTCCGCTCACAGCAACCTCTGCCTCCCAGGCTAAAGCGATCCTCCCACTTCAGACTCCCAAGTAGCTGGGAACACAAGTGCATGCCACCATGACCAGCTAATTTTTTGTATTTTTGGTGGAGACAGGGTTTCACCATGTTGCTCATGATGGTCTTGAACTCCTGAGCTCAGGTGATCAATCCACTCACCTCGGCCTCCCAAAATGCTGAGATTACAGGTGTGAGCCACCATGCCCTAGAATTTTTTTATGTGTCTTCTGGGGCATATGCATATTTAATAAACGTTCTTATCATCATTAAAACAAACTGATTATATACTTAGAATTTTCATAGTTACTAAGTGTATAAATCATATGTGTCAGGAAAATATTTTGGGGAGACACTTTATAATCTCATCATTATGCTTGAATTGTTTCATTTCAAGCCAACAATAAACTATTCAAATTCACTCAAAATTGGGGGTAAATTAACTTAGAAATTTCCATAAAGAGATGGGGAAATTTCATATAATGAGATAGGAAATATTAAGTTTAAATGCCTCAAAAGAATGTTGCATATTCCTATAGTACTTCTATAGTCTGCCTGAACTCATCATCAACTTTCTCCCTTCCAGATGATGCCACCAGTCCCCATTTTTCAACACGTCATGAAGGGTCCTTCCAAGTTCCTGTCCTGTGTGCTGTAATGAATGTGGTCTTCATCACCATTTTAATCATAGCTCTCATTGCCTTATCAGGTGGGTCTACACTTCATCAATTCTTTCAAAGCCTCCTAGCTGTAAGCATTCATGCCCAGCTGAAATCAATATTAGTTTAGTCTAGTTAATCAGAAACTAGCTAATTCAGAATCATCCCATGTACCATATATGGCCAATTTCCTAATCAATACTAAACATAATTCCACAATCCTTGAATAATTAATGTAATACTTTTATAAGTATTAAAAGTATCTATGATTTATATATTACTATAGAATAAAATTGCATTTGAAAAGATGTTTACATCTAGAATGAAGGGAGCTGATTTGAATTCTGAATAGCTATTTAGCTAGAAAAAAATGTGAACTTCACATTCATTGATTATGGAAAAAAATCATATCTAAAGCCATAGATTAATCAGGAAGTGGCCAGTCTTTTGTGTTTTATCTCAAAGGACACAGAATGGTAGTTCTGAATAATTAAGATTATATTTAAAAGTTCCCAGAGAGTCAGTAGTGATTTGGTATTCAATACCTCCAGCTATACCAAGATATATTTGTATCTTTTACAAATGGGAATGTTTACCATTGTTTTGAGATATTCTGAGTCATATGTCTTTCTGTATTTTGAATTGGTTCCCTAAAAGTTACTCTCTCCATCTTTCCAGCCTAGTGCTATAAATACTGCATCTTCAAATTCTTCCGCCTCTGCGTTCAGATTCAAAACCTTATTTGAAATGTATAATGCACTTTATCCTTTCTAGTCCAAAGAAATATCTAGTCCAAATTTTCAGAATTGTTCTATATTTCTGTCATTTTCTGACATTATGACCAAAAGTACATCCCCTCATCCTCATATCTCCATCCAATGATGATTAGGCACAATGGAAGATCAGATATGGTCCTGAGAACTTTCTTTCTTCATACCCTTTTCAGAATTCTACTTTTTAGCTTTTATCCTTTACTTTATCACCACCTAGCACAACATAGCATCCTAAGGCTAGTTTTGCATGCTGTGGGTATTTGGTTTCTTTTGTTACTAAAACAAAGCATTTTTCTGTTCACAGTGGGCCAATACAATTGTCCAGGCCAATACACATTCTCAATGCCATCAGACAGCCATGTTTCTTCATGCTCTGAGGACTGGGTTGGCTACCAGAGGAAATGCTACTTTATTTCTACTGTGAAGAGGAGCTGGACTTCAGCCCAAAATGCTTGTTCTGAACATGGTGCTACTCTTGCTGTCATTGATTCTGAAAAGGACATGGTAAGAATAAAAAAATATATAAAATACTACTATTTTAATTCATATGGCTAATCAGTGCTTTCCTTCCGTTTCTAAGTGGAGAAAACAAACAAACAAACAAACAAACAAACATTGTACCTATTTCAGATGTAGGAAAATGTCATCCCAGAGAACCATATGATCAGCCTGAGGTCAAAATGAGATTTAATTTAATCTTTTAAATTTGATTTGATTGCTTAGCTTCAAAGACCAGATATCCAAATATGCTGATCCTATATAGAATGAGTACATGGTCAGATAAGCTGTCATGCCTCAAGTTGCAGCTTTTGAGAAACAGGTTTTACTATCTACTTCCCCAGAAGGGTGTTTAATGTAACAACTCATTTGTGCTTTCTTTAAGAACTTTCTAAAACGATACGCAGGTAGAGAGGAACACTGGGTTGGACTGAAAAAGGAACCTGGTCACCCATGGAAGTGGTCAAATGGCAAAGAATTTAACAACTGGTAAGTCTCCAGAAGTCTCTTTATATTCCCCAGGGTGGCATCTCAGGAAAATCACTTTCCTTTTCTCCTTTCAAAGCACTTTAGATATAAAGGCTGAGCTCTTCAAGAGCTCTAACAATCTCTTCTGAATGCGTATACTCTGGAATTCTTTAATAACGGGCTTTATTATTATTCTTTTTCTTTATCCACACTTATAATACATAAAATAAATGCTTATAGTAATTTTTCTCAGCAAACTCTAATGTGAGTAGCAGATCTGGTTAATTTGGAAATATTTCAATAATAATTATGATGATGCAACAAAAACCCATTTTCAATGTCACATTTAGTCTTTACTAATAAGACAGTTGCTGGAAAATAAATCCTTCTTACTATTTCTCAGTTTTCATCTCCACAGAATAAAGAATAGTTTCAATGCCTAATTATGAGTTTCTATACACCTAAAAGAAAATTTGCCCCAGAATTAGATACTCTATTTTCATTACCTTTAGTTAAAATACATTTAATGTTTGAAGATCATTTTATAAGTTTGCTGTTGATCATAATACTGATAAAGTATCGAGATTAAAATTCAGGTTTCTAGAAAAGGGATTCCTAATATTTGTCCTATGGCTCCATATCCACAGATGGGCTTCAGGAGCCATAAACCCCTTAAAGCTGTATGCACTAGTATGCATGGCTGTTGAATGCATAAAATTTTGTGAAATTATTTATTGAAAAATCTATGAACTCAAAAATGACCAAGAATCACTTAAATGGTGCCATGCCAACCAAATGAATGGCGTGCTTTCCTCTTACTTCCATATTTTTTTCTCCACATCCTATTTTTTTTCAATTCTTGTCCATTGTCTCTACAGATTAGTCTATGATTATTTGACTTATGTATCCCACTAAGAATTTAAAAGAAGCAGAGGTCACCATCTCCGAGTTCAGTCTCATGTAACTGAATGAAAACAATGAGCTGAAAATAATTCTAAGTTTCTTTATTGTTTGACAGGTTCAACGTTACAGGGTCTGAGAAGTGTGTTTTTCTGAAAAACACAGAGGTCAGCAGCATGGAATGTGAGAAGAATTTATACTGGATATGTAACAAACCTTACAAATAATAAGGAAACATGTTCACTTATTGACTATTATAGAATGGAACTCAAGGAAATCTGTGTCAGTGGATGCTGCTCTGTGGTCCGAAGTCTTCCATATAGACTTTGTGAAAAAAAATTTTATAGTGTCTTGGGAATTTTCTTCCAAACAGAACTATGGAAAAAAAGGAAGAAATTCCAGGAAAATCTGCATTGTGGGCTTTTATTGCCATGAGCTGGAAGCATCACAGGTTGACTAATAACCATGCCCAAGAATGAGAAGAATGACTATGCAACCTTTGGATGCACTTTATATTATTTTGAATCCAGAAATAATGAAATAACTAGGCGTGGACTTACTATTTATTGCTGAATGACTACCAACAGTGAGAGCCCTTCATGCATTTGCACTATTGGAAGGAGTTAGATGTTGGTACTAGATACTGAATGTAAACAAAGGAATTATGGCTGGTAACATAGGTTTTTAGTCTAATTGAATCCTTTAAACTCAGGGAGCATTTATAAATGGACAAATGCTTATGAAACTAAGATTTGTAATATTTCTCTCTTTTTAGAGAAATTTGCCAATTTACTTTGTTATTTTTCCCCAAAAAGAATGGGATGATCGTGTATTTATTTTTTTACTTCCTCAGCTGTAGACAGGTCCTTTTCGATGGTACATATTTCTTTGCCTTTATAATCTTTTATACAGTGTTTTACAGAGAAAAGACATAAGCAAAGACTATGAGGAATATTTGCAAGACACAGAATAGTGTTGGAAAATGTGCAATATGTGATGTGGCAAATCTCTATTAGGAAATATTCTGTAATCTTCAGACCTAGAATAATACTAGTCTTATAATAGGTTTGTGACTTTCCTAAATCAATTCTATTACGTGCAATACTTCAATACTTCATTTAAAATATTTTTATGTGCAATAAAATGTATTCGTTTGTATTTTGTGTTCAGTACAATTATAAGCTGTTTTTACATATGTGAAATAAAAGTAGAATAAACACAATGGTTTCTAAGAAAGTCCATTCCTTCAAAATACATTAAAAAGTATATACTATATGAGAAAGCAGAAAACAGAGTTACTATAACTTAGAAAAAAATCCCATGTAGAGTAAAACCCTTAGTTTTATAATAGCTTATACATATCCAATTGTTTTCATATGCTTATATGCTAAAGGGTGTATGTATCCATATTCATTTTTCTGTACATAGCAGATGCTCTGTAATAATTACTCCTCATAGTCAATGCTCTGAAAGTATCTTGTTCAATTCTGAGGTGCTATATACACTTTAGTTATTTATGTAAAATAATTCAATATATAGAAAAGAGGCATAATCTTCATGGGATATTTCAATCAGCAAAAAACTCAATGATGTAGTTTGGATGTGTGTCCCTGCCCAAATCTCATGTCGCATTGTAATCCCCTTTGTTGGAGGTGGGGCCTGGTGGGAGGTGATTACATCATGGGAGCGAATCTCTCATGAATGGTTTAGCATCATCCTCTTGATGGTCTCCTTGCACCTGAGTGAGTTCTCAGGAGATCTGGTCTTTTCAAAGTGTGCAGCACTTTCTCTCTCTCTCTCTCTCTCTTTCTCTCTCTCTCTTTCCTGCTTTCTCCATGTGACATGCCTGCTGCCACTCCACTTCACCTTCCAACATATGTAAAAGCTCCCTAAGCTTCCGCGGAAGCTGACCAGTGTCAGCATTATGCTTGTAAAAACTGCAGAACCGTAAGCCAATTAAGCCTTTTTTCTTTATAAATTACCCAGTCTCAGATATTTTTATAGCAATGCAAGAATAGCCTAATACATTTGATTGCCTTCAAAATTGTTTTATAAATGTAATTTGCAATATTCTTCTCTGCTTGTTGGAAATGTATGATGTGTATGGTATCTCTAAACTATTGACAAACGGCAAACAGAAATGTGGATTTCAGACACTGCTTAGTGAAAAATAATGACCTCTGTGCTCCTGAGTTCCCACAGCTGTGGGAAAAAAGCAACAAGCAGCCTCCTAGCTGTAATATTCTATCATTACCAACAATCTACTCCCGAGTCATCTTAGAAAACAATGTCTTGCGATTAATATTTTAGTTATAACATATCTTTATGTGCATAAATCTAATCAAATTATGAAAATTGAGAGCAAGCTTAAAAATATTTCTATATTAGAATGACACAATTTTTAAGTCATTGAATACTGACTGTATCACCTAACAATTCAATGAATTTTATCATTTTTAAAAATAATTTTATTGAATCCCTATAATTATGTGAAATGAGCAGCTGACGTATTTCCCTTTCCAGAGGAAGAAGTTGAAATTATGTTGAAAAAGCGACGCAAAACAGGGATAACTGAGAGTTATTTTTTACACATAATTTGAAGTCATTTTATTCATAAGAACAACTGTTTTCTTTAAATAGATAAAAAATAGACAATTCTTAAAGGGAATAATGTTATTATTTAAAGTATAACTCTACTTGCAAGTGACCAATTACAAATATAAAAAATGGGTTTGTCTCAAGAACCCCTCCTGCCCCAGGCTAAGTCCCCTGTTACAAAAAGTTGCAGTGCCATCTAGTGGTTACACGAGATTACTGCACTTCTGTTTTAAGGATACTACGAAACATCTGTGTGGAGCGTGGAGCTGTTGAGAGCCAAAGCACGGGGGCCAGACCGCCCGAGTTTCATCTCTGCCACGCGCGGGCTGACTAGCTATTTTATCAGAACTCGTTCAAAATTCAGCTAAAATTAGTTAGATGTTAAATTAGTTAGTACATGAAAACAAACTTAAAACATTATCTGGCTCCCTAGTACACCATGGGCATGTATTAAATACTCATGATGATTATTAGAACGAGAAACACTATGTCTTCAAACTTCCAGTATTGGCATAAAGCCGCGTTTCTACACGACATGTCTATTTCTACGTAATATATCTTATTTGTATTTGTTTTTGGAAAGCCTTTTAAAAATTTCATTTCACAAGTTATAAGTAAGCACCTACTACTATGGCGGACACCAGAGTTAAAATACTCAGCAAATTCCGCATGGCAACTGGCCTTGTGGAATTCGTGGTCTATTTGTAAAACAAACAACAAGATGAATTGACATGGTGTGATGAATGTTATAATAGGAAAAACGTAGGGTGCTATGGAAGCATATTAAAGATATACTCCTGTATTCAAACCTTCAGCTAATTATCAAAATTTTAACTCTGTAGGCTACATTCATCTTGGATAGTTACATAAATATGTGTAAAATAAAACTATCAGTTATCCGTGTTTTGCGTTGCTTTTTCAACATAATTTCAATTTCTTCCTCTGGAAAGGGGAATACATCAGCTGCACATTTCACATAATTGTAGAGATTGGATAAAACTTTTTAAAAAGGCTAAAATGCCATTGAACTGTTAGGTGCTATAGTCAGTATTCAACTACTTAAAAATTGAATGATACTAATATAGAAATGATATTTTTAAGCTTGCTGTCAATTTTCATAATTTGATTAGATTTTGCACATGAAAATGTATTATAACTGAAATTAAAATGTAAATGATTTTTCAGGGAAAAATATTGGGAAATATATGACCAGAAAGACTGCTGGTGATGGTGTAAACTGGTTTCCTTTACCCTTTGGAAAGCAGCTTGACAATACTTACTGGGGAGGGAGGGAGATTTTAAAGAAATCATCTTGGATGTGCAAGACATAACCACAAAAATGTTTATCAAAGGGATATTTCTAGTAGTGAAAAATCAGAAGCTACCTAATTGTCCAAAACCAAAGATTGAGTTAAATAAATATAATGCTCCTACATGATGAAATGCTATCCCAACATTAAAAAATAATGAAGAACATTTATGTATATGAAAGAATACTCAAACTATTATTGCTGCTAGTTTAAAATAATATATACAATAGGATTATTTCCTGTTCAATATTAAATATACAAAACATGTTTTATATTTCTATATGCTGACAGAAAGTACAACTACTAAAGTAAACACAGTGGTTTTCCCTGAGGAGGAGGAATATAGGAAGTATTTATTTTCTTTATGTTTTTCTATAATTTTGGATCTCTTTCTTTCTTTCTTTCCTTTCTTTTCTTTTTCTTTTCTCTTTTTTCTTTCTTTTCTTCTTTCTTTCTTCTTTTTTTCCTTCTTTTTTTTTTTTTTTCCGAGTCTCACTCTGTCGCCCAGGCTGGAATGCTGTGGCTCGATCTCCGCTCACTGCAGCTTCTGCCTCCCGGGTTCAAGCAATTCTCCTGCCTCAGCGTCCCGGGTAGCTGGGATTACAGGCGCGCACCACCACGCCCGGCTAATTTTTGTATTTTTAGTAGAGACGGGGTTTTGCCATGTTGGCCAAGCTGGTCTCGAACGCCTGACGTCAGGTGATCCGCCGGCTTCAGACTCTCAAAGTGCTGGGATTACCCGCGTGAGCCACCGCGCCCGGCCAATTTTGAATTTTCCTATAATGAAATTATCTTATTCTTAAGAAAAAGTGTTTTCTTTAAATAGATACAAATATATAATTCTTAAAGGGAATAGTTTTATTATTTAAAGCATGACTCTACTGTCTGGTGACCAATTACAAATATGAAAAATGAGTTTATTTCAAGAACCCCTCCTGTCTTAAAGATCCCTGTTGCAAAAGCTGCAGTGCCATCTAGTGACTGGATGAGATTACTGCACTTCTGTGTTAAGTCATTGTCAAAGGACATTAAAAAATAATTTCTTGCTGGCTATAATTAACAATAATATATTGCACATTTCAAAATCGCGAAGCGAATAAATTTCAAATGTTCTCACAATGAAAAATTATAAGTATTTGAGGTGATTGATATGGTAATTAGCTTGACTGAATCATTCCACATTGTGTACAAATAACATTACATTATACCCCACAAATATATACAATTATAATTTGTCAATTTACAACAAATTTTTTAAATATATCTTGGTTATTTTTTACACTCAAGTGGCTTGTGTGTGTGTGGATGATGATTCTTGGTTCCTTTAGTGGAAAGATGTGGCAGTCACCACTCTCTCAACACTACATTTTGTATTTTTTCTAGTTATAAAGGAAATGGCATAATCTAGAAAAGTAAAACTTAACCTTTGATAATGCTGCACCCCATCCATATTTCTCAATATTTGTAATGCCAAATTTAAAATGTAATTAAAATAATGCATGTAAAAGTGCTTCGTCTATGCTAAAGAACTACATTACCATAAGTTGACTTGCTTCCAAATTTCTAGGTTCTGAGACCTGAAGTTCACATTATCTTCTCCTTATTTTACATATACTTATCAATAACTTGAAACCAACAAACAAAAACCTGCACATTATAAACTTAAAATTACAGATTTCTAGTTTTCAAAAGACATCATGGACAGAATGACAAGTCGTCACAGAGTGGAAGACATTCTAACACGCATAATTGATAAAGGAACCTGTCTCTCCCCACCCCCATCATCTATCTATCTATCTATCTATCTATCATCTATCATGTACCTAGACAACAAATCAATAATACAATGACTGTTGATCTTAAGAGGCTAAGAGAGGCTCTCAGTCCTCAGCCAAGAAGAAAAGGAAACTTCAGCACAATAGTCGAATAAACTGGTTTTGCTAACAACCTGAAGAAGCTTTGTATTACACTTTTTTTGCATTGCTATAAAGAATTCCCTGTCCAGGTGCAGTGTATCAAGCCTGTTATCCCAGGACTTTGGGAGGCCGAGGTGGGTGGATCCCTTGAGCTCAGGAGTTCGAGACCAGCCTGGACAACATGATGAAACCCAGTCTCTACTAAAAATACAAAAATTAGCCGGGCATGGTGGCATGTGCCTATCATCCCAGATACATAGGAGTTTGAGGTGGAAGGACCACCTGAGCCTGGGAGGTAGAGGCTGCAGTGGACCGGGATTGCCACTACACTAGAGCCAGGGCAACAGAGTGAGGATGCTGTGAAAAAGAAGAAAGAAAGAAAAAGAAGGAAGAGAAGGAAGGAAGGAAGAGAGGGAGGGAGGGAGGGGAAAAAGGAGGAAGGAAGGGAGGGAAGGAAGGAAGACCTGAGGATGGGTAATTCATAAAGAAAAGAGGTTTAATTGGTTCACGGTTCTGCAGGCTGCACAGTCATGACTCTAGCACTTGCTCTTGGTGAGGCCTCAGGAACCTTACAATTATGGCAATGGGGAGCCACCACGTGAAGAGAGCCGGGGGGAAAGTGCCACATGCTCTTACCAGATCTTGCCTGAACTCACAGTGAGATCTCATTTATTACCAAGGGGATAGCACTAAGCCATCATGAGGGATCTTCCCCATGATCCAAAGACATCCCCCCAGGCTCCTCTCCAACACTGGGATTACATTTCAACATGAGATTTGGAGAGGACAAACATCCAAACTATTTCAAGCTTAAAAGCAGATTTTTCCCCAGAGCTTCCAGAAAACAACCGGGTCCTCGAATTTGGCCTTATAGGACCCTAAACAGAAAACGGACTGTGCCTGGACTTCTGAGCTATAGAAACCGCAAGATAATCATGTGCTGTTTTAAGCTGCTAAATTTGTGGTAATTTGTTACGGCAGCAATATAAAAAAATCGTACCTTTAAAAATTTTTATTTTCAGTTTGTTTCTGAGAAACAGAAATACAATTGATTCTTTTATATTGAATTTGTATCCAGCTGCCTTATAAACTCCTTTATTAATTCTAATAATTTATCGATAGATTTTCTTGGATTTTCTATAAACAGAATCATATCCATGGGAGATGTGTGCTGTATTTTTCTTTCCAAAGTTTTATAACCTAAAAATCATATTGTATCTGTTAACATCGTGAACAATGATGTTAAGTGGAAATGATAACAGTGAGTACCTTGTCTTGTTCCCAATGTCAAAGGCAAAGTTTTTAATATGCTACCATTAACTGTAATGTTTGTTCTAGCTTTGTTTACTTGTTAGGTTGACTGGTTGTTTTGGGGGAGATGCTGAGAATACATATTATTAGATTAAGAATTATTTCTTCTGTGAAATTAATTTTAGTTACTGTGGATTTTAGTTCTAGAGTTTCCATCTTCTTTTTCAAACTTTCCAAGTTTCAGTCCAAATTCTAATATATTCATTTTATTTCCAGGAGTTCATTTTAAATATATTAGTATTTTAAAAATATTTTATGTTGTTATATTTTAAATACTATATAGGTATGTAAATTTAAGAAATGATTTATTTAAAATTTAAATATGTATTGACTTAAATCTGATTTTTTGAAATAATATTTGAACATGCTTACTTTAAAGTCTGTGTGTGATACTGCATTTTCTACAGCCCTTGGAATTTCTTAACCACTGCCTGTTATTTCTATTTGTAACTTTTAATGTCATCTTTTCTATTTATGTACCCAGTTATTTATTTTATGTTGTTGTTGAGTGCTGGACTTTTGTCTCAAAAAAAAAAGAAAAAAAGAAAAAAACTGAGGCTAGGCACAGTGGCTCACACCTGTAATCCCAGCACTTTGGGAGGCCGAGTCAGGCGGATCACCTGAGATCAGGAGTTCAAGACCAGCCTGGCCATCATGGTGAAACCTCATCTCTACTAAAAAAACAAAAATTAGCCAGGCATGGTGGCATAAACCCGTAATCCCAGCTACTCAGGAGGCTGAGACACGGGAATCCCTTAAACCTGGGAGGTGGAGGTTGCAGTGAGCTGAGATCACGCCACTGCATTCCAGCCTGGGCAACAGAGCGAGACTCCATCTCAAAACAAAAGAAAAAAATATAGTAATTATTTGAAAACTAGAATCATGTTATATTCTTTGACCAAGATGGCCTTAATGTTTCCCTCAGACTTCTTTTTATCTGTGAATCCATGATTTTTCTTTTCTTGGATCATTTAGGAAAGTAATTACAAATTCTTTCTCTGCTTCTTTGAAACATAAATCTTCTCCCAGCCTCTTTCCAGTTTTACAGCCCAGGAATGTCTTTCTCAAAGACCTGGGAGCCAGGCTTTTGGAATGTAACCATCAAGCGAGACAGTGCCCCTACTTCCGGCTTCTGTGGAAGCACAGGAACCTCACTTCAATGAGCTTCAATTAACAACTACCGATGACCTAATCACATTGACCAGAGTCCCCTCAACATGCTCTGGTCCTTTTCCACCAGCTCACTCCAGTATTTAAACATCTTCCCACTTCAGCATAATTGGATTCAATTACTCTCTTCTATTACAATGGTCTTGAATAAAATCTTTCTTCCCTGTTTAGTTTGTATGATGCAATTTTTCTTTGACAAAAAAAGTACCTGCAGGAAGAATGTAAATGTGCTTCTAGAAAATCATCACAGCCATTAGCAATCTACGATCAACTTTCCTTCAGTTTTAGTAATGGAAAGGATTTGAAGGTGAGTTTCACCTCCTTCAAGAGCCAACCTACTCTTAGATTAGTCTTATTCCTAGGGCAGTGTTTTTCTACCTGGGATGGGGTAATTTTATCCCTCAAAGGGTATTTAGCAATGTCTAGACATATTTGTGATTGTTCGACTTGGTGAAGGGTCAGTGTCAGGGTAGGTGAGATGGGGGAAGAGGCTGGCTACTGGCATCTATGGGATGAAAGTAAAGGATGCTCCTAAACATCTTACGATGCGCTGCACAGCCCCTGCAAGAAAGAATAATATGACTCAAAGTGCCAATAATGTCAAGATCGGAAGATTTTGTCTGGGGTGCAGCTTTTGGTGAACTAACTAGAACTATTAATTTTTTCACCCCACCCCTACTTGGAGACTGAAGTTACTCTAGCACTGAAGACTGCCAAGAGCCCTGCTTGACTCCTTAGCTTTTTCATCTGTAAGATTTTCTGTTGGAAAAGCAGCTCTTATTTCTGGGTTTCAGTTATCTCTTGGATTTGTATTGTTTTATTTTTCAATAGCATGTAATTTCATTGATGCCTTTATGATGGTTTGAGGCTGAGTGCAGTGGCTCGTGCCTGTAATCCCAGCACTTTGGGAGGCCAAGGTGGGAGGATTGCTTGAGCCCAGGAGTTTGAGGCTGCAGTGAGCTGTGATTGCACCACTGTACTTGAGCCTGCGAGACAGAGTGAGACCCAGTCTAAAAAATTAAATTAAATTAAATTAATGATTTGAAACATTTTGTCTAGACTTTCAAATTGTCCTCAGTGGAAAGAGGGTTGGTAATACCCAGCAAGGGATTATCCACACTTTTTGTAATAGCCAAATAAAATAACTTGAAGTCTCATTCTGCCTTTAAAAATATATTTTTCTGAGTAATCCTGAGAATTCTCAGAGGGTACTTAAAAACTTGTTTGTTGCTTATTAATTCTCTCTCTTAACTGTTGCTCCAGTCTGCTCCACTGGTCATATCTTGTTGATTTATCGCTGGTTCTGTATGATGTGGTCTTCAACCCACACTACTTTGCTAAGTTTTAGCACTCTTGCTCCCTATATTATCCAAAGCACCAAAATAATAAAAGTAACAAAGTGTGTACCAGATGGCGGTAATTACGATAAGGATGATTAAAATACGACAATAATTATAACATCTCTATAGTGTTTCTATATGCCAGACACTAAATGTTTTACATATAATTCATGTAATCTCCAAAACGGCCCTGTGACTTAGATCTAATATCTCATTTAATATGTAACAAAACCAAGTCACAAATAATTGCTTTACCGGAAGGCTTTAAATTTCAGATCTACGCTTCATAGCCAGGCAATCTGACACTTTGGAAAAACATGACGTATTTTGACACTCAAAAATATAGGACGTTGGATGGGAATGGTGGCTCATGCCTGTAATCCCAGCACTTTGGGAGGCCAAGGCGAGTGGATCACCTGAAGTCAGGAGTTTGAGACCAACCTGGCCAACATGGTGAAAACCCACCTCTACTAAAAATACAAAAATTAGCCAGGCGTGGTGGCAGGTGCTTATAATCCCAGCTACTCGGGAGGCTGAGGCAAGAGAATCACTTCAACCTGGCAGGGGGAGGTTGCAGCGAGCTGAGATCCTGCCACTGCACTCCAGCCTGGGTGACAGAGAGAGACTCTGTCTCAAATTATATATATATTTAAAGCTGAATGCCTGGTTTCATTTTTGTCAAAGTTTATGGCAACTTCAATCACACAGGGCCCCCTACTGGCAGAACACCTCCTTTTCTTCCAGCTTGCACTGTTGCTGAAGCTTGCCTACTCACCTCCAGACTATTTAAATTCGTCTACTCTTTCCATAATTTCTGAGGGTGTTTGTCAAAAACACCAGGGATAATTGTTTAACTTCCGGAGGCAGCAATATAATAAAAACTGAGACAAAGAGCTGATGAAAACTTAAAAAAAAAAAAACTGGAAATGAGATGTCTACAGTAGGCTTCAAAATCTCCAACATATTTCTTGGAATCTCGAAGGTTGTGCAAAAGCACAGGGCAGTGTGAATGTCCAGGGCCGTATACAGGTTCAGGAGTTACCTGACAAGAACCTAAGCTCTCACCTCTGGCTGACCTCGAAGCTCAGCCTGTGCAGTGTGAATGTACAGGGCTGTAAACAGGTTCAGGAGTTACCTGAGAAGAACCTAAGCTCTCACCTCTGGCTGACCTCGAAGCTCAGCCTGTGCAGGAAGTGAAGGAACAGCACAGCGAACTGCTTGCTGAGGGTCCAGGGTGTGCCCCCACGTGCACGCAAAGTCTCTCAGCGAAGAATGGGAGAGTGAGAGTTTTCAAACTCATGAATCAGTTTAAAAAGACAGGCAACAACAAATGTTTAAGTGAGAAAAAGACTACAGAAGTGATTTCACAGAAAAAGGACACCAAAATGGCAAAAAAGCTTATCAAAACACTCAAATTCGTCATCAGAGAAATGAAAAAACTTAAAGGAGTCACTACGCACCAACTAGAATATCTAAAATTTTTAAAGAAATAAACAGAAATAAAATCTGAGAATACCAAAGGTTGGTGAGAATTTAGATCAACTGAAATGTTCATAAACCTGAAGGAAGTTCAAATTGATAACCATCTTAATTTGGTCATCTCTACTAAAGCTGCACATCAGCATACTCTGTGAACCAGGAATTCCACTCACTCGTTAATAGAAACAAACATGTATGTGCACCCAAAGACAGGAATCAATATTCATAGCAGTTTTATTCATAATAGCCCTGAATTGGAATCAGATGTCCATCAACTATAAAATAGATAAATGTTGCAGCATCCATACAAGAAGCACTATACCCGTTACACATGCAAAAACACAAACAAATATCAGAAACCTACTGATAAGCAAAGAAGCCAAACATAAATGATCACGAGATTGTGTGATTCCATTTGTACGAAGTTTTTTAAAACCCTAGAATGACAAAGAGAAACCAGCCTAACACAAATTGCTGCAAAACCTGAAAATGCTTCTTCACCGCCCATTTCAGTGTGGTTAGACCACTGATTCATCATCTCTGTTTCTTAGTAAAACTAAATGCTTATTTATGTCAATGTAACATCTTATTTCAAGTGGCACTTCCTCTCTGATGCACCTGTGGGCTGCGGTAAAATCTCATGCGTGCTCTGTTGGGGCATTTTTGTTTTGTATATCAATTGTCAGTAAATTACTTACTTATTGACATACTAGAAAATCAGCTCCCTGAAGGGAGGACATCATTTTTAATCTCAACTTCCAGTTTCAGGGAAAACAATATAGTTTAACCATTGTATTTATAGGCTTTGGTGTCAAGTAATCTGGTTTCAAATTTCTGCTCAACTCCTATCCTTCTGTGTGACTTTGAGTGAAGTACCTTGTTTTCCTCATTCAGCAATTAGGGATAATAAAGGTGCCTAGCTCCTACAGTTGTGATACCAGAAGACTTAAATGAGCTAATACCTGACACACACAATGTTCTTAGTAAATGTTAGCTTTTAGCTAATCAAATCATCAAACTGTATTTATAAGTTTAGTGTAAATTAAGATTGCTACTTTCATATGAATATTTCCACATAAATTAACACATTCAATATAAATCTTATAAATTTTGTATGAAATTTCATAAAAATTAATCTATTAATACAAATCTAACCCGATGTTTCTCTGAATGGAAACTTTTTGGCATGTATATATCAAGTGGCCTTGAAAACTCATTGATTAATATTCTAAATTAGGTTGCTCTTTAAGAAAACTCAATAAAACACTAAAAGTAATATATCTGATTTTTTTTCTCATAGATGTGAAGTTTTTTTTGTTTTAATTCTCAAACTAACAAAGGCTACCTAAAAATTCAATAGGGTACTTTCAGGTACATTTGTAATATTCAACAGATGTATTTGTTTCTGCTTTCTCTAAAATCTCAGTAAAATTTATATTAATAAAAACATTTAATAGAATAAAAAATGATTGGGAGCAACTAGGCATAGATGAGAAATGTCTACAAAGTTTGGACTATGTTCAGTAACTTAGGCCATAGTTCCCTGGATGCTAAAGCATCAGAGACCCTATGCACCACAGACTCCATGGTGGCTCCCATCATCCCTGTGTTCTGGTCTTCAAGCCCTTGTGTGATCTCCTCTCCTTGAATGTGGATAGGACTTGTGATTTGCCTCTAATCAATAAAATACAGCAAAGGTAATGGTATACGCATGATTACATGAATGTAATGTAATGTGCCTAAGATTATAATAACTGTCTGCCAGAGGGGACTCTTTTCATGGCTGCCTTTGAGAAAGCAAGGTGCCATGTCGGGAAAGTCCTTACAGCAAGAAACTGAGGGCTACCTCTGGCTAGTAGCCATCAAGAAACTCAGGCCCTCAGTTGATGGCCCACAAGGAAGTGAATGCTGCCAGCAACCATGTGAGCCTAGAAGCAGATCCTTCCCCAGATGAGCCTCAGAGGAGATGAGAGCCACAGCCAACACCTTCACTGCAGCCTTGTGAGTGTCTGAAGCGTAGCACCTACCCAAGCCATGCCTACACTCCTGGCATACAGAAATTATGAGATAACAAATGTGCATTGTTTTAAACCACAAAGCTTAAGGTAATTTGTTATTTAGCAATAAAAAACTAATACCGTATGGGTTCAATATGGGGGAAAACTGGAGAATTAGTAGAAAATATATACAAGGAGCCCCTTGAACAACCAAACGGCAACCCTGTATGTCTACTGAAGATTGGAAGTCTATTGCCTGGCATTACTGAACCACAAGGAGCCTGAATTCAGAGTAAGAGTCCCTAGGCAAGGCTAAGGGAGGAAGCGCTTTACTAAAGACAGAGGAATTAATTGAAATTCTGAATAACAGACTTGCTTTTGAGAGGTGACAGCGTGCTGGCAGTCGTCACAGCCCTCGCTCGCTCTCGGCGCCTCCTCTGCCGGGGCTCCCACTTTGGTGGCACTTGAGGAGCCCTTCAGCCCACCGCTGCACTGTGGGAGCCCCTTGCTGGGCTGGCCAAGGCCGGAGCCGGCTCCCTCAGCTTGCAGGGAGGTGTGGAGGGAGGGGCTAGGGCGGGAACCCGGGCTGCGCGCGGCGCTTGCGGGCCAGCTGGAGTTCCGGGTAGGCGTGGGCTTGGCGGGCCCCGCACTCGGAGCAGCCGGCAGGCCCTGCCGGCCCAGGGCAATGAGGGACCTAGCACCCGGGCCAGCGGCTGTGGAGGGTGTACTGGGCCCCCCAGCAGTGCCAGCCCACCGGCGCTAGGCTCGATTTCTCGCCGGGCCTTAGCTGCCTTCCCGCGGGGCAGGGCTCGGGACCTGCAGCCCGCCATGCCTGAGCCTCCCACCCCCTCCGTGGGCTCCTGTGCGGCCGGAGCCTCCCCGATGAGCGCCACCCCCTGCTCCACGGCGCCCAGTCCCATCGACCACTGAGGACGACTCGCTGAGGAGTGCGGGCGCAGAGCATGGGACTGGCAGGCAGCTCTACCTGCAGCCCCGGTGTGGGATCCGCCGGGTGAAGCCACCTGGGCTCCTGAGTCTGGTGGGGACGTGGAGAACCTTTATGTCTAGCTCAGGGATTGTAAATACACCAATCAGCACCCTGTGTCTAGCTCAGGGTTTGTGAATGCACCAATCGACACTCTGTATCTAGCTACTCTGGTGGGGCCTTGGAGAACGTTTGTGTGGACACTCCGTATCTAGCTAATCTGGTGGGGATGTGGAGAACCTTTGTGTCTAGCTCAGGGATTGTAAACGCGCCAATCAGCACCCTGTCAAAACAGACCACTGGGCTCTACCAATCAGCAGGATGTGGGTGGGGGCCAGATAAGAGAATAAAAGCAGGCTGCCCAAGCCAGCAGTGGCAACCCGCTCGGTCACGCTGTGGAAGCTTTGTTCTTCTGTTCTGTGCAATAAATCTTGCTACTGCTCACTCTTTGGGTCCGCACTGCTTATGTGAGCTGTAACACTCACCGCGAACATCTGCAGCTTCACTCCTGAAGCCAACGAGACCAGGAGCCCACCGGGAGGAACGAACAACTCCAGACGCGCCGCCTTAAGAGCTGTAACACTCACCTTGAGGTTCTGCAGCTTCACTCCTGAGCCAGCGAGACCCCGAACCCACCAGAAGGAAGAAACTCCGAACACATCCGAACGCCAGAAGGAACAAACTCCAGAGGCGCCACCTTAAGAGCTGTAACACTCACCGCGAGGGTCCGCGGCTTCATTCTTGAAGTCAGTGAAACCAAGAACCCACCAAGTCCGGACACAGTTTGACATCTCCTAATTGACCTCAATATCCTCGACAATCAGGCTTAAGGCACCCAAGAAGAAAATTGGAGAATTTCTGTTTGAAAAAACTGGCCTGCTTCATAATAAAGACCTACAAATATTGAGATTAAAAAGAAATAAATAACTTCTGCCTGAACATCCAGTGATGTCCACTGATCCCAGACACAGAAATTCCCTTCGCTTATTTAGTACCTCAGTCTTGCATGCTGTTAGACACTTAAGGACTACTAGATATTTAGAAAAGTCTCCAATAAAAGTAAGAGATCAGGCCGGGCCCGATGGCTCACACCTGAATCCCAGCACTTCGGGGGGCTGAGGCAGGCGGATCACCTGAGGCCAGGAGTTCGAGACCAGCCTGGCCAAGATGGTGAAACCCCATCTCCACTAAACATACAAAGAAATTAGCTGGGTGTGGTGGCACGTGCTTGTAATCCCAGCTACTTGGGAGGCTGAGGCAGGAGAATCGCTTGACTTGAACCTGGGAGGTGGAGGTTGCAGTGAGCCGAGATTTTGTCACTGCACTTCACCCTGGGCAACACAGCAGAACTCCGTCTCAAAAAAAAAAAAGATCAAAACAAGTACACATAAGATGAAGTTCAAATTAGAATTGATAGTAAAAATGAAAGACTTAAAATATTCTTATAATTCATAATCTCAGGTGTGGGGAAAGAAAATAGTATATCACTTAAACAAAAAGAGTAAACTATAAAAAAGATCACAACAAGAAATAATCCTTGAAAATTAAAATTATAAGAAAATAAAAAAAAACAAATTCTATAAAATGGGTGGAGGAAAAACTTGAGAAATTTCCTAGGTAATAAAATCTAAAGAGGAAGAGATAAAAGAAAAAGTATAATAATAGTAGAATATCAACCCAAGAGCACTAATATTTCACTAAAAGGAATGCTAGAAAAAAGACATTAGAATAAAGATACGAGGAAAATTAGGAAATAAGTATAAAAAAATTTCTCAGAAGCTAAGGGTGTGAGTTTCCTGTTTAAAGCTTCACACTGAATGCCCCATGGAAAGGACAAAAATAGACTTAAAAGACACCTCACTGCAGAATTTCAGAATTGTAGGAATAAATACAAGATTCTGAAAGTCTCCAGATAGAAAAGTTAGGCCTCAGACACAGGATCAGAAATCAAAATCATATTGTGTTTTTCAACAATTATGTCATCTGGCAGAAAGTGCAACTAAAATTCAGAGGAAATCTGATAACAGATCTCAACTTTTGTATTCAGTCCAACTATACTTCAGGTACATAAGAACAATAAAACTCTTTCCAGCCAAATTACTGAAAACTGTTCTCTCTCTTTTGCTCTCTCCCATGTAACTTGTCTTTGTTAACAAAACTCTCTTAAGCAAATTTATGTGCTTACAACTAAATGTCTCTGAGTTACCTTTGATATCATTTACTAGCTAGAGAATACTGGTACCTCCACTTTTGTGTAAACCTCAATGTTTTAAATCTACATTTGAAGTTACTGATTTCTTTTAAGTTAATATTTTACCCTTTATTTTAGAACATATTTCCTCTTTTTGGAAGTGCACAACTTCCTTTTTCTTAGCCTCCCCCAAAATGTCGTTAATTATTTAGTACACTGTACTGTCTGTTCTGCATCTTTGACATTTTAATGCTGTTAACACTTAATCTCTTATTGTGCTGTCATCAGTAATCACCAGGGCCATTCAGAAAGATCAGACCTTGGTAGCAGGAATAAACTATCCCTGAAGAGGAGGTGAGATGAGTTCATATGTAGCAAAAATTAAAAACAGGTTTCAAAATTATGAAACTTATCTCCATGTAAGGTAAATTAACTGCCTGATAGTCTTTAAATGAAGACAACCAACATAACATGCTTTAAGCAAAGACCACAACATCAAGGCATCTGTAAACATAAATCATAATATCCAGCATCTAATCAGGAATTATTCAACATGCCAAGAAACAGAAAATATGAACAATAACAAGTAACTGTGTAAATTTTTAAAAAGTACCATGAAGTGACAGAAATGAAGAAACAAACATACAAAGATGTTAAAACACTTTTATGACTGCATTTAGTATTGGCTATGTAAGCACATTCTTCTTTTCAAACTAAATATAAAAAAACCTTCCTTTTCAAAAACTTAACGACACAAACCACTACTGAAAACATATACATAAATAAACATGAAGCCCCTCCATTAAGAGAAATATACTTCTATGCAATTATTGTCTTTATCTTCACCTCCAGGATCTCAAAATTATGTGTCTGTGTCTAAGTCAGATTTGGATATGACCTGTGGTCCATCAATACACATGTAAATTTTAATTTAAGCAAGTCTAACACAGAGAGAAAATATAATAGGATAACCTTTGTTAAAAAAAAATATAACATATAGGCCAGGCACGGTGGCTCACACCTGTAATCCCAGCACTTTGGGAGGCCGAGGCGGGTGGTTTACGAGGTCAGGAGATCGAGACCATCCTGGCTAACATGGTGAAAACCTGTCTCTATTAAAAATACAAAAAATTAGCCAGGCGTGGTGGTGGGCACCTGTAATCCCAGCTACTCGGGAGGCTGAGGCAGGAGAATGGCGTGAACCTGGGAGGCGGAGCTTGCAGCGAGCTGAGATTGCGCCACTGCACTCCAGGCTGGGCGACAGAGGGAGACTCTGTCTAAAGTATTAAAATATATATATATCGCATATGATAGAACTGTGTAAAAATAAACGTTGGTGATTTTAAATTCATTAACTAAGTCTTCACGCTGTACATAACAAGGACTCGTTGCCCTGATGCTGCAAAGCCAGTCCTTGATAACCCAACCTGGGGATGATATTGGTGAAAATGATGGAATAGATCTGCTTTCACCTCTTCTATTCAGCATCATGCTGGAGTTTCTTGCCAAGGGAATAAAACAAGAATACGAAAGGAAGAAGTGAAACTGTCTTTATTTGCAGATAACATGATCTTGCATATCATGTCGTCCTAAAACATTCACAACAGCAATAAAAATTAGAGGTAATAAACAAGTTCAGCAAGATTACAGGATAAAAATCAATATAAAATAGTAGTAGTGCTTTTACAGACTAGCAATGAACAATCCAAAAACGAAATTTAGAAAAATCTTTGTTTACAATAACATCAAAAATAATAAAATAAATAATAAGTTTAATAACAGAAGTGGAAGAGTTATTCTGTGAACAATGCAAACCATTTCTGAAATAGATTAAGGAATATCTAAATAAAGGAGAGATTCTGTATTTATGGATTGAAAAAATGAATATTACTCAGTTTGCAATATTCCCAAAATTGATCTGCTGAATCCCATCTGCCTTTTTCATGGCAGAAATTGACATACTTACCCTAATTTTTTAACACTCTTTTAATACTCTACATGCTAGTAATTTTTTTACTTTTATATGACTAGATCATCAGTCATATTTTTCTTTTTTGAGACGGAGTCTTGCACTGTCTCCAGGGCTGGAGTGCAATGGCGCGACCTCAGCTCACTGCAACCTCTGCCTCCTAAGTTCAACCCATTCTTCTGCCTCAGCCTCCCAGGTAGCTGGGATTACAGGCGTGCGCCACCACGCCCGACTAATTTTTTATATTTTTAGCAGATATGGGGTTTCACTATGTTGGCCAGGCTGGTCTCGAGCTCCTGACTTCATGATCCGCCCGTCTCGGCCTCCCAAAGTGCTGGGATTACAGGCATGAGCCAGGGCACCTGGCCCATCAGTCATATTTTTCATATGAATAAAAGTCTACTTTTTAGTGAAAAATGATTATTCTCATTCTGGAAAACTGTTATAGCCTAATTATAACATTCAGCATAGCATAACTGATTTGGTAATTCAACACATAATTACTGAGCGGCTGTAATGTTTCACACAAAACTAAGTGATGAAAATAAAAATAATAAAATGTGAGTCTTACCCTCAAAATCTAGACAGCATAATTGAATTATGGCATGGACTTAGAACTCAGTTATCACTCTTAAAATGTACTGGTTATGCCTTTGGGAGGCTGAGGCGGGCAGATCACGAGGTCAGGAGATCGAGACCACGGTGAAACTCGTCTCTACTAAAAATACAAAATATTAGCCGGGCGTGGTGGCGGGCGCCTGTAGTCCCAGCTACTCGGGAGGCTGAGGCAGGAGAATGGCATGAACCCGGGAGGCAGAGCTTGCAGTGAGGCGAGATCGCGCCACTGCACTCCAGCCTGGGTGACAGAGTGAGACTCCGTCTCAAAAAAAAAAAAAAAATTATTGGTTATGCAACCACCTGCAGATAATAAAACCTCTAAAAGTCAGTTTTTCATGTATGTAGTAGGTATTGTCTAGTCACATACAAACAGTTGGAACAGCCCAGAAAAGGGAGAGAGTGTCATGCAGTCTTAAGAGACAGAGGTCGGTGCTCAAGCCTCATCCAGGGTCAGAAGTTGGTCTTTATACGAGGGATCCCTAAATGCCACAAAGCCAGGATCTGTTCTCTAGTTATTTAATTAACCTAAGTTAAATTTCTTGGATGAGGGGTAGGGATGGGGTGACTGCAGTTTAGATTAATTCTGCAGAATGCACTTGAGTGGGTATTGAAAAAACCAGTTTTTCCATATGCAGATTTCCAGTTAATCTACTAGTCATAAGCTAATGGATCCTGCCATTTTTCATATCTGACATTTCTATGTCCTATGACAGTTTCACAGGTAGCTAGGCTCTCCTCCATTATTTCCCTCTGTATGGTGTTGGCTGCATTTTTCTCTGATTTTACTTCTTCATCAATGATCACATCTCCATCTACTCTCCATTTTCCAGGAATTAGTTGAAATTTTTCATCAACTAATAGGACCCTGAGCCTTTGTGTTATTGTTTTAGACTAACAAATTTTTATTCACTTAATTCAATTTTAGTGGAATTTTAGAAGAAATAGGAGATAAAATCTATGTTTGCTATGTTGTATTCGATGGTAAATTTCTGAACACCTCATTTTAAAATTAGTTTTTTTTCTTTTATGTCATTACCTTGAATTATTTTAACAGAGTTATTTCTGTTTCTTAAATATATATTTTTTAGTTCAGAAGTCCTCTGCATAATTCATGTTTTACCTCAGTTTAATGTTAATATTATAAAGCATACAGGAAAGCAAATGGCTTTCAGAATTTTTAAGGTATCATCTAGACAATACAATGCATTTAGAGAGGAGGATAAAAGACATAGGGCCCCTTTCTGTAACTTTCATAATAAAATCCCTTCTTTTTCTTGTTCTGTTTCCCAAATAGCTATCCTACTTTGGAGAAGATGCTGGAAATTCAGAGTTTCCGCCAGAGAATACATGCCTGAACTAAAAGAGGAAGTGGCCTATAGGAGAAAATGGTGAGATATCTTCTGTGGTATTAATAAAAGTTAAAAGCATTTCAAGTTTAGGCAGAAAACTAACTGAAAAACGAGAACCTACTGTATGGTTAGTAATTTCTTCCATGTCATACAAGTATTCGAGAAATCTGCTACCTTGATTAGTAAGACTGAACGCATTGGTTTTGTCATTGATTCATGGAGGAAGTCCACCACCCACTTGGGGAGCAGAAGGAAATTTGCCATCTCAATTTACTTAACTTACCAGAAGTTTCTTTGCAGAAATATGATTGTCCCTTCAGTGGGACATCATTTGTGGTCTTCTCTCTCTTTTCGGTCTGTGCAATGGCTGGAGATGTAGTCTACGCTGATACCAAAACTGTTCGGACTCCCCCGTTAGAACTCGCATTTCCACTTCAGAGATCTAGTAAGCTGGATTTAGGGTGCCTTTGAGAATTAAGATTTTACTAGTTATCTCCTTTATTTCTTTCTTATGTCTCTAATTGCCAAACTGAAAAGAGGAGATTGGATTCAAAGCAAAATTCATTGAATGCTAAGAATAAGAGCGAATGTTTTTAATGAAGCAAAATGTCTGTTCATAAAATAAATTGCCACTTTGGTTTTAATATGTAGAACTTTGCTTCTGTTTTCATAGCCTTTCTATTTCTTGATTTCTCGTGATGAATATTTATATTCACACAGCAGCTTCTAGCGGGATCACCCCTTTCTGCTCCACAGCTTTGCTCACTCTCATTCAAATCTGACCTTTTAACATAATGTGATAAATTCATCTCCACTGGGAAAAATACCTGTGGCAATTTACTCATATTGTTATTTATTCTTTTACAATATCAATAGGATAAAAATGTAAACTTAAGAAAACATGAAATGTTAGATTTAATTTTATAAAGTCTGGAATTAATGACTAGGTAATTGAATATTTCTGGAATCAGAGGCGATAAGCATATGCCTAAACTTAACATGGTGCCTTCATCACCAAACCCCCTCAAAAATTATAGATTTTCATAACCAGTGTCTTTTCTATTCTTTGAAGTATTAAGGAAATTTCTCTGTCTTGTTACATTTCCATTCTCTGCTCTAGGGTAAGAATTTTTGTAGCATAGAGTTTATGTAGGTGTTTTAAATAATTTAAAGTTCCTCCTTTGTATTTGCCCTTGTGGAATGAATCTGCTACTTTGTTTGTTCGTATTTCCAAGGAATGTATTTCTTCTTTATATTTTCAAAAGTTTATAGTTATCAAAGGAATCTAGTGTGTGTCCTTTTCTGGTTGTAAAAGCATCTTGTTTCTTATTTTAAACCTTACCTCTCTATTTTACCCAGCAGAGGCTAACTTGCTTTCTTTTCTTCCAGCTTAGGCACTTTCACTTCCTATGAAATAGTGAAACATAATTTGAAAAATAACATGGACTAGAACTGCACTCTCATTCCCCTATGCTTCAAAAATGTCCTGTAGTTAGTTTCTTTTTCTAGAGGTTATTTTACTCAGTTTAAGCAACAAAACCAGTATTTTTGATTCTGCATTCCAGGGTTTAATTGCCTTTCTGTCTATGGTTTGAACTTTTATAAATAAAACCTTATTCTTTTCCCAGTTTAGGGATGTGGGGCAACATCTTTTAATGTGATCTAGTTCAATCTTAGAATGCTAAAAATGAGAAAACGAACTATATGAAGATTAAATTACCTACCTATAGTCATGCTTATGACCAGAAGTCAAATATCATATTGTTCTTGTGCTGTGTATGTGTGGTGTTAGATAAACGCAACTTTTGTTCTCATGTGTCACTTCATCATCGAGGGAAAGAGCTGTTGGATAGATTAGACTTTTGTTGTCTTACATGCAGAGTCCTACACAATTGTTCCTGATCTCTTCTAACCTCATACCTTTCACTGATTTTGCTCTGGCTATTGGCCTTTTCTTTTCTCCTAAAGGTTGTCATATTCCTTACCATTTCAGAGCCTCATAAAATGCTGAATCTTTCTACATAATCTATTAATCTTTGTGTTTCTAGCACCTCACACCGTACTAAATATAGAGCAGGAAATTAACAGATGCTTGATAAGTAAAATAATTTATAAATGGCTGAATAAATAAATGAATCTCATTAGACGATGAATGTATATATGTATGCTCATTGGTTCTCCAGGATGTAAAGCATAAAGGAATGTCATCAGGAAGCTTAGCAGGACATCAGTGAGAGTGTGTGTTTGAACTGAGAATATCCCAGAAATTTATGCTTTGCTTAAATCTTACTTAGGAGGCCTAAAAGAATGATCAATATCTTTTATGTTAGTCTTTTTATGAAATCTGAAATTTTATTCTACTAAATTTAGGGATCCATAATTTCAGTTCGTCATATTAGTAACATGTGTAGTGGCCAGGCACAATGGCTGATGCCTGTAATCCCAACACTTTGGGATGCCGAGGAAGGAGGATCGCTTGAGCCCATGAGATTGGTACCAGCCTGGGCAACACAGAGAGACCTCATGCCTACCAAAAATTTTAAAAACGAGCATGGTGACACGTGCCTGTATTCACAGCTACTCAGGAGGCTGAGGCAGTAAGATTGCTTGAACCTGGGAGGTGGAGGTTGCAGTGAGCAGTGATCATGCCACTGCACTCTAGCCTGGGCAACAGAACAAAAGCCTATCCAAAAAAAAAAGAAAAGAAAAGAAAGAAAGAAAAAGAAACGTGTAGTGACATCACCACATTCTTTCTGTGACTGACTTGACTCCCACAATTTTGACTGTTTCGTCTGATGAGTGAAAATATGTGGACTTCTTTTAATGTTTTGAAAATTAACAAATTCCTATTAAAGATGTTTTAATTAATAGCAATAATAATCAGCACATAAAACAATGCACTCAATAATAATCTACCAAATAAACTTCCATTTAGTCTTGATATGATTATATTTCAATGTCAGCTATTTTCAGTACTTTCTCAGTGTATTGTATGTTTAGGTCACATGTCTAGTGGAAACAATGTACTGTAACTTTTATGTACCAGAGACTGTTGTTTTAAACTTTCAGCCTAAAGCTAAAAGTGCAACTTCTTTTATTTGGTTTATTTATTATCTTTTGAGTACTTCAAATGCAATGAGAAGTGTGGATACCGAAGGCAGCGCTAGTCTGGTAGTCAAGAGACCTGAGGTTAGCTATCAGCTCTGCTCTCAAGTAACTGTGTGACTGTGAACTTGAATATCCCCATTTTAACACGTGGGTATTGCGTTAAAATAATCTCTAACATTTCTTTTATGTTTAAATGTATGGTTTTATGGAATTACAATGCTATATCACAGGAAATGGATACATTATATAAGAGGAGAAACAGAAAAGATCAGCTCAAATAAGTGGGTGTTGTCAATAAGCTTATTAGAGAATCTTAAGGGTTTCACAGTCTTATATAAAAACCCAGAGACACAGACAGTGATCATAAGTAAGATCAATACTGGGGAATATAAACAGTGAAACCAAAAGGAAAAATTCATATTCATTCAAACCGGAGAATACACGCATATGTGTGTTTTGTGTGGGAAAAAAAAAAAAAGAAGCTGGGTCTACATATTTCAAAGGAAAGTAACTCAGGAACATGATAGGTGAGAAAGTTTATTTGGCCCTCTCCTACCTCTTACCATCTAAGGAGCCACCTGCTGGGTTTACTAGTGAAATCTATTCAGTTTTGTAGATTCTCACCACCATGGAATTGTTCTTAACGTTGGATGTGCAATAATATTATCCTTCTGGTAATAGTAATTGTACTGAATATTTTGGGTAAGTAATTAGTAATATTATTTATTCATCTCAGGGTATTATTTTTCTCCTAACTTGTTGTAACTGTGTTTGCTATTTAAATGGTTCCTAAACAATATGGTACAACTTCACAAAAAGTGTAAAATTTGATACGCAACTAAAATTAGAGATTTTCTATAGAATTTCACCATGTGATAAAATATACATTATAAATTCATCTCAATGATAAAGAAAAGAGATGGCAAGATTAGTTGCTTATTTTATGATCAAGATCATGCAGTGAATTTCCTGGTGCAGTTTGATATTGGGATATACACAGATGTCTCTGAAACCATGTTCAGAAGGAAGCAAATTAAATTATGACTTGTGTTTCTGTGTATGCTTATTCATATCTGCTACTCCTAAGTATCATCAATCTTGTGTCAACAGGTGAGAAATTTGTCTAAAATAAATCAATTCCATTGAGCATTATAAATTTACACTAATGTACTTTGGACATAGCCAAACACAGCCCAATTATTCATATGGCCATTATTTTAATGTTTTATTGAATAAACGCTTGGGGAAAAGTTCTTTACAAATATCTGTAGAACAGAGATGATATACAGATTATATATATTCCAAGTAATTCAGGCTTCCAGATTAAACTAAACCCTAGAAAAGGTCAATGCAGTGTCTATGTCACTGAATCTTAGAGAATTATGTTAGTAATTATGAATGGCATTATCTATTACAAATAAATAAGCAGAGTTGTAGAACTTTAGAACTAGAAGGGACTCCAGAAATCAGCAAAGTCTAGTTTAGATGAGCAGTCTGAAGCCCAGAGGGATAAGTGGTTTAACTACTTTAATGTAACTAGCCAATGGCATAATTAGGGCTATAAAATGGGGTTGGGGGAGCAAAAATAATTAGCATTAAAAATCCCTACTATACTACTTTTCATTATGTTTTAGAAGGCAGTAGATTTTCTTGTTACTAAAATAGTTTTTTAGTAAAATAGATTTTTTTGCTACTAAAATTGATGTGTTACTAATAGATTTCAAAGATAAAGTATCTTCTTAAAAAGTTTCTCTAGAAGGCAACAATGTTCACGGATACTCTAGAGACCCAGGACCTGTTTTCAAATCCCAGCTACATCACTAATAAAATTCTTGCATTGGATGCACTATATTATGATGTATATATGTTGAAGGATTAAAAGTATGATGTATCAACATAAGAATTAGAGATTATATATTTAATACATTAAATGAATTAAATATATTCTGAATATGGTATCTTGTGTTAATGCCTGGCAAATGGCAAGCACTATTAAATATTTACTTTTATTACTTTCAGATGTGTTTATGTGGTTTTAGATGGTCAATACTAATAACCTAATATACATTGTTCTGAGACTATAAATTATCAAAGATAATTTCAGTTAAATGGCCAGCAGAAAGACAAATATTTTCTTCGTTGCAGAAAAAAACTACTCTGGGCTAACTCTATCTCATATATGCAGCATTTATATGCAGAATCTCAAAGGAACAAATCATTAACCAAAACCAAAACATACAAAACATCAACCAGGTGACACCTGATATAATTAATAGGCACTCACTAAACACAAATGATCTAAATATGAGTCATATCCAGAGCTGGACATTTTGTCCTTATTAAAGTAATTATGACAGCTCCAGGAAAAAATTCAAGTGCTTATTCTTCTGGTCATATTTTTTCCAATTCTCTTAAAGTTAACATTGCTAAGGTTAATAAGAGTGCAAAGGAGACTCTAAATCTTGGAAAAAGTAGTTATGTTTTTCTCTTAAATTTTTAATCATTTAACTTTTGATATGGAATTTCCATATCATTGGACTTCATGGAATAACTACAGACTAATGGTTTTGTGCTTTGTATCTAATTAGAAAAACATGTTTCTTCTTTCATTAGTTGTCTAGTTCAACACTGCATGACATACTATTCATTATCCAATACTAAATTGTATAATGAGCCAAAAGAGAAAAACTGTACTGGGGAAAATAAATCTGGAACAATCACCTCAGTAGGTAATATTAGTTTGTATTGCCAAATTCCTGAGTAACCAAGCATGAACAGTAGCCTTGATTTTCTTTGATGATATCTGAATAGAGGAGAAACTTCTCTATCACAATAGACAGATGGTTTAGATCATTGCTTTTCATGGACTCATTACAATTCTGATAAAAATATTAACATGTAAAGGGCCAAGGCAAAATGAGACAAATGAGCTTATACAATGAGTTTTAAATGAATTTAAAAGTATTTCATTGAAATAATTGTATTTTATTTTGTTTTTTATTGGAGTATGTGCAAGCACAGGTTGGGGTTAAAATTTCTTTCCTCTTAAAATTCATGGTCATTGCAGATGGTTTTTCAATTTTTTAACGTTATTACATATTTAAAAATGTAAATGGTAATTTTGTTAGTCTTTCTTTTGCTCTCTCATATGAATGTATTTGCATATTTTAAAAGTCATTAGATGGCCTTTGTATTTTCTTAGGTTATTTGATTTTAATTTTTTAATTTACATTTTAATTCTGTATTAAAATATTATATATCTTTTTATAACATCCAGAAACAATTATATAAGAATGACTTACCATGTCCAAATTATAAACTAGATTCAAATTCTGGGGATTAATTAAGAGTTTACATTGGTGTTTAAAGTCTTTGGGAACTTTGATGTTCCCAAGCTCCCTCAACCACAATCTAAAGACTATCTCGTACAATATAAGTTAATATTTTTCTTAACTTTGTGAGATATTATCCCCAAAGCAAAAGCACTTTCTTGTAATCTTTATACCTGTGACACAGGGAGATAATAAATAAAGCTCTGGCTTTAAATGCTTCCAAATCTGTTTTCTTACCCTTATTCTATTGTTATAGAGGTGTAAGTTACCTCTCCTAAGGTTCTACTTTCAATTGATTAGGAAAGTACACCAAATCTAAATGTGTTTATCTTAAAATAACAAAATGGACTTAAAATATGTAAAGTAAAACGTAGTTGATCTATTCAACCACCATTCCAAATTCTTTCTCTAATTTCTCTTTGTTTCCTTCTGGGACTCAAATTAGATGTGCAGTGGGCCTTTGCTTTCTATCCTCCATTTCACCTAACTTCACATTTTGTCCCTGTCAATTTGTGCTGAATTCTTAGCAATATTTTCAGATATATCTTTAAATTCACTAATTATCCCTTTTCCTGCTGCTTTCCTCATCTGCTCTCATTCACTGAGTGTTTAATTTCAATGATAACAGTTTTTGATTCTAGGGATGTATTTTCAAACTTATTGGCTTTTGATGTTTTTTGTTGTTGTGATATGATGTTTTTATTCTTTTATTTCTTAAAACCATTTAAACATTATTTTTTTATAATACATAGGATTATTTAAATATCTAAAGTCCTTGGTGACCAAATTCATTCTTTGTATTTCCTACTGATATGTTGGCTTGTTTCCTGAAATATTTGATGATTTTTAAAAATTTGGTTGACCTCAATAATGGGATTCATAAGGAAAAATTAAAGATTATTTCTTCCAGAGATTAACTGCATTTTCATCTGTAAGAGGGCAGGGTGTAGCTAATGACTTGGATGTCTTGAGGCCCTTTTTAAAGTTTCAGACTGATGAAAGGCTCACTGATTTATCCCATCACCTTTCAGTAAACCAAGAGCTTATTCTTAGAATCTCAGCACCAATATATAGATTTATTACCATGAAGGGCCACCTTGCCCTTTGAACTCATTTACCAAATGCTGCTCCCCATTCTGCTTCTAACTAAGTGCCTTCCTTTAGTGATTTCCTCATTTCTTACAAAGAAAGCAATATGTTTAACCTAATTATCTCAGGTTATAATTGTCTTGTAGTGAAAACATCTTCAAAGAAACAACAGTGTTGTTTCTCCTAAAGTTGTTTCTTTGCATGCCCTGACACGTTTTATGCCTTGAAGTTCCTGAGCTATACAAATCCAAGTTGCTATTTGACAGACTATAAATAAACTATTATATATCTATCTTGTTCTACTTTAGAAATCTTTTTTTTATATTCTATGATATCAAAATGGTTGTGAAACACTGCTTCCAGGTATCTAGTCTATCAGAGAAGTGAAACTGTAGTTTTTATAGTTTTCATTAAATGTGTCCTAAAATTTTTCAGCTACATAGTTGCTCTATCTTTCGCAATAATTATACACTTACTCAGAAAGGGTTTGATTTAGGTGCATTATATCAGTCTGAGAAAGAACTTTATAAGCTAGGCAACAGTATGAACTTAATTTGTAAGCAAGACCAAATGTTTTTTGAAGATATGTTGCTTACCTTATACTTTTATGCTTATCCAGATGTTTGCCATTTTTTATGTTCTTTCTTGAATATTCAAGTTCTCATTTAGAAACATTGCGCATCAGCCTGAAAAACTTCCTTTAACATTAGCTATAGTGATTATCTGCTGTCAAGGGGTTCTTTTCATTTTCTGAAAATGCCTTAAATTTGCCACAATTTTTGGAAGACTTTTCACTGGATATAGAATACTTTGTTGACAGTTACTTTTTCCTTTGACAATTTAAAGATATTTTTTACTGTATTCTAGCCCCCATAGTTTATAATGAGGATGAGGGATTTTTGTATAATTGCTTTCTTGCAGGTAATGCACAAAAACTGTTTTCAAGATTTTTATCTTTGGCTTTTAAGTTTGACTAACTTATTCATACATATGAATTTCTTAATATTTACCTGCTTAGGCTTTGCTGAGCTTCTTGAAAGTGTAAATTTATGGATTTAAGCAATTTGGAAAAAATTTCAATTATTGTATCTTCAACTTGTTTTGGCTTAATCTTTCTCTTCTCTTAAGTTTTGGGACTTCAATTCTATGTATGTCATATGTTTCAATATTATTCCACAAGTCCTTGAGGATCTGAAAATTATCCAACATTTTTCTTCATATTGGACAATTTCAAGTTCGCTAACTTGTTTTCCTGTTAAATCTTGCTTTTAAGTATGTCCAGAGACGGTTTTTATATAAAATGTTTTACTATATTTCTCAATTCTAAATTTCATGTGGCTTTTTTCCTACTGTCCTTCTTTGCTGAGGTATCCTATTTTTTCATCGTTTGAAAGCATATTTTCTATTATGTCATTAAGCACAGTTACAACAGCTGCTTTAAAATATTTGCCTGATACTTCTAACTTCCGCATCATCCTTATATTGAGCTGCATTGATTGTCCTTTTCCTTTAGAATTGGTCATATTTTTCTGGTTTTTCATGTAAGGCATTTGAGATTATATACTATACATTGTAAAAGTTATATCGAGAAGTCTGTGTTTTCTCACATATTCCTCCAAAAAAAGTGAAAGTGTTTATTTTCCTTTCTTTCTTTCCTTTTCTTTTTCTTTTTTTTTTTTCATGGAGTTGCTGGGTCACCCTGGCTGGAGTGCAGTGTGACATGATCTGGGCTCATTGCAACCTCTACCTCCCAGACTCAAGCAAGTCTCTTGCCTCAGCCTCCCGAGTAGCTGGGGTTACAGGCACACACCACCATGACTGGCTAATTTTTTTTTTTTTTTTTTTTTTGAGACGGAGTCTCGCTGTCACCCAGGCTGGAGTGCAATGGCGCGATCTCGGCTCACTGCAGGCTCCGCCCCCCGGGGTTCACGCCATTCTCCTGCCTCAGCCTCCGGAGTAGCTGGGACTACAGGCGCCCGCTACCTCGCCCGGCTAATTTTTTGTATTTTTAGTAGAGACGGGGTTTCACTGTGTTAGCCAGGATGGTCTCGATCTCCTGACCTCGTAATCCAACCGCCTCGGCCTCCCAAAGTGCTGGGATTACAGGCGTGAGCCACTGCGCCCGGCCAATTTTTTTTTATTTTTTGTAGAGATGGGATTTTGCTGTGTTGGCCAGATTGGTCTCAAACTTACCTCAAGCAATCTGCTTGCCTCAGCCTCCCATAGTGTTGGGATCACAGACGTGAGCCATTGCACCTGGCCAATTTTCCTTCCTTAGCAATTGGTGTAGTTGGACTTAAATTTAAATCTCTATCTTTGGGGCAGCAGGTCAAGTGTCAGTTCGGTTGTCTTGTTCTTACCATAACCTGGCTTGTGCTTGCATCAGTCAGAGATTTGGGGAAAAAAATTATACACACAAGTTAGAGCACCCCCTCTATGTTTTTTGATTTTATGGAATTGATTCTTCATTTTCAGCATCTGTGGTTTCTCTTAACTCTGTTCTCCGGTTATTCAGGTGAGAAAGGCTGCAGGTTTTTTAATGATGTTTTACTCACTCTACATGGGACTACAATTGGCCTAAGGCTAACAATTGTAAAAATGATAAACTTTTGCCCTGCCATACCTTCTTTGAAGTGTCATCTCCCCTCTAGAATCTGTCTGGCTTTGTTTACTCTTCAATGGCTTCAGGTCATGTGTGTGTGGGTGTGTGTGTGTGTGTGTCTGTGTGTGTCTGTCTGTCTCTGTGTGTAAAGAATATTTATTTACAGGAATACTAAATTATTGGTATATCTAGAATACCCTGTATCATCATCTAACTTTGCTGGGAAATATTATAAATTAGAACTAGCTGTTAAGAGCACATTTTTAGATGTCAAGATCCTTTTGTGTGATAGTAGAGATGAACCTATTTGATTTTGGGGGACTACCTATAGCACAAATTTTGCTTGTGAATAACTATACTAGTGTGATATAAACTCCCAACATTTCTGATGTGTTAGTAGACAACTAATTAAAATTTCTAATTTCTATTCTTCCTTTAAAGTTTTTAGTTCCTTGAAGCTTGGATGTTCATTGTTTTATCCTAGTGTCTGGTGCATTTCCTGGCTTATAGAAAACATGATATATTTTTAAAAGGATAAATTAAATGGAAAAAGGATGGATGAGTGAATGAATTAATGAATATACACATGACTTCAATTCTTTTAATTTTTTTTCAAATGTACCCTGGAACAAAGCACATACTTTTTTCAAAGAAAGCTTAGCACATAATATAACCAAATTTGAGACCCTTCAATTAGTATACATTATTAGGATACAGTTTTACATTGATTTTAATTGCTTGTCTTCCTTTCTTCCAGTTTCTTTCAACTTTTCTACTGTCCATAAATCATGTCCTGCCAAAAACTGGAAGGTGCATAAGGGAAAATGTTACTGGATTGCTGAAACTAAGAAATCTTGGAACAAAAGTCAAAATGACTGTGCCATAAAAAATTCATATCTCATGGTGATTCAAGACATTACTGCTATGGTGAGATTTAACATTTAGAGGTGACAGCATCCCCCACACTGGCAGTGAATTTTTTGTCCTACAAACTTGGCAAAAGTCTGTGAAAAAAAGTTTCAACTTCATGTGTTATTAACTATACAAATATTAGTTGAATGAATTGTTGAATTACATGATTACCTTTGAGGTTTTTTTTTTTTTTCCGGCTAGGAGGAGGGGAAATTCATTTTATATTTTATACCAAGCTCTTCTCTCCAAGGGACCATTGCTTCTTAGCAGATTTCATTTTAAAACTTAAGAAATTGAGTATATGATCTCAGCACACATGTTTATTGCAATGCTCATAAAGGCTGTAGCCAGATATCATGGCAGCTGAAATTAAGGATGATGTTGTGAGAAAGGGAAGGCAGAACAGTATCTCTTACTTAGATTTAGTATTTCCAGAGGATAGCTAACATTTAGCTAACTCTGCCTTAATTTAAATTGAAGTTTTGCTGAATGAAGGTTGGACACTATTTTAAACCTTCTCAGTGATAAGGTCAATGTACATGTTAAATTACAAATATTAAATAAGGGTTCTCATGGGGCTCAGTATGTTAGAATCACAAGCTATGTCAATAGCTCAGTTTCTGCAAACCCTGTGGCTAGCAGTGCTTTGCAAACCTGGTTGAACATGCGCCATCTGAAAGAACTTAGAAAAGGGCAGCTGTTGAGACATCTGAGGGAAGAAGTCCCTCCCGAGTGTCACAGAAATCCACACCAAGAGAAACTAAAAGAGAAGTAAACTATTAATATCTTCAGTGAAACTAGTGTTACCCCAAATGTCAAACTGTAAGGCTCTGTCAGGCGCAGCAAACTATGAGCCAAATCAAGGATGGAATTAGGAATTGATAAGAGACCTTTGTTTGTTCTTCTAGAGCAAATTTTAATGAACAAGAAAGAGGAAGCAGGGAGTAACTAAAAAGCATCTAAAAAGAGTGTTGTCTAAAGAATCAACAATAAATAATAGCTTGGAGCCACTGCGCAATGAATGACTTCACTAAGAATCTCATATATCTCCTGCTCACAGTCAAAGGGAAAAATGTGAAAATGCAGAAAAACATGTCTCTCAGCAAACAGTAAACCAGATTTAGGAGAACGGTGATCTAAGACAACACATTTTAACGGAAACTTACTTCCTCCAGTTTAAGCTTTACCTCTTCACATCATTCCTAAGTAAATATATGAGTCAGACACAATTGTTCCCTTTCAAGAATAAACAAGACTCTAAAAGGAATTAGTGTATGATTTTTGCATAAGCATGTCCCTTTCTAAACATCTCCCAAAAAAGAAAAGTAAAAAACAGATAAAATATGTTACAGAAGAACATTTACTCCAATAAATATAAAATCATTTTCTAGCAATTATTCTCAAGTTCTCAAGTAAGTTAAAGCTAAAGTGGAAAAAAAAAAGGATTATTAGTCCATCTAGGGTATCCAAGTGTCATCATATGGCAAATAAAATAAGAAGTATGAAGGAAAAAGGAGAAGGAGGGCAGAGGGGCAGGGAAAGAGGCATAAAAAGAAGTAAGGGAGATGTGTGGCTTTCATTTCCATGTTGCAGATATCTCAAAGAAATGCTGCTACCCCTTCTATAATGGAAAATAGCCAAATTAACTTCTCAGCATTTTCAAATCCATTGAAGAATGAACTCTGTAGAACAACCAGCTGGCCAAAATCTATGGTGATAGGCACATGCGAGAGAGAGGAAACACATCCTTACTTATTTAGGATAGACAAATCCAACACCAGATACCAGTAAGAATTCAGCCAGGATAATTGAAAGATGGATTAGGGATAAGTGTAGGGTGGCAGAACAGTGTGAAGCTCCTGGGGTCTGCAGAAATTAGAAAATCCCACCACCTCTCCCAGGCTATTTCTCTACAAACTCCACCAGACTCTCACAGAAATGACTGGACAGAAGCAGAAATTCTTCATGTCCATTGTGATGCAGACCTGGAGAGAGAAAACAGTGATAATACAGAGGTGGCGGCTGGGCGCGGTGGCTCACACCTGTAATCCCAGCACTTGGGGGGCCAAGGTGATCAGATCACCTGAGGTCGGGAGTTTGAGACCAGCCTGACCAACATGGAGAAACCCTGTCTCTACTAAAAAATACAAAATTAGCCGGGTGTGGTGGTGATGCCTGTAATCCCAGCTACTCGGGAGGCTAAGGCAGGAGAATCACTTGAACCTGGGAGGCGGAGGTTGCAGTGAGCCATAATCGCAGCCACTGCACTCCAGCCTGGGCAACAAGAGCGAAACTCCATCTCAAAAAAAAAAAAAAAAAAAATACAGAGGTGGCATGAAATTCCACAGAGTACCTTCTCCCCTATCTGCTATCTACACAATAAAATAAAAGACCTACTGTGTGTGCTGGGGAGAAGGGCAACAAACATCTCTGCCCTTAGGGAACTGGGGGAACATCGTTGCAGGTGGGAGAAAGTGCCAAGACACAAAATCTGCTCCTGTAAGAGGGGCAGGAATAAACACTGGACCAACGACTATATCCAGGGTAGGGGCAGAGACCTGAGCAGGCCAGGCACTAACGTTACAGGCACTCACTCATTGCCTAAGACTGAGTCATAGTGAGAACAGCCATCACCCCTTCCACTCACTGCCTTGCACTACCAAGATAACATTTTCAGAAAAGGAGTAAAAGAGAATGCTGCTGGAAGAGAAACAGAAGAGAAATAAGAATGTGCCAAGTAATCTTCTCCAAGGCACTGTGAAAATGGAAACTAAAATGCCCAGGATGAAGAAGACATCTTTCTGGCAAACAAATCTCCAGATTAAACACCAGCTATCATTACAGGAATTTAAAGTGTGTGAAACAATGAGGATAATCACAGCAAGAACAAATCACAAACCCAAACCAACTCTTTTTAGCTTGGTTGTATTTTTAGAGACAGGATCTCACTCTCTCTCACCCAGGCTGACTGCAGTGATGTGATTATAGCCCACTTGAACTCCTGGGCTCAAGGGATGCACCCCCCCAGCCTCCAGAAGGCCATGCACCACCACACTCTGCTTATTTATTTATTTAGAGATGGGCATCTTGCTATGTTGCCCAGGCTGTTCTCTTTGTTTTGTTTTTGTTTTTGAGACAGAGTCTCGCTCTTTCGCCCAGGCTGGAGTGCAGTGATGCGATCTTGGCTCACTGCAAGCTCCACTTCCCGGGTTCACGCCATTCTCCTGCCTCAGCCTCCCCAGTAGCTGGGACTACAGGCGCCCGCCACCACGCCCAGCTAATTTTTTGTATTTTTAGTAGAGACGGGGTTTCACCATGTTAGCCAGGATGGTCTCGATCTCCTGACCTTGTGATCTGCCTGCCTCGGCCTCCCAAAGTACTGGGATTACAAGCGTGAACCAACACGCCCAGCCTAGGCTGTTCTCAAACTCCTGGTCTCAAGGGTTCCTCCCACGGCACCCTCATGAACAGTTGCTATTACAGGCATGAGCCACCGCACCTGGCTCTAACTCTTAATGATTAACTCAAACCCCACATTAAAGACCTAGGAGAAGGACCTGTGTGCACATTTCCAAGTACAAAAGCATTTTAACTCAATTCCCACTGTCCTACACAAGATGAAGATGTACAATTTTCAAGAAACATGTAAGAGGTATATGAAAAGACACACACACAAAAACCCAAGACACTCTTGAGAACAAGGAGGGACATTCCATAATAATAAAGGAGTTGTATTAATATGCTAGGGCTGTTTCAATAAAGTATCACAGACTAGGTAGCTAAAGCAACAGAAACTTATTTTTCACAGCTAAAGCCTAGAAGTCCAAGATCAAGGTTGTTGGCAGGTTTGGTTTCTTCTGAGGCATCTCTCCTTGGTTTTCAGCTGATCACCTTTTTGCTGTACCTTCAAATGGCATTTCTTCAATGTGTGTACATCTCTGATGTCTCTGTGTATCCAAATTTCTTCTTCTTGTAAGGACATTATCAGATTGGATTAGGGCCCACCCCAATGGCCTCACTGTAAGTTAATTACATCTTTAAAGGTTGTGTCTCCATATAGAGTCACATTCTGAGATAGTGGCGATTACGACTTCAAAATACGAATTTTGGAGTAGTACAATTCAGCCCATAATATTCCACTCTCTGGGCCCCACAGCCCATAACAAGGGTCAATTATAAATGTGCATGCACCAAGGGAAAGACTGCAGAACTGAAAGGGGAAATGGACAAACTCACACTTGTAGCTGGAGATGTAAACACCTCTTTAAGTAACTAATTAAACTAATAGACAAAAAAAAAAGTAGTAAGGAAACAGAAGAACTAAACAACAATATCAACCAACTAGATTTAATTGACATTATTGGAAACTCTATACGACAGGGAATGTACATTCTTTCCAAGTGCACACGAAATGTTCATGTGGATCATATTTGGGGACATAAAAATCTGAAAATATTTACAAATGTGGAAAATATAAATATCATACAAAATGTATATCTCAAATCATAATAAAATTAAACTAGAAATTAATAAAAGAAAGATACTTGGAAAATGCCTAAATATTTAGAAGTTAAACAACAGACTTTTAAATAACGTATAGGCCAAAGAGGAAGAATCAGGGGAAATTTTTAAAACGTATTCTGAGTTGAATAAAAATAACAATATAAAGCATCAAAACTAATGGATTTTAGCTTAAGCAGAGTTTAGAGGGAAATGTATAATATTGAATGCTTATATTTGAAAAGGAGATAATGTAGAATTTATAATCCAAGCATCTACTTAAAGAAAAAAAAAAAACAGAAAGAGAAGAGCAAGCTAAACCCAAAGCAAGCAGAATGGAAGACTTACACTATTCAATTTCAGGTCTTACTGTAAAGCTAAGTTCGTTAAGATTGGGTAGAATTGTCAAAGGAGAGATATATAGATGAGTGAAACTGAAAAGAAGGCTCAAAATAGACCCAGGCAAATATAGTCAACTGGTTGTTTTTTAACATAGTACAAAGGTAATTCATGCAAGAAAGCTATTATCTCACTTGTATGCCTAATTACTATTTTCCAGCAAACAGCTATATAACTTAATATGCTAAGTGAATTCAGCTGTAGGTGACTGAGAAGCAAAAGTAGCTTAAACAAGATAAATATTTACTTCTTTTATTGAATCTAAGGTCCTTTCAATTATAAGGTGTAAGATTAATATCAATTAGAAAGCAAAAATAAAGTTGCCAATTAAACTACTGCAAGTCATTGATAAGACGTTTCCAATTCCAAAACATTAGCACTGGGGGAAAACCTGTCTTAGAACATATGCAGTAGGTTGTCTCTCTGACATAATTGCCTGGACTGCTACGGGGTTTCTGCTCATTACGGCCATCATCATTACAGGTGCGTGCCACAACGCCCAGCTAAGTTTTTATATTTTTAGTACAGACGGGGTTTCACCGTGTTAGCCAGGAGGGTCTCAGTCTCCTGACCTCGTGATCTGCCCGCCTCCGCCTCCCAAAGCGCTAGGATTACAGGCATGAGCCACCGCACCCAGTCTTGTTGAACTAATTTTCAAACTAAGCTATTTTAAAACACAGAAATACTTCCAGGAACAATAATCCTCCAGGATTTGCTGGGTAGAGGGATGGACACTAGAATACTTGACATCGTTCATGCTGCTAATGGTTCACCAGGTTCTTAGGATTCAGACCCTGCTGGAGCTGTGTCAGTGCTCTGGTTTACATCCCGTTCACAGAAGGACATGGGGGTGTGGTTTACTCCTCATGTGATTCTAAGATGGAGTCTAGCAAGTGATTCTAGGATGGTCCCATAATAATCCATTCAGTAGTTTTGCCTCAAATGTTTTGGGAATGATATCTCATTATTTTCTTTCTCCTCTCAAATCTAGAAATCCAATCTTTTTTGACATATGCATATAGAAGTTCCTAGACTTCAGTGCTGAGGAGACAGAGGCTACAGGCATCCATATGTCTGCCTCTGGGGTCTTCTCAGGAAGAGGCCTCTGATGAAGAGAACAAAGCTCTGCTTGATATCCCAGCTTGAGCAAGACGGATGGGACAAGTTCTTGGCAGCCACCAGCCGCCAGGAGATGGCTGAAATAGACAATCAATTTCCAGGTTATTGGGAAATTCAAGACCAATCAATAGAATTATCTGGAAATAAACTCTCTGGGACAGTGTTCATCAAGTTGCAGTGCCCTGTTTGAGTCAGAGTTAGTGTTAGTCGGAGATACAGTGAAGTCTAAGGAGGATGAGGAAGAGTGATTGGTGATAGCAGATAAAAGAAAAATGAATCAGTGGGATAAATGGAGATGACCAAGTTTGGCGAGAAGATAATACTATGAGAGAAGGTGTCCAGAGACAGAGTGAGACACAGATATAGGAACAGGATCCTGGGCCTTCCTGCTCCAGGAAAAGCATGGAAAAGGCAAGTTGTGAGGGCAGAAGACAGTCCCACAAGAACATGAAATTCAGTCATGCAAAGGGCTGGGAAGGCAGAAACACAGTGGTGAGAGTGAGCCAGAAAGGAGATGTGGGGAGCAAGGACTCATGGCAGAGAAGGCCCTGGCAGCCAAGATAAGAAAGTCAACTGTGAAGGTGAACTAAGAACACATGATGGATGAGTGGAAACCAGGGGCCAGAAAGTCTTTGAAGGCAGAAGATACAAGGCAATTTGTGGGCAGGAGGGAAAAAAGTAGTGAAAATGTGCAGGCCAATGTCAGAGGGGCCTGTGATGGCAGAGAGGAGGCCAATGATGTGAGTAAAAGGAGCGCTGCAGGAACAGGACCCAGTGTGACGTTATGAGAAAATGAGAAAAACTGAGATGGTGAGGGAGAGTCAGAGCCAATATCGGAACCAATGATGAAAGGCCTCCAAAGAGAGGTCAGGATAAGAAGATAGAATAAAGGCCAGAACTGGAGAGAGCTCAGCAGTGGGTGGGGATGGCAATTGGACCTCTGGAGTGTCAGCTGGGAGAGTGGATGCTGGAGGTAGAGGAGGAAAAAACCAAAAATTTGTGAATGAGAGCTAGACCTGTGTGGTAAAAGCTTCCAATACTTCTTCCCACACAGAGGACTGCCTTCAGTGCATACATCAGGTCACTGAGGTAGGACAAGTTAAGACAATCTTTTTATTTTATAGCTATTATGAATGCCTAGGGACTCCAAAGAGAAACTGTTTGTATAGTAACACCCAGTACAAAGTATGTAATCCAGGAAGTGACCAGCCCGATGTGTGCTATGACCCCTTTGAACCTCCCATGATCACAGTCCTTGAAGTAAGACTAAGAACTAGTCGTTCTCTAAGTGACACAAGTAAAGTAATAGCTAGAACAGAAGAAAAAGGGGTCCCCAAAAATGTAACCTTAAAATTTGATGCCTGTGCTGCTATTAATAGTAAACAGCATAGGTTAAGATGCGGTTCTCTAGATTAGAAAAAAAGTTACGCAGCAGAAAATAAGTACATCTGTCAAGAATCATATTTATGTGAGATGTGTCAATACTTGTCTTGTGTCATTCATTTAGGCTACTTAGAAAGAAGATAAAAAAGATCCTGTTTGGCTCCAAAAAAGGAAAAGTCAGCCCCTCCTGCATGAGGGGGAGCTGCAGCCCTTTAGAATTGATAATCACAAATCCCTCAGACCCAAAGTAGAATAAAGGAAAATATGTAACATTAGGCATTGATAGAAAAGGACTAGATCCTAGTGTAAATATCCTAATAGAAGGAGAGGTTCAAAGATGCTCTCCAGAACCAGTATTTCAGACTTTCTATGATAAACTAAATGTGCCAGTACCAGAGACTCCAGGAAAAACCGGAAATTTGTTTTTGCAGTTAGCCAAGCACATAGCCCAGTCTCTAAATGTCACTTCATGTTATGTTTGTAGAAAAACTGTAATAAGAAATCAATGGCCATAAGTAGCCCGAGAATTAGTTCCTACAGACCCAGTTCCTGATGAATTTCCAGCCCAAAAGAACCACCCTGACAATTTTTAAGTTCTAAAAGTCTCAATTATTAGACAGTATTGTATAGCTAGAGAAGGAAAAGGATTCACTCATCCTGTAAGGCAGCTTAGTTGTCTTAGGCAAAAGCTGTATAATGATACCACAAAAACAGTTACATGGTGGAGTTCCAATTACACAGAAAGAAATCCATTCAGTAAATTTCCAAAGCTGCAGGCTGTTTAGGCCCACCCAGAATTCCACCAGGACTGGATGGCCCCCACTGGGTTATACTGGATATGTGGACACAGAGCTTATGCTAAGCTGCCTGATCAGTGGACAGGTAGCTGTGTAATTGGCACCATTAAGCCATCTTTCTTCTTACTGCCCATAAAAACAGGTGAACTTCTGGGCTTCCCAGTCTGTGCTTCCCGCGAAAAAAGAAGCATAGCCATAGGTGATTAGAAAGATAATGAATGGCCTCCTGAAAAAATCATACAATACTATGGACCCACCACTTATGCACAAGATGGCTCATGAAGATATCAAACCCCCATCTACATGCTCAACCGAATCATACAGTTACAAGCTGTTTTAGAAATTATTACTAATAAAACCAGTTGAGCTTTGACTGTTTTTGCCCGGCAAGAGACTCTTATGAAGAAATGCTATCTATCAAATAGATTGGCTCTCGACTACTTACTAGCAGCTAAAAGAGAGGTCTATAAGAAATTTAACCTTACTAATTACTGTCTACACATAGATAATCAAAGGCAAGTAGTTAAAGACATAGTTAAAGATATAACAAAACTGGCACATGTACCCATGCAAGTGTGGCACGGACTCAATCCCGGAGCCATGTTTGGAAATTGGTTCCCAGCAATAAGAAGATTTAAAACTCTTCCAATAAGAGTAATAATAGTAATAGGAACTTGCTTACTGCTCCCTTGTCTGACACCTGTATTTCTCCAAATGATAAAAAACTTTGTCGCTACCTTAGTTCACCAAAATGCTTCAGCACAAGCATACTATATAAATCACTATCGATCTATTGCACAAAAAGACATAAGTAGCAAAAATAAGAGTGAGAACTTCCCCTAATAAAAAGTGAGAGTCTCAAATGGGGGAAATGAGGGAAGAGAGAGACCCTCTCATATTGTTTTATATTGTTTTATACTCAGTACCTGTTTTAAGAAAAAAACAACAAGAAAGTAAAACCAAAGACAGGCAGCCCAGCACCAGGCCCGAAACCAGGCTTGGGCCTGCCTGGCCTAAACCCATTAGTTAAAAATCAACTCATAACTTAGAAACCGATGTTATTCATAGATTCCAGACATTGTATAGAAGAACATTGTGAAACTCCCTGCCCTGTTCTGTTTCTCTCTGACCACCGGTGCATGCAGTCCCTATCATGTACCCCCTGCTTGCTCAAATCAATCACGACCCTTTCATGTGAAATCTTTAGTGCTGTGAGCCCTTAAAAGGAATAGAAATTGTGCATTTGGGGAGCTCAGATTTTGAGGCAGTAGCTTGCCGATGCTCCCAGATGAATAAAGCCCTTCCTTCTCCAACTTGGTGTCTGAGAGGTTTTGTCTGCGGCTCATCCTGCTACAATATAGTTTTTGTTTCTCATATAGTTATTAATTTGTCTAAACATTTCAATAGATGGCAGGGTCCTTTTTAGTCTTCTGATTCTGGGTTCTATTAATAGTTGTACTTACATAAAAAAGCTTTATGTAATTGTATCAATCGATTAAAAAAACAAGTTGGCAAAATTCAGCAACCATTTATGACTGAAACTCTTGGAAGCCTAGGAATAAAAGAGAAATTACCTTAATTTGTTAAAGACTATCTGTAATAAACTACAGATAATCTCATATTTAATGGGGAAAGATTTGAATGCTTTCTCCCTAAGATTAGAAAAAAGGCAAGGTGGCCACTCTTGCCACTTTTATTGAATATCACAATAGAAGTTTTATTTAGTGCAATAAAACATGAAAAATAAATAAAAGGCATACAGATTGTAAAGAAAGAAATAAAACAGATCTCATTTGTAGATTGCATCGTTCATGCTTGGCTAAAGCAGAACAGTATTATGGTGCAACAGGCACTAAAAAGAACTGTAGGAAGATGTGAGTTTGGAGAAGTACATGGGAGCCTCATCATATAGCAACTTGTGAACCACAGGGAAACCTTCATGTTTTACTGAGTGAGATAGGTAGTTGAAAATTTGCCATAAAGACTTACATCGTTAGACTTACATTTTTATAAATTCATTCTAAATAATGTGTGCAGAATAGACTATGGGGATGAGGAGATAGGTACAAGGACACTGGTCAAGAGCCTATCACAATAATCTGGTGAGAAATGAAAATGGCTTAGTTTGGGTTGGCAGCTATTTTTAAGGTAGATATATCTTTACCTTAAAAGTAAGCTATAGGGTCTTGCTATGTTGCCCAAGCTGGTCTTAAACTGGCCTCAAAAGGTAGAGAATATCTGGATATACTCTAAATTTATCTAGATGTATTGGATAGGTAATATGAAATGAAAATCAACTAGTAAGATGTATTCGATAATGATAATACTGAGGGAGAAGCTTGCATGAAGTAAAGACTAGGCTTTCAGCTTGAGTCATGTTAAGTGTAAAGTGCCTATTAACTATCATTGTAGGAATGTCAGGAATCCAGTTAGATACTTTAGGCTGGAAGTCAGGGGAGAGGCTAGGTCTAGAGAAATAAATGTGATTGTTAGCAGCCCATAGATGAGACCAGAAGACATTGCCTAGGAAGTAAGCACAGATAAGAAGAGGTACAAGGACTGGGGTATTCCAAACTTTAGGGGGTGGAAAAAGGAAAAGGAACCACAAAAGAAAGCTGAGAAGGACCATTGCAAAAAAAAAAAAAGAATAATAATCTGGGGTGGGGAGAGGGTTTCTTTTAAAGAAAGAATTTCAAGGAGGAAGCAATCAAGTATGTGAAATTCTACTGATAGTTGAGTACGGTGAAAACTAAGAAGAGATTTTTTTTTTTAAATAACTTACTCTCTGAAACCAGGAAAAAGCAAAATTTTCACAGAAGCTTAATAATATGAAGTGGAAAAGCTCTAAGTAGCTTTAATGAAGAGCAGTTAACTCCACAATCAGCTTGTTTGACCAAAGCTTTTAGATTAAATAGCCAGTGCAATTCTGAAGGTAGAAACAGAACACCAACCTTCTCTGGAACCCAGTATAAGTATAAGCCAGAAAATTACCCATTGTTTCTCTTAACAGTTCTGGCTTGAATGTGAAATGGGAAAAGTTCCCTTATCCCCTTGCAGGGTGTGAGATGGGGGTGTGGCTGGCTTCTTCAGTGCCTCCCTGCTCAAACCTCTAGGGGAGCTTACAGGCGGGCAGGCTGTGGGGTTCAGATCCCACAGCAATGTCTAGGGGTGAATGTTTGCAGCTGAAGCCCCAGTAGGCATGTGTTACAGTGTGCTCTTTTGGTTTTGCTCTTCTAGTTTAGCCGCTCTAAGTGCCTTGTGTTAGTCAACTCAATTAGACCCCTGCCTTATCACAAGGACAGTGGGCTTTCTGTATCCTGAGGTTCTTGCCTTGGTGTACTGGAAGAATCAGATCACATATGGGCTTGGAGAATGAATGCAAGGTTTTATTGAGTGGAAATAGCTACCAGCAGATGGGAGAGTCAGAAGGGAGATGGTTTTCCCCTGAAGTCAGGCTGCTCAGTGGCCCAGACTGTCCTCCAGCTGCCCCAGCCAAACTCTGCATTGTTCTGTCAGTCAGTGGCCTACCAGCATGCTGGTGCCTGTCAGTGTGTTCCTCTCAATGTCCAGCCACCTATGTGTTCCTCTCCCTGTGTGTTCCTCCGCTGATGTGCTCCTCTTGATGTCCAGTTGCTTCTGTATCTGCCTTGCTAGGGTCTCAGGTTTTTACAGGCACAGGATGGGGGCATGGCAGGCCAGGGTGGTCTTGGGAAATGCAACATTTGGGTGGGAAATGCCTGTTCTCAGTTAGGTCTGTGGGTGTGGAGCCCTAGCCAGGACTAGCCAGGGTATGGAGCCCTAGCCAGCCATGTTCTTCCCTTCCTAGCACTCCCATATTCTTTCCCCTCTCTGAAGAGGTGTATCTAACTGCCATGAGAATATGGACATTGACTGGTCTTAGCTGCTTCCTGCTGACAGGGGGCATTCTTTTGGGGTAAACTGCTGTCGGATGCTTCCGAGAGGTCTACCTAGGGGTTCCTAGCAAAGCGGAGCCATCATCTGAGGCTCTGGTTGCCTGAACACTTGGAGTTTGATGGCTTCCAGGCATGAGAGAAAAAACAAGTTTTATAAGGTTAAGTATGCATGGGTTAAACATGTGTATTATTAAAGGAAAGAATTTAGTGCCAAATATTACAGACATAAGAAGAAAATATACTAACAATAACATTGTACCCCAACTTGTTTCACTCTGTTGAAAGAAATGAAACCTTGCACAGGGGCAAATAAACTTTACCAGAGAGAGAACTGTTCTTGTCATATCTTTAGCAACTAACAGGTGTACCCTGGGAATTCTAGGGTTTGTGGGGTTGCATGGTGGCCATTAAAGCTTTTGCTCTTTTGTGTACTTCCTCTCTCCTTCCCGGGCCTCCCTGTCTGTATTATAAAAGACCAAGGTAGCCACTTTCAGGAGGTCCTCTAATGCACTAGCTGATCCCAGGGATCGTTTCTGCAACTTCCTCCTGATACCAGGAGCTGCCTGAGTAATACATGTATACTAGCCTTCCATCATGCACACCTGAAAGTGGGTGCTTCTCCAGTCTTCCATCTCATCATTGGGATGCCATTTAGGGTCATTCACTGGTACTGATTCTCTTCCAGTCGGATAATATTCGTCCCCTTCCCTGACGCTATATGTGATACAAAGCTCATTCCTAAATCTCTCTGCCAGAGTGGACTGTTTCTCAGTGTCCATCAGGGTCTGATTCAAAAGTAACATAATGTCTTTTCAAGAGAGTTCAAATATTTGGGTGAAATTCTGGAGAGCCTCTATCTATAAGGGTCATCTGAAAACTTGTCAATATCCTCCTTAATTTGCTTTAAGTCCTGTAGGGAGAAGGAGACCTGGACCTTACTCGGCCCAAATTCACTGGGCATCTGTTGGAGGGGCAGGAGTGAGACTGGGGCTTGTTTAGAGTGAGGATTTCTAGGAGGGGGCAAGTGAGAGGCTGAAGCTGGATAGGGAGGTTGGGGTAGACCTGGAGGAGCAGGGCTTGAGGGAGCTGGCTCCCCTGTTGGGGGTGCCTCTGGGACTCATATCTTTAATTCTCTAGGCTTGCCCCTTGCAGTCTTCCCTAAGATGGCAAACAGGAGGGCTGGATCTATCTTACATTGTTAGCCAAGGTCTCGATTGCCTTGCAAGATATAGAAAGCCTGCATATATGTGGCCTCAGACCATCTGTCCTCATGTCTGCAGAAAAGTTCCAACTGCCAAGTGGTATTGAAATGAATGGTTCCTTCCTGAGGCCAACTCAGTCCTTCCTGTAAATCACAATTTGGCCAACCCTTTGTGCGTAGGGCTATGAGGTGTTTTTCCTCCAGATTCTGAGGGTCAAAGCAGTCCCAATGGTTCAGGATACACTCCAGAGGAGTATAAGCTGGAGGTGGTGAAGAGAACTGGTTGCCCATTCTGAAAGACAGGGAACAGAGGTGTCCATCATTCTCTTCTTTCAGCAAATACTCAGGGTGTGATGGAGAGAGAAAGCCAGTGTCCCCCTTCACTTTCCACCTTTTGTCCCTGAGCCCCAGTGACCTTGACCTTGGCAAGTGACATAGGTACCAATGCGGTAGGTACCCATGAAGTAGAGAAAATCCGGAGAATAGGAATTAACTGCCCTTATCTATGCCTTCTTTTCTCCCTGCTGTGGGCAAACTTTGAGTTCCCTGGGCCTGTTTATGTCACGAAGCAAGGCCTCCTTCCATGGGGTGGAGGTTTCAATTGGCAGAAATTGGCTGCCCATTTATATTGTGCCCGTTGCCTGGCTTTGGATCCCTCAGACCTGGTTTTCCTTTTTAGGACCTCAGCCTGAAGCTTGGAATCAAGTTTGGGACTGAAAAGGCGTTTCAGAAGCTGTTTGTGTCCATTTAGAGAGTCTCAAGTATGCCCTGCTGAATTTGCAGTTCTCAGCCAGCAGGGGTCGTTTCACCGTTAACTTCCCTATCAGAAACAGTGTTAGAATGGGGAGCCCTCTCACTTAAAAAACAGAAAAATAGCTTAAGGGGCAAAAATGGGAGAGATTCTGAGGGAAGAACCACTTGCTTAGTGCAAGTGGGCCCTCCTAGTCCTTATAACTTTCCCATTCTTCCCCCAGTTCAGACCAGATTTAATTCCTTGGCCAGGGGAGGGAATGTTCCATTGGCACGGCAGGTAAGAAGCACCTTGTAGAGTCCTGGTTACTGCCCCAGCTTCCTCCCACCCTCCTCGTGGCTGTTGAACTTGGCCTTTGCCTGCTGTGGGCACACCCAGGCACCCGAAGTGGGAGGAAAAAGGGTAACGGGAAGTGCCCTGAGCCATGTGTACCTGTGGCTGTCGACATGGAGGCATACATGGCACCTCCAGGAACAATTGGTCTGACTTGCATCTTTGTTGACTGAGCCAAATGCTCATTTTACTTAGTAAAATTGCTGCAGCCTGTAACAAAACTCTTAACACTATAAAGAAAGAGATAGCCATTTTGAACCATGTGAGAGAGAAAAGAGACAAAGAGAAAACAGAGCATCTTACTCATAGAAAGAGAAGTGGCAGGGTTTGGGAAGAAAAGCAGACCCCATAGTTTTGTATTTGCTCATACTCAGCTTCTGAGATCCTGGAAAAGCCCCCATTTGAAATGGGAAAAGTTCCCTTGCCCCCTTGCAGGGCATGTGATGGGGGTGTGGCTTGCTTCTTCAGTGCCCCACTGCTCAAATCTCTAGGGGAGCATACACAGACAGGCAGGCTGGGGAGCTCCAACCTCATGGCAGTGGGGCAGAAGTGGAGCCCTAGCCAGAGACCACAACCTCATCTACCTAGCACTTCCCTTCCCCCCACTCCATATCATTTAAAGGGACCATGTTCTTCCCTTCCCAGCACTCCCATATCAAATGTATGTGTAAACATTTAAGAAATCTTGGCTTTAATTCTAATAAAATGATAAAATTACTATGTAATTTTAGATGCTAATACTTCTAATTTTGTATAAAACTTTTATAATCTTTATCCTTCATCATTTTTAGATTGGTGAGATTTGCCAGAACTTTAAACTGGTATCTACTGCATGCCTACATCATAATTTTATTTAGTCATTTTACTAGAATTAAAACTAAAATTTCTGGAACTCCAATTAATCCTTCAGCTTTTTCAAATGAACACAAAATACATCTATGCACATAAATTAGAAAATCTAGAAGAAATGGATAAATTTCTGGACAAATACACCTTCCCAAGACTGAACCAGGGGAGAAATTGAATCCCTGAAAGACCAATCATGAGTTCTGAAATTGAGCCAGTAATAAATAGCCTACCAACCTCCCCAGAAAAGCCCAGGACCAGATGGATTCACAGCTGAATTCAACCAGATGTATAAAGAAAAGCTGGTACAATTCCTACCGAAACTATTTCAGAAACTTGAAAGAAGTGACTTCTCCCTAACTCATTCTATGAGGGCAGCACCATCCTGATACCAAAACCTGGCAGAAATACAAACAAAAAGACAACTTCAGGCCAATATCCTTGATGATCATATGCAAAAATTCTCAACAAAATACTGACAAACTGAATCCAGCAGCACATTGAAAAGCTTATTCACCACGATCAAGTTGGCTTCATCTTTGGGATGCAAGGTTGGTTCAACATACACCAATCAATAAATGTAATTCATCACATAAATAAAACTAAAGACAAAAACCACATGCTTATCTCAGTAAATGCAGAAAAGGCTTTCAATAAAATTCAATATCCCTTCATGTTAAAAACTCTCAATATACCTGGTATTTAAGGAACAGACATCAAAATAATGAGTCCTATATGACAAATCTACAGTCAATATCATATTAAATGGGCAAAAGCTCAAAGAATTCCCCTTGAAGACTGACACAAGACAAGGATAACCTCTCTCACTACACCTTTTCAACATAGTATTAGAAGTTTTGGCCTGGGCAATCAGGCAAGGGAAAGAAATAAAGCATATTCAAATAGGAAGAGAGGAAGTAAAATTGTCTTTGTTTGCAGATGACATGATTCTATATTTGGAAAATCCCATCATCTCAGCCCAAAAGCTTCTTAAGCTGAGAAGCAACTTCAGCAAAGTCTCAGGTTACAAAATCAATTTGCAAAAATCACTAGCATTCCTACACACCAGCAACAGGCAAGCAGAGAGCCAAATCACAATTGCTACAAAGAGAACAAAATACCTAGGAATACAGCTAACAAGAAAAGTGAAGGGCTTCCTCAAGGAGAAGTACAAACCACTGCTCAAAGAAATCAGAGAAGACACAAACAAATGGAAAAACATTCCACGCTTACGGATAGGAAGAATCAAGATCTTGAAAATGGCCGTACTTCCCAATGCAACTTACAGATTCAATAGAAAAATACCTATTTTAAAATTTATATGGAATAAAATTTATATGGAATAAAAAAGAGCCTGAATAGACTGAATAATATTAAGCAAAAACAGCAAAGCCAGAGGCATCACACTACCCAATTTCAAACTATACTACAAGGCTACAGTAACCAAAACAGCATGGTACCAGTACAACAACAGACACATAGACCAATGGAACAGATTAGAGAATTCAGAAATAAGACCACACACCTACAACCATCTGATCTTTGACAAACCTGACAAAAATGAGCAATGGGAAAGGATTCCCCTGTAAACAGTGCTGGGAGAACTGGCTAGCCATATGCAGAAAATTGAAACTGGGACCCTTCCTTATATCATATACAAAAATCAACTCAAGATGGATTAAAGACATAAGTGTAAAACCCAAAACTATAAAAACCATAGAAGAAAACCTAAGCAATAACATTCAGGATATAGACACAGGCAAATATTTCATGACAAAGATGCCAAAAGCAATTGTAAGAAAAGGAAAGATTGACAAATGGGATCTAATTAAACTAAAGATCTTCTGCACAGCAAGAGAAACTATCAACAGAGTAAACAACCTACAGAATGGGATAAAATTTTTGTAATTCATGCATCTGATGATCTAATATCCAGCACTTATAAGGAACTTAAACAAATTTACAAAAAAAAAAGACCTCATTAAAAAGACCTCATTAAAAAGTAAGCAAAGGACATGAAAAGACATTTCTCAAAAGAAGACATACATGTGGACAACAATTATATGAAAAAAAGCTCAATATCACTGATCATTAGAGAAATGCAAATCAAAACCACAATGAGATACCATCCCACACCAGTCAGATGGCTATTATTAAAAAGTCAAAAAATAATAGATGTTGACAAGGTTGTGTTGAAAAAGGAATGCTTTTACATTGTTGGTGGGAGTGTAAATTAGGTCAACCATTGTGGAAGACAGTATGGCAATTTCTCAAAGACCTAGAGACAGCACTACTATTTGACCCAGCAATCCAATTACTGGGCGTATACCCAAAGCAATATAAATTGTTCTATAATAACTACACACACACACATATGTTCATTGCAGCACTATTCACAATAGCAAAGACACAAAATCAACCTAAATACCCATCAACGATAGACTGCATAAAGAAAATGTGGTACATATACACCATGGAATACTATGCAGCCATAAAAAGGAACAAGATCATGTCCTTTGCAGAGACATATATGGAACTAGATGCCATTATTCTTACCAAACTATCACAGGAATGGAAAACCAAATACCACATGTTCTCACTTGTAAGTGAGAGCTAAATGATGAGAACACATAGATACCTAGAGGGAAATAACAAAAACGGGGGCCTACCAAACAGCAGAGGGTGAAAGGAGGGAGAGAATTAAAAAAATAATGGATACTAGGCATAATACTTGAGTGATAAAATAATCTGTACAATAAATCTCCATGACATGTGTTTACCTATGTAACAAATCTACAAATCCTGCACATGTATCTCTGAACTTAAAAGTTAAAAAAAGCAAATGAACATAACTTAATCCCTATTCCTCTCTATATGAAAATTGTGAAATAACTGTGACAATGCAGCAACATTTTCACAAGAAATTGTTTAAGGCCTTGGAGCATAGAATATGTAATATTTGTGAAGAAAGTGTCATAATTATATACAGAAAATATTTATTGGAAGTTGTCCTTGTGCAATTAAAATTCTAAAGATGTAAAAATCAAGTATTTCATATTAATAAAATATTAAAGTACTATGAACTTACCATAAATTTGACTCTGATTTGGCAATTACCTAAAGAAAATACAAGATACGTCTTGTAAACTAAATGATTCATCATTGAAAATAAATGTTAACACATTGTTTAACATCACTAGTTTTCTAGCTCCTTCTTTCAACATAAAATAAGCTTTAATGTAACTTATAAATGTATTCAATTAAAGAGTAACATTAAGGTGGAAAATATCATACATATGTTCACCTTGCTACTAAAACACAATACATAGAATATGTTGAGGTCTCCACTGTAGAATACGCAAGTCAATAAAATCAGCAAATAAAATTGACAAAAGGGGATTATTTCTCACTAAAAAAAGAAAATCATTTACACTTTGTCTTAAAGTTTTAAAGCAGGATATTCCAGTTTTAAGACAAAGAAATGACAAATATGTATACATATATATATATACGGGCAAGTGTTCTTTTGACATTAAAAGACCTAGGACAGGCTGAGCTCAGTGGCTCACAACTGTAATCCAAGCACTTTGAAAGACCAAGGCAGGTAGATTGTTTGACCCCAAAATTTTGAGACCAGCCTTGGCAACACGGTGTAACTCTGTCTCTACAAAAAATTCAAAAATTAGTCAGGTATAATGGCACATGCCTGTGGTCCCAGCTGCTTGGGAGGCTGATGTGAGAGGATCGCCAGAGTTTGGGAAGCTGAGGCTGCAGTGAGCTATGATCATGCCACTGCACTCCAGCCTGAGCAACAGAGTGAGACCTTGTCTCAATAAATAAATAAATAAATAACCTAGCACAAATTCTTTTAAGAGTGTGTGTGTATATATAAATATTTTTTACAAATATCCTCCAGTAGTATGAAGTTGATTAGTACAATGGAGGAACAACATTTAACAGCTGTCCTATGCCTTAAGGGACATAAATCTTGATTGTCCATTCATAGATATTGTATTTAAAGGAACAATAACTTTACTCTATTCAATTTAGTAGCAACTTCTCCAGAATGGATTGCAGTCAGAAACTGTCAGATCTCTTTTGGGTGAGAACTTTGGAACGTTAAAAATTCTGTCTCTTAAAAATGAATGATGGTCAGGTAGTTGGATGCAGTAATTAGGATTTCTGTTTATTATAAGTAGAGATATTTTTTCTGGGTTGTCTACTAGTTTAGTTATAGAACAAGTCTTCTCTTCCTCTGTGTTGATTGGAAACTTGGCAGATACACCTTCACTGATTTTACTGAAATTTACTGTTCCACTAAAGTAAGGGTAAAAAGAGAAGGAACAGAATAGAAAACTTTCAGTCTTCAGATTTAATGCTACCAACTCATTAGCAGACCCAGTTTTCAGAGTTACTAGAGGAGTAGAGATGTCTACAGATTTCTGACTAATGTCATCATTAGTTTTCTTTTTAAATTATGCTGTGGAGGAAAGTTAGTTATTTTACATAAGAGAGAAAGGGTTTGCTCTGAGAGAAGCAGCATATAACTTTCCACCTCTATATTTTAATGTACCTTTTGAGTAGGGTTAGGAGCAGTGTTGGTGATATGGGTGGGAAGCAGGGAAATACTGGGCAGAAGAGGGCTGTCCCAAGCAAGAGCCACACATCCTCAAGCCTGGGACCACAGACCAAAATGAGAACATGCATTTCCTGCTTTCCCACTCACATGTTGCTTTTTGGCCCACCCCACACCCCATCCTCTACCCATAAAAACCACAGGCCCCATCACCAGAGTGGCAGAGCAGCAGAGCAGCGGAATAGCAGAGTGACAGAGAAAGAAAGAAAAGCAGCAGCAGCCGGATGTCAGAGAGAAGCAGTTTGAGCTCAGAGGGACAGCTTGATGGTGGGACCTCGGAGAAGAGTTTGTCTGAACTCCAGGGGAATACCACCTTCCCATTCCATCCACTTTCCAGCTCCCTATCCCGCTGAGAGCCACTTCCATCCCTCAATAAAATCCTCCACATTCACTACCCTTCAATTTGTTTGCATGACCTGATTCTTCCTGGACGCTAAACAAGAACTGAGGTACCAAGAAGGCAGGTCCAAAAGGCTGTCACCCTGACCCTCCACTGAGCTGTTAAATATTTAAGTCATCTGTGGATAGAAAAGCTAAAAGAGCACACTGTAACACTCACCCTCTGGGGCTTGAGGGGTCATGGGAACCCCCCTAGATGTTGCCATGGGGCAGCACAGAGTTCTACTCCTGCTGGCACACAGAAGCCCTCATCCTGGTCCCTACACCCACTCACCTGTGAGTTTCCCCTCCCATGAGGGGTTGAGAGCTGTGGGCTGAGTAAACAAGCCAACCCCTTTGCAACTCCTGCAAAGAGGACAGGGAAGTATCCCATTTCATCAACACTCTTGGCAGGTGCCAATGTCCTCTCATCTTTTCTGCTTTTGCAAGAAAAAAAAGAAATTGATTTTTTACGTAGATTTGAAAACTTCAAGGTTTTAACTCCAAAATATTGTTTATATCTCCAAATTTAGCACAAATGGAGTTGTACCAGTCTCTCTCATTCTGGAGTAGGTTTTAGAAGATTAGTCAATGCACCTTCAGCCATGCTCAGTGCACTGTGTGCCTGATGCTTCATTCCTAGGTGAGAGTTTGGCCTAGGTGAGTAGTCATTCCAGCTCTCAGTACATACTTTCTTTTCATTGTATTTGAAGGTTTAGGATTGAATTTGTAGTCATCTATAAAATGGATGATTCTTTATACAAGAAGTAGTTGCAATTTTATCAATCCCTTCCAAAGGAGTAAAGAGAGCATCATTACACTGTGCCTTTTGCCTTTTTTTTTTCCTTTTCTATGTTTGGGTTGATTTAATTTTGGGTTCAATATTGATGAAACAATTAATTTCCTTGGAACACCTTCATGATCAGTTTTACATACCTGATAATTTGATCATCTGCCAACTTCCATGACAACATCATTACTTTTGGAAACATCTCTTACATTGATCTCTGTTCTCCTAACCCCATTGTTCATATTATTTCCTGTGTTAATTGGATACTTATTTCATTTCATAATTCTCTTTATTTGAACCCAACAACTTCAAGATTCTTACACAATTGACTACCATCTCTTCGTTGTTTATATGATGTACCGTAACATGTGGTTCTCCATCTGTCTTTATAGTTTCTTGTTTTACTCCTTGGAGTTTTGTGAGAAATCTCTAGCACCATTGTCAAGGACTTAGGATCTTTTTTTGGAGGGGGCCATATTTATCCTATCTCTTGGCATTGCACTCAGTTCATTTTTATCTATATCTCTTCAATTCTGGATTAAGTGTCTATTCCAAATTGTAGTGATGCTATAGCTTCATTAGACATTTTTGGGCAATCAGAGATAGAGGTTTCACTTGTCAGTATGAGGCAGAGCACTGTTCATAATTTCAGCAACACTTTGGGAATTCACTACGTAAGGTGTTACCCTTTGGATGTAGGCAAGTTCATGTTGCACGCTTTGGGAATGTAGGTTCAAAGGCAATAGATCTTTTGTCTTCTTAGGTGAATCTGATGGCAAGAGTTTGAAATATGCAGTTTGGGCATGATACTGAACCTCATAAAAGTCAGATAAGGCTTTCTTGTTAGATGTGTTGCAGGAGCACTTGCAGTTTGCTCCTGCTTTTTGTCATTTGGAAAAAACAACCTAATTTTAAAACTGTCAAGTGAAGTGTGATGGCTAATTTTATATGTCAACTTGATTGAGATAAGGTATACTCAGCAGGGAAAGCATTATCTCTGGATGTGTCTATGAGGGCCAGTGTGACAGAGCTCATATTTTATAAAAATGTTTTTTCTGTGATCTGATATTTCATGCAAATGAATCAACATTATTTTAACAAAGCTGTATTTTAGTTCTATTCTCTTTTGTTTGCAGAAAACTGATAAGAGAAGTACAATCATATTGGGCTTTAGATCTTAGCCTCCTGCCAAGGAAATTATGGAATCTTTGTGAATTGTGGTTGGTTACATAGTTTATAAGCCAGAGATTTAGCTTCCTCTTCTTACCTATGTAGGAAGTACAAGCTTCCTAGTATTCTCTTCTGCAAGCTAGAGAACCAGGAAAGCCAGTGTTGTAATCTAGTCTGAGTCGAAAGCCTTAGAACCAGGAAATGTCTTCCTGACCAATACATGAAGTATTATTAAAATATGCCTAAATAAAACAAAGCATAATTCTCAGTGTAAGGCCAAAGGTCTGAAACAGGGGAACTCCAATGTCTGAGAGTAGAAAGAAATGGATGCCCTAGCTTCAGAAGAGAATAAATTTACCCTACCTGACTTTTTGCTCTGTTTGGGTAGGACCTGCACGGATTGGATGATGCCTGCCAACATTGGTGAAGGTAGATCATCTTTACACAGCTTAGTGATTCCAACATCAATCTCTTTCAGAAAAGCCCTCATAGACACATCCAGAGATAATGCTTTCCCTGCTGAGTATACCTTATCTCAGTCAAGTTGACATACAAAATTAGCCATCACACTTCACTTGACAGTTTTAAAGTGTTTTCAAAATGACTATTACTTAAAATAGAAAGCCAATCATCTTTTACATAATTGAGACCCACCCTGAAGAATAAGAGATAGCTGTAATATATTTACAGTTCGCTGCCTTTCAAAGTGTTTATTCAGAATTATACTAGAAGTAATTTCATGAAAATAATATTTTATTGTGCAACCTTTTCATTCTATTTCAATGAAAAGCAGGCATGAACATTACTCAAGCTTGAAATTTTACTGAAAAGTAAACATTTCAATTAAGCTTAAGGAAAAAAGAAATTTCCTGAGATTTCCAGTGTATACAGAAGTGTCTTTCCATTAAGAATAATTAAAAGTTAAAAAATATGCTGATAACTTGCCACAATTGACAGAATGCAGATTAATAGGATAAATGGCAAACAAATCTATAAAAATGCATGCAGAGAATCAGAGTGATCACCCCACCAAGCAATGGAGTATAGATGGTGATATACCCTTGTCCTTAGGGGAGAGGGAGATGGGGAAGTGTGGGTGATTTGGGGGGAATAGTAAATAATTTGGGGAGAACTTAATGGGGTGAAGATCACATAAATGGCCTGGGACAAAGTCTACTGGGCTTGCAGAGAAGACAATGGTTTGTGAGAAAAATCTATCCAGGTGGGTTAAGAGACTTCATTCTTTTTCCTACAATATGACTTCAGTTAATGAAAACCCATGGAAGGCACCAGAATTAACTGTTTTCTTATTTGGTGAGTCTGAACTTAAAGCAGATAAAGGAACTTCAGAGAACAACTTCCTCCTGTGCTCTGGGAAAACAGAGGATTAAGAAACAGAGGTTGAGGAGGAGGTCAGAGAGACCTCGAGTCTTCTTTAGTTCCACCTGTCAAATCACTATATGTTAGGGTATCCGTTTCTGAGCCCCAACAATAGTTTGGAAATATCTTCTCCCAATCTGTAAGTTGTCTCTTTACTCCATTAATTATTTCCTTTGCTGTGCAGAAACATTTTTTATTTTATGCAATTTCATTTGTTTATTTTCACTGTGGTTGCATCTACTTTTGAGGTCAAATCCAAAAATTATAGCCCAGACCAACATTGTGAAGCTTTCTCCCTATATTTTCTTTTAGTAGTTTTACAGTTTAAGTCTTTAATCGATTTTCAGTTGGTTTTTATATATGGTAGGAGGTAAGGGTCCAATTTTATTCTTCTGCATGTGGATATACAATTTTCCCACCACCATTCATTGAAAAGACTATTTTTTCCCCATTGTGTATTCAACATTTAGGGACTGGGGCTGGGGAATAGAGAGATGTTCCCCACATGTCACAGAGTAGTAGGTTTCAGTTAAGAGGAATAAGCTTTTGAGATCTATTGCACAGCATAGTGACTATAGTTAATAATAGTGTATTGGATCTTTCAAAATTGTCAAGAGAATAAATTTCAAATGTTCTCACCACAGAAAATGATAAGTATGTGAGATGATGAAATGTTAGTTTGATTTAATCATTCCATAGTGTACACATATATCAGAACATCACATTGTATTCCATAATTATACAGTTGTCAGCTAAAAATTTAAAAAATAAAAATATCCTTTAAAAATGCAAATAGCAACTGCAGATAGAAATTTATCATGTATCTCCCAATGTGCTTTTTTATTGTATATACTTGATGTGTATAATGTGATGTTTTTATGTACATACACTTAATCTAATTAACATAAGCTTCATCTCACATACTTACATTTCTTTTTGTCTGTGTGTGTGGTAAGAATATCTAAAATCTGTCATCAAGTTTTCAGTACACAGTGCAATACTATTATAGTCCTCATACTGTATGTTAGATATCTAGACATACTCACCCTTTGTAACTGCAACTCTGTATCTTTTGACCTGTGTCTCTGTATTTTCCTCATCTCTGGTAACCACCATTCTACTCTATTTCTATGTATTTGGGTTTTTTTTTAAGTTTCACTATAAGTGAGATCATGCAACATTTTTTTTCTGTGTCTGGCTTATTTCACTTAGTATATATAATAAACCCTATAGGTTTATTTACATTGTTTCAAATAACAGTGCCGAGACCAGCTCAGTCGGGTAGATCCTAACCCAGCAGCGCCAGAGGAATTAAAGACACACACACAGAAATATAGAGGTGTGAAGTGGGAAATCAGGGGTCTCACAGCCTTCAGAGCTGAGAGCCCAGAACAGAGATTTACCCATGTATTTATTCACAGCAAGCCAGTCATTAGCATTGTTTCTATAGATATTAAATTAACTAAAAGTATCCCTTATGGGAAATGAAGGGATGGGCCGAATTAAAGGAATAGATTGGGCTAGTTAACTGCAGCAGGAACATGTCCTTAAGGCACAGATCGCTCATGCTATTGTTTGTAGCTTAAGAACGCCTTTAAGTGGTTTTCCACCCTGGGCGGGCCACGTGTTCCTTGCCCTCATTCCCATAAACCCACAACCTTCCAGCGTGGGTGTTATGGCCATCACTAACATGTCACAGTGCTGCAGAGATTTTGTTTATGGCCAGTTTTGGGGTGAGTTTATGGCCAGATTTTGGGGGGCTTGTTCCCAACATAACAGGATTTCTTTTTACAAGGCTGAATAATATTCTATTTTATATATATATATATATATGTATATAATGTGTGTGTTTTATATATATGACAATTTCTTTATCCATTCATCTGTTAATGGTCACTTCAGTTAGTTCCGTATCTTGGCTATTATGAATAAAGATGTGTTATAATAAACAGGAAAGCAGATATCTTTATGAGGTGGTGATTTCATTTCCTTTGGGTGTATATCTGGAAAAGGGATTGCTGGCTCATATGGTAGTTCTCTTTTTAATTTCTTTAGGAACCTCCATGCCGTTTTCTATAATGGCTGCACCAAACTGTGTTCCCACCAACTGTGTACAAGGGTTCCGTCTTCTCCACACTCTCACCAATGCTTGTTATTTCTTGTCTTTTTGATATAGCCATCTGATATGGTTTGGTTGTGTCTCCACCCAAATTTCACCTTGAATTGTAATAATCTCCACATGCAAAGGGCAGGGCCAGGTGGAGACAATTGCTTTATGGGGGCAGTTTTCCCCATACCTTTTTTTTTTTTTTACTTTATTAAAATACTGAGTTTTATTTCACGTGTATATTTTTGTCTCCCCACCATTTCCATGTCTGACCACTGCTACTACTATGTCCTATCATAGCATCCCATACATACTTAAAACCAAGCAAAGGGTGGAGTTCCATCTTTAAAAACTAAACAGGCATTTTGGACAACACATTTTTGGCAACAGAACCTGGACAACATTTATCAAACATGGTAGGGAAAGTTCTCACTCTGCATTATAAAAAGGACAGCCAGATATCAACTGTTACAGAAATGAAATAAGATGGAAAATTTTTAACAAATTGTTTAAACTATTTTCTTAAAGAGACTTCCTCCACTGCCAGAGATCTTGAATAGCCTCTTGGTCAGTCATCCAGAAGAAATTCTTCACATAATTGATGAACTTGGTTTCCACTTTGGGAAGAGAACCACCTTTTTCTATACTTGCTTGCATTTTTGCTTTAATGTCTTCTACAGAACTAGATCCTTTTGGTGTTTTAGGAGATTTTTCCTGTTTTTTGAAGGATTCTTGTCCTTTTGATCTTGGTGTTGATGATGGTTTTGAGTCTTTTCCATTCTGATTTGACTTTTGTGCATTTTTGGCTGGAGTATCTCGTATAGATTTCTTCACTGGCGCTTTTTCTTCAGCTTCCTCATCATCATAATCACCATCATTATCTTCATCATCATCAGCAGCCCCAGCAGCAAGTTTTACTTTTTTCTGCCCACCTCCAGGGGCAGACTGCTTTCCAGATATACTTAAGAGTTTCACCTCCTCCTCTTCTTCATCTTCTGACTCTGCACCTTCCTTCACAGCTACTAAGTGCTGTCCACTAATATGCATTGGCCCTGAACCACACTTCAACCTTAAGTCCACTGGTGGTGTTATTTCAAAGCCCCCAAGAGAAACCGTTGGCTGTACAGACATTTTCAAAGTTGCCAGTGTTACTTTAATTGGACTGCCTTCGTAATTCATTGCCTCTGCTTCAACAATGTACAATTCATCCTTTGCACCAGCCCCTAAACTGACCATTCTTAAAGATAACTGGTGCCCATTTTCATCATTATCCACCTTAAAGTGATAATCTTTGTCGGCCTTTAGTTCACAACGGAAAAGATAGTTCTGGGGCCTCAGGGGGCTCATGTCCATGTCCATCCAATCTTCCATCGGGTGGCGGCACACACTTAGGTAGGAGACAAGGCAGACGAAGATAAATGAATGCTGCTCCAGAGAACAGCCACGCAGGACGGAATCACACCAGGGAGCCCCATACTGTTCTTGTCTCAAGATATCTGATGGTTGTATAAATAGGAGTTCCTGTGCACAAGTCCCCCTGCCTGCCACCATATAAGACATGACTTTGCTTCCCATTTGCCTTCTGTCATGATTGCAAGACCTCCCCAGCCATGTGGAACTATGAGTCAATTAAATCTCTTTTATTTATAAATTACTCAGTCTCGGGTATGTCATTAGCAGTGGGAGAACAGGTAATATTAGCACCATGAAAACAGGTAATATTTTACTATGATTTTGATTTGTATTTTCCCAGTTATTAGTGATATTGAGCATATTTTCATATACCTGTTGGTATAAGAAATAAATTCTTTGCTCATTTTAAAATGGAGTTATCAGTTCCAATATGCTTCTAAAGATTAGTTGGGGCTTTGCTGTAATATCTAGACATGTATATCTGATTTGGAACAAATCCACTTCCTCTCTGTGTAGTGCCTGGCACTACTGGCACCTTTGTCATTCAAATAGGCACACTCTCCTGCTCCCAGGATAGGAAACCTGCAGGAGAAGAAGCAGAATCAGTTGGCCACTGAACATTTCTTCAAAAGCAGAGAGAATGAAGATGAGAAAATGAGAAAACTAACATTAATTCAGCCTCTAAAAATAATGCTGTTTTTCCTTGTGTAGTGGTGACTAATTAGTCAGTGGGCTTTGCTTAGCAGGAGATGTTATAAATCAACTATAGGAATACTGCAAAGTCCTGAATCAAACCTATTTCATGTCTGTAAGCAAAATATTCTTTCCAGTACATCCAAAGCCTTAGCTGGCTGATGGGAGAAGTCTGACACGTTTTCTTTACACAGTTTCCCAATATTTTGCTTCCTTAAATAACTGAAGACTCAGCAGCTATTTCTAAAAACCATGCTTGATTTTGTTCCTCCTACTTCCCTGGTGGTTTTAGTACTGAAACTGCAGTGCTATTTAGCTGAGTTTAGATGGCTTGGCACAGATATTTTAGGTCAGCATTTGGATTATAAATTTTTCCTCTTTGCTCATTGGAATCACTATCATCTATGATATAATTTGCTAATTGTTGAAACATGTTAGACCTTAATCATATAATATTTTACATTTCTTTAAGTGATGAGCAGTTTCCAAAAACTGGTTAGTTAATAATATATTTGATCCTTAAAATATTTTGAGAGGCCAGGCATGGTGGCTCACACCTGTAATTCCAACATTTTGGGAGGCCGAGGTGGGAGGATTGCTTGAGCTCAGGAGTTCAAGATCAGCCCAGGCAACATAGTGAGACCCCATCGCTGAAAAAAAAAAAAAAAAAAAAAAGCCAAGCAAGGTGGCACACACCTGTAGTCCCAGCTACTCAGGAGGCTGAGACGGGAGGCTCACTTGAGCCAGGGAAGTCAAGGCTGCAGTGAGCCACGATGGTACTACTGCACTCCAGCCTGGGTAACAGAGTAAGACCCTGTCTCTCAAAAATACAAACAAACAAAAAACCATTTTAAGAATTAGGTAGAGAAAATTTACTACTTCCATATTGTAAAATAAGAAATAAAAGTTAATTCTAGATATTTATGAAGCAGTCACAATGTGCAAGGCAGTGTAGATACAACAATGTATAAATGTACATGTTCTCTGATTTCTAAAACTTACCATCCCATCCAAGGTCAAAAGCTAATGAGAAAAAACTCATTTCAAACCTGCCAATGTCCAGTCTGGGGCTCTTTTTATTAAATAAAGTTATATTTCCAATATTGATGAATGTATTACAATAAAGTAGCTTTTCAAAACTGTCTCATCTCTCAGACAAACATTGAGTGAAATTGTGTGAATCCAATTTTTCCAGCATTATCTCAAATCTTTTTAGTAATCTGAAGATCCTATAAACATACAATTGAGATTAAATTTTCTAGTGCCAAACTTTACCCATTTTAAAATTTTAAAACTATTGTCTTATTTTAAATAATAGGTATAATTGCTGTCACTCATAATCTTTCCCTGATACATCAAAACCTCTGTTCCTCACATCAACCCTGTGAAATCAGGAGGACAAGTGCAATTTAATTTTGTTGTGGAGGTAAGGAACAGACTTAAAGATATTGTATGGTTTGCTTAAAATGAAAGTGTTTGAAAATGACATAGATAAGCCTGGAGCCAAGTTCACAGTCAGTCTCCCTCACCATGACAGGTCTTGGATTCATTCGAGGAACTTGTGAAACCTTTGCAACATACAAGTTGGCACCATCTTCTTTCATGACTAATCTTAAAATGAGAATTTTTAAAAGCATGTAACTAGAGAATACTTCAGATTTAATGCAAAGTAAATTCAAATACAAATATTACTGCCAGATTTTTAGAACTTACTGTCTTGTCCATTCAGTACCATTTATCCATTTCCATGGTTGGCCTTGTTCTCTGCTCAGCCCAATCCAGTGATCAGATGGGCCTTTATATCTCAACAGGAAATTCTTTCAGAAAACACAGAGATGATATTCATTAATCTAACATAACCCATCCTCTCCCAGAAATGTTGCTGCTATGCTATATTCTTAACTACTCATAATTTTCTTCCTTTTGATTTTGTATTGTTTAGTAATACATACAGAATAGGTGTGCTATATTATCATACATATCAAAAGAAGATAATTTAAAACTGAGAGAAATTGTTGATAATTTGGTTACTTTTGTTTCTGTATTGTACTCCTTTGTATGACTCTTCTCCAATTTATCTATTATACTATCGGTTGACACCAGGGTTTTATCAAGTTTGGAATGTATGCTACTATGACATTCTTGGCACCTGTCCTAGAATAGAATTTTTAGGCCCCAGGATATGCTTTCTGTCAACTTTAAGAAATGACACCACCAGGCCAGGCACCTGTAATCCCAGTACTTTGGGAGGCCGAGGCAGGCGGATCACCTGAGGCCAAGAGTTTGAGACTAGCCTTGGCCAACATGATGAAGCCCCCTCTCTATTAAAAAAAATACAAAAATTAGCTGGGCACGATGGCATGCACCTATAATCCCAGCTATTTGGGAGGCTGAGGCATGAGAATCATTTGAACCTGGGAGACAAAAGTTGTAGTGAGCCCAGATCACGCCACTGCACTCCAGCCTGGACAATAGAGTGAGATTCTGTCTCAAAAAGAAACGAATGAACGAACAAAAGAAAGAGAAAGAAAGAAAGAGAGAGAGAGAAAGAAAAGACACCAAACTAATGTAAGTGTACCAAATTATCCTCACAACAGCAGCAGCATAGGCTGGTTTCCTTTGCTGTGTTTCCTTGTCAATGTGTACTGTCCTTTTTATGATTACAAGTTCTGAATTTTAATGCAATTAAATATATAGACAATTTTCTTTATTAGTAGTAAATTTAGGGACTTATTAGGTAAATCTTTTACTCTTTCAAATCATAAAGATGACTTCTATTTTTGCTTTACTTTTTTTAGTTCCTTACAGTGTACCGTTAGGCTATGGATTTGAGATCTTTCTTCTTTTTTAGTTAACTGTTCACAGCTATAAATTTCCCTCTTAGAACTATGTTCAGTGTATACCATAAACGTGCTATTTGTATTTTTACTTCATTTGTCTCAAGGTATTTTCTAATGTCCCTTGTGATTTCTTCTTTGACCAATGGCTGTTGAAGAGTGGGTTTTTAAATTTCTACATATGCATGACTTTTCCGGTTTTTCTAGTTATTGATTTCTAGCTTCATTCCATTGTAATCGCAAAAGATACTTTTTATGACTTCAAATTTTCAAACTTATTAACACTTGTTTTGTGGCCTAACATATGGTTTATTTTTAAGAATGTTCCATGTGCATTTGAGAAGAATTAATGTTCTGCTCTTGTTGGGTAGATTCTTCTGTATATGCCTGTTAGGGATAATTGGTTTATAGTGTTGTTCAATTTTTCTATTTCCTTATTGATCTTATGTCTAGTTGTTTAATCTCATGTTGAAAGTGGAATATTTCATTCTCCAACTTTTCATAGAACTGTTCTTTTCTCCCTTAAATTATAGCAATTATTGCTTCATATATTTTGAGGCTGTATTATTAAGTACATATATTTTATAACATAATTATTTGGCTATGTCAAAATTTTTGTCAATGCATAATGCCCTTCTTTTTCTCTTGTAAATTTTACTTTAGTTTATTTTGTTTGACAAAAATATAGCCACTCGGCACTATCTTGGTTACTACTGTTTGTATGGAATATCTTTTTCAGTCCTTTTACTTTCAACTTCTTTGTGTCCTTATATCTAAGGCAAGTCTCTTATAGACAGCATGTAGATGAGTCTTGTTTTTCTTTTTAATTTATTTTAGTTTTTAGCCAACTTGTCAGTCTCAGCCCTTTAATAGGATGGCTTCATCCTTTTCTATTTAATGTGATTACTAAAACAAGATTTACTTTTGCCATTTAATCATTTGTTTTCTCTATATCTTATATGTCTTTGTTTCTCAAGTTGTCTGTTACTGACATTTTTTGTATTTAATTGGTTTTTTATAGTGTATTGTTTTTCTTTTTTCCTTTTCTGCATAATTTTGGTAATTTTATTAGTGATTACCTTGAGAATTATAATTAGCATCTTAAACTTGTAACAATATAATTTCATAATATCAACATAGCTTCAATAACTATGCAAACATTTTGATCCTATATGTCTTCATCCCTCCTGCTTCATAAGATTGTCACAGATTGCATCTTTATACATTATATGACCACTATCATAGATTTATAATTTTTATTCATTTGCCTATGAAATTATAGATAAATATAAATATAGAAAGCTATAAACAGGAGAAGTTATAAACTATATGACACATGTAGTAATTCTGGGTTTTATATTTACCTCTATTGTTACTTTTATGAATATTCTTTATTTTGGAGGCTCTGAATTGCTGTCTAGTGTCCTTTCAGTTCAGCCTAAAAGGTTTCCTTTAGCATTTTCTGTAGCACATGTCTACTGGTAATAAAATCCCTTAATTATTGGTTATCTGAAAATGTGTTATTTTTCCTTCATTCTTGAAGGACAACTTTGCTATACATAGAATTCATGTTTGGCAGTTTTATTTTTTCTTTCAGACATTTATATATGCCATTCCACTACCTTCTGATCTCCATGGTTTCTCAGAGAAAATCAGCTATTAATTTTATTCAGGGTCTTATGTAAATGATGAGTTGCTTCATTCTGACTGCTTTCAAAATTCTCTCTTTGGATTTTGTCAACTTGACTATATTTTTTCTCAATGTAGATCTCTTTAAGTTTACCCTTTTGGAGTTCATTGAGCCTCTTGGATGTATATATTTATGTATTTCCTCAGATTTTGGAAAGTTTTGTTCATTATTTCTTTAAGTGTATTTCTCTGCTTCTCTTTCTCTTCTCTTTCCTGGATTTCTACAGTACATATGTTAGTATGTTTGCTGATGTCCTACAGGTTCCTTAGAATTTATTTATCTTCATTCTTTTTCTTTGTTTTTCTTAGTCTGGATTGTTTCAATTATCTTATTTTCAAGTTTTCTGATCTCTTACTTCTCAAATCTGCTGTTGAACTTCTTCATTGAGTTTTTAAAATTATTTTAAAATTTCAGTCATTGTACTTTTCAGCTCTGGAATTTTTGCTTGGTTCTTTTTTACAATTTCTACCTTTATATTGATATTCTAATTTTGTTCATTTATTATGTTTTCGGTTTCCTTTAGCTTTTTGTCTAGTTTCCTTTAACTCATTGGTTATACTTAAGACAGCTGATTTAACATTTTTGACTCATATTTTTAATATCTGAGCCTCTTCAGGGATAGTTTCTGTCAGATTACTTTTTTTTTCCTGTGAATGAACCATACTTTTCTTTGCATGTTTTGTAATTTTTTTTTGAGAACTGGACATTATGAGTACTATGTTGTGGTAACTCTGGTAACTTAATTATTTTGCTCTTCAGGGATTGTCAAATCTTGGTTGTTGTGGCTCAGAGTCATTTGGTCATGATTTTTTCCCAACTATTTTTATTCTCTGTTGTGCATGGTCATTGAAATCTCTGTTCTGTTATCTCTGCTGTCAGCCAGTTATCTAATAAAAATTGTCTTAAATGACTGCTTCCTAAAGGGAGGAAAAACACATACTATTTATTTAAATCCTTGGGAAGCCACTTCAGCTGATGAGGACTGATGCAATGATAGCCCACTTCTGTGTCTGCCCCTCAGCATTCAAAGGCAGAAATCAGCAATAACCCTGATATTTGGACAAAAAGGTGCTTATTGTTCACCCTGGCTGCAGGAATTCATTACAAGAACATGGGCAGCAGTTCCCATGGATCCCTGCAATAATGGGGTGTGGAAAATAGTTATTATTGAGTGGAAAGGCTGAAATTCACCAACATTAACCAAAATTTATCATCCTCTTTATCTAACTCTTCCCTTGATGCTTCCAGTGTTTAACTAGACTCGAGAATTCCAAAATAGTTACTTCAGACAGTTTTTGACAGTTCAATAGTTTTCTCAGTGGAGGAACAGATTTCTGTAGCTTTTTAGTCTACCAACCTCTATGACATCATTCTTGCTTGACTTATTGTTTTTATTTTATTATTTTTTTGAGATAGAGTCTCACTCTGTTAGGCTGGAGTACAGTAGCATGATTTCAGCTAACTGTAGGCCTCCACCTCCCAGGTTCAAGCAATTCTGCTGCCTCAGCCTCCTGAGTAGCTGGAATTACAGGCATATGCCACCATGCCCAGCTAATTTTTGTATTTTTTAGTTGAGATTGGGTTTCACCATGTTGGCCAGGCTGATCTCAAACTCCTGACCTCAAGTGATCCACCCGCCTTGGCCTCCCAAAGTGCTGGGATTACAGGCATGTGCCACTGCTCCTGGCCTTGTTTGATTTATTTTGAAACAATGTTGCTAATTTCGTACAAACTTAAAATTGGGTTTCTACCAATACTTTTCTAATCCTTATTTGCACAGTTCTGGCTCACAAGTCAAAGAAGGCTCTGGCTTGCTTGCCCTCTGGGCCTGTTCCTGCCACGAATATTAAGGTAATTTTAGATGGTTCACTGTAAAATATAATACATGCTAGGTTACTCTTTCGTTATGCAAAAAAAAAAAAAAAATCAATGTAAAAGCAGATGTCTAAACCTACCTCTTAGATAATTTCACAGGAAAACATATCCTTGTAGGGCTGAATCTTTGATTCTGGCCAGAACTATTTTCTTACCAGTTCCTGGAAGCTTTCAACCTGAGCAAGATCAGCATCTTGTGAGTCACAAAACCTCTGACTTGATGTCCAGTTCTTGGTGTCATCAGAAAAATAGAAACACTTTCTTTGAAAACCAATCCAGCTTTCTGGGCATGCAGCTTGAAGACATACTGATGGCTCTTGATGGCAGTTAGCTCTTATTGCTGAAAATAAAATAAAAATAAATAAAATAAAAATTTCTTACTTTTATATTGTATTGTATAAATTACCAAGTGCTAATATACTTTCTGACACTCCTGTTAAGTATTAAGTGTATTATTTTCATTTTTCAAATGAGAAATATGATGCTAAATATAATTGCATACATTACACAGCAAATGGCAAAACTGAGATTCAAACTCATGCCTTCAGCAGGGGGTGAGCTGAAAAAGGAGTTATTAGTAACTTAAGCTTGCTCTGGGCCATGTATCTATTTGGCTCTCAACAGTGTTACCCTTTCTTAAAATATTAGATACATTAATGATAGCATTTGATCAGCTTTGGAGAACAGATAGTTCTCCAAGTGCTCTAGATTAGGGGTCCCCAACCCCTAGGCCATGGATCAGTACTGGTCCATGGATGAGTCAGGAAGCAGGCTGCACAGCAGGAGGTAAGCAGCGAATGAGTAAGTGAAGCTTCATCTGTATTTACAGCCACTCCCCATCACTCACATTACCTCATGAGCTCCACCTCCTGTCAGATCAGCAGTGGCATTAGATTCTCATAGGAGGGCAAACCCTATTGGGAACTTCTCATGTGAGGAATCTAGGTTGTGGGCTCCTTGTGAGAATCTAATGCCTGATGAACTGTCACTGTCTCTCATCACTCACAGATGGTACCATCTACTTTCAGAAAAACTAGCTCAGGGTTCCCACTGATTCTACATTATGGTGAGTTGTATAATTATTTTATTATATATTATTACACAATGTAATAATAATGGAAATAAAGAGCACAATAAAAGTAATGCACTTAAATTATCCCCAAACCATTCCTTGACCCCAGTCCATGAAAACGTTGTCTTTCACAAAACTGGTCCCTCATGCCAACAAGGTTGGGGACTGCTGCTCCAGATGACTTGGTAAAATGAAGGGCAGGATAGAGATGCCTTATGTGAATAAGGTTTCTTGATGTGAAAAAGCCTTGTATATGTCTAAATACTACCATAAATATGAAATAAGTTGTTGTACAGTGAACTTCCTTCCACTAAGGAGATTTAGTGAGGTTTTCTACACTTTGAAGGCAGCAATACTTCACTGGACAGGCTTTTCTGACCCACTTCTTATATAATCAGGAGAAATGCTCTCTTCATGTGGGATCGAGATGAATGAATGTCTCTCCAGATAGTTGTCACTGAGCCCCTAGTAGCTACCAGTTCATCTTCCATTATATAACCACCTTCTACCTTCAACTCAATGGTTCTGAAAGTGTCTATGATAGACCAGAATGCTGGGTATTCATAGAATCATTACTATCAATTGGCACCATTATCCTTGGATTTGGCTCTTGCGAGATGAGAAATCACTCTTGGTTATGAATAATAACTGGTGTAATCTGAATGTCAAATCATAACATGAGGCAAACGTGTATTGTATCTGGTTTGGTATCACAAACAAGGTACCAAATTATAACTATTAAAATGTAATTTCTTGAACCAGACCATAAGGCAGGATGACTTTCCCCAAATCTGTGCATATTTGTTGTGCTATCACTGCTCCTGTATCAACCAATTTAAAGAAAACGACCAGACCAGAGAGGGCAAGATGGCTGATTAGGAACAGCTCTGGTCTGCAGTTCCCAGTGAGACCAATGCAGAAGGCAGGTGATTTCTGCATTTCCAACTGAGGTACCAGGATCATCTCACTGGGACTGGTTACACAAGTGGGTGCAGCCCACAGAGGGCAAGCAGAAGCAGGGTGGGGCGCTGCTTCACCCAGGAAGCACAAGGGGTGGGAGAACTCCCTCCCCTAGCCAAGGGAAGTTGTGAGGGACTGTGCTGTGAGGTGCTATCTGGCCCAGATACTACGCTTTTCCCACGGTTTTTGCAACCCACAGACCAGGAGATTCCCTGGAGTGCCAACACTATCAGAACCCTGGGTTTCAAGCACAAAACTGGGTGGCGATTTGGGCAGTCACCAAGATAACTGCAGGAGTTTTTTTCTTACCCCAGTGGTGCCTGGAACCCACTGAGACAGAATCATTCACTCTGCTGGAAAGGGGGCTGAAGCCAGGGAGCCAAGTGGTCTTGCTCAGTGGGTCCAATCCCCACAGAGCCCAGCAAGCTAAGACCCACTGGCTGGAAATTCTTGCTGCCAGCACAGCAGTCTGAAGTGGACCCCAGATGCTCAAGCTTGGTGAGGGGAGGTGCATCCGCCATTACTGAGGCTTAAGTAGGTGATTTTCCCCTCACAGTGTAAACAAAGCCCTGGGGGAAGTTCGGACTGGGCGGAGCCCACCACAGTGCAGCAAAGCCACTGCAGCCGGACTGCCTCTCCAGATTCCTCCTCTCTGGGCAGGGCATCTCTGAAAGAAAGGCAGCAGCCCCAGTCAGGGGCTTATAGATAAAACTCTTATCTCCCTGGGACAGAGCACCTGGGGGAAAGGGTGGCTGTGGTCACGGCTTCAGCAGACTTAAACATTCCTACCGGCCAGCTCTGAAAAGAGCAGTGGATCTCCCAGCACAGTGCTTGAGCTCTTCTGAGGGAAAGACTGCCTTTTCAAGTGGGTCCCTGACCCCCATGCCTCCTGACTGGGAGACAACTCCTAGCAGGGGTTGATAGGCACCTCATACAGGACAGCTCAGTTGGCATCTGGTGCATGCCCCTCTGGGATGAAGCTTCCAGAGGAAGGAGCAGGCAGCAATCTTTGCTTTTCTTCAGCCTTTGCTGGTGATACCCAGGCAAGGAAGAAATGGATAAATTCCTGGACACATACACCCTCCCAAGACTAAACCAGGAAGAAATCAGATTCCTGAATAGACCAATAACAGGTTCTGAAACTGAGGCAGTAATTAATAGCCTACCTAACCAAAACAAGCCCAGGTCCAGACAAATGCACTGCCGAATTCTACGAGAGGTACGAAGAGGAGCTGGTACCATTCCTTCTGAAATTATTCCAAACAATAGAAAAAGAAGGAATTCTCCCTAACTCATTATACGAGACCAGCATCATCCTGATACCAAAACCTAGCAGAGATACAACAAAAAAGAAAATTTCAGGCCAATATTCCTGATGAACATCAAGGCAAAAATCCTCAATAAAATACTGGCCGGCCGAATCCAGCAGCACATCAAAAGCTTATCTACCACGATCAAGTCAGTTTCATCCCTGGGATGAAAGTCTGGTTCAATATATGTAAATTAATAAATGTAATCCATTACATAAGCAGAACCAATGACAAAAACCACATGATGATCTCAATAGATGCAGAAAAGGCCTTTGATAAAATTCAACACCCCTTCATGATAAAAACACACAATAGACTAGGTATTGATGGAACATACATTAAAATAATAAAAGCTATTTATGACAAACTCATAGCGAATATCATACTGAGTGGCCAAAAGCTGGAAGCATTCCCTTTGTAAACTGGCACAAGGCAAGGATGCCCTCTCTCACCACTCCTATTCAATATAGTACTGGAAGTTCTAGTCAGGGCAATCAGGTAAAAGAAAGAAAGAAAGAAAGTGTATTCAACAGGAAGAGAGGAAGTCAAATTATCTCTGTTTGCAGATGACAGAATTGTATATTTAGAAAACCCCATTGTCTCATCCCCTTAAAACTTATTAAGCTGATAAGCAACTTCAGCAAATTCTCAGGATACAAAATCAATGTGCAAAAATCACAAGCATTCCTATACACCAATAACAGACAAACAGAGAGCCAAATCATGAGTGAACTCCCATTCACAATTGCTACTAAGAGAATAAAATACCTAAGAATACAACTTACAAGAGATGTGAAGGACCTCTTCAAGGAGAACTACAAATCACTGCTCAAGGAAATAAGAGATGACACAAACAAATGGAAAATCATTCTATGCTCATAGATAGGAAGAATCAATATTATGAAAATAGTCATATAGCTCAAAGTAATTTATAGATTGAATGCTATTCCCATCAAGCTACCATTGACTTTCTTCACAGAATTAAAAAAAAAAAAACTTTAAATTTCGTATGGAACCAAAAAAGAGCCTGTATAGCCAAGACAATCCTAAGCAAAAAGAACTAAGCTGGAGGCATCATGCTACCTGACTTCAAATTAAACTATAAGGCTACAGTAACCAAAACAGCATGGTGCTGGTACCAAAACAGATATATTGACCAATGGACAGAACAGAGGCCTCAGAAATAACACCCAACATCTACAACCATCTGATCTTTGACAAACCTGACAAAAACAAGCAATGGGGAAAGGATTCCCTATTTAATAAATGGTGTTGAGAAAACTGGCTAGCCATATGCAGAAAACTGAAGCTGGACCCCTTCCTTACACCTTATACAAAAATTAGCTCAAGATGGATTAAAGACTTAAACATAAGACCTAAAACCATAAAAACCTGAGAACAAAACCTAGGCAATACCATTCAGGACACAGGCATGGGCAAAGGTTTTATGATTAATACACCAAAAGCAATTGCAACAAAAGCAAAAATTGACAAGTGGGATCTAATTTAACTAAAGAGCTTCTGCACACACACACACAAAAAAAACAAAAACTATCATCAGAGTGAACAGGCAACCTACAGAATGGGAGACAAATTTTGCAATCTATCCATTTGACAAACAGCTAATATCTAGAATCTACAAGGAACTTAAAAAAATTTGCAAGAATAAAACAAAAAACCCTATCAAAAAATGGGCAAAAGATATGAACAGACACTTCACAAAAGAAGACATTTATGTGGCCAACAAATACATGATAAAAAGCTCATCATAACTGATCATTAGAGAAATTCAAATCAAAACAACAATGAGATACCATCTCATGCCAGTTACAATGACAATCATTAAAAAGTCAGGAAACAACAGACGCTGAAGAGGATGTAGAGAAATAGGAACACTTTTACACTGTTGGTGGGAGTGTAAATTAGTTCAACCATTTTGGAAAATACAGTGTGGCAATTCCTCAAGGATCTATAACCAGAAATACTGGGTCTATACCCAAAGGATTATAAATCATTCTACTATAAAGACACATGCACTCGTATGTTTATTGTGGCACTATTCACAATAGCAAAGACTTGGAACCAACCCAAATGCTCATCAATGATAGACTGGATAAAGAAAATGTGGCACACATACACCATGGAATACTATACAGCCATAAAGAAGAATGAGTTCATATTCTTTGCAGGGAGACAAATGAAACTGGAAACCATCATTCTCATCAAACTAACACAGGAACAGAAAACCAAATACTGCAGGTTCTCACTCATATGTGGGAGCTGAACAATGAGAACACATGGATGCAGGGAGCGGAACATCACACACTGAGGCGTGTTGAGGGTTGGGGGGCAACGGGAGGGATAGCATTAGGAGAAATACCTAATATAGATGATGGGTTGATAGGTGCATCAAACCACCATGGCACGTGTATACCTATGTAACAAACCTGCAGGTTCTGCACATTTATCCCAGAACTTAAAGTATAATTTAAAAAAAAAGTTAGGGACCAGAGCTATAACTACAAAGCTCTATTAGGAATTTTTATAACTAAAGCCAATCTAAATAACTCGATTTAAATGGGGAAATACCACACTTGAATAGTTAACTAACAATCTAAATGTTAAATAAAACATAAAAATGATATAAAGTAATACATAATAACACATTTAAAAAAAGAAAGAAAGAAAATGACCAGATTAGAAGATGGCTCCAGCTATTGGCTCCACACAAGAAATCATTTCCAGTCAAAGTGCTAGCTGAAAGGAAGAGAAACACATAATAAAGGAAAACAGTAATAAAGGAAAACAGTCGTAAGTGTCAATTTCATATGCTTACTGTAAAAAAAAAAGGGCTATAAATTTAAATTATATTTCAGAATACATTCCCTTGATTAATATTGAGGTACTTACAAACTACAGAAATTGTCTCTTTCCAATTTTTTCTTTCTTAAATAGTTACAATTAGTTGACTTAAATCTCTGAAATAAAAAAATTATTTTTGCTTCATAAATGTATAAAGTATATTATCTGTGGTTTCAAAATGCCAAAAGATAATAAGCAAAATATTTGCAAATGAATAGAAATTATTTAGAGTGTTATATGGAGTGCTCCAAGTATTGCTGACTCTTAAGTTACATAAGCAGTATTTGAAGGGTCTCTCTGAAATTACTTTAGAATGTAGTAACGGGGTAGATTTTAGGTTGATATCCAGATTGGCATGAGGTCTGGGGAAAGTGCTTTTGTAGTTTTCTATGTCTTAGCTTGGTCTATATTAGATGCACTGCAAGCATGTTTTGAAGTACAAGATAATTTTTATAGCTAATTGCTTTCAGGGTACAATCACTAAAAGGAGTTTGTTTTCTAGGAAGATGGGCTACATATGCTAAAAAAAACAAGGGCCAGAACATGCTCAAATAGCTAGGAAGAAAGAACAGGCTGCCTGTGATGTTATACAGCCACTTAGTAGTTTTGTGTACTTTAAACCATCTGTTTTGCTATTTTTCATGAAACAAGGTTGTTGTGGAGGTAAAATTAACCATGTCCCTAGATTGGACAAGAGACTATTTTTCAGTTTACTATTTTTTTTAATTTTTGCATCAATATTCTTAAGGAATAGTGGTCTGTCTTCTACCTTCTGAAGACTCTGATCATCTCACTAAACTTGGAATAATGTGAACCCTATTTACATAATTAAAATTTTTGGTGCCACTTAAAAAGTTATTGGAGTTTAACTCAGTTAGTGAGACAATATATTAAAAGCTGTAAAGAATAACAAAATTATTCAGATTCTTCCTCTTCTTTTTACAAGTATAATTCTCTCTAGATGAATAAAGATTACAGTTCACTTACCGCTTAAAGCAGCAACCATTCCACACACTATGATTGTCAGAAACATGATTAAGAAAAATAAGCGCCAAATTAAGGTAGCTTTAATAGAATGCTCTTTTGAATGCAGACAATCTGGAAAAAATTATTGAAAAACATTTTAACAATTAAATACAGACATAATACTGCCAGAAACATTAAGCATCAAAATGTTATTTTTATTTAATTCCTTCGCTTTTCACTAGAGGATGCAAATGACCTGTCATCTTATGAACTTACTATTCTATCTCCAGAATTTAGTCATTTTCCAAAGTTAAAAGAATTGATTTTAACTTTCCAGCTACCATTTTCAAGTTGGAGAGATTTCATGTCATTTCAATTGGAGAGATTCATGTCAACTAAACCACAGGAATGAAATCAACAAAATCCAAGTAACTGGAAATTCAACATAGCAAATTATTCTGATTCCTGTCTAAAAATGTAAAGAAATACTTTTAAATGATATTAAGAGGAAATCTATCGATTAAAAGGCATTGTTTTGGAGGAAAAAAGGCAAAACTGGAGTGATAAAGTGATTATTGTAGAGGTCAAATTAGTGTTATTCTTGGAAGGATAGGAGAGTGAATAGTTAAGAATACATGGAGGGCCTCTGAGCCACATAACAAGGATCTTTCTCAGACAATGTTAGCAGTTGTATTAGTCCATCCTCACTGCTATGAAGAACTGCCCAAGACTGGATAATTTAAAAAGGAAAGAAGTTTAACTGACTCACAGTTCTACATGGCTGGGGAGGCCTCAGGAAACTTACAATAATGGTGGAAGAGGAAGCAAACGTGTTCTTTTTCACATGGCAGCAGGAGACAGAAGTGCCTAACAAAGGGGTAAAAGCCCCTTATAAAACCATCAGATATCATGAAAACTCACTCACTATCACAAGAACAGCACGAGGGTAACCAACTCCATGATTCAGTTATCTCCCACTGGGTCCCTCCCATGACAAGTGGGGATTATGAGAACTACAATTCAAGGTGAGATTTGGGTGAAGACACAGCTAGGCCATATCAGGAGTCAACAAAGGTGTTTATCTTATAATAATTAATCAAGCTACATATTTGTATTGTATAATTTCCTGTAGTTGTGTTATATTTCAAAATGTCTTAGGTTATCTAAAACCTCTTATGAAGTTCATTATTGGAACCCTGTTCTGACACAATCTCTTGCATACAATTCACACTTCTAGTTAATTTATCTAGGTTTGTCCTTAGCTAAATAGGCATATTTTTCTCCAACACTCCCCCCAACACTAGAGAGATAAGCAAGCTTTACACTGATGTTTCCCAAGATATTTGTCTTAATCAATAGATTTTAGTTTTTATCAGTTTAAGTTGACAGAAATACTGAATTAAAAATATAGAGTTCACATATGCCCCTGTACCCCCTTTATCAAAGATTTAAGAAATCATAAGAGAATCCAGAGGAAAATAAATTCTACATGTAGAGAAACAAAGATAAAAATGACATTTACATTCTTCTCAAAAACCATGCAAGCAAGAAGACAGTGGAAACAAATATTTAAAGTATTAAGAGAAAAAACCTTATCAACTTAGAATTCTTTAGCCGAAAAAATTCTTCAAAGTGAATGAGAAACAAACACTATTTTGGAGAAACATTGAGATAACTTGTTGCCACTAGACTTGTCTTATATCAAAGAACAAAAAAGTTAAATGCAATTATTTTAAAAGGAAAGAGAATTATACAGGTTAGAAACCTAAATTATATGAAAAAGGAACAATATAAAAAATAAGTGAAGGTAAAATAAAACTATTTATTTTTCTTATTCTTAATTGATCTAACAAATGGCAATTTGTTCAAAATAACAATAGTAGCAATATATTTAATTATGTGTGCTTATGTATACATCTTTTATATATATTTATATGCTTATGTATTCTTACATGTAAATAAAATAAATAACAGAAATGACACATGGGATAAAAGCAGAGAATTAGGATTTTTTAATTATAAGGTACTCACAGTACCTGTGAAATGGTATAGTATTATTTGAAAGCAAACTTATGTTAGTTGTGAGTGTATATTGCAAACACTAGGGTAACCACTAAAATCACATTTTTAAAGTATAATTGATATACTAAGAATGAGAAAATATGGAACTTTATAAATGCTAAGTTAAAAACTAAAAATGCAGGAAAAAAAATGGAAGACATGGCTGGGTGTTGTAGCTTACACTTATAATCCCAACCCTTTGAGACACTGAGGCAGGAGGATCATTTGAGGCCAGAAGTTCAAGACCAGCCTGGGCAATGTAGCAAGACTCTGTCGCTACAAAAATTAAATAAAAATTAGCCAGGCTTTGTGGCACATGCCCGTAATACCAGGTACTCAGGGCTCAGGTAGGAGAATCACTTGAGCCTAGGATTTCAAGGGTACAGGGAGCTATGATTATACCACCACACTCTAGCCTAATGAACAGAATGAGACTCTGTCTCTGAAAAGAAGAGAATGAAAAACAAAAATAGAAATAAAGAACAAAGGCAACAAATAGAAAACAAAGAAATATGGTAGATATTTAATCCACCTATATTAATAATCATTTTAATATCAATGATCTAAATGCACCAATTAAAAATCAGAGATTAAACTATATGATGTCTGCAGGAAATGCACTTTAAATATAAAGACACACAAATTAAATGGATCATGAATATATATATGTATTATATCATACTGGCACAAACAAAAGAAAGCAGGAGAAGCTATACAAATTTCAAACAGAACAAACCTCAAAGCAAGGAAATTTATCAGGAATGAAGAAAAGCATTGCATAATGGTATAAGAATTAGCTTTCCAAGAAACTATGTTATGTTTCCGCATAACAAACCTAAATGTGCACGCACCTAACAAGAGAGTATTTAACTACGTGAGGCAAAAATTAATAGAACTGCAAGGAGAAATCAATGAATTCATTATCATAGTTGGAGATTTCAACAACACTCTATTGGAAATGCACAGATCCAGCAGGGTACAGTGGCTCATGACTGTAATCTCAGCACTTTGGGAGGCCCAAAAGGCTGGATTATTTGATCTCAGGAGTTCAAGACCAACCTGAGCAATGTGGTAAAATCTGTCTCTACAAAAAGACAAAAATGAGCCAAGTGTGGTGGTATCTGCTGGTATTCCCAGCTACTCAGGAGACTGAGGTGGGAGGATTGCTTGAACTCGGGAAGCAGTGGTTGAAATGAGATGAGATTGCATTACTGCACTCCAGTCTGGGTGACAGAGTGAGACTCTGTCTCAAAAACAACAAAATAAAAAAAAAAAAAAAAAGAAAGAAAGAAATGCCCGGATCCAGCAGGCAGAAAATCAGTAGAACTTAGGTGAACTCAGCAACATCATCAATTAACCGAATATAATTGACATCTATAGACTACTTTGTCAAACAACAGCAGAATACACACTCTGAAGATTACATGGAATAGTCACCATAATAGACCACCTTCTGGGCCAAAACATATCCTAACAAATTTAACAAAATAGAAATCATACAGCGTCTGCTCTCAGACCACAATGTAAATAAACTAGAGTCAATAACAGAAAGAAAATTTTAAAATCCCACTAATCTCCACAAACATGTGGAGATTAAACAATACGTTTCTAAACAACATATGGGTCAAGGAAGAAATCACAATAGAAGTTTTAAAATATTTCAACTAAATGAAAATGAAAATACAGCTTAACAAAATTTGTGGGATGCAGTAAAAGCATTGTTTAAAGAGAAATTGATAGTATTGAATGCATCTATTAGAAAAAAATAAAGATCTAAAATTAATGATCTAAGTTTACACCTTAGGAAACCAGAAATAGAAGAGCAAATCAGGTACAAATTAAACAGAAGAAAAGAAATAATTAGAGCAGAAATAAAAAATGGGACACTGATAGAAAAAAGTTATCAAAACCAAAAACTAGGTTTGAAAGATAAAAAAAAAAAAAAAATGGATAAGGCTCTAGCCAGGCTAATTAAGAAGAAAAGAGGAAGGACACAAATTATCTATATCAGAAATAAATAAGGAGTTGTTACTACAGATCCCATGGATGCTAAAATGGACAGTTCTATGTCCACACAGAGGATCAATCACTTGAGAGACATAATTTGTCTAAACTCATACATGGAGAAATAGATGACCTAAATATGTTTACATTTATTAAAGAAGTTGACCTTCCAAAACAGAAAGCACCATGTCAAGATGGACTCACTGGTGAATTCAACCAAATATTTAAGGAAAAAATTATACCAATTGTCTATAATTTGTTTTAGAAGTTAGAGCCGAGAGAATACTTCTTAACTCATTCTATGAGGCCAGCTTTATCCTAATAGGAAAATCAGATTAAGACATCACAAGAAAAGAAAACTATGGACCAATATATCTCATGAACATAGATGCAAAACCTTAACAAAACATTAGCAAATCCAATCCAATGATGTATAAAAAGAATTATATACTGTGATGAAGTTAAATTTATTTCAGCTATTTAAGGCAGGTTCAACATTCAAAAATCAATTAATGTTATCCATAACATTAACAAGCTAAAAAAAATCACTTGATTATATCAATATATACAAAAAAATTAACAAAATTCAACACCCATTTGTGATAAAAACTTTCAGTAAACAAAATTCAACACAGATTTGTGACAAAAACTCCCAGTAAACTAGAAATAGGGAAGAACTTCTTCGCCTTAATAAAGAATATCTACAATAACCTACAGCTTACATCCTCAAGTATGGTGAGAAACTTGAAGTTTTCCCACTAAGATCAAGAACAAGGCAAAGATGTCCCTCTCGCCAATACTTTACAACATTGTTCTGGAAGTACTAGATAATGCAGTAAGACAAGAAAAGGAAATAAAGGAAATAAAAGGTATACAGATGAGAAAGTAAGAAATAAAACTGTATTTCTCTGCAGATGACATAATCATCTATGTAGAAAATCCAAAATAATTGACAATTTTGGGAACTGACATGCAAGGTTACTGATATGTAAGGTTGCAGAATGCATGGCTAATACACAAAAGTCAATCACTTTTCTATATGCCAGAAATAAACAAATGGACTTTTAATTGAGAACACAGTGCCATATACATTATCATTCAAAAAATAAAATACTTAGGTATAAATCTAACAAAATATATACAAAATCTATATGTGGAAAACTACAAACTGATGAATGAAATCAATGAAGAACTAAATAAATGGAGAAGTATTTTATGTTCATGGAGAGAAAGACTCAACATTGCCAAGATATCAATTCTTCCCAGCTTAATCTACAGATTAAATGCAATGATGATAATAATCTCAGCAAGTTATTGTATAAATATCAACAAACTGATTCTAAAGTTTATATAGATAGGCAAAAGACCCAGAAAAGCAAACACATTATTGAAGGAGATGAGCAAAGTTAAACAACTGATACTACCTGACTTCATGATTTACTCTAAAACTACAGTAATCAAGACAGTGTGGTATTTGTTAAAGAACAGACAAATAAGGCTGGGTGCGGTGGCTCACGCCTGTAATCCCAGCACTTTGGGAGGCCAAGGCAGGTGGATCATGAGGTCAGGAGATCTATACCATCCTGGCTAACACGGTGAAACCCCGTCTCTACTAAAAATACAAAAATTAGCCGGGCATGGTGGCAGGTGTCTGTAGTCCCAGCTACTAAGGAGGCTGAGGCAGGAGAATGGTGGGTGAACCCAGGAGGCGGAGCTTGCAGTGAGCCGAGATTGCGCCACTGCACTCCAGCCTGGGCAAGAGAGTGAGACTCCGTCTCTTAAAAAAAAAAAAAAAAAAAAAGGAATAGACAAATAAATTAATGAAAAAGGACAGAAAGCAGAGTAGCAGACTAAAAAGAAATAGACCCAGATAAATATAGTCAACTGATCTTTCATAAAGAAGCAAAGCAATACAATTAAGAAAAGACAGTCTTTTCAACTAACGATGCTGAACAACTAGACACCCACATACAAATAAATGAATCTAGGCCCAGATTTTACATTTTTCCCCAAAATGACTCAAAATGTATCATAGTCCTAAAGGTAAAACACAAAACTGTAAAACTCGTAGAAGATAATATAAGAGAAAGCCTAGATAACTTTGGGTATGGTGATGACTTTTTAAATATAATACCAAAGGCACAATCCATGAAAGAAAGAACTGATAAACTGGACTTCATTAAAACTAAAAACTTTTGACCTGCAAAAGACATAATCAAAATAATGAAAAGACAAATTATTAATATCATATGTCTTTTGAGAATTGCAAGTTAAAATAATGAGATATCATTACATATTACTTAAGTGTTACATTAAAACATTAACAATATCAAATACTAGCAAGGATGTGGAGCAACCAGAAGTCTCATGCATTACTGGTAAGAAAGCGAAATGCTACAGCCACTTTGGCAGTTTCTTACAAAAGAAAACATACTTGAAGGGAGGGGCCAAAATGGTCAAACAGAAACAGCTCTGGTCTGAAGCTCCCAGTGAGATGAATGCGGAAGGCAGGTGAATTCTGCATCTCCATCTGAGGTACCAAGTTCATCTCATTGGGCAGCTGGTGCAACCCACAGGAAGCAGGAAGAAAGCAGGTGGGGTGTCATTTCACCCAGGAGCTGCACAGGGTGGGGAGACTTGCCTCCCTGAGGTAAGGGAAGTGGGGAGGGTCTGTCCTACCCACCAGGTGTACTATGCTTCTCCCACAGATTTTTGCAATCTGCAGATCAGAAGATTCCCTCATGAGCCTACACCACCAGGGCCCTGGGTCTCAAGCACAAACCTGGGCAAACCAATGACAGCCACTCCCATTGGTGGCTGTTTAGGCAGGCACTGAGCTGCAGGAGTTTTTACATACTCCAGTGGTGCCTGGAACTCCAGTGAGGCAGGAGAACCATCCAGTCCCATGGAAAGGGGGCTGAAGCCAAGGAGGAGAGCCCAGCAGTCTCAATCAGTAGGTTCTACTCCCATGGATCCCTGCAAGCTAAGACCCACTGGCTTGAGAGCCCTGCTGCCAGCAGAGTAGTCTGGAGTGTGCCTGGAATGACTAAGTTCCTGTGGGGAGGGGTGACCACCATTAGTTGGCGGTTTGCCCCTGACAGTGCAAAGGAGCCTGAGAGGTTTGGACTGGGCCAGATTTCCCACAGTGCAGCAAACTGGCTGTGGCAGGTTGTGGCCAGACTGCCTCTTTAGGTGGGACCCTGAGCCATCCCTCCTCACCAGGCAGGTCATCCCTGCAAGAAGTCCAGCAGCTCTGGTCAGGGGCTTACAGACAGAACTCTCATCTCGCTGAGTCAGAGTACCTGAGGGGAGAGGCAGTTTCAGGTTCAGCAGACTTAATCTTTTCTGCCTGCTGGCTCTGAAGAGACCAGATGAACCCAATGAGTGGGATTCCCTCAGCACAGCACATCAGCTCTGCTAAGGGAATGTCAGATTCTCTACATAAGCGGGTGCTTGATCCCATGCCTCCTGACTGGGTGAGACTTCCCAACAAGGGTCACCAGACACCTCATACAGAAGAGTTCCGGCTGGCATCAGGCCAGTGCCCCTCTGGGGCGAAACTTCTGAAGGAAGAAGCAGGCAGCAATCTGCTGTTCTGCAGCCTCCACTGGTGATACCCACGTGAACAGGGTCTGGAGTGGATCCCCAGCAAACTGCAGCAGACCTGCCTCAGAAAGGCTGACTGTTAGAAGATAAACAAACAAACAGAAAGTAACAACAACAACATCAACAAAAAAGACTCCACAAAAACCCCATTCAAAGGTCATCAGTCTCAAAGATCAAAGGTGGATAAATCCACGAAGATGAGGAAAAAACAATGAAAAAACTCTGAAAATTCCAAAAGCCAGAATGCCTCTTCTCCTCCAAATGATCGCAACAGTTCTCCTGTGAGGGCATAGAACAAGGCTGAAGCTGAGATGGATGAACTGACAGAAGTAGGCTTCAGAAAGTTGGTAATAACGAATTTCGCTGAGCTAAAGCATTATGTTCTAACCCAATGCAAAGAAGCTAAGAAGCATGATAAAAGATTACAGGAGCTGTTAACCAGAATAACCAGTTCAGAGAGGAACATAAATGACCTGATGGAGCTGAAAAACACAGCACGAGAACATCATGTTGCAAACACAAGTATCAATAGCTGAATTGACCAAGCAGAAGAGAAAATATCAGAGCTTGAAGACTATCTTGCTGAAATAAGGCAGACAGACAAGATTAGAGAAAAAAGAATGAAAAGAAATGAACAAAACTTCCAAGAACTATGGGACTATGTAAAAAGACCGAACCTACCACTGACTGGAGTACCTGAAAGAGACAGGGAGGATGGAACCAAGTTGGAAAACACACTTCAGGATATAATCCAGGAGAACTTCCCCAACCTAGCAAGACAGGCCAATATTCAAATTCAGGAAATCCAGAGAACCCCAATAAGATACTTCATGAGTAGATCAACCCCAAGACACATACTCCAAGGTCAAAATGGAAGAAAAAATATTAAGGGCAGCCAGGGAGAAAGGTCAGGTCACTGACAAAGGGAAGTCCATCAGATTATGAATTTTGAGTGCTACAATATGCCAATGTAGGTTATTAATTGTAATAAATGTACTGCTGGTGAAGAATGTTGATGTTAGAGACTGCTATGGTTTGAATGTGTCTCCAAAGTTCATGTGTTAGATACTTAATCCCCAATGCAATAGTGTTGAGAGGCAGGCCCTTTAAGAGGTAATCAGGTCATAATGTCCTTATAATGGGAGTGGGTTTACTATCACGAAAGTGGATTTGTTATAAAAGCAAGTTTGGTGCCTCTTGCTCTCTCTCTTTCTTATGCATGTGCTCTCTTGCCCTTCCAAATTTTGCCATGGGATGATGGAGCAAGATGTGTTTCTCAGTCTTGAACTTTCCAGCCTCCAGAACTGTGAGCCAATAGATTTTGTTCATTATAAATTACCCAGTCTTGGGTATTCTGTAATAGCAGCACAAAACAGACTAAGACAGAGTCTATATATGTGTGGCAACAAGGAGAAAATGAAAAAAAAAAACTACCTTTCTCACAATTTTGCTGTGATCCCAAAATGGCTCTAAAAATATGGTCTTTAAACAAAACAAAAAAGAGCAAAAGGAAAAAGGATATACTAGCAGCAGATCTTACAAGAATATCCAAATTTAAAGAGCCATCAAACCAGTGGTGAATTTAAATTTCCCTCCTCTAGTATCACTGCCCCAAACTCAATACAGCCAGAAACATGGAATTGAGCCTCTGTCAGCATAAAAACAGAGAGGGCTCCAGGAGAAGCACTAGAGGTATGGTCTGAGGAACAGAAAAGCAAACTCCTACCTCAAATAGAGTATGAAAATACCACATTTATTTTTTCTCCCCCTCTTGTCTACATTCTCATGTGCCTCAAACCTCAGGCAATCTAATGATGGTAGGGGAAACTACAGCATCATGCAATAGCCAAAACCTTGAGAAAGGTTAATCCTCGGCCGGGCGCAGTGGCTCACGCCTGTAATCCCAGCACTTTGGGAGGCCGAGGCGGGCGGATCACAAAGTCAGGAGATCGAGACTATCCTGGCTAACACGGTGAAACCCCATCTCTACTAAAAATACAAAAAAGTAGCCGGGCGTGGTGGCGGGCGCCTGTAGTCCCAGCTACTCAGGAGGCTGAGGCAGAACGGCGTGAACCCAGGAGGCGGGGCTTGCAGTGAGCCGAGATCGCGCCACTGTACTCCCGCCTGGGGGAAAGAGTGAGACTCCACCTCAAAAAAAGAAAAGAAATCTAAAGTCAATCCTTTCCATTCAGTTGAGCTATAGCTCCATGAGAGTGGGGCCAAACCTCTTGCTTTTTTTTCTTCTTTCTCACTGTCCGTCTGCCACATGAGCTTAAAGATGCAGCTATAATTGCAGAAGTGTATGGTTCATCAGAGTAAAAGGAGCCCCGCATTTCTAGCTGGAGGATGGAAAGGAGAAGCCCCTGGGAACCTGAAAGTACGGGTCAGATGGTGAAGAGGAAGAAACTTTAGAAAGAGACCCATGAACATTATTTATAAACTCCTGGATTCACCTGCCCCTCAACTTATGCATGCCTAGATATGGTTCTAATTGGCACACTAAAGATGCTAAGACCTGAATTAATGAGTAGAGCATTGCACAGTTCCCAATTTCACCCCTGGTTGATGCACATGTCTGAATAGCACTACAAAGGCTTTCAGAATGGAACTGACAATGGAACCAGATCCCACAGATTGTCTTCATCTCACCAGGGTGATTGCTTGCTAAAACAATAGTATCAATATACTCCAAAATTTAAATAAGATCCAGTCTAACTAATATTTGTTCAAAATGTTCAAATTACAATCCAAAATTACACAGCATATGAAGAACGACGAAAATGTCAACTTCCATGGGGAAAGACAACACAAGCCAAGGAGGACATGACAGAGATGTTGGAACTATCCGACAAACACTTTAAAGCATTTGGTATAAAATGCTCAAAATACCCAATGAATGAAGAAATAAATGAAGTCATTTAACAACATTTAGAGTTCATCTTTTTCCGCCTCTGAATTACCTTTTCTCTAAATTGATTACCTTTTAAGTTGGGAGGAGAAAACTCCAAACTTTTAAGTCCTAAGTTATAAAACCTTGATTTTCCCTAACTGTGGCAAAAGTCATTTTTTTCACTTACTAAAGCATCATATAAAGCTATATATATATATTTCCAGTGCATCCAATGTAACATAATTCCATTAGAATGCCCTACTAAGTTTCTACTTCAACCTTTGTTACTTTTTTGATTTGTAAATGTCCTTTACATACTATTTTCTACCTTTTCTCTCTTAAGAGCTTCCATGATAGGTTTTCTACCTATGTAATAATGATGCTATCTTGTATCTGAGTAACATTTTAGAGTTTGTATAGTTTTTTTTTTAGTGAAATTGACTGTTTTTATTTTCAATCCTAAACTTAACCTTATCTCATTGTCTTACATCTTTCTCTCATTGTTCCCTCTCCTTAGTTGTTAGAACTGGGAATATAAATATATGCATGTTTTACACAAATTATAAGCCAATTTATGGACTCCCACATTCCATCTCTTATCCTTGAAAACTTTTTACTAGATTAGCACCTTTCCTGTGTGAGCCCATCACTACCACTACCTTCCCATTCCAGTCCTCACACTTACTCTGTAGAGCCTAGCTTCTTACCTGGGTTTGCAGGCAATTCAGATGGTGTAATGTCTTTCTCCACATTGTTACTGTCATGCATTTTGCCTCCAGTTTCTATGAGTGATCTAAACCACAGTCTCTACGTTTTCAACCCCAAGAATGATTCAAAACAAAACAAAAAAAAAGCCCAACGACTAAAACGTGTCAGTGTGTAACCGCCCCAGTAACTCAAAATGTCAAGCCTTTAAGTTAAATATAGCTAGAGGAACAAATGAAGCATAAATTGTTTCAAAAATCAGCTCATCACAACAGAATAAACTGGTGTTTGTAAGAATTTTAAAAAGTTGAAGCTACTTCTCTAACAGTATTTTGGTTACGAAAGAAACTAATGTTTGATAACTTAAAATTTCTTTGACTATTAAAAATTATAATTGTATTTTGTGCGGTACAAAGCAATATTATGATAGAAAAGAAGAATTTATTGAAAGGAAGGAGTTGGCTCTCAGAGGAAATGAATGTTAGGTAAGTAAAGACAACGGCAATTTTAATCTCAAATTAAAATTCATTCCCAAGAGTTTACGCTCATTCAAAAAATATCTTGTTTTCAATTTCTTCAAGATATTTTGGGAATTTGCTGCTATGGCTGCTACAACAACTTTTCAAAAATGGGCTTGAACGGTGTGCAGCTTCTGTGCTCCCTCTGGCATGATCCAGGAGCACAGAGGCTCTTTAGCAGCAAGAGCTTCTTGTCAGATGTGTTGATTTCTTGTATATAAATGCCAGTAAGGGCACCTTTTACTAAAATATAATTTATAGTAATGTGCACAAATCATAAGCATACAACTAAACACATTCATTAAAAATATAACATGTAACAAGTGCCTAGATGAAGTATATCTTAAAACCACGTAAAACAATACCAACACGCTATGTGCCCTACTCATGTCCTGCAACGCTCATTACCCCAAATATAATCTCTATCTTAACTCTGACAACATATTTTCCCTGCTTTTGAATTCTATACAGTAGCCCCCCTTACCTGTAAGAAATAAGTTCCAGATTGGACAGCTATTGCCTTAATCGAATAGAAATGAAGTTGCATTAGGACTGAGTTCCAGTTTCTGTAAGATTTTATATACCTTTTTCTTTACTATTTCATCATTTCTAGTTTGTCCTAGGACCTATGATAAAGCCTTCTAGTAATTCCATCTGAGAACCTGCTTTTTATCAAAGCTGCTTCTCTTTCTTGGAAGTTGAATTTGGTTTTGTCTCCTGAACAACATGTGATTGCCAAAAGTTCAAGTCTGTTTTTCACATAGTTCTTCTTAACCTCCTTTCCTGTGAAATTTAATAATTTGAAAATTGCTTGAGAGAAAAAATTTTCTCATTTTCTTTGGCCCTCTCTCCTCTCTGGGGGTTTTGGTCCTTCAAGTGCTTTAGGAAGAGATTTTTCTCTCCCCCAAAAAAATGCCTGGTATCCACTGCCCTCTCCCCAGAATCTCAGCATCTGACCCACTGCCAAGATGCCCCTAAGAGAAGGGTGGCTCCTGGAATGCTGACTCACTTCTCTGTGGCCCCTTTCCAGAATCTTCGTTCTGCCTCCAGTTGCCTTGAACACTCTCTAATATCTTAATGAAATCCTTTTTCTTCAATTCTAACTCTTCTACTTGTTCTCAGCATGAGTTTGATGTCTCTCCAGTTATATTATCACACACAGAAGTGGATATGAACTGTCAGGCTTATCCCTTTTATATCCTTTTATAATTTCATTGTTAGCTTAAAGGGGACAAAAGGTAAACCCTGATAAATTGAAATTTCCACACTAATCTTGGAATTTCCACACTAATCATCTTGGAATTTCCACACTAATCTTGGACCTTCCAGTGAAACTACTATTACTTTTACTGTTACTAACCTGGCATGGCAACATGCCAGGTTATTACTGCTTACTATGCTCCATACACATTAATATGAGATTTAAATACGTGTTCTTATTTAACTGGCATAACTAACTAATGAGGCTGATATTACCTTTATTTTTCAGATGATTTTGGGTGAGGGACTAACTAATATGTCTAAGTTCACAGTAAGCTATAGAACCCATGACTGACAGATCTGATATGAAAACTACTTTAAAGGTCAAATATCAAATGACATGGTATTTGTGAGTTAGTCACATCATTTATTCATATCAATCTCTTGGTTTCTACGTTGCTGTAAGTTTCTCGTTATGTGGAAACTAAACTGAAAGTAAGTTCATGAAGTCCTAAAGATGTACATAATCATTTACCCTTTAAGAAATATTTTCAAACTTAACATCTTTCAGCCAGCACGCCAGGTGGACTTTGAGGGTAATGTCCCTTGCTTTAAGGAAGTTAATATGAAACTGAAAAATAAGTAGGTATACATGACTTATTGTAACAAGATGTGAATGGCAGTAGAATAATTTATTAGGAGAGCAGTTAATGAGGGCACTTAACCCAGAAGAAGTTTTCCCAAGAAAGTACCAATCAAATGAGCTGGAGTTAGTTAAATAAAGTGAGGCATTTAAGCCAGGCATGGTGGCTTATACCTGCAATCCCAGCACTTTGGGAGGCCAAGGCGGGTGGATCACCTGAGGTCAGGAGTTCAAGATCAGCCTGACCAACATGGTGAAATCCTATCTCTACTAAAAATACAAAAATTAGCTGGGCATGGTGGCTTGCACCTGTAGTCCTAGCTACTTGGGAGGCTGAGGCAGGAGAACTGCTTGAATCCTAGAGGCAGAGGTTGCAGTGAGTCAAGGTTGCACCACGTGGGCGACAGAGTGAGACTCTGTCTCAAAATAAATACATACATACATCCTGGCTAACACAGTGAAACCCTGTCTCTACTAAAAATACAAAAAATTAGCCGGGCACGGTGGCAGGCGCCTGTGGTCCCAGCTGAGGACCACAGCTGAGGCAGGAGAATGGCATGAACCCAGGAGGCAGAGCTTGCAGTGAGCCGAGATAGTGCCACTGCAGTCCAGCCTGGGCGAAACAGCGAGACTCCGTCTCAAAACAATAAATAAATAAATAAATTAATTAATTAAAAAAAATAAAGTGAGGCATTTGAGGTGGAGGAAGAAGTCTTCCAGTTGAAGGAAGTCTTCTAGTTTCTCTAGTTAGGCCCAGAGAGAAGAGAATGTATCTCAGAGTTGGGAAAACACCTGAAATCTGAGAGAGCTGGAGCATAAATTATGAAAGGAGAAATGTGACAAAATAACTCTCCAATTATCACAAGAGCTTTATATTAAACTATGTGAATCTCATGACTTCTAAGCCATATCGTCGTGCTTACTTTCTTATGCAACCTTGTGTTAAATAGCTGATACCACACGTAAGATACCACACATAAGATACAGTGGTGTGCATTTACACTGTCCTTAGAGAATTCCAGTGTGAGGAAAAGAAGTACACAGAGTAATTTTAATTTCATTTAGAAAATAAATTTTTTTCAAAATATAATTTTTTAGTTGAGTCTATATTAGAAGGCAGAAATTAATGACTAATTGACCGGATATAAAAGGAAAGAAGAAAGCCCCTTCAAAGTGCCCATTACTCTTCAATAGATGTGAGTGTCTCAACTAAGCAGTATAAAAGCAATATATTATCAGATTTTGCTTCATTGGAATAGCTGACTGATAAAAAGTTACAAGAAAGAACAAAAGTTTATAAAAATTATTTATTCTCAATGACCTGTATCCCACTTTTCTTGGGTTTTTGTGTTTGTGACAGCATGATGGATGGTAATGATATTGGATAAGTGAGGGATATAAAAGGCAATGTATTATGATGTAAAAGAACAGAGCTGGCAGGGCGTAGTGGCTCACACCTGTAATCCCAGCACTTTGGGAGGCCGAGGCAGGTGGATCACCTCAGGTCAGGAGTTGGAGACCAGCCTGGCCAACATGGGAAAACCTTGTCTCTACTAAAAATACAAAAACTAGCTGGGCGTGGTGGTGCGCACCTGTAATCCCAACTACTTGGGAGGCTGAGGCTGGAGAATCACTTGAACCCAGGAGGCGGAGGTTGCAGTGAGCCGAGATTGTGCCACTGCACTCCTGCCTGGGCAACAGTGAGAGTCCATCTCAAAAAATAAAAATAAAAAAAATAAAAAAAGAACACAGCCTTTGGGGCAAAACAAGCTCAATTCATATATGACTTTTGTAGCCTGATAGTTAATTTTAAATGTATGTGGAAAGCAGAATAATGACCCCCTAAAGACATTAATAAGCTAATTCCCAAAACCTTGAGGTAAGGATGTTATTTTACATGACAAAAGACATTTTGCAGATATGGTTAAGGGTCTAAAGACAGAGGGATTATTTTGGATAATCCAGGTGGGCCTAATCTAATCACATGGGTCTTTATTAGGGGAAGGCAGGAATGTCACTGTCAGAGAGAGATTTGAAGGTGCTGTGCTGCTGGCTTTAAAGCTGTAGCAAGGGACCATAAGCTAAGGAATGCAGGTGGCCTCTGGAAGCTGAAAAAGGCAAGGAAACGGCTTCTTCCCTAGAGCCTCCAAAAGAAATGCAGCCCTATCAGTGGCACCCTGACTTTAGCCATTTTGAACCTCTCATTTCTAGACAGTAAAATAATAATTTGTGTTGTTTTTAATCCACTTGTCTTAGTTCATGTGCCTATAACAAAATACCATAAAATGGGTAACTTATAAACAACAGAAATTTATTTCTCACAGTTCAGGAGGCTGGAAGTCCAAGATCAGAGTGCTGGCAGATTTGGTGCCTGGTGAGGGCCCACTTTCTGGCTCATTGATGGTAACTTCTAGATGTGTCCTCACATAGAAGGAACAAGGGAGCTTTGGTGGGCCCCTTTTGTAAGGGCACTAATCCCATTCATCGGTGTTCTACCCTCATGACTTAATGACCTCACAGAGGTTTCATCTCCTAATGCCATCACCTTGGGAGTCAGGATTTCAACATGTGAATTTGGGAGTGGGAGATACAAATATTGAGATCATAGCACCCCTAGTTTATGGTAATTTATTATTACACAATAATTATAGCATATTGATTAAACTGTCTCAGCCTCAAGATCTATATGAATAAAAGGAGTATAATAGCACCTTCCTTGACTGGTTTGTTCTGAGAAATGAAAACTTCATCAGTTAATATACCTATTAAGTTACTAGTAATTCATACCTGCTTTAGGAAATATTACGAACTTCAACATCTAAAATCTTCCTGGCGATGCTTTGATCTGGAGAATATCTACAACGTTTTTCTTCAGGGCTCAGATAATGTCATTTCCCTCAAGTGTGGAACGTTGGCCAGAAACTCTTCTGATTGGTCAGTGCCTGGGTTTAAATATTCTGAATATCGACACTTCCTCAAGACTAGGAGAAAGGGTGTGCTTCATCCTAGTGCATCATGAAAATGATCTGAGAGAAATGGATGGATGAAGCCCATTAGGCAGGGCAACTACTGTTAAACAGCTTAGCAGAGAAAGAAGAGAAAATTACCCTCCTGAAGAAGCAAATTCACTGAGCCCAAAGAGGCCATGGTGAATTGATCATGGGCAAAAATCATTCCATTTGCAGGGCCAGATACGTGAATGTGCAATCTGTGTGGTAGCACAGTTTATCATGCTTAAAGGGCCCCACAGGCGGCTTAATGCTTTATCAATGTCTCAAAATTATTAATAATTTTTTAACAAGATGTTTTACATTTGTATTCTGCTCTAGATACTGCAAATTATGTTACATTCTCTGACTCTGTGAGCGTGACAAGGGTGAATTATTTTTTGCTTCATTTCATGTAGCTTTTATTTTATAATTAAACTTTTTATTTTGAGCTAGTTGTAGATTCATATGCAGTTCTAAGAAATACTAAAGAAAGATCCCACATCTTCTTTACTCAGTTTCTCCCAATGGTAACATCTAAAAAACTACACTATAATATCACGACTAAGATAATGCCATTGATACAATGAGGAAACGAAACTCTCCCATCACGACGGAGATACACACCACCCTTTCTCCATACTGCCCCTTCTTCTCCACTCACCCATCCATAACCCTCATTCTCTATCTATACCATTTTGTCATTTCAATAATGTTATGTAAATTAAATCATACAGAATGCAATCTTCAGTAATTGGCTTTTCTTACTTAGCCTAAGTACTTTGAGATTCAAGGAAGTTGTTGTATGTATCAATAGCCCATTCCTTTTTATTGCTGAGTAGTAATCCATTGTATGCCTATAACAGAATTTACTTAATTTTTCACCCATTGTGAGACATATAGTTGTTTACAAGTTTTGACTATTATGAATAAAGCTGTTATGCACATTTTATATACAGGCTTTTGTGTAAATATAAGTTGTCATTTGTGCGAGAGAAATGTCTACAAATGTAGTAACTAGATTGTATGATAGTTTAACATTAAAAGACACTGTCAGAGTCACAGATGGCAGAATAGAAGGCTCTAAACTCTCCTTCCCCACCATCAATTCAACAGCAACACAGAGGCAAATTCCCATCATTGGAAATCCAGAAACTGGCTGAGCCACTCCTGCACCCTAGGTGAGTGTGAAACTATCCACATCAAAACTGATAGGAAAAAACTTGCACACACTGTGATCATAACCCCCAACCCTAATACAATGCCATATGATCGGGAAGGAACTCCCATCTCTTAGTCTATCCCTGAGGAGTGAAGGGTTTGGACCACCTATCTGGTATCACAACTTCTCTAGATACTACCAGAGAGACTGGTTTCTAATTTCCCTGTTTTGGTGAGCTGACAGGGCCCAGCATCTGCTAAACCTCTGGGGCTACACAAAACAAAACAGCAGTTGCTTTTAAAATAATAATTGTTATAGCCCTGTTACTTCAAATATTTTCAGAGCGGTTTTTAATAAGCATGTGGGTACTTCCCCCTGCTCCCCACTTTGGCTCAGTGCAGTGATAAAGCCTGGCTTCCAGCTTCTCTCTGAAAAGCAAAGGAGACAGACCAAATAACTAGCACCCCAGCTTTTCTGGCTGCTACCTGAGGAAGTGGATTTTATCTCATGTATCTGAGAGCACTGGAAGGGCCTGGCATACTCTAGATGCCTGAGGACCATTAAGAACAAACATTGTGGTTTCAACTACCAGGAAGGTTTAAGTGGCACCCAGAACCTCTGTCTGGACTGACTGGTAAAGGTGTTGTCCTATCTGAGACCTGTCTGTGAAGACTGGAAAGGAAGCTGTTTTATCTGGTGCACAGACACCAATGCAGACAGTCAAGGAAAATAAAGAAATGGAAAATATGTTCTAAATGTTACCCACACAACAGGTGGGTTCAGTCACTTGGCAGGTATCAACCCAATGACCACAGACAAGGTGGATTTAGCAAGGAGATTTTGTTCTTACAGAAAGTAAAGAGAACACTGGACAAAGCTCCCAAAGTAGTACCTCGCCAAGCTGGGAGGTGGGTCAGGTTTTATAAGCATAGGGTAGTGAGGAATAATCTGATTGGATCTTGCAATGAGGTGATGCTGGGAGGCAAGATCTGACTGGATCCTGCCATGAAGTGATGCCTGAGTTCTATCCAGTTGGATCCTGGATCCTGCCATCCTGTGTCCACTTCTTAATTCGGTCCCTGTACCTCAGTCTGAACGATTAGGTTTCCCTTGTGGTTGCACACTTGTTTCACCTGTCCATGCTCAGGTTACATGACCTGAGTGAGGGTCCATGACAACTGAAGAACAACTCACAGCTTTGTTACCATAAAAGTTGAACCATGCATGTTTATTGCTGCACTATTCACAATAGCCAAGACATGGAATCAATGTAGATGCCTATCAACAGTGGATTGGATAAAGAAAATGTGGTACATAAACACCATGGAATACTACACAGCCATAAAAAAGAACAAAGTCATGTCCTTTGCAACAAAAGATGCAGCTGGAAGCCATCATCCTAAGTAAATTAATGCAGACACAGAAAAACAAATACCACATACTCTCACCTATAAGTGGGAGCTAAATGCTGGAAACATGTGGACATAAAGATAGGAAAAATAGGCTTCGAATTAAGAGAGCAGGGAGAGAGGGAAGATAAGGCAAGTTCTGAAAAACTACCTATTGGATATTATGCTCACTACCTGAGTGATGGGATCATTGGTATTGTAAGCTCAGCGTCATGCAATACACCCATGTTAACAAACCTGCACACGTACTTCCTAAATCTAAAATAAAATTTGAAATATAAAGAAAACAAAAAACAAACCCAAACATCTTGCTGGTAATACAGAAAATATGGCTCATGGTAGTGGAAGCCCCCATAAAGCATGTGTGATTCAAAAAAATAAGAATCAAAGCTGAAAAAGGAAACATACAGACCAACCATATCTATAGGAAGCACTCTGTAAATGAGGTAGCATGGAAAAAAAAGATTATGTTGAATTAAAAAAAAAAGTTGAACCAGATTTGTTAGGAAAGCAGGAGCATAGGAAAGCCAGAGTGACACTATTTTAAAATCAACTCCATCTAAACACTAGAAAGGCACATTCCTTGACAGTTATGACCTACGATTATAAGATGTTTACAGCTAAGGAAGCGATTTAGTAATGCTGCAAGGACAAACTCCTACGACAGCAGAATGTCCAGATGTCCCAATATCACATAACAATACATGCTTTCAAGGTAGCTAAAGTCATACTTTGATGTACTTATGCACTAAGATGACAAGGATAAGTTTCTTTATATCAACAAAGTACTAAATTTTGTCACACTGACAGCCTACCCACGTGTAGACATAGCTTAGGTTTTACATAGATTAAAACCCTATAAAAGAAGAGTTTAAAACAAAGACAGCACATTCCTCCTCCTGCTTTTGGAGGATGCCCTACTCTGTAACTGAGTAGCTTTCAATCAACTGTCTATTCTCTCTACACTCTGTGACTCTCCTTGAATTCCTTCCTGCAAGAGATCTAAGAACCCTCTTTCACGGTCTGGTTCAAGAGCCCCTTTCTGACAACAGATTAGTCTGGAGCAGTTACAAATCCCCTCCTTTTTATGTCCATTCCTCAATCTTGAGGGAAAGGGATGATGACCATTCTAACTACTTCTTGCTGATTAGGGACATAAACGTTGGTTAGAGTAATAAAGTTGTTTAGCGCTTTACTGTAGGAGTTCCCTGGTATTAGGGCTGCATTTCAGATGGAGTTGTTTCCATCCAGTTCTAGAGAAAGGTACAGAGAGTTAACAACTTAACATTGTTTGCTCCAGAGAACAAAGGGAATGCTCAGATTTTATAGCAAGTATTCATACCCAGGCTCCCAATCAAGTCTTCTACAGAAATGAATGGTTAAAATTTGAAACTCGCTTAGTTTTCATTAGTCAATACAGCTGATCCCTGATTAGCTGACACAAGTGAGCTTTAATTGATTGATTTAGGTGAGTCTTGAAAGTCCCAAAGTTAAGGAGTGTGGGTTTTCCAGGAACTCAGAGCATTTGTATGAAATCGAGTTAGCAAATGGCTGCTTCGTGCTATTTAAATTTAGGTCCAGTTAGTCCCTCAGAATCCATCTTGAAGGACAGTCTCAAACATGCTGGCAAACAGCATTGCATTCCATCCAACAGAGAAGTGGTTGGCTACCTGCTCTGGGCCCATCGGATCCCTTGCAGGAATCCTAGTGGCAGTGCAGTGGCCAATAGAGCAACTAGAGCCATTTACTTAGGAGAGGCATTCAGGAAAGTACTGGTTAAATGTGAACCAAAGTCTCTTGGGTTAAGTTGGTTCCTATTTCCAGCTGGAGTGAGTTTAAAGTCTCAAAGATTGCATGGGCAGGATCCTGGTGGGAATCTCTTGTAGACATCTGTTAAAAACAAGTTAGAACAATTCTAAAGGGGAGTCAAATGCTTAGCCAAAATATGAGGGGTATCATTAAGATGTGTAGGGTAGAATGCAGAAGAAATCCTATACCAAGGAGAAACCAGCTGAAAATATCTGGACATTGGAAACTTTATCCACTAAGTCCAGCGTGGAGGCTTTCTGAAGATGTCTCTTTCAGAGATTTTGCCAACTCCAAGCCCGCTTAAATATGACTGGAAGTATTTACCCAGGTACAGCAGCAAGTGTTAGAAGTCACTGAGCAGGCCAGGTGCAGTGGCTCATGCCTGTAATCTCAACACTTTGGGAGGCCGAGGCAGGTGGATCACCTGAGGTCAGGAGTTCGAGGCCAGATCCCAGCCTGGCCCACACGGCAAAACCCAATCTCTACTAAAAATACAAAAATTAGCCAGGTGTGGTGGCACATGCCTGTAACCCCAGCTAATTGGGGGGCTGAGGCATGAGAATCACTTGAACTCGGGAGATGGGAGGTTGTAGCGAGCTGAGATCATGCCACTGCACTCCACTCTGGGTGATAGAGTGAGACTCCATTTAAAAAAAAAAAAGTCACTGACCAATAAGATCTCATTACTGACCACAGTATCTTATGGATCTAGTTTGTTCCCAATTCTGGTATCTAATGTCCCTAGCTGGTCAGATTTTTAAGAAGGGGAAGTCACCTGAATGTCCCTGGAGCATCCCTAGTCAGGATCGAGGCAAGAGGGTTGGGGGACTCCATCAGGACTGTTATAACCTAATATTGGAGGAACTTAGGAGAATTCAGGATCTACTTCAGTCCACAGGCAGATAACAAGGACTTGAAGACAATGTACAGGGTTAAAATCTAAAAACAGGTGTAACTTTGCTTTCCTTAGAAGCATAATTTTTCTCTCCCGTTGATGATGTAGGAGATCTTAGATTTTAGAACCTCTTGAGGCTAGGAAACCAAACCAAAGCAGCCTTTGGATTTTGCTTATAATAAGGTTCTTGAACCTGCCAGAAAGTGACAATTTTTACTCATTCCCTGTAAAGCTGGGAACGCACGAAGCAAGGCATTTTACGCACTTTTTTTTTTTCTCTGAGACACAGTCTCACGCTGTCGCCCAGGCTGGAGTGCAGTGGTGGGATTTCCACTCACTGCAACCTCCACCTCCTGGGTTCAAGCGATTCTCATGCCTCAGCCTCTCGAGTAGCTGGGACTACAGGCATATGACACGATGCCTGGCTAATTGTTGTGTTTTTAGAAGAGATGAGGTTTCACCATTTTGACCAGGCTGATCTCAAACTCCTGGCCTCAAGTGATCTACCCACCTCAGCCTGCCAACATGCTGGGATTACAGGTGTGATCCACCACCCCTGGCCTCTATGCACATTCTTAAATATGACATTTCAAGCCAAACCTTAGCAATATAAACAATGTTTCCAATTGGATCCTGCTTATAAAGAGAGAGTGGATTTTTACTGAAGTTGTATAAATAAAAATAAAAATATCCACAAATAGTTTCTGAATTTTGCAGGAATCAAGTAGAGAGAAAAAGTAAATGCTTCCATATTTGTTCACAAAGGATTATTTATCAAATTATTGCAAATGATAGATAGCTTGTGAGAGAAAATTTCCTTGGCTCTGGAAAATAAAACATTTAAGTCATAAAAACATCCTTATAAATTAATTTTATGTAATTAATTTTGTTTTGCTTGATCTTAAGTAGCAATTTTGGACTATAGCTGATTGCGAACGCTTCCAAAGAAGAAATTAAAATAACTGTGAATGACAAAAACCCAGAACAGCCATAGGTAAAGATCTGATTAACGTTACCAATTAACCAGGAAATTTAAGTGTTTCTGTGGCATACAACCATCCAACATAAAAATTGCAATTATTATACGTATCTCAGCATGTCAGTATCTTAGGAATCTCATAAAATTTCACATTTCTATAAATGATGAACTTACACAAACACAGCTTAAAGAAAGGTAAAACACCATTTCTTATTTGACAATGCTTCTAGCAGTATTTGCCAAATAAGCCTAATCATTTAATAACGCTACGAGAAAGACAAGCCTTTGGAGGAGCATATCTAGGGGGTCCACCTGGAAAAATCCCAGTCAATTTTAGGCCAAAAGGCTTAATTTAGGATTTGGATTCTAGAGAAACCTGCCAAAGATGTCAAAAAGCTTAAAATACTTCCTTCAACAGATAATAAGTCACTGCTAAGAATACTACTCATTTAATCAGAGTGACAACCTAAAGACCTCAGAAAGTTACATGGATGGAAAAACTTTTACCCTTTTAAAGCTCAGTTTCCCTAAGCAGTCAAAGCCTAATAAAGACACCATGAAGCACTGGGAATTATCTTGGTAAAACACAGAATCTTTGTTTTCTAGGCCAGTGACCTTGATCAGGGGAATACATTTAGTAACAACATAGGAAATCCTAGTAACAAAACAATTTTGACACATTAAGAAAAAACAACAATATAGAATCAAGTTTTGCTGAAGTAAAATGTTGCCTTTCTAGACCTTTAAGATAAATCCCAAACCAGGACTAGACAGTTCTCAGGAAGGAATGTGGCAGAAATAGGAATTAGTTTGTAATTCAGAATGGCTGTTAAGGAAACATTGCAGAATTAAAAATCAAAGCCTCTTGTAATCTTACTAAGAACAAATCAATATTTTAAGAGACTCATATTGTTTTAATGTAGGAGACCAAAATTTAAGTTTTGTATCAGTGCATCTTAACATCAAAGTTCCATTTTTTCCAACTTTTATTTTAGATGTAGGGGATACATGTGCAGGTCTGTTACTTGCAGTTTTTCCAGGGGCATGGTGGAAGCTGCTGATGATTCCACCATTCTGGAGTCTGGAGGATGGTGGCCCTCTTCTCACAGCTCTACTAGGTAGTATCCCAGTGGGGACATAACTGGCAACTGTAGACATAATTGTTTGGCTTGCTACAAATCCATTTTCTGTTCATGTAGATTCTGCCACTGTTGACTCCATTGTCATTCAGGAAGGCACATTCTCCACCTCCTCTGATAGCAAGCCTAAATCCAAACACAAAAATAGTAAATATTTGTAAGTTAGACACCTGCATTTGTTCCTCCCCTATCATCTTCTGCACCCCCTCCATATTTCAATGTGAATAAGAGAAAAGCAAAAGTCTGTCATTAATATTGCTTCATAGTAATATAAACCATTTCTGTATTTAGTGTCCTTTATGTCCTCAAGGTCCTTGCTTGAAAATCACAAGCTTATCATTCATCCATACCAAGCCCAGCTATGTTGATAGGTATTTAACTGATGCTTGCTGCTGTACCCAAATGAACTGCTGCCATTGGTGGTCTTCAGTCAAGATGATTTCCAGTCTCCTCCCAAATTGTTTTATAAATGTGTGAAAACTAAAAAAAAAAAAAAAAACTAGTAAATTCCTGAAAGGGCTTAGCTTTGATTAATGGATATGACTGGGTTCCTACATTTTATCTGCTGCAATGTAATGATTATATTCAAAATACCCCTTTGAAATGTTCACAGTCCAAGGAACTGTTACTAGTTTCCTTCCGGTGATAAAGCTTTAGGAGGGAGAGATTCCCATGAGTTCCCTGGATGCTTTCCTATTGTAAATGGATGCAACACCTGCAAGAGTGGGCTTAACAGCCTTGTGGATATCAGCTCCTCAGTGGCTTCCTATGATTGTAGAACCTTTGTTGCACATCAGCTATAAGTAGGGATTTCAGCAGTTTTAAATCAGTGGATGAAAGTGTAAAATTGTGAGAAATGTCACTGTCATGTTAAAGACTTCAACTGAAATCACAGGTAAAGCTTTCCCAAAGACACAGCTAACAAACTGAAGAGCATAAAAAGGGTTTAGATTTCTTACCTCATATTGCAGTAAGTTTTCCATGGTACTACATTTCTTATCTCATAAACACTACTCACACACATAACCATACATAAACACAGCAAAAGATGAGAAGTCTCAAAACATACATGTTATTATATTCCATGTTGTCTGTCCATTTCCAAATGCGATGGGATGATTCTCTTCTTAGGCCAATCCAATGGTCAAAAGGGCCTTTGTATCTTTTCAGGAAATTCTATAACAAAACAGAAACTAACACCATGAGCCCCTTTCTTTCATATTACTCTGGAGTCTCTCTTCCCTATCCCTTCTCTTTTTCACTGGCAGCGTGGTATAATTAAGCAGCATAAATTCTGGAGTGAGACTAATTCCCAGTTCTCAGTTTAAGTCATTTAACGTCTCTGATCCTAAATTACTTTATTTAAAGTGAGCATAAATCCCAGTTTCATTGGGAAATTCTCAGTTTATGCTTGTCATTCCACCAATGTATTAATGATCACTTTTAATGCCCTATATGTCTTAATCTAGATGACAAATTATATAATTACCTTACTTCTTAATAGAATGAGAACAATACATCTCATCTTACCAGCTCACCATGAGCATTACATGGGGAAATATATCTAAAATGTCTCACAGGGTTCTAGGCAGAGAACACACCCTCAACAAATGTTAGACATGAAAACACATCTCATGCCCCTGGAATGGGATCCTTCTTAGTATTTCAGCTTTAACCCTATGTAGCCGACCTGCCTCAGGCGGCTAAGTATTTAACAGAAAACATGATCCAAAAATATCTCTTACCAGTTCCTCCATAGTTGCAAACTGAGCAAGGCTGGCTTCTAATGAGACACAGAACATTTGACTCAATGTCCAATTTCTTATGCCTTCAGAAAAATAAAAACATTTACTCCTAAATCTAATTCAGCTTTTTGGGCAAGCAGCGTATTTAGATGACTCTACCACTGGCTTTTCCTTTCTTGCTAAAAGTGAGACAATCACAATGAAACATAATAAATAAATTTTCTCACCCATTTTATCTATTTTTCTGCTTACCTTCCTGAGGTCAATTGTGAAGTGTACATATCTGATTGTTGTTTTCCTAACTCATCACAAAGTGCCTTATCCTAAGCACAACAATCATCAGTCCAGTGGTTTCCAGCTGGGTATCTGCACCCTTGACTTTCTGAAATTTACACTGACACTAACAGTTTCAAGGAAATCAATTTCTATAGCATCGACTTCCATAGTACTGTACTTTCACAGGGTCATACGGGTGATTTTTCCATATCCTCCCTCATATTAGCCCTTCTTTCTCTTGACAAAGCAATGCTGAGGACCTATTATTACCTCTATACAAGAGATGATTTTTTTATGTATACAGTTCTCTGTACTTTCGTGCATTCTCAATCTGCTTAAGTAGAAGATACCAGCTCTTAAGGCCAGGTGATTTGCCTGAAAACATTTCAAGTAGAGATCTTACTTTATTTTTAATAAAAAATGACAATTCTGAGAGGAACTTGTCAGGAAATAGTTCCGTAAATGGAATTCCTATACCCATAGCCTTTCTTATATCAATGGACGGCAAATGCATTCTTGCCAAGGCTCAAAAGAAAAGACAGGCTTACCTTTGACATTCCTCTTTCTGAGACGTTTTATCCAATTTGACATAAAATACTGTTGGCTCAGCTTTCAAAATATCCAGAGTCTGACCACCCTCCCCTACCTAGTCTCGATATAGCAATTAAATGATTATTCTACAATGAAAGTCACATCAAGACATTCCTCTCGTACAACTTCCCTCATCTAGTCTCCCTATTGCACTGAAGGTCAAAGCCAAAGTCTTTAACTGACCCTCAAGGTTCCTCCGTTCCTGATTCCCCATGGTATCACTCTTCTTCTCCATCTTCACTTTGCTTCACCTACAGCAGCCTCCTTGCTCTTCCTCAAATAAGCCAGGAAGAGTCCTCCTTCAGGCTTTTGGTCTACTTGTTCTCTGCCTGGAATAGGTTCCTTCACATGGTTCCTCCATCTCTTTCAAAAGGTTGCTGAAATGTCATCTTCCTAAGAAGCCTTAGTTTTGTCAACCTACTGCAACCTGTTATACCTCCACCCTTATTTATTTTTACTTGTGTTTTTCTGCTGGAATATAAGTTCCAAAGGGCAGGAATTCTTTTGTGTGTATTTTGTTTGCTGATGTAATTCAAGCATCTCACACAGTGACAGGCACATAATGGAGCTTAATAAATATTTATTGACAACAAAAACATATGGAGAATATTGTACAGTTTGGAGAACAAGTAACTTACCTGACAAAACAATAGAAAGTGCAATCACACTTGTAGTCAGGACTGCAATGATGAACAAGCAACAATAAACCTTGACAGGAGTTACTGGAGATATAATTGCTAGACATTGTCTTTGCAGAGTTTTATCTGTAAAATAGAAACATCAGAATCTCAATCTCAGGAATATCGTAGGGAGAAAAAATTTATCATAGAATCAACACTAAGATCAGATGTACTTCAATTCTCCTACTGCCAACTCCTTTCACAAAAGGGCTTGGTTCATAAATGAGAATAATGGCCCAAAGAGGGCTAGAGATAAAAATCGAATTCTCCCCACCCCCCAGGGAATCTTCCAGTTATTGGAAAAAGAGTAGAAATTGGGATGAAAAAGAAACATACACAATCCAGATTTAGCCCCATAGTAAAGCAGCTGGTTAGAAGCAACAAGAGAAGCAGAAAATAAATCAATGTAATTCACCATATTGACAGAATGAGACAAGGGACAACATATGAGCATCTGAATAAATGCAGCAAGAGGATGTGAAAAGCTTAATATTCATCCACGATAGTAAGACTCAACAAATTAGAAATTGAAGAACTTTCTTCAACCTGATAAAGGGCATCTACAGAAAAACTACAACTAGCAACAACCTTAACGATGAAAGACTAAATGCTTTCCCCCAGTGACATAGAACAAGGCAAGGATGTCTGATCTCTCTCACCAATCCAATTTAACATTTTACTGGATGTCCTATTAGGGGCAAAAAGGCAAGAAAAAAGAAATAAATATCATACAGATTGGAAAGAAAGAAAAGCATTGCTATTCACAGACAACACAGTTGTCTGCATGTAAAATTCGAAGGAATCTACCAAATGGCTATGAGAATAAATGAATTTGGCAAAGCTACAGGATTACCTATGTTCATATATAAAAATCACTTATATTTCCATATTCATAATTATGAAGTGGAAATTTAAATATAAAAACAGTGTCATTTATAATAACATGAAAGATATCAAATAAATATATCAAAATATGTTTAGGATCAGTATGATGAAAGCAGGAAACCAAAGGGACAAAGAAATCAAAGCAGACTTGAATCAACAGAGAGATATAAGATATTCATAGATTGGAATATGCAATATTGCTGGATGTCAATTATACCCAAACAGGTTTAGAGATTCAGTGCAATCCTGATAAACATTGCAGTATGAATTTTTTGTAGAAATAAGCAAGGTAATTTTAAAATTATATGAAAAAGCAAAGAACTAGAATAGCCAAACAATTTTGAAGGAAAAAAAATGGCCAAATTTGGAAATCAGGGAACCTGCTTTCGTAATTTACAAAGTAATAGAAACAAAGACAGTATGATATTGACAAAAGAACAGACACATAAATCAATGGAACAGAAAAAAGGTTTCAGAAACAAATCTAAACGTGTATGGTCAATTGACATTTGACAGACGTGGAAAGTAATCAGGTAGGTAAGGGGTAATATTTTCTGAACATGTAGTGCTGGAACAATTGAGTGTCCTAATGCAAAACAGTGAACCTCAGCTCACACCTAATACCTTATAAGAAAATTAACTCAAAATAAATTTTAGACTCATATATAAAGCCTCAAACCCTAAAACTATTAGAAGAGGAAAATTACATTTTTGTGAACTTGAATTAGGCAAAAATTTCTTACATACAACACCAAAAGCATTATCAATATTTTAAAAATTGATAAATTGAACTTTAACGTAATTAAAACTCTCTGCTAGAAAAAAACCCTGAAAAGGGAATAAAAAGACAAGCAAAGGCAGAAAAACATCTCTCTAAAAAGCAACTTGTATCTAGAATATATTAAGAACTCAAAACTCAACAATAAGAAAACGAAGACTAGATTAAAAAGTGGGTCAATGATTTGGAGATATACTTGATTAAAGAGGATATATGAATAGCAAACAAGTGCATAAAAACATGCTTGAAATAACCAGCCATTTGAGAAATACAAATTAAAACCATGAGTGACTACTACATGGTTATTAGAGTGGCAAACAAAACAGAAAAAGAAACAAGTGCTGGTGAGGAAGGGATGTGATATGGTTTGGATCTGTGTCCCCACCCAAATCTTATGTTGAATTGTAATCTCCAGCGTTGGAGGTGGGGTCTGGTGGAAGGAGATTGGATCATGGGGGCAGATTTCCCCCTTGGCACTGTGTCGTGATAAGAGTGAGTTCTCGTGAGATCTGGCGGTTGAAAACTGTGTGGTGCCCTCCCTCACTTCCTCTCTTCCTCCTGCTCTGGCCAAGTGAAGTATGGACTCCCCCTTTGCCTTCTGCCATGAATTGTAAGTTTCCTGAGGCATCCCCAGAAGCTGAGCAGATGCCAGCCTGTGGAATGGTGAGCCAATTAAACCTCTTTTCTTTACAAATTACTCAGTCTCAGGCTATTTCTTTATAGCAGTGAGAGAATGGACACGATGCAACTGGAATTTTCATGCATCATCACTGGAAATGCAAAATGTTATGGGCATTTTGGAAAACAGTTAAGCAGTTTGTTATGGTAAATGTAAATTCACCACATGCCCTAGCCATCCTATCCCTAGGTATTTAAACAAGGGAAGTGAAAACTTGTGTTTACCCAAAAACCTGTAAGGAATATTTTACACCAGGTTTATTCATTATCACAAAAAACTAGCAACAACTCAAATATGCTTCAGCTGCTGAAGAGGTAAACAACTATTCCTCAGCCCTAATAAAAGAAAAAACTCGATCACACATTCACAATTGTCAATTTCTTACTGTGTGTTAGCTGGCCAAACTTTTGTCAGGTTTTTCTCCTCCCCACAGGCCCTACACGTGTTTGCCCACAAGTTTGCCTAAATGCCTCAAAGCACAGACTTGCGAAAAACATCCTGCCTTAACCTGACCACAGACCACATTGCACCATTTCCTGCTGAAACACCTAGACTTTGCCCCCTGCTCTCTCCCACACCACTAACTTTTTTTTTTTTTTTTAAGACAGAGTCTCTGTCGCCCACGCTGGAGTGCAGGAGCATGATCTTGGCTCACTGTAAGCTTCCACCTCCCGGGTTCATGCCATTCTCCTGCCTCAGCCTCCCGAGTAGCTGGGACCACAGATGCCCACCACCATGCCCGGCTAATTTTTTGTATTTTGTTTAGTAGAGACGGGGTTTCAGCAGGTTAGCCAGGATGGTCTCAATCTCCTGACCTCGTGATCCACCCGCCTCAGCCTCCCAAATTGCTGGGATTATAGGCATAAGCCACCGCACCTGGCCTACTAACATATTTTTGAAATCAGTGTTATTCCTATTACAACAGTCCTTTTGAATAAAGTTTCTCCCTAAGTCCAGACTTGTTTTTCTTTGACAAATGATACATACTATAATACAGATGACTTGAAAATGCATTATTGCTAAGTGAATGAAGTCAGATTCTACATTTACCTACTACAAGATTCCATCGATGTGACATTCTGGAAAAGCAAAAGTGCAAGATCAGAAAACAGATGAGTGGTTGCCAAGGGCTAGGGGTAGAGGAAGAGACATTCTACAAAGGGACATGAGGGAATTTCGAGTGGGTGGGTATGGCTCTATATCTTGACTTTTATGGTAGTTACATGAGTATATATGTTTACCATAGAAATCTACACCAAAAGAGTGAATTTTACTGAATATAAATTATAATACTTTAAAAGTCCCTGCCAACTTTCGTCCGTGTAATATACATCTACAAGAATAACAGGGAGCTTCAGCTTAAATTCTAGACAGGGGGAAAGATGGGTAAGATTGGATGATCTTAAGCAGTAAATATCATTTGGATTTTGGCTCATATAAAAATATCAACCTTTATTCTTTTTGGTTCTACACTAATGCAAAATTGTCTTAAAGGTTCAGAATACTAAGACTTCCGTAATTCTTTTTCATTGCTACTAGGGTAATGTGTAACTCTCCCCTTAAAACTTCCCCCAAATCTCCCATTTGCCTCTCTTAATAATCTTCTAAACGTGCCTGCTTTCTCTTCTTCTTTTTTACATCTCTAGCCCCTCCTACTAATACTGAGACAGCCAGGTGGGAAGGGGTCCCTGGAGAAACTCCAATTAGCCTGCCCACTGAGGTGGAGCCTTGGGAAGTTCACAAGGTTTGCAGCAGAGAGAAGCCTGAGCCTGGCCCCTGTTTTTCATTTGTAGAACCTGGGATTCAAACTGTCAGGTGGGAAGCGCTCCGGCGGAAGGACTCTGGCCTTGCAAGAGTACCTGTTTCCCCCTTTTTTTCCCTTTTTCACCCAATAAAACTCTGCTTCACACACCCTTTAAACCATCTCCGAGCCTGAATTTCCGTGGCCGTGGGACAAAGAATCCCATTTTTAGCTGAAATAAGGAAAAGTCCTGCAGCAATATTCCCACATGCATCTTGTTCCACTTCTCTCTTGCTCACTTATTTCTCTTCTACCTTTCTTACAGTGTGTCCTGACTCCCGCAAATTCATACCACTCTTAAGGTACACACTGAACACAATAACTCTTCAGACTTCTAGTTGGAAAAACAACATTAGGAATTACCTCTCAGAAGAACAGAGAAATAAAGCATCATTACTGATCAAATTTTAACTCAGTTTCAGGATCTGAAAAACTTAAATCACAGGATGCATTTTAAAAAACAAGTTTCACAACTGTACCAGGTAACAAATATTTAGTTTCGGTTCTGTAAACATTCTTTAGAATATAACATTTGGCTTAGTTAGTAAGAATATAACTTAGTAGGAATGTAACTTAGCCAAAAGTTACATTTGTAACATCTAAAAAATGTTAGAACGTACTGCTCCGGGAGACAAATTTAAGAAGACCGATTTGAGTAATAATAAAACTCCCATCACCTGCAAAGCCGGCTCTGCGTGAATTACTCTTTCTCCATTGTAATCCCCGTCTTGATAAATCGGCTCTATCTAGCAGGCAAAGTGAACCCACTGGACGGTTACAACAGTACCATGAATGCTAAGAGCTAGGAGCAACATGTTACAAAAACAGTGGCACCCCTTAAAAACAAGTTTCCCCAAGAAAGGTGGGAGGAAAATAGGGGCTCAGGACAGTTGCAAATAGATGCCTATCTTCCAAATAAAATGCCAAGTCTTCTTGAGGTCACAGCATCCACAAGTTTCCAACTAGGCTGGAAAAACAAGTTGGATCAGAGAGAGGTTGGGGGAGGGCCCGTGGGTGGCCCTGAAGCAGGCCACTAGGACGTCCTGTTTCCCTCTCTCCGCCCTTCCAAAAGCCCTTAAGCCACAGACAGCCGTGGCCCGTCCAGGGGGCACTCCCCTCTCAGGTCCCCCAAAGTTCTGCAAACTCTGACGACAAAGGCAAGTCAGAGTCCCGTGACATGTGGGGAGGCATCGCACAGATTTTTCTTTTCATGGCCTGGTCAGAGAGAGTGCTCACCCAACCGAGAAGGCCCTGGCGGGGTCACACTGGCTAAATAAAAAGCGCCTTCTTCTGCTTTTTTCGGAGCTCCAGGTGACGCCTCCTCCTTCACTCCAGGGCGGAGCTCTGCAGAAAAGGCGGGGAGGCACGGAGGGAGGTGTATTGGGGCTGCGGGATTCGCGGCTACATGGGCTTCTAGGCTCTCTCGCGCCCACCCTGCCCCGAGCTACGGAGCCACTTCCGGTCCCGCGGACTCCAAGCCTCAAGTTTCCGCCACACCCTCCAGAGAAGCGTCCCCGCCGCAGCCCCGGGGGGCGGGAGGCGCGAGGCGCGGCTGCGCCCAGCACTGGCCCCACCTCCCACGCGCCCGCGGGAGATTTGCTTGGGGCTGGATCCCCCGCCTACCGTTTCCCCGCAGCCGCCGGCGCTTCTGGCGCTTGTGACCTGAGCAGGAAGCCCAGAGAGAAACCAGAAAGACAGGAAGGGGATTCCTGGACTTCCTTTCCACATCCGGCAGGAACGCGACCCTCCTCCCGCTAGGAGCGCTTGGCCGGGTCTGGTGGACCCCTTACCCTGTGATAAGGACCCAGAGGATGCCCTTGTCCCCGGGATTAGGGGGAACCCAATGGAGGCCTCGACCCAGGGCCGATTCCCACCCTGGGCCACAGGAGCTTTTTAGGCAGTGAAACTATTCTATGTGTAATGGTGGATATGTTATAGGAGGCAGAAACGAATTATTTGGGTAGACAGGGTAAAGCCAGTCCCCGGTAGAAAACTTTGCTTTTAACAAAAAGCAGCTCAAAAATAGCTCCCTTGCTAACCTCATGCAGTTCAAAGAAATCACTTTTCTAACAAGAGGCCTGAAAGAGCAGACAGTAAAACACAGAAAAGACAGCTGGGACACAGAAGGACTGGGGTGGACAGCCGGGAGTCTCCCGGGTAATCACCAAGCTTCACACTTACACGATGGGCCCCAGTAAAACAGTGGGCCTTAATAAGCACATTCCTTTCTCTTTAGGCGCACCAAGATGCCTGCAGCTTCAAGAAGATGTATGGGAACAGACACAGAAACTTTCCCTACCAGATAAGCAGGACAAAGAAACACAGACTAAGAGTTGGCCTGTGTGGTCACGGAGTGGGTTAAGAGATGATAAAAAAAATCTGCTCTGTACAGATAGCACACCTGGTCCCAGCTAAACCCTGGGGCCCTAGAAAGATAAGACACCCCCTCCTCACAAGCCCCTCCTCAAGAGCCCCCTCCTCAAGAGCCCATTTATAAAAACTCTGACATTCTTACTACAACTTGGCAATCTTCTCAGGATCCCTCTCTAACAGAGACCTGTTCTTTCCTTTTGCCTATTAAACTCCTGCTCCAAACTCACTGTCTGTGTGTGTGTCCGAGACCTCGATCTCCTTGGCCATGAGACTAAGAATCTTGGTATTTACCCCAGACAACGAGGCTGCTTCAGATATATCTCACACGTTTGTCAAACCCACAGAATGTACAACAGAAAGAGGGAACCCTAAACGATGGACTTACTTACAATGTATCAATATTTGTTCATCAAGACAAATTGTACAACACTAATGGGCAATGTTAATAATAAGGGAAATTGTGAGGGAGGAAGAAGTGATAAATGAGAAATCTACACTTGCCACTCAATTTTTCCACAACCCTAAAACTATTCTAAAATAACATGTATTAATTATTTTTAAAAAGCAGATGACTTTTTGTCAGTTATGATTGTTTTTAGCTATGACATAGAAAGCTATAATCATCCTTCAATTTAACTTATAATTTGTTGATATATATATCATATATATGTATGTGTATATATATATTATATATGTATACACACACATACTTTGCACCACAGGATACAGTAAGATTATAATTTTCTTACATGATAATGAAACAACCTCGATCACATTTCAGAAGTAGTGCCTTAATAGTCCTTCCACCTTTTGACTCTCTCTGAGGAAGTATGGAAAAGGAGATATGATGTTAATATCTAAGTTTATTGCTTGTGTAACAAATATTTTGCTACGTATGCATACGGATAATAAAAATAATAATACTATATAGCTATAACTATCCTAATATAACCCTTATAAAGAAAAGTGTCTATGAAAAATGAGTGAGTTTGAGTGCATCACGGTGGTTTAAATTTTTTTTTCTTTCTTTATTTTTTCAAACTCTAAAAGACAGGCATAAAAGGATCTGATTGCAGGTCCTTAAATTTGACTAGCTTTCTTAAATGTGTCATCACAGTAAATGAAATGTAAGCCCATGTCTATTATATATGAAAAAAAGTTAATACATAAGCACAAGACTGTTAATTTCTGGAATTGCATTCAGAATTCTCCTGTCCTCAGAAGAAAGGAAATGTTCTGCCTCATGCATTATTGTCCTTTGTATATAAAGGACAATAAATAAAGGTTATGTAAATAAGTACACAGCCAGGATTCTTTTAGGACACACACATAGAATGTAAGTTATTTGGCTTTTGAATAAAATGATTACTTGCAAAGTCTGTTGCAGTTAGAAATGCTTACTGAAGCTGACTCAAATCTTTCCTCCTTATTATTACCTAGTTAAATAAACAAATGGCAAACATTTGTGTGGAGAGTCATATATTACGTGAAGTGCTAGATGGTGGCATGTTAATAAAAGGCCCTACTAGTAAAAAATGTAGAGTTTTTAAAATTGAAATGAAAAAACCTTTATTGGATTTTTTAGATCTGCCTATAGTAACAGCCCCAGTTCCCCTGCTAACATCATCATCATAGCAGTTACAATATATCTATCTCTTATTTTGCCTTAGAGTGGTATTACTCAAAGTGTATATCATGGATCAGTGGCAGTTCATGAACTATGTGTTATCAGTCCATGGTGAGGTAAACACAGACTTTATTAGTCTGTTTTCACGCTGCTGATAAAGACACACCCAAGACTGGGCAATTTACAGATAAAGAGGTTTAATTGGACTTACAGTTCCATGTGGCTGGGGAAGCCTCACAATCATGGCAGAAGGCAAGGAGGAGCAAGTCATGTCTTACATGGATGGCAGCAAGCAGAGAGAGCTTGTGCAGGAAAATTTCCCCTTATAATAAACATTAAACCTCATGAGACTTACTCACTATCACAAGAACAGCTCGGGAAAGACCTGCCCCATGATGCAATTACCTCTCACTGGGTGCCTCCCACAACACATGGGAATTCAAGATGAGATTTGGGTGGTGACACAGCCAAACCATATCACAGACATTGAGAGTAAGCATTTAAAAACTCATATAGCAATTTGACATTTCCTTAATAACCAAGTGGGTGAATCCACCTTGTTGGACAGGAAATAGACAAGTGTGGTACCATCAGATTCAGTGGTGGGTCACTTCTGACATGAGTGTGTATGAGTCACAACATTAAGAAGTTTGGGATCTTAAGGTTATTTTCTCAACTACAATCCAACTGTGCATAAAAATCTGAAATTCACATATTACCTTCTTGCAAAATAATAACAAATAATTGTGAAATTTACAGGATAACTTGTTGGAAATAGTTATTGATGATTTACTGAAAATAAAATTTGAAAACACGGCATCATTTGCATTATTTGGGGTAAGATTTAAAAACAAATAACCTTAACTTGCAGAAATTATCTTAAAATTTCTTTCTCTGTTCTCTTGAATATAGATCTTTGAAATCAGTTCTACTTTTAATGGTAAATAGAAATACTTGAGGTACTCTTTCTCTTCAGTGAACAGAATCTTGTCATAAATGCAACCTCGTAAGCTCATTTCTCACATTACAACTTTACATATTAATATAAATAAAATTTATTCACAGTGTGGGTGTAGACATTTAATATAGGAAATACAATTTCATACTTAAACTTGGGATTAGTTACAGTTTTTTTTTCCTTTCTTCCATTTTGTTTCTTAATTGACAAATAGTAACTACATATTCATAAAGTATGTAGTGATGTTTTGATAGATATGATGTACAACAATTCTATTAGGGTAATTAGCATATCTATCATCTCAAACATTTATCATTTCTTTATGTTGGAAACATTTAATATCCTCTTTCTAGCTTTCTGAAACAATATAACATATTATTGTTAACTGTAGTAATCCTACAGTGCTATGGAATGCTAGGAGGTATTCCACTTATCTCGTGCACAATGGAGAAACAGAAAATGTTTTTTTTTTCCTATCACATCATCAGGCTGAACATTTTCTAAACTTTCATCCTCTGTTTCCCTTTTAAAACTGAATATTTTAACAGCACCCAAGTCACCTCTTAACTGCTTCAATGCTTAGAAGTTTCTTCTGCCAGATACCCTAAATCATCTCCCTCAAGTTCGAAGTTCCACAAATCTGTAGGCTGCAATAAGTCTACATGGTTTCCAGGAGGTGAAGCCTGAACCCAACTGGCAGCACACAAAGCCTAGAATATCCTCTTTCCTGGTACCACCCTGTGCCACTGGACTCACGGTGTGAGATGAGTGACTGCACAACCACATTCAACAAAGGAGGAGGTACAACTGGGCAGAGACAACATCACAACCAGAGAAGATTACAAAATCATTCAAGAGGATGCTGAGATAAAGTACAGTTACCTACTCTCCATTATTCTTTGCTGAGAAAAGTGAGGGTATGGCATCAGCAGAAAATTATGTTTATTCTTAAATAAATCCCAATAGGATGGGGTTGATTGTCAGGCAGTAGAATGAGATAAAAATCTGCATTCATTAAAAATCTTTGTGCATAAGGAAAAGAACAGCAATGGCAAGGGAGAAAAGAGAGCCTTCTCTTTTTCTTAAATAAGACAGGAAACTGCATTCTTTTCCTTGCTGTAGTGGCAGCAGACTTACTGGTTTTCATAAAACATAATTTCTGCAATGCGGTCTGTTGATAAGGCTGCTCCATGATGGGAGGACAGACATGAGGCCAAGTGTTCATGACAGAACTAGGTCTTCTCTCAAAGCCTCTAATGTGTGCCATTTCTCATGAGGAACCTGACACTATATGACACTTCAGTTAAAGCTTCTGAAATATTGCAATGGCATAATTGACAGGTTTTTTGGTGTGGTGACTTTCTTGTACATGTAAACTCTTTGAGAAAAGTTGGGGATAAAAGGACAGGGGAGCGTTTGATTTAGAGCCACAATGTTCCAGACGCCAGCCACAGATCCCTCTGCCCTGTGTCACTACACGTTCTTTTCTGAGAAACATTCAATTGCTGAGTGTTACACACTGTGGTTGAAGAAAATGATCCACTCACCACCATCCGCTCTCTCTCATCCTCTGTGTGAAGCTCCCAATAGCAGAGGCTGAAGACAGAAAGGTCGTCTCTGTTTCCTTGCACCAGGTACATTACTTGGTGACCTGGTGAATGGCATGGGCAAGGTAGCCCACGTTGCCGGAGGTGACCCCTGCCACAGAAATGCGGCTGTCCTTTGTCATATAGATGGAGAACTCCTTGGTTAGCCACTCCACCTGTTCAGGCTTTAGCCCTGTGAAACAAAACATGCCAGTTTGGGCAGTGATATGTGGCCAGTTGTGGGTGGAACCCTTCTTCTTGAGGTTGGAGACAAGCTGAGTCCGCATGCTAATGATGTGGTCGGCCATGCCTTTCACTTCTTGCAACCATTGTTTTCATGAATCTGGGGTGTTCAGAATGGTAGAAGCAATCTGGGCCCCATTGTGGGGACGGTTGGCATACATGGGATGGATCAAGATCTTCAACTGTGACTCTACCCTTTTGGTTTCATCTCATCTTTGCATACTACAGTGAAGGCTCCTACACGCTCACCATATAAGCCCATGTTCTTGGCATACGATTGGCAGAGACAAACCTTAATGCCCTGTTCAATGAAGTGGTGCACAGCCCGGGCATCCTTATCACCATCACCACTGGTAAAGCCTTGGTAGGCCATGTCAAAGAAGGCAAAGAGACTCTTCTTCTTCACCATTGTTGCTGTATCCTTCCACTGTTCCAGACGTGGGTCCACTCCCGTGGGATTGTGGGTGCAGGCATGCAGAAGAACAACATTTTGCTCTGGTATTTTTGAAAGGCCCTCCACAGCGCCTGTGAAGTCAAAACCGCAAGTCTTGGGGTCATAAAGCCGATAACCTTGTAGCTGCATGCCAGTGTCCCTGAAGATGGGCGTGTGATTTCCCCAGCTTGGTTTGGGCAGAAAGACATCTCAGCTGAACTTAAAAAATCTTTGCAGAAAGCTGGCTCCTATCCTTAAGGCTCCAGTTCCAGAAATGGTCTGCACAGTGACAAACTGGCCACTTTTCAAGACTTCGCTGTTCTCACCAAGGGCTAGTTCTGCAGATGCCTTGCAAAATTCAGCCAGTCCCCCAATGGACAGGTATTCCTTGTCCAAACTTTTTGTGGCAATCTGGGCCTCTGCCTTGGGGACGCTAGGCAGCACGTCCAAGGCTTTCCGTTATCATCCTGGTAGGCACCAACTCCCAGATTCATCTTTTTGCTATTGGTGTCCCTCTTAAAGTCTTCAATGACTGCCAGGATGATATCTGGAGGTCCCATTTCCACATGGGTCCATCAGGAGCTGGCTCTGGCAGAGGCCGCAGCTGCGAGGCCCAGGTGGAAGGTGGCAGCGATCCCAGAGAGGACGCAGCCAGAGTGCAGCAGGGCCATGGTGGACAGTAGGAGGGCAGTGGGCAGCCGCAGGACTGAGCAGAGGGCTCTCTGTAGTGTTTTAATTGCGAGAGACGATTTGTGAGGCTGATCTGAAGCTGTAGCCAATCTGGTCTGCTTTGCATGTCTTTCTGTATGGTCCATAGGAAATTTGCTGAGGACCTCCATCTTGTTTAACATCCTTGGGAGCAAGACCTGTAACCACTTGGCAAGGTTTTGTGTAGCCTCTGTGTAGCTTGGATTCAATCCTGGCTTAGGGAATGAGACTTACCTGGTTTGATATCTGCATGACCTTTTGCTATTTGTTGATTCCATTTCTCTCCATGAACTGCCTTGGATTTTCCTTTCTCTGAGCCTTTAGTAAAGTTTGAAAGCCAGAAATATTGGCCACTTGGTGTGGCTAAATTCAGATAATAAGGGAGTTAAGAGGAATTTCTTAAGGAGTGCTCAGCTTAACTAAAAGTGGATATCCAAGTTAGAGTCATATTTAAAAGGTTTCCCTTTTCTTGGACCTTGTTTTGCTGGGAAAAGGTTTTTCTTGGTCAACTGAATTATTTTTTCTTCATTTTGCTTTGCCACTTTTTTAATGCACGCACAAGAGAGGAGAGACCTCTTTTTTTTCTCATGGACTCCAGAAATTAAAAGCACCCAGAGGCCAATAATCCAATTAGGAGATTGGCAAATGAGAGATCTTATGGGGACCGGGTTATCGTCTACCTGTCTGTGTAATTCTATATGTGTTGTGTGTGTGATGTTTACATAAAAAAAGAGCTCTAATTAATTTTGCCTAAAGGAAGACAAGCACTTGGATCAAATATTTTATGAAAGAGAAGATAAAAAGCTGTGGTACCTTTCAGTTCACGTGACTTTAATCTTGGAGACATAAAAACAGCCTTAAAGATTATTGGTAAAAAGCAGATGTCATAAAAATGTAAATAGGTGGACTAAATTATGCAGGTCAGATACTAGGTTGGCAAAATATTTTAAGGTCATAAACTGCTTTTTTGGTTTTTGAGAACTTTTCAATTTGCTGGCTTCACAATTGGCAAGGCCCGGGGACACATGGAACTAAACACTCCCTTAATTATGTTGGAAGGAGTCAAACCTTGGCTGCACCTAGCACATAATCAAAACAACTTACCAGGTTTTACATTAAAGTTAAAAACTGCTAAAAGTTACCATTATGACATGTAATTGAGACTACTGGAAATAGATTTACATGCAAGGTGCGTAAGAACAGTGAAATGTGTTTTTAATAAAGATTATAAGAAATCATAAAAATGTAAATTCCTGCCTAGGGTTGAAGATTTGTTTTAAATTAGATAAGATAAAGCTAAAAGTTCAAACAACTGGTGGAAGGATTGTAAAAATTAATCTTGCAACAAATTCTCTGTGTGAACATATTGACTAACTTCAAAAAGTATTATATGATTTTTCTGTAAATTGAGCATTCAAATAAAAGCACAGCAAGGTATCCTTAAGGCACTAATCTGCTTGTCAGCAAAATTTGTATGAAAGGGCTGTACAAGGTTTTTTCTTTAAAAAAATTTCTTAGTTGTTATTTCAGCAAAATAAATAACTTATGGTAATCCGGAATTCTATTTCATAACAGCAAGTATTTTAAGCCTCTAATATATTTAATAGGCTTTCCAAAATCAAACTTCAGTTTCAAAATTGTCTTTTCTGACACCTGGCTTTTCAGATACTTCAGAGGGCCCCTGGAGTGTTCAGAAAAGAAAGGTAAACAGGATTATGTGACATGTTTAGGTACATGGGATTGCCAAAATGGTATTCAGTCTTCTTTAGGTCATATTTTGGTGAATAATACTAATATATGTTCCAAAATTGTATGGAATTTCTAAAATTCTAATGTCTAAAGAATATCCTATCAATCATAATTAAAGTTGTTAAGTTATTGTAAACTACAGAGATAACAAAACTTTGTCAATTGTGTTTCTAACTGTAACTACCCTGGACATATTGTTATTCACAGACAATTGTTGTTTTAATCTTTTTCAAAAGATGGTTTATAATAAGCTAGAGAACTTTTACAAGTGCTCTCAGATACAGGTTTCTCATACCTTTGGGGATTGTGACATTGGAATAAAGGAAAAATGTACAGAACTCATGAAGAGCTAAAATGTTCATAAATATCAAGCAAAATAAGGGTTAACTGGGTGAACTCAAAAAAATGAAGCAATCTTTTTCAATTTTGCTTGGATATTGCTGATCCTTGTTTTGTTTTTTAGAGTCAAGAAAACATATTTTGAACTATTTATAGCCTTTAATCATTGAGTAGAGTATACTCCTATGAACAAAATTTGGAGTATATTTGCTTCTCTCTGCCTGGTTCCTGTAGAATTTGGAAATTATCTGTGAGTATTCTTAACTTACAGCAATATACTTCTTTGCATCAGTGCAGTAAAAATCCATTTTCTTTTGCAACAGGATGCAATTGGAGTAACTGGTTGTTTTACCAAGGCTTTGACTGGAAGGGTATGCTTCTCTTTAAGGAGTCAAGCTCAACTTGCGAGCCAATAAAAGTCCCTTGGGGAAGGCCGGGCGTGGTGGCTCACACCTGTAATCCCAGCACTCTGGGAGGCCAAGGCGGGCGGATCACCTGAGGTTGGGAGTTTGAGACCAGCCTGACAAACATGGAGAAACCCCATCTCCACTAAAAATACAAAATTGGCCATGTATGGTGGCACATGCCTGTAGTCCCAGCTACTCGGGAGACTGAGGCAAGAGAATTGTTTGAAGCCGGGAGGCAGCGGTTGCGGTGAGCCAAGATTGTGCCATTGCACTCCAGCCTGGACAACAAGAGTGAGACTCTCTCAAAAAAAAAAAAAAAAGTCCCTTGAGGAAACTGGTCTCATAGCCTTGTCTATGCAGTTCCTGCACAGGGTTCATGACCTGTGATCAGTAAAGAATGTCACTTTCTAACAGGCCCAGGAGCTCCAAGTTTATCTTGGAACCTTAGGACAAGAGGACTACCCAACTCACAGGTATTTGAGGATACAAATACATGTCTGGGCGTGGCTTTAAAAGATCTTATTTGAGATTACTTGTGGAACAGCGTTCCATCAAAGCCAATCAAAAGGCCTATGTAGAAATAATTATTTTTGCTGCACTTTATGCAAATAATCAGGCCAAGTATAAGACTAAATTCAATTTTGCAAACAACTCAGTCCTATAATGATTTGTGTTTTTAACAAAAATGAGGACTGGAGAGAGATAAATTATGTTTCAAAATTTATCATACATTTGTCTTAAAATTCTAAACTCATTAGTTGTTTTTCAGTTTTTGCCTACATTTTCAGACTAACCCTGCTTGTTCCTGTGAACCAACCAGTGATCTCTGTGTGCAGCTCAGAAAGAACAAACGGGATGGGTAATGTAGAAATCTGGATCAATATTCTAGTTCTGAGCAATTATCCTGCAAATCCTACCAGGTGATGGGAATAAATAGGTTGCCCATCACTCAGAGGGTTTTTTTGGGGGAGAGGTGGGGGAAAGTAAGACCAAGGGAGCTAACCAAAGCCAAGCACCATGCACCCAAATCCTAGGAAGCATAACTATAGCCACCAGTTATCTAGGCATGTCACTGGACATCCTTTTCTCTCCCTTGTTGGAAGAGGACTCAATTCCACAGCTTCACTTTAGCATTTGGTTTATGATAAGGAGTCCATGCAACCCACTCCAAGATGCATTTTTGTCCCAAACTTAATTCCAAGTTTTGAGTCAAAGGCCTAGGAAAGAAAACTGGATCTGAGGGATCCAGAGGCAGATGATAACGGAAGTCAAAAGACATAGTGCAGGTGAGTGTGGCTGATTCCTGCCAATTAAGCCAAGCTTCCAGTTTCATGGATAAAGTCTACGCTAGTATCCATGGCATAAATGAGGTCTAGGGAATCCAAAGGCTACTGACAGAAGGGGAGATAGGGCATACATGGGTGAGAATGGATACTCCCACCTCTTAGGCCCCCACTGTTAACATGGGTGAAAGCCACTTTAACACCCATGGCCACTGGTCACAGTCACCAAGACTCAGGGATAAAAGGATGGAGGAAAGAAAGAGGAACACCTCACTTTTCCTCCCTCATGTATCCTGTGTATTTGCTAGGAAGAGAAAGGAATCAGAGGCACTGGCTCCCCTCTTTCTAGATGAGTAGCCATTCATCTTCAGTCTGTACCCCTTTCAAATGCATCTTGAATCCCTGGGACTCCTTTGAAAAAACACCTTCCTTTTTCCTCCTCTGTCATCTCTTTAATAAGTAATTGTGTCTCCGTACTATGGGACACTCCCCTCAGATGCATCCTCCAAACTGGGAAGAGTTAATTTCCCAAACCTTAGACTGGTTGGCTTCAGACTGGGCTCAGGAGAAGGAGGCCCAGAACCATGACATGCCTGCACAAAAGTAAGTTTCCTTACCAGTCAAGCTTTTGTCCCCCACCCCCTCCATCTCCCTGTGTGAACTGGTAAAAGGCCTCAGGATTTTTGAGCTGTCTTCACCCACCCCCTTGTTTGGTTTTGATACATGTTTTCTATTAACCTGGTTTGTTTCTTCTCTCCTTCAGGCAATCAAACTCCAAATAGTCATGCAACTGGAGCCTTGGACAATGGCGCCTTCTGCTAGGGACACTTAGAGAGGCCTTTGAGGGAGATCTGACTGCCATTTCCCCAAAACAGCACCCCTGTCGGCAGGAGGCAGTTAGGATTGGTCTTCTTTATCCTTATCCTTATTCTAACAGCAGTTAGATGTACTTCAGAGGGGGGAATGAGACAGCCACCTCAAAAGGGGTCTCCTGAGAACCTCTGACCGTCCTGTGCACTGGGAGGATGGGGTGGAGCCATGGGACGTTAGCACTGTTTACAAGGGGGAGTAGCCTAGCCTCTCCTGTTCCTGGGTGATAACCAAGGATTCAATCTGCAAGGTGGGAAACTTCGTAGCAGGACTGTCACTTTGCTGAGAGTCCCTGTTTCCCACTTTTTTTTCTTTTTCACCCAATAAACTCTGCCCTACTCACCCTACAATGAGTCCTCATGCCTAAATTATCTTAGTCATGTGACAAGAACCTGGATTTTCCTACAACATAGAGATCTTTCACTTCCTTGGTTAAATTTATTCCTAGGTTTTTTTGTGTGTGTACCTATTGCAAATGGGATTGCCTTCTTGATTTTGTTTTCAGCTAGTTCATTGTGTGTGTATAGAAATATTACAGATTTTTTCTGTCTTAACTTTGTATCTTGAAAATTTACTAAGTTCTTGTATCCCTTCTGAGAGTTTTTTGGTGGACTTTCCAGTTTTCTATATATAAGATTATGTCATCGGAAAACAGGAACAATTTGACTTCCTCCTTTCTAATTTAGATTTTCTGTATTTTTCCCTCTTGTCTAATTGCTTGGGCTGGGCTTCTAGTACTATGCTGAATAAGAGTGATGAGAGTAGCCATCCATGTTTTGTTCCAGATCTTTGGGAAAAAGCTTTCAGCTGTCATAACCAAAATAGATCTGAGGAATGAGCATTCCTTACCTTGGGAACAGCAGGAGCAAAGGGCCTAAGGAAGGGGAACCTGGCATGTGCTAGGAATGGAAAGAAGTTCTTGTGGATCTAATATGATCAACATGGCAGTGGAGGCAGAAGTGGAGAAGGAGGAGTGGTGAAGGTTGAGGCTGAGGACATGTAAAGATGCTAGATTGTATTGGACCTTGTTAAACAGTGAGAAGGATTTGGGTATCATTTTTTTCTCCAACTGCAAAAAGGAGTTATTGAAGGACTTCAAGCAGAGAAAAGATACTTTTGCATTTTTATATTTTAGAAGATACCTCTGACTGCTAGGTGGAGCAGGTTTGCAGAAGGGTAACTGTGGAAGCGACAACTACATCTGTTAATCTACACATCTGTACCTGTGTAAATACAGAAGTGAAGTGAGCCAAGAATAAAATCTTAATTTTGCATTTAGAGGAAAACACAGGAAAAGTCAGCAAATGAGAAACTGTGGCCCTTGAAGTGGGAATAACAGTAGAATAATGTGTTTTAGGAAGATATAAGGGAAAGACATTGGACAGGGGCTACTTTGTTTATAGGATTACTTTTCAGTGTTTTCAATTGTAGAGGAAAAATACCCATATTCCTCAATTGCACTTATTATTTTCTAATAATGAGTCATAAAGAATGCTAGTAGTATGCAAGTAGCTAATACAATAACCTTATTGTATTTGAATCTCTGTAGGCTATTCTCAAAGAAAAATTGCATTGGACAAAGTTAAATAGGCAAGGAAGACTTTATTCAAAATTGTTGCAATAGGTGTCAAGCCTGTTCCAATAAGAAAGAGAGACTGTATTCAAATCTGTTGAACAAAAAGCAGGAGAGATTGTAAAGGCTGGAGTATGCTAGTGAAAAAGTTCTGGAGAATGTTAGTGGGGAAGGTGGGTCAACATGATTAGGCCATCTGTATTTGCTAACTGGCACATATGGAAGTTAGAGTACTACCCTCCCATAGAGATGGGAAGATAAGGGAACTATTTTTCTTGATGATTATTTTTCAAAGAAATGGCTCCCAGGTCTTTGAGAAAGATATTCCTGGGTTGCAAAACCGATAAAAGGCTAGAGAAAAATTTAAATCTCAAATAAGAAGACAGAAAGAATTTATAGTGGGAAGTTTTCTAAAGTAAACAATCTAAGAAAAGAGAAGTAAAGGAGTGATACGTCAGGGAGAAATCTGTCTAAAGTTTAGTCAAGTTGAGGGGAACATCAAGGCAGTCCCGTTCATCCTATACATGTATAAAATCTTGTTCAGAGGTACCTTGACATTAACTCACCCTCAAAATTCTTGCAAAACTCATAACAGAATATTTTATTTACGTTTGCAAAGTCTAAGCAATATGGATAACATTTTGTGTTGAAAGCAGCTAAAAGGCTTTTAGCAAAGCAACACAATAAACACTGGTTTAATCTGCTTGAATTTAGCCAGACCACTCAACTAAGAGCAGAGATACCTTTTTAAGAATTAAGCCCAGCCTTAGGCAAAACTGTGAAGTAGACACTATTTTGCTTTAGTTCTTCACCTCCATGTGTCCTGGTATAACAGCCCCCAATGATACTGTAGATTTTGAAAGAAGCCTGAATTTGGGAGTTGAGAAACAGTTCAGTCTTCCTGTTTACTCATCTACAAAGTAAAGAAAAGAATACCTACTTAGCAAATACAAGTATTGGTACCTCCAATGAAATAATGTGGATTTAAACATTTCATCAATTAGTTTCTGACTTCAGTATACAGGTGTAAGGACAGAAAAAGAAAGGCATTGCAGCGCCCTCTTCTGGGAACTGTTGGTAAACTAACTCAGATAGTTGAAATGGATTTTCTAGGTGAATACAAAAGTTTCACTCTAGGAATAACTGCTCCACTTTTTAAAATATACAGATACATTGAAGTGTGCAAACAAACATCAAATTCAAACTCTTGAAGAGAAACACCAATGTTCATCCTTTTCCTCAACCCCTATCCACACATCCATGCAGGCAGCCCAGGGGACCTCAGATTGAAAATCGGAAAATAACTTATCAAGAAGCCATGTCACTTATAGTATTAGCTCTAAAACTTTAATTCATCTATGTATTACCTGGAGATCTTTTAAAACTGCAGATTCATATTCACTGGGTCCAGGATTCTACATTTCTAACAATCTCCCAGGTGAGACCTACACTGATGGTGGCATGACTGAAATCACCTTTGAAAAATTATAACAGTGAGAATGTAACCACCCAACAGGTTCACCTTGCCCAAGGCCTAGACAGAGCCAATATATCAAGACAGGGAAATTGCAATAGAGAAAGAGTAACTCATGCAGAGGCAGCTGTGTGGGAGTCCAGAGTTTTATTCAAAACTCAAATCAGTCTCTTAGAGCATTCAGGGAGCAGTTTTTAAGAACAACTTGGTAGGTGGGGGGAATCCAGTGATACAGGACATAGAAATAAATTATTTAGGCAGATAGTAAGGACAACAGAGTCATAGGCAGAATTTTCCATTTTAACAAAAAGCAGCCCAAAAAATCATTTCTTTTCTAACAAAGAGCAGCCTGAGAAATCGAGCTGCAGACATACATGAGCAAGCTGGAAGCTTGCACAGATGAATGCCAGCAGCTGTGCCAATAGAAAAGGGCTACCTGAGGGCCAGGCATGTTCAACATGGAGGGTCCATCTTCTTTTCTTGTCATCACATGTACAGTAAAGGAACAGGCAACAAGGCACAGGCCAGGTAGAGAACCCATCTGCATAATAAAAGATTAGGGAGGACAGTTGACATGAGGTTCTAAGATGGCCGAATAAGAACAGCTCCAGTCCACAGCTTCCAGTGTGAGCAATGCAGAAGATGGGCGATTTCTGCATTTCCAAGTTAGGTAATGGGTTCATCTCACTGGGGCTTGTCGGACAGTGGGTACAGCCCACAGAGCAGGGCGGGGCATCACCTCACCCAGGAAGCGCAAGGGGTCAGGGAATTCCCTTTCCTAGCCAAGGGAAGCCATGACAGATGGTACCTGGAAAATCGGGGCACTCCCACCCTAATACTGCACTTTTCCAATGGTCTAAGCAAATGGCACACCAGGAGATTATATCCCGCGCCTGGCTCGGAGGGTCCCATGCCCAAGGAGCCTCGCTCGCTGAGAGCACAGCAGTCTGAGATCGAACTGCAAGGCGGCAGTGAGGCTGGGGAAGGGGCGTACGCAATTGCTGAGGCTTGAGTAGATAAACAAAGCAGCCGGGAAGCTTGCACTGGGTGGAGCCAATCACAGCTCAAGGAGGCCTGCCTGCCTCTGTCGACTCCACCTCTAAGGGCAGGGCATAGCTGAACAAAAGGCAGCAGAAACTTCTGCAGACTTCAAAGCTGTCTGACAGATTTGAAGACAGTAGTGGTTCTCCCAGCACAGAGTTTGAGATCTGAGAATGGACAGACTGCCTCCTCTAGTGGGTCTCTGACCCCCAAGTAGCCTAACTGGGAGACACCTCCAAGTAGGGGCCGACTGACACCTCATACAGCCAGGTGTCCCTCTGAGACGCAGCTTCCAGAGGAAGGATCAGGCAGCAACATTTGCTGTTCTGCAATATTTGCTGTTCAGCATCCCCTGCTGGTGATACCCAGGCAAACAGGGTCTGGAGTGGACCTCCAGCAAACTCCAACAGACCTGCAGCTGAGGGTCATGAGTGTTAGAAGGAAAACTAACAAACAGAAAGGACATCCACACCAAAACCCCATCTGTGTGTCCCCATCATCAAAGACCAAAGGTAGATAAAATCACAAAGATGGGGAGAAACAAGAGCAGAAAAGCCGAAAATTCTAAAAATCAGAGTGCCTCTTCTCCTCCAAAGGGATGCAGCTCCTCTCCAGCAATAGAACAAAGCTGGATGGAGAATTACTTTGACAAGTTGAGAGAAGAAGGCTTCAGACGATTGGTAATAACAAACTTCTCCAAGTTAAAGGAGGATGTTCCAACCCATTGCAGAGAAGCTAAAAATCTTGAAAAAAGATTAGATGAATGGCTAACTAGAATAAACAGTGTAAAGAAGACCTTAAATGACCCAATGGAGCTGAAAACCATACCACGAGAACTACATGATGCATGCACCAGCTTCAGTAGCCGATTTGATCAAGTGGAAGAAAGGGTGTCAGGGATTGAAGATCAAATGAATGAAATGAAACAAAAAGAGAAGTTTAGAGAAAAAAGAGTAAAAAAAAATGAACAAAGCCTCCAAGAAATATGGGACTATGTGAAAAGACCAAATCTATGTCCGATTGGTGTACCTGAAAGTGATGGGGAGAATGGAACCAAGTTGGAAAACACTCTTCAGGATATTATCCAGGAGAACTTCCCCAACATAGCAAGGCAGGCCAACATTCAAATTCAGGAAATACAGAGAATACCACTAAGATGCTCCTCGAGAAGAGCAACTCCAAGACACATAATGTCAGATTCACCAAAGTTGAAATGGAGGAAAAAATGTAAGGGCAGCCAGAGAGAAAGGTCGGGTTACCCACAAAGGGAAGCCCATCAGGCTAACAGCGGATCTCTCAGCAGAAACTCTACAAGCCAGAAGAGAGTGGGGGCCAATATTCAACGCTCTTAAAGAAAAGAATTTCATATCAACCCAGAATTTCAATTCCAGTGAAACTAAGCTTCATAAGTGAAGGAGAAATAAAATCCTTTACAGACAAACAAATGCTGAAAGATTTTGTCACCACCAGGCCTGCCTTACAAGAAGAGCTCCTGAAAGAAGCCCTAACCATGGAAAGAAACAACCGGTACAAGCCACTGCAAAAACATGCCAAATTGTAAAGACCATCGATGCTAGGAAGAAACTGCATCAACTAACGAGCAAAATAACCAGCTAACATCATAATGACAGGATCAATTTCACACGTAACAATATTAACCTTAAACGTAAATGGGCTAAGTGCTCCAATTAAAAGACACAGACTGGCAAATTGGATAAAGAGTCAAGACCCACCAGTGTGCTGTATTCAGGTGATCCATCTCAAGTGCAGAGACACACATAGGCTCAAAATAAAGGGATGGAGGAAGATCTACCAAGGAAATGGAAAACAATAAAAAAAAGCAGGGGTTGCAATCCTAGTCTCTGATAAAGCATACTTCAAACCAACAAAGGTCAGAAGAGACAAAGAAGGCCATTACATAAAGGTAAAGCGATCAATTCAACAAGAAGAGCTAACTGTCATAAATATATATGCACCCAATACAGGAGCACTCAGATTCATAAAGCAAGTCCTTAGAGACTTACAAAGAGACCTAGACTCCCATGCAATAATAATGGGAGACTTTAACACCCCACTGTCAACATTAGACAGATCAATGAGACAGAAAGTTAACAAGGATATCCAGGAATTGAACTCAGCTCTGCACCAAGCAGAACTAATAGACATCTACAGAACTCTCCACCCCAAATCAACAGAATATACATTCTTCTCAGCATCACATCACACTTATTCCAAAATTGGCCACATAGTTGGAAGTAAAGCACCCCTCAGCAAATGTAAAAGAACAGAAATTATAACAAACTGTCTCTCAGACCACAGTGCAATCAAACTAGAACTCAGGATTAAGAAACTCACTCAAAACCGCTCAACTACATGGAAACTGAACAACCTGCGCCTGAATGACTACTGAGTACATAACGAAATGAAGGCAGAAATAAAGATGTTCTTTGAAACCAATGAGAACAAAGACACAACATACCAGAATCTCTGGGACACATTTAAAGCAATGTGTAGAGGGAAATTTATAGCACTAAATGCCCACAAGAGAAAGCAGGAAAGATCTAAAACCGACACCCTAACATCACAATTAAAAGAATTAGAGAAGCAAGAGCAAACACATTCAAAAGCTAGCAGAAGGCAAGAAATAATTAAGATCAGAGCAGAACTGAAGGAGATAGAGACACAACAAAACCCTTCAAAAAATTAATGAATCCTGCAACTGGTTTTTGAAAAGATCAACAAAATTGATAGACAGCTAGCAAGACTAATAAAGAAGAAAAGAGAGAAGAATCAAATAGACTCAATAAAGAAATGATAAAGGGGATATCACCACCGAGCCCACAGAAATACAAACTACCATCAGAGAATACTATAAACACCTCTATGCAAATAAACTAAAAAATCTAGAAGAAATAGATAAATTCCTGGACACATACACCCTCCCAAGACTAAACCAGAAAGAAGTTGAATCCATGAATAGACCAATAACAGGCTTTGAAATTGAGGTAATAATTAATAGCCTACCAACCAAAAAAACTCCAGGACCAGACGGATTCACAGCCACATTCTACCAGAGGTAAAAGAGGAGTTGGTACCATTCCTCCTGGAACTATTCCAATCAATAGAAAAAGAGAGAATCCTCCCTAACTCATTTCAGGAGGCCAGCATCATCCTGATACCAAAGCCTGGCAGAGACACAACAAAAAAAGAGAATTTTAGACCAATATCCCTGATGAACATCAATGCAAAAATCCTCTATAAAATACTGGCACACCAAATCCAGCAGCACATCAAAAAGCTTATCCACCATGATCAAGTTGGCTTCATCCCTGGGATGCAGAGCTGGTTCAACATATGCAAATCGATAAACATAATCCAGCATATAAACAGAACCAAACACAAAAACCACATGATTATCTCATTAGATGCAGAAAAGGCCTTTGACAAAATTCAACAGCCCTTCATGATAAAAACTCTCAACAAACTAGGTATTGATGGGACGTACCTCAAAATAATAAGAGCTATTTATGACAAACCCACAGCCAATATCATACTGAATGGGCAAAAACTGGAAGCATTCCCTTTGAAAACTGCCACAAGACAGGGATGCCCTCTCTCACCACTCCTATTCAACATAGTTTTGGAAGTTCTGGCCAGGGCAGTCAGGCAGGAGAAAGAAATAAAGGGTATTCAATTAGGAAAAGAGGAAGTCAAATTGTACTGGTTTGCAGATGACATGATTTTATATTTAGAAAACCCCATTGTCTCAGCCCAAAATCTCCTTAAGCTGATAAGCAACTTCAGCAAAGTCTCAGCATACAAAATCAATGTGCAAAAATCACAAGCATTCCTATACACCAATAACAGACAAACAGAGAGCCAAATCATGAGTGAACTCCCATTCAAAATTGCTTCAAAGAGAATAAAATACCCAGGAATCCAACTTAGAAGGAATGTGAAGGACCTCTTCAAGGAGAACTACAAACCACTGCTCGACAAAATAAAAGAGGACGCAAACAAATGGAAGAACATTCCATGCTCAGGGATAGGAAGAATCAATATTGTGAAAATGGCCATACTGCCCAAGGTAATTTACAGATTCAATGCCATCCCCATCAAGCTACCAATGACTTTCTTCACAGAATTGGAAAAAACTACTTTAAAGTCCATATGGAATGAAGAAAGAGCCTGCATTGCCAAGTCAATCCTAACCCAAAAGAACAAAGCTGGAGGCATCACTCTACCTGACTTCAAACTATACTACAAGGCAACAGTAACCAAAACAGCATGGCACTGGTACCAAAACAGAGATATGGACCAATGGAACAGAACAGAGCCCTCAGAAATAATATCACACATCTACAACCATCTGATCTTTGACAAACCTGACAAAAACAAGAAATGGTTGCCTATTTAATAAATGGTGCTGGGAAAACTGGCTAGCCATATATAGAAAGCTGAAACTGGATCCCTTCCTTACACCTTATACAAAAATTAATTCAAGATGGATTAAAGACTTAAATGTTAGACCTAAAACAATAAAATCCCTAGAAGAAAACCTAGGCAATACCATTCAGGACATAGGCATGGGCAAGGACTTCATGACTAAAACACCAAAAGCAATGGCAACAAAAGCCAAAATTGACAAATGGGATCTAATTAAACTAAAGACCTTCTGCACAGCAAAAGAAACTACCATCAGAGTGAACAGGCAACCTACAGAATGGGAGAAAAGTTTTATAATCTACCCATCTGACAAAGGGTTAATATCCAGAATCTACAAAGAACTTAAACAAATTTACAAGAAAAAATCAAACAACCCCATCAAAAAGTGGGCAAAGGATATGAACAGACACTTCTCAAAAGAAGACATTTATGCAGCCAACAGACACATGAAAAAATGCTCATCATCACTGGCCATCAGAGAAATGCAAATCAAAACCACAATGAGGTACCATGTCATGCCAATTAGAATGGCGATCATTAAAAAGTCAGGAAACAACAGGTGCTGGAGAGGATGTGGAGAAATAGGAACAACTTTTACACTGTTGGTGGGACTGTAAACTAGTTCAACCATTGTGGAAGACAGTGTGGCGATTCCTCAGGGATCTAGAACTAGAATGCCATCCCATTACTGGGCATATACCCAAAGGATTATAAATCATGCTGCTATAAAGACACATGCACACGTATGTTTATTGCGGCACTATTCACAACAGCAAAGACTTGGAACCAACCCAAATGTCCATCAATGACAGACCAGATTAAGAAAATGTGGCACATATTCACCTTGGAATACTATGCAGCCATAAAAAAGGATGAGTTCATGTCCTTTGTAGGGACATGGATGAAGCTGGAAACCATCATTCTGAGCAAACTATTGCAAGGACAGAAAATCAAACATCGCATGTGCTCACTCATAGGTTGGAATTGAACAATGAGAACACTTGGACACAGGGTGGGGAACATCATACACCGGGGCCTGTTGTGGGGTGGGGGGAGTAGGGAGGGATAGCATTAGGAGATATACCTAATGTAAATGACGAGTAAACAGGTGCAGCACACCAACATGGCACATGTATACATATGTAACAAAACTGCATATTGTGCGCATGTACCCTAGAACTTAAAGAATAATAAATAAGTATATAAAATTAAAAAAAAAAAGAGCTTACGTGTCTCCAAGACTGACATTCTCCCATTACAGGTTAAAAAAACAGCAAAATCTGAGATTTCCTAAAAGTCACTTCCTATTATTGGAGCAGAATTATACCAGGTGCTCAAATTACTTGACAGTGGAAACAGTCTTCTGGCTTTGAACTCAGAAGACAGGAAGTGTTTATCCATCGAAGAACATTTTCATTATGTGTCTATCATGAGAGCACACACTTATTTCTTAAAGATCACCGATAATTATGAAGTGAGATGTAAGTGTGTGTGAGTTTCACAATCCACTCTTTAGTGATTCAGTGAAAATGTTCTTAACTATATGACTATTTGATAACTAACAGTCACTTTACTGGTACTAGGGTATTTGGTTCTGCCATACATCTTATCTAAATTTTTAGGATGCACAGAGTCTGCCACAATTATGGAAGTGTCTCCTGGGTCATTTGCATTGAACAATTCAACATATTTATAGCATTATTCTGAAGCTTTAGTATATAATGCTTTAGTGCATATAAAGATCTCAAACTATAGTATATATAAGAATAACTTGAAAACTTGTTAATAATGCAGATTCTTGCCACATAAACCCCTTTTTCTTCCCAAAGTACAGTTAGCTAGAATGGAGAATGTGCTAAAAATTATTTCAGGTGGTTCATGGACCACACTTAAAGAAACATTCATCAAGTAAATGAAAAGTGTTGGAATATCTTAGAAAGGTCAATAGAGTGACTAGAAGTCTGATGACGTAATTAGGGGATTAAAATTGTGGTTTAGTGCACTCAAGTATAACTTCAAGTTCTGAAGCATGACTGTGACTACTAGGAATCTACAATGGCCATACCAAAAACAACTGATTTGAGGTAAGCCATTCTCTTCAAACAGATGCTTGCAAAAGCCTATAAGGTGCAAAAGGATAAACTAGTTAGAAATATCAACCAACGAAGAGGCTTCACTTGTCCATACATGGCATGAAACATATTGATTGATCATTTTGCTTGTTACAGAGTATGAAGAGCAACAATCAATCACCTGCACAATTTTCTTCTATCACAACAGATTCTTGTTATACAATTTTTAATGTGTGTATATACTGTATATACATACGTAATATATAATATATTATTACAATGTGCCTATAAACATATATGTTCTATCTCTCTCTATATATATACACATACATAAAACCCTCATGAAAATTCAGACCTATAATTTTTTTCTATTTATGCTAGTGAATCCATTTGATGATCTAATTATGCAAATTACACTTTACAGCAAAGCATATCAGAATTTATGAATATCTTATCATGAGAAAATATAAATAGAGAATCGTCAAAACACCCACACACATACACACACAATATAATATGAAAGCTAAAAAATTCAAAGAATTAATGAGTATATGTGATCCTAAGATTTATAATGTAGTAATAGTAGAGGTAATAATTGAGCAGCTCGAGGAACAATAAAGACAAGTTTTTGACTAGATTACCTATTTTTGACATTGAACTTTGCCAGGTCAGCAGTGGGCATTGGGGTGGGTGGACAGGAAAATACAGTAAAATAAAAACAATGTAACTGTTGAAAATGAAGAGCCACAATAGAGCCCAGAAGGTAGCCACAAAAAGAAGTGATTAAGAGGATAATTTTGTGCAAGAAGGTAAAGATACAAAAGTCAGCAAGTGTTAATCATGAGCTAAGAGAATCTACTTTAGGCTTAAAAATGAAAAAAGGAAGGGATGACATTAGCAAGAGAGCAGAATAGGAAATTATGGGACTCTCTTCCCCACAGGCCCATTGCTGTGGCAACTTTAGAGACTACTGGAGAAGCTGAAGCACCAGCCCATTATAAAACCAAGAAAGGATTCCCCCCCAGAAAAAGGATAGAAAAAATTTGTGACATTTGACACGCCCATTCATGTCCCTCCTTTATGCATTATACTGTGAAGCAACTGGGAGGAACCACCCCATACAGCGGATTCTCTCTCCTGATGGAAACAAAAAAGTGGACCATGCATCTAATGCTCTGGCTTGTCTGAGGGCTGCCTGAGGAACTGGTTTCTGTCTTCCCTGACTCACAGTGCTGGTAGGACTGGTAGTAGAGTGTGGAAGGCACTGAAGGCAAAGGCAAGCAGCATGTTAGAGTTGCAGTTTTATAGGACAACACCAAGAAAAGTAAGACATGAGAAAAGGTTTCAAAGGTCCCAGAACCTCAAACTGGGTTGACTGGTAAAGCTAAGAGAGGTGGTTGTTTTTCCAAAGGCCCAAAACCCAGAAAAAAAGTATATATATATCTCACAAGGAATACAAAGAAACAGAGAAACATGGCCCAATCAAAGGACCAAAATAAAACCTGTCCTAAAACTAAAGCAACACAGATCTAAGAGCTGCTCGACAAAGAATTTTTTAAATTGTCATAAATACACTCAATGAGCTCAAAAAGGGCACAGGTATGCAGCTAAAGGAAATAAGAAAAATGGTGTATCAACACGATGAGGTTATTAACAAATATACAAAACACTATAACAAAGAACCAAATGGAAATTATGGAGTGAAAAATACAATAACTGAACTGAAAAGCTTATTAGAGGGGTTCAACAGAAGACTTGATCAAAAAGAAGAATCAAAGGTAAATTCATGGGCAAATAGAGTAACATGTACTATCTTAATTTTGGTGCATAGATTTTAAATGATAAAATTGCACAACAAATAAGTACAATTGCTTGTTAACTGGTATACAGTATATAAACATGTAACTTGTGACATCAATAACATAAAGTGTTGCAGGGGGGCAAAGCTGCAAAGTAGTACAGTGTTTGTGTATGATTGAAGTTGTTAACAGTTTAAAATAGACTACTATAACTTTAAGATGCTTTACATAATTACCATGGTGACCACAAAGAAAATATCTATAGAAGAGAGGAAAAAAGAAAATGCAAAAAGAATCAAAGTATGTCACTCCGAAAAATCAGTGTAATACAAAGGAAGGCAGAGAAAGTGAGGGATAAAAAACTCACAGGACATGCAAAAAAAATTGACAGTGCTTGCTTCAGCAGTACATAAACTAAAGTCGGAACAAGACAGAGAAGACTTGTGCGGCCCTTGAGCAAGGATGACATGCAAATTTGTGAAGTGTTTTATTTCTTAACAAAAAGCAATTAAGAAAATTACAAAGTAAATCTTCATATCAGGACATATATAGGCTAAAAGTGAAAAAATGGAAAAAAACATATTCTGGGCAAATAATAACCAAAATAGAGCAAGAGTGGCTATACTAATAGCAAACAAATAGACTTTAAATGAAAAACTTACAGAAGACAAAGAAGGACAACATATAATGAAAAACATTCAATTCACCATGAATATATTACAATTATGAATACTTATGCACCAAACCTAATAGCTCCTAAATATATAAATCAAGCTTTGAAAGAATTGAAGGGAGAAAAATACAGAAACACAATTGTAGTATACTTCAATAAGTTACATTTAATAGTTGACAGAAGAACCAGACAGAAGATTAATAAGGAAATAGAAAACTTGAACAACACTATAAACCAATCGGACCCAACAGATATATACAGAACATTCCAACCAACAGCACCAGGGTATGCATTCGTTTTGAGTGCACATGGAACATTCTCCAGGATACATCACATGTTAGGTCACAAAACATGTCTTAACAAATTCAAAAAACATTTAAATCATAGAAAGTATCTTTTCCAATCCCCATATAGTGAACTAGAAATCACTAACACAAGAGAAACTAAAAAATCTACAAATATTTAGAAATTAAACAACTCTTAAATGACCAATGGGGTCACAAAACAAGTCACAATGGAAATTAGGAAATACACTGAGACAAATGAGAGTGAAAACACAACATACCAAAACTTGTGGGATGGAGCAAAAGCAATGATAAAGAAATTTTCATGATCTAACTTTACACCTTAGGAAACCAAAAAATAAGAACAAACTAAACTCAAATTTAGCAGAAGGGAAATAATAAAGATTAGAGCAGCGATAAACAAAATAAAAACTAAAAATAATGGACAAAAAACCAATAAAATTCATAAACCCTTATCTAGATTAAAAAAAAGAGAAGATGCAAATAAATAAAATCAGAAGTGAAAAAAGAGATAATACAATTGATACCACAGAAATAAAAAGGATCATGAGAATACTGTGAACAATGGCATGCCAACAAATTGAATAACCTAAAAGAAATGTACAAATCCCTAGAAACATACAATCTAGCAAGACTGAATCATGTAGATATAAAAAATCTGAAAAGATCAATAAATAGTATGAAGATTGAATTAGTAATCAAAAATCCCCCTAAAAAGAAATCCCAGATGGCTTCGCTGGAGAATTCTACTAAACATTTGCAAAAGAATTAACACCAGTTTTCCTGAAACTCTTTCATAGAATTCAAGAGGAGGGAATGCTTCTAAGTTCCTTATATCAGGCCAAAATTGCCCTAATACCAAAGTGAGGCAAAGACACTGCAAGAAAAGAAAACTACAGACCAATATCTCCGATGAATGTGAATGCAAAAATCCTCAACAAAATACTAGCAAACCAAATTAAATAGCATATTAAAAGAATCATATATGATAACCAAATGGGATTTACTCCAGGAATGCAAGGAGAGTTTAGCATATGAAAATCAATCTATGGGTGCAATGGCTCATGCCTGTGATCCCAGCACTTTGTGAGGTGGAGGTGGGTGGATTGCTTGAGCTCAAGAGTTCAAGACCAGCCTGGGCAACATGGCAAAACCTCATCTCTATAAAAAAATGTGAAAACTAGCCAGGCATGGTGGTACATACTTGTAGTCCCAGCTACTCGGGAGCCTGAGGTGATAGGATTGCTTGAGCTCAGGAGATTAAGGCTGTACTGAGTCAAGATAGTGCCATTCCACTCCAGCCTGGGTGACAGAGTGAGACCCTGTCTCATTAAAAAAAAAAAAAAAGTAAGAAAAAAAGAAAAAAAAATGTAATATAACACATTAACAGAATAAAGGACAAAAATCACGATTATCTCAATCAGTGGAGAAATATCATTTGACAAGATTAAACACTCTTTCATGTTAAAACACTTAATAAAATGGGAAGAGAAGGCCAGTCCATGAACACAATTAAGACCATTTATAAAGAGGCCACAGATAACATCATACACAAGGATAAAAGACTAAAAGCTTTTTCTCTAATATCAGAAACAAGGCAAAGATGCTCACTCTTACTACTTCTATTCAACATAGAACTGAAAATTATAGCCAGAACAATTAAGCAATAAAAAGAAATAAAAGGCATCCATATGGGAAAAGAAGAAGTAAATAATCTCTGTTTACAGAGGACAAAATCGTATACATAGAAAACTCTAATGATTCCATACACAATAAAAATCTGTTAGAACTAATAAATGAATTAAGCAAAGTTGCAAGGTACAAAACCAACACACAGAAATCAGTTGCATTTCTATACATGAATAATGAACAATCCAAAAAGGAAATTAAGAAAACAAATCCATTTACAATTTCACTCAAAACAATAAAAAGCTTAGGAATAAACCTAACCAAGGAGATGAGAAGCTTGTACACTGTAAACCATAAAACGTTGCTGAATGAAATTAAAGCAGACACTAATAAATGAAAGATATCCTGTGTTCATGGATTAGATAACTTAATATTGTTACATTGTTCATAATGTCCGAAGTGACCTACAGAGTCAATGCAATCCTTATCAAAATCCTTATGGGATCTTTTGGAGAAACAGAAAAATGTATCCTGAAATTCATTTGGTATATCAAAGGACTCCGAATAGTCAAAACAATTTTGAAAAAGAACAAAGTTGGAGGACTTACATTTCCTGATTTCAAAACATATTACAAATCTATGATAATCAAAGTAGTGTGGTACTAGCACAAAAACAAATAGACCAGTTGAATAGAATACACAGCCTATAAATTAAATTTTCATGCATGTGGTCAAATGATCTTTGACAAGGATGCCAAGACCACTCAGTGGGGAAAAACAGTCTCTTCAACAACTGACATTGAAAAAACTGGATATCTACATGCAAAAGAATGAAGTTGGGCCTTTATTTTACACCATTAACTCAAAATATATTAATGACTTAAACATAAAACCTAAATTTATAAAATTCCTATAAGAAAACATATAGGGAAAGCTTCATGACACTGGACTTGACAATGATTTATTGGATATGACACTAAAAACACAGGTAATGAAAGCAAAAATAGGTAAATGAGACTATATGAATCTTAAAAACTTTTGTGCAACAAAGGACACAATCAACAGAGTGAAAAGAGGCCAGGTGCAGTGGCTCAGGCCTGTAATCCCAGCACTTTGGGAGGCCAAGGTGGGCAGATCACCTGAGGTCAGGAGTTGGAGACCAGCCTGGCCAACATGGTGAAACCCTGTCTCTACTAAAGATACAAAAAATTAGCCAGGTGTGGTGGCATGTGCTTGTAATCCCAGCTACTTGGGATGCTGAGGCAGGAGAATCGCTTGAATCTGGGAAGCAGAGGTTGCAGTGAGCCAAGATGGCGCCATTGCACTCCAACCTGGATGACAGGGTGAGACTCCGTCCAAGAAAACAGAGCGAAAAGGCAATGTGTGGAATAGAAGAAAAGATTTTCATTTCTAAAATTTTATAAGAGATTAATATCCAGAATATACAAAGAACTCTTATGTCTCATAAGCAAAAATCAAATGGCCTGATTAAAAAATGGGCAAAGAAATTGAATAGATGTTTCTTCAAAGATAACATGTAAGTGGCCAACAGGAATATAAAAAGTTGCTCAACTTCACTAATCATCAGGAAAATTTAAGTCAAAACCACAATGAGAAAAAACTTCCAGTTTCCAGTTCTGCCTATAAGGTGCTTGGAAGTTGCCACTTCAGATTAAATACAAGGAAAAGTTGAACAGACTGACAAATCAACAACTCTTCTAGGATATGCAAGAGCACTGAAGAAACAGCAAATGGCTGCACCCAGGTTTGAAGAGGCAGATGGGAAAATACAGGAAGAGAAACTATCATGAGAGCAAGAGCTGGGAGAGGAAAACACGGACTATAATGGATGAGGTGCTGGAGGCACAGTGCAGGCAACTTTGAGAGTTAAAAACTCCAGGGGGACCCAGTCATATGAGGATCCCACAATTTTGTGAGATTTACCTCTGGGAACTTGACCAGGTTCTCACAGAAAATATTAGAGAAACCCTCTCATGCTTCCAGTAGGAGAAAGGAATAATTTTAAAATATGCCAGAGCACTGTGTTCTTCTTCTTTCTTCTTCTTCTTCTTCATTTTTTTTTTCTTACACTGTGTTCTTCTTAAAAAGGTTCTGCCCTCAGGAGACAATAGTAAACCAGGACCTACATTGCTGGGGCATTATTAAGAGTCTAACTGACCTAGAAGAAGCGTTAGACAACTCTAGTCAGCTCTAGCCTTCCACATGGGAGAAGAGAAATATCCAACTTCAGACCACTCTAGCCATCCTTTCCCGCCTAAGTGGGATGGAAAAGAAAATAGAAACATTTGTGAAGCTCGCAGTCCAGAGGCCTCACTACAAATCTGAGATCTAGTCTTACTTCCCTCTCCCCACACCTCACCGCAATACTAAAGATCAAATTGCAGCGGTTCCTTTTTTCTTGGTATATTATCAGGCTATCAACGGGGAAAAAAAAGCCATTTTAAAAGGCAAAAAATCAATGAAAGGACAGAGCAAGCATCAGAACCAGGCATAGAAGGGATGTTAGAATTAAAAACAAGATGAGGTATCACTTCAAACCTATTAGGATGGCTACTGTTAAACAAAATGAAATAAAACAGAAAATAAGTGTTGGTAAGGATGCGGAGAAATTGGAAACCTTATGCATTCTTGGTGGGATTGTAAAGTGGTGCCACCACTATGAAAAATAGTGTGATGATTCCTCAGAACACTAAAAATAGAATTACGATATGACCCAGTAATCCCCCTTCTAGGTATATTAAAAGAAAGAAAGAAGGAAAGAAAAGAAAGAAAGAAAGAAAGAGAAAGAAAGAGAGAGAGAGAAAGAAAGAAAGAGAGAAAGAGAGAGAGAGAAAGAAAAAAAGAAAGAAAGAAAGAAAGAAAGAAAGAAAGAGAAAGAGAAAGAAAGAGAGAGAGAGGAGAGAGAGAGAGAAAGAAAGGAAGAAAGAAAGAGTCTCTGCTACGGTTTGAATGTGCCCCCTCCAAATTCATGTTGAAACTATCTGCATTGTGGTGGTATTAAGAGGTAAGGTCTTTGGGGAAGTGTTTGAGTCATGAGGGTTCCAGCCTCATAAATGGATTAGTGCCTTTTATAAGGGATGGAGGGAACTAGCTTTAGACCCTTTTGCTCTTCTGCCTTTTGCCATGTGAAGACTCAGCATTCATGCTTTTTGCATTTTTCACCCCCTCCACCATGTGAGGATGTAGCAGGTATGTCCTTGCCAGACAGCAAGTGCCAGCACATTGATCGTGGACTTTCTAGCCTCCAGAACTGTAAAAATTAAATTTCTATTCTTTATAAATTACCCAGTCTTGGTATTTTGTTATACCACCACAAATGGACTAAACCAGTCTCAAGGAGATATTTTTACACCCATGTTAGCAGCAGTACTAGTTACAGAAGCCAGAAAGTAGAAGCGCGTCAAGTGTCCACTAGCAGGTGAGGGACTAAGATGTGGTATATTCATACAGTGGAATATTATTCAGCCTTAAAAAGGAAGGAAATTCTGACACATGTTGCAACATGGATGAACCTTGAGAACATTATGCCAAGTGAAATAAGCCAGTTATAAAAAAGACAAATAATGGGCCGGGTGCTGTGGCTCACACCTGTAATCCCAGCACTTTGGGAAGCCGAGGTGGGCAGATCACCTGAGGTCAGGAGTTCGAGACCAGCCTGACTTAACATGGTGAAACCCTGTCTCTACTAAAATTACAAAAATTAGCTGGGTGTAGTGGTGGCGCCTGTAATCCCAGCTACTTGGGAGGCTGAGGCAGGAGAATCGCTTGAACCCGAGAGGCAGAGGTTGCAGTGAGCCTAGATTGCACCACTGCACTCCAGCCTGGGCGACAGAGCAAGACTCTGTTTCAAAAAAAAAAAAAAAACACAGATAATGTACGATTCCACTTACATGAAGTACCTAGGGAAGTCAAATTCATAGAGAAAAAAAGTAAAGCGGTGATTTCCAGGAGCTGAGAGGAGCAAGGAATGAGGGGTTATTGTTTAAAGGGTACACTGATTCAGTTTTGTAAGATGAAAAAAGTTCTGAAGATCTGTTTTATAACAATGTCAATAACTTAACATTAGTGAACTCTACATTTAGAAACAATTATGCTGGCGCATTTTATATTGTGTGTTTTTTTTAACCATAGTAAAAAAATACACAAGAAAAGTTGTGTCATTGGGGGAGCCCTAGTGTTCAGTGATGACAAATAAAAGAAGAGAAGCATATTCTCTGAGAAGACTGAGAATGTAAGGACAGTGTTTTCAACGAAATATCCTCTCTCTCTCCATCCACAGAATTGGAAGATGTTCATTCATATCGGAAGAGTGCAGTAAGACAATGAAGATGGGAGAGTGAGTGAAAGCCTCTAAGGATTAAAGACTGTGTGGCACTATCACTCCATTTATCTTCTGCGTCATCTGTTATTTACCACCTGTGTGCACCGTAATTAGCCCATTCAAATTCAGAATTATAAACAAAATGTTTCCTGCTAAATTTAAACAGTTAAAAGTGCTTATTGCCACCTAAGAAAAATGTAAGCTATTAACAAGATTAGGCGTGATTTCTGAGTTAAGACAGATGTGTTCTAACCATGGAAGGGACTCACCGTTTGGCTGTGGCTTTTCTATTTGCTTGGACTTCTCACTCATCAGAGTTCAGATGTACCAGTTAAGCTTCATTTAAGTCTCAGTTCTTCTTTCTTTCTTCTGTGTTCCTATAGATTTTACATATAAATACATTTATAATGTATTTGCAATGTGGTAATATAAATGTATGTCTATTTTTGCTAGGAAATGAAAATTTTCCCTTGAACTGTGACTGTTTTTGTAATGCTAGAGAATGACACAAATGTATATTGAAGGAAGAATGGATATGTGGTGTATTTATTGTGCTTATCCTATGCTTCCTATTTGTACTGGAGCGTAGCTCTGGAAAACCTCCTATATTTGTTTTCTAGGGCTTCCATAATGAAATGCCACAGACTGGGTGGCTTAAATAAAAATAATTAAATAAAAAATAATTTTTTTTCAGAGTTCTAGAGTCTAGAAATCTGAGATCAGGGTGTTGGTTGAGTTAATTTCTTTTCTTTTCTTTCTTTCTTTTTTTTTTTGATGGAGTCTCTCTCTGTCACCCATGCTGGAGTGCAGTGGCACAATCTCGGCTCACAGCAACCTCCGCCTCACAGGTTCAAGTGACTCTGCCTCAGCCTCCCAAATAGCTGGGACTATACAAGCGTGTGCCACCACGCCCGGCTAATTTTTGTATTTTTAGTAGAGACAGGGTTTCACCATATTGGCCAGGCTGGTCTTCAACTCCCAAACTCATGATCCACCCACCTCAGCCTCCCAAAGTGCTGGGATTACAGGCATGAGCCAGGAGTTGATTTCTTTTAAGGCCTCTCTGCTTGGCTTGCAGATGGTCATCTTCTCTCTTTGTCTTCACCTGGTCTTACCTCTGTATGTATCTATGTCTTAATCTCTTCTTAAGAGGAGTCCAGTCATATCTGATTAGGGCTCACCTTTAACTTATTTACCTCTTTAAGGACTCCATCTTCTAAGGGCTAAGATGTCAATATATGAATTCTGGGGAGAAGAGTAGGAACACAATTCAGCCCATAACACCTCCTAACAAATTTTCCACATTTAATCTAGGCGATTGGTAATATTTGTCCTCAAAAGATAATTTTGTGTGTGTGTGGTTGGGCATTATAACTGAATTTACCGTTACTAATGCAAGAAAATCATACAGCAAAATATATGATTTTAAAATACCAACTGAACCTACTGATCAAGACTTGAAATACAAACTCTTTCCAATAATAAATGTACTTTCTATAACCTGTTCAATAATACATTATACTAGTATTCAGAACATTGTCAAAATTGTGATGAAAAAAGATATTGTATGAAAGTTTTTGATGTTCAAAGTTCAGAAATTTCCACTGCAAACAAAATTAGGTCAGTTGCACAGGAAATATTTACCACAAAAGTCTCTACAGAAAGATACTTTTATAAACTGTCATCAATCAGCATGTCAGCTATCAGTGGAGCTATAAGCATAAGCCTGAAGTCCATTCACTAAGATGGGGATACATATTGTTAAAGCTCACTTTTGTAATCTAAGAATTGTGTTTATTTTTAGAATAGCACAGTTCTCCCATCATTTTCGTGTTATCAAATACAAATACAAAGGTTAGGGATGGGGGATAAAGCAGCTGCTGGAAGTCAAATTCTCAGAGTAGAAAGTAACATGGTCTCCTTATTATGAGAGTCATGTGAGACTCTAATTCAGTCATTCAGTTACTGTTCAGAAAACATCTACTATGTTACGCTCCACATTATTTGTTGGGAGGGTTATACCAAAATGTTGAATATAAAATACAAATGCATAATAGAAACCTAGCAATGACAAAGGTAAAATACAAGCTGTGTCTTCAGAAAAAAAGGAAGTGGTAAATTCTTGCTGATTTTGCAAAGATGGTTGTGGTGTTCCGGATGGTGGTAAAAGTAAGAGAGTTTCTCTGAAGCAAATAACATTCTAAAACAAGTGGTCAAGGAGCTTGGATTTTGAACGCCATGAAAAGAAAAAAATTACATGAAATAGGTCTCATCTAGCAATAAATATTTATAATAAAAGCAGACAGAACATGCCTGCAAATACTCTGCACCAACTTCAGATTAGATGTTACCTCTGGTAAAAAGTAAAGGGAAAAATGCCATTAGTTGTGTCTGTAAGTTTTATTTGTTCATTTTTTAACCTGATATGAAGAAAAGGTGGGCAAAAGTGATAGTAAAAACCACTTATTCATCCATAGCGTTGTTCTTTTGCCTTAGGACTGTCTTGGCAATGAGGGCTCTTTTTCGGTACCAGTACCATGTTATTTTGGTTACTGGAGTCTTGTAGTACAGTTTGAAGTCGGGTAGCGTGATGCCTCCAGCTTCATTCTTTTGGCTTAGGATTGACTTGGCGATGCGGGCTCTTTTTTGGTTCCATATGAACTTTAAAGTAGTTTTTTCCAATTTTGTGAAGAAAGTCATTGGTAGCTTGATGGGGATGGCATTGAATCTGTAAATTACCTTGGTCAGTATGGCCATTTTCACAATATTGATTATTCCTATCCATGAGCATGGAATGTTCTTCCATTTGTTTGTGTCCTCTTTTATTTCGTTGAGCAGTGGTTTGTAGTTCTCCTTGAAGAGGTCCTTCACATTCCTTGTAGGTTGGATTCCTAGGTATTTTATTCTCTTTGAAGTAATTGTGAATGGGAATTCACTCATGATTTGGCTCTCTGTCTGTTATTGGTGTATAGGAATGCTTGTGATTTTTGTACATTGATTTTGTATCCTGAGACTTTGCTGAAGTTGCTTATCAGCTTAAGGAGATTTTGGGCTGAGACAATGGGGTTTTCTAAATATACAATCATGTCATCTGCAAACCAGTACAACTTGACTTCCTCTTTTCCTAATTGAATACCCTTTATTTCTTTCTCCTGCCTGATTGCCCTGGCCAGAACTTCCAACACTATATTGAATAGGAGTGGTGAGAGAGGGCATCCCTGTCTTGTGCCAGTTTTCAAAGGGAATGCTTCCAGTTTTTGCCCATTCAGTATGATATTGGCTGTGGGTTTGTCATAAATAGCTCTTATTATTTTGAGGTACGTCCCATCAATACCTAGTTTATTGAGAGATTTTAGCATGAAGGGCTGTTGAATTTTGTCAAAGGCCTTTTCTGCATCTATTGAGATAATCATGTGGTTTTTGTCTTTGGTTCTGTTTATATGCTGGATTACGTTTATCGATTTGCGTATGTTGGACCAGCCTTGCATCCCAGGGATGAAGCCAACTTGATCATGGTGGATAAGCTTTTTGATGTGCTGCTGGATTTGGTGTGCCAGTATTTTATAGAGGATTTTTGCATCGATGTTCATCAAGGATATTGGTCTAAAATTCTCTTTTTTTGTTGTGTCTCTGCCAGGCTTTGGTATCAGGATGATGCTGGCCTCTTGAAATGAGTTAGGGAGGATTCTCTCTTTTTCTATTGATTGGAATAGTTCCAGAAGGAATGGTACCAGCTCCTCTTTGTACCTCTGGTAGAATGTGACTGTGAATCTGTCTGGTCCTGGACTTTTTTTGATTGGTAGGCTATTAATTATTGCCTCCATTTCAGAGCCTGTTATCGGTCTATTCATGGATTCAACTTCTTTCTGGTTTAGTCTTGGGAGGGTGTATGTGTCCAGGAATTTATCCATTTCTTCTAGATTTTTTAGTTTATTTGCACAGAGGTGTTTATAGTATTCTCTGATGGTAGTTTGTATTTCTGTGGGCTTGGTGGTGATATCCCCTTTATCATTTTTTTATTGAGTCTATTTGATTCTTCTCTCTTTTCTTCTTTATTAGTCTTGCTAGCTGTCTATCAATTTTGTTGATCTTTTCAAAAAACCAGCTCCTGGATTCATTGATGTTTTGAAGGGTTTTTTTTTTCTCTATCTCCTTCAGTTCTGCTCTGATCTTAGTTATTTCTTGCCTTCTGCTAGCTTTTGAATGTGTTTGCTCTTGCTTCTCTAGTTCTTTTAATTGTGATGTTAGGGTGTCAGTTTTAGATCTTTCCTGCTTTCTCTTGTGGGCATTTAGTGCTATAAGTTTCCTTCTACACACTGCTTTAAATGTGTCCCAGAGATTCTGGTATGTTGTGTCTTTGTTCTCATTGGTTTCAAAGAACATCTTTATTTCTGCCTTCATTTCGTTGTGTACCCAGTAGTCATTCAGGAGCAGGTCGTTCAGTTTCCATGTAGTTGAGCGAGTTTCTTAATCCTGAGTTCTAGTTTGATTGCACTGTGGTCTGAGAGACAGTTTGTTATAATTTCTGTTCTTTTACATTTGCTAAAGAGTGCTTTACTTCCAACTATGTGGTCAATTTTGGAATAAGTGTGATGTGGTGCTGAGAAGAATGTATATTCTGTTGATTTCAGGTGGACAGTTCTGTAGATGTCTATTAGTTCTGCTGGTGCAGAGCTGAGTTCAATTCCTGGATATCCTTGTTAACTTTTTGTCTCATTGATCTGTCTAATGTTGACATTGGGGTGTTAAAGTCTCCCGTTATTATTGTGTGGGAGTCTAAGTCTCTTTGTAGGTCTCTAAGGGCTTGCTTTATGAATCTGGGTGCTCCTGTTTTTGGGTGCATATATATCTAGGATACTTAGCTCTTCTTGTTGAATTGATCCCTTTACCATTATTTAATGGCCTTCTTTGTCTCTTTTGATCTTTGTTGGTTTAAAGTCTGTTTTATCAGAGACTAGGATTGCAACCCCTGCTTTTTTCTGTTTTCCATTTGATTGGTAAATCTTCCTCCATCCCTTTATTTTGAGCCTACGTGTGTCTCTGCACGTAAATGGATCTCCTGAATACAGCACAACGATGGGTCTGGACTCTTTATCCAATTTACCAGTCTGTGTCTTTTAATTGGAGCATTTAGCCCATTTCCATTTAAGGTTAATATTGTTATGTGTGAAATTGATCCTGTCATTATGATGTTAGCTGGTTATTTTGCTCGTTAGTTGATGCAGTTTCTTCCTAGCATTGATGGTCTTTACAACTTGGCATGTTTTTGCAGTGGCTGGTCCTGGTTGTTCCTTTCCATGTTTATGGCTTCCTTCAGGAGCTCTTGTAAGGCAGGCCTGGTGGTGACAAAATCTTTCAGCATTTGTTTGTCTGTAAAGGATTTTATTTCTCCTTCACTTATGAAGCTTAGTTTGGCTGGATATGAAATTCAGGGTTGATATGAAATTCTTTTCTTTAAGAATGTTGAATATTGGCCCCCACTCTCTTCTGGCTTGTAGAGTTTCTGCTGAGAGATCTGCTGTTAGTCTGATGGGCTTCCCTTTGTGGGTAACCCGACCTTTCTCTCTGGCTGCCCTTAACATTTTTTCCTTCATTTCAACTTTGATGAATCTGAAAATTATGTGTCTTAGAGTTGCTCTTCTTAATGAGTATCTTTGTGGTATTCTCTGTATTTCCTGTATTTGAATGTTGGCCTGCCTTGCTATGTTGGGGAAGTTCTGGATAATATCCTGAAGAGTGTTTTCCAACTTGGTTCCATTCTTCCCATCACTTTCAGGTACACCAATCAGACACAGATTTGGTTTTTTCACATAGTCCCACATTTCTTGGAGGCTTTGTTCATTTCTTTTTACTCTTTTTTTCTCTAAACTTCTCTTCTGGCTTCATTTCATTCATTTGATCTTCAATCCCTGATATCCTTTCTTCCACTTGATCAAATTGGCTACTGAATCTTGTGCATGCATCACGTAGTTCTCGTGCCATGGTATTCAGCTCCATCAGGTCGTTTAAGGTCTTCTCTACACTGTTTATTCTAGTTAGCCATTTGTCTAATCTTTTTTCAAGGTTTTTAGCTTCTTTGCAATGGGTTCGAACTCCTCCTTTAGCTCAGAGAAGTTTGTTATTACCAATCGCCTGAAGCCATCTTCTCTCAACTCATCAAAGTCATTCTCCATGCAGCTTTGTTCTGTTGCTGGTGAGGAGCTGCATTCCTTTTGAGGAGAAGAAGCACTCTGATTTTTAGAATTTTTGGCTTTTCTGTTCTGGTTTCTCCCCATCTTTGTGATTTTATCTACCATTGGTCTTTGATGATGGTGACACACAGATGGTGTTTTGGTTTGGATGTCCTTTCTGTTTGTTCGTTTTCCTTCTTACAGTCAGGACTGTCAGCTGCAGGTCTGCTGGAGTTTGCTGGAGGTGCACTCCAGTCCCTGTTTGCCTGGGTATCACCAGTGGAGACTGCAGAACAGCAAATATTGCAGTACGGCAAATGTTGCTGCCTGATCCTTCCTCTGGAAGCTTCATCTCAGAGGGCCATGGCTGTATGAGGTGTCAGTCAGCCCCTACTGGGAGGTGTCTCCCAGTTAGGCTACTCGGGCTCAGGGACCCACTAGAGGAGGCAGTCTGTCCGTTCTCAGATCTCAAACTCCATGCTCAGAGAACCACTACTCTCTTCCACGCTGTCAGACAGGGATGTTTAAGTCTGCAGAAGTTTCTTCTGCATTTTATTCAGCTATGCCCTGCCCTCAGAGGTGGAGTTGACAGAGGCAGGCAGGCCTCCTTGAGCTGCGGTGGGCTCCACCCAGTTTGAGCTTCCTGGCAGCTTTGTTTACCTGCTCAAGCCTCAGCAATGGTGGATGCCCCTCCCGTAGCCTCACTGCCACCTTGCAGTTTGATCTCAGACTGCTGTGCTAGCAGTGAGAAAGGCTCCGTGGGCATGGGACCCTCCGAGCCATGCATGGGATATAATCTCCTGGTGTGCTATTTGCTAAGACCATTGGAAAAGTGCAGTATTAGGGTGGGAGTGTCCTGATTTTCCAGGTACCGTCTGTCATGGCTTCCCTTGGCTAGGAAAGGGAATTCCCCAATCCCTTGAGCTTCCTTGGTGAGGCAATGCCCCACCCTGCACCATGGGCTGTCTCCACTGTCTGCCAAGCCCCAGTGAGATGAACCCAGTACCTCAGTTGGAAATGCAGAAATCACCAATCTTCTGTGTCGCTCACGCTGGGAGCTGTAGACTGGAGCTGTTCCTATTCGGCCATCTTGGAACCCAATCCACCTAAGGTCTTCCTCTAAGGTTCTATGCCTGAAAATCTTTGAAAGAGGTGAAGGACCTCTTCAAGGAGAACTACAAACCACTGCTCAATGAAATAAAAGAGGACACAAATAAATGGAAGATCATTCCATGCTTATGGATAGGAAGAATCAGTATTGTGAATATGGCCATACTGTCCAAGGTAATTTATAGATTCAGTGCCATCCCCATCAAGCTACCAATGACTTTCTTCACAGAATTGGAAAAAACTACTTTAAAGTTCATATGGAACCAAAAAAGGGCCCACATTGCCAAGCCAATCCTAAGTCAAAAGAACAAAGCTGGAGGCATCATGCTACCTGACTTCAAACTATACTACAAGGCAACAGCAACCAAAACAACATGGTACTGGTACCAAAACAGAGATATAGACCAATGGAACAGAACAGAGCCCCCAGAAATAATACCACATATCTACAACCATCTGATCTTTGACAAATCTGACAAAAACAAGAAATGGGGAAAGGATTCCCTATTTAATAAATGGTGCTGGGAAAACTGGCTAGCCATATATAGAAAGCTGAAACTGGATCCATTCCTTACACCTTATAAAAGATTAATTCAAGATGGATTAAAAACCTAAATGTTAGATCTAAAACCATAAAAACCCTAGAAGAAAACCTAGGCAATACCATTCAGGACATAGGCATGGGAAGGACTTCATGACTAAAACACCAAAAACAATGGCAACAAAGGCCAAAATTGACCAATGGGATCTAACTAAATTAAAGAGCTTCTGCACAGCAAAAGAAACTACCATCAGAGTGAACAGACAACCTATAGACTGGGAGAAAATTTTTACAATCTACCCATCTGACAAAGGGCTAATATCCAGAATCTACAAAGAACTTAAATAAATTTACAAGAAAAAATCAACCAACCCCATCAAAAAATGGGCAAAGGATATGAACAGACACTTCTCAAAAGAAAACATTTATGCAGCCAACAGACACATGAAAAAATGCTCATCATCACTGGCAATCAGAGAAATGCAAATCTAAACCACAATGAGATACCATCTCACACCAGTTAGAATGACAATCATTAAAAAGTCAGGAAAAAACAGGTGCTGGAGAGGATGTGGAGAAATAGGAACACTTTTACACTGTTGGTGGGACTGTAAACTAGTTCAACCATTGTGGAAGACAGTGTGGCGATTCCTCAAGGGACTAGAACTAGAATTTGACCCAGCCATCCCATTACTGGGTATATACCCAAAGGATTATAAATCATGCTGCTATAAAGACACATGCACACATATATTTATTGTGGCACTATTCACAATAGCAAAGACTCGTGAACCATCCCAAATGTCTATCAATGATAGACTGGATTAAGAATATATGGCACATATGCACCATGGAATACTATGCAGCCATAGAAAAGGATGAGTTCATGTCCTTTGTAGGGACACGGATGAAGCTGGAAACCATCATTCTGAGCAAACTATTGCAAGGACAGAAAACCAAATACCGCATGTTCTCACTCATAGATTGGAATTGAACAATGAGAACATTTGGACACAGGGAGGGGAACACCACACACCGGGGCCTGTCGTGGGGTGGGGGGACGGGGGAGGGATAGCATTAGGAGATATACCTAATGTAAATGACGAGTTAACGGGTGCAGCACACCGACATGGCACATGTATACATATGTAACAAACCTGTACGTTGTGCACTTAAAGTATAATAATAATTAAAAAAACGTAAAAGGAAAAAAAAAGTAGACACATACTATAATCACCTTGAAAAAAAAAGAAAGTCTTTGAAAGAGATAAAAAATTCCATATACTCCACTTCCTACAATTCTGGCAGTTTCCAAATACTTTTACTTATATGGAAATGCTATCATATCCAAGAGTGCCTTTAGAGCTAAGCTAACAGTAGGCTAGTGATCTTTAGCACATTGCTTTTTCTGTTGTGTTATTCAGGGGGCTTTCTCACATTTATGTTTCCATTTTTCACATTTCACAACTTTCTTTGGAGCACAGATATTTCAGGAAGATTTTAGAGCCTTTGAATAGCATTATGGACTTTTTTGCATTAATTTTTACTTTTACAAAATTGTGCTAAATATTATTTCTGTTAATTAGTGAGTTTTGTGGGGGCCCCTTAAATTGGAACCCCAGGCTATGCCTCATTTGCTTCACTCTGGTCCTGGCCCTGAGAGAGGAACACAAAAGGGATGGTTAGAAAAACAAGAACAAATGAGCCTCCCAGAATTTTCTCAAACTACAGGCCAGTTAATTAAGGAAAGTAGATATTACATAGCTAGGTACAATGAACATGCAGTCAGTGGATTGTCTCAGTAATTTATGGAGATAACCACCAACAAAAAGTGTATGTGGGTGGGGACAAAAGAGAGACAACAAAGTACTGCAGGCAGAAAGCTTCCTTTTGCTGATTTTGCCTCACAGAATTGAGAGTTTGTTCTTACACACAAGTTTAATGCCACCTTCCTCTGTCTGCCATGGACCAACAAGCGATATATGCTGAGTTAAACTTACCCACAGACTCAGGCCCAGAAAGTTCTTCACCTTCATCTCTTCCTCGGGGTAAGTGGCTTTAATTTTCCTTTCGGCATTTGTATATCTTCCAGAATTAGATCTTCCTGTTACATTTATGGCTTTAAATCATTGCTTTAAAGATGAGCAGTAGTTTTATATTAATGTTTAACGGGTGTTGCATGGCTTGCCTGTAGATAATCACAACTTTGGGAAAAAAATTTTAAACCTCATACATTTATTTTTTTCAATCAAGTTAGCATGAAAAGCAAACATCACTTGTCTTACTGAGCCTTGGTTAAAAGACTCTGAACACTTTAGGCTACCCTGGGCACACTGCCTATTGGTTACCCCTGCTCTACAGGGGAAAGAAAGAAAGAAAAGAAAGAAAAGAAAGAAAAAAAGAAAGAAAGGAAGAAAGAAAGAAAGGAAGGAAGAAAGAAAGAAAGAGAAAGAAAAGAAGAAAGAAAGAGAGAGAGAAAGAAAGGAAAGAAAGAAAAAGAAAGAAAGAAAGAAAAAGAGAAGGAGGAAGGAAGGAAGGAAGGATGGAAGGAAGGAAGGAAGGAAGGAAAAATATTTTACATGTATGAACTAAGGAATATTTAAGACACATTGCAAACTTGCTGTAATAACAACCTACGTTATTCCAAATTCCTCTACAAAATATCAATACTATGATTAAGTCCCAGTGCATTTTCATCCATAATATTCCTTTCAGAATACAACGTGTAGGCCAGTTGCAGTGGCTCATGCCTGTAATCCCAGCACTTTGGTAGGCTAAGGTGATTTGCTTGAGTACAGGAGTTTAAGGCCAGCCTGGGCAATGTGGCAAAACCTTATCTCTACAAACAATACAAAAAAATAGCCAAGTGTGGTGGCACGTGCCTGTGGTCCTAGCTACTCGGGAGGCTGAGGTGAGAGGATTGCTTGAGCCCAAGAGATCAAGGCTGCAGTGAGCTGTAATTGTGCCACTGTACTCCAGCCTGGGTGACACAGCAAGACTATCTCAAAAAAAAATACATATATATATATATACTTTTTATACATATATTTTATATATTATATATATATATAAAGTGTAGGCTTAATGAGTAACATACTTCACTCTCTCAAGAGAGGGGAACACTTTCTGGAAAAAAAATCATATTCAAGATCAAAGATTTGAATATCATTACTACCTGACAGTTTCTAGTTTGAAAAGTATCACAGCTTAGAAAGAGACAAGCCACAAAATACTCGAGCATATCAGTAACGAACCTACTTACCATTTGTTGAAACTGGCACTTTCCTGTGTCTCTGAAGAGTTAGGATTCTGAGTGAAAGAAGCGGGGAACACCAATGTGAGGTAACACATGATGGATAGCATGGCCTGTGGATGGATGGGAAGAAACTAGAAACTGAGGCAGAAAATCAGCATGAAATTATTATGACACATTATTATTTTCTGATATCTAACTGAATTTACTATCATTGATAATATTACAATTGTTTACCAATCTGATATTCATTCCATATCATGCCAAGCATTTGACTTGTGCTGTTTTAAGACTGTTTAAGTTTTAAACTATTGAATTCTCAAAGTTTTAAGTCAAGAAGAAAGTCTTAGAGCCGTCAATTAAGTTTCACTATAATTTTCACATAAGAGTAGAGGAAATCAGAGGGTTCTAATAACTATAGGGAGGATTTGGTTGAGTAAGATTTTTTTTAAAGAAAAGAGTAAGTCTTTCTTTTCCTCTATTCATATCTAGCAAAAGGTGGAAAGTGGGCTTTGTCAGAAAATGAATATAGAGATAGTGAGACTCTTCCCAAATGTTGCTATGATCCCAAACCAATGGATGCAGCAATTTTTTCTACTTGGATTATAATAATTATCCTATAAAATGTCATTCTGAGAGTAAACCTGAAGAAAAAACAAGAGTAGAATAAAGCCAGAGCAAAATATGTGACTATAGAACACTGGTCTGATATTAAATGATTGTAAAACCACTATTGGTCTCTGGCTAAACTGCTGAGGCTGTGGTCACTCTGTAGCATGGTGATTGTGTCTAAGGCAGTCAACAAAACCAGAAGGAGAGATGTGAGTGATAACCGATCTTGCTTATGGCCAAATGGCCAAGGGTTTGGTCTGTTAGAAAAGTGGATAAGGTGTTGCAAAAATGCCCCTAGAGTTTATTCATTCATTAAAAAATAAGCTCCTACTCTGCACCAGGCATGCTGTGAATACAGCAGTGAACAAAACAGAGAAAATTATTTTCCTTCATAGAGTTTATAGTAAAATAGAGGCACACTTGTGGAAGACAGTATGGCGATTCCTCAAGGATCTAGAGCTAGAAATACCATTTGACCCAGTGATCCCATTACTGGGTATATACTCAAAGGATAATAAATCATGCTGCTATAAAGACACATGCATACGTATGTTTACTGCGGCAGCATTCACAATAGCAAATACTTGGAACCAACCCAAATGTCCATCATTGATAGACTGGATTAAGAAAATGTGGCACATATACACCATGGAACACTGTGCAGCCATAAAAAAGGATGATTTCATGCCCTTTGTAGGGACATGGATGAAGCTGGAAACCATCATTCTGAGCAAACTATCACAAGGACAGAAAACCAAACACCGCATATTCTCACTCATAGGTTGCAATTGAACAATGAGAACACATGGACACAGGGCAGGGAACATCACACACCAGGGCCTGTTGTGGGGTGGGGGTAGGGAGAAGGGATAGCATTAGGAGAAATACCTAATGTAAATGACGAGTTAACGGGTGCAACAAACCAACATGGCACATGCATACATATGTAACAAACCTGCACATTGTGCACATGTACCCTAGAACTTAAAGTATAATAAAAAATAAAAATTAAAAAAATGGAGGCACACCATCAATAAAATAAACAAATAACTAAGTCAGTATAAAAGATGAGACGGTGTTAATGTTATTGAGAAAGATTTGAATATAGGATTTAACTTTCGGGGAGGGTAGCATATCAAACAGAATACTCAAGGAAGGCCTCCCTGAGAAGATGACATTGAGTCAAAACCTGACAGAAGTGAGGGACAAAGACATAAGCCCCTGAGAGAGGAGCCTTCTAGGAAGGTGACCAACAAGTGCAAACACATCAAAATGAAAACACGCCTGTGATATTGTAGGAGGCATCTGCGTGGAGAGTGTGCGTATGGAGGCCAGATGGGGTGAGGGCAAAATGTAAAACCACTATTGGACTCTGGCTAAACTGTTGAGGCTGTGGTCACTCTGTAGCGTGGTGATTGTGTCTAAGGCAGTCAACAAAACCAGAAAGAGAGATGTGAGTGATAACATACAACAGAAGTGGGGGCCAGCTTAAATAGGGACATATGAGCCATTCTACAGACTGATTTGCCTGATGAAAAAGCCATTGGAAGGTTTAGAACAATGAAATGAGATGATTTCACATACTTTTTAACCTCAAATGGAGAACAGCCATAGGTAGGTATTTCCAGACAGCTAACATCCGCCGGACCCCTGTAGTGATTCATTGTAACTTCATTAATTCTAATGTCACGTGGTGCCACAGAAACACAGTACAGGAGTACATTCCTCCCAGACACAGTACACTCCACTCAACTCCTTACATTTTAGCATGAATGAATAACGATTTTTAAAAGTCACCAAGTTGCCTTTTACCTATAGTTAAAAAAAAAAACTTTTAGAAAAAAAGAACTGCTGTTCATTGAACAGTTACCATGTGCCAGACACTGTGTCCAGCATTTAGAAAAATTGTTTCATATAATCCTCTCCAAAATATTATGACATAGATAATATTCCACATTTCACAGATGAGGAAATCTGTGGGTTATGAAGGTTGAACGTATTTTCCAAAATAACATGTTCACATTCAGATTTGCTAGATCGGAAAGACTGTTCTTAATCAATGTTAGCCTTTAGTAATGAAAATTACTAAATTCATGTTAGTAATAGAATTAGGCTGGGCGCGGTGGCTCACGCATGTAATCCCAGCACTTTGGGAGGCCGAGGCGGGTGGATCACCTGAGGTTGGGAGTTCGAGACCAGCCTGACCAACATGGAGAAACCCGTCTCTACTAAAAAAAAAAAAAAAACAAAATTAGCCGGGCGTGGTGGCGCATGCCTGTAATCCCAGCTACTCGGGAGGTTGAGGCAAGAGAATTGCTTGAACCTGGGAGGCGGAGGTTGCGGTGAGCTGAGATTGCACCATGAGCCTGGGCAACAAGAGTGAAACTCCGTCTCAAAAATAAATAAATAAATAAATAAATAGAATTAAGTTAACACTTAAAATAGTGACTATACAGAGCTTTCTCCACTAGACAAACAAACTTAGAGTTTCAAGGAAGAAAAGGGTGGGGAAGAGAAGAGACAGGTGAAATAACGTACATATATAAAACTGGAAGGAAAGCCATCCCAGTGCTGTCTTGGGCTTATTGACTGCATGTAGACATTCTTGTATCACACCAGCTCTCATTAGAAGTTCTAGGCCAATATTACCAAGCTTGGTTTCCTCACATTCAGATATATCCCTGGGGCCTTGGAGTCTCCTCTAGGTATCTACTCCTCCCTGCCCCCCTCCACTGATACAGCATGTCCTAAATAGTACCAGACGATAATCCATATGTTACAACCCTGACTCCAGTGTATTATGGTTCCTCCCATAATCTTTGATCACCTCTAACGCTACTAAATTCTATCTCCTCAGGGCCGTTTTAGAGAGAGCTGATTCACTTATATCAGTGTGAGCATCCTAATATGAGAGATTATCAGGTCTGCAAACTGGACTGCACAACTTAATCCTCAAGGATACTGTACCATTAAAAGTAGAAATGGCTTCATGGCCGTTCTGAAACATATAAAGAGACTAAAGGATAATATTATAGTATATCTGATGCTAAATTTTTTAACATGTAACTCATAGCAAGTAATCACTTACATGGAATAATATTAGAAAAAATAAAAAGGAATAGACAATACAAATAAATCAATAGCTTCAGATCAATTAGAAAGCCTTTATTCATAAAAGCTCCTAGCTCTAATAATAGAATTTATAAAGTAATTTATAATTATAATATATCTAATATGTTAAAAACCAAATGAGAGCAGAGGGAGACTTACAATTAAATCAGAGATAGGGGAGCTATTTAGGCACAACTTCTAGCAGTGTAACTGAGCAATATACTACCAGAATAATTCCTTATCAGAGTTGATTTAATTTTGGAAGCTATATCCCAGTGTTTCTCCAAAATATTTTTATAAATCTTTTTTTCTATTAATTCATGTTTTCAAAGATACAGAGCAAAATACATTGATAAAGTTGCGATTAATTTATAACATTTCATCAATATAATCATAACTTTTGAAGAACATGGGAGATTCATTATATAGTAATTGATATGATTACAGAGAAAAGCAGAGATATCTGACACTTGGTTTAGACTATGCGATGTTGTAGTCATAAGCGCATGTTATGTTATACTAGTGATAATATTGAAAAAGGTATGCAGTCACAAAACCTTATCCCTTGATGGCTTGGGATCCCAAGTTGGCTTTGACCCAACTTGGAGATGATTGTTCTAGACAACAGCAAAGCAGAGGATTCCATGTCCAAGAACAGAATTTCTGTATACCACCAGCACCTAACATGGTACTTGGCACAAAATAGAGCCTCAAAAAATATCTTGACTAAATGAAGGTCTTCCTTCTTGGACAAAATGCTTTGACTTACTTCATACATTAAGACATGCACTTAATTTTTGTATAGCACTTGGCAATTTTCAAAACATCTTTCTACCTATCTCATTTGGTTCTTACACCAATCCTTTGTATACACACATGCATAAGCGTTCGTATTTTATCAGTGAGCAAACTCTGTTGGATCTGAGAAACCATCTTGCAGGACTCTACTTTTAGAATGATGGATAGAGGTTGTTCCCTGCCCCCATCCCCCAAGCTGAATCTAATTGTCCCTATGTTATCCCAAGTACATTTTTGTGCCAGATGTACTCCACTGAGTTAACCAAGGTTTTTTGTTTCGTTTGTTTGTTTGTTTGTTTTTGTGTTTTTCTTTTTAACTTTTCAGATGTCTGTCAGGGTTCACCTTGGCATCAATTTGCCCTGAAACTTAGCTGTGCTGGGATTATTCTCCTTGTCTTGGTTGTTACTGGGTTGAGTGTTTCAGGTAAGTGGGGCACCATCATTTGTTTCATAATACTTACTCTACTTCCATTATGTATCTTAGAGCATCTCAACATAATTTGGCTACCCCAATCTTAGTGTAAAATCAATGAATAAAAAGTCATGAAACAATGCTTCTAACAGTCAGTCCATATCCACTTTGGATACCAGTCTTTCATATTTGTCTTCCTAATTGCCCTGAGAGTCATCACGGGGTATTATATATGTGGCCCAAGAACTTTTGAAAAAGATCACAATTGATGATAACAAAGAAAAGAAAAATTTCCAGTTATTTATGGTTTATAATGTACTTACTAAAATTCCAGATTGCAGTAGACAATCTCTCCCTTGGAACAGGCACAATTAGACTCATTTTGAAGATGACAAAGTTCAGGTGAGACTGTAGGCAATTTAAGAGCTTAAGTAATCCCCTTAGATTGACTTACCTAGTAGACACAGGCAACCTAATGCCTGTGTGAGTCCACCTGTTTTGTTTTTCCTTATTTGTTTCTGTATGCTTCCTGTAGGTGAGATCTTTTTTTTTTACCACTTCGCTAATACTTTTTTCTGTCCATATTCAAGCGTGTTGAGATTATCTAGTTTCCTAAAGTAACAAATATAATATATCCACTCCACCACACATTTCAGCATTTAATACTCTTGTTTTTCCTTATGTACTAGTGACATCCTTAATACAGAAATCATCAATAGAAAAATGCAGTGTGGACATTCAACAGAGCAGGAATAAAACAACAGGTAATTGTGTGGCTTGAATTTCCTAAGAATAACTGTTAATATTTGGTAGATTTCATGTGTTACCTTAGGCACAATTCATAACAATCCATATGTTAAGATATTCTTATCATTCTGCTTTTCTGGATTAGAAAATTGAGACATAAAAAGATTCAACAACTTGCTGAGGGTCACATAAGCACCAAGTGATGAGGCTGGGAATTGTACGTAAGTGGTCTGACTTATGAGCCTAAGGTTTTAACCAGCAAGGCATGCTGCCTCATGAGGAGCCTCTGCTAGGATACTCCACTGTTGATAGGAAATATGTGAAATATCTGATTATTTTAGTGAGCTGTTAAGTTTGGTCTGAAGTTAATTGACAGAACTTAAACATAGAATGAATTCTTTACTATTTATTGTATTTCCTCACCACGCAGCCACATTAGTCTTGTTCCAGTGTGCGTTAATAAAAAAAAGGTGACTATTGTTGAGTGACTATAGTGGAATATGATCTGTGTGCACATTCTCACAGAATGGAAGTTTTAAGAAAACCTGAAAGTCCTTCTGGAAAATTCTATCCAATAGATCACATTAAGTAGGTAAATACATCATTTAGCAATTGGAAATTTTCTTATAATTTTTTCTCCATGGTATTTCTCATTAATTTAGTGAAAATAATTATTTGCTATGCATTTTGTGCATCATTTAATGTCAGCACTTTTTACATGAGTTTTATATTGTTGCCTGTGCAGTGATACAGGCACTGGTGATGAATTTAAGGAAACTGAGAAATAGTGGGAAATATTTCATCTGACTGGCTGGACTTAAGTTATTCTGTCTCTCACTGTCTTAAAATGTAAGATGTGGCAGTTTAAATTATTCTGATGGTGTTTTCCTATTTTAATATTTTATGATTCCATTTATGCTCAAGATAACTGGTCACTAATTCCCAATTCTTGGTACCAGAATGAACAGTAGGTCTCAAAAATCTCAACTTTATAACAGATTCATTGTTCTCACAGTGATAATCAAAAACTTTGAGCATTTATAATGACCTGTGTGTGTGTGGTTGTGGTGTGTCAGGGATAGGTTAGAAATATAACATTTATTTCTTATTTCTGTTTTTTACTTTAGAGAGACCGGGTCTCTTAAACTGCCCAATATATTGGCAGCAACTCCGAGAGAAATGCTTGTTATTTTCTCACACTGTCAACCCTTGGAATAACAGTCTAGCTGATTGTTCCACCAAAGAATCCAGCCTGCTGCTTATTCGAGATAAGGATGAATTGGTAAATCATTAAATAAAATACCTTAATAAAACTTAACACTTTCTTTAAACCATATTAATATGTCTGTGCATTAGCCCAGGGGTTTTATGCAATGGAAGTGATGACTTTGACGTCACAATTTGAATGACTAAGTGGATATGTAAACAAATAATTAAATATAAGGTGATGAATACAATAATAGAAATAAAAACATAGATAGAAATATCACAAAGAAGGAAGAATTAATGCTGACGACGAGTTAGGAAAGACTTCAGAGATGAGGTGATGCTTGAACTAGGTTTTAGGGGATCAAACCAGGAATAGATAAGCAGATTCAATATTCTTCTGTTCCATTTATAGACACACACACAGAACCTGATACGTGACAAAGCAATTCTGTTTTGGATTGGATTAAATTTTTCATTATCAGAAAAGAACTGGAAGTGGATAAACGGCTCTTTTTTAAATTCTAATGAGTGAGTATTAGATGAGCTAACTTTAATATTCAATTTATATCAGGTTTACACTGCAAGGTAGTAACACTGAAGATTGAGTTTTGTAGTTTTAATTTGGTTTAAAAACTCTCAAGAAGTTCTGAATAGGATAAGAACATGGATGATTTCAAAGTTGGTTGGAAAGTTCTATATATGAAAAGATATCAGCTCTTTATGAGAAAATATATTTTTATCTGCCATGGAGTTTTAGGGGACAGGAAATAGACTAACTGATTTGGAACGGGCACATTAAATTAAAAATAGTGATTATCTGGAGACCACTGGCACACAGAATGTCTTACGTTGTATTTTTCAAACTGTGGGAAAATATACATTAGTAGGTAAAGAGACCAATTTAGTGGGTCACAGCTGGCATTAAAAGAAAAGAGAAAATAGTAAATATCAGAGTGTGGAACCCAGACACCCACGTTGTGACAAAAATTGCAGTGTATTTGAACCACTGGTGTGAAAGACAGAGGTACTTGAGATGATGTGATGAAAACATGTCTAACCCACAAAAGAGCTATTTGCTATTTTCTCTTCAGTGTGACATGCTTTTGTCTTGTGTAAGATGGTCAAAATTACCATCAATGTACTATGAGGGTTGATGCGACACAGGCAAATTTCATGTTTTAGCAGAATTCGTGGATAATTTTGCAGAAAAAGGCAGGGTGTTTTCTTCCCTCACAAGCAAAAATGTATAGGTCTTCAACCACATTTCTGTAAAGAACTTTTAATGAGTTTTTCAAAAGAGATAATATAAAGTTATATTTAATGAGTCTGTAAATGATTTAGTCAAATTGGCAGAATTTACATTTAAAATGTATTTTCCGTCACTCAAAAAACAAGAGGTTAAAATCTAAAACATAGGAGAATGTTTAAGTTTGTCTACATTATACTAAGATAATTTATTAAGTATGGAAAGTATTAAACACTGAAAGAAATGTTGGCTCAATCAGCAAAGTTTTGACATTATATGAGCCACATTCTAAAATATTTTATCAAGTGTAAGATTTTAAAATAAAGATGATTTAAAATAAGTGTTCTGGACTAGAATAAATTTATGAAAAGCCAAACATACACATTATATTTAAAAACATCTCTCTTGATTTTTATATTGCTTTCTGGGGGTTATTTTCAATATTTTATTTACAAATAAATGAAAGTAGGTTTGCTATTTATTTTTATCTTTCCACACATGGTATTGGTGAATTAGCATTTATTAAGTATAGTTTGTGTGTGTGTTTCTTAATGGGGTCATAATGCAAAATGTTTATTTTATTGTGGTTCACAGTAAAAAATAAAATTTGAAAACATTGAAATGTGAACATAAATATGTGTAAAGTGGATGGAGTAAATTCAGTTGAACTTTTCATTTTATTCTGAGGAGAAAGATGATGCTTTAAGATAATAGTGATCAGGTAAACCTGGAAGGTATCACGTTATAGTAGAAAAAGCACCAGTTAGACTCTGCTTTTATTTGCAAGGCAAGGAAAGAAAGGAAAGAATCATAATTTTTTTACAGGATTATTTTGGGGGCTACAGGAGACAATGTTCAAGAGCTAGCCAGATGTCTCATCAAGGAAGGCCTGTAAAACCACTGAGGGCCTTTTGGAAAAGGAATTGTTGACTTGGCCAGATTGGCATTTAAAAAAATTACCCTGATAATTGAAGAAACAATTAAAAGGGTGGAAGAGATAAAATATAGGGAACTTTTGCAATAGCCCAGTTGAAAGAAGTTCTTGGTTTGACTAGAAGGTTGGGCAGTAGGAAGAAATCAGACAAGCAGCCCCAAGAGGCTACATGAGAAAATGGAACAAAGGACTAAAGAAAAGCTGTGATGGAGCCCAGCACGCTGCCACCACCTCATCCGTTTGAGACAAATAGGAGAGTCTTGAACTCACACCATCCTTGCAACTCAACCCCAATACAGCCTGTCCCTTTGTTTGAATTATATCATCACCTCCTACCTGCAGTGAGCCACGGGACTCATGCCTGTTTGAAACTAATATTATGTTGCTGCAGATACCTGTTCACCTCTGTTTGGAATGAGAATGAAAGGAACCTCTGACTACATAACCATGAACTGAGCCACTTTTTCTCACTGCTTCCAAATTCTATAGACCCTGAATATCCATCATGCCTCTAGATATTTATGATATTTACTCAGCACATATTTTTGAAGTATTGCCACATTTTCATATTTCATCTCCATGCCTCCCCTAAATATTAGGTGGCTATAGCCTAAATATTTAATAAAACTGTGGCTCAGTAAAGTTAGGAAACATTTTTAATGTGACCTGTTAGTAGAACAATAAGAAGACTGAATCCCCAGTTTCCAAAGTTTCTTTCTTTTTTTAATGTAATTGTGAAGTTTCTTGTTAGAGGGATTCTTTTCCAATGAAGATGAACTTGGAAGTTCCAGAGGTTTACATTAGCTCTATCTTAAAAGTTCATACCATTATATTTGTGACCGTGTGCCTTCTTTGTTTAATAGTTTATCATTCCACTGCTTCCTGAGAGTCCTAGGAAATAATGGCTAAGTGAGAATAGCTCTGAGAAAATCATAAATGCTAAGACAGATTTTCTTTTGCTCCACAGCTTAGAAATTAGAGGTGATGCTAAAGAAAACAGCTGTATTTCCATCTCACAGACATCTGTGTATTCTGAGCACTGTAGTACAGAAATCAGATGGATCTGCCAAAAAGAACTAACACCTGTGAGAAATAAAGTGTATCCTGACTCTTGACTATGAATCCCATCTCAATTTATTTGCTTCCCATTACTGATCTCTGTACTTGTAGCTGCACATACTATTGGTACTACCTAATAGTGCCACATTCAGTGGCACAAAGTGAACAATTCTGAGAATTGTACAACTGTTATGAATCTTACAGAAGTTCATGTTTATCATATTCATTCTATTAAATGAGGAAACAGAGACATAGAGAAAAACGTGCATCGTTTTAAAGAAACAGTGATATTCTATGGTGAAGGAGTGAAGGATGTCCCCGAATATGCCAGATTGGTATATGATTGTTTTGTGTTTAAAACAGTGGAGAAATTGTAGATTCAGAAAGGGAGAGCTGACCTGTCTCTTCCCGCATGCGGCAAGCCGTAAAGATTCCTCTGGGAGGGCTATCCGAGTCATACAAGGGCAAGAAAATAGCTCTTATCGCCAGAGACCTGGAATTGGATGCTGCAATGAACCTGAATAAAGATACTTAATAAACACCTATCTTTCACCTATTTTACAGCCCCCCGCAACCAATATATCTCCTAGTGACTCCTCTAGAAAATTTATTGCCCCTAGCCAGCTTTTCTTCATCCTGTTCATGCAATTCTCCTGCCTCGGCCTCCCGAGTAGCTGGGGTTATAGGCGTGCATCACCACGCCTGGGTAACTTTTCTGTGTTTCTAGTGGAGATGGGATTTCACCATGTTGGCCAGGCTGGTCTCAACTCCTGACCTCGGGTGATCCGCCTGCCTCGGCCTCCCAAAGTGCTGGGATTACAGGCATGAGCCACCGAGCCTGGCCTGTGTTACATATATTTTCAATTTTCTGTCTCAATTTTGTTATTATGCTAAGAAAAATGTAGGTCTTTAGGGCCGTTTTAGTTTTTTTTTTACATTTATTTGAAAATTTTCACACTACTTAGCACTTGCTTAGTGCATAATTGAGCTGCTTCTGGTTTCTCAATATTCTTTCCTAAATTAGGATTCACTGCAGTTATCAGCTAAACACGGACAAAAACAACCCAAAGGAATACTTTCTAAGAAAAAAAAAATCTTTTAACCAATCAAATCAGAACAAACGAATTACTCGAAATCACTTCAAATATAATTAATGGAATTATATAATGCTAAAATAGGGTTCTAATAGAATAAATACATATAATTATAATTGTAGTTTGCTGCCTATGTCAGTTAGGATTTTCTTCATTACAAATTACTCCAAAGTTTAGTGGCTTAAAACAAAAGGCTTTAGTTTTGCTCTGGAGATTACAAGTTAGCTGGAACTTTCTATTGATCTGGTCTTTGCTCATCTGATTTGTTCTGGGCTTACTCATGCGTCTATGGGCAGCTGACTGGCCAGCTGAGGGCTGGCTGGTCTACGATGACCTCAGTTACATCTGGGACAGTTAGTTCACTGTCCACTTGGCTGCTAGATCCATGTGTTTCTAATTCTCCATCAGGTTATCCCAGGCTGTTCACATGGTGGCTGGGCAGAGTTCCAAAAGGTAGAAGGGCCTTCACTTGCAACTAAACACTATCACCCCCCACATCCTATTAGACAAATAAGTCAAAAGGCCAGCTCAGATTCAAGGGGTGGGATAGACTTCTCATCCTGATGAGAGGAGGTGTGAAGTCACATTACACAGGGTGTAGGTGCAAGGGAGGTGTAGAGAAGCAGAACTCATGCTAATTTTTAACTCAAATGACATATAACCTTTAAAATTATTTCTTTTTATACCAGACTTCACAAAGTATCTGTGGAGAAGTTTCTGATATTAATTGGGGTGTTGGTACTAAATAGACTTGAAGGTATTTTCCAACATTAGGATTCAACAATTCTGTGATTTCACCCACAAAAACTAGAAAGGATGAAGGAGGGAAATTTCAATCAATAAAATACATGGCTGAAATTCTGTGAATCAGGAGATTTTCCAGAAAATGTTGTTTGAAGTTGGACTAGAGTTAATCCTTCCAGCTGCTTTTGTTACAAGATAAGTTGTTGAATCATGTAATGTGACAATGGCTGTGCAAACAGCAACTAAAATTTTGGATAGGATGTAAACAGCCAACCACAACACGGACAAACTACCAGCACAATTGTTTTAGTCCTTGGAATAGACCACAAAGCCAGGGACCCAGAACTAAACCCAGACCATTAAAACATCCCAATGTATTGCTGGGTCTGTTTCAAAGAGCTGGATGGCTTTTTCTTTTAGCTTAGTCATGGTTATTTACTTGACTGTATTTATGAGGTGTAGAAAGAACCATTTTGCTATAGCATAAGCACTCGCTCGGGAATTCCTTAAAAGGAAATCAAGGATAATACCAAACTTGGCTGATGGATTTTAAATGGTTTGTTGAGTCTTTAAAGCAGAAGTGATGTTCACATAAGAAACAGTATCCTAGAAGAGCACAGCCCCATTGGTAATATAAGTAGCCTTCATTTTAACAGGAGTGAGTCAATCATTGGTACCTTAAGTTGGTCAGATTTTCTAAGTAGAGCGAAATAATTTCTGCAAAGCAGGCTGGAGTGTTTCTGAAAAAACAGAAGACAGACTACTATAGTAATGATAGTGTTGAAATTAGTACATGTGTCTGATGAGCTATGTCTAGCTGATAAGGATATAATGACCTCAATGGAAGCATTTCATTGAGTAGGGTTAAGATCCACTTTTTTACAAGATTAAAGGTTGGCGTTAATAATGTAAAGGTAATTTAAGTACCAGATAAGACCTCTAAAAGAGAATTGACTTTCTGAAATATTTAAGTAATGTTTGTCAACTTTTTTCAATATTATTTTCTAAAGAGCCTTTTTAGACATTTTGTTTCTAATTGCCATACCCAAGAAATTTTAATACCATATAGATGCATACCTGTTCATGTACCACGCGTAGAACCATGATTATACATAAAAACCATAAGACATTTTTAATTCATAAGAACAGATTTTTGCGTCCGTGGGGGTGATACCACTCCTGCTGAGAATGCATGTTTTAAAGAGACAGCTGTTAAATCCATGACAGCAGGGTTGGATGGAGGATGACAGAGCCAATAATCAGTTAATTGAAAGTGGTAGAAATGGTCTGAAGAAAATGCACAAGAGAATTTTGTTTCTCTTTGAGCAACTGAAGACCATAGGTGCCAACAGTAGAAAGATGGAGAGGAAGCATTTTGAGAAATTGGTCTCTTGTCAATATGATATGCTACAGTACAGTAGTAGGCAAGGTTAAAGAAGAGCAAACAGAAAGGAATAGGATGAAGAAGAATCACAAAATTGATTTTGTTTGTTCGTGCTGGGTGGCAGTTTTCTACTCCCTAGAGCTTTCTGATTTTAGAAGACAGTTAAGTATCCTCAGTTGAAAGTCTCCCAATTCAACGGACACTCAGCAATTAAAAGAAGATGATATGCAGTGGTCAAAAGAAAATGATGTCTGTCTTTTTAAGAAACATGAATCCAAGGATCAACTTCTTGGAATTTTACTGCCATGCTGGTTGTTACCGCACCTGCTAAGTTCCTTTCTGTAGAAGGGTAAGGGTGGATTTTTTAAAATGGGGTTTCTTTCAGAAGACTACACTTCCATGTTCAAGGTCATGAGTAGTTATTTTAGAAATGATTTTTGTACCTGTTTAATGATAAGACTGATGATATCTAGTCATATCCATTTACCATAGGGAAGTATCCTAAATTCATGAAGTGGCCTGGAATTAAGCCCTAAGAAAGAATCTATGTATGTCATCAAGGCTTATGGCAATATCTTAGGCCTTGGAAGTTATAAAGTCTGAGGGCATTGCCAATTTTTGGTTTTGAATTCCATTTGTTATCTCTATTTTTTACTAAAGATTGCAAATAGGAGCAATGAAGTTTTTGATTAGAAAGTAAAGCCTTACCAAGGTATTTAATAACATTCTCAGTGAAAGGTAGTCCTCAAAATAAGCAATGACCAAGCATACTACAACGTGCCTATTATTTGTATAAATGTTGATCTTTGTTTCTTTTTACCTGGGAGGCTCAGATGAGGACAATGAACTCAGTTATATGAACTGATATAAATTCCAGTAGAGTTTCATGTTCCAAGATTGAATTTGAATCTGTAATCATATAGCCTGTTTGATAATTTCAAGTTTTTGTTTTTAAATGCAAACCATTATAAAACAAAATTAAATCAGAATTACTCAAGGAAATCTACGTTAAGCCTATGTAAAGCCCAGAAAATATTTTCATACAGATTAAATCATTGAGAGGTTTTTTTTTTTCTTTAGTAGAGGAAGGAGTCCTGGAGTCAGCATGTTACAGTGGTGGATACTGATAGGTGAAGACGAGAGAAATAGTATGGGAACTTTAACTGCAAGTTTATTAATTTATTTCATAAGGTATAAGAAGAGTGCCCCGACCAGGCACAGTGGCTCACGCCTGTAATCCTAGCACTTTGGGAGGCCAAGGCGGGTGGATCATCTGAGGTCAGGAGTTCAAGACCAGCCTGGCCAACATGGCGAAAACCCCATCTCTACTAAAAAAACACACACACACACACACACAAAATTAGCCGGGCATGGTGGCAGGTGCCTGTAATCCCAGCTACTGGGGAGGCTGAGGGAGGAGAATCACTTGAACCCGGGAGGCGGAGGTTGCAGTGAGCCGAGATTGCACCATTGCATTCCAGCCTGGGTGACAGGAGTGACTCCGTCTCAAAAAAAAAAAGAATGCCACTAATTGACAAGAGTTTATAAATCTAGGCTCTAAAAAGCAAAATATTTTTGTAAACAATTATACCAGTCTATGCTTAAATATGAGTATGCATCTTTTAATTTGAAAAGTATACAATCATTGAAACACATTTACATTGTATCTTTCAACATTTGTAATCAACCTAAGAAGACAGCACTTTCTTCTAGATTAATCAGCTTTTAAATTTTGACTTACACTTGTTAAACGAAAGTATTCTCACAGTGGCTGTAAAATGATCAAATTTTGAATACAAACAAAGTAGATTATTTTTATTATTCTTTCCTCATTTCTTTGAATAAAACAAAGGAAAAAATATGTTACTTGGGGGCCTTTCCAAGAAACCTGAAAATTTGATTGTACATAAAAAGACTTCACAACCATTCTATTCTTTCTAATTTGGGGCCTAAATTTCAGAAAGGCAAAATTGAGTATGGTCAAAAGAAACAAGATATAAACACAATACTGTGTTTTATAGATATACCACCACAAGGGCAAAGATTATCAGGAACTTTTAACATTCCCAAAGACAAGTTGTTTGTTAAAATACATCAAGAGCAAAGTTATCAGAATAGATTGCTAGAAAAAAATGGGTATCTGTTATCTGAACACAGAAAATTTGCTCATTTTACAGAAAAAAAGGACAAATCTAATTTTACTAATGTGTACTATTTATGTGAACATTTACAGTAAAGAATTTAACATGTTTCTATGCATGCGTTTTCACATATAAAGATATATATATGCAAATAGATGATAAATTTAACTAAAGCCTTAAAAATATAATAATTAACTGATAAGTATGTTAAATAGAGCAATGTCTATATGATATTGAATTTGTCATCCTAGTAAAGTATTAAGATGTCCTTAAATAACAGATACTAATTAGTATCTTGTATACATATTCATGTTTCTCTGTAAATAATGAACCAAAACTGTTCAATCATTTATATTAATTCCCAGGTTCAACCATGCTGATAATTCTTTATATAAATTTTCCTGTTAGATTGCTGGTATGATTTCTGTCTTCTAAATGGATCCTGACCAATACGAACACCAAATTAGTTTCATTACTCATTGAGCATGCCTGCATTTGGCAGTGCCAATATATTTTCTCAGGATTTGAATGGAAAGAATACACTGTATTACCGAGTTTACTCAATATTCAAAAATAATCAAAACCTACAAACCCCAAGCTTGTTTGAACAACAAATTAAATATACATGTCTTCAGGCTAAATTTTTCACTCCCACTTCAAACCAAGTATAAACTGAATTTTAACACAATACATAAGCAGGACATCTTCAACATTGCTTTGTTTAATTCTCCAGGGATTATCTAGATAACTATTATCAAGCTCTACAAAATATAATAATACTTAACCTAACCCCCTACAAACAAATAATCTTCTGAATAGAGTCTAAAAATTTACCTACATAGATATGGTTTCTTACCTTTAAATTCTTGATAACACAGCAGCAGTTTTCCTGGTGGGCACTGATGTGGGCAGACCTGTAACATCACAAAATAAATAGCCCTCATTCTTGACTCTCTCAAGACAGAGCTGTGGCTGTGATATCTTGGAAGAATCAGAAATCACAGAATGCAAGGTTATTTTTACGTCCTTTCTCACATTAGTATTAAGTGATTTTGGCCAAAGAGCAAGTTTTCGTGAACTGATTAGTCCATCTATTTATTATCATCATGTTAATACTAAATATTTACAATCGAGAAGGTGCATTTTGGTCACTCAGTGGGTTGCAAGGTATGACCACAGTTAGGTACAACAATACATAACATAGTTCTTGCCCACTTACAATCTGTAATCTATTTCAATACAAATAGCTTATGAGAAAAAAAAGTTTAAATTACAGTTTTCTTTTCATACCCCAAAGAACCCCTTTCTACTTGCAACCTGAGTTCAACCATGGGCATAGACTATTTTTTTCCTTTGCTTTTTTTTTTTTAACTTTAATCTTAGGTTCAGGGGTGCATGTGCAGGTTTGTTACATAAGTAAACTCATGTCACAGGGGTTTATTGTACAGATTATTTCATCATCCAGATCTTAAGCCTGGTACTCAATAGTTGTTTTTTCTGTTCTTCTTCCTCCTCCCACACTCTACCCTTAAAGAGGCTCCAGTGTCTGTTGTTCCCTTTGTGTCCATGAGTTCTTATCATTTAGCTCCCACTTACAGGTGAGAACATGCTGTATTTGGTTTTCCGTTCCTGCGTTAGTTTGCTAAGGATAATGGCCTCCTACAAAAGACATGATCATGTTCCTACAAAACACATGATCTCATTCTTTCTTATGGCTGCATTGTATTCCATGGTGTATATGTACCATATTTTATTTATCCCATCTGTTGTTAATGGAAATTTAGGTTAATTTCATGTCTCTGCTATTGTAAATAGTGCTGCAATGAACATTCGTGTGCATGTATCTTTATGGTAGAATGATTTATATTCCTCTGGGAATATACCCAGTAATGAAATTGCTGGGTCGAATGGTAGCTCTGTTTTTAGCTATGTCATACTGCTTTCTACAATGGTTGAACTAATTTACATTCCTGCCAACAGTGCATAAGTGTTCCCTTTTCTCTGCAACCTCACCAGCATCTGTTAGTTTTTGACTTTTTAATAATAGACTCTTATGTTCACTAAATTCTAAGAAGCCAGAACTGGTAATGAACTCAGAGACTAATTTAACTTTTGGCAACTAACTCAACTAAGGAAAACACGCTTGAGAGGTAAAGTAATATACAGAATCACAGAGGCATTGAAAATTTCGGAATTAGAATACAAATATTTGAATATTAGGGCAAGCCACATTACATATACAACCTAAGAAACCAACATTCTTAGTGGTTAAGAAGTACAGTCCCTGAAGCCAGCCTGATGAGTTCTCATCCTGAATCTGCCACTTACTAGCTACCTGACCTTGAACAACTTAACTAATCCCTCTATGCTTCAGTTTCCTCATTTGTAAAATGGGTACAATAGCAATCGTAATTACCACTTAGGACTGATAGTGAGCTTCAACTGAGGTTCACATGTAAAGCACTTAGAAGTGTCTAGAACATGGTAAGTGTCACTTTAATTATTACAGAACTTTGTTTTAGGAAACATCTTGAAAGACATCTTTCCCAACCTTTTACCAGAGTCAGTAATTTTTTTTTTAATTATACTTTAAGTTTTAGGGTACATGTGCACATTGTGCAGGTTAGTTACATATGTATATATGTGCCATGCTGGTGCGCTGCACCCACTAACTCGTCATCCAGCATTAGGTATATCTCCCAATGCTATCCCTCCCCCCTCCCCCCACCCCACAACAGTCCCCAGAGTGTGATATTCCCCTTCCTGTGTCCATGTGATCTCATTGTTCAATTCCCACCTATGAGTGAGAATATGCGGTGTTTGGTTTTTTGTTCTTGCGATAGTTTACTGAGAATGATGTTTTCCAATTTCATCCATGTCCCTACAAAGGACATGAACTCATCATTTTTTATGGCTGCATAGTATTCCATGGTGTATATGTGCCATATTTTCTTAATCCAGTCTATCATTGTTGGACATTTGGGTTGGTTCCAAGTCTTTGCTATTGTGAATAATGCCGCAATAAACATACGTGTGCATGTGTCTTTATAGCAGCATGATTTATAGTCCTTTGGGCATATACCCAGTAATGGGATGGCTGGGTCAAACGGTATTTCCAGTTCTAGATCCCTGAGGAATCGTCACACTGACTTCCACAATGGTTGAACTAGTTTACAGTCCCAACAACAGTGTAAAAGTGTTCCTATTTCTCCACATCCTCTCCAGCACCTGTTGTTTCCTGACTTTTTAGTGATTGCCATTCTAACTGGTGTGAGATGATATCTCACTGTGGTTTTGATTTTCATTTCTCTGATGGCCAGTGATGATGAGCATTTTTTCATGTGTATTTTGGCTGCATAAATGTCTTCTTTTGAGAAGGGTCTGTTCATGTCCTTCACCCACTTTTTGATGGGGTTGTTTGTTTTTTTCTTGTAAATTTGTTTGAGTTCATTGTACATTCTGGATATTAGCCCTTTGTCAGATGAGTAGGTTGTGAAAATTTTCTCCCATTTTGTAGGTTGCCTGTTCACTCTGATGGTAGCTTCTTCTGCTGTGCAGAAGCTCTTTAGTTTAATTAGGTCCCCTTTGTCAATTTTGGCTTTTGTTGCCATTGCTTTTGGTGTTTTAGACATGAAGTCCTTGCCCATGCCTATGTCCTGAATGGTAATGCCTAGGTTTTCTTCCAGGGTTTTTATGGTTTTAGGTCTAACATTTAAGTCTTTAATCCATCTTGAATTGATTTTTGTATAAGGTGTAAGGAAGGGATCCAGTTTCAGCTTTCTACATATGGCTAGCCAGTTTTGCCAGCACCATTTATTAAATAGGGAATCCTTTCGCCATTGCTTGTTTTTCTCAGGTTTGTCAAAGATCAGATAGTTGTAGATATGCGGCGTTATTTCTGAGGGCTCTGTTCTGTTCCCTTGATCTATATCTCTGTGTTGGTACCAGTACCATGCTGTTTTGGTTACAATAGCCTTGTGGTATAGTTTGAAGTCAGGAATCCAACTTCCAAGGGATGTGAAGGACCTCTTCAAGGAGAACTACAAACCACTGCTCAAGGAAATAAGAGAGGACACAAACAAATGGAAAGACAATCCATGCTCATGGATAGGAAGAATCAACATCGTGAAAGTGGCCATGCTGCCCAAAGTAACTTATAGATACAATGCTATTCCCATCAAGCTAACATTGACTTTCTTCACAGAATTGGAAAAAGCTACTTTAAAGTTCATATGGAACCAAAAAAGAGCCCGCATTGCCAAGACAATCCTAACCCAAAAGAACAAAGCTGGAGGCATCACTCTACCTGATTCAAACTATACTACAAGGCTACAGTAACCAAAACAGCATGGTACTGGTACCTAAACAGAGATATAGACCAATGGAACAGAACAGAGCCCTCAGAAATAACACCACACATCTACAACCATCTGATCTTTGACAAACCTGACAAAAACAAGAAATGGGGAAAGGATTCCCTATTTAATAAATGGTGCTGGGAAGACTGGCTAGCCATATGTAGAAAGCTGAAACTGGATCCCTTCCTTACACCTTATACAAAAATTAATTCAAGACAGATTATTAAAGACTTAAATGTTAGACCTAAAACCATAAAAACCCTAGAAGAAAACCTAGGCAATACCATTCAGGACATAGGCATGGGCAAGGACTTCATGTCTAAAACACCAAAAACAATGGCAACAAAAGCCAAAATTGACAAATGGGATCTAATTAAACTAAAGAGCTTCTGCACAGCAAAAGAAACTACCATCAGAGTGAACAGGCAACTGACAGAATGGGAGAAAATGTTTACAATCTACCCATCTCACAAAGGGCTAATATCCAGAATCTACAAAGAACTTAAACAAATTTACAAGAAAAAATCAAACAACCCCATCAGAAAGTGGGCGAAGGATATGAACAGACACTTCTCAAAAGAAAACATTTAAGCAGCCAACAGACACATGAAACAATGCTCATCATCACTGGCCATTAGAGAAATGAAAATCAAAACCACAGGGAGATACCATCTCACACCAGTTAGAATGGCAATCATTAAAAAGTCAGGAAACAACAGGTACTGGAGAGGATGTGGAGAAACAGGAACATTTTTACACTGTTGGTGGGACTGTAAACTAGTTCAACCATTGTGGAAGACAGTGTGGTGACTCCTCAAGGATCTAGAACTAGAAATACCATTTGACCCAGCTATCCCATTACTGGGTATATACCCAAAGGATTATAAATCATGCTGCTATAAAGACACATGCGCACTTATGTTTATTGCGGCACTATTCACAACAGCAAAGACTTGGAACCAACCCAAATGTCCATCAATGATAGATGGACATATACACCATGGAATACTATGCAGCCATGAAAATGGATGACTTCATGTCCTTTGTAGGGACATGGATGAAGCTGGATACCATCATTCTGAGCAAACTATCGCAAGGACAGAAAACCGAACACCACATGTTCTCACTCATAGGTGGGAACTGAACAATGAGAATACTTGGACACCGGGTGGGGAACATCCCACACTGGGGCCTGTCATGGGGTGGGGGCAGTGGGGAGGGATAGCATTAGGAGATATACCTAATGTAAATGACAAGTTAATGGGTGCAGCACAGCAACGTGGCACATGTATACATTTGCAACAAACCTGCATGTTGTGCACATGTACCCTAGAACTTAAAGTATAATTTAAAAAATTTTAAATAGGTAGAAAGAGCAAAGAACAAAATTGCTTGTAAGGAATAACAGTAGATTCCTCTGGGCTACGTTTTATGACAATTTCTCAATTTCATCTTCCAAATTACTAATTCTCTCTTAAGCATCATCGATCCTTCTAGTCAGCCTTTCTACACATATATTTTTAAATTAATAATATGCCTAATTCCAAGGTCTTTAATTATTTTTTAAGTTACACTATTGACTCATATCTGAGTATACACATTTTACTTATTTCTAAATCTTTTTCTGATTGATGTTCAACAGTTTTCTCAGGTATATATTGCTCTTTTTTTTGTTTGCTTAATACCTTGATTTCAAGTCATTAGAATCTTCAACCATTTAGTGATTCATGCTTATGTTTTGGGATTCCCAGCTGGCTTGTCCTAGAGTGCTTTATTTTGCTTATGCAATACTTCTCCAGTAAAAATGACACAGGAGCCAACACACAGCCACTGTGATAGGGAAGTACCTAGACATTTGGGCTTTGGGGATTTCTGTTACTCAGGGGATTTTCCAGCAATGCTGACAATTCCCTGCCTCTATGACCCAACTACAATGAGACTTTTCAGTCTCTGCCTTTTCTGTATTCTTCCAACTCTGGAGGTGAAGCACAAGGTAGTGACATCAAAAAGTTAGCCATGCTTCTTCTTGACTCTTAAAGACTTCCAGCCTAAAGGAGACACAGGAAGGAGGACAGGCAAAGCTTTCACCTTAAAGTTTGGCATGGAATTTTAGATTACTGTAATGAAGCTCTCCTAATAACTAGAAATTACCAGGTCACTTTTTATTTTTAATTATGCAAAATTAAAAGGAAAAGTAGTACACATGAGTCAGGGAAAAGTAGTACACATCAGGTCTGAGGAGACAAAGTTTTAATGTTTGTACCCTGGCTCTCTTTGCTGGTTACATAAACTCTGTGAATGTTGCTTAACTTAGTGACAAGAAGAGGGGAAAACAACCTGACCTGCTTCACTGCTACTCCTGCCACACGTTAATCCTCACTATTTGCCCCTAAGTCCCTGTCTGCCCTTAGTATCCTCCACACTGTGCCCCGCCATTATCCTAGAGCCACTTGTAACTCTTATAGCAGTTTTCTCTGTGATACATCTTGAGCTTCAGTTTTCTTTTATAATCATGTAATACATAAAGATTGAATTGAGAAATCGTCATAAACAGAAGATATTGTCCAATGGAAATTTCTGGGAGATGGAATGTTCTATGTTTTATGTCTATGCTCTCCAATTCAGTGGCCACTAGTCACATGTGACAGCTTGAAATGTGGCTAATGCAACTGAATATTTAGTTTTAATTAAAACTTAAATAACCACATGTGGTCATGGCTACTGTATTGGCTGGTGCAAAACAATATGTTATCTTATGATGTAAGAAAGACAGTAGTCAGTTGTCTTAAACTCTTACATAAAACCACGTGTCATAACATGCATTAAAAGAATTATAGATGCATGGAAGAATTCATAAAATCAGGAAAACAATTTCACACCTTCTTTTTCCCTTACCTTCTACACATTTATATTTTACTTCTTTTTAGCCATCTATCCCATTCTAGTATCTTTCTATGAATACATTATTCTATTGTGTACAATTTCAACTTACAAGGCACAGACATTCATTTGGAATTCAGAGTCCACAACTAAGATATTTTCTGGTGCATCCACAGTCATTTGAAATTTGGGTAACACTGCCAGTAAAAAAAATATATATATTATATTATAATGTGTATATTATATATTATTAACATAAATACATATTAACATAAATACATTCATACAAAACAATTGTTTCTCCTTTACAAACCATCAACCTTTGCTTATGTTTGCCATTAATAAACAGTGTGAGGAGGACGCTGAAGTGCCTAAGACTGGATTTTGGAATTGGAAAGAAAATGCATATTTTGAATTCCAAATTCATCACTTTTCAGGTGTTGAACTTGGGAAAGTGTTTCTCAATATCTTCATCTTTAAAATAGTAAAAAAGATACTACAATAGAAATTTTATGAAGATTTTAGGAGAAAATATGAAGGGACTAATGGCTAACATATGACTAATGTTAATTCCATTCTTCTCATAAGAAGTGCTTTACATCCCAGAAACTATCATATAAAATAGAATCCAGATACTACAAAAGGAAGATAGATAGCCTAGGTTAACAGAGAATTGCAGGAAGATTATGGGCTGAACTAGGAGATAAAAATCACAGTAGATGGAGAACCCTAAAATAGTAACAGAGGACAAGGAAAGAGGAAAGGAAGAGATACTCACTTGAAAATTCATTATTTAATAATCCTGCCCTTGCAAAATTGGAAAGATTTTATAATTTTTTTATTAATAGGTAATATTTTCATTGCTATTATTTACCATATTCTTCCACAGAGAAGGAGTGATATGTTTTCTTCTCATTGAGCATCTCCACGGTGATTTCATACCATCCGAGGATGGGCTCTGAGATTAACTGGAAGGAGAGTTGTAGAATCCCTCCCACAGACTCCTCATTCACCCACTGTTGTATTCAATTGCCTTCTGGGTCCTGAGAATAAGAAAGCATATTTTTGCATGCTGGATGCTTTTATTCATTATAAAGTTTCAGCAAGGTGTTTCCTACTTAGGTTTCCAACTTACTTAGGATTCAAAACATGAGTGTGTTCTCACATCACCCAAGGAGAATTGGTTACTCTCCTATCTGGGGTCACATAGATGCATATTACAGCACTTAGTATATTTTAGAGCTAGCTGTGATTTTTTTACATTTATTTTCTGTGCCAATCTCTGATTTCTTAAAGGCGAGCCATATTTTATCCCCAGTGCATAAAACATTAAGTGTACATGTATATACATTCAACAACTAAACATTAAATTAAATACAATCATACTTGTCCGTTGTCTATATTATTATTGTCTGTATTAATGGGTGCATGCTAATATGAATCACATGGTGGTGGGGGTGGAAACCTATTTCTGTCCTCTTGAGGCTGTCTACATGAAATTAATAATTCTGCAACAATTTAAATAGACAATCTTCCCTGTGAGCTGCCTTTTGATTTTGAGGTTTGGAGAGATGTTCAAAAAATGAGAAAACCATTCTTCAACTATTAGTTATCTTACCTGAAGGGTGATCACTGGATACTGAAATAAAAATAAAAATAATGTTAATATATGAACTCAAGGGTTTTTTTCTAGATGAGTGAAGAGGTTAATTATAAATCTATTATGAAGCAAAGAAACATAAACACATTTAGGACAACCCAAACAAATACTGATTTCTGACTGAAAGTTTGAATATCTATTGATTATATTGAAACTCATCTGCCTAGTTTTCAAGAATTTTCATTTACTTCTCTCTCTTTCACAACATACACCCTGCAGTCTCAGTAAGCAACCCTGCCCTTGGGTCTCTCCAACATAATAAAAATGCCCTCTTAGATGAATAATAACTTCCTTATCAACAAATTCATGGTCAGTCTTCACTCTGACAGTTGCAATGTTTTACACTGCTGGTTGCCTCTTTTTGAAATTCTTCAATTTTGATTTCTGTATCTAGCACTACTTTTTTTTGTCTTAGATTATTGGCCATTCCTATACTCCACCATTTCCTTATCAGACAAGTAAATAAATGTAGACATTTGCCCAAGTTTCCCTTGCAGAGTTTCCTCTCCTTCTTCCTTCTCCTTCCACCTCTCTGTATCTCCTCTCAGTTCTCTCCATGTTTACCACTCTTGCCCCCTCTAAACCTATAGTCAACAGTTCCACTTTCATCTCTTCGTGTTTTCTCTCAGGACCTCAAAACTAACAAGTTGAAATTAAAGACTCCTAGGCCAGAAGCCCTCATGTGAATAGGCTGATGAGAATTTTAAAAATGAGTACATAGGGTCCTTTGCCCACTCCCCAAGTTGCTAAGTGCTCCTTCCCACTAATTGCAGCATTCCTTCACTAATAAAACATAATGTGTCTGGAGATAGGAACAGGATTCATAAACCTTGTCCAGAATTCTTGCAACTGAGAAATATAACAGTTGAATTAAGGGCCTACTTGTTATTCTAAATTCATGGAATTGAATCTTGATGAAATATTGAGATGGTATTGAAGAAAGCTACTGCTGCAACATTAACTCAAGCATTAAGAGAGGTAGAGCTTCTCGTGAGATTTCCTCATAGGAAGAAAATGAAGAATATATTACCCAAAGGTGCCATGGGAAGACGTTAACCATTTGGATGAGATTCTAATAATGAGAAATGAACCTAGAGTACTATCCCTTTTTGTTTGCTATTTGTAATACTTCCAATGCAGATGGCTTCAACTGTGTTCAACAGATTTAGTTTTTATTACTTAATTTCTTTTTTTTTTAGTTTTTTTAAACTCAGCTTGGTCTATTTCAAAAAACTAGTGAACAAGAACCTAGTAAAATCACATTTTCATTGTTCTAAGCTGCTTGATTTTTCTCTAAAAACAATTATTAAAATGAGGCTCATTCTGCTCTAGTCACTAATGACTGTCTGCACTAAATCTTGTATAAACCAGCCAAGAACAAATACAACAACTCCTTCATGTCCCCTTCTGGTTCATACTATCTCTCCCTGTCCATACACAGGGCCTCTTTTTAGAGGACTAGTAGTTCCAGGTCTTAAGATAAGTTTAAAGAAAGATCTGAAACTTCTTGATGCAAATGAAACTTTCTGGAAAAAGTATGTTTGAATATTCTACAAAACACTGACTTAAAGGAAAAGAAAGGCACCATCAGCAATGAAATTGCAGAAAATGAAAGAAAAGACCGATGTAAGATTTGGGCAGAAGAAACTAGGTATATGCTCTATATCTTGGCCCATTTGATAATGAGCCCAGTTGCATCATTACTATATTTTTATTATGTAGTCAAATTTATTATGAATGCCCAAATCTCATAGGCCAGCCATGCATTGAATCTATTTATTTAAATGGAATACTGAACCGGATAATGTCCAGCAATTAGAAACACTGGCTTGGAAAGATAAAACCACATAATCTCTTAGCTGCCATCATTTTCGGAAATGCTACATCAATTTCCATCTCTATATATAAGCACATGCAGTTTGTTGTGCCATGGAAACTCCTTGCCATAAACATTTGGTACAAACGATCTTCTTATCTATGACCCGTATTTGAGGGAACAGCCCATTAATCCTGTTCTTATGCAAATGTAGTTATTACTAAAGCAGGGAGTTGGATAATCATATTTGGCCTAATTGACAATAATAAGTCAACATTGGGGGGTGAGAACTAATAAGGGAGTTATGATAATGCTGCAGCGGCTTTGATTTTCAAGAAGCCCTTTACTTCCCCATGGTGCTTCCAATCAAGGATGATTGTCAAAGGATTGCAGTAGAAATTCTCACTGCCTTGGTTAAATAGAGGAGTTGCATTCTTAGAAATAGAAGCTTCAACCATGAACCAAGGAGAACAGGAACCACATGCTATCTTACGGAAGTGATTTCGGATTTAGTTTACTACAAGGTCTTTGGAGCACTAAAAATTAGATTCCTGCTCTGGAAATTAAAATTAAGCAACAGTCTAGTGAATGTAGCATAACTATAGAAGATGGGGAAAGGAGGTGGATTAAAAGTGTCGATGTCTTAAGGATGAAGTACAGTTTGGAGGGAGGAAAAGGCACTAACAGAGAAACCATCTGCACAGCTTCTGTAAGCTTCAGAAGCTTCTTCGTAACTGCGCTCAGTTGATAGATTGATCTGAGAGACCACAAAAGAATGCTTAGTTCTAACAGGTTTCTAAACTACATGAAATGAAATTTGTCAGGTATCCTGTTGTAAGGACTGAAGTCCAGGTCATGATTCGTTGTCTTTTGACAGTTTTCACTGTTGACCGCCTTGGTTCTCAGATTGTCGCTAGCTAGATTGTAGTCTTCTGCTGAAATACTGTCTTAGACTACCATCACCATGTTCCCACCATGTATTTAGTTCCCTAACTGCACATCAGTATCTATGAAATAACTTCTCTGAATTTCCCATTAGGGAAAGTGAGGCAGCGTCGCTTTCCCTCATGGGTAGCAACACTTCCCCCTTTACCATCCCTGTGTAAATAAAGAACAATATCTGGAAAAATTGGAAGGGGTCCTGGAACACATCCCCAGTCAAGTTATTTCTCTGCTCTATACACAAACTGCTCCTCTATGACTAACTGTAATTCAAGTGCCTTCATAATATGGCACCAAGCCTCCTTTCCAAGTCGTTTTTCAACATGCCTTTTTTTTTCTTTTTTGAGATGGAGTCTCGCTCTGTCACCCAGGCTGGATGGAGTGCAATGGCGCAATCTCGGCTCACTGCAAGCTCCACCTCCCGGGTTCACGCCACTCTCCTGCCTCAGCCTCCCGAATAACTGGGACTACAGGCGCCCGCCACCATGCCTGGCCAATTTTTTGTGTGTTTAGTAGAGATGGGGTTTCACCGTGTTAGCCAGGATGGTCTCGATCTCCTGACCTCGTGATCCATCCGCCTTGGCCTCCCAAAGTGTTGGGATTACAGGCGTGAGCCACTGCGCCCAGCCCTTCAACGTGACTTTCTATATTTGTTATAAGTTTCAGCAAAGCTGGGTTACGACTATTCCCTAAATCCTCTTGATTCTCTACCCACATGCCTTCACTAACATTTTTTCTCTGCCTACAGTATCTTCTAGGCCTAATTTATACATTTGGTCATCTCTGTTCCCTAAGGAATGTCTCGATTTCACCTACCCCGTGACAACTGTATCAGGCATGGCCAATGCTTCCCCCTTAGATCCCTTTTTCTGGTTCTTTCCAACCACCCTCAGCTCCATTGTGTTTTACTTCTAACAGCTTTCACCTGTGAACTTTTTGAGAGGCCTGTTTTGGAGCCTCCTGGCAAGTTCCTAGGGTTTTACTCCTATGTTGGGTGATGCCCAGAGCCAATAACTGCCTGATGCTGGAGTACAAAAGCCCAGCTTTGGTTCCTACAGTGGAACAAACTGTGAAGTGTAATTTATGCTCCGGAGCTTCCTGCCAGTCAGTCTGAAGACTTTGCCCAAAATCAGTTGATTGCACCCATGCTTGGCCTCCTCCCCTCCCCTGTCCTGCTTCTCTCCACTCTCTTATTGGTTTCCCCCGGCAGCACTTCCTTAATAATTCAGTTGTCCGTTTTTCCCTCTCTCAGAATCTGATTCTGGAGAAGTTGATCTAAGATAATACCTCTCCTGGTAACTCCAGATACAAAGCAGCCATAATGCTTTCATTCACTGGTTATGTAATTCACTCATTCAATCATTATAAAGTATTATTGTGGCTTGGCTCACTGGTTCATGCCTGTAATGTCAGCACTTTAGCAGGCCAAGGCAAGAGAATTGCTTGAGGTCAGGAGTTTGAGAAAAGCCTGGGCAACATAGCAAAACCCCATCTCCACAAAAAATAAAAAAATTAGCTGGGCATGATGGTGCTGCCAGTAGTCCAAGCTACTTGGAGGGCTGGGGCAAGAGGATCGCTTGAGCCCAGAAGTTAAGGCTGGTGAGTTATAATCGCACCACAGCACTCCAGTCTGGGCAACAGAGCAAGACTCCATCTCTAAAATACATAAATAAATAAAATATTCACTCTACATAACATTACTCATTCACTCAATACATAATTTAATAATGGTATAATATTACTAGCCTACTATCTGCCGTATCCTATTCTTCCAGATGTCAGGAATATAGTCATGCATGTTGCTTCATTTGTGTTCTTCTCCAACAACCTCTGCTCTAATGTAATCATTCTGGGGACAGAAAGAGTTTCTTCTGTATCTTTGGGTCTCGGCTTACCTAGCACAGTGCTTTTATAGGTGGTAAGGATTCAGTAAAGTACAGACTTTTATTTGTAATTAGGAAATAGGTTTAATTGTGTTGACCAAAGAGAGAGGGAGAGAGAGAGTGAGGAAGAAGAAAAAAAGAAAAAGTTTGATGGAAAGGGAGGAATACATAGGCTAATAAGAATGTAAAACCAATAACTAAGACTGGCTTGCCTCATTTTCATGGATTAATTTTAAGAAGCAAAACCATGCACAAATACCTACCTATTTCTAGCTATAACTTACCATTTCATCAACTGGTTTCAAATGATCGTCCAGAGACACAACTCGAAACATCACTGAAGAAAGAAAGAACAATGATGTAAAGAAAGTATTTAACTTTTGTGTCATCACAGCTTTCCTCCTACATTGATTAACTTAGGTGAATCAAAAAGCACTAGGTTACTACCACCTGTGATGAGGAGTTACATGCACATCTTATGTAAGACATATTGGATCCTGGGGTTACCAGGTTGAGCTTATTAAGTTATACTGCCAAGAAAGGGTTCAGTAAAAGAACTTCTTGTCTTCCTTTTGTACTTCCATCCCTTCTTTCTCTTTCTCCTCGTATGCATTCTCACAACATATGCTCAGGCTGCCTAATGACTTCATTAAAGAAATGAAAGACAGAGGAGGCAGGTCACTTAACTGTTAGTACAATTCCTCACAGAGATTGCATGCATGCTTATTCAGCATGTGCCTTTTCTGTGTATCCTTCATCAACCAATACCCTTATTCCCTTAACCCGCAGCGGAAGCACCTGCAATCAGCTATATTCTCCCACTCTCACATTCTTATCCATCTGTGTCCTATCCCCGAGTTGGTTCTCAGCCTGATGGACCTTGTCAAACTTATGTTACTGTCCAGTCAGTAAAATTCATTCTCTTTTGAAGATGTTTCTCTCTGCCCCTATTTCTCTCACAAAACACTTGATTTCTTTTTTGCTCTGAGGTTGCCTCTCTCCCTCTAGGTCTCTATAGTGGAGACCTCTCATCTTCCACATGGCTTGAGAAGGGAAATAAGTAACTTCCTAATTCAGAAATCCAACAAAACATTTTTTTCTTGCATTTTAATTCAAAAGAGAGAAATTATTATTTTAGATGCCACTAGTTTCAGAAAATTTATTCCTGTTGATGTCATCTAATGACTTTCTGGTTGCTGTCATAGAATGTCACCTGGCTAATGGTCTTCCTTTCTACTGCTTAGCCTGTCATGGGAAATTTTGACATGCTTTAAAGGAAATGAAGATTCACGCCAAAATTGGTATTGGTCATCATATCAGAGCTATTGTATTTTGGAAAAAATGTCAATTGCTGATGACAAGAGTCTATGTTGTCATCTGTCTATAGATACTTTCTGTCCCTTTGTGTTTTCAGGTTCATTTAGAGTTCAACTTTGTTAATCTCATTCTTCCAGATTATTGACCCTCTCCTGGCTTCAATTCATTTATTCACACATTAATTTTAAAAGCCTTTATTGATAACCTATTTCATAATTCTATTCATATGTATGTGCGAGTACGAGTGTCAAATGCTGAAAATTTTTTTTTAGAAAAAAGACTTGCTGTTTGGCTATCACAGGATTCATAAGATTGGCTGAGAAATGCTGATCCCATCATATCCCATCATGGTTTAAATGTGGTCTCTACATTGACGGTTCCTCAAATTCATATCTTCAGCCCTTTCTTTTTTTCTGTTTTCTTTTCTCTTTTCTTTTTTGAGACAGGGTCTTACTCTCATCACTCAGGTTGAAGTGCAGTGGCACAATCTTGGCTCACTGCAGCCTCAACTTTCCAAGCTCAGGTGATCCTCCCACCTCAGCCTTCCAAGTAGCTAGGACTACTTGCCCCACCACACCTGGCTAACTTTTTTGTGTTTTTAGTAGAGATGGGTTTTCGCCATGTTGCCCAGGCTTATCTTGAACTCCTGGGCTCAAGTAATCTGCCTGCCTTGGCTTCCCAAAGTGCTGGGACTAGAGGCGTGAGCAACTGCGCCTGGCCCTGCCCTTTCTTCTTACCTAAAGTTTCATAAATATACTGCTTCCTACTTGACATGTCTGCCTGAATATTTGAAAGATATCTCATCCTTAGTGTGCCCAAAAATGTAATCCTGATTTATTTCCTCTTGCCCTACACTTCCTTATTTTAGTAAATGACAATTCTGTCCAAGTGTTTAGGCTAGAAATTTCAGACTCATTCTTATTCCCTCATTCTTGTCATCCCCTCATTGTCGTTCCCTCTTTATATTACACTCTACATCAAAACATACCTTAAAGATATTATCTGCTATTTCTCTTGCCCAGAATGATTTTTCCCACCCATGGTAGACGTCCTCACTTCATTCAGGTCTCCGCTTAATTATCTTAAAACATTTTTTCCCTCTAGTTCTAATCTGTTCACCTACTTTGTTAGCTCTGTCATTTAAAAATTGAATTCTGGCTGGGCGCAGTGGCTCATGCCTGTAATCCCAGCACTTTGGGAGGCTGAGGCGGGCAGATCACAAGGTCAGAAGTTCGAGACCAGCCTGGCCAATATGGTGAAACCCCATCTCTACTAACAAAATACAAAAAAATTAGATGGGCGTGGTGGTGCACACCTGTGATTCCAGCTACTCAGGAGGCTGAGGCAGGAGAATTGCTTGAACCCGGGAGGTGGAGGTTGCTGTGAGCCGAGATTGCCCCACTGCACTCCAGCCTGGGCGACAGAGTGAGACTCCGTTTCAAAAAAAAAAAAAAAGATTTCTCTTTAACTCCAAAACTGTCCCTGTCTTTGTTCAAGATGTAATCGTCTTTTATTTGGACTCTCACAACTGTCACTAACTGGATCACTGCCATTTGTGTTGCCATAACCTAGCTAATCTTTCTACGGTTATCAGAGCTAATTCCTGAAGACCAAATCTTATCTTGAATCTCCTCTGATGAAAACCTCACATTGCACAAAAGTCAGTGTCTTCATAACTTAATGTGTAGCAAGTCACACATTACTTTTTGTGAAGTTCTGACCTGGCCTTCTACCACAGCCTCCTTTCCAGCCATTCCCACCAAGCCCCCTAACCTGAAGCTATACAGTATCCCTTACCCGCAGTAATTTCATCATGAGTACTGACTTTACTTCTGTCATGGTTATTTCTATAATAGGCCTTTCCTTCTCACATAGAGGGGCTGCTTTCCCTTCTACTCTGACATTGGAAGCTTGAATAGCCCAATAGCTTGAATAGCTTAATTCTCCCAAACATAACTAGAATCTGTTTTGCTGAAGACTTTGTATATCAGTCAAGTACCTTATCCCTTCTTTCTCTAAATGCATTCATAAATATCATCTTTGATATATTTATTTTTTAATAACTGAAGAATTAGTCACTTTCTATTTTATCTGTTTACTATGCTTTTTCATATTTTGTTCATGCCACTATATAGTAGTTAATATACTGCATTATAAATATGAAGCAACAATAAACTGTGCAATGAGGTTTTAGCAATCATAGTTAATATCACACCATATTTTTATTCAAAAAGAAGCATGATGCTGAGTAGATTATGAATATTTGTAGCATTATAATCTCAGATTGTAATGATCAATTTTTTGAAAACTGAATATCTCTCAATTGTGTAAGACTCCTGGCTCAATTTCTTTGCTACGTTATAACCTTTCCTCTGTGCATTAGACTCTTTACTAGACTGTGGATGGATAAGAAATTTTAAAAAAGCAATTTTAAATTAAGGTTTAATGTTTCTGTGCTCTTTGAAGTAGCAGCCACCTTCCCCACCTCTGCCTTCTATAGCTCTCCTTAGCAAGAATCCTAGAAGCCTTCCTTGGACATCCTCTTGTGTCAAGCACATATACTCTTCTCCCTCATAAGCACCTCCCACGCCAGCATGTAATGTTTGTTCCGCCGTTGTTGGTGCCAGCTCAAACTGTACAGCCATGCCCTGTCTTTCTTGTCTAGTCCTTCAGTCTTTCTCTGGTGCCTAAATACTGACCTGAATGCCCTCTTTTGTGAAGTGAGGGAGGGAGGCAAAGGGTCAGGGGAAGAGGAGTGGAAGGGTGGGGATAGCACAATGCATGCAGTGCATTCCTCCATCTCCAGCACACATCCCTCACCTCCCTCTGCTTGTGTTGTTCTGGGATCACAGTGTGTTGGTACCTAAGCAGGCTCTGATTACTGTGATTCCCAGTTCATCCACGACTGCCTCCTCAAGCCATGATCCCCACATCTGTAGTGACTCCTCATGGGTGTTACTTAACTACATGAAAATGCCTCTTTAGTTCTATATTCAGGGATTTCCTTTAACTCTTCTATTCAATGCAGCTTCTTTTCCTTCCTTTTTTTTTCTTTTATTATATCACGTTTTATTTTATTTTTAATTATTATACTTTAAGTTCTAGGGTACTTGTGCACAACGTGCAGGTTTGTTACATATGTATACATGTGCCATGTTGCTGTGCTGCACCCATTAACTCGTCATTTACATTAGGTATTTCTCCTAGTGCTATCCCTCCCCCTCTCCCCACTGCATGACAGACCTTGTTGTGTGATGTTCCCCACCCTGTGTCCAAGTGTTCTCATTGTTCAATTCCCACCTATAAGTGAGAACATGTGGTGTTTGGTTTTCTGTCCTCGCGATAGTTTTCTCAGAATGACGGTTTCCAGCTTCATCCATGTCCCTGCAAAGGACATGCACTCATCCTTTTTTATGGCTGCATAGTATTCCATGGTGTATATGTGCCACATTTTCTTCATTCAGTCTATTATTGATGGACATTTGGGTTTCTTTACTCTAAATAAGTCTATCTACTTCTCATTTTACGGCATGGTTTTTAAATTAATTCTACCTCAGTGCTTTTTTATGTACCATTCATCTCATCAGAAATGTCTTTCTTCTGACTGCTGTAATCTGTATTCATCAACTCCTTCTGTACCCAGGAGGAGAGAGGAGGCTTTTCAGCTTAATTCAACATCACGCTGATCATTCTATTACTTGGGCAATTCTCTAGTCACTAGGGGTATCTCATTACATGTTCATGACATACTTTGTTGCTGTTTTACTTCTATTTCAACCATAAGCTTGTAAGTTTGCATAAATTAAATTCAAAATCCCCAAATATGTGATTAGAATGTTATTAGAATAATATGGATATTATTAGAATATTATTAGAATAATATGGATATTATTAGAATAGAATAAGGTGCTCTTTAAAAATGCACTTTCTGAGGCTCCCTACCCCAGACTCATGGAAATGAAATCTCTAACATTTAGGCTATGTAATCTATATTTTTATTTTGTATTTTTAAGCAGGTTCTCTAATAAAATTTAATACAATAAAATTTCTGAGCTTGTATTGTGTACCATCAATTCAAATATCATATAAGTGACATTAGTTGAGGGTAACCTGATTTAGGTACACTCACCTTTCTGTCCAGGCTTGTAGGTGGGTTTATCAGTCTGTACGAAGACCACATTCTCTCTGGATCTGATTGCCACAGATCTCCTCTCTTCCAGGTTGAGAGTGGCTCCTTTAGCAGAAAATGTAATAAATGCCAGTGGGTCAGATCTGGCCTGAGGAACCTAGGGAACAAATAAATACTCCATGAAACTGATTTTTTGTTAAGAAATCTCTATCACTGTGTGTTGGTATCACTAAAAGTTTCAATTCATAATTTGTCATATCTATTTCTTCAGTAACCAACCTTGTTTATTTCTCTTGCTTTGTCACTTCCTTATCTCACCATTTAAATGGATTCTTTTGCCTTTCTTAAAACTTCCCTTTTCTGCACAAGAGTCATTCTTTCTATATGTCTTATTCCCTTCAACAATTTTCTATCATAAAATCAAATGTTTTGGCTCTTGCCCTTGTTACCATTTATGACTCTACTTAACATCATCTCATACTGAGGACTATATTATTCTTTTAAAAATTAAAATAACTTTACACATACAGTCAAATAGCCTGATCTCTGTCCCTAAAAAGTCAGTTAAGTGGGTGGTGTTCATGCACCTGTAATATTCTTTTCTACATTAAGCAGGAAGAAGATCTCTGTTCCATTTTTGGAATTTACTTGGATTTATTCTCTATGTTTCTTAATTTCTCTTTCATATTTCCCATTTCTTTGTCTACTTTGGAAGAATTTCTGGGTTGATTCACTTTTAACGAATTCACCCTTTAGTTGTGGTTATTCTGCTATTCAACCCACCTATTGAATTTTCATTTAACTTTTTGTTTTTCTAATGCAGAAGGTGCTCTATATTTTTCTCTTCTGGATGATGTTGTGGTATCTTGATAGTTATTTCATTATTCTGTGGCGATATTGCCTGACCAGTGCCTGTATTGATTTACTTATTGATTTATATATAACTTCAAATTTTGAATTTCTAAGTACTTTAGGAACTGAACTCAATATCTTTTAAGAAAAAGTTTCTGGGGATTCAATAGTACTTTCTCTAAAGTTTTGTTCAGATTTTATTATTAACTCCATCCTTGGATGGTGGGTTTTCTTTTGGTTTTGCTTGTTTGAAACAGGGTCTGGATGTGTCACCCAGGCTGGACTGCAGTGGCAGGATCATGACTCACGGCGGCCTTAACCTCCCAGGCTCGTGATCCTCCCACCTCAGCCTCCCAGCTGGTACTACAAGCACATGTCACCATGCCTGGCTAATTTTGCATTTTTTTGTAGAGATGGGGAACACCATGTTGCCCAGTCTGGTCTTGAACTCCTGGGCTCAAGCAATCCTGTGCCTCTGCCTCCAAAAGTGCTGGGATAATAGGTGTGAGCCACTGTGCCCAGCTGGATGCTGGGTGTTTTGTTTCTTGAATGTTTCCTTTCATCTGTAGTGCTGGCTTTCCTAAATGTGTATCGATCGTTGGTAGTGACTTCTGGCATTTTTATACTAGAATTTCTTGGCTGGCCCTGTGTGAAAGCAACACCCGTGACTGCAGATGAATCTTTAGGATTCACAGTCAAATGGGTGAACATCCACCAGATCCATGATGAGGATATGCAGCTGATATGGGATGGTGAGTCTGGGCCTTGCACCTGGGTTCTGGGTGACACTAGTGGATGGGGTGAGAGAGAATGGGGGATGAAGACATTTCTTAACAACATGGTTCATCATTTTATTTTTACCATTATCAATGTCATATAGAAAAGTAGAAAATGGAGAAAAGTAGTTGGAACGAATAAATTATACATTGTCCCCTTAGTGAGATAAAAAGACTGCTAATATTTTGGGGATCTCTCCTTCCAGTCCATGAACATTTATAATGTGCTATAGGTGCTTACAGTGCAATGGTGTTCAAGACAGACACATCCCTGCTCTTCATAAACTTGCAGTTTTTTGTTTTTTATTTCACTGAACTCTTCTAACATTAATTTATATTTACAGAAGAAAATGCACAAATACAGTGTCTTTACAAAAAAGTAGAAATGTGACCAACAAGGGTAAAGTTGCACTCACCCCACTCCACCTCACTCCTCTGCCCTCCTCCCCTGCCTGTTTGCTGTAGAGTCCTGTGTTCTTTGTCTTTATATACATTCTATAAATACACATACACACATATAATTTTTATGTATTATTAGTATTTCAATAGTTTTGGGGGAACAGGCTGTTTGGTTAGATGGATACATTCTTTAGTGGTGATTTCTGAGATTTTGGTGCACTCATCACCCAAGCAGTGTACACTGCATTGAATGTATAGTCTTTTATCCCTCACCACCCTCCCACCCCTTCCCAAGTCTCCAGAGTTCAGTGTATCTTTCTTATGCCTTTGCATCCTCATAGCTTAGCTCCCACTTATAAGTGAGAACATATGTTTGGTTTTCCATTCCTGAGTTACTTCACTTAGAATAATGGTCTCCAACTGCATCCAGGTTGCTGCAAATGCCATTATTTTGTTACTTTTTTATGACTGAGTAGTATTTTATGTTGGCTGTGTGTGTATATATATATACACCACAATTCCTTTACTCACTCGTTGGTTGATGGACATTTAGGCTGGTTCCATATTTTTGCAATTGTGAATTGTGATGCCATAAACACATGTGTGCAAGTGTCTTTTTCATATAATGACTTCTTTTGGGAAGGCAGATACCCAGTAGTGGGATTGCTGGGTCAAATGGTAATTCTACTTTTAGTTCTTTAAGGAACCTCCATAAGGTTTTCCAGCATGGTTGTACTAGTTTACATTCCCACCGGCAGTGTAAAAGTGTTTCCTTTTCACCACATCCACACCAACATCTATTGTTTTTTGATTTTTAAATTTTGGACATTCTTGCAGAAGTAAGGTGGTATCTGTGGTTTTGATTTGCATTTCCCTGACAGTGATATTGAGCATTTTCTCACGTTTGATGGCCATTTGTATATCTTCTTTTAAGAATTGTCTATTCATGTCCTTAACCCTCTTTTTGATGGAATTGTTTTTTTCTTGCTGGTTTGAGTTCCTGGTAGATTCTACATATTAGTCCTTTGTGGGATGCGTAGTTTGCAAATATTTTCTTCCACTCTGTGGGTTGTTTACTCTGCTGATTATTTCTTTTTCTGTGCAGAAGCTTTTTTAGTTTAATTAAGTCTCATCTATTTATATTTGTTTTTGTTGTATTTGCTTTTAAGTTTTCGGTGATGAACCCTTTGCCTAGGCCAATGTCTGGAAGAATTTTTCTGTTAGCTTCTAGAATTTTTATGGTTTCAGGTCTTAGATATAAGTCTTTGATCCATCTTGAGTTGATTTTTGTGTAAGGTGAGAGATGAGGATCCAGTTTCATTCTTCTACATGTGGCTTGCCAATTATGTCAGCACCATTTATTGGTTAGGGTGTCCTTTCCCCACTTTATGTTGTTGTTTGCTTTGTTGAAGATCAGTTAGCTGTATTTGGCTTTATTTCTGGGTTTTATTCTGTTCCATTGGTCTATGCACCTGTTTTTATACTAGTATCATGCTTTTTTGGTAACTATAGCCTTATAGTACGGTTTGATGTTGGGTAATGTGATATTTCCAGATTTGTTGTTTTTGTTTAGTCTTGCTTTGACTATGCAGGCTCTTTTTTTGTTCCATATGAACTTTAGGATTGTTTTCTCTAGTTCTGTGAAGAATGATGCTGGTATTTGGATGGAGAAAATAATTTGGATGGAGCATTGAATTTATAGATTGCTTTTGGAAGTATGGTCATTTTCACAATATTTATTCTACCTATGCATGAGCATGGGATGCGTTTCCATTTGTTTGTGTCATCTATGATTTTTTTCAGGGGTGTTTTGTGGTTTGCATTGCAGAGATCTTTCACCTCTTTGATTAGGTATATTCCTAAGTTGTTTTTTTTTAAGCTGTTGTAAAAGGGGTTGAGTTCTTGATTTGATTCTCAGCTTAGTCACTGTTGGTGTATAGCAGTGCTACTGATTTGTGTACATTGATCTTGTATTCTGAAACTTTACTGAATTCATTTATCAGATATAGGAGCTTTTTGGATGAGTCTTTAGGGTTTTCTAGGTATACGATCATATCATCAGCAAACAGCAACAGTTTGACTTCCTCTTTACCAATTGGGATGCCCTTTATTTCATTCTCTTGTCTCATTGCTCTGGCTAGGACTTCCAGTACTATGCTGAATAGAAGTGGTAAAAGTGGGCATCCTTATGTTGCTCCAGTTCTCAAAGGAAATGCTTTTGACTTTTCCCTGTTCAGTATAATGTTGGCTATGGGTCTGTCATAGATGGCTTCTATTACCTTAAGATTTGTCCCTTCCATGCTAATTTTGCTGAGGGTCTTAATAATAAAGAAATGCTGGATTTTTACCAAATGCTTTTCCTGTGTCTATTGAGATGATCACATGATTTTTGCTTTTACTTCTGTTTATGTGGTGTATCACATTTATTAACTCATATATTTTTTGGGGGTGGGGGACAGAGTCTTGCTCTGTCACCCAGTCTGGAGTATAATGGCATGATCTTGGCTCATTGCAACCTCCACCTCCCGGGTTCAAAGGATATTCATACCTCAGCCTCACAAGTAGCAGGGATTGCAGGTGTGTGTCACCATGCCCAACTAATTTATTTGTATTTTTTAGTAGAGTCAGGGTTTTGCCATGTTGGCCAGGCTGGTCTCAAACTCCTGGCCTTAAGTGATCCAACCGCCATGGCTTCCCAATGTGCTAGATTACAGGTGTGAGCCACTGTGCCTGGCCTGACTTGTGTATGTTAAACCAACCCTGAATCCCTGGTATGGAGCCCACTTGATCATGGTGTATTATCTTTTTGATACGCTGTTGAATTTGGTTAGCTAGTATTTTGTTGAGGATTTTTGCATTGATGTTCATAAGAGATATTTATAAATATGTGTATGAAAAGTTTCAGACACTTGTTTGTTTCCCACTGAAATGTTGGTTCCAACAGATCTACTGCATTCCCAGTAGTGTTCCGTGGTATTGATATTCTAAAGTTTATAAATCATTTCCCATGTAGATGAATATTGAAGTTGTTCCCAGGATGTTACTATTCAAGCAATACTAGCATGAACTTTTTTTTATTGTTATATTAAATTCCGGGGTACATGTGCAGGATGTGTAGGTTTGTTAAATAGGTAAATGTGTGCCATGGTGGTTTGCTGCACCTATCAACCCATCATCTAGGTATTAAGCCCAGCATGCATTAGTTATTTTTCCTGATGCTGTTCCTCCCACTGTCCCCAGAACGTTTTTAAATATGCCTCCTTATACACAATTGTGAAGGGTTCTCCGGGCTAGGTACCAAAAAGTAGACTTTTATCATGCATTCTAAACTTAACAGTGTGAAGTAAAACTACATTATAACCTTCTGTCCTGTCTTGACATTCATTCCAATCACCATCCTTCCCAATTACAGGCTTTTGATGGCCATTATTTTAGTTCTATCTAGCCCAGAAATTAGAGGCTGTATTAGTTCATTCTCACACGGCTATGAAGAGACTGGGTAATTTATTCAGGAAAGAGGTTTAATTGACTCACAGTTCTGCATGGCTGGGGAGGCAGGAAACTTACAATCATGATGGAAGGTGAAGAGGAAGCAAGGCGCCTTCTTCGCAAGGCAGCAGGTGGAAGAATTGCTAGCAAGAGCAGGGAAATCTCCCTTATAAAACCATGAGACCTCGTGAGAACTCACTATCATGAGGACGGCATGGAGGAAACCGCCCCCATGATCCAATTACCTCCACCTGATCTCTCCCTTGACACCTGGCATTAGGGGGATTACAATTCAAGATGAGATTTTGGGTGGGGACACAGCCAAACCATTATCAGAGGCTATGACTGCTATCATTTTATACAAACTGTTTAGACTTACATACATTCTTACATTTCTTTTTGCATGTCTGACCTTCCTTTGGGGCCCATCCACTTCTCTTCATTGCAGAGTCAGCTTTTAAAAGTTTCTTTAGTGCTCTTAAGTGAGCTCCCTTAGTTTTTGTTTGAAATGTTATTTACTGTCATTCTTGAAAGACCACTGTACTGGTGACTCAATTCTAGAGTGACAATTGTTTTCCCTTGGCACTTTGAAGATATTATATAGCATAGTTTTCTGGCTTTCTTTGTCGGTGTGAAGAGGCCTGGGGTCATTCTAATTTTTGTTCCTTTGTAGGTGATCTTTTTTCTCTAGGTGGTTTAAGATTTTCCTTTTTTTTCATTTATTTATACCCTTTTATTTTAAGTTCATTGGTACATGTGCAAGCTTGTTATCTAGGTAAACATGTGTCATGGGGGTTGGTTGTACAGATTATTTCATCACCCAGGTTCTAAGTCTATTACTCAATAGTTATTCTTCCTGGTCCTCTTTCTCCTTCCACCCTCCACCACTTGATAGGCCCCAGTGTGTGTTGTTCCCCTCTATGCGTCCATGTGTTCTCATCATTTAGCTCCCACTTATAAGTGAGATCAAGCAGTATTTGGTTTTCTGTTCCTGTGTTAGTTTGCTAAATATAATCGACACTAGCTCCATCCATGTCCCTGAAAAATACATGATCTTGTTTTTTTTTTTATGACTGCAAAGATTTTCAGTTGTGTTTTCAGTGCTCTACAGAAGTATAGAGAATGGTATCACAAACTCCCATGTGCTCATTCCCCAGCCACAGCAACTCATGCCACCCGTGTTTTTCTGTCTCCTTACTTACACTGTCTCCCTGCCAGGATTATTGTGAATCAGATCCCAGACTTCCTGTTGTTTCATCTATAACTATTTTGGTGCATATTTCTAAAATCATATTCTTTTAAAATTGAAACATTTTTAAAAATTGTAGTGGACAAATTATTGAGTAAAGTGCAAGCTAGGCATAAATTTCTAAGATAAAAGAGATCCCAAGATTGTGTAGAATAGAGAGGCCCTGAGCAATTCATCCAGACACCAGAGATTGCCAGCTCACTCTCATTTACCCATCCTGACATCCAACCCTACCCATTTCAGAGGCTAAGCCATTTGTCCGAGGTCACATAGAGAATGACTGGGAGAATCAGTAGAATTCCAATTCAGGGCTCTTCCTACAGACCGTGTTCCCTACATTGTTCTTGAATCTTCCCAAAGTCCTGAGAAAGAAAAGAGGTAGGGAGTGGGAGTTGTGGCTATGGAGAAAGAGGAGTTGATATTTCCAATGTATATCAGAAGCAAACTTGAACTCACCTGTCACAGCCTTCCTTAGCATCAACAGCCAAACACAAATACCTGTGTTTTATATAGAATGCACTTCTGCCAACTCCCACTCTTGCTGTTTACACAAATTTGTTTCTTAATTATTGAAAACCTCCTGTGCGCCAGGTGATTCTCTAAGCCCTGGGGATGCTGCACTGAATTAAGCTGATGTCCCTGGCTTCATGCAACTTACATTCTAGCCAAGGAGAGGAAGCAAGCCCTCAACAAGGGCATACATGTCAGGGAAGCACCATGGAGAAAATAAAGCAAGGGGAGGGGCTGAGCAGTGTATGAGGGTGAGGTGACAGAGATGTCCTCTCCAATAAGGAGGCATTTCACCAGAGACCCGTGTTAAACTAAAGGACGCAAGAAGGTCAGAATTTACCTTAAACAGAGTTGATTTAACCACAAACGTTGAGGACAGGCCTGTGTGGGAAGCCCAGATTCCACAGAATGGAAGTCTGTATTCCAAAGTGAAGTTTGGGATCCTTTATACAGAGGAAGCTTGGGAAAGCCTAGCAGAATTTCAACATCTTTCTATGTAAGGTTTAATGCATCATTTAAATGATCTAATTAGTCCAGGTGGTCTTTTTCTTTGTGGAAAGGTAGATTAAACATTCCTCAGTGAAGATTTAACAGTCTAGGCATCTCGGGTGTCATCTGGTCTTAGCAAGGTACACGACAATAAAGGAGTCAGTTAAACTATAACAAAGATCTGGGTTCGGTAGTGGGCAAGGCCTGGTTTCTGGTCTCTCCTACTCATTCACAGAAGAAGAACAATGGGAAAGAGAGTTCTCCTTTAATCTGAGAAGCAGAATTGGAAACCGGTGGTGCGACTCAGTCTTGGGTCTTCATATCCTTCTGGGTGTAATAAACTTGGAGGGTGCTGAAACAGTATTTTCTTTGACACCTTGAAGGAAGGGAGAAAGGGAGCTCTATGGCTCTCTAAGGGAAGAGTCCTTGGCATGTTCAAGGATCAAGAAGCCAGTATGATGATCATGGAGGGAGCAGAAGGAAGAGCAGAAGATGAGATGAGAGAAGAGTAGTGGGGCCAGAATCCTCTTGGGTCTTCTATGCACAGTCAAGATTGAGGGTTTTACTTTGAGTGGGATGGGAGCTCACTGAAGCACAGTTTTTAACTTCTCTAAGCAGGGAGAGGGGTGAACAGTGCTTGTGATAGGGTGTGAGGATAGTCAGTCCATTCTAGGACCAAGCAAAAATGGGTTATAAATTATTTGTTCCTGTTTTCCATGTAACAATTTCCTTCCTTTGATGTGGAGACAAAACAGAAAGAATGTTTGCTTTGGTAGATCATCTTCAGAGTCCCTCTGTGCTTAAGGAGGCGTATGCACATTGGAATGTCCTGACATGCGTGTCCAGGGTGCTGTTCTTGCCTTTTTTGTTGCAAACTCTTGTCCTTGAGGTGTTTGCCTTCTGATTTGAACCTAATCAGGGTATTGAATACTGTGACTGCTAAGAGATCATATTTTGCATAAGCTGCTTTTGAGAGAATGGTGAATGATTGATTCCTCAGAGAAAATGCCTAGCAGACCTCTGCAGATGGAGAATTCCTTATTTCCCGTATGTGTCATTCCCAGTTCTTTGTCTAGAGAGTCAAGTATTGAACTAAACGATATTTCAGGGTCTTCTCTCTCCTCCAAGTCAGTGGTGAAATGGAAAAGCAGGGGCTCCAGAACCAGCCTGATCAGTTTCCATACCAGCTCTATGAGTCAGGACCCTGCAGACTTGGGCAGGTGACTTCATCTCTAGGCCTTTCTTCATCTGTGTCATGAGGGTAACAGCGCTGATCTTGAACACCATTGTCATTATTGAATAAAAATGCACATAATGTGCTGAGCTTTGCTGGGCACATAGATATCCCACAAGACAATTTCATTGCCTTGATTCGGGTGTCTAGGTGCGGGCGAGGATTGATATGGAGGGTGGCAGGTAGGGAGCGTCCTTATAGCTATAGTCAGGGAAAACTGAAATAGTCAGTTGCTTCTCCGAGAGCAGCCGTGCCACCTCTGAAGCACCAGTAACTGGCAGGGCTGTCTGTCCCCTTTGGGCTACAACCTGGCTTCAATTCCGACCCTGACATTGTGTGCTTCTGAAGCCTTCTCCTCTTGTTTTGACACCTGAAGTCCCCCTGTATATCCTAGACTTCTCAGTCTACCAGAGCATTCACCTTACTTTCTTCATCCCACCCTGCCTTTGATAATGATGCCTAAGTCCCCGAGACAGGAGGAAGTCTTCCCCAGAAAGGTACTATAGCAGCACTTATACCCATGTTTAATGTCCCAGAAACCTTGTGTTCAAGTAATGCTTTCTCAAGGGTCTTATGTCTTTTCTGTTAGAGCTTCAGCCCCGTTCTTGTGTTCTGTTCTAAGTGAATGAAACGAACATGATGCTGTAGACACTGATGGGTTTGAAGGCCTATAACGAACAAGTTTTGTTGAACCAAGATTCTTTCTCGTCTTTATCCTTTTCATGCTAAGGAATTTCCTGTCTCCATTTCTTCTGTTCCCACCCTAGTCTGCACCCTCCTGATTCCCTAACGGGACCACTTTAACAGCCTCCCAACACCCTCTTCCTCTTCTCTATACGATTCTGCTCTTAGCAGCCAGATTCTCTTTAGAACACGCATGCTGGAACATGCCACTCCTTGCTTTAAACCCCTCAGTAGCTCCCTACTGCTCTTAGGGTCTCAGTCTGCTCCCATATTCTCACTCACCCAACTCAGAATGTCCTGACCTCTGAGGCCTCTCACCCTTAGCCTACACCACTTCCTGCCCCTCTGGGAACTGCAGTCACACTGGTACTTTCTATGACACAAAGAGACCCCCCACACACACCATGTGGAAGTCTTCTGCCCTTGCCCTGTGTGTTTGTAGGCTGGCTCTCAACTTCGGGTCTGAGCTGGAGCATCACCTTCTCAGAGAAGCATCCCCTGATGGGCCTAAGGGCTCCTCCCCAGTCATCTGGTCTCAGAACTCCCCTCAACTTCCTCCCTTTTACTTAATTTGCATTTAACTGCTGATTTGTCTTTCCCCCACCAGAATGCTAACTTCTCAAGGGTGGGAATCTGTTTTTCTTGTCCTCCCCTGGATCCCCAGCCCCTAGCAGTGCCTGGTAATAGTAAGTCCTCAATATATAGTTGCTGAATGAATTTATGATTACTTTTTATAACAGTGAAAGATTGCAAAGAATCTAATTATTCAGAAATAGGGTATTCACCAAAACAATTATGATAGAATTAGTCAGATGTGGTGGCTCACACCTATAGTCCCAATGACTCAGGAGGCTGAGGTAGGAGGATCACCTGAGCCCAGAAGGTCGAGGCTGCAGTGAGATATGATCACGCCATTATACTTTAGCTGGGTGACTGGTTGAGGCCCTGTTTTTTTTAAAAAAAAAGTTATGGTAGAATCATGTGATTGCCTGTTATGCTGTATAGAGGAATATATTATGGAATGAAAAAAATTACTAGTCCTATTTTGTGAAAAAAAAATCTGTCAACATTCGGTTGTTTTTTGTTTTTGTTTGTTTGTTTGTTTTTTTGGTTGCTGTTTTAAAAAAAGACTGCAAGGACAGCTACCAAATATTAGCAGTGTTATCTCTGGGATGAGTGACTTTTCTTCTTTTCCTTAAAAAAAATTGTGTATTAAGTATTTCCTACAGTGAAACAAGTATTACTTTTATAGTGCAAACATGATTCTAAGCAGAGCTGTGCAATGCTGACCTGGCATGGGGTGGGAAGAAGGGGGTTAGGGAGGCGGTGCTTAGGGTCCAGAGTCTGAGTTGGCCTCATTCTGGTTTCAGCTCTGGAAGGAGTGAAGAATGAGTCCCCGGAGCCCATCCAGTCCCTCATGGATGACATACTGAGGGCTCAGGAAGATGCCCCCTTGCAACCTGCCTCAGCTTCCAGGCTGAGTCACCTAAGCAGCTTCTTTCAGAAAGCCTCTTGTGCCACAGGCACACTCAGGAAGAAGTACATCTTCAATTGAACAAGAAATAATATGAATAAAAAATGTAAAGAATAAAAAATGCACTGCCACACTGGTGGGGCAGGAGGGTGAAAGTCGTGCCCCTCAGAATAGGTAATGTCTATAAAAGGACAACCGAGGCCAGCACCAAAGTTCACCTGCAGAAGGTGGGTCTGTCTCAACACCAGCTGCCAGTCACTGTGAACCTTTAGAATTGGGGCTGTAGCTTCTTCCAGTTTGCCCAGATGTCAGTGAGACCACTCCATGGCAGACAGGCGGAGCTGTGTTTCAGGAAAGTCCCAGCCACTAGGACAAGCTGCACTCCAGGCAGACGTTTCGGTTCTTGTGCAAAGAACAGCGCAATCCATTCAAGTTCACAGGGGCAGGTGGCACTTGAAAATGTCAGGGTCAACTTGCAGGGCAGAAGTTAGCAGGGAAGTCTTCCTGGGGGAGTGGGAGAGCCCAGCAGAGTTTAGGAGGAGGGAAGGGCGACATCAGGGCAATCCTCTGAGTCTCTCTTTCCTCCTCAGGAACTGTTCAGGAAGATCCTGCAGTCTCTCTGCAGGCTCATGGGAGCTCCCAGAACTGAAGCAACATACAGATCCAGGCCACTCTAAGCTCTGCCTGCATTTTCACAGGGCACATTCTTGTGTATATTTGTGTGTGTGTGTTTGGTGCATGTGTGTCTGTGTGTGTGTTCTCTTCTTAATAAAACCAGCAATCACTGGACTAGATAGGGCCCACTCTAATCCACTGAGCTCCCCTTACCTTGGTAACATCTGCAAAGACCCTATTTTCAAACAAGGTCACATTCCGGGTTCTGAGTGGACATGAACTTTTTCAACCCAGTACATCTGGGAACAGAGCAGTCAAGGGTAGAAGAGATCAACCTGAGGATGAGGTTTGGATGCAGAGTTTTGAGAGAAGTGATCAGAGCTAGGGTCTAAGCAACATTGGTCTACTCCCTTGGAGGAGAATTTTCCCTTTTTCCTTCTGCCCTTTAGCCAGTGCTGCAGCCACCTCCTCTCTCATAGCTGGCATTTAAAAGCCAAAGGGATGCCACAACCTTCTAACGCATCTAGATATGCAGCTAAAATATTCAAAAAATTCCAGCAAGGTCAAAATAATCTCAGGCCTAGATTTGCCACCAGTGCCCTCTTCTGGGCAGCTTTATTTTATAGTAGTGTCACGAAACACTTGTTTGTCAATATATGTATTTGTGCACTAAGTGTCACCAGAAAATATATTTATGTCTGTTGGTTACAGCCTAAAAAGTTTAAGAAACCATGTTTAGATGTTTTCCCAGTCAGGAAAGGCCAAACTAAAAAGGGCTGTGTGTGTGTGTGTGTGTGTGTGTGTGAAAAAGAGAGATGGGGGCCCCCATTCCACTAAGAAGATGACAGAGGCCGTGCAGGTTTTTTCTCTGTGATCTCCCCTCCTCCTACAAATCATGCCCAGAGGAGGGATCTTGAGGACCTGCCCCTGCCTCCCCAGACCCATCTCCACAAGGCCATCCTGGGCAGAGGACAGCAGAGCTCACATCTCTGTGGAGAGCAGACTGGGCTCACTGCAGGCCTCTGTGTCATTGTTCATCTTCACTTCATAAGTCTCATTCTGAGACCTCTCCTGACACACCATGGCTATCTGGCTCTCCTGGGAAAAGCACTTACAACATTCAAGATAGAGAAAATCATCAGCAGCTGCCAACCCTCCTCCCCTTCCCTCAGCAAGTAAGGCATCATGCATGCACATATGCACACATGCACAAACACATGAACTTCTGTATACACACACACAGGCACACACACACGAACATGCATGCAATTTCTGTGGCCTCATTTTCTTGTGATGGTTGATGAAGCCATGACGCCATGGAAGTGTTAAGATTAGGGAGAGGGTTCCATGTGGGAGGATGTCTGGTGTGGATCCAAGGAGATCTGAGTCCTGACTCCAATTCACTTACCCTCTGGCCCAAGTCACTTAGCCCACCCCATGCCTCAGTTTCTCTTTCTATGAAATAGGAGTGACATATGCCCTGCCTGACTCAGAGGCCTGTTGTGAGTTACAAATAAAGCAACAGATAAGACGGCGCTTTGAGACTGGGAAAAGTCAGCTTTGACCTAAGGGTCCTGGGCTGTGCCATAAAGGGCAGGGTGGGCCTGTGAGGAGGCCCACCTGTGAGGGCCTGCCCTCCCACCCCTACCTGCAACAGCTGAGCCTTTGGGCATTAGTTTGGCACAGCTGAGATGTCTGTGGTATCCTATTTTGATGGTGCCCTTGATTCTGACACCAGCTCCCTGCAGTAAAGGCACAGAAAGGAAACCTCACCTAGGAGGGTTTGCTCTCCCAAGCAGAGGGCAGTGAGCCGGAGTCCCTACTGAGCCTGAATCCTTCCCGAACTCCAGACCTGCCTGTACCAGAACATGTCTTTCCCTATGGGGACACAGTCCTCTGCTCACTGGGTCCTGTCTTCTTCAGCTCTGAGCCATGAGCTCTTCCTTTTCCTGTTTGTGCTCAGCTCAGTGCCTCTCTCCATCTTTATCCTCAGACCCCAGAAGGCATTAAGGGAAGATCCCAGTCCATCTTCTTGGAGCTGAGAGCTGGATCAGTGCCCCTGGCTTTGAGGCAGGGTAGGGGCAGTTCTCTCTCAGGGAGGCCTGCAGATCGCCACCTGCCCCACGGTGGGAAGGAAAGATGACAGGTGGGAGCTCCAGGTGGATTGGGAGGGGAGGGAGATGGAGTGGGCTTTGGCAAGGCATAGGGGGATAAGCTTGAGATGCAGAGTGGCAGCAGGCAGGCAACAGCATTTCTGGAGACCACCAGGCACAGGACGTGCTGGCCTGTCCTCAGGACAAGCAATGCCAGGGCCTGAGCTGCCCTTACCCTTCAGGACGAGGCCCGGGAACTGGAATGTGGGCTATGCTTTTCTTCACCAAACTGAAGCTTGGCACCCTGAGTGTTGTTTGTACCAACTGCAGTAGGCAGACAGGGAACCAACGCTTCATGAGCACTGACTGTGTGCTGTGCACTGTACTGCGTGCTTTCTGTTTGTTTGCTTCATGGAGAGATGTATCTCTGGGGAGAGGGAAATCCCCTGAGAATCCCCCCTCTCCTCTAAAGCCCCCGCCACCCCAGGTTCTCTAAAAATCCCTCTCCCCTTATGTCACAGAGAATAAAGCTTCACAGGAAAATGCCCTTAGAAAGGGGGATTTAATTCACTCTGAGATGCTAAAGATGGCCACGGAGACCTCCTTAAGCAGAGGCTTTCAGGAGACCAACAGAGAAGAAGGCAGTGCAGGGACCCAGCGTGTCCTCAACTTTGGCTAAATAAACCTGTAATCGACTGAAACATGTCGCAGGCACTTTTTGGTTAACAAGGTCAACAGAGGCACAAGCACCAAAGTGCACCTGAAGAAGTTGGGTCTATCTACGAACCACTTGTGAGTCACTGTGAATATTCAGAACTGGGGGCTAAAGCTTATTCCAGTTGTCTGTCTGGATGTCAGTGAGGCCACTCCATAGTAGATTCTCCCACCTTTGGTTTAATGGGATGGACAACTTTGGATTAGGACTAAGGAGGTAGATTTGATCTTGGAAGATACCTTAGGCTTCTTGTCTCTTATCTCCCTAGGAAACTGTTGGCTGTCAGTATCTATACTAGGGGTAAGCCCAAGTGACAGAATAGTTCTGGAAGCATCTCCTTGAGTTTTCAGGAAAGGTTTCACTGACACAAGAAGAGAGTAGGGTGGCAGAGCAGCATCGGGTTTGGTTTTCAATTCCCTTTTCTATCTCCATACGTGTTGGGTGAAATTCACAGGGTTGCCACACTCCCGTGGGTATATTTGGATTACGGATGAGAGCATAAGAAGGTGGGCTGTGGGATACATACAGTGGAGTGCTGCTGACTACAGCCCCCGTCATGTAAGAAAGCACGTCAGATTGCCATAGAACAAGTTATGCTATTGTTGGAATAACTGAAGTTCATTCTTATTTAGTTTTTAAAATCATTCTGAAACTTTGTCCCCCCTACCGCATAGTAGTTGAAGGGTACTCCGTTTTCCCTTTTTCTGTCCTAACCAAGAAACAGAGCGTGCCTCAACTGTTCTGTGACCCCATCAGCTGCACAATTTGCCCTGCAGGCTGGAACCCAAGGTTACGCTTTGAACATTCCCAGACACCTACAAAGGTGTTTAGGTTGTTGCCCCAAACACTGAGAGGAACTGGCCAGGCCCTGAGCCAAATGCCTTAATCTCTCATCAACTCCATTCCCTGATCCTCGTGCTGCAGACCTCGCTAGGTAGAGCACCTCTTTCCCTAACTGCCTATCTGGAGGAAATGGTGAAACCCAGTTTCTACCTAAGTTCTCGTAATAAATTTGAACTGATCACCCTGGCATCTAGTGCTTCTTTCTTTGGGATTCCAACTGGTCCCATCTTGGGATGGCTTGGGGTACTCCCTTGTGGGAACTCCCCAGATGCCACTGCTGGGGTGACTCCAGCTGTGAATTTACTGGAAAAGAACACAGGTATTCCTGACTAGTTCTTTATGCTCCTTCAAAGGTCAGAGCTCAATATCGTTGCACCTGATTTCTCATCCACAAAATGGTATTTATAACACCTCTGTGGAACTGTCCTCCAATACTCTTCTTCCTTTTTAAAAAACCATGCATTTGGCTGCCTGGAATGGAGAATATGTTTTCCACCCTCCCTTGCAGCTAGGTGTGGCCACGTAGCTAAGTTCTGACCAAGCAGTGGAAGGCAGAGTCCCATATGGCACTTTCAAGAAGTATTCTTAAAGAGCAAGGGCACATGCATTTCTATCCTGCCTGTCTTCTTTGTGACTAAAATGAAACACGATGCCTGGGGCTAAAGAGTGATCTTAAACCATCAGCAGGAAGTGATATATTAAAAGGCAGAAGAGCCAAAAGATAGAAAGAACCTAGATCACTTATGCTAGCAGAGGTATTCATCATTTTGCACAGTTTACCTTCAGACTTTGTTCATAAGGGGGCAAGGGAGTGTGAGTTTTCTATCACAGGCAAACCCAATCCTGAGGGATTGACTTAATCTATCAACATTGCTGTGAGGATTTAAGGAGATAATATAAAATCCTTAGCAGTTTTTCTGGCATGAAGTCAGAGGGCAACTTTTTTTTTTTCTCAAAAGTAATGAAATATTAAGGCTATTGAAACTTGGTTCTGAGAACACTGAAAGATATGGAAAGACCATAGAACCTGTTTCCACATTGGCCAGAATGGACTGACATTACATCTTTAAAGTTGGTCATAATCAGAATGTTTTTCACTGCTTCTAAATTGTATGCACTATTGGATAAAACTGGAACAGTACATGGCCGGGTGCGGTGGCTCATGCCTGTAATCCCAGCACTCTGGGAGGCCGAGGCGAGCGGATCATGAGGTCAGGAGATCGAGACCATCCTGGCTAACACGGTGAAACCCCGTTTCTACTAAAAATACAAAAAAAAATGAGCCGGGCGTGGTGGCGGGTGCCTGTAGTCCCAGCTACTCGGGAGGCTGAGGCAAAAGAATGGCGTGAACCCAGGAGGCAGAGCTTGCAGTGAGCAGAAATCACACCACTGCACTCCAGCCTGGGTGACAGAGAGAGACTCTGTCTCAAAAAAAAAAAAAAAAAAAAAAAAACTGTAACAGTACTGACTCCATGTTAGAGAAGAGCTTGTTTGCTTGAATACAGTTATTGCTTTTCCTGAGACTGTAGATTATTCATTAAAAACAGCCTCAGAAATACAGGACCTTCAGCAGACATAAAAGAAAAAACACTGACAAAAAACTCTGGGAATGGGCTGAGTGGCTTGATAAGAATAGCCTGATGGTACCTGCAGAAGGTCATACAACATTGACCAAGAAAACAGTGATTGCCTGCCTGCCTGCCTGAGACTTCACATGTTTCATAAGAATGCTCTGATCAGCCAGGTACAGTGGTTCAGACTGGTGTTCCTAGCACTTCAGGAAGCTGAGGTAGGAGGATTGCTTGAGGCCAGGAGGATGAAACCAGCCTGTGCAAAAAAGCGAGACCCTGCCTATACACAAACAAAAATAATAATAATGATTAATAATAATATTAGCTAGGTATGGTGGTGCATGCCTGTCATCTTATCTACTCAGGAGGATCACTTGAGTCCAGGAGGTCAAGGCTGCACTGAGCCAAGATAACATCACTGCACTCCAGCCTGGGTGACAAAGTGAGACCCTGTATCTAAAAAGAGAGACAGAAAAAAAGCTAAGGCTATTTTCAGGTTAGGTCAGGCTTAGTAACAAAAACTTTTTGTGAAATGCTTCGATCATTGTTTGCCCTGCTCCTAATTTCCCTTAAAACCTCCCGGATCAGAGAGGTGGTCTTTGAAGATGAGTTCACAGCCTCCCTCGAGTTTTTGGCTTCCTGAATGTAGCTAACTTTCCCTTTCACCAACATTCGTCTCTAGACTTTTGGCTTTCAAGCAACAAGTGGCCTAGATCTGGGTTTGGTTACAAATTTTGGCAAGCCCAGCCAGAAGCCGTGTGCTCTGGGCTGTTTGCACCCTGTCAGCTCCCAACAGACAAAGCAATTGGTCACAGCTTCATACCAGGACTAACTCATCCATATTGTTGGGAGGACTTCTTGGTTCCCAAGAGGTGGAGCAATTGATGGCGGCAGCAGGTCAGGGCTAACTCACTCACATTACCAGAGGTTAGCGGCAAATGCTCCGTGGCACTGGCTACTCATGGCAGAAGGGAACTGCAGAGACAGCCCCAAAGTCTGCCAAAGAGAGGCTGCCAAAACTCTTTCTACTTCAGGGAAACTTCCTCCTTTCCCCCATTCAGTACTGACTGCCTACTTTTGCTTTTAGTTGGTGAGAGGAAACTAGCTTTATTTTTTTTATTTTTATCTTTTTTGAGATGGAGTCTCGCTCTGTCGCCCAGGCTGGTGTGCAGTGGCGCAATCTCGGCTCACTGCAAGCTCTGCCTCCTGGGTTCATCCCATTCTCCTGCCTCAGCATCCTAGGAGTAGCTGGGACTACAGGCGCCAGCCACCATGCCCGGCTAATTTTTGTATTTTTAGTAGAGATGGGGTTTCACCTTGTTAGCCAGGATGGTCTCCATCTCCTGACCTCGTGATCCGCCCGCCTTGGCCTCCCAAAGTGCCGGGAAACTAGCTTTTTGGATGAGCTGATGAGCTGTACAACCAGGTAAGTCTACTGGGGTGCAAAGTAGTAGTCCACTTTCTTTACCATTTGGGCCTTTGGACCATTTGTGGTACCACTGGTAGAAAAAATGACTCATAGTGACTCCATACCAGTCTCTTCCTTTGTGAAAGCCTGGGTTGGAAAAGTGCTTCATTTGTTTTGGTTGTGTTTTGTTTGTGTCCACCATGGGAAGTTTTTTTCATCAATCCCCTCTCAGAGCCTGCTGTGGTTCATATTGGCTGACTGGTAAGCCTACAGTGATAACCCTATGACAAAAAAGATAATCTACTGCAATAAGGTGTGGCCAATGTACGTGATACATGAGGAAGATAGGTGGCCATTACATGGTTCTTTGAATTTACAGCTTGAACATTTCAATCTGAGATCAGGAAATTGGGACTGCATACCTTATATTCAAGCTTCTATGTTGGTACATAATAAGCATGCTTCCCAGAAAGGTTGCTGGCTGATGGTGCAAACAGGACCATATCAGGTAAAATCTCCTCACTCTCCATTACCTGAGGAGGAAGAGAAGGAGATAGGATAATCTTATCAACTATAAACCCTCCACAGGCAAATGATGCTGAGGCTTTGCAGGTGCCTGTCCCATTGCAGCCTGCTCTGGTGCCTGTGCAGGTTCCCATGGAGGCCCCAGCTGCAGTACCAGCACAGTACCCTGAGTTGCCCCATCTCTGCCCCCTCCACCAGAGGATTATCCAAATAATACAGACTTACAGGGTGTGGTGGCCCCTCCTCATTTTAAAGGTAGCCAAGAAATAGGCTCCCCTTTTAAGACCTGACAAGGCAACTAAATTTGACCAGAGCGTACACCCTCATGTGGCAGAACAATTTCTGTTATGCAAATTGCCCGTTGGAGGATTAAATGCACAGGGCCATACTCCTGGGCTATTTTGGTTATTCACCATTTTCTATCTTTGACTAAGTAAATTGAAAAATATTCAAGTCCATCCTATAGGGATGATCCATAGGAGATGACTGAAATATTCACCAGTATTTCTTCTACTCATCATTCCACAATAGAAGGTGTACAAGCATTATTAAATTTTATGATGAAAGGGGGTTATTTTTAGACAAGACTAATGATGGAGCCAGAAGGCTATACCAGGAAGACCCTGCTGGGTCCTCCAACATCCCAGAGGCAATTTCCTTAGTGAAACGCAAATGAAACCTTAATAATGAGGTTATATCTTGACTGTAGGATTACTCCTAAGAAAGGGAGTACCTAAGCAGCAAAGCCTCAATAAAAAACATCCATGACCTCTGGTAGGAGGCCAATGAAAACCCAGCCGCTTGGTTGGAACAAGTGTATCAGGCTTACAGAAAATATTCAGATATTGATCCAGAGGCTCTGGAACATGTTTGGGTCATAAATATAACTTTCATCAGCCAAAGTGCTTCTGACATTAACAGAAAATTAGAAAAGCAGGAAGGGACTGTTGGAATGAACCCTTCCCAGTTTACAGATATTGCTTACAAAGACTTCAATGCTAGAGAAACAAGAAAAGCTAGACAGGCAACCATTTTTGTGGAGACTGTTCAAAAAGGTGGAAGAATGAGGGGTGAAATAGAAAGGAATCCCTAGACAAGGACCAGTGTGCCTACAGTTGGGAAATCTGGACATGAGAAGTATGCCCCCCTATGCTACAGAGAAAAGATGGTAATAAAAAAGACAAGGGAGAGGAAAAGGGAAATATACACCAAAGAAGGAGATGGTGGAGCAGGATTGTGACTCTGATGAAGACTGATGGGGCACAGGGACTCCGCCTGATTTAACAGAGCAACAATAATTTCCCTACAGGAGCCCTGGGTACAAGCGACAGTGGGGAACAAAATGACTGGCTTATTGGTTGATACTGTAGCAATGTTTCCAGCCAAGGCTGGAGTCACTGGGAAGTTACAACAGAGATTCTTTCTTAAGCCCTAAGAATATAAATTGAGGGATATAAGATTGAGGTATAGCTTTCTGTATATGCCACATTGCCCTATTCCATTGTTGGGCCAAGATTTGTTATGTAAATTAAATGCCCAAGTCACTTTTGCTCCTGAGAAACAACATCTAAGAATCCAGGTATCACCCAAACATGTCCTATGCCTACAGGCACTGGTGATTCAGCCAGAGAAAAGAACTCAAGAACCATTCCTGCTGGAAGTCTACAACAGAGGGAGTAGCACTGTTTGGGAAGACAGGGAACCTGAACTAGCAGTCAAAGCTCAGCCTGTGCACGCTGAATTTAAAAAGGCATTAATTCCACATAAAAACAACACTGCTTAAAAGGTAAAGAATTAGAAGTCATACAGGGGGATTACACAGGTTTCTAAAGCACAGACTTATTCAATCATGACAGTCTCAATACAATACCACTATCTTGCCAGTGAAGAAACCAAACTCCAATTAGTATCAATTTGTGCAAATTTGAGAGCTATTAATGACATCGTTCAAGATACCCACCCAATCATGGCTAACCCATATACCCCACTTACAGCTACCCCAGGGATTATGGCTGGTTCTCAGCGTAGGAATTAAAGGATGCTTTTGTTCAGTGCCTACTAATTGAGGAGAAAGCCCAGTTGTTTTTGCACTTGAATGGCAAGATCTGGAGACTAGGGCAAACTTCCAAAACTGCTAGACTGTACTGCCCAAATATTTAAGTATTCCTTTACCATTTTTGAAAAAAACTTACTAAAAGATTTGAGAAGCTTGCAATTAAACAGGGGAATACTATTACAATGCATGGGTAATTTACTCATTGCTAGCCCCACTTATGAAGACTGTTTATACCAGTTTTTGTTTGATTGTTTTGAAACAAGGTCTCACTCTGCCACCCATGCTAGAGTGCAGTGGTGTGATCATGGGTCACTGCAGCCTTGCCCTCCTAGGCTCAAGCGAGCTTCCCACCTTAGCCTCCCAAGTAGCTGGGACTGCATATGTGTGCCACTGCACATGGCTAATTTTTAAAATGTATTTGTTGTAGAGATGGAGTCTCACAGTGTTGTCCAGGCTGGCCTTGAACTTTTGTGCTTAAGCGATCCTTCAACTGTGGCCTCCCAAAGTGTCTGGATTACAGGCGTGAGCCACCGCACCCGGCCAATACTAGTTTTAAACAACCTGGTGGAATTGGATCATAAAGTATCTCTTTGCAAATATGCAAAGAGCAGGTAGTCTATTCAGGGGTTTGCCTGCAATAAGGTAGGCAGAGTCTGATGCCTGACAGGTAACAAGCAATAGCCACTATCAAGGCTCTCAAAAATCAGATAACTAAAAGGAGTCTTAGGTATAGTTGGCTTTTGTCACCTTTGATCCCTAATTTTGGTCTCCTAGTAAAGCACTTATCTGAGGCATTTAAAATGTCAGAGTCGGAACCTTTATATTAGACAGTGGAATGCCAACAGTCATTCAATAACATTAAAGAAAACTAAGGAAATTCTTTATGGGCCCCCAAGATATTTACCCTAAGATAGTTACGTTGAATTTCACCCTGACCATGTAAATTGATGGCTTATCTTCACAGGCATGGAACAAGACACGTAAGTCATCCCTCTTCTCACCTGAGACAAATGCATATCTGATTGCTCCCCCTGCCTGTTTATCTTATGTAAAAATGCAGATTCATTGAACTAGATGAATGTTTAAGTGACTGTTCCCCTACCCTCTTACATGTGAAGGCTAATTAAAGACTCAAAAGAATGCAACTGCTTGCCTCTTATCTACCCATACCCTTTTAAAAATGTATCTTCTTCTTTCAATACCTGGCCTTTTCCCTTTAAATATTGGGATCCCAAGACCCTCTTTGGAAAAAGTATGAAACACAATGTTTCCTGTGGATCTACGTTCTTTCCTGGGCATGTCCTCAACCTCAGCAAATAAACCTAAAATGATCAGGATTCACCTTGGTCATTTTTCTTTAGTTTACATTTCCTAAGCTACAGACCTGTGCAGCACATGACTATACTGAATACTGTGGGCAACTTCAACATGATGGTATCTGTGTCTCCAAATGTCTCAACAAAGAAAAGGTACAGTAAACATATGGTTTGAAAGATAAAAGTGGTATGCCTCTAAAGGGCACTATAGCATTATAGTATTTACATGTCTTTGTCCAGGGTTCCTGGCTCATAACTTCTATAGCCCTCATTATAGTCTTGTTATAGTGCTGGGACACTTTAGGCTCAGAAAACGGACTCTCTCTGTCTCTTTCTCCTGCCCTCCTTTCACCTGCCCAAGGCAGGACTCTGCACATCATAAGATCCTCATTCCAGAGAGGGTCCTGCCCATCCTTAGGAGGTGGGAATGCTGCACAGAGAGGCCAAGAAGAATCTGGATAAGCCTTGGTGGGTTATCCCATCTCATACAACTAGTGTTAGATCATCCCTTCTGGTCCAGTTGTATTTGTACATGGTTGTCAATCATGTCTACCCAATGATGTCTCCATTGAAGGCTCAAGAGGACAGGGCTCAGGGAGCTTCCGGAAAGCTGAACACGTGGAGGCTGACAAAACTCTTCCCTATGCCAGGAGGGTGGCACACCCCAACTCCACAGAAGCTCCTGGGTTAGGGACCCCTCCAGACTCACCCTATGTATCTCTTCATCTGGCTGTTTATTTGTATCATGTAAAATACCCTTTGTAATAAACCAGTAAACATAAGTGTTTCCCTGAGTTGTGTGAGCACTCTAGCAAATTAATCAAACACAAAGAAGAGGTCATAGGAACCCCAACTTGAAGCTGGTGGGTCAGATGTTCTAGAGACCTGGACTTGCTATCTTGGGAAGGAGGGGACAGTCTTGGGAGACTGAGCCTACAACCTGTGGGATCTGATGCTATCTCCAGGTAGGCGGTGTCACAATTGAACTGGAGGACACCTAGCTGGTGTCCCCTCCAGAACTGCTTGCTTGCTTGGTGTGTGGGGAGAAATTCCCCTGTATGTGGTCATAGAAGTCTTCCATGTTGATGGTTGCTGTGGTGTGAGAGCAGAAGAAAAACACATTGGAGGTGGTTTTTCCACACACAGGCACTTACTATGAATGGAGCTTGCAGGACTGGAAGTTGCTCTGGGTGAGTCAGGGAGTGTGTGTTGCATGCAGGTGAAAGCCTAGGACATTACTGCACACTGTTGTGGACTTTATAAACAGTGGACACTTAGGCTACACTAAATTTGTTAAAATATTGTTCTTTCTTCAGTAAATTAACCTTAGGTTTCTGTATCTCTTTCACTTTATACACCTTTTAATTTTTTAAACTTTTTGACTCTTGTAATAACGCTTAGTTTAAAACACAACTGTACAGCTTTTCTTTATAAGCTTTTTTCTATTTAAAAAAATTTTTTTTTAGTTTTTAAACTTTTCTGTTAAAAATTAAGACACAAACACACACATTAGCTCAGGCCTAAACAGGGTCAGGATCATCAATATCAGTGTCTTCCATGTGTTGTCCCACGGGAAGGTCTTCAGGGGCAGTAACACGTATGAAGCTGCCGCGTCTTATGATAACAATGCTTCCTTCTGGGATATTTCCTGAAGGCTCTTGGCTGAATCTGCTTTTCAGTCAGCTTCGTTTTTGGAAAGCAGAGGCCGGGCATGGTGGCTCACACCTGTAATCCCCGTACTTTGGGAGGACAAGGTAGAAGGATCACATATAGCCAGGAGTTCAAGACCAGTTTAGACAACAGAGCAAGAACCTGTCTCTACAAAAAGTAAAGATAAAAAAAATTAGTTGGGTGTGATAGTGTGCATCTGTTGTCCAGCTACTTGGGGGACTGAGGTGAGAGAATGGCGTGAGCCCAGTTCAACACTTTAGTGAGCTATGATTATGCCGCTGCAGTCCAGCCTGGGCAACAGAGCGAGACTCTGTCTCAAAAACAAAACAAAACTAGAAAGAGTACACTCTAAAATAATAATAAAAGTATTGTAAACACATAAACCAGTAACAGTCATTTATGATCATTATCAAGTATTGTGTACTGTATGTAACTCTCCAAGCTATACTCATATACACTGGCAACTCAGGTTTGCTTATACAAGGACCACCACAAACATGTGTCATGCGTTGTGCTACCATGTTATGATAGTTACTATGCCACTAGGTCACAGAAATTGCTCAGCTCTGTTATAATCTATGGAACCACCTTCCTATATGCAGTCTGTTGTTGGCTGAAATATCGTTATGCAGCCCGTGACTGTGCATTGGCATTTGTCCACTTGGCCTTCAGCCTAGCTTTGTACTTCGTCTTTGACATTTTGGCTTCCACTGCAATTTACTTCAGGCTTGGACTCCTTGAGGATCTCTCCAAACCTGCCATGGTCTGTTTCTTGCCACCAGTCCCTAGCTGCACATTCTTAGGGCAGCTGCCCCAGCTTAGTCTGATTTATGGGGCCCCTTATCTCATAACTTTTAGAATCTTGACCAAGTCAGGCTACCCGGCAGGAGGAAATGTCAAAGGCAGAGGCAAAAGTGGCCCTCTCACTTTGTCTGTATCTCCAGGGTCTTCCTTTGCATGGTCTCCTTTCCTTCTACCCTCAAGTCCATTCCTCTCCTGTTTCTCTCCGCCCCTCCAGGTTTCCTCCTTTAACCGCATCACCTAGAGTCATCTTCACCCTGCAAAGTGGTTTTGTTCAAACTAATGTATTAACACTCAACTCAGTGCAGTTGCCCTTTGAATGATCACACCCAGGAGACTTTTTTCTAATTAGTGTTCACCTTGACTGTACTATATTGCAGTGTTGATCATTTTGTCCTTTGGCTCAGATAGCTGTAAACTGCCTTCTATTTCACTGATTCATCATTCTCTCATCTTCCTTTCCCATCTTCAAATGTGGACATTTCTTAAAGGTCATTCTCTGTTCCTCATTTTTTTTCAAAAACTTTTAAGAAAATATACATAATAAAATGTACCTTAACCCTGTTCAAATGTACACTTCATTCATGTTGAACATACTCGCATTGTTGTGCGACCAGTCTCCAGAACTTTTCCTCTTGCAAAACTGAAATTCTTACACCCGTAAAACAACTCCCTATTTGCCCTTCCCCCAGCCCCTGACAATCACTCTTCTACTTTCTGTCTCTATGAATCTGACTACTCTAGCAACCTCATGTAAGTAGAATAATACAGTATTTGTCTTTTGACTGGCTTTTTCACTGAGTATAATGTGATGGTTAATTTTATGTGTCAACTTGGCTGAGCCACCGTACCCATACATTTGGCCAACATTATTCTGGGTGTTTCTGTGAAGGTGTTTTTTGGATGAGATTAACAATTAAATCAATGGACTCTAAGTAAAGCAGATTACCCTCCGTAATGTGGGTGGACCTCATCCAATTAGGTGAAGACCTTACTAGAGCAAAGACTGACTTCCCCTGAACAAGGAGTTGTGCCAGCAGACTGCCTTTGGCCTTGAACCATAACTCTTCCCTAGGTCTCCAGCCTGCCAGCCAATACAATCAGATTTTCACTCACCAGTCCTCCACAACTGCATGAGCTAATTCTTTAAGCCTCTTTTTCGCTCTGTGTAGACACACACACACACACACACACACACACACACACACACCCTGCTGGTTGTTTCTCTGGAGAACCCTAATACAAATAATAGCCTCAGGGCTCATCCATGTCGTAGCATGTGTCAGAACTTCCTTCCAAGACTGAATCATATTCCACTGTATGTATATACCACACTTTATCCACTCATCTGTCAATAGACACTTGGGTTGCTTCTACCTTTTGGCTGTTGCGAATAATGCTGTTATAAACACAGGTGTGCAAAAATGTCTTCAAGACACTGCTTTTACTTCTGTTGTTTACAAACCCAGACGTGAAATTGTTGGATCATATGGTAATTCTATTTTTAATTTTTTTCCATAGCGGCTACACCATTTTACATTCCCACCAGCCATGTACAAAAGTTCTAATTTCTCTATATCCTTGCCATCATTTATTTTTTGTTTTGCTCCTTTTGGGTTGAGGTTTTTTCTTTCTTCTTTTTTTTTGAGACAGGGTCTTGCTCTGTCACCCAGGCTGGAGTGCAGTGGTGCAATTATAGCTCACTACAGCCTTGAACTCCTGGGCTCACACAATCCTCCTACCTCAGCCTCTTGGGTAGCTGGGACTACAGGTGTGTGCCACGATTCCCCCCTAATATTTTTTTAAATTTTTTGCAGAGATCTGGTCTCACTATGTTACACAGGATGGTCTTGAACACCTGCCCTCAAGTTATCCTCTTGCTTCAGCTTCCCAAAGTGCTGGAATTGCAAGTATAAGCCACTGTGCCTGGCTGTGTGTGTGTGTGTGTGTGTGTGTGTGTGTGTAATAGTAGCCATCCCAATGGATTGCAGTGGTACCTCATCGTGGCTTTGAGTTGCATTTTCCCAGTGACTGGGATGTCGAGCATCTTTTCATGTGCCTGTGGGCCATTTGCACATCTTTTTTGGAGAAATATCTATTTAAGTATTTTGCCCATTTTTTAAATCAGATTGTTTTCATGTTGCTGAGATATAGAAGTTCTTTATATATTCTGGTTATTAACCCCTTATCAGATAGATGATTTACAAATACTTGCTCCCATTCTGTAGGTTGCCTTTTCACTCTGTTGATCCTGTCCTTCAATGCACAGAAGTTGTAACTTTTGTTGTTGTCCAATTCATCTATTTTTATGTTATTTTACAAATCCCTCAACTCATCATCAATGTTTTTGTTGCCTGTGCTTTTTGGTGTCATAGCCAAGGAATCATTGCCAAATGCAATGTCATAAAGCTTTTCCCCTCTGTTTTCTTCTACCAGTTTTATAGTTTTATAGCTTTTAACTTTAATTTTTAACTTCATTTTAACTTTAGAAAATCCATCTTAAGTTAATTTGGATATATTGTATAAGACAAGGATCCTACTTCATTCTTTCATATGTGGATACCTCCTTCTTTTTGGAAACTTTTCCTTTCAGTAATCTTACTACCTCCACAGCTTTAGTTTAGATGTTTTTTTGTTGTTGTTGTTGTTTCCCAGGGGTGATCAAATCCATATATCCAGCTTTTACCACCTTCCTGAGTTCTAGTCCCCCCATTTTCAAACACCACTGAAAATTTAGTTTGACTAAGTACATCAACCTATTATGTGAAGAAACAACATGTCCCACCCCCACTACGGTGTGGCTTAATGAGCTAAAGTAACATATCAAGATAGACATAATAATCCAAGAAACTGGGGTTCAGAGAAGTAAATATTATTAGGGTGCATCTTGCGCTGTTCCACAGTGAGGTATATAGGGTTTTGGGGACAGAACAATCTAGTCTCTAATAATGTTTTCTCTTATACCACAGGCACATTTCATGAGCCTTTCCCACTACCTAGGTGTTCCAGTTTGGATGTGGTTTGTTTGGCCTAAGTCTCATGTTGAAATCTGATTTCCAGTGTTGGAGGTGGCATCTGGTGGGCAATGTTTGGACCATGGGGGTACATCCCTCATGAAAGGCTTGCTGCCCTTATGGCAGAAGTGACTCAGTTCTCACTCTTAGTTCCTGAGAGAATTGCTTGTTGAAAACAAACTTGTACCTCCCACATGCTCTCCTTCTAGAAGAGGATCTAAGGAAATTTATAATAAAAGCAGAGGAACGCTGAAACCAAACCCAATTCATATCAGTAATAGCTACCATTTGTTAAGCTTCCACAATGACATGTAAGATGTTAAGCCCTTTATGTTACCAGGATTATCTCACTTATCTCATAAGAATTCTAGAACATCGGTCCTATTATTATCTTTATTTTATTCGTGAGAAAAGCAGAGACTCAGAAGGCTTAAGTCATAGGCCAAGGTCATTCAGCCAGTTGAATGGTGGAGTGGGGAATATCTGGATCCAGGCAGTCAGACTTTTTTTTTTTTTTTTGAGACGGAGTCTCGCTCTGTCGCCCAGGCTGGAGTGCAGTGCGGTGATCTCGGCTCACTGCAAGCTCCGCCTCCCAGGTTCACGCCATTCTCCTGCCTCAGCCTCCCAAGTAGCTGGGACTACAGGCACCCACCACCACGCCCAGCTAATTTTTTTTTTTTTTTTTTGTATTTTTAGTAGAGACGGGGTTTCACCGTGTTAGCCAGGATGGTCTCGATCTCCCGACCTCGTGATCTGCCCGCCAGGCAGTCAGACTTTATTAGAACATGCACTTAAAATTAGCAAGAAGGAATGAGAACAACAACAACAAAATTAAAAAATGCTTGCCGAAGAAAACTAAAACAATGTACAATATTTAGCCCTGAGATCACTAGCAGTGAAGGCAAAGAAGAATGCATAATGGGTTTCTATAGCTCTCACTGTCCGGTTATAGAAAATATTTCTACATTAGTACAAGCACTTTTCTTCCTAAGCCCTGAGTTTTGAGAGTTTATCAAGAAGGCCTCTGAGTTCATTCAATTAATGGCATCATCTAAGGCTGTTTAATAACAAATGCAGAGGTAGTCCACATAAGGAACTTTTGCCTTTACCTTTGAGACAAAGCCCAGGGCCTCACGTTAGGAGCACAGCTCTCCTAACGTAAGAGAGCTTTCTCCTGGAGTAAGCCTCCAGGGCAGAAGCAAGGGGAGGATGGAGGGACACAATGCAGATTTACAGCCTGGTGGGTACGGCCTTTGTCCTCTCCATGTCTATTGTCACTCTTGAGGTCCAAGCCTCTACTGCACTGCCTGGTTTACTGCACAACCCAACTTGGCTGCTTGCTTCTGGTCTCTCCCCACCAAACCATCCTTCACACTGCTTCCAGCTTAATATTTCCAAGACACTGCATTTGCAAATCCACTCCTCTGTTTAAAAATGTTTCAGTGACTTGCAACTTGTCTACAGTGTGAAGTATAAATTTATTAGCTTGTTGTTTAAAGCCTTCTACAACCAGACCCCGACCGACCTTCACGTCCTATTGAGAGGTGACAGCCTGCTGGCAGCCCTCGCAACCTTGGCTCGCTCTTGGCGCCTCCTCGGCCTTGGCACCCACTCTGGCCGCGCTTGAGGAGCCCCTCAGCCCGCAGCTGCACTGTAGGAGCCCCTTTCTGGGCTGGCCAAGGCCGGAGCCAGCTCCCTCAGCTTGCAGGGAGGTGTGGAGGGAGAGGCGCAGGCGGGAACCGGGGCTGCGCTCGGCGCTTGCGGGCCAGCGCGAGTTCCCGGTGGGCGTGGGCTCGGCGGGCCCCGCACTCAGAGCGGCCGGCCCGCCAGCCCCGGGCAGTGAGGGGTTTAGTACCTGGGCCAGCAGCTGCCGTGCTCCATTTCTCGCCGAGCCTTAGCTGCCTCCCCGCAGGGCAGGACTCGGGACCTGCAGCCCACAATGACTGAGCAGCCCGCCATGACTGAGCCGCCCGCCGGCGCCCCAGCCATGGGCTCCTACGCGGCCGGAGCCTCCCCGACGAGCGCCGCCCCCTAATCCGCGGTGCCCAGTCCCATCAACCCCCAAAGGGCTGAGGAGTGCCGGTGCACAGCGCGGGATTGGCAGGCAGCTCCACCTGCTGCCCCCTGCCGCATCCACTTGGTGAAGCCAGCTGAGTTCTTAAGTCTAGTGGGGACTTGGAGAAACTTTATGTCTAGCTAAGGGATTGTAAATACACCAATCGGCACTCTGTATCTAGCTCAAGGTTTGCAAACACACCAATCAGCACCCTGTGTCTAGCTCGGGGTTTGTGAATGAACCAATCGGCACTCAGTATCTAGTTAATCTGGTGGGGACTTGGAGAACCTTTGTCTAGCTAAGGGATTGTGAATGCACCAATCGGCACTCTGTATCTAGCTCAAAGTTTGTAAATGCACCAATCAGCACTCTGTGTCTAGCTCACGGTTTGTAAATACACCAATCGACACTCTGTATCTAGCTAATCTAGTGGTGACCTGGAGAATTTTTGTGTCTAGCTCAGGGATTATAAAAACGCACCAATCAGCACCCTGTCAAAACGGATCAATCAGCTCTCTGTAAAACAGACCAATCAGCTCTCTGTAAAATGGACCAATCAGCAGGATGTGGGTTGGGCCAGAGAAGAGAATAAACACAGGCTGCCCAAAGCCAGCAGCGGTAACTCACTGGGATTCTCTTACCACAGTATGGGAGCTTTGTTCTTTTTTTGTTTTTTTAGGTCTGTACTGCCTTTACGAGCTGTAACACTCACTGCAAATGTCTGCAGCTTCACTCCTGAAGCTAGTTGAGAGCACGAACCCACCAGGGTGAACGAGCAACTCCAGTACATGCCGTCTTAAAAGCTGTAACACTCAGGCGAAGGTCTGCAGCTTCACTCCTGAGCCAGCAAGACCACAAACCCGCCAGAAGGAAAAAACTCCGAACCCATCGGAACATCTGAGAGAACAACCTCCAGACACACTGCCTTTAAAAACTAATACCGCGAGGGTCTGCGGCTTCAGTCTTGCGTTAGTGAGACCAAGAACCCATCAATTCTGGACACACTATCAACTTTGTTTCTCCAAGGGTGCTTCTTAAACTGGATGATTCACACCCTAGGAGTGTGTGTGTAGGATGGGGTTTGAAGCAGTAGGGTAAAAAACCTAGCGCACGTTCTATTCCAGAGGTGTCAATTTACCAGACAACAGTTATTTTAAAACTTTTTTATGCAAAAACATGTTATAGGGTGGAATGCAACATTTTTATGAGCCTGTGGGCCATTTGTATACATCTTTGGAGAAATGGCTATTTAAATACTCTGCCCATTAATTCTAAACTTAAAACTACGACTCCAAAGACCCTCTAAGAATTTTGCTGGGCCATATCCCAAGACCCTGAAGGGTATTACTCGCCCTCTCCAAACTGCCGAAGTCGGAAGCAGGTGACAAAAAAGCTGACCCTGGAATCACCTTTCGCAAATTTCCCACCTCCAAGTTTTTCGATAGTTTGTAATACTGGCTCCTCTCCCCAAAAGCCTTCCCTTCAAGTCCCAGCAACTCTCCCTGATCCTGCTGGGAAGGCGCACCAATTACCTGTCACTCCAGGAAAGCTCATAGCATAAGATGATCCCATTGGTCATCTCCCAGAACCAGACTTTCTGAAAAGTCCTTAAGGACCAGCTAGTCCAATCCCTCACTGAATAAAGGAGAAGCAAAGTCTAGGGAGGTGAGTTGATTCGTTGTCCTCCTAATTAGCAGGTGAGCTCCTGGCAGGGCTGGGGCTTCATCTTCTGGGCTCTCTGCAAGGTCGTGCCCGGCACGGGCCAGGAAGAATTTCATAAACTCGTCATCTAGACGGCCTTTGACTAACACCATCTCTCCGTGTGGAGGAGCCGCTGGGGTGCGCGGGGCAGGTGTCGTCCGTTTCAGAGGTAAAATAACCCAGCTGCAGACCTCCAGAGGCCGACTAGAGCCGGGGTCAGAAAACAGGTTTTCCCTCTCGGGGACAGCGCCCAGGGGACGGGCATTAGAACATCGGCTGATGTTTCATCTGGTCAGGGAACCATCCAGGGCTTAGTACACCTGGCGCTAATCGGCGGGGATTAATTTCACACCCCGCAGCTGGCGGAAAGGAGCGGGAGGAGGCACCTAGCCCTGGGGTTGAGATCCAAGTTTCTGCGCGCGCAAACCACGCCCCTGTAGATTCTGGCTGCTGCGTGTTCGCGCGCGTCCCGGAGTGCGCATGCGCAGCGGCGGGGGTTGTTCCGGCAGCCTTTTATTGAGGGGACCCGCCAGTTTCAAATTCAGTGGCGTTTGCCCTGATTCCCGGGGCCTGGCTTTCAGCGTAGCAATTCTGCCGGCGAAGAAGGTGAGCGCAGTGCTGTGTGGCAGTAGAGCTTCTTAGGACGAGGAGCAGCGGGACGAGGAAGGGCAGACTGGTGAAATCGCAAACTGGGTGTCTGTTCCGGCGCCGGACCCCTGTTTGCAAAGGTGGGTGGCCCGTCCGGAGCGGGAAAACGTTCCGGAAGTGGAGGGCCGGGCCAGCGTGATTGACAAGCGGGAACTCCTGTGTGGGGACGGGGTAGGCCTAGGAAGGTTGTGCCTGCGGTGGAACTGGGCGGTGCGCAGGAGTGGGCATTAACAGCAGTTGCGTGTCTGGGTCTTAGATTTGGCCTAGCTGTGTTGAGCTTTTCATGGATTATGTTACGTAGATAAGACACTGCAACAGTGAGTGAGCGCTTGTAACCCACCTGTCTCTTACAGAAACTGAGCCCCAGCGATACTAACTTTAGCAAGGATACAGCTGGGATCCTAAACTTGGCAATCAGAGCCCAGAGCCGATAAAGTTAGCTGCGTGAGTCTGGCTTCCCCCGGGGCGGGAATCGAGGCGGAGCAGGGTACAGTACGGAGGCCAGGGATGAGTGCAGTTGACCAGATTGTTGACGGAAGTGTCATAAAAGTGGACTTAAATGTTGATAAGAGCTGGTTGGGTTCCACACAGGTTGCGAGCTCAGGATGCACGTTGGAGGGGACACAGGGCCAGAGCAAGGTGGGAATGCGGGTATTATGGGCCAGGCCATCCTCCAGCTGGTGGAGCACCGCAGCACTGCAGTGTGTGGCCCTGGCTTAACAGCAGTGCGGAAAAGCTTTTCTCTTGGGGCTGTGGTGCTTTCCAGGTGTGTGAAGTTAAAACATTTTAGGGCCATACGGTAGGTAGTACCTGCCACATAGTTGTCTTGGTCAGCCCCGGCTGCCATGACAAAATACCATAAACTGGGTGACTTAGACACAGAAATGTGTTTTCTCACAGTCCCAGAGGCTTGGGATGTCCCACGACAATAGTCTGTACTCGGTAATGAGTGATAATTGGGGACTGAAGAAAATGAACACGTTAAGAACTAATATGTTCCTGAAGTGCTTTCACAACTCTAACCTCGTTTTATGAGCATAAGCTTTGCTGTCCTGGTGTGTGCCTTGGCACTGGGAGGTGATGGTTGTCCTCCACACAGCCAACCTGAAGAGGGCTGAACAAGTCACTGCAAATGTTTTTAATAGGGCTTAGTGAATCCGTTATACTCAGATTTATCTAAACCTCTATGATTTAGCCTGTGCTGCTTCTGGAATAATGAGATCCATAATTACCACTGATGGGGAAGTGAAATAATACTTACGCTTCTTCTGTATTGTTTAGTGTTGTCATTCTAGAGTTTGGTCACCAAGTCTGTCTTTTTTATCCCACTTACCCTGGTGGGAGGAAAAGTGAGGAGATAGAAAGTTTCAGGTGGCTTGGGGGTCTGGCAGATGTGGTTCAAATCCTGAGTTCAAGCACTTGCTGAGTGACCTTGGGCAAGTCATATAAGTTTACTGAGTCTCAGTTTCTTTCTCTATAAAATAGAGCTTATAAAAATACCACACAGGGTTTTTGTGGGGTTATCTGAAAACGGTTTGAAACCATTAAAGAACTGGCCATTTAACTAATAGGTATTCAAGTCATGGGACCTCCGTTACCCAGCCTCGGAAGAGAAACCTTTACTTACAGCCCTGATGTCTGGCTGGCTACTCATTCGTTCATCAGATTTTTGTTGAATGCCTATGAGGTGTTGAAGCACCTAGTTCTGAGTCCTGGAGCCAGAGAAGAGCAAGACAGACAAGGTTCCTCTATTTATGGAACGTATATTCCAGTGAGGAAGAATAAATAGGTTCAGATGGTGCTAAGAGCTATGAATAAATTAAATACAGAGTAATGTGATTTTTAAAAAGTGACTTAGAGCAAGCTAGGGGGTGAGGAGTGGGGGTGGTGTTTGACCACTGTCCAGCGGCCAGACAGCCGGAGAGGCTTCTCTGAGGAGGTGAGCCAAAGCCTGGATATTGAGGAGGACTCCTTCTCCAGGCCAAGGGGAGCAGCAAGTGCAAGGCCCGAGCTGAGTAGATGAGGCTGGGAGCCTGACCAGTCTCAGGCTGAGCAGTGCTCTGTCTTGAGAGGAGCTGCTGGTCAGCTTTTTGTCTTGGGATTCAGAACGAGGAGACATGAAGACTTTTTACTTGGCAGTGGGAGCTGAAGCTGAAAGGTCCAGGGGCTGATGAGGCCACGTGTAAGCGAAAGTTCGGGATAAGCAGAAACCGAGTGCGCTGAGGGAGTGAGATTGTGGCTGTATCCGGCACCTGGCTGAGCAGGAGAGTGAACCCCGTGGGTGTGTGTTTGCTGGTGACGTTCCTGGAGCTGTCTTGAAGTCCGAGCTGCCTTGCAGCTCTAGTCTGCTTCTGTTTTTGGCCTTTCCCAGATAGTTTCAATTCTTACTCTCAGTTTGTGAACCTCCCTTCAGTGAACCTCCCTTCACTTATGCTGGATATCTCTTGCGACTGGATGAGCTTCACTAAAGCACAGTCATTTGGACCTGGATTCGAATCCCTGGTTTTCCACTTTTTAGCTGTGACTTATTTAATTTCTGTAAGCATCAGTATCCAGTAGCTGTATCCTTATAGTGTTGTACAGATTAAATGAGATAATAAAAGCAAAAGACCACTGTAGAGTGTTTAACACATAGGAGGTACTCAAAAATTTGTTAGGTACCTTTCTTCCCCTTTCCTTCATGTGTTAAAGCTTTTTCAGTACATACCCCTCTCTCAGGATTGAATTGTAAATCATGTTTTTTAATTACCCTTCTTGTAATAATTCCTCTACCTCTGTAGTCATGTTTTTCTTTTTTCATTTTTTCTTGTCCCCAGAATGGCTAACAAAACAGCCAAATATACCTCTGTAAAGACAGAGGGTAAAATAATGCTAGTTCTGTGAGTTCTCTCTTCTTGTGCAAATCCATAAACTGCCACCAATCTGTAGTCATTTTAATTGCCCCTAAACCGAAGAGCATCGTGGCAACTACCTTTCCCCTCGTAGAGTGACACTATCACTAGTCTTATTGAGGCCAAAGTTATAAAGACGGGCTCTCGATCTACTAATATTAGTAAAATGGGTTTGGGACTTACTAACATTTGTGCTTAGAAGAGACAGACCTGGCAAAGAGCTTGGAGAAGTGAGTTCCAAAGAGAGAGGTGTGGGAACCAGGATGGAAGAGTCAGGCCTCCAGATAGCGTTTACTTCTCCTTTCTTCCTTGAATCACTGTCTCAGAGATAATTAGGTTCAGAAGAGGAGAAAAAAAAAGATGACGTCAACATGGAGCAGAGTTTTTCTTAGACCTTAGCCTAGCAAGGAAAGAGAAATGCCTGGTCTCAGTACTGGGAAGCTGTTCCAGCCAGAGCCCCGTGGCTGTGAAGAGAGCTCTCCTGTCTGGAGCCAAACAGAAAGCTCACAGGTCTTGAGGCCAGAAAAGTTAGTAGGTGGCAGCTCTGGTCGGTGCTGGAAATGGAGGCCAGGATGAACTAAGAAGCAAACTAAAGATACTTGTAAGATAAGGACGTGTAGGCCGGGTGCGGTGGCTCACGCCTGTAATCCCAGCACTTAGGGAGGCCAAGGCGGGCGGATCACGAGGTCAGGAGATCGAGACCATCCTGGCTAACACGGTGAAACCCCGTCTCTACCAAAAAAAAAAAAAAATTAGCCGGCCGTGGTGGCGGGCGCCTGTAGTCCCAGCTACTCGGGAGGCTGAGGCAGGAGAATGGTGTGAACCCGGGAGGCGAGCTTGCAGTGAGCCGAGATCGCGCCACTGCACTCCAGCCTGGGCGACAGAGTGAGACTCTGTCTGCGGGGAAAAAAAAAAAAGGACATGTATGTTAACTTGCGCTATCCAAACAAGCTGTGCTTATGGTCCTCTGCCTGTGCGTCATGATTTTCCAGGACTTCACCACGGGATAAAGTGAAGTAGCTTCAGCTTGTGAATGTGCATTGCAGAGACGTGGGAGAAGAAAGCTGCAAAAGTCATTATAAGCAACACCCTTGATCTTAGGGGTGCTGGTCTTTGAGAAGAGAGCTCTAAGCCTTTTGTAGAGGCATTAGAAAGGTATCGGAGCCACGGTGAAATGCAGGGGAGATTGGGTTTAGGGGCTTTCCTGGTCTGCATTCTGCTACAGCCGTTAAATGCCGCTAGATGGAGTGCGTGATTCTGGTATGGCCTCGTGGACCTGCGAAGGATGGAGAGAACATGGTCTCTGCTTCCCAGAAAAAAGGAGAAATTTGGTAACAAGTGTGGAGACTGCTCTTAAATAATGCTCCAGATTTCAAGCCACTTCTTCCTGGACCATGAGAGAGCTCCCTAATGTTGTATTTATTTTTCCTAGGTCCATGGCTAATGAAACACAGAAGGTTGGTGCCATCCATTTTCCTTTTCCCTTCACACCCTATTCCATCCAGGAAGACTTCATGGCAGAGCTGTACTGGGTTTTGGAGGCTGGCAAGATTGGGATATTTGAGAGTCCAACTGGCACTGTGAGTATGAACAGTGAGAGATACTGAAAAGGACAACTTAACGGCAGCCGTGCTAGCTTTTCCTGTTTGCCCATCCAGAGATTTTCATAGTTTGAAGTTGGGCAGAGTAGTCTCTCTCAGTTTATCTTTCTGAGTAATAGTCACTTCCTCTATTAAAGTCTTTTTTTTTTTTTTTTTTTTTTTTTTGAGATGGAGTCTCGCTGTGTCGCCCAGGCCGGAGTGCACTGGGACGATCTCGGCTCACTGCAAGCTCCGCCTCCCGGGTTCACGCCATTCTCCTGCCTCAGCCTCCTGAGTTGCTGGGACTACAGGTGCCCGCTGCCACGCCCGGCTAATTTTTTGTAGTTTTAATAGAGACGGGGTTTCACCGTGTTAGCCAGGATGATCTCAGTCTCCTGACCTCGTGATCCGCCCGCTTCGGCCTCCCAAAGTGCTAGGATTACAGGCATGAGCCACCGTGCCCGGCCTAAAGTCTTAAACATAGCTCTGTGGTCTGAGAAAAATTAGGCTAAAGTCATTGGTGCCTACCTATTACGGTAGATGAGACGGCTTTCTTACCAACTCTTTTCCCTCCCGTTCCCCATCCTTCAAATATAATTCTAAGTTTTAGTCTCTGCCGAGTGAACCAGTGTGTTATGATTATGTTTTGAACATAATTTTGTCTTGAACAATATGTCCTAATATTCTGTTTTTTCTAGTTAATAATTGCCCTTTTAAAGTTAGTTTAGTTTTTAATATACCTATGCCAGTTCCTCCCACATCATCCAGTGGCCTCTCAATATGATTTTCCATACAGATAACTCCTGTCTTAGTCAGCCAGGACTGCCATAGTAAAATACCATAGACTGGGTGACTTAACAGGAATTTATTTTCTCACCATTCTGGAGGCTGGAAAGTTGAAGATCCAGATTCTGGCAGGGTTCTGGTTCTGGGGAGGGGGTCTCTTCCTGGCTTGCAGATGGCTGCGTTCTTACTGTGGAGCAAGAAAAGAGGAGGAGGAGAAAACCAAATCTTTGGTGTCTCTTTCTCTTTTATGAGGATAAGGGCTGCTCCCTTATGGCTGCTCCGTTATGACCTCCTTTACCCTTGAAGGCCAGATCTGTAGTACAGTCACATGGCGGGGTTAGGATTTCCACATATGTTTGTTTGTTAAGATGGGCAGTCTCACTATGTGGCCCAGGCTGGTCTCGAACTCAAGCGATCCTCCCCTCTCAGCCTCCCAAGTACCTGGTGGCTGGCAAGATCCAAGATTACTGGTGCACACCACCATACACAGCTTCTTTTGTTTTGTTTTTGTTCTTTAAAAACATTTTTTTAACATGCATTTTGGTGGGGATACAATTCAGTCCACAGCACTGACCAATTCCATTTTTACCTTGGAGCCCTCCTGGAATCCTCCATCCTTTCCCTGTCATTTGAATTAGTTGCTCCTCAGACTGACTTGACAGATTTCAGCATGAGTGTTAGTGGGGACAGACGGCCGCACCCACACCACATCAGGGTATATGTCCGTTTGGAGGCTTTCCTCAAACGTCTGGCAGCCCTGGACTGCCTGTGTATGCTGAAGAACAGGGCACAGAAAGGCTGAGTCTGCAGGGCAGGCTGGCTGTGGCTGCCAGGCTGGGCTCCTTTGTTGGGGGCCTCCAGTTGCCAGCACATCTGTGGGATTTTCCCTAGAGTCTTCGGTCTCTCCAGAGCAGGTGCCTCTGAGCTCTGGCCCAGCAGGTACAGATGCTGAAGCCCAATAGCCGGTCTTCCGGGAGGTGGTCTGGGGAAGGGGATCCAGGTGGAGAGTCCCCCTCAGTGCCTGCTTTCAGCCTGGCCCTCCTCTCCCTCCCTCTTGCCTCCTCAATCTGCCGGTTGCCTCCAGGGCTCTCCTAGCTCAGCTTCCACTTAGAGCCCACTTCCTGTCTTCTGCAAGGAGCAGGCGCAGGGATTGCAACCTGGGAATCTAATTGTTCTTAAAAAGAATTTCAACCTGTCCCTTTGTTTTCAGTGGCCTGCTGTGTTCCTACCACTTCCTGAGTCTTTCTGAGAATGAGTGGTGGAGATCTCTGGGGACACTTGGGCTTGAGTGTCTCTGCCGAATCACTTCCATGTCTCTGCCTTCTTTCCCTCTCTCCTAAAACATATTACTCCTTCCACTTTCTTTGTTTTTGTGGGTGTAAGCCTCCATATTACTTTGGTTAATTTTAGTGTGCTTTGGAACACAGATGAGTGCATGTTCATTCTGCCTTGTTTAATTTTAGAGACAGGGTGTCGCTCTGTTGCCCAGGGCCGAGTGCAGTGTTAAGATCATGGTTCACTGCAGCCTCGACCTTCTGGCATCAAGTGATCTTCCCACGTCAGCCTCCTGAGCAGCTGGGACTACAGGTGTGCGCCATCACACCTAGCTAATTTTTTAATTTGTAGGAATGAGATCTCACTATGCTGCTCAAGCCGGTGGTCTTAAACCCCTAGGCTCAAGCAGTCCTCCCTCCTTGGCCTCCCATAGTGCTGAGATTACAGGCATGAGCCACTGTACCTGACCCCTTTCATCTTGTTTAGCCTGACAACCCATCTTCTCCCTCTCAGGTCTTTCCATCTCAGTCTTCTGCACTCCAGGCTTCTGCGTCTTCCTCCTCTGCTCAGCCTTTAATTGTCGATGTTTCTGGTTCTATAGCTTCATCTTCTTGTGTGCACTCTCTGTGAATGTACCCTGTGGCTTTATTACCTTTGACATTCTTCTGTCTTCTAAATCATCTCCTGAATAGAGTGTTTTCTCCTGTCCTGGGTGTCCCGCAGCCCATAGGAGCAGCCATGCTGTGGGACACCCTGAGTGGGGTTTGTGTTACCTGTTGTGCCTACCATGCCATTCCCCACCTTGGATGCACAGGTGCCCCACCTTAGCTGCCCGAGATGCTGTTTATCCTTGATAGTCACCTTTTAAGCCTTATACAGGTCTATCAAGTTGAGTCACCATTACCACTTGGTGTGTGCTGTGCCTTGTGTAACACTGCAGTTCCAGGAGTCCTCCAACCTGGAATGCATGCTTTGCGGGGATCTATGATGCCCTCGAATTGTATGTTACATGTGAACCTGTGAGCATTTTCTAGGGGCTCTGCACCTTTGTGTTCTCAGCTCTGAGCCCCATGCTTGCTGCAACCAGCAGGTGTTCAGAGTGAATGAATTTGCTTATCTTGGCATAAATCATGTAACTGTTGATGATACCCCAGGAAGGTGAGCCTTTGGTTATAAATCCTTTTAACATTTTCCAGTCTAAAAGTTTTGTGGTCTTATTACAGGATGTAGAAAACAGTGGGCCTCAGTTATTCTTTTGCTGTTGTGCCGGAGTATACCACGGTTGTTTTTGAAAGATAACTTTGACCATACCCTTAGGAACTTCCTCAGCTCACTTTCAAATGGAGGGCACTGGCTTTCTAACCATTGTGTCTCCCAGCCCAGTGACAGCTGAAGCTGACTGCTTCCGATATCACAGGCAGCACAGAAGAGCCGCCCTCCAGGTGCTGCTGGGAAATGCTGCCTGGAACTCTTTGCCATTTACTTGCTATCAAAAGCTGAGGGAAATGGTACATATGGGACTTTCCTAAAAATATGGGATCCATCCATTTGTCAGCAAGGTCATTCTATCCTATCCCAGGGCCTTTCAAGATTTTGATGAAAACTAATAGATCCCATATTCCAGAATAATGCTATTAATAATTTTATTATTATTACTTAATGATAGCAAAAAGTTAGCTAACTCCAACCGATCACTTGTTATTTGCCAGGTAATCCTCTAATCCAGAGGATTTGGCCTTTTGTGTGTGTTAATGTCCTGCTTGCACCAGCTCTATGAGGAAGGTGCTGCTGTTGTCATTTCCATTTCTGCACTCGTGGAAACAAGCGTAGTGAGGCCAGCCTGAGCCACAGAGCTGCAGGTGGGTGAGGCAGCTGGAACCCTGGCGCCTGGCTGTGGAGTTTGAGGCTCTGACTCCTGCGCCGCGCTGCTGCCCCAACCCTAGTCATACGAGGTGTTTCACCCCGCCCTGGATGCTCTGAGATCCCCTCTGGGTTCAGCAGGCTCAGAGAGCTGACTGTCTGGAGCAGAAGGCATGGGGTCCTCCAGAGACTCCCCTGAGCTGAGTTCCCCTGTGGACACCAGGGCCGCCTCCTTGTGGCGCTCCCTGAAGGGTCCTCTCTGGAAGAACTGTATTGGTTCCCTGGGGCTGCTAGAGGAAAGCTTCACAAACTGGGGCTTAAACAACAGAAACTGACATCCCACAGCGCTGGAGGCTGGAGTCCGAGATCAAGGTGTCAGCATGCTTGGTCCCTTCTGAGGGTCGTGAGGGAAAGATCTCTTCAGGCCCCTTTCCTTGGCTTATAGGTGGCGTGTTCTCCTTGGGTATCATCACATCGCCTGCCTTCTGTGCATGTGTGCATCCACGTGTCCCCTTTCCAATAAGGATATTAGCCCTTTAGGCTGGGTCCCGTCCTAGTAGTCTCATCTTAACTAATTACATTTGTGACAGTCCTATTTCCAGATAAGGCCACATTCTGAGATGCTGGGGGTTAGGATTTCAACACAGGAATTTGGAGGAATACAATTCAATCAGGCTTATGGAAAATTCTGGTCTTAAGTCAAGAGTAGTGTTCTCCAGTCTGTATGTGGAGGCGCACACCTATGGTCCCAGCCACTTGGGAGGCTGAGGCCAGAGAATTGTGTGAGCCCAGGAGTTCCATACCAGCCTGGGCAACATAGCAAGACCTCCTCTCAAAAACAGACAAAAAAAGTGGTGTTCCAGAGTGATTAGTTTGCTTTAAAAAACAAAACAAAACAAAAAACACAAACCGTAAACACTGGCACTCGTGACTGATCATCCTGTATCCACGCACGAGCTGCACAAAGGCCGCGTGGTCACTGTGGCTCCCCGTTGGCGAGTACCTGGGATTTCTTGCTCAGCAGTTTGGGGCCTTAATTCTTTTAGGGGACTTTTTGTCTAATGTCTCCCCTTCTAATTATGTGCGATATTTACATAGAATCTGATAAACTGATAAACTGCTTCAAATTTGTTTTCAGAACAGTGAGCTGGATAATTAAAGAAGCTTTTTCCTGCTTCTTGGGCCCAGTTTCCATTTCTTCCTTTTTTTCTGTTTTTCCTGGCTATTCTAGTGCTAATTTCCTTCCTTTCCTTTCCTAGGCTGGTCTTAGAGCATCCTCTCCTATGTACAGCCAGACCTTCTTTCAAGCTTTTATTAAAATGGGGGAAAGGTCATTTGGGAGCCTTTGTTGTTTTCCTGTTTCTAAAGATCATTTTTCTTCCTGCAGGGGAAGTCCTTAAGTCTTATTTGTGGGGCCCTCTCCTGGCTCCGTGACTTTGAACAGAAGAAGCGTGAAGAAGAGGCACGACTCCTTGAAACTGGAACTGGCCCCTTACATGATGAGAAAGATGAATCCCTGTGTCTGTCTTCTTCCTGCGAAGGGGCTGCAGGCACCCCGAGGCCTGCTGGAGAACCGGCCTGGGTTACTCAGTTTGTGCAGAAGAAAGAAGAGAGGGACCTGGTGGACCGACTAAAGGTGAGACCTGGGGTATCAGGAAGTGGGAGTTCTGGAGGAAACAGGGCTTCAGCGATTGTTCTGGGGCGATTCCGAGACTCAGGTAGTGCATGTTCCCCTGCCGTTGCTGTGCCTCTTAGCTCTTCCATCAGCTCCTTGGGTCGATGGTACTGCCACTGTGCTGTCTTTTTTGAGCTGGAGGTCAACAGGCCTTCTCCACACAAGGAACTGTTGGTACCCATTTATTACTCACCTGGGAAAGGACCTGATCATTGCCATTGGCAGCATGGTTCAATGGCTGCAAATGGATCTGATGGAGAGCGTGTGGCTTTGGGAGGAGTGTGCCGCCTTCCACAGTGAGCAGCGAGGCTGGGACCTGCAGGGATGAGGTCCCGGGAGGGGATGCGGCAGCCCTTGAGTGCTGGCCGGGGAAGGAGAGATGCCCCCAGTGAGGAGGCACCGGGCTGAGTGGCCGAGACTCCTTAGGAGACGCCTGGTTTTGGGCTTCCTGGTGATTTTCCTTCATGTCTGCCTCCTGTAGGCGGAGCAGGCCAGGAGGAAGCAGCGAGAAGAACGCCTGCAGCAGCTGCAGCACAGGGTGCAGCTCAAGTATGCAGCCAAGCGCCTGGTGAGCCTCATTTCTTGGGGGGCAGGATTATGTCCAGGCAGGGTCGCCCTGCTTGGAGGCTCATGGGTGCGTGGCCAGGGCCTTGGTCTCCCCTCCATGACCCTCACTGGCTATGTGCTCCCGTACAGAAGCTGGGCTGTGAGTGGTTGAGGCGTGGATCCTAGGAGTCGACCTCTCTCCAGCCAGGCAGCCAGGCCTATGTGAATGGGCATGGTGTGCTTTGTCTCTGGCATGTGGGGAGGTGGGTACTGGTGCTGAGACTTCTTCCTCCCTCCCCACCTCCACTACCCCTGTCCAGAGGCAGGAAGAAGAAACAGAGAATCTCCTCTGCCTCAGCAGGGAGATGCTAGAGACAGGCCCGGAGGCTGAGCAGCTGGAGCAGCTGGAGTCTGGGGAGGAGGAGCTGGTCCTCTCCGAATACGAGAGTGATGAGGAGAAAAAGGTGGCGAGCGGGTGAGACAGAGGCGGTAGCACTACCCTGCCCCAGGCCAGGGGACACCCTTGAAGACAGCTCTTTCCCTCATGCCACAGATGCCATGAAGCACCTGGCAAGAGGCATGGTGGCCTCTGCCCTCTGCTCTAAGCCAGGTCCTTCCTAGGGTCCATGAGTGCCAGTGGCAGTGAGGACAGTCACCGGCCTGGCCTGTGTCCTCTCAGCTGTCCTCACGGCAGCTCAGGCAGGGCAGGAACATTTGTGTCTGCGCCTTATACACAAGGAGGCTGCAGCCCCACAAGGAGAGACTCCTTGGCTGAGGCCACAAGCCTCGGCAGTGGAGAGCTGGGCTAGAACTCAGCCGGCCTGGCTCTAGATCTCAGGCTCTGAGGCAGCTGACTGCACTGGGTAACCTGTGAGGTGCCAACCGTCAAGGCGTCCTTAGCCTGAGCTTTCCTTCTCCCATAAAGCCTCTGTTGGTCCAGACTCAAGGTTTCCACTTGCTGAGCCATGAGCTGCTGGGTGACAGCCCTGAGCAGGCCACCCAGGCCATTTCGGGCCCACAGGATCCCTGGTGACAGCCCCGTTCCCATTTACACTGGAACCTCACCACCATCCCTGAGTGTCTGCTCTGAGTATGGCACTGTCCAGATGCTGTGGACATAGAAGGGAAGAAGACATGGAGGGGACAGTTAATAGACATGAAAACAAATAACACCTATGTGAAGTCAGCATGTTTGCCTACAAGGAAAACAAAATGGTGACGTGGATGGGGTGGGGGGCTGCACCTGATGATGAGTCCCGTGTGTCCTGTGACATCCTGGCCACCACATCTGTGGGAGGGTAACTGCAAGACCAGAGACCCTCCGTGGATATTCCTGAAGGTTCATCCCCGGCCTTCACGGTCTGTCTGCAGGGCGCCTTCTGACGCCACCTCCAGCTGCCATCCACCAGACGCCAGCTTCCACGCTGCCCTGAACTTCCTCCAGCGCACCAGGCCTTCCTCTGTCCTGTCAGGATTTGCTCATGCAACGTGCTGTGGCCAAACACCCTGCCCTCCTCCCTTGGCAGATGTCTTCCTCTCCTTTAAGGCCTGGCTCAGGTGTCGTCTTGGTGGCTTCGGGTGTCAGCTGCTCTGTTTTGCTCACGCACCTGCTTGTGCTTCTGTTGTTGCCTCCTCTCCCTGGCTGGGCTCGAGCTGCTTCAGGGCAGGAACCACGTCTTTATAGTTTGATGTTCCCAGAGCTGACCCAGTGTTTGGCATAGGGGTGTGCTCAATAAAATCGAGTTGACATGAATGAGCAGATGCTGCCTCGTTGCAGTCTGGTAGTGTAATTCCAGGCTGCCCATGTGGACCTCGACTTCTGCCCCTGCCCGGGGCAGAGACCACCATGCTGCTTTATGCCTCGCTGGTGAGAGGGGGTCATAAACAGTTTGTGCTCCATGAACCGTTCCTGCGCACCTCCAAGGTCGTGTTTCTGCTCCCTCTCTTCTCCCTTAGAGCCCATGGGGACAAGGCAGAGAACTTGAGTGGAGATGAAGGTGGTGAATATTAGAGGAACAAAGTGCTCTTTCAGGTCTGGGCAAGAGCCGTGGATCCTGTAGGTCAGCTTCTGGGGCTTCCCATGCCCTCACGTTTCAGGAGATAATGTGAGCCTCAGAGGACCTGAGTTCTGAATAGAAAATTTTTGCTCTTCATTTCTTCACACACCCAGCCTCTCAGTGAGCTCCTGCTGGCTTTGTCCAGCATGCGACATAAGATTGAATCCAAGCCTTTTAAGATAGAGCCGCCTGCTCTTTAGTGACCATGAAGCCAAGCCTGTAATAATTACTCTTCTGATAGCCCAAGACAATTGTGTTCTGCTTTGTTAGAAAGGAATTTCAAGGTGAACAAAAATGTTTTCTTTTTATGTGATGTTGCCATAGGTAGCGTGTGCCTGTCAGATGGTTTTGTGTTTTCTGAGGAGCATAGACTAGTAGAGCTAGCTCAGCTTCAGGCCATGGGATGCAGGGCTGGCTTCCCTGCCAACGCCTGGCGCTGATGGATTCTTCCCGCATTGCTGGAAAGGGCAGACTGAGGCGCTGACAAAAGAAGAGTTGTAGCTGGTCATAAGTGACAGCATCCTCTGTTCACTCGATTGGTCAGTTGTAGCTTCATCCAGGAGATGGTCATGGGGTTCCTGCTGCATACCAAGCTCTAGGTGAGGCCACGGGGACTCAGCAGAAACAAGGCCGACCTGGGTCCTCCCTTGTGGACATGACAGTCTGGGGAGATAGACCGAGAGGAAGCGATTTTGAATGAGATGGGTGTGAAGGGGCCATGAATCTGTGTCAGAGCAGCCAGACCTACCAGGGAAGGTCAAAGAAGGCTTCCTGGAGGAGGTGATGTTTCTGCTGCTATCTCAGAGTTGACTGGGAGCTGGTGAGGGGAGACAACATTCCAGGCACAGAACCTCCGAAGGCCCGAGATGATGAAGAGCAAATATCCACCCTGGGGCCTCAGAGGGGTCCAGCTTGCTGGAGGGAGGGCAGAGAGGAGAGCAGCCTGCCATTAGTCCCGAGGCTTCCAACTCAAGACTTGGGTTTGGGGTGCTGAGCCCCTGTCTCCTTTTTACATTTCCCTACCCACAGACCTGAGCGGCCATGGGAGGTTGGGGTTGGCATTTGCCTGGGGGAGTTTCTGAGCAAGCAGCACCTGCTACCTTGATGGAACCCATTGCTGGGAATGGCCAGGGATCAGCACCAGCGCTCAGCAGATGCTCAGTGCGTTTTGCTGAGTTTGCTGAGGGAAGACTGTTTTCTGTTCTCTCTCACACACACAGAGTGGATGAGGATGAGGATGACCTGGAGGAAGAACACATAACTAAGGTAACACGAGTGTCCTCAGCTGGTGCTGTGCTGGGGGCTATGGGCTGGGCTGTGCACCCTTGGGGAAGAGGCTGGAGTCACTCGGCTACTTCTCACCCTCCTCTCCACAGAGGAGGAGCTTCCAGCACTTGGACTCTGTTGCTTCTTGCACACAACCCTGGTCCTGAGTTGCTCCCTTGGCCAGCTGCAGTGGACCCTGGAGTCCTCTCCTGGGGTCAGGGTCTGGGGAGTCCTCTCCTGGGGAGACCTTTCCTGGGAGCAGGGACCTGAGGAGACCTCTCTTGAGTTTGGGGCCTGGGGAGACATCTCATGGGTTCGGGGCCTGGGGAGACCTCTCCTGGGGGCAGGGCCATGCTTGCCACCCCAGGGCATAGAGGAACAGCTGTTCTGGGCTGAAGTCTGGGTGTTTTCTGTCCCTGCTGGGTGGTGCTGGATATGACTCGTGGAAGGAGCTGCCTTTGGGGCATTCCCTTGAACTTCTGGAGCTGTGGGTGACTTGGGAATCCCTGGGTCCCTCGATAGATGCCTGACATGGGACATCGCTGTCCTGCATCGGCTTTGTGCATTGGGAGCCACTCCCTTTCCCTCAGCCTCTCAGGCCCTGGCGTGCCTTGATGTTAGAGAATGCCGTGGGATGTTTTGGCTCCCTCTTTGAAGCGCCTTTCTTTCTCTCTGCTAGATTTATTACTGTAGTCGGACACACTCCCAGCTGGCCCAGTTTGTGCATGAGGTGAAGAAGAGCCCCTTTGGCAAGGATGTTCGGCTGGTCTCCCTCGGCTCCCGGCAGGTAAACAGTAGCCAGTATTTCCACCAGGGGCCATCCTGCTCCTTTCCCCACAACTTTGTCCTGCTCGTCCAGGCCTGGGAGACGCTGGGTCTGTGACAGGCTGGACCGTGTGAGGAGCAGCCCCCTCCCTGGCCTGGCCGGCCCATCACTGGAAGGCAAAGGAGAGGTGGCGGAGGCAGGTCCACGTGTGTTGGTAGGATGTTATTTAGCTGGCACCATCTCTTTGCCTCTTTTTTTCTCCTTTGTTGCAGAACCTTTGTGTAAATGAAGACGTGAGAAGCCTAGGTTCTGTGCAGCTTATCAACGACCGCTGCGTGGACATGCAGAGAAGCAGGCACGGTAGCCACTGGGACCATGGTGTAGCCGCAGGTGGTCTGGAGAGAGTGAGGCAGGGGTGGCAGTGACTGAAGACCATTCAGTGTCTTTCATAGAAAGAATGGCAGAGGAGACCCCAGTTCCTTCCTGAGTCCCCTCTCCTTGGGAAAAAGTGTTCCTACTCTCTGGGTGAGCGTCTGGTCCGAATCGTTGGCTTGGAGATGATTTTACGGGCTCTTTCTGGAGAACAAAAGTAAAACCTTACAGTGTTCCGATGAGACCACAGTAGGCAGTACTTGGGAGGGTCTTATAGACCCCACCCCGTGGAAGTGGGTCACAACATTACACAACCCCCTCTCGGGCCCGTGGACAGTTGCTGTCCTCTCTGTTTTCTCTCTTTGTGCCTGTGCCACCCTCAGAGAAGAAGAAAGGAGCTGAGGAGGAGGAGGCAGGAAAAGCAGGCAGCCTGCCCCTTCTACAACCACGAGCAGATGGGCCTTCTCCGGGATGAGGCCCTGGCAGAGGTGAAGGACATTGAACAACTGCTGGCCCTTGGGAAGGAGGCCCGGGCCTGTCCCTATTACGGGAGCCGCCTTGCCATCCCTGCAGCCCAGGTGAGGGCCCTGCAGGGCCAGAAAGCCTCTCTTGGCTCTCACTGTGGTCTAGGCCATGAGGGGGGTCCTCATCACACTGTAGTTTGGGGGATGCCCCCCAGCGTGGTCAGGTTGATGGCACCTTAACCCATTCTCTCCTGATGCGTGAGTTGGAGGAGGCGCGTGGGATCCCTTGGGGTCTCCAGGCAGCAGGGCCAGTTGGCATTACTGGGGATGGTATTTAGGAGCCAGGAAAGCCGGTGCATTCCTAGTGAAACCACAGGGAGAGGGGGGATGCCAGGAGCTGAGAAGAGTGCTCTGCATACATCTATTTACAAATGGCTTTCCAAGTGATGCTCCCAACTTCCATGCCTATGATGTGATGGAGGATGTCAGTGATGGAACCATTCAGTTTTCCCTTTTTGTAATATCAGTACTCTTAACTGGAAAGCTTTCCTAACTTAACACCTACCTGCAGCACGTGAGAATACTGTCTTCTCTGCCTCTACTTCTCTTGATTTTTAAACAGAAGGAAGAACTGCTAATGTAGCAGATGAAAAGTAGTATCTCACTGTTATTTGTTGGGTGCAGTTTCACTATTTCCTTGCTACTTCTTTAATTTGAGTGACTTTGGAAACGGGATATCACATGTGGAAAATTCTGTATAATCCAGAAAAAAATGTAAGGTTTTAAAAGATTCAGGGAACTAAGTAACCATTTGCACAGCAGCTAAATGCTCACCAGCATACCTGCTGAGCTGTGTGGGCGCTGGCAGAGAAACTGAGGAAAGCTGCCAGGCCCCGTGGTGTCCCAGGCCTTCCCTCCGGTCTGTTTGCCTTTAGAGCAAGATTAGTGCTATAGGCATTTATACACAAATACCATAATATGGCCCAAAATCTTTACGATTTTTGAATTTTTAAAGTACTTTGACCATATTTTGCTTTTATGTTAATAGTATTCCAGTGAAATTCTGTGCATGGGGACAGTGGAGCCCAGAAAAGTTAAGTGACTCATATTTTCTCACTAAGCGTGGGTGATGGAGCCATTCAGTTTTCCGATATTTTATTTTTTATATGAGTATTCCTTTAACTGGAAACTTTCCTAACAACAAACACCTAAAGATCTGCAGAGTTGCTTTTATTTTTGTTACCCCAGCTCCACGCCTTAACCCTCACTTTGAAATAGGATGTATCAACCCTATTTTGCAGATGAGGAAACCAAGGGTCAGAGAGGTTAGACAACTCTTCCAGAGTCACACAGCTGGGAAGTAGCAGCTCCAGGAGCAGAAGCTGGGGCCGCTTCCTGGTGCACCAATGGTCTTCAGGTGTTCTGTGGAAACTCGGGGGCCTCCGGGGCGACCTTGAGGACATGGACAAGGCTAAGCCAGGGGTTCCCTTCACCCAGCCCTGCCCTTGGTTTACTCAGGAGTCAGACCAGCCCTAGTTTCCTGTGTTTCATGTATTGGCTTTCCATGTGAAACTCGAGGAGAGCTTGTCCGTTGCTACAAGCTGTTTTTTGAATGTCTCTACACAGTCCAGGCAGGAAATAGAAGCACTCACATCAGGAGCTCAGTGTCAGGCAGGCAAGGCTCCTGCAGGGGAGCCCCGCCCTGCTCAGGTGGCCTCATCTCCCCTCCCAGCTGGTGGTGCTGCCCTATCAGATGCTGCTGCATGCGGCCACTCGGCAGGCCGCGGGCATCCGGCTGCAGGACCAGGTGGTGATCATCGACGAGGCGCACAACCTGATCGACACCATCACGGGCATGCACAGCGTGGAGGTCAGCGGCTCCCAGGTGCGTGGGCCTCCCCTCCCCGGGCCAGGGCCTTCCCTCCCCGGGCCAGGGCCTTCCGTGAGGTAAAGGGACTTGGATGGTTCCTCCAGACACCTGGGCCAAGAATTCCTCCGGAGGTGGGGCTTGCTAGAGGGTGCACGAGTCAAGGCGGTGACCTCATCAGAGGCTGACCATGGCTTTCCAGTGCATCCCAGAACTCTGGGGACCCAGCTATGACAGAGTGCCTCATTTCCCTGCACCTCATCTGCCCCCATGCTCCTGAGTCCCTCCAGCCCTGGATGCCAGCAGCCAGTTCTGTAAGCCAGGGAGATGGCATGTGTGAGGCAGAAGTCCCCTCAGGATTGGATTTTGTCATTACTGAAGTTGTCCGGAGGGGACTGAATTGAGGAATGCTCAAGATCAGTGCAGGCTCCTCCTGCTGCCCTATCATGCGCCATGCATGGCACCAGGTGTCTCTGGTCTTCACACTGACTCTGCCATGGGGGTGGTGTTCCTGTTTTACATTGGAAACTTGGAGATTCAGAGATGGTCAAGCTCTGTCCTGAGGTCATGCAGCTCATGAGTGTGGAGTTGGGGTGTGCCCACTGGTTTCTGACTGTGAAACCCCCACGACATCCCACCAGCTCTACTGACCTGTGCCTGGGCTGAATTGAGGCTGGGATGTGATGGTGACCTTGAACCATCACTCTTTGTAGACTCCAGGTCTTTTCCCAACCCGGTGGAAACTAGCAGGGAGATTCCATACTTAAGGAATTCAGCCTCTTGCTTTTTCTCTGACCCACAGTGGACACTGGAGGAAAACTTCCCTTCCTTCCCTTTTCTCTTAGCTCCCACCAGCCTAAGGGCTGTGGAAACCCGTACCTTTTGTCTGCACCCAGCCCCCTCTGCTCCCTTTGGTGGCTTCCTGTGTGTCCAGGGCTAGCATCTTCTAGGTGAATCTAAGATGTCAGTACCTTAGCCCTCGGTTGCTTGCCCAGAGCCTGGTTTGTGTTCTTTCCCCAGCTCTGCCAGGCCCATTCCCAGCTGCTGCAGTACATGGAGCGATACGGGTGAGATGTGACCCTCTGAGGTAGTGGGACAGTCCCTTGGTGGTCCCCTGCATGGGCCTCTGAGAGGCAGCACTTTGGTTCCCACCTCTGGCCTGGGCTGTGGCGGGGTGGAGCTGCATGCCATTCATGTCCTAGGCACATCATGGTGTGTGCTGCACACAGACCTGGAAGGCTGGGGACTGACCGCTGGCTCTGAGGCCTGGGGCCGTGGCCAGCCTGCTTTCTGGGAAAGGATTTGTAGCTTGTGACCCAGTTTGAGAGGCACCGGGCAGCAAGGCTTCCACTGGGGTGGGTGGGGCGAGTGGCCATCAGGGCACCACCACTTAATGTCCGTTGGCTTCTTCTCAGGAAGCGTTTGAAGGCCAAGAACCTGATGTACCTGAAGCAGATCCTGTATTTGCTGGAGAAATTCGTGGCTGTGCTAGGGGGTGAGAGCGTCGTCCCCCCGGCCGACCCCTGGCCTGCAAAACCCGCCGGGCTGCTTTTTCCTTGGATGCCCATCAGGATGCCTCAGTTCTCTGTGTTTTTAAGAAGGGTCGGCCGGGTGTGGTGGCTCACGCCTGTAATCCCAGCCCTTGGGAGGCCGAGGCAGGTGGTTCACCTGAGGTCAGGAGTTTTGAGACCAGCCTGGCCAACATGATGAAATCCCATCTCTACTAAAAATACAAAAAAATTAGCTGGGAGTGTTGCCGTGGCCTGTAGTCCCAGCTGCTCCAGAAGCTGAGACAAGAGAATTGCTTGCTCAAACCCGGGAGGCGGAGGTTGCAGTGAGCCGAGATTGTGCCACTGCAGTCCAGTCTGGGCGACAGAGTGAGAGTCAGTCTCAAAAAAAAAAAAAAAAAAGAAGGGTCTTGGTCATTGATTTAGAGAATTCTTGTTCTTTGTAGCTTAGTTGAGTTGTCTGTCTTGAGCTTTTTTTAGACCCATGGGTTCTTTGCCCATGTTCTGAGGACTTATTTCAGGCCCTGCTCTGGGGGGATATTAAGGATACAGCGTCACATGGACACACGGTGTTTCCGTGATAGGCATAGTTCTGTGGGGTGTTCGAAGCACTTGCATATGCAGTTTTGTGTGCCCTGTGAGAACGCAGTGCTGGTATTTGAATCCTTGTTGATAGACGCATAAACTAGAGCTCGGAGCAAGGGCTGCTCCCAGCACTGGAGCCTGGGATCTTCTGACTCCAGCTCCCACGCCTCTTTGCTTGACCCTGTCACGTCCCCTTTTATGATGGGGCACCCCCTTGTTGGAAGGTGTCTGTGGAAGTGGAAGCTGCAGAAAGCCTGTGGGAGCTCCTGGCGGGAGCTGGTCTCGTGTTGCTGCTCTGAGCCGCCAGCTCTGCTTTGCCTCAGGCTCACCAGTGGCCTGGGCAGCTCCTCTGTGCTCCGGTGCCCTGCATACCTTGGTCTGGCTGCTGTGTCCCGGCCTCCTGGAGAAGGGGTGAAAAACATGAACTTACAGGGCTTTGGGTTCCACGTGCAAGCACGTGAGTCAGACGTGGGAGGCTCCTGGACCCACCTGCCCTCTCAGTGGGTCCGTTGCATGCTATAAACAGTGAAAAGCAAAACAAAGCCATTCAAATACAGATGCTCTTCTTACTTGATGTGCAGTGTGGAGGGAGAGAAGACAGGGAAGGGTTGGGGGGCCTGAGAACCACCATTGTGACCTATTTCCATTCTCTCTTTTAGGGAACATTAAGCAAAATCCCAATACACAGAGTCTGTCACAGACAGGTAAGAGAGTTGCTCTCAGAGGGCCCAGAGCTGATCTGAGCCACTTCTGAGCTTAACCCTGGGACTGAAACCTGAGGCTTAGGGTGAAGCTCCCAAGGCCCTTCATGTGTTTGTTCTCAGGGACGGAGCTGAAGACCATCAACGACTTTCTCTTCCAGAGCCAGATCGACAACATCAACCTGTTCAAGGTAGAGGTTTCCACCTTTCCACATTCCACATCCAATTTCCTTCCTGTCACCACCTGTGGGTAAAGTACTATGTTAAGACTATAGAAGGAAGAAAAAGCAAAACAGATGTGTAATTACTTAACCCTTAACGCAACACGCCTGTGAGACAAAAGTCATCTTCTTTTAGAGTGAAGGCCACAGGGATGAGGGATGGGTGAGAAAGGGACCTTTCTTGGTGCCTCATAGAACAGATAGAGACTCCAGGTCCTTGCTCTCTCACCCCGTCTTCTGGCACAGTCTCCCTCAGGCTTATGGACAGGAATAGGACGTTGATTTGTTCTGTGCAACCCCTGTCACGTCTTCCCACTAGGGCCTTGGGTCTCGTTGCAGCCTCAGACCTCTGCTCACTCCAGGTCTGTGTACCCAGCGCTCCCCAGATGAAACACGGCCACTGCCGCCTGAACCCCAAGCTCGTAACTCAAATCAGCAACAGTGACTGCCCCTGGGTACAGGGTTCTGCCTCTGTTCTAGGCGGCATGCCACGTGCTGTGCTCTGAGCTAGGATATCCTTTTGCCCCGGCAAGGAAAGCAAACAGGCCCATGGAGGTGACTTCAGGAGGGTGGCGAGCACACGCTTCCCACAAGTGAGCCAATAGCAAGTGGCAGAGACAGCGTCCAAACCTGGCTGCACTGACTTGGGGCCCCACATTCTTCCCATCCTGCCTGCCTTTTTTTTCTTAAAACCAGCTTTTCCCCTGAATTACACATTTGGGTCACTGTCACTGCCGCCATCCCTGCCAGACAGGCTGGATCCAGGTCATCCTTGATGCCTTTCTCCCCTTGTCTCCCACATGCCTGTGACAGCCGCCAGGCCTGACAGCCTCAGACAGTCCTGCCGTCCCCGCGCTTCTCCCACAGCTGGGACATGGGTGCAGGCGCTCCTTCTCTCGCCTTCCCTTTGCCCTCCTTGCTTTCCTTCCCCCCTCTTCTTCCCATGGGTCTCGGGTCTCATCACTCACCATTGAGGGATTCCTCATCGAAGGACATCGCTCTTTTTAGAAACCGGTTTAAAGGCTCCAAACTCCTCATCTCTGCATCCCAAGCTAAGATCTGGCACCAAACCACACACATTGGATGCTCCGACTGAGTGGCACTGCCCCAGCCCCTGAGCAGGTCCCAGCCATCATCTCCTCTGTGGCTTTGCTCATAGAAGTTCCTTTGTTTTAACTCTCTGTCACCTGGAAGGAAAGCCAAGGGGACCTAGATTGTACTGAGCACTCTTAGACTTGAGAGAGACATTTGGAAAGAGGGTCTCCTCCATGAGGAGGACACTGCGTTGTGGGCAGGGGCAGTAGAGGAGGGGGTGGCCTCGGAGAGGGGATGACAAGGTTGGTGGCAAGGAGGCTCCAGGTGCCTCAGAAGGTAGCACTGCGTTGTGCTGCCTGGGTGGTAGAAGTGGTGTTTTATTGTTTTGTGTTTAAGATTACAGCTTGCTCAGTTTGCACACATGCCTACAGCTGGGCTTGGTTTTTGCAGGTGCAGCGATACTGTGAGAAGAGCATGATCAGCAGAAAGGTAACTGCTCCCATCCTGTGGTCCTGAACAAGACCCAGCTGTGCCCCAACCCCCTGCCCTTGCCATGCTTTCCTCCCCTGCCCTCAGGGAACTCCAGAGTCCCCTTCGTCTCCACCCTCCTTGGTGCAGTGGGCCTTGCTGGGGTGGTGGGATGCGTGCTGCAGGTGTCTTGGGCCTGGCAGAGCCTCCGATCCACCCAGCCTCTCTCTCATGGCTGTTCCTCGTTCCTCTCCACTGCTCTCTCTCATCCCACCCAGCTCTTTGGATTCACTGAACGGTACGGAGCAGTGTTCTCATCCCGGGAGCAGCCCAAACTGGCTGGGTTTCAGCAATTCCTGCAGAGCCTGCAGCCCAGGACAACTGAAGGTGAGGCAGGAGGGTGAGCAGGCAGAGCCGGCTGCACGCATGGGCAAGGACTTCTGTTCCTCATGTGTGGACCTGACCAGAGGGAGGCCTCCTCCCCATTCTGCTCTGTGCAGCTCTTGCAGCCCCTGCAGACGAGAGTCAGGCCAGCACCCCCCGACCAGCTTCCCCACTGATGCACATCGAAGGCTTCCTGGCAGCTCTCACTATGGCCAACCAGGACGGCAGGGTCATCCTGAGCCGCCAAGGTAATCAGGTGGTTCTTGGCCAGGTTCAGTTCCCAGGAAGGAGCCAAGCTGAGCCCGGGAGCCGCAGCGTGAAAGGATTCTTTCCTTCCATCCTGGGAACTTCCTGGGTTAGGAGGAAGCAGTGCAGTGGGCACTGGCCTGCTGTGACCTGGGCAAGCCGTGGAGGTGGATGGGAGGAGATCGAGGGGCTGGGATGGGGGTCCCGTGACCAGGGTAAGCAGTGGAGGTGGACGGGAGGAGATCGAGGGGGCTGGGATGGGGGTCCCGTGACCAGGGTAAGCAGTGGAGGTGGACGGGAGGAGATCGAGGGGCTGGGAATGGGGGTCCCGTGACCAGGGTAAGCAGTGGAGGTGGACGGGAGGAGATCGAGGGGGCTGGGATGGGGGTCCCGTGACCAGGGTAAGCAGTGGAGGTGGACGGGAGGAGATCGAGGGGCTGGGAATGGGGGTCCCGTGACCAGGGTAAGCAGTGGAGGTGGACGGGAGGAGATCGAGGGGCTGGGATGGGGGTCCCGCGACCAGGGTAAGCAGTGGAGGTGGACGGGAGGAGATCGAGGGGCTGGGATGGGGGTCCCGTGACCAGGGTAAGCAGTGGAGGTGGACAGGAGGAGATCGAGGGGCTGGGATGGGGGTCCCGTGACCAGGGTAAGCAGTGGAGGTGGACGGGAGGAGATCGAGGGGCTGGGTTTGGGGTCCCGTGAGCAGGGTAAGCAGTGGAGGTGGACGGGAGGAGATGGAGGAGCTGGGTTGGGGGTCCCGTGAGCAGGGTAAGCAGTGGAGGTGGACGGGAGGAGACCGAGGGGCTGGGATGGGGGTCCCGTGACCAGGGTAAGCAGTGGAGGTGGACAGGAGGAGATCGAGGGGCTGGGATGGAAGTTCTCTAGGGCAGGGGTCCTAGGGAAACTTGTATTGTGGGGTAGGTGGGCTTTGGTTTGGGTCATGATTTTGTCATCTATGAGCCTTGTGATTTGGACTATTTTCTTTCTCAACTTCAGTTTCCTCATATGAAAATGGAGAGGATAGGCTGGGCGCGGTGGCTCACGCCTGTAATCCCAGCACTTTGGGAGGCTGAGGGGGGCGGATCGTGAGGTCAGGAGATCGAGACCATCCTGGCTAACACAGTGAAACCCCGTCTCTACTAAAAATACAAAAAATTAGCAGGGTGTGGTGGTGGGTGCCTGTAGTCCCAGCTACTTGGGAGGCTGAGGCAGGAAAATTGCTTGAACCCAGGAGGTGGAGGTTGCAGGGAGCCGAGATTGAGCCACTGCACTCCAGCCTGGGCAACAGATCGAGACTCCATCTCAAAAAAAAAAAAAGATGGAGAGGATAGTATGGTCCACCTCTGTGGGCTGGTTGTCCTAGAGATTAAATGGTGTTTAATTTAAAGAGAAAGCACTAGCACTTGTGCCTCAGACCTGGACTCAACTGGGGACCCCCTTTGCTGGGACGATAGAAGTGTCTGTTGGGCTTGCACTCATCTCCCCACCGATCTGTTTTTCCAGGCAGCCTCAGTCAGAGCACTCTGAAGTTTTTGCTCCTGAATCCAGCTGTGCACTTTGCCCAAGTGGTGAAGGAATGCCGGGCAGTGGTCATTGCCGGGGGGACCATGCAGCCGGTAAGGACACCTTTCCCAGCCCCTTGTTCCCCAGGTGTTGGGATGAGATGGGAGTTTGGGAGAGATGCGTTATCAGTCCTGTTCTCTCCTGGGGCCGCAAGCCAGAAAGGGTCAGCTCGAGCAGGCCCACTGGTGTCCACTGGGTGACACTGCTATTCTCTCACTGCTGTGCCTTTTAGGCTGCAGGAGCAGTGGAGACTCCTCTGCTGCTCCATTCTGTAGCCCCAGGATCACATGTCTCCCAGAGAAAGCTGTTCTGTGGTTTCAAACTCAAGGAAAAAAATCATGATTCCACTTTTAAAAGGTTCATTTTGATGTATATGAATATAATAGTCTTTGTAGGCATAATTTTCACTTACGTGCATAGCTGTTTTAAAAACAAAAGTGCGGCTCCCTCCATGTGCTGTCACTGGAACTTGCTCTTTTCACTCAGCAGCCAGAGGGGTCATAAACCCTGTCTCCTTGTCAGCAAGCATGCACGTATTTCAGTATCCCAGCTGTGCTGGATTCCAGTTACCCAGATATATAGCATTTCATGTACCTGCTTCTCTCTTGTTAGGTGTGGAAGCTGTTTGCAGCTTTCTGTTTTGAGCATGACTGTGATGAATATAACCGCATTTCTGCACAGTGGTGACTCCTACCTAGCAAAGGGCCTCCTGGACAAAAAGCTGCTGGGAATCCTGAAGCAGTGCCTCCCAGCCCCAGCTGCCTTAGCTTTCGATTTTTATATTTTTGTGTGGATAGATTCATAGTTTTATTCATTCGGCATATTAAAGTTGTTTACAGTCATTATTGTTTCTGACATTCACATTGTGAGAGCCCCTTCCTGCTAGCTCAGGTCCTCCCCGTGGCCCGGCCAGTCTCGCCTCCAGCACAGCAGAATGTCATGGGATCACCATGGGTGTCCTTGCCGCACACTGGATTGATTCATTTCTCCAAGCCGCTCTGGTTTCTTGTAATGGGGAATGACATTTAGAAGTCAAGCTGTGGGTGCTAGGGTGTTTGTCGTGCTCCTGGGGCGTTTTAGTAGACAGATCTAGGAAATGTTTTCAGAATGAATCCATACTGGTATTTCTTTCTTTCTTTCTTTCTTTCTTTTTTTTTTTTTTTTTTGAGACAGAGTCTCGCTCTGTCTCCCAGGCTGGAGCGCAGTGAACCCGATCACGGCTCTCTGCAACCTCTGCCTCCGGGGTTCAAGCGATTCTCATGCCTCAACCTCCTGAGTAGCTGTGATTACAGGCATGTGCCACCACACCCAGCTAATTTTTGTATTTTAGTAGAGATGGGGTTTTACCATGTTGGCCAGGCTGGTCTTGAACTCAGGTGATCCGCCAGCCTTGGCATCCCAAAGAGCTGGGATTACAGGCATGAGCCACCACGCCTGGCCCATACTGGTGTTTCTAAGTTAAAAATGAAAGGATTTGTTTACTTGACCTTTTATTGTACCTCTTTTTCTCTTAAGCCTAGAACATATGTGCTACATTAACATACTTATCTGCTCTATCCTATAATATACTTAAAAGTTTTGAAATCATAGTACCAATATTACTTCTAACAATAGATCTGATTGAAATTGCCTTTCCTCTTTGCCCTTAGAGTGTAACCCACTAAGGATGCCTGGTCACTAGGCTCTAAAGTCACGTGGAACCAGGCTTCTCTCCATGTGCTTCTGTTGTCAGTTTCATAGATAGCTAGGCTGTTTTTCATTTTCTTTTCAATTTTAGAATTTGCTTTCTTCTTTTCTGACTTGTAGTTTTTAAATATGTAAATATTTGTATGGCTCAAAAGTCAAAGCAATATAAAAAGATCTATTCAGGAAAGCCTCACTCTCATCCCTTTCCAGCCCATTCCCCACCCCCATAGGGAATCCGTTTTACTAGCTTATCCTTTCAGTCTTTCTTTTTCCCCTAAATAAGCAAAAACATGTCTTCATTTTTTCCTTTCCTGTTTTATTTACACGGAAGGCATCTTAGTCAGTTGTCTGACCATCGCTCCTCTAGTGGGCTGCGTGGTTCTCTGTTGGACAGATGTAGGGAGCTTATCCAACCAGTACCCTCTGGATAGGCAGGCGCATGGATTACAGGGAAAGGTCCGGGGGCACATGCTGTTTGGTATTTGTGGGCTGTATCTTCTCACTGGACTCCTAAATATGGGATTCCTGGGTTAAAAAGTATAAATATGTTTAATTTGTTAACTACTGTGAAATTTCATGAGAATTGTACCATTCTGTATCCCACCAGTACTGTCTAGGAATGCCTGTTTCTCCAGAGTGGTTACTTTTGGATTTTTGCCAGTCTAGCAGGTGAAAGCCCGGCGATTGTTATTCAGTAGTTTGGGCTGGGGCCTGGCCACGTGTATTTTTGAAAATTTTCGCTGGTGATTTTGCTGCGTGGCCAGGGTTGATAATGACTGTGCCAGATTTGCTGGATTTCCTTTGCTGTTCCTGCACATAGTTTAAACGAGACTGCCAGCACTGGGTATCAGTCACCATTTTTCTTTTTGTTAGTTTGCCGTCAGCCTTTTCTTTGACCTCTTCTTTCAGTTTGTGTGTACTTGCTGTCTCTTAGCCCAGACTTCTCGCTTCCTTTCTGCTGGGCCTCTGAGGGGTCATGGGGCCGTGACGCTGTGGCCTTGGTCTACAGGTGTCTGACTTCCGGCAGCAGCTGCTGGCCTGTGCCGGGGTGGAAGCTGAGCGCGTGGTGGAGTTTTCCTGTGGTGAGAAGCTGTGCCCAGGATGGGGCAGGCTAGAGGTCAGGTTCTGGCCCCCGTTTTCTGTGGGTAATACCTCATACTGCGACCAGGCACAGAGGCGGAGGAGACCCCGAGATGGGAGACTCACCCTTCGTGCGCTCGCCCAGGCTCTCCTGCTTTGCTCCCTGCTGCCTGCTGCCCAGTGTGACTGGCGATGGTGGGCGGGTGAGCGCTGTCAGTCGCTGTTCCTGTGCTGGATGATGGGGCAGGGAAATGCCCTCTCTGCAGTGTCTTGCAGCACACCTGCCTCTCCAGTTTTCGGCCCCTCCCTGGCTCTTACCAGGTCACGTGATCCCTCCAGACAACATCCTGCCCCTTGTCATCTGCAGCGGGATCTCCAACCAGCCGCTGGAATTCACGTTCCAGAAAAGAGACCTGCCTCAGATGGTCAGTCCCAGCCAGCTCGCTGCACCACAGCCTGGCCTCAGGCAGCAAAGGGTTTTCTGGGGCAGGGGCGCTCTGGCCCACCCTGAGTGTTTTCAGGTGTTGGGGAAATTGCACAGGGACACCCACTTAGAGCCACACAGAATGAGCGGTGTCAATCTAGATGCTTATGGAGGAAGGTCTGAGCTTCCCCGCCCCTCACGCCTTAGGCTGCGAAATATGAATTCATAAAACCTCCAGGCATCCTCTGAGGACGCCTCACGCAGCAGAAAGCTGCTAGTTCCCTTTGGCTCTCTTGCCCTTTGGTTATATCTGTCCCTGCCGGGGGCAGGGATGTGGGGCTTGGGGGCATCTCCTGTGGTGTGCCTGGGGTGTGCAGCCCCTGATTGTCATTGTGGTGCCCATCAGGACTCTGGACAGAAGAAGGGAGGACTCAGTGCCAGGGCAATAGGGAGGCCCCCCAGGGACGCTAGTGCTGTGACATGTGTCGGAAAGGCGCAGTCAGCAGCAGCGGCTAGGTGTGTTCGGTGGGAGGTGGCACCTACCACCCTGTGGTTCCCACCCAGGGGAGCCAAGTCCTCTTCCTTGGCTGTAGTCCTGCCGAGGGTCTCTCCTCAGTTTTGAGTCTCAAGGTGAAGACGCGGTTTGCGGGTGGCTGAGGGGTTGCTCCATGGGGGCTCCCTCCCTCCCTCCCTTCCTTCCTTCCTTCCTTAGATGGACGAGGTGGGTCGCATCCTCTGTAACCTGTGCGGTGTGGTTTCTGGAGGGGTGGTCTGTTTCTTCCCCTCCTACGAGTACCTGCGCCAGGTCCATGCCCACTGGGAGAAGGGTGGCCTGCTGGGCCGTCTGGCTGCCAGGAAGAAGGTGAGTGGCCTGTCGGCAGCCTTCCCACTTGTGAGGACAGTGCCACTGAGTCCTCCTGGGAGCTCTTGTGCTCATCGGGTCAGGACAGGCTTCTGGCTCCTCATCCCCACTGCTCCCAATCCCTGACTACAGAGGATTTCCCCAAAGTCCCTGGCTGTGAGGTTCTCCAGTCCCCTGGCTAGAAAACACAAGGCCACGAGCAGACCCGAGACTTGGCACCCTGAACCTGTCTCTGGGAAATGTCCTCTGTCTTTCTCAGATATTCCAGGAACCTAAGAGCGCACACCAGGTGGAGCAGGTGCTGCTGGCATATTCCAGGTGCATCCAGGTGCGGGCGTCATGCTGAGCTTGGGTCTGAGACCGTGTGGGGGTGGCAGCTGGAAACGTTGTGGGTGTCATCCAAGTTTTGGCTCAGCAACTCAGCGTCTGAGTTTCTCCTACAGGCCTGTGGCCAGGAGAGAGGCCAGGTGACAGGGGCCCTGCTCCTCTCTGTGGTTGGAGGAAAGATGAGTGAAGGGATCAACTTCTCTGACAACCTAGGCCGGTAAGTAGTGGTTCTGCTCATCTCCTGGGCCGTGATACATGGCCGGCCCTCACTCCAGCAGCTGGGCCCCTGCCTGCTGTCTGCTGCCAGCTGCCATTAGAGCCCACAGCTGGGCTGCGACTGCTCAGACCAGCCAGCTGGAGGGAGGGGCTCAGCAGCTCTGGATTTGGCCCTGGGAGAGTAGTTGGATTTTAGGCTGGCCATTGCTGTATCAGGACCCAATCAATTGGCCTAGATGGGATCTCTCAGCCGAACAAGCCCTCTCCAGGTGGTAGGTACAGAGTGGAGAGAGGCTGAGTTTTGATCACAGTCGGAGAGGGCTTGAGGGAAGGGGTAGAACGGAGCAGCTGGTGACATGGGTGATGACCCGGGAGGTCCTGACGTCCACCCGCTGGGCTCTTGTCTCCCAGGTGTGTGGTGATGGTGGGCATGCCCTTCCCCAACATCAGGTCTGCAGAGCTGCAGGAGAAGATGACCTACTTGGATCAAACCCTCGTGAGTGACCCCAGTGTGTCACAGAGGGGGTGACAGGGAGAGTAGGCAGTGGGTGGGAGTGGCATCACCCCCAGGGCTGATACAGCCAGGCCTTCCCTGCTGCGCTGGTGTCTCCTGCCCCCTCCGGAAGCTTGGATGCCCCTCCACACCCTCTTGATCTTCCCTGTGATGTCACCTGGACCCCTGCTGCTGGCATTGGCCACGAAGCCTCCTGGTCTGGCTCCAAAGCCTGGCAGGGTCTTTTCCCCGGGGGAGCTGCAGGCAGGGAACAGTCCTGATGGGTCATCCCCTTCACTCCCAGCCCAGAGCCCCCGGCCAGGCACCCCTAGGGAAGGCTCTGGTGGAGAACCTGTGCATGAAGGCCGTCAACCAGTCCATAGGTGAGCCTGGCTGCCTCCAGCTGGGTGGACAGATGGGGGCTGGAGAAGGGGAGAACAGGAAAGAGGGGTTGCCTGCCCTGTTTCCTATATAAGTCTGAGGAAGGGGAGGGGGGGTCGCCATGGGAATGTGCTGTAGGGGAGGCAGGTGTTGCTCGGAGCCCCCAGCCTCTGTTCCTATGCAGGCAGGGCCATCAGGCACCAGAAGGATTTTGCCAGCATAGTGCTCCTGGACCAGCGATACGCCCGGCCCCCTGTCCTGGCCAAGCTGCCGGCCTGGATCTGAGCCAGTGTGGAGGTCAAAGCTACCTTTGGCCCCGCCATTGCTGCTGTGCAGAAGGTCAGTCCTACCTTTTTCTTTCTGAGATCCTCCCCACCCCGAGATCACATTTCTCACTGCCTTCTGTCTGCCCAGTTTCACCGGGAGAAGTCGGCCTCTTCCTGATGGGCAATCACACCACCGCCCGGCGCCATGCCCTTCCTTTGTCCTGCCCTCTGGAGACAGTGTTTGTCGTGGGCGTGGTCTGCAGGGATCCTGTTACAAAGGTGAAACCTAGGAGGAGAGTGTGGAGTCCAGAGCGCTGCCAGGACCCAGGCACAGGCATTAGCTCCCGTAGGAGAAAATGTGGGAATCCTGAATGAACAGTGGGTCCTGGCTGTCCTTGGGGCGTTCCAGGGCAGCTCCCCTCCTGGAATAGAATCTTTCTTTCCATCCTGCATGGCTGAGAGCCAGGCTTCCTGCCTGGTCTCCGCAGGAGGCTGTGGCAGCTGTGGCATCCACTGTGGCATCTCCGTCCTGCCCACCTTCTTAAGAGGCGAGATGGAGCAGGCCCATCTGCCTCTGCCCTTTCTAGCCAAGGTTATAGCTGCACTGGACTGCTCACTCTCTGGTCTCAATTTAAAATGATCCCATGGCCACAGGGCTCCTGCCCAGGGGCTTGTCACCTTCCCCTCCTCCTTCCTGAGTCACTCCTTCAGTAGAAGGCCCTGTTCCCTATCCTGCCCCACAGCCCTGCCTGGATTTGTATCCTTGGCTTCGTGCCAGTTCCTCCGAGTCTATGGCACCTCCCTCCCTCTCAACCACTTGAGCAAACTCCAAGACACCTTCTACCCCGACACCAGCAATTATGCCAAGGGCCATTAGGCTCTCAACATGACTATAGAGACCCCGTGTCATCATGGAGACCTTTGTTCCTATGGGAAAATATCCCTCCCACCTGCAACAGCTGCCCCTGCTGACTGCGCCTGTCTTCTCCCTCTGACCCCAGAGAAAGGGGCCGTGGTCAGCTGGGATCTTCTGCCACCATCAGGGACAAACGAGGGCAGGAGGAAAGTCACTGATGCCCAGATGTTTGCATCCTGCACAGCTACAGGTCCTTAATTAAAAGTGTACTGTTGGTTTCTGCTGAGTTTTTTATTGATATGTGCTGCTGTTTTCTCTGGAAGCCTCTTTAGGGAATCGAGGAGCGCACTGGTGCAGGGGCTGGGTGGAGCCATCCTCCGATGGAGCACAGGCAGACGGAAGCCCCCACCCCAGCTGCGTGGCCTCAAGCCAGCCTCCCGCTCCCCGAAGGTGGTCTCCACACAGACCTGGGGCAGTTCCATCCCCGCCCCTTCCAGGGCAGCAGGGCTGAGGATCCCATTCTGGCTGTGTCCACGTCCGGGCCATGGCTGGAGTCTGGGTTTAGGGGAGGAAGGCATGGCGGCACCCGCTAGGATTTCCAGTTGTCCTCTTCTTCCTCTGCCTGTGGCTGCTGGGGGTTAGCAGAGACGGTTTGTTGTCTGACATACGGGCTCTCTCCTCCCAGCCCCTCACCAGCCCCAGAGGTGAAAAGGCTGGAGGGCAAAGGCTGAGTGAGGGAGGTCTGTGGGGAGCACTGGTTTCCCCAGGCCCCAGAGACTTAAACACAGGAAGAAAAAGGCAAGAGAGAATTAACGATGCCACAGCCCATGGCAGACAGCGGCCCTGCCTCCTACCCTCGCGTCTCAGGACCAGCTTGTTGAAGAGATCCCACATCAGTTCCCTGCCTTGGCTTACGGCTCTCACTGCAATAGGAAAGCCACAGAGTGGGGTGTGGGGTTCAGTCACATTTGACCCTCGGCTCCGTGTTCCTGTCCCCTGTAGTGTTTTTGTTATTAGACCCTTTTTTCTCCTTGGTTTAGGAATGGGGGCCCCAGGGCCACCCTTGTCCAGGCTCCCTCCACCGTAGAGGTGAGAATTCCAGGGCTCTACAGTTTGAAAACCACTATTTTATGAGCCAAGTAGAACAAGAAATGACAACTATTAAAAAAAATAAGGGGTTTCTGACCAGCTAACAACCCCACAGAAAATCCACCAGGGATCAAGAAATGAGACTGAGGTGGCCTCAGAGAGCTGCTCCCTCCTGAAGGGGATGCTGCTGCTGTCGTCCTGCCCAGCGCCTTGGACTGCAGTGGCCAGGGCCTGGGGTGGGGATGAGGGTGCACTGACCAGCACCGCAGCAGCTGGGGGAGGTTGGGGTGCTGTTAACATGCCATCTTATAGGTCGGAAGTGGAAATGGGAGAAAGTGTGGGGTGCCTAGGGAAGGAGGTGACTGAGCAGGGAGCCTGGCTGCCATCCTAACACCCAGCTCACTGGGCTTGAGAGACTTGAGCCTGGTGCCAGGGCAGAGTGGGTGATGCTGGGGCCCAGGCTGGCACCATACTTGAGGTCTGCCAGGCAGGTCAGGTAGGATGGCACATCGACCTTGGGGACTTGGCCCAGGTCTGGCATGTAGAAGTAGTTCTCTGGGACACGCGGGATTAGGTGGGGACATGTGAGAGGTGACAGGGACCTGCAGGAGCAGCTAGCGAGACCTCATGTGCACCCTGCACAGCTGTGGTGGCATAAGGGGTTCAATAGAGCCTCTCCTAGAGAGGAGCCTGGCAGGGCCCCCAGCCCCTGCACCTGCTGCTCCAGCTGCTCTCTCATTGATGGACAAGGGGCACTGAACAGTTTCTTCTGTCTCTGCCCCCAGCATCACATGGCTCTTTGTTACAGCACCAACCAGTTGGTCCGGGAAGACAGACTTCTTGTATCTACAGGGGCGACGTGGAGGTCAGGCAAGCCAGCACCTGCTGTCCTGGGACCATGTTCCTGACCTACCTCTCCCATGTCATCAGGGACACTGCACTGAGGGGTCCCAGGCCACTGAGCCAAGCCACCCTGGTCACCTGGCTCCCGCCTCTGTGCTGCACCTGAGTGTGATGCCCTGGGACCCCATTAAGTCAGGCTGAGTCTTGCACCCACACCCTGCGACTCCATTTTCTGCTACACAGGATCTCTCTGATGTTGACGAGCAGCATGGAGACTTGGGGAGACCCCCCAAGCGCCTCCTCCATGTCATCCTTGGGCTCCAGCTTGGCGCTCACACACACAGGAAAGGACTTCAGCTTCTCCTGGGAGGGCTGGGTGGCTGAGGGGTGGTGGATTTCGGAGTTGGACCAGCAGCTGGCCTAGAGGCTACTGGGGAGGAGGGAGCAGGGAGCACCCACTCCTGATCCAGATTCACTGCTTCCCTCGCCTCTGTCATGACCCCAAAGAAGCAGATCCTGAACCTGGGCTCTTGTCTTCACCTTTGTTCTCTTCCACTCTGGGGTAATTAAGAATGATTTGCTGGCCAGGTGCGGTGGCTCATGCCTGTAATCCCAGCACTTTGGGAGGCTGAGGCAGGTGGATCACAAGGTCAGGAGATGAAAACCATCCTGGCTAACACGGTGAAACCCTGTCTCTACTAAAAATACAAATAAATTAGCCGGTCGTGGTGGCGCGTATCTGTAGTCTCAGCTACTCGGGAGGCTGAGGCAGGAGGATGGCGTGAACCTGGGAGGCGGAGTTTGCAGTGAGTGGAGATTGCGCCACTGCACTCCAGCCTGGGCGACAGAGTGAGACTCCATCTCAAAAAAGAAAAAAAGAATGATTTGCTAATTATGCAGGCAGCTGATCCAGTGCTGTGTAACCTTGGGGGCCACCAGATGCCAATCAGTAGAATGGGAGAGAAGGAAGGATGGAGGAAGTGAGGACAAGGGGCAAGGAGGAAGGTCTGTCCACCTGTCTCTTCTGTGCAGGAGGTGTCCAAGCAGGAGGAGCACGTCACATCCCCACTGAAAAAGCCCACAGAAAATGAAAAGCCCACATGCTTGTCCATTGCTGCAGGATGGGGGCAAGTGGAGGGGGAGAGGTGTCGGCGCTCCCACCTTACTCCCAGTCATGGCTGACTCCTCCCTTTCCTTCGTTCTTGTTCCTAATCTGTCACCATGTCCTGTCGTTTTCTTTGTCTCACCCAACCCTCTGTGCCTGCAAATCCCCTGACTGCAGCCTCATCCCTGTCACCTCCTGACTGTAGTTGGTGACAGAAGAGGAGGCTGCACCAGTGAAGGAGCAGGGACTCCAGGTCTGGCAACAACCAGGGATGGGGCCGGGTGGGGGTGACTTGGACCAGGAGAGGGGCCTGAGTCAGGCAGTCACATACTTCATGCTGGGGTCCCCCAAGTGAGGCACAGCCCGGGGTCCCGGGAAGAAGACCAAGCCTCATTTCAGGTTGCTTGTGGCCAAAGACAGGACCTGTGTACCCAACAACCCCTGGGACTTTTGCAGGAAGCAGCGAACACCATTCACTCACTCGAGTTAGATAAACACTGAGTGAAAAGTCACTGGAGCCCAAGGACTGTGCGGGGTCAGTGCTGCCGATACAAGAACCGCAGCCCTCCAGCTCGGCTCCCTCAACGGCCTGCGCTCCAGCCACACTGGCCTCCTTTCAGGTCCTCCACCTCAGGGCTGTAGCTCATGTGCTTCCTTCTTTCTGGAATGTTTTTCCTGACCTACCCACTCACCGTGAGATTTTTACCACAAATGCTATTTCCTCACATCCGCCTTCCCTGACCCCTGAGACCAAGCCAGGCCCCCCATGATGAGCCTCGCAGCACCTCATCTCCCCTCCACAGAGGCGGTGATAACCCACAGAACCCAGGGCCACGATCCCTGGCTTTGAACCCTGGCTTTGCCACTTGGCCAGATCTCTTTCTGTGCCTCAGTTTCCTCATCTATAAAATGGATAACAGCAGCGCCTGCTCATAAAATGTGGCAAGGATTAAATGAGTTAACGCACTCAGATCAATGGTGGAGCAAGCTCCATGATACATGAAGATTAGTGATTACAAAATACTATAAATAGGCCTTATCACAACTGTAATTAAATAACTGATCATTAATTGGTTATTTAGGTCTGTCTCTCCTGCCAGAGTGTATACACCAGTTGGACAAGGACGCTGCCTTATTCATCACTGGATCTATAGTGATTTGCTCAGTGCCTTGCACACAGGCACTGTTGGGTAAATATTTTCTGGCTGCAGGAAAGAGTGAAGGACTAACCTCCCCAACCCCCCCACCCCCCACCCCCGCCCCTTGCTACCTCGTGGGAGGAAGAGCATGAGTTGGGAGAGCAGAGCCACCACAGGAAACCAGGAGGCTAGGTGGGGTGGAAGGGAGTGAGCTCTCCGGCTCTCAGGAGCGAAAGCTTCCAAGTTGGGCTCTCCCCTTGGCCCCTTCCACCCAGGGAAGACAGCTGGGTCCGCCAGGACCAAGAATCCCCAAAGGGGCTGCTCCCAGAGGTTGTGTTGCAGGGACTGGAGAGAGGACTTCCCAGTACAGGGGGTGGCCCTCTGATCAGGTGGGGGTGGGTGGCAGCAGAGCATTTGGTGGGAGGTCAGGAGCTCACAGGAGATGGGATTCTGCCGATGCCTGCTGAATGAATGAGGGAGGGAGACGGCAGGACCAGGGACTGGGGAATTGGTACTAAGGTGCTGGGTACCTGCCGGGCACTCTGTCCATACATGATCTCAGTTCAGCTCTCCACCTTGGAAACACAAGAAAGGAGCCCTGGCTGCAGAGAAAAACAGAGGCTGGAAACAGGTACATGGGCAGGGTGGTGGTGGTGAGAGAATTGCCTGAATCAGCTGCCAAATGGTGCCCAGGTTGGAAAAGCAAATGTGCACACATGGGTTCTTCCCACTCTAACCCTGAGGAATTAGAGGCCTGCTTCTGACACAGACTGGGCAGTGACTAGTGACTCTAGGTATAGAGTGTCCAGGCCCTGCTCACCCAGGCTAGAGCTTAGGGAGCCAGAAGGAAGGAGGTGCATGTTGGGGTGCAGGACAGGGGGGAAAAATACTCGAATTGCAAGGTGAGGGCACAGTCTATTTATATTGGGTTGAATTAACTCCTCCCCCTGATGCCACTGAAGCAGGAATCACACTGCAGATGGCACTGATTTGATTGGCAAGAGACATGCCAGGAAGAATATTAAGGGACCGGACCCCTATAATTAGGCCTAATCATAGCCTGTTGTTTGAAAAGGGCATGAAGGACATTCATCAGGCCTGGCACTGTGCCCTAGACCTGCTCTCCTGGGTAGTGGGACCCTCCGTGGCAACAGAGGTGTGGGTGGGCCTGGGTGAGTGTGGCAAGAAATGCCTCGGAGGCTCTATTTGGCCTTAAAGTGCTGTGTGACCTTGGATAAACTGCCCTCTCTGAATCTCTGGTCCTTTCCATTTCCCATTCTCCAGGCTGAGAACTGCACTGTGATATATGGTTATTCCCATAATAATAATGTGTGTATCATGCATAATGCACTGCACCTCTTCCCCACGCTGGTGCCCACTCTTCTGCTCCCCCTGCCGGCTTCCTCAGCCCCTTCTACCCTGATGGTTCTCTCCTTTCCTCCTCAGGCCAGCACTTCCCATGATCTGAGATGTCCGTCCTCCTTCCTCTTCAACTTTTTCTCCAGCAGTGAGTTCCTCCTCCTAACTGAGGCTTCCAGGAAGGATATCCTCGGCTTCTCAGACCTGAACCTGCCTTGAATACTCATGAGGACCCAGGAGCTACTCCTCACCTCCCACTTCTCTTCCCTCCTGTCAGATAACCAAGGCACAGCCAACTGATCTCCAACCATCTGAGGAACCCAACCATGTGAGACCACCCACACCTTTCAAGAATGTTCCTCCCCTCCCCTTCTTTGTATTTATACTCATGCAAATTTGCTGGCCATCTTAACTCAGTCCTGTGCCTCAGTTCTCCCACCTGTAAGATCAGGAGGAGGATAAAGATGTAAGACTTTCTGTACACGTTTTAAGATGAATTCCTTGTTACCACATCTGAGGGTGTCTGTGTTTACTGTACTATCCACGTGAGAGGATTGTACAGACACGAATCTAAACAAGGAAGTAGCAAGTCCATGCAAGCATTAAGAGGCTAATTAGTGGTTTATTCATTCTGTCTGCAAGCATCTACTGATCATCTATTCAGTGCAGACCATTATCACAACAAAGGTGAATAAGACATTACGCAATAGCCAGGGAAACAGCCTCAAAAACAGTTAAACTCTAATCCAGCCATGAGTACAATGCTAAGGAGGGACAAATTCCCTTCTAGGGCTAGGGAAGTCAGGAAAAACCTCTCAGCAGAATGTGTGCCTCTCTACCAGGCCCAGGGAGAAGGTGCAGAGACAGCATTCCAGGTGGGGAGCAGTGGCTCACACCTATAATCCTAGAAGTTTGGGAGGCCGTGGTGGAAGAATCAAGACCAGCCTGGTCAACATAGACTCCTGTCTCTACCAACAAATATATATATTTTAAATTAGCTGGGTGTGGTGGTACAGGTCTGTAGTCCCAGCTGCTAGGGAGGGATGAGGTGAGAGGATCATCTGAGCTCCAGGAGGTCAGTGGAGGCTGCAGTGAGCCATGATCATGTCACTGTACTCCAGCCTGGGCAACACAGTGAGACCCTGTCTCAAAAAAACAAAACAAAACGAAACGAGAGAGCATCCCAGGTAAAAGGAACAGCTTGAACAAAGGTACGTAGTGAAACGGCAAGTGGTCTTGAGTGGTGGGGACACAGTCGTCCTTGAGGAAGTACCAGGAAAAAGAATGATAAAGAGAGGCCAGTTTGTGAAAAACACCCAAAACCAAGGCTAGGAGTCTGGTCTTGAACCAGGAATGAAATCCTTAGACCTGTGCTGTCCACTATGGTAGCCACCAGGTACATGTAGCCCCTCAGCACTGGAAATGTGGCTAGTCTAAATTGAGATGTGCTGTCAGTGTAAATACACACCGAATTTCAGACTTAGGAAAAAAGAACATAGACTATCTCATTAAAATCTATATTGATTACATGCTAAAATGACCATAATTTGGATACATTGGAGTAAATGAAATATATTGCTAATTTCTTCTGTTTCTTTTTTTTTTCAACTGAGTCTTGCTCTGTTGCCCAGGCTGGAGTGCAGTGGCACAATCTTGGCTCACTGCAACCTCCACCTCTGGGGTTTGAGCAGTTCTTCTGCCTCGCCTCCTGAGTAGCTGGGATTACAGGCACCTGCCACCACGCCCAGCTAATTTTTGTACTTTTAGTAGAGACGGGGTTTCACCATGTTGGCCAGGCTGGTCTCAAACTCCTGACCTCAGGTGATCTGCCCGCCTTGGCCTCCCAAGGTGCTGGGATTACAGGCATGAGCCATCATGCCCAGCCTCTTCTGTTTCTTTCTGTGTTAAAATCACATATGTGATTTCCATATTTTTCTTTTGTTTTCTTTTTGCCACACTCAGTGTCCTGTGATTCCAAAGAAATGAATCCCAGTTCTTTTCAGGCAGGAGCTATCCTAGAATGGATTCTGGCGTAAGCATCAAAATCATTCATAACATTATCATTTTATGGCCCCTTCGTTCTGTATCTGGTAGCTCTTAAACTATTATCATGAAGATAATCATTATTGTGCTTCTCTCAGCAGATGGTATTTCCTTATGCTACAATGGTACTACAAATATTAGCTCATAATACCCATGTATGTTAGAACCATTCTAACACCTTCTCAAGAACTATTCCATTTAACTCTTAATCACAGTGAATTTATTATTATCTCCAATGTTACATAAGGAAATGAAGTTGGAAAGACCACATGGCATTTTTTTTCAACATTGAAACTCTAGTTGAGATCAAGCCCAAACTTGAACCTATGTTGTCTGACTATAGAACTTTTGTTATTTATCAGTATGTTTTATTATTTTTATATATTAAAATTGAAGATCTTGGAGTTTAAAAATTTTTTTAGTACTACCGATTGTAAGACCCCTTTTTATGATACTTTGTCTTTATGTAAACCTAAACTAGACTTCATATATAGATATATAGATATATATATATAGACAGAAAAACAGAGAGTCTTACACTAACCACCCCCTCCTGTGTGGTCAACATTTTTGTTACTTTAGGATACACCACCCCAATTAACTTCACAACAAACTTTGGAGTCATGTAATACTATCTATTTTTAGGAATGAGAAAATCCAGGCACAAAGGTTAATTGGCAATTATCTTTTGCAAAGTCTGTGGTGCTCATCTGAAAAGATGACGATCACTTCTTATTTAGTGGAAAGACAATAAATAGTTGATAAATAATAGTCTTCCATCAGGGAGTTTCGTAATGAGAAACCCTGACTCCTCAGTTCCCCAGTGGATGACTGCAGTTCACTCTCGGTCTTTGCTATTGTGTTACCTGCTTATCCATTTTGTTACCTTTTAATGCATTACATAAACGCATATTCTTTAATAATGGTGCTTTCCTCACATCTATGCCATCCGTGTTCATCAAGATCTTCTTTCAGTTTCTTTGACAACTAAAACTACATGTGTATTGTGTATGGCGTTAATATTTCTACTGCACAGCGTTGCTTTACACAATGTGGTAAAAACTATGGACTCTCCCAGGAAAATGCACACACACCGTACCCCTGTCTCATAAGGCAGTTTATAATTTCAAAGTGCATGGAGCCCGTCCTGCACACCATTCTCCCACATCCCGCTCCAGCGCCTCTCCCTGAGTTACAGACCTCACTGTGGGCCCCCGGGGAACCAGCGCAGAGGTTTAAGCGGTGTGGGGTCAACTCCAAGGGTCAGGAGTTGGCAACTGGTTGGTTCCCCATATAATTGATGCCCTTGACACAGCATCTCCCCGAACCAATAATAGAAGCTTCTGACTCCTTCGCCCACCCTTCTGACTTCTTGCTTCTCCCACAGAAGCAGGTGTGGGAACCGCTGAGCAGCACACCCTCCCCCAGCAGGAAATCTGGGACACGCAGGAGCCTCAGTGAATCCGACCGTTGTCTCATCTTACCAGGCAGGTGCCTCCTCCATCCTATGTGCGATCAACTTTATTACTACAATTATTAATATAAAGCTGTTGTAACCAAGCGGGTAATAGAGGAACGCCACACTTTGAGACTAATTCAGGAGTTCTTTATTAGCCAGCAATCGAGAGACAGCTAGCGCTCAAAATTCTCTCAGCCCTGAAGAAGGGGCTAGATTTTCTTTTATACTTTGGTTTAGAGAGGGGAAGGGGAGCCTAGCTATAGCAATCTTATAGAAGTAAAACAGGCAAAAAAAAGTTAGATAAATGGTTACAGGAAAACAAATGGTTCCAGGTGCAGGGGCTTTAAATCCATCACAAGGTGATGGGTGCAAGGGCTTTGGGTGCTATCTACTGGATACAAATGCAGGGGCTTAGGATACTATCACCCGAGCGAATTCCTGGGAACTGCGGACATAACTTGCCACAGGACCTTATCAGTTAATTGCACTCTGATGTGCTGGGAGTCAGCTTGCACAAGTTAAGTCCTTGAGGAAGGGGGTGGGCAAGGGGCTGCAAGTGAAGGAGCCAAAATGGAGTTTGTCTGGCTCTCTCAGCTAAGGGAGAGTCAATTCAGGTTAAAACAAGGTAGCATATCATATTCCCCACTTGTTACAAGAGGGTTATATTGGGCTTTAAGATATATAAGTTTGACAGAAGCTATGTGTTGCTTTATAAAGTTAAGAAACCAGTTTTAACTTACGAGGTTTGAAGACTAAACAAGAGGAGAAAGGGGTCCTGCCAATTCAGTAATTAGAGTAGTTAGTCATGGATTACAGTTAAACATGCTTTGGTACTAGGGGGTGTTATGAATTTGAGCAGGAATGCTGTCCACTTTCAGAGCCGTCAGTGTGGTGAGGATGACAGTATGAGGTCTTTTCCAGGCAGGAGTGAGTCCTTTTTTTTTTTCTTTTGGAACTTTTTAACATACACCAGGTCACCCGGCTGGAAAGAGTGGCAGAGCCCCGTCTGGTCAGGAACTGGGTTGGGATGAGCTCCCCGGACAAGCGGCTGGATGATGTCTTGTACCTGTTGGAGAGACTGCAGGTACTGTAATAAATTAGCTTGTGAGATTTCTGCTAAATGGGTATCCCTTAGCTTAGGCCAGATAGGCGGAGCCCTCCTATACATGATTTCAAAAGGTGAAAACCTAGCCCGGTAAGGAGTGCATCTCACTCTAAGAAGGGCTAAAGGAAGGAGTCTCACCTAATTTTCACCGGTCTCTAAGATCAATTTTGTAAGAGTATTTTTTAGGGTGTGGTTCATGCGTTCTACCTGCCCAGAGCTCTGGGATCGAGAGGCACAGTGGAGCTTCCATTGAATGTTTAGTGCCTTACTGACTGATTGAGCTATGGACGAGGTGAAGGCCGGTCCATTATCAGACCCTATGGCAGCAGGCAGCCCATGTTGAGGGATGATTTCATTGAGTGAAAACCTAACTATCGTGGTGGCAGTCTGGCAGTCTCGTTCTTGGTGGCAAATGCCTCAGTCCATCCAGAAAAGGTGTCTAGTAGTACCAGAAGGTATTTGTACTCTGCCTGGTGTGGTTTTATTTCTGTAAAGTCAATTTCCTACCTTTCTCCTGGCGAGCCTCCCCGGAGGCGGTGGCCTGAGCTGGGTTTAGGACCTTGCTTGGCGTTCACCTGGGCACAAGCCGTACACCGGAGAGCTGCTTGGTTCGCTAAGTCCTGAAGGTGGGGGATCTTGAAACGGCTCCTTAGAAGCTGGGCCAGGTTTCCTCCTTCTAAATGGGTGGTAGAATGCAGACGACTGATTAAAGTTTCCCCGAGAGCTCGGGGTATGAAGATTCCGGAATCAGGAAGAATCCACCAATCTTCCTGATTTTTACTGGCCTGAAGATCCAAAGCCTGTTTTTCCTCCTCTGGGGAGTATTCTGGGTGATCTGGTAAGTCAGGTTGCGGAAAGGACACTGCAGGCAGCAGAGTCAGAGGCGCGACTGGGAGTTGAGCTGCCTCCCAGGCTGCAGAGTCTGCTCTTTGGTTACCACAGGCAATGGCCATGTCTTCTTTTTGATGTCATTTGCAGTGAATTACAGCCAGCTGTTGAGGGAGCCAAACAGCTTCAAGCAGGGCCAAAATTTCTTCTTTGTTCTTGATAGCCTTTCCTGCTGAGATGAGTAGCCCATGCTCTTGGTAGATGGCTCCATGTACATGCACAGTAGCAAAAGCACACCTGCTGTCAGTGTGAATTTTAATACGTTCGTCCTTACCCTATCGGAGGGCCTGAGAGAGGGCAATCAACTCAGCCCTCTGTGCTGAGGTACCTGCTAGCAGTGCTTGGGCCCACAGTATATTCGTCTCCGTAGTGATGGCAGCACCAGCCTTTCGAACTCGATGATGTCATCGAGCGTTATTAACAAAATTGTAGACAAAGGTGGGAGGAATGGAGGATTTATTAATGGATGGCCTCAGAATTTACAACTATAGATTGTATTTATCGGTTCAAGCCAAGAGGCCCTGTCTACATTTCACCTTGACAACATCTTTGGGTTGAACCTCATGCTTCTCCTTCCTTTACCACAGGTCATCATCTGTCTTCTCCATAGTTCATAGAACAAAAAACAACATGAAGTCCCACAAGAGCTAGTATTTCTTGTGAGGATTTAATCCTCTGAATAACTATGAAATGGGAAGCATAATTAACTCCTTTTACAGATAATGAAACTGGAGCTTGGAGAGTTAGTACCATGGCCAAGATCTCTGAGATAGGAAGTGGTGATACCCAGGACAGGAATCTAGATGCTACGATGCCAGAGTCTTGAACCAACCCCTATGCCTGCTGGCCTTGGGATTAACCAGAAAAATGAAAGTCCAGATCCAGTTGCTTGAATTTGTTTTTTTAAAAAAACTTTTATTTTAGGCTCAGGGGTGGCTGTGCAGGTTTATTTTATAGGTAAACTCATGTCACAGGGGTTTGATGTACAGACTATTTCATTACCCAGGTACTAAGCCTAGGACCAAATAGTTATTTTTTCTGCTCCTTTCCCTCCTCCCACCCTCCACCCTTTGCTAGGCCTCATTGTCTGTTGATCCCCTCTTCGTGTCCATGTGTTCTCATCATTTAGCTCCCACTTATGAGAACATGCAGGATTTGGTTTTCTGTTCCTGTCTTAGTTTGCTAAGGATAATGGCCTCCAGCTCCACCCACGTTCCTGCAAAGCACATGATCTCATTCTTTTTCTATGGCTGCATAGTATTTCGTGGTGTATTTGCACCACATTTTCTTTATCCAGTCTTCCATTTATGGGCATTTAGGTTGATTCTGTGAATTTGTGTGTTGAAGCATAGCATAGCATTTCATATGCCTAAAAATATGGAAATAATAAGTGCGTGGCTCAATGAATTATCCAAAGCAAGTGCACCCAGTAACCAGTACCCATAAGAAACAGAACATCGTCAGCCCTCTAGGAGTTCCCTCATGTTGTCATCTCAGGCCACTGCACTGGAGAAGAGTCTCCAGTGATAACAAATATTCTCACTTCTGAAGTGAGAATTTTAATATTTTAATATTAGTTTAAATTTTTATTAAATGAAATGGTACAGAATAAACTGTCAGGATAATTTATTATATTTGAAAGTCTCATGTATTTCTAAAGGCAGCTATAGTTCACTTTCAGTTCTGTATAGCTTTTATTATATGCGTCTATATATGCAATATCATATTTTAGGACTTTTGTATATATATATTTCATGTATTCTTTTTATTATTGATGTACATGCGAGTTGTTTCCAGTTTGGAAAAGTGCTAAATAATGATGTATTGGAGAAAAGAGAAAAATAGTCTAAGGAGAAACTAAATTAACCCACAGCTCCACTATTGAGAATTTACCTCCCTTAACTGTCATAGTTCTGGCCATTTGTGGACGTTCTTTTGCGTGGTGAACAGATGCAGGCATTTCTAACGGATCTATACCTGAGTCAAATTGTGGGGCCATAGAATGTATATTTCCGTCTTTAGAAAATATTATCAAAGGGCTTTTGAGGGTGTTTGTAGCAGTTTACACACACAGCGGCATGTGAGAGTCCAGTCGCTCAGCCCCCTCAGCAACACTCGATGTTGTTTTTCAAATAAAATGTTATCCATTGCATAGTGGTATCACATTGTGGTTTTAATCTGCATCTCCCTGATGACGGAGAATGTGCAGCACCTTTCTCTACACCTGTTGGCTGTCTGGCCACTCTTTGGGAAATGTCCGGATTGTTTACCCATTCTCCCCAGTGTGTCTGTCGCCTTTCTTCTTAATTGATGGGAGTTAGTCCCACATCCTACATGTCAGGCTCTTGTCACACAAATGGTAAATGTTTCTTCACACTCTGTTCTTGCCTTTTTATTTTGTTGAAGGCATCTTTTGATGAAGTTCTTAGTTTTAATAAAGTCTAAATGCATGTGCCTATTCTCCTCTGTGATGCTCCTGCCTGGGGCTGCAGTGCTAGTACTGGTCACCAGGAGGCAGCAGCCTCCCATGTCCCTGGTGCCCATGGAGCTTTGCTGGAGCAGCTGGAGCTCCGGGATAGCCTCCTGAGAAAGGCACCTCCTGTATCAATGATCCCCACATTATGAGGACAATGGAAGCAGGAAGGGGGTTTAATCACTTTCTCCCCGTGCTGACTTATTCACTCAGCGACTCTGCCCTGAGCACTCACCTTGTGCCAGGTGGCCTGGTGGGCTCAGCATTGGTGCTGAAAATGGCAAAGGAGTCCCTCTCCACCCCAGGAGCCCAGTCTTAGGAGACCTGCACAGAACCACTAAAGCAAGTCCACGTGAAAGAAAAGAGCAGGTGCTGTGATAAAAATACGGTAGGATGACGGGAGGGAGGGCCGGGGAGTCACTGTGTGGGGAGAATCCAAATGCCTCACTGAGGTGACATTTATGCCATGGCCAGAATGACAATGGGGGACCAACGCTGCCCAAGTCAGGGACAGCGGTGTCAGAAAGAAGCCACCCTGGGGCACAGCCTCACAGGTGGACCTGAGTTTGGCAGAGGAGGTTAGAAAGGGGACAGTGTGGCTGCAGGGAGGCTAGGGGGAGAGGAGCAGAGGGAGGGAGGAGTCGGGGGAAATGAGGGTAGAGATCTGCTTGTCTTTGACAACATTGTGCCTCCAAACTTAGCAACTTTAAGCAACAAATACTTAATATCTGACAATTTGTGTCCAGCAGAATCTGGGCACAGCTTAGCTGGATGCCTCTGCCTCACTGCCTCTCCTGAGGCTGGGACTGTGGTCTCAACTGCAACTGGACTGGGGAAGGATTAACTTCCAAGCTCACTCATGTGGGTATTGGCAGGACTCAGTGTGGACTGAGGGCGTAAATTCCTCCCCGTCTCTTGGCCTGGGCACTCCCTTGGCCTCTGCCATGTAAGCCTGTACATAGAGCACCTCATAACAGCAGAACTCGCTTCCCCAGTTTAAGGAATGCAATGGAGACCGAGAGAGACAGAGAGAGAGAGAGAGAGAGAGAAAAAAAAAAAAACAGAGACTGAGAGATTGGGGGAGGAAAAACAGAAGAGAGTGAACAGCAGAAAAATGGCAGCTTTGGGGATAATAAAAGCATAACAGTTGCAATAGACTGAATATCTCCCCCCTCCAAAATTCATATGGCAAAATCCTAACCCCCAATGTAATGATATTAGGAGGTGGGAGGTAATGAGGTCCTGAGGGTGGAATTCTCATGATTGGGATTACTAGCTTTATAAAATAAACCTCAAAGAGCCAGGCAGGCCATTGATGTCAGGCACTCTCTTTGCAGAGCTCCATGCAGGAGATGGGTTCAACAACACCATCTCCTTGAACGAAGGGCAGGTGCAACATGCCACCAACCACGGCCAGTGCTGGGCTAGGGTGAGAGCAGGCACAGAGGGGTCTCCACAGACAGAGACTCAAGAAGTCCAGGGTGGCCCATGACTCAGACGCACAAATGGGGACTCCCTGGGCTCTGTCCTTCGGCTTTCCCACTTGAGTGACCCACAGTCCCCTCCCAAAGGAATCTGGCCTCCATTAGTCCCCAGTGGCAACTTGTTTAGGTGGAAAGTCCCTGCTCATCTACTTTTAGGAAGATCAGAGGAAGTGCCTTTGTGGTGTTTTCACTTTACACAAGGCTATGATTATCTTTGCATGTTGCTGCTGTTTTTATTGTTTTAACTACCTACCCCAGGTGTCTCCTGTAGCAGACAGCTCCACTGTCCTGCCAGACCGTCTCCAAACCTTACAAGCTGTCAGTCTTACTGGGGAGGTTCTTTTTTACAAACAGTGGGGGTGTCACACAAAAAGAGCATTCAGCTGCTCTATGCATCTGTCTGCAATATGTCACCTCAGAGACCTCACCCCCATAGCACCATCAGAGAGGAGCTGTGTCCTCATATGTCTTCATAACTTTCAATAAGGGAGGCCTCTCAATGCTGCCAGAGCCTCACATGATAAAATTCTATTTCGACATCAGCTATCTTGTAGCGGTATCTGATGCTTTTCACAATTGGCCATGACAGTTTGTTAGCACTTCCATGATACAGTGCCACAGACTGAAGGGCTTTAACAACAGAAATGCAGTTTCTCACAATTCTGAAGGCTTGAAATTGGACATGGAGCTGTGGGCTGCATTGGTTTCTCTGAGGCCTCTCTGCATGGCTAGTTGATGGTCTCCAGCTCTCTCTGGGTCACAGGGCCTTCCCTGGTGCTTCACTGTGTCCTTACTGCCTCTCTTATAAGGACTTTAGTCATATTGCATTAGTATCTGTGTCACCTCTTTATGGATCACATGTCCAAATACAGTTCCATTCTGAGGCACTGGTGTTAGACATGAGCATGAACTTTGAAGAGTAGACAAAATTCATCCTGTAACATATACTAATGCCGTGCAGAAGACAGACTCCCAGGAAAGGAGTTACTTGGTGAGGAATATGCATACATGACATTTTCATGGCTTAGTCAGATGACTTTCCAAAAGGGCTGTTGTGGATACATTGCCACCAGCAGTCCTGAATGTAGCTGCTTCCCAGCATCCAGCCACCCCTGGGTGTCAAGTCTTCTAATATTTTGTCAATCCGATGTCTGCATGACAAATAAAATTCCATTGATCCTTTCATTTCCAGCTTCCCAGCTGATATGTGTGTGTCACCTTTCGGCTGTATAGTCCCCACTTGGATTTTCTCCTCCCTGAGTCATCGCTCAGATCCGTGGCACTGTGATGGGCTCTTTCTCCCACCCAATGAGTCTCCTGGCATTGGGCCCTTTGCCGGGTCTGCAATTGCGGTAGCTGTTTCTCAAGACTGCCTTTATGTTAAACAAAGAAACACAGTTATTGGCTTTAAGTCCAAAGGGTTCTTCTAGTTTTTTGCTGTGTCACTGTCTCTAAAACAGAGGAGGAAACAAGGCCTCCCCAGGTCCTTTTCCTCCGTGTCAGCACAGACCAAGCCTCGGGGAGTTGGGAGGGAAAGTCACACAGTAGTTCCCGTGAGCAGTTTTGGAGCTGCCTTCTTACATCCAAAAGCCTGTGTTTGCTCATTTCTAAAATGAGGGTGTGTTTTTGAGGATTTGCTGGGATAATGCTCTTTATACAGGCTATGAATACAGGTCCCTGCGTGCTAGAAGAGAGGCCCCAGGCACACTCAGTTATCTAGGAAGGTTCTGGTTGGTGTTCATTCACTAAACACACATATGTTAAGCATTTACTTTGTGCAGGCACTTTTATAGATGACTAGCATATTTTAACAAACAAAGCAGCTGCCAACCCCTGGGCCTCAACTCCATTCTATCCAGGGAGTCAGATCCTCACTGGAGACATCCAAAGCAAGGCACGCCCACAGAGTGGGAGATGCAATGCCCTCCTGGCCTCCTCTAGGTATAAACACTTCCTCCCAGATTCTGAGCAGGATGACAGATCCCAGGACCAACTCTAAAGTGGGTGGACTCTGGGTCCAGAAGAAGGACTTCCTGGGACCCCAAAAGGATGAGGGGATTATACGGCCTGTGGCTGGGGAGAGACTGACAGAACTCTGGATCTCATACACCTCATAATTCCCCCAAGATGGCTGAGGTCTGGGGCTTCTGCAAGAGGAAAGAAGTCAAGGTGAGCTGAAGATGGGGCCTCACGTCCTTGTCAAAGGAGAGGGGAGTTGGAGTCAGAGCCGGCCCCCAAAAGACCCATGCCCAGCAGTCACTTCCCAGCTCTGCTTGTCCTCCTCCTCCCCACATCCACCTTTCCCAACCCCAGCACCAGGGGGCCCAGACCTGAAGCAGTGACGAGCCACCTGCTCCCACGCCTGCCTGGAGCCACAGTCCTGGTGCCCAGGTACACGGAGCTGTGTGCCCTGGGCCTACAGGAGGAGAATGTCAGTGGGTAGCTGAGATCCACAATTGTCTGTAAAGTCCTGCTCTATGACCAGGTCTGTCCCTGCCAGGACAGCACAAAGGGCTTGGACTGGGATGGGGCTGTCCTCTAGACAGGCAGCAGCACACAGGTGCTGTGGATGAGCCATGCTGGAGGAAAGACCAGGCCTCTGACTCTGATGCCCACTTCCTGCCCCCAGCACCTTCTCTTTCATTTTGGCCACTTGGCCAGATCAATACTCTGTAGATTTCTCTCAGCCCCCAAACTTTCCATCCTTCAAGCCTAAGGTGACCTACATATAGGTCAGGTGGCCTGGATCAAAGCTGCCGCAGCATCTGCACATTTTTCTTGCGTGGATGAAGCCTCTGGAGCCCATCAGATAGAGGGAGAGGTAGAGGCAGATAGTGAGGTGGCTGCAGTCTGGAAGATTTTCTGAGATGTGGGATTTTGGGGCTGGAATTCCCCTAAATTCAGTGAGTTCACTTTGGTGTTTGGAAAGGCCAGTGCAAAGTGATCGATGATGGTAATCCTATCTCTTTTCCCAGCTCTGATCCATATCCAGAAATAGGAGCATTTCCAGTGCTAGCTGTTGAGTTAATGTCAGCATGGGATGAGAACCTTCCAGTTACAGTGCTGCAGTTAGAGCCACCTCCAGAGCCTTCTTGCCCTTGTCCTGGGACTGTGAGAATCAGTCCAGCAAGGAGATACCTGACATCATAGCATCTGCTGCAACCTCTCGCCTCAGCCCTGCAGCAGGAGGCTGAAGAGAAGGAGCAATTGGTGAGGCCCCTGTCCCCAAGCCCCATGCTCCTCCAGATCCTGAACATAGGAGTTGTCACGGAGATGGAGAGCAGAGCATGCGACCCCAGCTCCTGGGCCTCTCTGAAAGGCTTCCCAGGGGACAGGCTTGACCCCGTGTGTCTGGGAACTGCCCCTTTTTCTCATACTTGGTGCAGGCTTTGCCTTGTTCATGGCAGGCTTCCTGGCAGGAGGTGAAGGAGCAGGCAGGGTGGGACTCCAGCAGCTCCTCCTGCTCCCAGAGGCCACCTCTTTCTTCAGGGACTGAGATCTGATTTCAGCTGAGCATCTGGGCTAGGGTCCTTAACGGGGGACCCCCCCCCCCCACAGTATTTCAATGTAAGTTCTTTCTATTTTCATAAGTGTCAGCTGGCTGAGAAATAGAGAGAGAAAGAGTAAAAAGAGAGGAATTTTACAGCTGGGCTGTTGGGGGTGACATCACGTATCGGTAGGACCATGATGCCCACCTGAGCCTCAAAGTCAGCAAGTTTTATTAAGGATTTCAGAAGGGGAGGGGCTGCAAGAACAGGGAGTTAGGTACAAAGATCACGTGCTTCAAAGGGCAAAAAACAGAACTACTGATAAGGGTCCAACAAAGATCACAAGGCAAAGGGCAAAAGCAGAATTACTGATAAGGGTCTATGTTCAGCAGTGCACATATTGTCTTGATAAACATCTTAAACAACAGAAAACAGGGTTCGAGAACAGAGAACCAGTCTGACTTCAAATTTACCAGGGCAGGGTTTTCCCCCACCCTAATAAGCCTGAGGGTACTTACAGGAGACCAGGGCGTATCTCAGTCCTTATCTCAACTGCATAGGACAGACATTCTCAGAACGGCCATTTATAGACCTCCCCCCAGGAATGAATTCCTTTCCCAGAGTATTAATATCAATATTCCTTGCTAGGAAAAGAATTTAGCAATATCTTCCCTACTTGCACGTCCATTTATAGGCTCTCTGCAAGAAGAAAAATATGGCTGTTTTTGCCCAACCCTGCAGGCAGTCAGACCTTATGGTTGTCTTCCCTTGTTCCCTAAAATTGCTGTTATTCTGTTCTTTTTCAAGGTGCACTGATTTCATATTGTTCAAACACACGTTTTACAATCAATTTGTACAGTTAATACAATTGTCATAGTGGTCCTGAGGTGACATACATCCTTCAGCTTATGAAGATAACAGGATTAAGAGATTAAAGTAAGACAGGCATAAGAAATTATAAGAGTATTATTTGGGAACTGATAAATGTCCATGAAATCTTCACAATTTATGTTCCTCTGCCACAGCTCCAGCTGGTCCCTCTGTTCGGGGTCCCTGACTTCCTGCAACAGGTCCTCCAATATGCTGCCCAAAACAGGCTCTTTCTGGCTGTCAGGAGGGCGGAGGTATGTGGAGGGGGTGCAGCCTCCATAGGGTACAGGTCCCAAAGCCTCCAAGACTAGCAGCTGTGCCCTGGGGTCTCCATGCCTCCATCCTGCCCAAACGCTTATTCATATTGATAAGATTTCAAATTTATGTAATAACTTTCAAATAAAGAATTTGACTTTTTAATGAAAATTTCCATATCTTCTTTACCCCTCTATATTGTCAGATAGCATTGCTGAGGCTATCCTGAAAATACCTCAGAGTTTCATCTTTTTGCTGTGGTTGTTTGTGTGATTAAATTACAATCATTATTGTAAATCTTTCAGGTATGGCTTTTAGAGGTCTTTGACCTATATTTGGCATTTGTTGACTCTTAGATTTATTGTGGAAGGAAGGATCATATGGATTCATTTCTGAGTCAGATCTTACCACCTTTTGGCATCAAGAATTTAGCATCAGAGTTTCCAGAAATTATGTATGCCACTTGATATGTCAGATGTCTTAGCTAGTCTGGGCTACTAAAGCAGCATACCAAAGACTGGGTGGCTTATAAATAAGAGAAATGTATTTTTCACAGTTCTAGAGATGGTGAAGTTCAAGATCAAGTCTTCAGCAGATTCAGTGTCTGGTGAGGGCTGGCTTCCTGGTTCATGGACAGCCATCTTTTTACTGTGTTCTCACATAGCAGAAGGGATGAGGGAGCCCTCTGGAGACTTTTCTGTAGGGGCACTAATCCCATTCATGAAGTCTCTGGTTTCATAATGTAATCACCTCCTCCCAAGGTCTCACCTCCAAAGACCATCATATAAGGGACTGGATTTCAACATAAGAATTTGAGGGGGACAAAAGCATTTGGTCCATAGCATCAGGTAACTCTTGAGTCATTTGCACTCAAAATAATTCTGTAATCTTCTGTGAATATTCACTGGTCTCCTCTTGGTTAAAAAAAAATTTTAATTGTAGGTCTTGATTCAGCTAGGTCCAAAGTTTAACTTCTACAGTTGCCTGCACAACTTGTCCACAGGACAAAAGGAACTTTAGAAGCAACTGGGCATTTGGAGTTTTAGGAGAGTTGTTGGGAGGATTTGGGGTCTGGACAAGGAGAAGTAGAGGGAGGAGAGGACAAAGGTAAAGTAGGAAAGAGATCAGAATGGAAAAGGGGAGGAAGGACCCCTGTATATAAGTGTCAACTGGAGGACAAGGAAGGGGAGGGTTTCCTAAGAAGATGAGTTTAGTTTGTTGTTGCTTCAGTTTGCTGAGTTGCCCATTATGTTTTGTCAGATAAGTATTTTTGGGGACAATATTTTTTAAATTTTTTGGAGACAGGGCCTCACTCTGTCATGCAGGCTAGAGTGCAGTGGCACCATCATAGCTCACTGCAGCCTCCAACTCCTGGGTTCAAATGATCCTCCCACTTCAGCCTACTGATTAGCTAAGACTACAGATACATACAACTATGCTTTGCTAATTTATATATATATATATATGTGTGTGTATATATATATGTGTATATATATGTGTATATATATATGTGTATATATATGTGTATATATATGTGTATATATATGTGTGTATATATATATGTGTATATATATATATGTGTATATATATATATGTGTGTATATATATATATATATATATTTTTTTTTTTTTGTAAGGACTGGATCTTCCTATGTTGTCCAGGCTGGACTAAAACTGACTTGAAGTGATTTTTATGCCTTAGCTTCCCAAAATGCTGGCTGTCCAGGTATGAGCCACTGTACCTGGACTAATGAGAAAATTTTTTATTCCAAATGTTATTTGGAAGCCTCTGCGTACCAACCAACAACTACTACTCACTGGGCCTGAGAAATCTTATTTCCTGTCTTGTTAAGGCACCTCTCAATTGAGGATTTTTGTTTAAATCAAATGTACCCCAGAGTGGCCACGGGAGGCCAAATCTTGATCTAGTGATGCCGTTTAGAAAGATGGGCACGGGAATGAGCATTGAGAGGAAATACACACTAGGATCAGGAGTTTTTCCTAGAAGTGCAAAGGACTTGGGCTTAGCCAGCCCCAGGGGAGCAGGGGCTGGATGCTTATGCACCTCGTGCCTGACAGCTGCTCACCTCTGAATGAAGACACAAACATTTGTGCCTCTGGCAGGTAGAAAAAAACACCATGCACTCTCTGGATCCCAGTAAGAATGCACAGAAGGAAGGAGAAAGGAGAACCTAATCGAGTTTTATTGGTGACCCACAGCACAATGTGTCCAAACAGATGCCTGACCAGTGAGAACCCCAAAGTCACCAGCACATGACGCTGGCTCAGAAAACAGCCTTTTAAGGCCTGTGACTATGTTCTACCCTCTGATTCTCCTTGTTATGACAACAATCTTTAATGGCACAACACACAACAGTATCATAAAGTCTAGCGGGGACAGAGTAGAAGCCCTGTTTACAATGCATGGTACCATTAGGGAAGATAAATCACCTTTTAACCAGCACTTTTGTATTTTGGCTCCAAGCAGCCAAACAGGAGAGACAAGCATCCATCACCTCGTGCAAGCAACACCAAATGCCACAGCAACCAACCAATCAGGGAGGCACGGACTGACTGCAGCAGGGGAGCGTGGCAAAGAAAACCCAAGGATGTTCAGATGAATCGGGGGACAGCCATGTGGTGGTAGAGAGCGGTGCGAAGTGTTGCAAAAGTTATGGAATGATGGCTTTTATAGTTAGCTGTGCATTCTCAATTATATGGCACTTGAAATCTTGCTTCCAATCATTCCCCCAGCCTTTCTATTTAGAGATAAAATCCTCAAAGACAGAAGCAATGTTTATTTCAGCTGTGTATTTTGGAAGTGGTTTGTGGAACCTAACACATATAAGTGATCACTAAGAGAATCAGCATTTATAAATTCCTATTTGCACATGGTATTTCGTAGTAGCTCATGCTCTTCAGCTCTGATTCCTTTCTTCAAAAGCTTGCAATAAACCTGGACAAGAATTGTATGGTGGTATCGGCTGCCCTACTTTTAAATTCCCTTAAAAATATATTAAAAGGTTGATTAGCCAGAATATGTAGGACTTAACCTATCCTGGGATCACAGCATTTCTGAAGCTAAGGTTCCTTAACTTCAAAAAAGCACCGTAAAAGAATAAAAGAAGAAAAGACAACAACTTGACATAACATATATTTTCTTGTAATTGCAGTCTGATGTCTTGAACAGCTGTTGCCTGCCAAAATGGACAAAGAACCAAGAGCAGCTGCAGGCCACGCACCACCACTGGGATTGCTGTGACCTTCCTGCCTTGCCCCTGGGTCTTAAATCACCAAACTCTATGGCTCACACTGGGCTGACACTGCTGACCTTACAGCCTTGCAAATGATGTCATCACCATACGTTCTTCACTCATGACGTGGCATGGATTCGACCAAAGGCATGATCATGTTTAAAATAAAAACCCTTTATGAGAGTTCCCTTGTGCAATGCTTCCAGTGTTTAGGCACTGCTGGGTCAATTTTCTCATTATTCACATAACCTTGCATTTCTGCCTTAAGAACCCATTGTTTGGGTCACTTCTTATGGTCCTTATCACTTTTGATCTTGTGTTAGAGCAAAATGCACACTCCCATCCTCTCCACTAGTTTGTAAGCTCTTGAAGCAGGGCTGAGTCAGACTCATCCATAGATCCCCTGAAGTGCCTGACACTCTCCAAGTGAATAGAGGCACTTAATAAACGTCAGTAGAATCAGATTTAATTTAATGGAAGTTGATTAAAATTCACTTTCTCCTTCTCCTTCACTGCACAGGAAATTCAAGTCAGCATGAGCTGAAGAGCATCTTCAGCTTCAAAACTAAGGAGGATTGTTTTTCAGCTTCTTGCTGTAGCTAGATGACATGATGGCATTTAGTGTTCCAGGCCTGCATTTGAAACCTCGACATTTACCTTAACAAGGTAGGTGACCCTGAGCAAATGTTTTCACATCAGTAAACCTCAGTTTCCCCATCTGTCAGCTTACAATTGTAAGGATTTTTAACAGGATAACATAGGTGTCAAGCATCCAGCATAGTCCCTGGATCACAGTGAGCATATGATCTATCAAAGTTACCAACCACATCCTGCAGCTAGAATTAAGCTCCACTGTGGTATTACTTGAACCTAAACTTCACACTATGAAATAGTACTGTATAAAGATCACATACCTAAATTGGAAACTCAATGTTTAAAGAAAAAAAAGACTCTCACACTCCTTAATTGAAGGGAAGTTAAAGAATATTGACCATTACATTCAGTTGGTTATAAATTGGCAAGGATGTAGAGTGGTGTGTGTGTGTGTGTGTGTGTGTGTGTAAGTAACAGGTGTATAGGCAGAGTGCACTTTTTTTTTTTTTTTTTTTTGAGACAGAGTCTTGCTCTGGCACCCAGGCTGGAGCACAATGGCATGATCTCGGCTCACTGCAACCTCCCCCTCCCGGGTTCAAGTGATTCTCATGCCCTGGCCTCCTGAGTAGCTGGGATTACAAGTGTATGCCACCACGCCTGTGTAATTTTTGTTTTTTTGGTAGAGATGGGGTTTCACCATGTTGCCCAGGCTGGCCTCAAACTCCTGACCTCAAGTGATCCACCTGCCTCAGCCTCCCAAAGCGCTGGGATGACAGGTGTGAGCCACCACACCTGGCCAGGAGTGCATTTTTAAAACAGAGGTTGGTCTACTAATGTGAATGTAGAAAACCCTGCAATATCGACAATGTGTTTAGGGGTTGTATGTGTAGTAAATGGTTTGCTTCACTCAGTATCTAAAAGAACAAACTTTGTTTTTTAAATATTCCTTGATGGGTTTCACTCTTATTTTAACTCAAACCTCCACTCCTTTACTCAAGCTTACCACCCTGCACCCTCGGTCTCAGCTGACACCTCTGCCATACATGTCATTAGGAAGCTTGAAGCCATCCCTAGCCTTACCCATCCCCAGTCTTTCTCTTGCTGCCCTGCATGTGGTGTTCCTCCTCTTTTCAAGACAAAGCTGCTCACCTGAATTTCCCTTCCTCAGCTCCTGCCACCTTCAAGACCACGCTCTGTCAGTTATCATCTCTCTCCTAAATTTTTTAACTTCTCTCTTTTTCCTCTGCCAGATGCATAACCAAGTCTTTCAGATTAACCTATAAGCTCCTTTTCAACCCATTTCACCATCTGGTCATAGCCCAGTCTTAGCTTGCCCCATTGCTTTACTCAGGACATCCCCAAATCTGCTGTTCTCACCGCTCCCCTGACAAAAACTTTCATCTGAGATGAGTCTTTCTGTGTAGATGGAGCTATCACGTATTTCGTTATAACCTGACAGCATTGTGAACAGGGCCAGTTGCTTGGCAGGGCTAGAGAACATTCTTGTAGAAAGGGGTAGATAGATGAGCACACACCTGCTGGCCCATGGGTGATCTGCTCTAGGGAGGTGGTGGTCATCTGATGCACTCCATTTGCAGTTCAGCCCATGTGTGGAGTCATCTTCTCCTGCCAACATTCACAAGAGGGCTCACCACTAACCTTCAGAGTCAAGCAGTTGTGGATGGAAATTGACAGGAGTAAGTAAGCATTCCATCAATATTTGACAATCACTAGGCTAAGTGCCAGGTTTATAACAATGAATAGGACAGGTGGGGTGTCTCCCGTGCAGTTTACTGTTTGCCCACGAGCCTTTCCCCCATTTTCTACCTCCAGTGGCCTTGGTGCTCTGGGGCCTATTCTATGCCTCCACTGTCACTGGCTCTATATGTTTGCTCTCTGCAGCTAGCCTTCCTGCTGTTGACAGTGTCCTCCCTTGTCATCACAGTTTATTGACCCAGAAGCTCTGACTGGAGCAGGGAGGCTTGGAGGGTCAGAAAAAATACTATTAATTATAGAGAGGGTTAAATTGTTTGCTCAGGGTCATTCAGTCAGTACCAGAGATAAAAACTCCCCAAATCCCTCAGATTAGGTCAAATCCTGCCATAGGCACCTATAGTACCTTGCACCTCTTTTTTTTTGTAACAATCATCATTCTTGTAGCTATTTGTTTAGTGCCTGTGTTCACCGGAGTCCAGGCTCTACTAGAGCTGGTATCACATCTATCCTTTTCACTGTGCATCTAGCACACTCTTGGTATAGATTGCTGGACAAAAATATTTGATTTTATTTTAGATTTTTAGGCACTTTGAAGTTTTTAGTTAACTGTTTTTTAAAGTGGTTTCCTAAATCTGCAACCATTTCCCTTGCATAAAATGGGTTTTTGAGTCAGGAGATCAGGCACTACTGCAAAAAGGGCCGAGGATCCAAGGCAGATTTAGGGAGAAGGAAATGTTCTAAACAAAAACAAAAACCAGTGGAGCCAGAGGTGCGGATAAGGGTGTCCAGGTATACGATAAGCTGTGTGGACTCAGAGGCCCTGGGTGTGTAATAACACAAGATTTCCTCCCCACAGCACAGAGCTGCTTGTGCTCAAGTCCTGCCAGTTGACAGAAAGCTCCCTTGTCTTGTGACTACTGCATTAGGCAGAAGGAGCAAAGAAAGGGCACAAGGGACCACAGGCAAGGCAAGGAGGGAAAGACAGTTGCTTTGAAAAGTCACCAGCAGCCGAGGAGCAAGGCCCTTTCAGACCTGGCCCTACATGTTGGGGAGAGGTACTTGAGAGCGTCCTTTAGGAGGAGGCAGTAGGGGGCCAATGAGATTTTGAGGACAGAGCAGCTGCTCACACTAGAGAGGCCAGAAATCCTGAGGTTGGACAGAATTTGCTATTGTTTGGATGGTGCTTCTTGAATTTTTATTCTTTTTTCCCCTGGGGATATGGCTGCTGTATATTGTTAATGATCAGCTGGTTTGGTTTCTGAGTACTTTCAGGGTGCCAAGGCTTTGTATGGGTTCCTCAGTTGCAAATAGGTTCATGCAGTGACTTCCTCAGACACTGCTTCTTGTGATATAATTTTGTTTGAGGTGTAATTTAGGCTGCAGTCTAGTAGATGGCATTTAAGAGTAAGAACTGGCAGGTAGGGGTGGGGACAGAGGCAATGGAGAAGTGTGTGTTTGGGATTTAAAGAACCTCAAGAAACTGTGATATTATGAAATATATATCTGGTCTTCATCTTGATTCCTGGCATAAAACTCCTATAATTCTTGGAATCCAAAATTTTAAATCTAAATTGCGACTAAGAAAATAACGTGGTGCTGCCTTTCATTCTAAATGGATTTTGGGTGACAAGGTTTAACAGAGTAGAATCACAGGAATGATTTTCTAATTTCTCAAAGCGAGATAGTTTTTATCTTGGACCCCCCAAACATTGAAGAACCCTTTCTTATGTGGATTTCTAAACAGTGTACAGCACAGCAGTAGGGTTTATTTCCTAAATGGTAAAACAAAATCACAGAGAATCTGAGTAACCTTGGATTCTCCTGCTTTAGCCACTTGGCAGAGACTAAGCTTTCTAAGCCAAGGAACCAGACAATCACAGCGTTATTGGGTAAACTCTAGCTGACCTTGTGTAAGCCTTCTCTGGGGTAACATATGACCATGATTTATAAGTTTCTCCCACGATCACCAACACATATTTTTCTGCTTTTTTGGTGTGTTTTCTGTTGTCCTCTTTACAAAAAAGCTAAAGGCTTTTTTTGAGAGACAGTACCAGGTATTTACTATGGCTGAATGCATCATACCTAGCCTCACTACATATGAGACATCTCTTCAAAACTAACAGGTGACAGAAAAGACAACCCAGTCAACTGTGATCAACTAGGAAGTGAAAAAATATGGAGCTCCATATTTTAATATGCACAACCTGAACAAAATTGTGAGAATATAGCACAGGCATGTGTGTTACAGATGCCATGATAATTCTCACACCAAATTTAAAAAAAAAAAAAAAAAGCAAACCCTAAAGTGTTTAATGTACCTCATATCTTTGCTACATCAAATTTTTGGATCAGAATTTATAAGATCTACCAGAAAAGTATCAAAAGATTATTCTCTTGCAGTGCAGGTTATCTACACACTCTATGTTCTGAATGTGTCCTTTTAAAAATGAAAAAATTCACACATTTTAACCTGAGGCAGGAAATAACAATTGTAAAGCCTCAAGCAAACATTTCAGTTTAGTGGTGGTGAGTTTGAGGAAGAATCAGAGCCCCTGGTGTTTCTCTCAGCAGGAAGTCTGAAGTCTGGGCCCAGAAACAGAACTCAGTTGATGGAATTTTGTCTACATCAGAAAAAAATGAATTTGGGATGAACTAGTTCTCAGCTACATACAACCAAGAGTATTAAAATTATAATTCAATCAGAGAGACCATAACAGTTCATTCCTTTGGAAATCATACAATAAATATGACATCTTTTTTTTAAAAAATTTATTTTATTTTTGTTGAAATGGGGGTCTCACTGTGCTACCCAGGTTGGACTTAAACTCCTGGGCTTAAGTGATCTGCCTGCCTCGGCCTCCCAAAGTGCTGAGATTAAAGGCATGAGCCACCATGCCCAGCCTGACATTATATTTTCTAAACTAATATACAGCTAGAATATTATGCACTCTCTGAATAATAGAAAAAGAGGTTTTAATATAGATTTTTTAACTTTAATAATTTTAAAAACCAAAAAATTTAAGGCTTTAAAGGAATAATAATCAAAACCTATAAAGTTACAAACAAAGTACATTTCTTAAATACCTGCCACTCCAGTTCTTTGAATACTACAATTGGTTGCACACATTAAACTTGTGCAGCGATTAATGCTTTCCATGTCTTTTCCATCTGCTTACAGTTATGCCACAGACCTCTGGGCATAAGGACTAGCCAGGTCTGTCTAACACATACTTCGGTGTGACTTAACAAACTGGTTTCTACTACATTCAGCCTGAAGTGACAGTGCTTTTTAATGTTGGTTGCAGGCAGGAGACTGTTGCCCCCTCCCAAGCACTTCAGCTTCCTTGCATGGCCTCTCCTTGGCTTCTGTCTGTCCCCACCAGCAGCATTTCATGGGACCCATCCTGACCCTCCAAGAAAGCAGAAAAGGGGGTTCCTGATGTAAAAAGTAAAGAACTATCATCTGAAGAAGGCGAGTCCTTTTAAACTGTGAGTCCTGGAGCCACGTTAAAATGAGAGCAATCACACCTTACTCCCTGCTTTGAGCTATGTATTCATCTCTTAAAACTGCTTGCTATTGCCACAAGTAGCTATCAATTAATTTTAATTTGGGATAATTAGCATAGTGTCTTATCAGAACTATAGCCCATATTCTATAGCTTAACAATGGATAGCCAATTGCTCATCAATTTTATTTCTGTAAACCAAAGAGAGTTCCTGATAAACAACTTTGTACCAGCCCACTCTCTCTGTCCCCCTTTTGTCTTTAAAAACCTGCTTGGAACAAAGGCTCTAGGAAGCTCACAGCCAAGGGTACTTGGGTCTGAGTCTTCCAGGCAGCTGTCCTCACTTTGGCTCAAGTAAACTCTTTAGATTGTACTCTGTGTCTCAGCTTCTTCCTTTCAGGTGGATACTGAGGGGAGTAAATGAATGGCTCCTGCTCTTTCTCTGTCTGAAGCTTGGACTATTCATGAGAGGACTTCCTACTCCAAGACATAAGGGAGTCTTGCTCAGAAGAGGAAGGAGCTCCTGTCTGCTGAGGACACGGTTCCATCCAATGAGGTCAGCAGGGCTTTCAGTAGCTTCTGTTAATTCTGTTGGGGCAGGCACTTGGCAAGTGGCAGTTATTTGAGCTGAGGATGCTGGGATAGATTTTTACATGAGCAGTTGGCCCTTAGATCATGAGACCAGCTAAAGTGCCCAAGGAAATGGAACAGCAGGGAGAGGGGACGTCACACACACCACCAAAACCTCTTCTTAGTCTCTGGCTTCCATATCCTTCCCCAAAACCTCAGCCCAACTCAGCCTCATTTTTCCATCTCTTCTCCCTTCCTCCATGGGAGAGCTTTCTGTTGGCACAGGAATAGCTGAGAAGTGGGAAAGATCAAGTGTAGTAAAAGCCGCCCCAGATAATCTACAGAAAACTTTGCTGGAATGAGGTTGTGCATCTCTGAACCTGAGCTAGATTTGTTGGGTCAGGGACCATACTTAACTGGCTCAAGAACTGACACAGGAGGTGTCTAATAAATACTTGTTGGATGAATAAACAGCTAAGTGAGTGCTTACAAAAGCAAAGCTCCAGTACCCTCAGGTCACACCTACTGGAAAAATATATGTCAGCCCCAGAAAATTGTGGGCAAGATGAGGCAAGTCCTGAGCAACACAGGAAACTGCCCTCCTCCTTTTCTGGCCCCGCTTCCACTGTGATGCTAAAGATCGCATCAAGGCTGGTCATCCAATCAGCAGGATGTAAGAGGGTCATTCTTCACTGTGGCCATTTAGAAGTTTCCTGGAAACCTGGCTTTCTCCTGACCATTGCCCCATGAGCATGGTGGTGACAAGCTTGGGCTCTGAAATCAGACAGCCCCAAGTTTGAAACCTCAATATTCTTACTTGCTAGCTATGAGACTTTGGGCAAATTAACCTCTCCAAATCTCAATTTCTCAATCTGTATAATGGGGGTAATATTGGGTAATGCACTAAGCGCCATGTCAGGAATGTAGTTAGTGTTCAATAAACGTTTATCTTTATTACTGCGAAACCTCATTCTGCCATTACCTTCTTTGTCTTCCTCTCCCAACCCCCCAGCTTCATCATGGCCTATGAACAGCCAAAGGGTAAAATGATCAGAAAACTGGACAGTTTTTGACAGTCTGTAAGTAACTACTATGGCCTACTCAACTGCCTGGCCTTTTGAAAAGCACACTTAGAAGCTGGTGATGTCCATGGGACCACATACCGGGAAATGACAGAGGTGTATATTTACAAAGTAACTCTTGACCCAAAGTACCTCTTTAAAAGAAGACAAGCATGTTTTGCTCCCATGATATCTTATAGTGGCACCTAGATTGCTGAGGGCCTGTTGTCCAGTAAGTAATGTCACCTAGAGGGGGTATGATTGGTTTGGAGTCTGGGTCTGAGAACTGGGGTAAACCACTTCTTCATGTCATAGTCCCCTTATACATAAAACAGAGGGATTGGACCAGATGGATCACTAAAGGTCCTTCCAATGTTAAGACTTAAAGGGTAAATGGCTCTTTGATAAAGAGAGATCATAAAAAAGTAAGATCCACACAGCTTAACCTCCCAGGGGTCAATTAAGATGCTTTAATGTGAAGTGAATGACGATGTGGTAGAGTTTGATGTGAATGTAATAGCATAGGAAGGCCGGAGGGCATGGGGGCCTCCCAACCTCATTCTCTGTACTAGATGCGGCATCGGGAGCATCTCAAGAGGGGCTAAGAGATTCTGTCCTCACCCCAGCTCTGAAGATGCCTCCACTATGAGAAAGAGACAGGGAGCCCCTGACTCTCTCTGCTCCTTCACCGGTTACTCCCACGTTGGAAGGCAGGAGAGGAGCAAGGCCCCAGCATCTTCCATCACTGCTGCAGACACCAACCAACCCTCCTTCCTCCCCACCTCTGCTTCAACTCTCACCTGAGTCCCCACCCCAAATAGCCCTCTGCTAGCCATTAGGTGTTAGCTGCACTTCACTTGCAAAAGGTTTTCCTCTGCCAATTTTTTTTAAATTTAAAAGTAAACTTTAATATCGAAAATGCAGACTTGGGGAGGGCAGAAAGATCACACACAAGGCTGTCGCTTCACACTTGGAGGGTTGCACAGTGGCTGGGCAAAGGCGCTCCTCACTTCCCAGACAATGGGGCGGCCAGGCAGAGGTGCTCCTCACTTCCGAAACAGTGCCTTGGCCGGGCAGAGGCGCTGGTCACTTCCCGGATGGTGTGGCGGCCAGGGAGAGACGCTTCTCACTTCCCAGACGGTGGGGTGGCCAGGTAGAGGCGCTCCTCACTCCCTAGACTGTGGGGCGTCCAGGGAGAGACGCTTCTCACTTCCCAGACTGTGGGGCGGCCAGGGAGAGACGCTTCTCACTTCCCAGACTGTGGGGCAGCCAGGGAGAGACGCTTCTCACTTCCCAGACAGTGCGGCAGCCAGGTAGAGGCGCTCCTCACTTCCCAGACAGTGTAGTCCCTGGGCAGAGGGGCACCTCACTTTCCAGATGGGGCAGCGGCCAGGCAGAGACGCTCCTCACTTCCCAGATGGTGCGGGGGCCGGACAGAGGCGCTCCTCACTTCCCTCACTTTGGAGGGGTGGCCAGGCAGAGGGGCACCTCACTTCCCAGATGGGGCAGCGACCGCAGAGGCACTCCTCACTTCCCAGACGGCAGGGGAGCCAGGCAGAGGAGCTCTTCACTTCCCAGACGGGGTGGCGGCCGGGCAGAGGCACTCCTCACTTCCGAGACGGGGTGTCCTTCGCCAATTTTTATAAAAAATTTTGGCATAGTGCTTGCATAAATTTGCAGGTTGTATTCAAGACGCCTTGACTCCAATAACATAAGAGAAAACACAATGAGGGCACTTGCAGTCAAAGGAAGTTTTCAGGAGGGCACACTTGATTTGCTACACGGGGCTGGGAGAGGCACTCGGTATGTGAGGCTGGGATGCCCACGATCCAGGAATACAGAGCTTTTTCAACGTTGGCTTGAAGTCATGGCTAATAGGCAGAAAAAGGCTCCTCTCACCATGAGGGAAGACTCAGGAGGTGTGGAGGGGAATGGGGTCCATTTATTCCATCCAAGATGGGGCAAGGAAGGACAGGAGGAAGCCCAAGTGTGGAGCTGTTTCCTCCCAATAGTGAATATCTGGTAATTTACCCAGAAGTTCTGATTTTTCTTTTTAGTCAAACTAGGTTCTGATTTCCAAGATTAGGCGAAGTCCAGAGCAGTTTGGGAAATGAAGGAATCTGACTGAACAGTAAGAGTCAGAACCATTGCCCTACCATAAGCAACACCTTAACAGAAACAAATTCCTTTGTCCGTTCATTCTATCCACAGACTATTTTCAGAGAAGAGAATGTCCCAGCTAGAAATGCAAGTGGACGAGTGCCAACCCGATGAGGCCAATGATTTGCGAGTGGAGACCTCTGAGGAACTTGGTAAAGAAAGCAGGGCTTGGCCTTCGCCCGGGAGGCTTGGGACCCCTGACCACCCCCTGCCCCATCACCAATAAACAGACAGGAAGGAGGAATTCAGGGACAGCCTTCAGAAAGGAGTGGCTATCCACTGGCCACAGCAATGACTAAAGAGAGGTTCATGCCACAGCAAAACACAAACGGCGCCAAAGCCGTCTAAAGCAGACACTAAGTTTATTATTTGCTGAAGAAGGGGAGAGACCCATTTCATTAAGAAAGGTCAGAACAGCTCTCCAAACTGAAGGTGAACAGGACGGATACACTGTGGAAAAGAGGACATTTTGTTTAAAGGTCTGATTGGCTTAATTGTAAACTCTCTTGAGGGAGTGGCTGCTGTTCTGATTGTGTGTCACAGAGGCTTGAGAACAGCTCGCAGGAGATCCTGGATGATCTGACCTGTGGTGCACGGCCCTGGCAGCCTGGTGTCTGTGCCTCCTCTCGTTGAGATGAGATTTTTCTCTGGCACCCACTTGGGTTAAGAGTGAGAAGCCCTGGGGCCCATGGGCCTGCTGCATGACTCTGTACCCATCACCTGGCACATATGCAGACTTCCTGGTCACAGGGATGAGGAAACCACATGAAAAGCAGTTGGAGAAATTTGTTACCATGTAGCCATCCTATTTTCTAAACAGGAAAACTGAGTTGCAGAGAGCGAAGCCCCAGTAAGTTGGAGGATAGATGATTAAAATGCTGCTGAATAAGGGAGAAAAAGGCAAACTGGAAAGACCTAACCCCAAATTAGTCATGTCCAAATCCTGGTAGGAAGATTACAAGAGATTTTTATCTTCTCTCCTGTATGGATTTTCTGTATTATTCTTTTCTGTTGGTATTCTGTATTCTCCAAATTTTTTTACTATGTGTGGTTTTGAAACCATATTTACAAACATTTGAAGCATCAAAGATGAGCTCAAGGTCAAGGTCACTATTAAGTCAAAGGCATGCATAGATCAGGCACAGTGGCTCATACGTGTAATCCCAGCACTTTGGGAGGCTGAGGCAGGCAGATCACTGGAGGCCAAGAGTTTGAGGCCAGCTTGGGCAACAGAGAGAGACCCCATCTCTACTAAAAATTCAAAAAATTAGCTGGTCATGGTGGCATGCACCTGCAGTTCAGCTACTCAGGAGGCTGAGGCAGGAGGATTGCTTAAGCCCAGGAGTTTGAGGTTACAGTGAGCTATGATCCCTTCTCCGTACTCTAGCCTGGGTGACAGAGGGAGACCTTGTCTCTATTTAAAAAACAAATCTGTGCTTAGCAAAGTCAGGATATTTTCCCAGAACAGGAGTTGAGAATTCAGAGCTGGTGGCTAAGTCTGGCAGCCCTATGCTGGCTAGAGCCTAGGGCTCCATCTCCAGCGTCCCAGTCCAATTACCCTCTTCCTTGTTAGCAATAAGCAGTGCACTTCTTCAAGCTAGCATGCTGCTGTCTCCTCTGTTCCAATTTCTTGTCCTTGCTGTTCACTGCCTTGTTACCTGGTGGCCCTGTCCAACATCAAGGACTCAACCTTTCCATTTCCTCCCAGGACCCTCGCTGAGTCCCCTCAGCCTCTTCACTTGCTTCTGCATGGCCCGTCCTGTCAGTTATTTCAGCAATCCCTCATCCCCTTGACCTCACCGCCTGCCCCTGGGGACAATCACAAGAGGACTCCATTTGACTCAGTCCAGCTGCCGCCTTCTCTGTCCTGCCTGAAGCAGCTGAGCGCTGTTGAGACCACACGGCCTCATGGATCTAGACGGGCATGAGCTCCCAGCCTCTGCTTCATCCTTGGTGCTGCCCGTAAGTCCTGTGGTCTCTGGCCAGCTTTATGTCCTACTCCCCCAATGGCTATAACAGACCTTCACCAGTCTCCTGAAGATTTCTTTCCTACTGACTCGCCCCTCCCCAGCCCTAGCTCACAATGAACTTACCCTCTGCTTCAAGGTAGAAGTAAATTTCCTTATGTGGGGGGAACGTTCAAAATTTCTAGCCTCCCTCTGCAGAGCCCCTCTCCCTGGCAACCTCTCCTTCTACAGCTGTGGGAGGGGGCCTTACTTTTGAGTAAAGCTAATGCCTCCTCACAGCACTGAGTCCCCTCTCGTCCCCATTTCTCAGGGAGCTTATTCCATTTCTAGTCCTCTCGTATTTTAAATATGAAGCCAGAATACAGCCATGGAACTGCTTCTCCCTTAGAGCCTCCAGTAGAAACTCACCCTGCCAACACCTTGACTTTGCACTTCCAGCCTTCTCAACTGAGACAGAATACATTTCTATTGTTATAAACCAGGGAGCCCTAGGAACCCAATACACCAACTTTCAAGGGCCTCATCCCACTGACGTCCAAGCAGGCCTGGATCTATGTATGTGTTGTCTCAGTTCTGAAAGCTCCCATGAGCCTGCAGAGAGACTGCAGGGTCTTCCTGAATCGTGCCTGAGGATGAGAGGGAGACTTAGAGGATTGCCCAGATATTGTTCCACCATTTTTCTAAACTCTGCTGGCCTCTCCCCCTCCCCCAAGAAGGCTTCCTGCTAAATTCTGCCCTGCAAGTTGGCCCTGCAGCATTCTCAAGTGCTGCCTGCCCCTGTGAACTTGAATGGATTGCGCTGTTCTTTGCACAAGAGCAAAAACATCTGCCTGGGGTGCAGCTTGTCCTAGTGGCTGGGACTTCCCTGATACACAGCTCTCCCCCATCTGCTGTGGAGTGGTCTCACTGACATCTGGGGAAGCAACTGGAAGAAGCTTCATCCCTATTTCCAAAGGTTCACAGTGACTGGCAGCTGGTGTTGAGACAGACCCGCCTTCTGTAGGTGGACTTTGGTGCTGGCCTTGGTTGTCTTTTTATGGACATATTGTGAGGAGTGTGATTTTCGTCCTCCTGCCCCAGCAGTGTGGCAGTGCATTTTTTATTCTTTCAAGCAGGTTGTTTCATTGTGTTTCTTGGCATACGATGGGAACAGAATTAAAGATATGCCTCTTTTGGGGCGTGGCTTTGGCACCAAAGGCTTTCCGGAAGGAGCTGCTCAGACCAAGGGGGGCTCCCCTGCTAAAGATGGGAGGGAGGAGTCACCAGGAGTGGCCACCTTACCTATGGAATTGATTGTAGCCATCCTAAGGAGGGTCTCTGGGCTCTTGAGGAAGGCAAAGGTCTTGTATAATAACTGACCCACAAGCTGTCTTTTGCCTGTCTTTTGCCAATAGCAGTGCCAAGCTGTCTCTGGCTATTGGGCAGCTGATGAGCACCGTCATGAAAAAGTGGGGCCGAGACGTGCTGCAAGTAGTGTGGCGCTGAGGCAGGAGCTCTGCCTGCAGAACAGGGGCCAGGCTCCCTCCTGGCTCTGTCACTCAGCAGGTGCAGGGCCTTGGCCAGTCCCCTGTCCTGTGTTAGTCATGATTCATTCACCTATCAAATGGAGGCTTGGACTCAGTTTTCTCTGCAGTCCTACTGAGCTCTAGCTTTTTAAATTCTCACCTCCCTACTGCCTCCTCTGCTGTGGGCCAGTTTCTCAGCTACAATATCCATGTTCAGGGGTGTAGGCAGTGGAAGGCCTCATAGGCAGGGCACAGGGAAGCCTTGTGGGTTCATTCATGCAGCTTTCCTGAGACAGCTGGGGGCTTAGACTGTGACTGCAAACCAACAAGCTGGTGGAGTGACGGTGGCCTTGGAATGCTTTTCCTTTTTAGGTTGACATGTTAAAATGGGAAAAATTTGCTTACAAATCTACATTTCCCACTTTGCTGAAAGAACTTTAAAATGGGGTCACTTAGAACAACCTGGACTCTCTCACAACCTTCCTCCTTCTCTTTCTGAGTCTCTTGACACACCTGGCCTTCACTAATTTAGGTGACTTGCCTGGTGTAGCTACTAGAAATGGAAGAATACCCTGAGGGCATCTGGGAGGCATTGCCCTGTAGTGGGCTTCCCAGAGACCATGTGTTAGGGATGTGAGGGCCAGGCCAGAGCCTTGCTGCCCCTCCTGCAATGCCAGCTGTCCATGCAGTTTTGTGGGTGGAAAGTTGATCCCAGCTGACAGTGGCAGCCTTGAAGTGTCTCCAGGAGGGTCTTGTATCTCTTGAGTGTTGGAAGTAAATGCTCAGTGCTGCCAAGTGAAAATAGCACTCAGGCAAAAGTTTTCTCAGCAAGGCAATTTACTTCTACAGAAGGGTGCATCTCACGGATGGAGCAATGGCAAGAGCACACTGGACAAGGGAGGGGAAGGGGTTCTTATTCCTAAGGCAGCTAGTCCCTACTGCTGTGTCTTTCCCCTGTTGGCTGGGGTTGGACTGCACAGTCTAAGCTAATTCCAACTGGCTATTTTAAAGAGAGCAGGGGTATGAGCCAGAGAGGCGGGGTGAGTAGTTTTGGTGGGAAGGATGGTTACAGAGCAGGTGACTAAGGATGACTAAGGACACAGCAGGTGACTAAGGATGACTAAGAACACAGCAGGTGACTAAGGATGACTAAGAACACAGCAGGTGACTAAGGATGACTAAGGACAGAGCAGGTGATAGAGGCTAGGAGGGGGTTGTTTACCAAAACTAGGGGCAAAGCGACGTAAAGAACAAAGTTAAACTTTAAAGTGGAGAACAAACAACAGGGAAGCTGAACATACTGACATGTTGGTTCTTTGAAGAGGAACTCAGAACTCATTGTACTTAACAATTTTCCCCTTCTTGAATTTTTTTTCAAGTTTCTGATAACTTTATTTCTTTTTCTTTTTATTGTACTTCAAATTCAAGGGTACATGTGCACAACATGCAGTTTTGTTACATAGGTATACATGTGCCATGTTGGTTTGCTGCACCCATCAATTCATCATTTACATTAGGCATTTCTCCTAATGCTATCCCTTCCCCAGCCCCCCACCCCCTGACAGGCCCCAGTGTGTGATGTTCCCTGCCTTGTGTCCAAGTGTTCTCATTGTTCAATTCCCATTTATAAGTGAGAACATGCGGTGTTTGGTTTTCTGTCCTTGTGATAGTTTGCTGAGGATGATGGTTTCCAGCTTCATCAATGTCCCTGCAAAGGACATGAACTCATCCTTTTTTATCGCTACATAGTATTCCATGGTGTATATGTGCCACATTTTCTTAATCCAGTCTATCATTGATGGACATTTGGGTTGGTTCTTTGCTATTGTGAATAGTGCCACAATAAACATACGTGTGCATGTGTCTTTATAGTAGTATGATTTGTAATCCTTTGGGTATATACCCAGTAATGGGATGGCCGGGTCAAATCCTTGAGGAATTGCCACACTGTCTTCCACAATGGTTGAACTAATTTACACTCCCACCAACAGTGTAAAGGCGTTCCTCTTTCTCCACATCCTCTCCAGCATCTGTTGTTTACTGACTTCTTTTTTTTTTTTTTCTGAGACGGAGTCTCGCTCTGTCGCCCAAGCTGGAGTGCAGTGGCGCGATCTTGCCTCACTGCAAGCTCCACCTCCCGGGTTCATGTCATTCTCCTGCCACAGCCTCCCGAGTAGCTGGGACTACAGGGGCCCGCCACCAAGCCCGGCTAATTTTTTTGTATTTTTAGTAGAGACGGGGTTTCACTGTGTTAGCCAGGATGGTCTCAATCTCCTGAACTCGTGATCCACCTGCCTCGGCCTCCCAAAGTGCTGGGATTACAGGTGTGAGCTACCACACCTGGCCGTTTCCTGACTTTTTAATGATCAGCATTCTAACTGGCATGACATGGTATCTCATTGTGGTTTTAATTTGCATTTCTCTGATGACCAGTGATCATGAGCATTTTTTCATCCATCTGTTGGCTGCATAAATGTCTTCTTTTGAGAAGTGTCTGTTCATATCCTTTGCCCACTTTTTGATGGGGTTGTTTGCTTTATTCTTGTAAATTTGTTTAAGTTCTTTATAGATTCTGGATATTAGCCCTTTGTCAGATGGGTAGATTGCAAAAATTTTCTCACAGATGGTAGTTTCTTTTGCTGTGCAGAAGCTCTTTGGTTTAGTTAGATCCCATTTGTCTATTTTGGCTTTTGTTGCCATTGCTTTTGGTGTTTTAGTCATGAAGTCCTTGCCCATGCCTGTGTCCTGAATGGTATTGTCTAGGTTTTCTTCTAGGGTTTTTATGGTTTTAGGTCTAACATTTAAGTCTTTAATCCATTTTGAATTAACTTTTGTTTAAGATGTAAGGAAGTGATCCAGTTTCAGCTTTCTATGTATGGCTAGCCAGTCTTCTCAGCACTATTTATTAAACAGGGAATCCTTTCCCCATTTCTTGTTTTTGTCAGGTTTGTCAAAGATCAGATGGTTGTAGATGTGGGTTTTATTTCTGAGGTCTCCGTTCTATTCCATTGGTCTATAAATCTGTTTTGGTACCAGTACTATGCTGTTTTGGTTACTGTAGTCTTGTAGTATAGTTTGAAGTCAGGTAGCATGATGCCTCCAGCTTTGTTCTTTTTGATTAGGATTGTCTTGGCAATGCGGGCTCTTTTTTGGTTCCATATGAACTTTAGTTTTCTCCAATTCTGTGAAGAAAGTCTTTTGTAGCTTGATGGGGATGGCACTGAATCTATAAATTACCTTGGGCAGTATGGCCATTTTCACAAATATTGATTTTTCCTATCCATGAGGATGGAACGTTCTTCCATTTGTTTGTGTCCTCTTTTATTTCGTTGAACAGTGGTTTGTAGTTCTCCTTGAAGAGGTCTTTCACATCCCTTGTAGGTCGGATTCCTAGGTATTTTATTCTTTTAGTAGCAGTTGTGAATGGGAGTTCACTCCTGACTTGGCTCTCTGTTTGTTGTCGGTGTATAGGAATGCTTGTGATTTTTGCACATTGATTTTGTATCCTGAGACTTTGCCGAAGTTGCTTATCAGCTTAAGGAGATTTTGGCCTGAGGCAATGGGGTTTTCTAAATATGCAGTCATGTCATCTGCTAACAGGGACCATTTTACTTCCTCTTTTCCTAATTGAATACCCTTTATTTCTCTTGCCTGATTGCCCTGGCCAGAACTTCCAACACTATGTTAAATGGAGTGGTGAGAGAGGGCATCCGTGTCTTGTGCCAGTTTTCAAAGGGAATGCCTCCAGTTTTTGCCCATTCAGTATGATATTGGCTGTGGGTTTGTCATAAATAGCTCTTATTATTTTGAGATATGTTCCATAAATACCTAGTTTATTGAGAGTTTTTAGCATGAAGGGCTGTTGAATTTTGTCAAAGGCCTTTTCTGCATCTGTTGAGATAATCATGTGGTTTTTGTCATTGGTTCTGTTTATGTGATGGATTATGTTTATTGATTTGCATATGTTGAACCAGCCTTGCATCCCAGGGATGAAGCTGACTTGATGTTGGTGAATAAGCTTTTTGATGTGCTGCTGGATTTGGTTTGCCAGTATTTTATTGAGGATTTTTCCATCAATGTTCATCAGGGATATTGGTTTAAAATTCTCTTTTTGTGTTGTGCCTCTGCCAGGCTTTGGTATCAGCATGACGCTGGCCTCATAAAATGAGTTAGGGAGGATTCCCTCTTTTTCTATTGATTGGAATAGTTTCAGAAGGAATGGTACCAGCTCCTCTTTGTACCTCTGGTAGAATGTGGCTGTGAATCCATCTGGTCCTGGATATTTTTTGGTTGGTAGGCTATTAATTACTGCCTCAATTTCAGAGCCTTTTATTGGTCTAGATTTTCTAGTTTATTTGTGTAGAGGTGTTTATAGTATTCTCTGATGGTAGTTTGTATTTCTGTGGGATTGGTGGTGATATCCTCTTTATCACTTTATTGTGTGTATCTGATTCTTCTCTCTTCTTTATTAGTCTTGCTAGTGGTCGACTAATTTTGTTGATCTTTTCAAAAAACCAGCTCCTGGATTCATTGATTTTTTGAAGGGTTTTTTTGTCATTGATTTTTGAAGTGTCTTTATCTCCTTCAATTCTGCTCTGATCTTATTTCTTACCTTCTGCTAGCTTTTGAATTTGTTTGCTCTTGCTTCTCTAGTTCTTTTAATTATGATGTTAGGGTGTCGATTTTAGATCTTTCCTGCTTTCTTTTGTGAGCATTTAGTGCTATACATTTCCCTCTACAAACTGCTTTAAATGTGTCCCAGAGATTCTGGTACGTTGTGTCTTTGTTCTCATTGATTTCAAAGAACATCTTTATTTCTGCCTTCATTTCATTATTTACCCAGTAGTCATTCAGGAGCAGCTTGTTCAGTTTCCATGTAGTTGTATGGTTTTGAGTGAGTTTCTTAATCCTGATTTCTAATTTGATTGCACTGTGGTATGAAAGACAGTTTGTTGTGATTTCTGTTCTTTTACATTTGCTGAGGAGTGCTTTACTTCCAATTATGTGGTCAATTTTATAATAAATGTGATGTGGTGCTGAGAAGAATATATATTCTGTTGATTTGGGGTGGAGAGTTCTGTAGATGTCTATTAGATCCACTTGGTGCAGAATTGAGTTCAAGTCCTGGATATCCTTGTTAACCTTCTGTCTCATTGATCTGTCTAATATGGACAGTGGGGTGTTGAAGTCTCCCATTATTACTGTGTGGGAGTCTAGGTCTCTTTCTAGGTCTCTAAGGACTTGCTTCATGAATCTGGGTGCTCCTGTATTGGGTGCATATATGTTTAGGACAATTAGCTCTTCTTGTTGAATTGATCCCTTTACCATTATGTAATGGCTTTGTCTCTTTAGATCTTCACTGGTTTAACGTCTGCTTTATCAAAGACTAGGATTGCAACCCCTGCTTTTTTTTTTCTTTCCATTTGCTTGGCAGATCTTCCTCCATCCATTTATTTTGAGCCTATGTGTGTCCTGCACTTGAGATGGGTCTCCTGAATATAGCACACTAATGGGTCTTGACTCCTTATCCAATTTGCCAGTCTGTGTCTTTTATTTGGGGCATTTAGCCCATTTACGTTTAACGTTAATATTGTTGTGTGTGAATTTGATCCCGTCATTACAATGTTAGCTGGTTGTTTTGCCCATTAATTGGTGCTGTTTCTTCATAGCATTGATGGTCTTTACAATTTGGCATGTTTTTGAAGTGGTTGGTACAGGTTATCCCCTTCCATGTTTAGTGCTTCCTTCAGGAGCTCTTGTAAGGCAGGCCTCATGGTGACAAAATCTCTCAGCATTTGCTTGTCTATAAAGGATTTTATTTCTCCTTCACTTATGAAGCTTAGTTTGGCTGGATATGAAATTTTGGATTGAAAATTCTTTTCTTTAAGAATGTTGAATATTGGCCCCTACTCTCTTCTGGCCTGTAGAGTTTCTGCTGAGAGATCTGCTGTTAGTCTGATGGGCTCCCCTTTGTGGGTAACCCAACCTTTCTCTCTGGCTGCCCTTACCATTTTTTCCTTTATTTGAACCCTGATGAGTCTGACAATTATGTGTCTTGGGGTTGCTCTTCTCGAGGAGTATCTTTGTGGTGGTCTCTGTATTTCCTTAATTTGAATGTTGGCCTGCCTTGCTAGGTTGGGGAAATTCTCCTGGATAATATCCTGAAGAGTGTTTTCTAGCTTGGTTCCACTCTCCTTGTCACTTTCAGGTACACCAGTCAATTGTAGATTTGGTCTTTTCACATAGTCCCATATTTCTTGGAGGCTTTGTTCATTTCTCTGTTTTCACCCCCGGGTTCTGCCCAGGGTGGCCTGATGGAAAGCCCCGACATTAGAATGGGAACCATCCCTTAAAACCTGTCTTTTCCAAAAGCCAGTTTGAATTTACATCTTTAAAATCTCCAAAATATTTATTTTACAAGGCAGGAGCTGTGCCCCAAAGCTTGTGGCAATTGGGGACCTAAGGTTCCTTGAAATCACCTGAGTGTGGAAGTGGTGATAAGGTGCTAAAGAGATGATCTGAACTCACCAGGCTGATGTGGATAGAATGGGAGGCCCCAGTTCTGTCCCTCCATCCCTGAGGCCCCTCCCCAACCCCCCTGGACCCCCTGTCCACAGAGGCAGTGCTGTGTGCCAGCCTCACTCCTGCATTCTGGAGATGCCGTTCCAAGATGGAGGTTCCCTCACACCTTCCCCCACCCAGCAAACTCCATTGGACAGATCCACACCAGCAACAGCTTCACAGCTAGGCCCTGGAGGTATGGAGCTCACAGACCTCCCACTAACTAAGAAAAACACGGTAGAGAGCCAGAAGGGTGGCAGGTTCCAACAGAGCCCCCACCATGTCCCCCACCCAGCCCCCCATCCGACCCCTTCCCTCCACCTGGACTCAGCACCATCCTGAGTCCCTGCGTGAGAGGCACGTTGAGTTCTATGGAAGAATAACAAAAGTGAGAACAACTGGTACAGTTGCCATGAGGCCCTGGATGCCCAGGGGACTGGAGGCTTTGACGGCCTCTGACTCGGCCCCTTTCGGGGGATCCTGAAGACTATGGGGATGTTTGCCTCTCCACACACACACAGCATCCCATTCCCTGGCTGCCACTCCACACGGATTACCTTCCTGCACCAGAGGTTTCAATATTTCTTGAAAAGGTTGGCAATTTTGAAATTTTTTTTCATACATTTATTCCTTATGATCCACTCCTCTGCCTTCTTACAATTGAGCATTTTGAGAATAATTTAACCTTTTCATCATGACTTGGGGTCCTGATGATGAACACCATTATTGTGTTGAGATGTCATTTCCCCCAGAGTGCAGGGACCATGTCTCAGTCCTCTGTGTGCTCCTCGGCACCTCGGCCAGCCCATGGCGATGCTGTGTGTGTCTGCGGGGTTGCACTGACAGAAGCCAACAGAGGCTCTGGCATGAAGGCTGACAGCCTGCTGCTCTGGGCGGTTCTGCTTTGTGAGTATGTGTTCCTTAGTGTCTTTCCTTAGTATCCTCTCTTGCTATCAGTCTATCAGCTCACCAAATCTTGAGGCCCCTCTTTTTATTTTCACTTTTTAAAAATTGAGATATCATTCACCTAACATAAAAATCACCCTTTTAAAGTGGTTTTCATATATATTCACAAAATTGTGCGTCCATCACTACTATCTAATTCTAAACATTTTCATCACCTCCACAAAGAAACCTCATACGCATGGTCAGTCTCCACACTTCTTTCCCCTAGCCCCCAGCAACCACAAACCTACCTTCTGTCTCTCTGGATTTGCCTGTTCTGCACTTTTGCATAGAATGGAATCCTGTGCCATGTGGTCCCTTTATGCACGATATCCAACCCAGAGAAAGGCCTTGCTTCCTAAGCCCTCCTGAGACTCACCAGCCACGAGCCCGCATCTATAGCAAGTTCTTTTGAAGTCCATCTTTACTGCTGGACATTCTTCCTTTGTGCAACAAGTCAATAAACCCATTTTGGTTCAGCTACAGGTGAGTTCTTGGTGGTTTTTTAGCTTAGGAGGATTGGCAGAAATAGAGGTTCCCTGAGTCAGCTGAAGCCCTCCCCCTTGGACAAGAACCCCCGCCTCAGTTAGGGTGGACACAGCTGAGACATACAGGGTGTCTCCCTCTGTCTGAGGTGCCGGGTGGCCCACAGCTGGAAGGCAGCTCGGGCTGAATGGAGGCTGATATTTCCTTGAGGCCCCTCCGCTTCAGGTGTGCTCTGTTCTGGGAATGAGGTGCTGTGCGACTTTTCCTGGTGATCTGATCAGATTTGCCCCGCTCCACGGTGAAACTGCTGTCTAGCCTTCTGAGAAATGCTCCTATGTCTATCTGGTGGTCGAATGTTCTAAGCGTTGTCTCTAAGTGGAAAATTCAGTAGTTGATAGGGGCCCGGGAAGTCTGTCCTCAAGCTGGTCTTGGAGGTCACAGTGCTCAGGAGTTCCCCTCAGACCAGCATTCATTGGAATGAGCTTTGCCCCAGGTCACTGTTTTCATACCTAAGGGTGGATTTTCCCCTCAACTTTGTCTCTGTGTGGTTCCTGAGAACTGCTCACTTTAAAGTTCCCTCTGCCTGGAATCAGGAGGATTGGGGACAATCAGCCTGTGGCCTCTGACCAAGCTCTGGAGGCACGAAGTCTCTTCTCGGACTGCTCGGGTGCCCGTGCGACCTTCTTCATCGGAAGTGGCTCTTCCCCAGGCCAAACACCTGCTGCTTTCAGATTTCCTCACTGTCGTGTGAACTCATCTTATGCCTCTGACACAATTTCTTGAGACACCATTTGAAACTGCAGTGGCCGCTCTGGGGAATTTTCACATGAATGAGGTTTGAGAGGTTCTGTACAGCAAACATGGAAGGAGCCCCGTGAAGAGCTTCTCTTGTGGGAAAGAGACATCAATGTGTTTAATGCAGGAGACACAGTCCCTTCCTCATTTGTTTCCATACTTCAGGGATTAATAAGTAAGTGCTGGGGTTTTGTTGTACAGATTGATAAAACTGTCAAAGGCCAAGCTGTTGTCCAAAACAGGATAATTTCACTAGCTTTGAGAGTATTTGTCAAAAATATGTTTTTCTAACTTTTCTTTTTTTTTGCAAAATAACCTAATTAGCCTGATAGTCATAATTTCATACTTACTGGAAGCCAGTTCCCTCTACTTTTTTATTTAAAACAAGCTTACATTTCTTATTTTAATATTTATTTATTTATTTGAGACAGGATATTATTCTGTCACCCAGACTGCAGTGCAGTGGCACAATCACAGCTCACCACAGCCTGGACTTCCCAGGCTCAGGTGATCCTTCCACCTCTGCCTTTTGAGTAGCTAGTACTACAGGTGCCCAACCACCACACCCAGCTACGTTTTGTATTTTTTGTAGAGATGAGGTTTTGCTATGTTTCCCAGGCTGGTCTCAAATTGCTTGGGCTCAAGCAATCTGCCCACCTCAGCCTCCAAACTTAGAATTACAGACGTGAGCCACACCATCCAGCCTCTAATTTTTTGTTTCTGTCCCTCCATTTTTCTTGGGTTAGACGACATTGACTCATTATTTTTCAGAAAAGAAAACAGAGGCTCAGAGAGGTTAAGTGACTTGCCCAAGTTCACACTGCTAACCTACAGCAGGGCCAGGACTCAACTCAGACCGTGAGATGCGGCCAGCGTTTGGAACAAAAGCGTATCTCATTGTGTTGCTTCCCTCAGCACCGAGGAGAAAGGAGAGAAACTTGGGGATCATCAGACCAGCCACGCCAGAGCTCATAGCAGTCTTACTCAGTCCCACAAGCCCACAGGACGTCAGCACAAGAACCTGTTCTTAAAACCATCCAATCTCACCTCTCGATTAACAGATGTGGAGACTCAGGCCCAGAGAGGAAAAGTGATTCATTCAAGGTCGCACAGATTAGTGGCAATGCCTAGACTTGAACTGAGATGAGCAGAGTCTGGTGCACTGCCACGTCCCACCCTCCTCCTCCACAGCAGGTGCAGGGAGGGTCCATTCTTCTGGTCACTGCAGCATAGTACAGTTTTCTGTGTCAGTGCCCTTCCTCTTAGGAAGAAACATCTCTGGGCTGGGGTAGCTAGCTCCCACTTTTAGCCATGTAAAATTTCTCTCTGGGCATTTTAGGTAGGAGTGTTGTCTATATTCTTAAGTGTCCGAGTCTACTTTGGCTACAGAGATGAATTAGGAAAAATTAGACTCTGCTTTGTATGTATGCAGAGTTCTCCGTGCACGATAAAGTGTAAATGAAAAGCAGCAAATGCTATTAGCAGGAGGGCAAGCCAAAACTGCTATGCCCTTTTTAAATGTCCTCAAGTCATCCTCAAACCTACCCATGTAATTATCTTCTAAGTTCTTTCTCAAAAATGAGATTCTAAATTTCAGGGTTTATTTACAGCCAGATGATCATAATACTCCCCTGCTCAAAAAGCTTCGGTGACCCCTATTCCTTGAAATTAAAGTCACAGATTCCTATCTCATCATTCAAGGCCACCTGTGATCTGGTCAAAATCTATTTCTAGTAGTATTGCCCACTGTTTCCTTTCCAGGCACTCAACTCAGTCTACCTCCAGCTGATTAGATTTCCTAGAAATAACTACTCCTCCTTCTAAACCCCATGAACAAACGTTTTCTGAAAAGGTATTTGGAGGAAAGAGACTTTATTCCAGTGGACAAAACTGGGTGTTAGGTTTTGAAGGGAAGGCGAGGGTTAAAGAAAGACATACGTAAGAGGGTGGCTTAATAGCAAATGCAGGCTTTATGTCCAGCATAAAACCTACAGAAGTCAGGAACCAGCATAATGCCAGAGCCCACTGCTGCTTACAGGCTGGGGCAATTTATGGGCCAAAGGGGTCTGCGCAGTATGGCTTGCTGCCTGGCAGGATATTGATAAGATGTTCCCGTGATGAGATGGTTCTGGCCCTTGTTCCAGCGGGATTTCGTTGTGGTGTTCTGGGTGTTCCTCGGATCTTTGTCCAGCATGATGTGATAGAGATGTGTCTTTGGTTAGGCCCTTGTCTGCCTTGTGGTCAGGTGGTTAGGCAGGATGTTTCTCACACCCGAACCCCTGTTTCACTTTGACTAAGGTCTGCAAAATAGCAGGGAGAGCTTATGACATGGTGCAGTTTGGACTAACACTGAGAGACCAGAGTTCAGTGTAAAATGAATGTGCGTTCAGAGAACAGAGAGGAGTCGGGCTTTATAGCAAAATTTGCTGCCCAGGTTCCCCATCAGGTTCATTTGCATATGAACCCAGATTCATTTGCATTTGCTTTCCTCTGATGCAGCTGAGCCCTTGATTAACCGAGCAGATGAGCTCTGATTGATTGGTTTCCAAGCCCTAAACTGGGAGTCTCTGTCAGACTGTGGCTGGCTGGTGGTGGGAGGGGCCCAGCAGCAGTTTGTCCTGGGAGCAACAGCAGGCGCTGGTTTGGCTTGATTGTGAAAAGAGGGGTCCTGTGATGCTCTTATATCTTTCTGAGAACACAGAGTAAGTGATCGCTCCCACACCCGGCTGTAGCCACTGGGTTTCTGTTTTAAATATGAGTACCTCAGTGAGTCATAGGGAGTCCATTTGGTCTGTGGGCTGTGAACATACTTTAAACAATCCCAATCCTGTTCTCTCTTGACAAATCACTTTCTTTACCCAAATACAGATACTGGAGTACGTGTCTTTCCTCCCCTTAAGGACAGTACCTCTTGGGCTTACTTTAGTTAGCCCCACCTAGGAGAGAGCCTGGCACAGTTAGGTCTTAATAAACACTGAGTAAATGAATGACTGAGTTGTATGAGACATTTCATTTACCCTCCCCGGCTCCATGCCTGGGAGGAATGAGCTACCTCTGAAGATGGGTAACGTCTTGAGATTTTCACAAAAGAATATAAAGCTAGCAAGTCAAAGACAGTGTGATACTGCTTTAATTTTAGTTGTTGTTGTTGTTTTTTCCTGAAACACAGCACATTAGGAGTTGAGATGATGGTATTGACTGTCCTTGTGGTTTGTGTGCAATTTTTAACCAGGATTCATGGCTGGGGAAACAAAAGCACTTCTTTGCTTGCATAACTTTTTTCCCTTCCTTTATTACTTCAAAGAGGCAAGATGTGGTTTGCATTCATTTCACTGCTAATACTGCTCTCAAAGATCGCTAAAGATCTCTTCTCCCCTTACACATTCCACTCATTTGTAACCCAGATCCTCAGTGTGGCTAATGGAGGGTCCCTCAGCCCTGTAACTTCTGTGCATGAAGCAGTAGGTAGTGGGTCCAGTTATGTTAAACATTAGGTAATATCGGTATCTTTTAACCTTACTATGAGAATCTTAAAGATGGAAGCATTATCCTCTGCTTATGATTGCTGTAGGCAAGAATGTGCACCAACCCTCCCAAGAGTATAAAGATCATCACCGTCACTGTCACCATTGTAAGGTCACAGCTCTTCACAGTTCACTTATCTTTTTCCTAGTTATTCTCCCTCCTAATCATTGCCAAAGTCTTGGGAGACAGGTGGGAATCCTTCTAGGACGCAGCTGAAAAAGTTAAATGTCTTGTCCTAGAGCACACAGCTCAGCAGCACCAAGAATGAAATGTTAAATCTGGTGTTTTTCCCTCTCTGCTCTAGTGAAGCTCCGCTAGAGATTTACCGAAGTCCTTGATATTTTAACCTAGCTTAATAACCTAGCTATCAACCTCAGCCCAGAGAAAATCTTCCAAAAGTAGATTCATCCATCAACCATAACCTTAAATCTGAAGCCAGGAACTAAAAAGAAATTCTCAAGGTAACACAATTGTCATGAAGTCTCACTCCCAGGACCAATTATAATCTGGATTTTTGTCTTCATCCTTCCAGGTGTCTCTGATCCCACTGTAAGCAAACCCTGAGTCCTAGGGCCTTTCTTCCGCTTATTTCACTCTTTCTGTACACATTTTCCAGCACCTCCACCACTCACCACCCTCCAAAAAGAACTGATCCCTAAGCTTGTGCAGTGATTAACGATTTTCATGTCTTTTCTATTTGCCTGCAGTTATGCTACAAGATCTCTTGGCAAAGGACTAGCCAGGCACGCCTAATATATACATTCGTGTGATTTAACAAACTGGTTTCTACCACTTTCGGCCTGAAGTGACAGTGTTTTTTAATGTTGGTTGCAGGCAGGGGACTGTTGCCCCCTGCCAAGCACTTCAGCTTCCTTGCCCGGCCTCTCCTTGGCTTCTGTCTGTCCCCACCAGCAGCTCTTCATGGGACCCATCCTGACCCTCCAAGAAAGCAGAAAAGGAGGTTCCTGATGCAAAACCTAAAGAGCTTTCATCTGAGGAAGGTGAGTCCTTTTTAAACTATGAGGCCTGGAGAGACGTTAAAATGAGAGCAATCACACCTTACTCCCCGCTTTGAGCTATGTATTCATCTCTTAAAACTGCTTGCTATTGCCACAAGTAGCTATGAATTAATTTTAATTTAGGATTATTATAGTGTCTCACCAGAAGCATAAACCACATCCTATAACTTAACAATAACCAATTGCTCATCAATTTTGTTTCTGTAATCCAAAGAGAGTTCCTGATCAACAACTTCATACCAGCCCACTCTCTCGGTCCCAGTCTTTTGTTTTTAAAAACCTGCTTGGCACAAAGGCTCTAGGAAGCTCACAGCCAAGAGTACTTGGGTCTGAGTCTTCCGGGCAGCTGTCCTCACTTTGGCTCAAGTAAACTCTTTAAATTATACTTTGTGTCTCAGCCTCTGCCTTTTGGCTCAACACTGAGGGGAGTAAATGAATGGCATCTGCTCCTTCTCTGTCTGAAGCTTGGACTTCTCCTGAGAGGACTTCCTGCTCCAAGATAGGAGGGAGTCTCACTCAGAAGAGGAAGGAGCTCCTGTCTGCTGAGGACACGGTTCCATCCAATGAGGTCAGCAGGGCTATCAGCAGCTTCCGTTAATTCCGTTGGGGTAGGCGTGTGGCAAGCGGCAGTTATTTGAGCTGAGGATGCTGGGATGGATTTTTACATGAGCAGTTGGCCCTTAGATCATGAGACCAGCCTAAGTGCCCAAGGAAATGGAACAGCAGGGAGGGGGAGGGACATCACACCCACTATCAAAACTTCTTGTTAGTCTCTGGCTTCCACATCCTTCCCCAAAACTTCAGCCCAATTCACAGCCGCATTTTTCCATCTCTTTGCCATTCCTCCATGGGAGAGCTTTCTGTTGGTACAGGAATAGCTGAGAAGTGGGAAAGAGCAAGGGTAGTAAGAGCTGCCCCCGATAATCTACAGAAAGCTTTGCTGGAATGAGGTTGCGCATCTCTGAACCTGAGCTAGATTTGTTGGGTCAGGGACCATATTTATTTACTGGCCCAAGAATTAGAAGAGGAGGTGTCTAAGAAATTCTTGTTGAATGAATAAATAAACAGCTGAGTGAGTGTTTATATGAGCCTGAAAACTGCCTGCACCAGCACAAAAGTAAAACCCCAACACCCTCAGGTCACACCTACTGGAAAAATATATGTCAGCCCCAGAAAAATGTGGGCAACATGAGGCAACTCCGGAGCAACACAGGAAACTGCCCTCCTCTTCTGGCCCCTCTTCCACTGTGATGCTCAAAATCTCATCAAGTCTGGTCATCTAATCAGCAGGATATAAGAGGCTCATTCTTCACTGCGGCCATTCCGGTTTCCTGGAAACTTGGCTTTCTCCTGACCATTTCCCCATGAGCATGGTGGTGACAAGCTTGAGCTCTGACATCAGAAAGTCCCCAGTTTGAAACCTCTAGCTTCTTACTCGCTAGCTATGAGACTTTGGGCAAATTAATCTCTAAACCTCAATTTCTCAATCTGTAAAATGTTCAAGGTCAAGCAACTCACTTTTCCACATTGTAATTGATGAAACTAAAATTCAGACTCAGATCTGCCTCACTCCACAGTCTGTGCTTTTTCCTTCCCACTCATCTTTTTCTCTTTCTATTAAAAATTTCGTAACACATTTGAGATTCTGTCTCAACTCATATCACTAAAATCATCTGTCACGTCTGATGATCATATAGAAGCCAGACTAAGATTCAGCCACAAATGTTATGCCTAAACATTTCTTATTATTTCTTTTTAATGTTTCTCATGTATACAATCAAACTCGCACCCTAGTATTATTGGCAGGCTAATATATGCCCATGAGACATGTAGCTTAAATCTCTATGGGATAGGTTAAATATTCTCCCTTTGTTTGTGATTTGAAAGCTTTCCATGGATGCTAAAGCGATTTGTTAAAATACCTTCACCTGTAAGTGTTTTTCTCTCTTAAAAGCCTGATGCATCTCTGAGTTTGTTTACTAAAATAATCTAATTTGCTCATTTTCTCTAGCCATTCCAAGCTAAATCCCAGGAAGTACTAAAGAAGCAATGCACAGACACAGTATCATACAATTTGAGACACAGTATTATACAATTGATGTGAACTTCTAGGCACAGTGTGCTCACAGTCTGTCTAGAAATAACTTTGTAGCAAGCATAGTTCCAGTCTAGCTGCCTGGCAGCCTGGCAGGATATTATTATTACTGATACTAATTTACTTTTTAATGTAAGTCTACCCAGAATATATTAAAGAAGTTTCAAGAAATCAGGATCATGGATTATAACCTGACGTAGTGCTAAGGAACCATCAGTTCCATGTAAGCATTTGGTTAGCAAGTCTTTTTCAAAGGCCATGCTTGAGAAACAGTTTTGCTCTCCCAAACAATGTGTTGTAGTTTTTTTTAGCATACTACTGTGCAGATAAATAAATGAGATATTAATGCCATTGCAAGTTCTGGCTTTGTGTAGAGTTTTCTAGTGAAGCCTGTTTAGGATCCTGGATTTGTCCAAGCTGTTCTGATTATCCCATCATTTTTAACATGGATAATCTACGATCTCTCATCTATTACATAAATTAAATTCTGGCACAAGTTCAACTGCTCTTCATTGAAACTGAGAAAAATTTTAGGATCACTTTGCTGGAATCCAAAGAAGATGTTAAATACTACCAAAAAAAAAAAAGGCTAAAAACTGGTTTCCAAGAATCTCTGGGGCATCCTTAAGAACTCCCCTTGCATGTTCATTAGACGGCCCTTTACCCAATGTATCTCTAATAGTCTGCTGAAAATACTCAAAGGCAAGTAATTTTCATGTAGTCAACTAAACAAAATGTTTAACAAATATGGCAAATATTACTATTTTTAACTGTTTATGTAAAGTGCAAGAGAGTTATTGATTAGGAGAGTAGCTCTGAAGCTGAACAGCCTAGGTCTAAATCCCGGTTCTTTCATCAACAAGCTCCATTACTGTTGATAAGTTATTTGAATTATTGGTGTCTTAGTATCTTTCCTTATAGAGGTGATGATTGCTCCTACCTAATAGCACTGTAGCGATCATATATGCAGAGCTTATCACACTAATTGACATTCAAAAATATTAGCTCTTAAAAAATTATTATTAGAAATTTGAGAAAAAGAATCACACTAAAAAAGGATAAAAGGCATTGAAAATAATTCCCCAAAAAGAAAATAAAAATTTCTCAAATCATATAGGACTTATTTTGTAACATTAAGAGGATTCCAGTTAATTCAAATTAAATGGATGATGCCTTATCTTCACAATGACATTCCAATAGCTTGTTTTCTTATTTTAATGAAAATATGTAATGATGGTGAAGATTCAGTGAGACAGGCACTTCCATACTAGCTGCTGGAATTCTACGTTGACACAACATATTTGGTGAGCAATATGGCAATCAGAAGACTAAAAGAATGTTGCCTATTTTGTCTTGGTAATTAATTCCTCTTCTGGAAATCTTTCTTAAGTGGACAATTCCTAATTCAAAAGCTACTTACTATATAGTTATACACAAAGACATATGCTCTTCTGGAAATCTTTCTTAAGTGGACAATTCCTAATTCAAAAGCTACTTACTATATAGTTATACACAAAGACATATGCTACAAAATTATTAATTACTAGGAAAACAAAATGAAATCATCTATATGTTATATAATAAAAGCATAACTAAATAAATTTCGTGTAGTCACATAAAGATATGTTTATGCAGCAGAAAATTGGAATTTATGAAAAGATTGGCATAATATAGAGACAAGTTTTCTTAGTTATCATGAACAGAAAAGTATGATGGCAGTCATGAAAAATATTCATTAAAAATTAGAGGAAAATAAATATGTCTATCTAGCTAGCTAGCTAATTTTGAGATTCTGTTTTATAACTGAAGTTTGGACTCTGTGACCCTCCCCTAAAAGTCTGTTCATCTCTTTTTTAGTTAAGACTGTTGACTGTTTTCCACAACAACCAGTAGACATCAGTGACCATTAACCACTTTTCTCATGCATTCTATTTTCCTTATTTCCAGAATACATTCCCTTAAGCTAAATACAACTTCTCCCTCTACATCTGTTTTCCATGAGCATATCTGGATTTACTGGTATATCTATCACTTCCATGTCCTTTTCAGGATTGGTGAACCATGTCATCCATTCCTGCTCCAGGCAGAAGCTTGTTCTCAGTCCTTGGTTTTGAGCTTGTGTATCTGTCTCTCTCTTTTATTTTTATTTTAGGTTCAGGGGCACAAGTGCATGTAGGTTAGATGGGTAAACTCATGTCACATGGGTTTGTTGTACATATTATTTGTCTTCCAGGCACTAAACCTACTACCCAATAGTTATTCTTTCTGGTCCTCTCTATCCTTCGACCTTCTACTCTCAAGTGGGCCTCAATGTCTGTTGTTCCCCTTATTGTCTCCGTGTGTTCTCATTATTTAGCTCCCACTTATAAATGTGAACATTTGGTATTTGGCTTTCTTTTCCTTTGTAAGTTTGCTAAGGATAATGGCCTCCAGCTCTATCCGTGTCCCTGCAAAGGACATGATCTAGTTCTTTTATGTGACTGCAGAGTAGTCCATGGTGCACATGTACCACATTTTTTTTTAAATCCAGTCTGCCATGGATGGACATTTAGGTTGATTCCATGTCTTTGCTATTGTGAATGGTGCTGCAATGAACATGTGTGTATGTATTTCTTTATGGTAGAACAATAAATCACAATGTTAATGGCAGTTGGTAGAATTAATTTTAGGTAATTTCTAATCTTTTTCTTTATATTTTTCAAATATTCTACAATGAGAATACATTGCTTCTCTAATAATATTAATGCAAGCATATAAATAATTTAAGTTCCCTGGTTAATCTCACTTATTGTCTCTAAGCTTTGTGTCTCCTTGTGAAGGCAAATCTCCTGAATAAATGCTTACTTAGCACGCGCATCCACTTGGAATCCATCATCTGAAATAGTTACTGTTCATGGTGCATTGACTTTAACTTCAAACTTGGGCAACACTGGAAACAAAGAGAAATATACTTCAGCCCCCACAATCACTGGTGAGCAAAATTTATTGCAATCATGTAGCTTAAGGTGCTTCCCAGCACCAGCTTTCCCTGTATGTCCATCTGGATAGATCATGTTCTGTTGCCCCAGATTCCATGTGGCACCAGTCTACATGATGGTGTCTCACTAGTCATTAACTCTTCCTTTTTCTTTTGTCTGTCCTCAGAATTTCAAGTTTTTTCCATTGTAATCTCTTAGATCTCTCCTGGCAGATTGGGCTCTAGAAAATGTATATTTCCTAGGGGAAAAAAACGACAGAAATTAGAATAACGATACTGGGGGAGGAGTGAGGAGGAGGAAAATGCTGATGATGAAGCTGACCAGGCCAAGGAAGGGAGATGAGAAAAACCAGATCAAGCTTCACCTACTCCTGCCTACGTCTAACACCAAAGGTGTTTTGTTCCATGCTTTGAATCCTTTATCTACCCAGAACAACTACAAATGGCAATTGGTTACCCTACCCTTGATAGTAAATTGGTGTGTCAGTGTCTCTCCTGATTTTCTTTTCACAACAATTGAGTAACCTCCAAACACTGTTTCTGAAATCGATGGGAATGAGAGGAATCATACAGTATGGACTGTTTTGTGACTGGCTTCCTTGTTTCCACATTATGTCTGTGAAATTCATCCCTCTTGTGGCAGACAGGAGGAGCTCACTGCCTTTCACTGTCTTGTAATCTTACATGGCCGGAGCACCCCACACTGTATCCATCCTGTTCCTTCCACTTTTTGATGATGATGAATGAAGCTTCTCCGAATGTGTTTGTATATGACTTTTGGTGAATATAAGTGCTCATTTCAGTTTGGTAGATACCTAAGAAATTGAATTGCTAGGTCATGGTTTTTTCTTACATGTAGCTTTAGCAGATACTGAAAGTTTCTTATAGTTGTGGTTCAAGTTACACGCCCACCAAGTGCAGACAAAAGCACTAGTAGCTCCACACTCTTGCCAACACGTGGTATTGTTAGTTCTTTTCATTCTAGTGCATCTGGGGAATGCAGTGCTATATAACATGCATTTTCTTTCCTTTTTTCTTTTTTTCTTTCTTTCTTTTTTTTTGTTGTTGTTGAGACGTGGTCTTACTCTGTTGCTAAGGCTGGAGTACAATGGTGTGATCATAGCTCACTGCAGCCTCCACCTCTTGGGCTCAAGGAATTGTCCCTCCTTAGCCTCTGGAGTAGCTGGGACCACAGGCGTGCACACCATGGTCAGCTTAATTTGTATTTTCTTGATAGTTAATGAAGTTGAACAGGTTTTCATATACTTATTGGCTGTGTGAATGGCCTCTTTTGTGAAATACTTATTTGACCCATTTATAAAGATTTTTATTGTCATTTGTTATTAATCTGTGGGGTTTCTTTTTCTTTTTTTCTTTTTTTTTTTTTTGAGACGGAATCTCACTCTGTAGCCCAGGCTGGAGTGCAGTGGCTCAATCTTGGCTCGCTGCAAGCTCCGCCTCCTGGGTTCACGCCATTCTCCTGCCTAAGCCTCCTGAGTAGCTGGGACTACAGGCACCCGCCACCACGCCTGGCTAATTTTTTGTATTTTTAGTAGACGGGGTTTCACCATATTAGCCAGGATGGTGTCAATCTCCTGACCTCCTGATCTGCCCACCTCGGCCTCCCAAAGTGCTGGGATTACAGGCGTGAGCACAAGAAATTCCCACAAGAAATCTGTGGGATTTCTTGATATATTCTAGATAAGATTTGCTTTGAAAGACATATATTGTAATAATCTTCTGCTCTGTGGCATGTCTTTTCACTCACATAAAGGTATTTTTTGATGAACCATATATTTTTTATTTTAATAAAGTTCAATTAATCTACTTTTACTATATTTTATTTTTAACAACCTTGTCAATATATTTATTATTTTTGTTTATTTACTTATTTTTATAGTTAGTGGTTTTTTATGTGTGTCTTGTATAAAAAATATTTGCCTATCCCTTTGTTATAAAGATAAACTTATTAAAAAAAAAATCTAGACCTTTTTTTTCTTCAATACACCATGCTTAACACAGATCGACTTTTTTTACCCTTCATGTTTTGGTCTAGGATCCATCTCAGATTTCTTTACATCAGGACTGAGGTGGAGAGTCACGGTTTCTATTTTTCTATATGGATGTGTGGCTACCCCAGGGCCATTTATTGAAAGACCACCCTCTCCCCACTTAACTGTGCTGTCTCCCGTGTCATCTATCAGGTGTTACCGCATTTTTCACTTCTGTGCACTCTTGTTTGCGCCATTGGTCTTAGAATATATTTTTGTGCCAGCACTTCAGCGTCTTCGTTATTGTAGCTTTAAAAGAAGTGTTGCTGTCTAGCAGTTCAATCCTCCAGCTTTGTTCTTCTGTTTAAGGGCTGCCTTGGCTGTTCTTGATTCTTTGATTTTCCATGTATACTGCAGAATCATCTTCAAGGTATACCAAAAAAAAAAATGCTGGGATTTTGATTGGCATTCCACTGAATCTGTACATCAAATTAGAGAGATTTGGCATCTGGAAATATTGAGTCTTCCAATACATGAACATGATATAATCCTCCATTAATTAGGTATTTCTTTAATTTTTTTCTTAGCAATGTTTTGTGTTTCATATTTTTCAGTGTAAAGGTCTTGCCTGCCTTAGTTTTATTCCTAGGTATTTTTTGGTTTTGGTACTATTGTAAATGCTCCTTTCAAAAGTGTATTTTCCAATTGTTTACTGCCAGTATATGGAATGCAATTGATTTAGGGGGGTTAATTTATTTCAATTGTGATATGATATATATAATATAAAATTTACCATTTAAACCATTTTTAATTGTAGAGTACAGTGGCATTAAGAATACTCACGTTGTTGTGCAACAGTTCAATTGATTTTTAATATCAGCTTTGTTGAGCTATGGTCGACATATGTTAAAATTTGCTAGCTTTAGGTGTGCAGCTCAGTGAGTTCTGATAAATGCATGCAGCCACGTGGTCATCACAATGAAGACATGGACCATTTCCAGCATCCTTCAGAGTTCCCGTGTGCCCTTTAGGGCTCCTCCCCAGCAGCCTCCCTCCTGGCCTTCAGTATCCACCGACCTGCTTTCTCACATTGTCATTTTGCCTTTTCTAGAATTTCAGGTAAAAGAATCCTACAGTAGGTATCTTTTGTGTCTGGCTGCTTTCACTTAGTGTAAAGCTCTTGAGAGGTATCCGTGTTAGATGTGTATCGGTAAGTTGCCCTGTTTTATTACTGAATATATTGCGCTCTATGGATGTACCACAGTTTGTTTATCCATTTATCAGCTGAAGGCCACTTGGGCTGCTCTCGGTTTGTGGGGAGCAGAGGGAAGCTGCTGGAACATTCTTGTACAGATTGTTGTGTGGAAATCTGCTTTTATTTGTCCTGGATAAACACTTAGGGGAAGGATCACTGGGTCTTATGTTTGACTTTATAAGGAACTGCTGAACTGTTTTCCACAGCAGCTGTGCCATCTTCTATGTCCGTCAGCACCGTGTGAGAGTTCCCCTGCTCTGCAGGCTTGCCAACGCAGATGTGTCTTTTGATTTCACCTGTTCTAGTGTGGATACCGTTGTGGTTTCAAGTTGCATTTCCCTAATGAATAATGATGTTCTGAATCTTTTCAGGCACTTTTTTTTTTTTTTTTGCCATTTTGTATACTTCTCTGGTGAAGTGCCTGGTCAAGCCTTTTACCCATTTAAAAAATCAAACTGTTTTCTTATTGATTTATAAGATATAAGCTAGGCATAGTTGCATCTGCCTGTAGTCTTAACTACTTGGAAGCCCAAAGCAGGATGATCACTTGAGCCCACGTGTCTGAGGTCAGCCTGGGCAACATGGTGAGACCCTGTCACTAAAAATAAACAGAAAGTAAAGATACATATATATCTCACTGTGCTAGGCTGAATGATGGCCTCCCAAAGATATTCGCAACCTAATCTGTAAAAACTGTGAGTTTCTTACCTTACCTGGCAAAAGGGACTTTGCAGATGTGATTCAACTAAGGATGTTGAGATGGGGAGATTCTCCTGGGTTACCTGGCTGGGTCTGATGTAATCACAGGAGTCCTCATTAGAGGGAAGCAGAATGACCAAAGTCAGAGACGGAGATGTGGCCGTAGAAGCAGAGGTCCATGTGCTGCGGGGCCATGAGCCAAGGAACCCACGCCGCCTCTGGGAACTGGGAAAGGCAAGGGAGCAACGTCTCCCTGGAGCTCCAGAGTGAGCCAGCCCTGATGACACCGTGACTTCAGCCCTCGGAGACTGACTGTGGACATCGGACCTCTGTCACTGTAAGATCCTAAGTTTATGTTCTTTTTTGGGAATATGCACTCTCTCTTCAGTGGAGGACTTGAAGCTGGCTCTTCTGATTCTAAGTCCATGTTGATTTTTTCCTACCATTGTTCAGGGTAGAAGGGAGCAGGTATCTCAGGTGGTGGGAACAGTGCGAGAAAGCCCCCAGGTCAACATGCACGCTGCCGCGCAGGGAGCAGGCTCCTCTCAGATTAAGCAGCGTGTGCTGGGACTGCGGGAGGTGAGGTCCAGTGGGTGGATCCACTAGGCTTTGGAAGCAGAGAGTTTGGGCTGGAGATGGTGAGAAACCACATAGTGGTTGGAGCATTTTGGGGTTTGTCAGAAGGGTCAGGGCTGCTGGCTGGGGTAGGAGCAGGTGCTGGGGAGACAGCACTGGCCTGCCCACCTCAGTGGGCTCTGACAGGAGGCATGCCAGGTGTGCTGTTCATTATTATTTCAGAACAGTGCTGCTTAACTCCATGGACCAAGCTGCTTCTGTGAATGAGGGGTAGGGAATCCCAGAGGCCAAGGCCGCCTCATCTCTCAGGGACCTTCTGGCTCATTAGATGGCCTCGTCCCTCAATCTTCTCCAAACTGGTGCTGGCTTCCCTGAGGATGCTCTGAGCTGGTGCCATTAACCTGGGCAGCACTTCTCTCCGGTCCACACGCACTTCACTCTATTATCCTGCACCCTGAAAAGGCATGGATTTTGTTGAACGGGGCCTTGTGCATCAGAAGCCAAGTGCACCTCTGGGAGCTGGAATGTATGCAGTGGCCATCTTTGCTGCTTCTGCCCTGGTGCCACACTCTGAAGAGTGAGAACATGGGCAGGGTGGTCAATGGCTTCACACCTCTGTCTCCCCACCAGGATCTCTGGCTGAGACTCAGGGTCCGAGGACCCAGGGTGCCTCCAGACCACAGACCAGTGAATTTTCTGTTCTCTTTTCAACTTCTTCCCAGCCTAGGGCAGTTCAAAGCCAGCTTCTTTCAGGAAGCCTGCCCTGATAGTGCCACCCAACTACAAACACTTATTTTCTGTGCTGCATATTTTCAGTGCTAAGTGATTGTGCATTCAACCTTTCAGTACACATGGTCTCCTGTGGTTCTCTAGTCCTTCTGGAGAAGCAAGTGTGAGACGGATGCCTCGTCTGGTGAGGTTACAGACTTTCTGAGGATGGGGAGCAATCTTTCTTCATTTGTATCATGTCTCACAAAATAGATAAACCATTGGAGGACAGGTACTGTTTGACATGAAAATAAAGTTTATGGTGCCCTCCTGATCATTGTTCAGTAAACTCTTCAGGGAAAGGAGTGGAGAGATCATTAGTTCATTGGAAAAGGTATTTCTTGCCTAGAGGGGTGGATTCCTAAATTTAGGGCTAAATGTGTCATGCAGCTCTAAATTTCTACACCATGAGAAGGTAGTCCCTTTTGCTTCTTTTATGTACAATCCATGCATTTGTTCCACAGACATCTGATGTTTACTGAATGCCCTGTGCAACAGAGATTGAGGATTCAAAGGTGAACAACAGATGATCTGTCTCTGCAGGGGGCTGTCTCTATGCACATCACTCACAAATATCCATCTACGGTCCCTCACAAATATCCATCTACAGTCCCAAGCTCCTTCCCCTAATCCACGTCCTGTGTTAGGTGTTGGGCAAACTTTCCAGGTGTCAAGATGCAGACAATAGACCTGCAGCCCCCAGAGGAGCTGAGATAATGCTACTCCTTTCGAGGAGGGGCACATGACATCACCTGACCTGTTGAAGCAGTGGACAGAGTGGGGTTTGGGGGATCCTAACCAGAGTAGCTAGCCCTCCCCACCTGCGTGTCTTGTATCTGTAGGCTCTGCATCCATAGATTCAACCATGTTGGGTAAAACTGTTCAAAAAACATTGCATATGTGCTGAACATGTACAAGCTTTTCTTTTTATCATAATTCCCTAAACAACTATTGACATAGTATTTACATTGAATTAGGTATCACAAGTAATCTAGAGCTTATTGAAAGTGCATGCAGGGTGTGCATAGGTTGTCTGCAAATGCCGCACCATTTTATATCAGGGGCTTGAGCACCTGCGCTGTTGGTATCTTTAAGGGAGGATCCTGAAACCAATCCCCAATAATTACTAAGGAACGACCGTATTTGGGTTTTGACAGAAAGCTGAGAAACCCAGAATGTTAGAAATAACCTCCTAACAGTAGGAAGCTGAGTTAAAATCAGGAAAAGCCAGTGGTTAAATTCAGTCTTTTTACACACAAGAGCAAGCCACATGTTCTACAGCAATGGAGGAAAAACTCAGTGATTACCCAATGAAGTGAATAAAAGCTGCAGTGATAGTTACAACAGCACGACAACAGGTGATATTGAGAAGCAAGATCTCATTTAGGGTTTGTTGGAGGGAGCCACAGCCACTAAGGATGCAGCCTCCTTTGGAAGCACTGACCTGGCCCCTGCGCCCATGGACGTGGGAATAGTGTGGGAGCTGGCAGAGTCTCAGCAACCTCTCAATCTAGTTTGTCTCCTTAGACAACATCCATCTCCCCCATTCTCCATCAGCTCCTTTTCCAGCTTCCCCTTCCTGCCCTTGTGTTTGTAAGGCCGGGAGGGAGGTGTCTGGGCTTATGACAATGTCTCACATTGCCCCAGGAGAGGGCAGCAGATCATTCTCCCATCCCAGGTGCCTCCTCTGCACTGTCCAGGATTCCAGTGAATTTTCGAGGGTTATTGAAAATTACCTGGCTCATGGGAGCCAGGCTGTGTGCTAGGCACTGGGAATGCAAAGCCAACCGAGATATGGGGCTCTGCTCTGCAGGAGCTGGTGGTGTAAAAGGGTGAGGCAGCCATGGAAACAGATGCAGGGCCAAACAGTGGGGTCAAACGCTGGGGCAGAAGGCTCTTCAGGGGACTGTGGGATCCCCGGAAAGTGGGGAGAGGAGGGGTCTCAGAAAACACCCAGCAGGAAGAGGTGCTTGAGCTGAGTCTTGGAAGCCGGCAGGTTTTCCTGGTTCCTAGGCCAGGCAGGGCACCCCAGGCAGGGGAGCTGGGCTGAGTGTGACACCACAGGGCGAGCTGGGGCTTGAACACAGGGTGCTGAGGGCAGGAGGGGTCTCAGGGAGGGGACGATCATGGAGGGCTGTCCTGCATGCCCATGCTAAGGAGTCTGGACCAGGGCCTGGAAGGATCCGATAAGCCCCCGAAGGGTTTCATTAGGAGAACAACCAGAGCAGACCTGCACTTTAAAATGACAGCTCCCTGTTCTGCCTGTGGAGGACAGACGTGGCAGGATGGAGAAGGGCAGGCCTGAAGGCCACTGGCCCCGTCAGCTGGGCTTGAACTAGGTGGAGGGAGCGAGGGCAGTTGTCTGAACTAAGGCAGGAGCAGTGGGAAGGGCAGTGAGGTGAACATGAGGTTGAAATGACAGGTTCTGGTCTTTGGCTAGATGTGGCCGGATGAGGGCAGAAGTCTCCCAGGTTTCTGGCTTCAGTGGCTGGTGTAAGTGTTGGTGGAGCTGAACACAAGGGTGGAGGAGCGATCTCGGGAGAAAGATTATGAGTCATTGACAAATATGGGGCGTCTCCCCAGACCCCACTATTTCATTTCCCACTGCACCCTCTTATCTAGATCCTTGGTATTTTTCACTGGTTTTGAGACAGTGCCTTCCTGTTGGGTCTTGTAAGGTCCAGTCTCTCCTCTTGTTGGAAGAGCCTGTGAATTCTTTCACTGCAAGTTTATGAACAGCCTTCCCGGGCCAGGCACTGTGATGAGTTCCTTCTCCCATACAGCTCATGGCCTGGTACAGAGGGGAGAAGGTGAAGGAAGAGATAGATGGTGAGGCTGATGGTTGTAGTCCAATATGCAGTGTGGTCTCATAAGTGAAGAACAGGCTGCAAGGAGAACATTCCAGGACAGGCCTGCGATCTGGACTTCAGTGTTGAGGTGGTTTCCTAAAGAAATTGTCTGGGCTCAGCTGGATGTGCAGGGGCTCCTGAGTGACAGGCTGTGGAGACGGGCTTCTCTGGGGCTGGAAGGAGCCAGTGCAGTGCCCGACCCTGTGGCATAGAACATGAGAAGTGGGCAGCCTCCGCTTGAGAGGATGCCGAGGGTGGTCAGCAAGGATAACTAATGGTGGCAGGGCCTGATGGGGTCAGCTTGCACCAAGTTGGGTGGAGAACGAGTAGCTCCAGGCCTCCCACAGTGGACAGATCCTCAGGCCTGGAGGGGTGTCCTTCTGAAGGAGCATTCCCAGTCTCTGACGAATGAGGCCTGGGTCTCTGGCTGGAGTTGGAGTGGGTCTGTGTCTGGAGGGGGCACTTGGGCTCTGGAAAGAGGCTACAAACTCTAGACTAGGCTGGGCAAACTATGGCCAGCTCCTGTTTTATCAGAATGCACCTTTATATTCTCCTTCATGTATGTATTGTCCATGGTTGCTTTAGTGAGTTGAGTAGTTGCAACAGAGATCACATGGCCTGCAAAGCTTCAAACATTTCCTAACTGGCTTTTTATGGAAAAGGTTTCCCAAGCCCTGCTCTAAACTGGCAGGCAACTTTCTCAGAGATAGTTCAGGCCTAGTCTCCATGTGTGGACAAGATGAGCCCATACCGTGAAGCTGGATCTCCCAAAACGCACATCTGTCTCAGGTCTTATAAAGCTGTGAATCATTAAGTGTGTGAACATACATGTGGTCATGTGTGAATATGCATGTGGTCACCTGAGCACACATATGGTCGTATATGAACATGCATGTGGTCACATGTGAATGTGCATATGGTGGCATGTAAGATGCACATGGTTGTGTGAACATGCATATGGTTGTGTGAATATACATATGGTCCTGTGAACATACATATAGTTGTGTGTGAACATGCACGTGGTTATGTGTGAACATGCATATGGTTGTGGGAACATAGATATGGTCGTGTGTGAACATGCATGTGGTTTGTTTGACGCATGTGGTCATGTGATGTGAGCTTGAGGTGCACCGTCAGGCTGGGATGGGCCTTCCCAGGGTGGACTCAGCCACTTGCTGCAAGAGACCACTTCCTGAATCCTGGTCCTAAGCCTCTGAGCCTTTGCTCGGCACCAAGAAGCAACTCTGTTGATACCGACCGAGATTCAGATGCCTGAACCTGACCTTCTACACACGTGGCCCTAGTGGATCATTCCAGCCTCAGTTTCCACGTCTCCCCAAATGCCTGCTAAATGTGTCAGCCAAACCTGACTACTTCCCATTCTGCACACATACTTTGTCCACCTTGGTGGCCGAATCCTTTGGAGCCCACCTCTCACATTCAGCTCCCGGTTCTTGGTTATTTTGGGCTCCTGTCTCGTGTGCTCTATCAGGTTCTAGGCTTTGCAGGAGTGAGTTCTATGTCTCCACTCGTTTCTATGTGCCTCGTAGGACTGGCTCTTGGGAGGGTCTTCATGGTGACTGAGGCCATGGATCCTTAGCCCTGTAGCTTGAATTCACTTGGCACTCAAACACTCATCCTGAAATGATGCTCTGAAAGTGATGCTTCCAGTCAGTTAAGGATCCACTGTATTATGGATCTCCAGCACCCAATGCCTGGCACATAAGAAATGAATGAAAAGTAGTGAATGATCTCAAGTATGTCTACAAGGCGAGAGGAAAGTGATCCTACTCACCAGACATGCTAGGGAGGCATTTGGCGCTGTTGGCTCTGCTGTTGCACAATAGGCCTGGGACTCTGAAGGCTGGCACTTCCTCATCCTAAACCTCAAATTTTAATGAATTACCTCCAAGTGGGCAAAGGTCCATGGGCCAGGGTTCTTGGTGTAAATAACCCACCTCTTTTGGGTGTGGTTAATGGACAGGGACTATACGAAACTAAAAACAATGTTTGAATGCTGACTTCCTGTCAGCCATGGTGATGAAGCACTCTGTATACATGACCTTATTCAATGCTCACTACAAACCCATGAAGCAGATTTTTAGAAAAACTTTCTATTTGGAGCATTTTAAACAAGAGGATAGGGTAATGAGCTTTCACCTCCTTATCAGCAGATTTAAATATTTGTTAACTCATGGCCCATCTTGTTTCCTGTATACTCCCACCCACTTATCCCCCTCTCTTGTTATTTTAAAGCCAATCCCGGACATTATGTAATTTCATCTGTGAATATCTTAGTATGTATCTGTAAAAGAAAGGGACTAATGTTTTGTTGTTTTTGAAACAGGGTCTCTGTTGCCCAGGCTGGAGTGCTGTGGTGTGATCATGGTTCACTACAGCCTCAACCTCCTGGGCTCAAGAAATCCTCCCACCTTAGCCTCCTGAATAGTTGGGATTGCAGATGCACACCACCAGGCCCAGATAATTTTTTTATTTCTATTTTTGTAGAGATAGGGCCTTTCTATGTTGCCTGGGCTAGTCTAGAACTCTTGATCTCAAGTGATCTTCCTGCCCTGGCCTCCCAATGTGCTGGGATTATAGGCATGAGACACCATACCCAGTGATAAGAACTTATTATTTATTTATTTATTTTTGAGACAGAGTCTTGCTCTGTCATCCATGCTGGAATGCAGTGGCGGAATCTCAGTTCACTGCAACGTCCGCCTCCTGGGTTCAAGTGATTCTCCTGCTTCAGCTGCACGAGTAGCTGGGATTACAGGTGTGTGCCACCACATCTGGCTAATTTTTTTGTATTTTTTTTTTTTTTTAGTAGAAATGGGGTTTTGCCATGTTGGCTAGGCTGGTCATGAACTCCTGGCCTCAAATGAGCCTCCCGCCTTAGCATCCCAAAGTGCTGCGATTACAGGCATGAGCCACCGTGCCCAGCCAAGAACTCTTTTAAAAAAAAACAAAATTGCAATACCATTATCATACCAACCATCGCACACTACTATTCTTTAATACTACCAACTACCCTACTGTCTCCAAATTTCCAGTAATTTCATTTTTTTGTTAGTTTGTTTGAATCAAAATCCAAATAAAGTCTCTCCTTATGATTGTTTGATTTGCCTGTTAGTATTTCTGGATCTATAGGTTTCTCCTTTCATCAATTGTTTCTCCTTTGCAATTTATTTATTGAAGAAACAAGACTGTTTCCCTGTATTTCAGATCTTGCTAAATGTATCCTCATTATGGTGTTTCTCATAGTTTGGATTTTGCTAATTGTATCCTTGTGGTGTTTAACTTGGTTTTCACTTTGTTCTCTCTATTTACTATAAATTAGTGGTATGATCTAAAAACTTGGTCAGAGGCAGGTTGGATTTGTGGGGCAGGGTAAAAATACTTTGCTAGGTTCTTCCATCAGGAGGTGTGTACTCTCCGGCTATATATATACACACACACACACATATATATATACACACATATATATACACATATATATACATATATATACATATATACATACATACATACATATATATACACGTATATACATATATACGTATATACGTATATATATACGTATATATATATACACACACACACATATATATATATATATATTTTTTTGGCGATGTTGCCAGCCACTGATCGATTATGGATTGAACAATGGTGGTATTGTGATATCATTCCTGCTCATTTTTGAGCTGTCATACTTCTATAAAGAGATACTGCTACCCTGAGAACAGCCTTGTAGAAGAAAAAAATAAAATGAAAAAGTAAATATAAAAAGAGATACTTCTCTTTATAAATTATTGTGTTACCCAGTTGTACAATTTATATAGAAAAGGCCAGGTAGTTGCTTTATTTATTTGTTTAGATAGGGTCTCTCTCACTCTGTCACCCACGTTGGTGTGCAGTGACGCAATCACAGCTAACCACACCCTCAACCTTCCTGGCTCAAGGGGTCCTCGCACCTTTGCCTCCCAAGTAGCTGGGACCACAGACACACAGCATCAGGCATGGCTCATTTTTAAAATGTTTTTTAGAGACGGAGGTCTCCCTATGTTGCCCAGGCTGGTCTCGAACTCCTATGCTCAAGTGATCTTTCTGTCTCTGCTTTCCAAAAGTGCTGAGATTACAGTCCTGAGCCACCCTGCCTGGCTCACTCTTATTTTTAATAAAGAATCATTATGAATGCAGAGATTTAAACGTATTTGATGTATTTCAGTCCATTGCAATTATTATACTTATTGATATAGAAAATGTTCTATCTTTGGTCAGAAGGAGTTCCTTCAGATTGGCTCTTGAAGCATGTTGATACCATCCTAATGATCTTTGATAGATTCCTTGCTATCTAGAGTGACAATATGTTCCAGTCTTGTCTTAAGCATTTCTAGCCCAGACCTGGAATCATCAATTTCTCTAAGCCTTGGTTTCCTTTAGTGGGTAAGGGTATTTGAGGACCACAATCTTGGTGCTAAGGGTCGATGTTACAGTTTTAAAAGTTTTTTTTTTTAATTGACAGCTTTAATTGAGGTAGAATTTACCTACTAAAATTCACCCCTTTTAAGTGTACAATTCAGTGATTTTTAATATATTTAGTCTATTTACAGAATTGTGCAACCATCACTAAAATCTACTTTTGAAACATTCCATCATCCCAGAAAGAAAAGTTGTGCCTATCAGAGTCACTCTTCATTCTCATCCCCAGTCCTAGGCAACCACTAATCTACATCAGGCAATTCTGGACATTTCATATAAATTGAATCAGTCAGTGTGTGTTATTCTGCATCTGGCTTCTTTCACAAAGCTTTGTGTTGTTGAGGTTAATCAGTGTGGTAGCGTGCATCAGAATTTTCCTTTTATTGCTGAATAGTATTCCGTTATACACCACACTTTTTTTTTTTTTTAAATCTCTTCACCGGATGATGGGCATTTGTGTTGTCTCCGCCTTTTGGTTCTTGTGAATGGTGCTGCCATGAACATTCACATACAAGTCAGTGTGTGGGCATAGACTTTCATTTTCCCTGGACAGGTACACAGAAGTGAAGTTGCTGGGTTTAAGGCAATTCATCTAACATTTTGAGAAACTGTCATACTGTTTTCCCAAAAAATAGCTGCACTATTTTACATTCCCACCAGCAATCTATGTGGGTTTTGATTTTTCCACATCCTCTCCAGCACTTGATATTATTTTTCTGATTGGTTATAGTCCTTCTAGCAGGTGTGAAGTGACTTCTCATTGTGAATTGAATTGCATTTTCCTAGCAATTAACGGCATTGAGCTGTTTTTAATGTGCTTTTTGGACTTTAATACATCTTTTTTGGATGGTTCTTTGCCCATTTTAAATAGGATTGTCTCTCTCTTTTTTCTTGGAGACAGAGTCTCTCTCTGTCACTCAGGATGGAATGCAATGGCACGATCTCAGCTCACTGCAACCTCCGCCTCCTGGGTTCAAGCGATTCTCATGCCTCAGCCACCCAAGTAGCTGGGATTACAGGCATGCACCACCACACCTGGCTAATTTTTTGTATTTTTAGTAGAGATGGGTTGTAGCCATGTTGGCCAGGCTGGTCTCGAACTCCTGTCCTCAAGTGATCTGCCCACCTTGGCCTCCCGAAGTGCTGGGATTACAGGCATGAGCCACCACGCCTGGCCTGGATTATGTTTTAATATTGAGTTGTAAGAGTTCTGGATATGTCACTTACTAGAGATATGATTTATAAATATTTTCTCATTCTGTGGGTTGGGAGAAGCCTTTCTTGTGTCTTTTGATGTGCCAGGGTTTTTAATTTGGCTGATGTCCAATTTGCCATTTTTTCCTTTTCTCACTTGTGGTTTTGGTGTTGTATCTAAGGCATCATTGCCTAACACAAGATCACAAAGATTTACTTCTATGTTTTCTTCTAAGAGTTTTATAGTTTTAGTCCTTACATTTAGGTATATGACTCATTTTAAGTTAATTTTTGTGTGTGGTGGTAGTTAGGGACTCAGTGTTTTTGCACGTGGATATCCCATTGTCCCACCACCGTTTGTTGAAACAACTATTCCTGGCTGGGTGTAGTGGCTCACACCTGTAATCCCAGTATTTCGGAAGCTGAGGTAGGAGGATCACTTGAGTCCAGGAGTTTGAGACGAGCCTGGGCTACATAGTGAGATACTCATCTCTTAAGAACCAAAAAATGAAGAAAAAGAAAAGACTATTTCTTTCCAAATGATTTTTCTTGGTGCCTTTGTCAAATCAATTGATTGTAAATGTAAGGGTTTATTTCTGGGCTTTCAATTTTTTAAATTAGTTAATTTTTTGGAGGCAGTGTCTTACTATGTTGCCCAGACTGGTTTTGAACTCCGAGCTCAAGTCATCCTCCCCTCTCAGCCTCCCAAGTAGCTGGGACTATAGGTGTGTGCCACCATGCCCAGCTAATTTTTAGTTTTATTTTTGTAGAGATAGGGTCTTGTTATGTGGCCCAGGCTGATCTCAACTCCAGGCTCCAAGGGATTCTCCCTCATTGGCCCCCCAAAGTATTGGGATATCAGGTGTTAGCCACCATCCTTGGCTTTTTATTTACTTATTTTTTTTCTTTACTCACACGATCTCTCTCTCTGTTGCCTGACCTGGAGTGTGGTAGCCAATCATAGCTCACTGAAGGCCAAAATTCCTAGGCTCAGGTGATCCTACCATCTCAACTTCCTGAGTAGCTAGGATTACAGGTGTGCACCGCCATGCCTGGCTAATTAAAAGCAAAATTTTTAAATTGATTTTGGTACATTGATACAAAAAAATGTTTTGTATGTAGACACAGGTCTCACTGTGTTGCCTAGGCTAGTCTTGAGCTCCTGGCCTCAAGGGATCCCCTTGTCTCGGTCTCCCAAAGTGCTGAGATTACAGGTGAGAGTACTTGCCTGAGCTTTCAATTACATTCCATTGACCTATACATCTGTCCTTATGCTGGTACCATACTCTCGATTACTTTGTAAGTTTTGAAGTTAGGATGGTAAGTCCTCCCACCTTGTTCTTTGTCAGGATTGTTTTGCTTATTCCGTGTCCTTTGCATTTCCATGTGAATTTTAGGATTCACTTGCCAATTTCTGCAGAAAAGGCAGCTGGGATTTTGGCAGGAATTGGGTTGAACCTGTAGACCAATTTTGAGAGTGTTGATATCTTAGTAACATTTAGTTTTCAGATCTATGAACAAGTAACATCTTTCATTTCTTTAGGTCTTTAATTTCTTTCAACAATGTTTTGAAGTTCTTAGTGTACAAGTTTTCCTGTTGTTAAATTTATTTCTAAGTATTTTATTCTTTTGGATGCTGTTGTGAATGGAATAATTTTCTTAATTAATTTCATTCTGGACTGTTCATTGCTAGTGTATAGAAATACAGTTGATTTTTCTATGCCGATTTTGTGAACTTGCTGAACTAGTTCTAGGGTTTTTTTTTTAGGGGATTCCTTAGGATTTTCTGTATACAAGATCATGTCATTTGTGAGTAAGACAGTTTTACTTCTTTTCTAGTCTGGATTCTGTTGTATATGGATCGCCTAATTGCCTGGGCCAAAACCTCATTACAAAACTGAATAGACCTGCTGAACATGGCCATCCTTGTCTTATTCCCAATCTTAGGGGGTAAGCATTCAGCCTTGCACCATTAAATGTGTTAACTGTAAGGTTTTCACAGATGCTTTGTATTATGTTGATGAAGTTCCTTCCTGTTTCTAGTTTGTTGAGAATTTTTTTTTTTCCATGCATGGGTAGATAATTTTACTCTGATTTACAGAAAAGGAAATGGTTATTCAAGCAGCCTGCCTCCAGACCAAGCCCTGGATTATGGTGCTCTCTACAGCACTCTCTTCCATTTAATTTTCCCTCTGCACCTCCTCTAAATTCTCTTTCAGCTCACTGGGGAATGTTGGTGTTCTCCAGGATTCTCAGCACTTTGCTTGGGTGCTTCTCTGCTGAAGTGGGAGAATGGATTCAGCCATCACCTGCAAGCTGATGACTCCACATTCCCTGTTTTCTGCCCTGAGCTCTGGTGAATCCTCATGCTCCCAAGACTTGGATCCACTTGGATACGGTCAGGAAATCTCAAACCCATCCTGTCCTAGAATGCCCCGTTATCCCTCTCCACTCAAGTGGTCTTCTCTGCCTCTATTTTCAACATTGTATGCTTCTGCCATTTGCCCTGTTCCAGCCTGAAACCTGGGCGTGATCCAGCACTTTTCCCTTTCCTTGACCCCTCCTCTCACCTTTTCTAATCAGTGGCCAAGTCTGACATATTTTTTCTCCTCACCTCCACTGCTACTGATACAGGAGGTAAAGAAATTATTTAGGCAGATAGTGAGGGGAACAGAGTCCTTGGCAGAGCTTCCCTTCTAACAAAAAGCAGCCCAACAAATTTTTTTTCTAACAAAGAGCAGCCTGAAAAATTGAGCTGCAAACGTAGATAAGCAAGCTGGAAGCTTGCACGGGGGAATGCTGGCAGCTGTGCCAATAGAAAAGGGCTACCTGGGGGTCGGGCATGTCCAACATGGAGGGCCCATCTTCCCTTTTCTGTCACCACGTGTGCAGTAATAGAGAAATGGGCAACATGGCGCGGCTCAGGCAGAGAACCCACCTGCATAATACAAGATTAGGGAGAGGGCGACTAGAATTTCGCACCCTATGCAAACGACACACCTGGTCTAAGCAGTTTTTCACGCCCTATGCAAATGGCATGCTTGGTCTGACTAGTCTTTCATGTCCTGTGTAAATCAGACACCACCTGCTCACCAGCTCATCTATAAAACCCTCTGCATTTGGCCGTGGACCGGCAATCCATTTCTCTGTGACCCCTCTCTGCAGCAGAGAGCTTTTCTTCTGCCTGTTGAACTTCCACTCTTACCTCACTCTTTGTGAGTCCGCATCCTTGTTCTCCATGGCTGTGAGACCACAAACTTCAGGTGATACTCCAGTCAATGAGGCCGTTTCATTACTGCCTTGCTCCTGCCTCCAGTCTCATTCCCCTCAAATTCACCCTCCACTTTACCAACAGAGCGATTTCTCTGAATTACAGATCCTCTCATCCTTAGCCCTTTAGTGGTTCCCTATTCCCATAGCACAGCAATTAAGGCCTTTCCTCATCTGTTCATTTCATACACTAGGAACTTCCACTGAAGATTGAAGTCACTGAATGCACTTTCTGATGCCACTTTTAACAGCCTCATGCTGCTTTCATCATTTGATGTTAGAAACAATGTTACCCAGAAACAATGTTACCCACTTGACTCTGCTTTCTTCTGCATGTCGTGTTTTCTCTGCCTCAATGCTTCTTGTGTACTCTGTTGTCTTTTTAAAATATTAAACTTATTTCAATAGAGACAGGGGTCTCACTATGTTGCCCAGGTTGGTCTCGAACTCCTGGGCTCAAGTGATCCCCTCAGCTCGACCTCCCAAAGTGGTGAGCTTACAGGCACAAGCCACCACTCCTGGCCCTGCTGTCTTTTTTTGAGAAGTTCTTTCTCCTCCCACGCCATTCCCTCTATTCCTTTACATCCTGGAAAGCCCTACTCAGTAGGCCCTCTTCTTTGAACCTCCTCCTAGCTGGTGTATGATTATGCCCTCCTCTGTATTATTTCAGAACATTGTGTGTGCCTATAATATCACATATGTTATCCTATGTTATAAGTATTTGTCATGTTTTTCTCTAGATTTATACTACACTTATCTTAAATACTCTTATAATTGCCAGCATATAGAAAATGCCTAAAGAATATTTGTTGAATCCACCTGAATTAGGATTTGTCTATAAGCCTCCTTGCTTTTAATAAACAATTTTCTAATTTGTCAAACAGTTTAAATGCATTTTGAAGAGAACATACTTAAAAAATAACATTTTAAATGTGACAAAGTAACATATGCTTATTTTAGACTATACAGAACATATTGAAAAGCCCTTTGAAGAACAGAAAAATGATTTTTAAATGTACAATCTGGGTACTGTTAGTCCAAACTGCACTGTTTTGTAAGCCCCCTGCCGTTTCACAGACCTTGGCAGAGCAAAACATTCCATGGGGGTTCCACCGTGAGAAATATCCTGCCCCACCACCTGACCACAAGGCACAGGAATGTCCTTATCATACCCTGCCGAGCAAAGGCCCAACTGAAGGAACATCTTTGTCAAGCAGCAAACCACGCCACCCAGACCCTTCCCGCCCATACCTGTAAGTACCCCTAGCCTGTAAGCGGTGGTGGGCTCTGGCGTTAAGCTGGTCCCCCACCTCAGCAGGTTGCTCTGGCAATCAACTTGTGTTGCTGTCGAGCTGCCAGCACTCCCTGTCTTTTTTTAACCCTCGCCTTCCCTTCAAAAACTAATAGATATGTTACCATTTTGATGTATGTCCTTTCAGTTTTATCTGTGCATTCATATGTGAGTGTATGTACACATACATATGTGTATAGTTGTGTGTATATATGTAGTATACACATAAGTGTATAATCTGGATATATCCACCTCTGTTATCCATATCATTGGCTATGTCTACAACAATAGTATACATACTTTTTGTAACCTGTCTTACTTTTTTTGTTGTTAATTATTGTGGATACATATCAGTTGTACCTATTTATTGGGTACATGTGATATTTTGATGCAAGCATACAAAATGTAATAATCAAACCAGAGTACTTGGGATGTCCATCACCTGAAGCATTGATCATTTCTTTGTATTAGGAACATTCCAATTCCACTCTTTCAGTTATTTTGAAATATACAATAAATTATTAAGTACAATCACCCTATTGTGCTACTGAACACTAGGTCATAATCCTTCTAACTGTATTTTTATACCCATTATCCATTTCCTTAACTTGTCTTTTTTAACTTAATGTGTGAACATTTCCCCATCATCAAATATCATTTTATAAAATTATTTTAAATAACTGCATTTATAAAATAGCCACATTTTATAAAATTATTTTAAATAACCTCACTCGTGAATACTGGGGTAGCTGGGGATAAATTTTTAGGCTCATTGTTATTTTCCCTCAAAACGTGGAAGTTATTATTCCATTGTCTCATCTACTGTTGCTGATGAGATGTCTGCTGTTGGCTTGGCAATCTTTTCTTTGCAGCAAATCTTTCTTTTTTTCTTTTAACCTTTTGGCGTTTCCTCATTTTTAAAATTTTTTCTTTTATCCCAATGTGTCTAGGGGTTTATCTACTATCTAATAAATAAATATGTATTTTTAATCCTGTAAAAGACTTGATGTGCCTTTTCAACCCGAGGGTTGATATCTTTTTTAATTCTGAAAAATTCTCAGCCATTGTCACTTCAATGATTACCTCTTGCCCAACTACTCAATTTTTTTTTTTAATTCCCCTTAAGCACATATTGGAGTAAAACTCTGTTTTACTTTGCTCATCTTTCTACATATCTGTGCTGTAAATTGGTCACTCTGTCTTCCAATTCACTCATTCACTCTTCAGCTGTGCCTAGTCTGCTGTGAAACCTATCTAGAGAGTTGTTTAAATCAATCTCTGCTTTTCTGTTTTGGACCCATTAACAAAAATACAGCTCCATGTTTCTTTTATGTAAAATGCTGTATTTACCTTAAAGTTCTTCTTTTAACTTAAATAATTCTTTTCGACAGTTTAACACACAGAAAAGTTTATGAAACAATACGTACACCTCAATGACTTGTCACAAAGGAGTATCTATGTCATCATCATCTAGGTTAGAAAAACAAAAAAGGACACTGCCAGCACTCCAGAACCCACCATTGTGATGCTCCCTAGTCTCTATTCCCTCCCAAGGTGAGGATTAACCTGACGTTTATTATATAAAAATCACTTGGTTGCTTTTCTTTAAAGTTTTTATTTTGAAATGATTGTAGATTCACAGAGAGTCACAAAAGTAGTAGACAGAGTCCCTTGGATGCTTTACCCGGCTTTCCCTAACAGAACAGCTATCTTACAGAACAGCAGGACACCATCAAAACCAGGGCACGGGCATTGTCTGACTATTGTTAGACTACAGACCTTATGCAGTTTTCACAGTGTTTGCATGCACTCCTTCGTGTGTGTGTGTTCTATGCAAGGTGATCTCATGTGTAGTATCCTGTAACCACTTGCACCACTGTCCTTGCCAAAGAACTGTTTCATCACTGAGAGGAACTCACTTGTGCTACCTCTTTTTAGTCACATCCTCGTACCTTGTCCCTGTCTCCTGGCAACCACCAATCTGTCCTCCATCTCTATAGTTTTGTTAGTTGGAGTGGAACAGGAATTAAAAGAAATTAAAGAATGTGTAAGCAAAAACTCAGTTGTATGTAAGAAAACCCAATTCCCCCTGAGGAAGAGAAAGAGCTGGAGTCCTTTAAAAATTAACTGCCTGTTTTTCTGTGTCTAGTGAGCCTTATCTCTCCCTTTCCCAGGCATTGTGAAGACCCTGTTTCTCTAGCTGTGCAGCTCCAAGGTCACTAGACAGATAAACTCAAGTTGTAAAACATGTTTTTCCTTGAAAAGTAAGAAATAATGTAATGCAAGTCTCAATTGAATAACTGTCTTTGTTTCTCGCTTCTGTAATATGCTTCCACCTGCACAAATCTTCCCCCACCCATGAAATGCTTAAAAGGTAACTTGACTCTTTGTTCGGGGCTCAGTCCTTTGGATGTTAATCCGACTGGGCCAATGCACCTAAATAATAATAATAAATCCTCCTCAACCCCTCGGTCTCTCTGATTCCTAAATTATCCCACGACAGGAGAATGTTTTATACATGGAAGCTTATAAGTGTAAAACCTTTTAGAAGATTGGCTTTTTTCATAAGAGAAAGTTTTTTCTTTCGTCAACAAAAGCCAAAAGCCAATCTTCAACAAAAGATTGGCTTTTTTCACCAAGTTTCACGCTCTAACAAAACTTCCAAGTTTTTGCCTGTATCAATAATTTCTTGCTTTTTATTCCTGGGTAGTAGTCTCTTATATGGATATGGTAGAATTTGTTGAGTCTTTCACCATTGAAAGATATTTGGGTGGTTTCCAGTTTGAGGCTATTTTGAATAAAACTTTTAAGAACATTCATGTACAGGTTTTTGTGAACCTGCTTTCATTCTTCAGGTTAAATCCTGAAGAGTGAAATTGCTGAGTCACATAGGACATGTACCTTTGGTTTTATAAGAAACTGCCAAACTCTTTTCCTGAGTGGCTATACCTTGTTCAAGTGATGCCAGTGATGTGTGAGTTGTCTGGTTTCTAAGCAGTCTTGCCAGGATTTGGTGTCATCATTGAGCTTATCCTTTCTAACAGACATAGCAATACTTCATTGTTTTAATTTGCATTTCTCTAATGGTTACTGATGCTGATCATATTCACTTGTGCTTATTTGCTGTTCATGTTCTTTGACAAAATGTCTTTTCATGTCTTTTGCCCACTTTTACACCGGATTTTTTTTTAAATGTGTTGAATTTTGAAGGTTCTTCATAGATTCTACATACAAGTCCTTTGTCAGCTATATGGTTTGCAGATGTTTTCACTCAGCCTGTAGCATGTCTTTTCATCCTCTTAATAAGATCCTTCACAGAGCAAAAGTCCTAAATATTGAGGAAGTTCATTTTGTCAGTATTTTCTTCTACAAATTGTTATATTGGTGTCATGTCTAACAACTTAGTCTTGAATATTTCTCCTATGGTTTCTTCTAAAAGTTTCATAGTGTTACATTTTTTATTTAAATCTGTGCTGTTTGAATTAATGTTTATGTAAAGGTAGGAGCTTTAGGTTGAGGTTCAATTTTTTGCTTATGAAAGTTCAGTTGTTTCAGTAGCTTTTGTTGAAAGATTGTCCTTTCTCTATTGCGTTGTCTTTGCAGCTTTGTTAGAAATCAATTTTCCATGTCAGTGTGGATCCATTCCTGGATACAGTCTGTCCCATTGATCTCTGTGTCTATCCCTTTGCTGGAATCACATTGTCTTGACTACTTTAGCATTGGAGCAGAACTTTAAAACTGTGTAGCATCGCTTTTCTGACATCATTCTTTTTTCTACCTTTTAATCTTTGCATGTCTTTTAAAATCAGATTACCTGATATACAACATATCCTTTGGTGGGATTTCGATGGAGTTGTATTAAAAGTATAGATCAATTTGGGAAGAACTGAAGTCTTTATTAAGTATTTCTACCCATGGATCCATGTATTTCTTCATTGATTTAGGTCTTCTGTGATTTTCTTTACAGCATTTTGTACAATTTTCAGCATACAGATCTTATATAGACTTAATCATTTCATTTTTTCAGAGATAGAACAAATGCAATTATTTTTAAATGTTGATTTTCTGTTAGTTATTGTTAGTATATACAAATTGAGTTTTGTATTTTGAACTTGTGCTACTTCTGGAATTTGTGTGTGTGTGCGCATGCGCGTGCGTTTATATAGTCCTTGTAATACACCATAACCAAGTGGGTTTTTCCTGGGAATGCAAGACTGCTTCAATACTTGAAGATCAGTCAATGTAATCTGCCATAGTAATAATCTAACATGAAAATCAACATGATCACATCAATTGATATAGAAAAAAATTTTACGGAATTCAACATATTTTCCTATTACAGATTTTCTGCAAACTAGGAATAGAAGCAAGCTTCTTAACCTGATGTATGGCACCTTCAAAAAGCCTACAGCAAACATCTTACTTAGTGATGAAAAACTGATTGCCTTCCCCATAAGATTGAGAACCAGGCAAGGATGTTTACTCTCATCACTCCTATCCAACATGGTACTGGAAGTCCTAGCCAATACAATAAGGGAAGAAAATGACACAAAATAAAGGTAGTAAGATTAGAAAGAAAGAAATTGTCTCTATTCACAAACAAGGTGATTTCCTTTTTCTTCTTCTTTTTTTTTTTTTTTAAGAGACAGGGTCCTTCTCTGTCACCCAGGCTTAAGTGCGATCATGGCTCACTGTATCCTCAAACTCCTGGGCACACACAAACAGTCCTCCTGCCTCAGCCTCCCCAGTAGCTAGGACTACCGGTGCATGCTGCCAAGCCCAGATAATTTTTTTTATTTTTTGGAGACACAGGTAGTCTCATTCTGGTTTCAGCTCTGGAAGGGGTGAAGAACAAGTCCCCAAAGCCCATCCTGTCCCTCATGGATGACATACTGAGGGCTCAGGAAGACGCTCCCTCCCAGCCTGCCCCAGTTTCCAGGCTGAGCCACCTGAGCAGCTGCTTCGGAAAGCCTCTTGTGCCATAGCCATGCTTAGGAAAAAGCATATCTTCTTCCATTCAATTCACCAAGAAACACCAAGAAATAACTGGATACAAAGAATAAAAAATACTCTGCCACACTGGCAGGGCAGGAGGGTGAAAATTGTGCCCCCTCCAAAGGTAATGTCTATAAAAGGATAACTAAGGCCAGCGCCAAAGTCCACCTACAGAAGGCGGGTCTGTCTCAACCCCAGCTGTCAGTCACTGTGAACCTTTAGAACTGGGGCTGAAGCTTCTTCCAGTTGCTTGCTCAGATGTCAGTGAGACCGCTCCACAACAGATAAGGGGAGCTGTGTGTCAGGGAAGTCCCAGCCACTAGGACAAGCTGCACTCCAGGCAGACGTTTCTGTTCTTGTGCAAAGAACAGTGCAATCCATTCAAGTTCACAGGGGCAGGTGGCACTTGAAAATGTCAGGGTCAACTTGCAGGGCAGAAGTTAGCAGGGAAGTCTTCCTGGGGGAGTGGGAGAGCCCAGTAGAGTTTAGGAGGAGGGAGGGGCAACATCGGGGCAATCCTCTGAGTCTCTCTTTCCTCCTCAGGAACTGTCCAGGAAGACCCTGCAGTCTCTCTGCAGGCTCATGGGAGCTCCCAGAACTGAGACAACACACGGATCCAGGCCTGCTTCGAAGTCAGTGGGATGCGGCCCTTGAAAGTCGATGTATTGGGTTCCTAGGGCTCTCGTGAAAACATGCCACACCTGGCTGGTTTTAAACAACAGGAGTTTATTCTGTCAGTTGAGAAGGCTACAAGTGCAAAATCAAGGTATTGACGGGATGAGTTCCAACTAGAGGCTGTGAGGCAGATCAACTCCATGGCTCTCTCCTGGCTTCTGGCAACCGTTCACTTCCCATGCCTGGTAGACACATCATTCTAACCTCTGCCTCCCTTTTTCACGGGCACATTCGCGCGCGCGCGTGTGTGTGTGTGTGTGTGGATGTGTGTGTTAAGGACAGCAATCATTAGACTAGATGGGGCCCACTCTAATCCACTGTGAGCTTCTCTTACTTTGGTAACATCTGCAAAGACCCTATTTCCAAACAAGGTCACATTCCATGTTCTGGGACTGTCTTCTGAGAGATGTCTCCCCCAGGATCCTTCCAGGTGGAAGGATGCCCTTTGACCTGCAAAGCCAGGCAGAAAACCAGGATCAGGGCAGGACAAGAGGATGCTAGCCTGTGATGGCTCCCACTCAGGTGGGATGTGAGAAGTGCCTGTGGCCTGGGACACACCAACTTGCTCCCGTTACCTCATCTGAGATGGATTGCACAGTGTATGTCCAGGGCCCATCCCGGCACACTGTGCCTTTGCAATGCTGTCTCTGTGCTTTGGAAATTCACTCAGCCCACTGCGTGGGGTGGTCTGAGGCGGGCCACAACCATTTCTCAACCATCCCTGAGTACCTGACCAGTATCCCTCGGGGGTGATGACCGGCTACATCTGGAGCATGAGGAGCGTGTTTACCTGGTGAGTAAGGATGCAAGCATAGGACGTCCTGGCCGATCCTCTGCACAAGCAATGCCTTTGCTCCAACGGGATGGGCAACATTGGATTAGGCCTGAGGCAGATTTGATCTCAGAAGATACATTCGAGTCTATGTGTTTTGTGCATTTATTTTTGTTTCCTTGAATTAACATGGAGTCCATTTCAACTTTCACTTAGTCTCCTTCTTTCTCTTCCCCCACTTCTTTCTCTCTCTCTCTTTCTTTGTATGTGGAAGAATTGTAACTCTGTGTTCCATGATGTCTAAATACTCAAATTTAGAGTTGACAGCCATACAGCAAATTATTCAAGTTGCTGTCAAAAAAAAAAATCCCTGCGTTTTCTAGGATTAAAACTGTGAATAGAGTACTGGAAGAAAAAAAAGTCATAGACTCAAAAGTCATAGACTCAGATGCAAAATGACAACATTTAATGGGATGATAAGGAAATAAGACTTGACAAGAAACCATAGCCCACTGCAGACTGTTCACGATGTCAGATGGTTCATGATTTTTTTCCAGGTTTGATACAGAAGAATCGGTTTGTTACAAGAAATGCTTCTCCACCTGGGATTTAAAACATCGTTTAAACAATAAACACGTTTGTATGTATATATAAATAGATATTTAGATATAAAAACATGCATATATAGGCACATAGACATGTACATACATATACACACATATGTACAAATATATATGCCTAAATTTTTACTGACCTGTCAACTTACAAAACAAAAATGAGAGATTTATAAAAGGTACATATATAGCTGTGAATTCTTTAAAGCTATTTTTAAAGAAATTAATCTTAATGATTATCAGATTACTCATGCAGTACACAGCTACACAAGTCTAATGAAGTACCAGACACTTTTCTTTCTTCAACTATTGTCCTATCTTATTCAGGTTTTCATTTTCTTACTAGATGTGTTTTCAATGGTTTATGACGTAATAAAATTTCTTTACCTCTTCCAGTAATTGCTTTGTCTCACTCGGAAACTGAACTACTGTCGATGTTGTAAAAAGCTAGGGCATATTCTTCTGAAAAAATAAAGGGAACATGTATTTTTATTAAATAGATGATATAAGCACATTAGATCTAATCCTTCCAATAATTTTGAAATAGAGACAATTACTTTCCCATTTTATACATCCAGAAATATGCTAATAATATTTAAGACACTTGATGAAATATATTCTATTAGTAAATGATAGAGACAGAATTCAAACACTCCACAAACTTCACACAGCATTCAACAAGAAATAAATAGTACCAACTTTCCAGGGAACAGTTGTATGGTCTCTACAACATCTTAGTATATGTTTTAGAAATTAATCTATCAAATTTTTAAGTTAACATTTCAGAATATTCCCCACTCCTCTCTTTAAGTCAAAGTCCACAGAAGTAGCTTGGAACAGTCAGTCTTAGCATGAACAACAATGACAATAACAAAAAGACCTGGAAGCTTAGTGTGGCTTGTATTTCAAGTTCAAGTGGAGCCCTGTCAGGTTATATTGCAAGGATTCTGGTGTTGAAAAACTCTGGTAACTGGAAAATGGGTTGAGTCAGAAGACACATCATGGGATAAAGAAACCAGTATACAAAGTAATGCCATCTATTGTTTACTCTGTGAAGACGGAGGTTGATTTTGGAAAGTTTAGTAGCTCAGGGAATGTTAGATATAAATACCACATTCAATAACCTTAGGGCATGGCTGTTGCTTGCCTACCTTTTTTGTAATAATCGTAGACCATGACTGGGGCTGGCTGAATGTTGAACACAAGGTTGCTCTGCTCAACAGAAAAAGGGAAACTGTCTGCTCGACCAAAAACCTATCATGACACAAATTATAATTACATTGTAGCAGGTCTGAGAAAAGATCATCACTGAGAAAATTATCCGAAGAAGTTTATGATCTACATAATTAAATAGATCTAGGGTATGATTAACTTACATATTGGCAAAATAATGAGTTGTTAACCTTAAATCATATAAAATTTCAAGTTCCTTTGCTTACATTGAGGTGAGAGGAATTTAGCTGGAAGTCTTAGAGGAATGTAGGCATTTATGTGAGTGGTAACAATACACACAGAAAGGATGTCTCTAAAGCGCATGCCACAGTTTGGCGTTTCCTCAGTAAAATAAAAATAGAACTATCCTATGATCCAGCAATCCCATTTCTGGGTATGCATCCAAAGAAAATGAGATGAATATTTTGAAGAGACAGCTGCAGTCCCATGCTAATTCTTTCATTAATCACAATAGCCAACATAAGGAATCAACCTAAGTGTTCGAAACAGATGAATGGATAATGAAACTGAGGCATATACACATACAAATTATTCGGCCTTAAAAAAAGAAAGAATTTCTGCCATTTGTAACAACACTGAAGAACTTGGAGGACATTATGTGGAATGAAACAAACCAGAAACACACAAAAAACATTGCAGGATCTCACCTGTAAGTTAAATCTAAAGTTGAGTTCATAGATGCAGAGAGTAGAATGGCAGTTATCAGGGATGGGAAAATGGGGAGATGCTGGTCAAAGGATAGAAAGCTTCAGCTGTGCAGGATGAATACATTCTACAAATCTCGGGTACAGCGGTGGCCTACAGTTAACAATGCTGTACTGTATATGTAATATTCCCTAAGGGAGTAGATCTTAAGTGCTTTGTCACAAAAAAAGAAGAGGTAACTGTGTGAAGAGAGGGATGTGTTAGTCAGCTAATTCACATATAGTCACGCTAGGTGATAACAATCAGCTCACTATATATATCAAAACGTCACACCACATACCTTCAATACACAATTGTACTTTCAAAAAATTATGGCAAACTTTGTAAGAGTTTAGTCAAATTATAAAATAATTACATATCTACTCTGTGACCAGACTGTGTTTGATAGGGAGATGATGTTTCTAAAATGGAAAGCTATCTAGTCACATAGCCAGGGCATATATGAAATAGCCTTGGAACTAGCAAGGAGAAGATCATCAGTGGGATAAAACACTGGTAATCCTTAACGTCCCTTATTTTTTCCTTTTACAAATCCTATCATACATATCTATAAGAAAATGAAGCATCCAATTATCCTTGGAAGGAAAAAAGAAAAACTTTAAAGAAAAAAAATATTGCTAAACTTACATTTTCCAAGTAGAAAAGAACATGGTCATTCTTGACTTCAGTCTTCATCGCTTGGCCCTTGTTTTCAAGCTTTGAAGAAATTGTTAGGGAAGGATGGAGAATAGATATTAGAACAAATGACAGCGCCACTGCAGAACTGAATGTCCACTCTTTTCTACGTCACGTTCTGTTTTATGGAACATTCCTCGTTCTGTTTTATGGAACATTCCTTGGTGCCATGATGTTTTCATAAACACAGGTAGCAACTAAAGAAAAACATATGATGAACCATGGGAAATACTGACTGCTAATTGGTACAAATGAAGTACACCAGCTCTCCAGTGTTAGCGCAAAAATACAAAGGTGAATGTTGAAGAAGAATTCTATAGTTTTGTTTTGCTAAACTACGGCTAAACAAGTATTTATTTTATCTTTATACTCTATGTAGCTGTCTTTGTGCTGAAAGATTAGGCTTCTATTATTTACCTCTTCAATGGATGACATGGTTGGAGTAAATCCTGATAGCATTTTTACATCTATAACCACAATACTGGATTTATTGCGAATCCCAGTGTATCTGAAAATTTTAAGAAAACACTCGTTTAGATATCAATTTTAAAAAGTGACTTATCTTATAATGAGAGTGCCAGGTGGATAAATACTAATTGGCTAGAAATCTGGAGGACAGGTAAAAGCTGAAGAGAAAACATCGGAAGAAAGTCATTTTCAAGCATCTGTGAATAGGCACGACCAGAATGATAATGAAAGAGATGATACATAGCAACAGAAATTGGAGCAAATAATGAATTATCTGGACATGAAATCTTCCCCAAACCCTGCTTTTAAGCTTACCTGCAGTCTCAAAGTTTGAACTGATAAACAGAGCTTCTAAATCTTTTACATCTACTTAGGTTAGTGTTAGAGTTGCATAACACTTAGAGGACATCTTTGCTTAAAAGGTGGTAATATGAGCATAATTATAGAGTAGATATGTCCCCAGGAGAACTTCTAGCTCAGTTTCCTGCTTCTGGATAAGACTATTGGGGTGTGAAGTTAAGAGTTCCATAGTTCTTCAGGGCATGGTTGCTCACACCTGTAATCCCAGCACTTTTGGAGGCCAAGGTGGGTGGATCACTTGAGGGTCAGAGTTCAAGACCAGCCTGGCCAATATGGCAAAACTCTGACTCTACTAAAAATAGAAAAATCAGCCAGATGTGGTGGTGCACGCCTCTAATCCCAGCTACTCAGGAGGCTGAGCCATAAGAATCCCTTGAACCCAGGAGCTGGAAGTTGCAGTGAGCTGAGATTGTGCCACTGTGCCACTGTACTGCAGCCTGGGTGACAAAGTAAGACTCTGTCTCAAAAACAAAAACAAAAAAGAAAAAGAGTTCCCCAATTCATTGAGTTCTTAGCCCTGGAGCTCAAGCGATTTTTATTTAGAAATTCTAAAAAATATCTCCCAAACTAATTTTACTCAATGTTTTCCACATATTAACTAAGGCTAAAAGCCTTTAGCATCTATAAATCATGCTTGAATTCAAGAGGATCATTTTGTTTTTCTATTCTCAAAAGTAAAAATCTAAAATGTTACTCTTTACAGTTACAAAAGAAACATTTGTGGGCTTGCTACTATATGACCATGCATGCTTGTCTTGAGAAAGAAATATAGAATCTCTGTTTTTCAAAACTAGGAGTACTTCCATACAACAGAATAAAAAGTATCATTGAAACATCAGTGCAGTGAAAGCTTTCAAATCCTGCTCACATAGACTGCATGTTTTCTTGTCTCATTTTAGCTCTGATTTAGCTGAAGATGTACTAAATTGTGGTGTCCGGACAGAGGGCTAAAAAGTGACTGTGCTGTAGAATTGTCACCACCAACATGAGAACTCATCATATTACCATGATTTATATTTTGTTATTTCACTACTGTTTGAACTTTTAAAATATTTTACCATCTTGTTCACATGGGAGTTACTATCAAAATATGACACTTACTTGAGAGTCACTGTGAGGTCAAAAATAGTCGAAGAGTAGTTCTTTACTATTTCCAAGGAAAGAGAAAATCCAGATGCCTTCTTAGGTAGGAGAACATTGTACTTAAGGGTGGCCTAGAAAGGATAGCAAATTATAAGAAAACCCATCCTGTATTAAGAATTATACAGTCTGACTAGAGTCAGTAGTAATGTGATTTTACATTTTAAAATAACCAAGAGTATACTTCGATCATTGGTAACACAATGGATAAATGCTTGAGGTGATGCATACCCCACTTGCCCTGATGTGATTCTTACACATTGCATGCCTGTATCATGCACCCGGTAAATATTTACACCTACTATGTACCCACAAAAATTAAAAATTAAACATTTTTAAAAAGAAAGAACCTATTGTTTATTTCTATTACTAATGCAGTTTACATCTTTATCATCAGGGAATCAGGTTAAATTCTTTAGTTTTCAGAATAAAGTAATTTAATGAAGATAGAATACTTTCTAATAGCAATATTCCTCAAGAAACTTCTCTTAGACAGCTGAGTAGCTTTTCATAAAGTAACTTGCAATTTTGGCTATTGATCACGTAAATACACAAAATGGTCAAGTAACACTTCACGTAGAACTGAACAGACAGTCTGACTCTTTTACTGGCAAACACTCATCACCCTCTTAGGCAGATTTCTGTTACCTGGATAAATGTACAACCGTGTCCTTCCACATCTACTGTGTATTGTCCAGGTGCCTGTGTTACTTCTGAATGTTGGACCAGTAGGCGGTTATGACCGTTAACCTGGAAAATCTCACTGGATCCTTCACTGCTAAAGGTGACAATGTTTTGATTCTTAGAGAAGAGCCCCTCTTCCCCTCCTGGCTCTTAGGATCCCCATCGCAGGGCGGGGAGGCACCCACCGCGAGGCGGAGACTGAGAGCCAGTCCCTCACACCCCCGGCTCTTAGGACTGGCATCGCAAGCGGGGGAGGCACGCCACGCGAGGCGGGGACTTAGAGCCAGCCCCACTTCCCCCGGGGCTTAGGACCCCCATCGCGGTTCCTAAGATCCTTAGGACCCACCTGGAGGACTGTGGGTATGGGGTGTCCAAGAAGAAAGCTCAGATCTGCCCACGGCAGGTACCTTACTTGGGATTTACAATCGACAGGGGTCCGAAGGCAGCCCGGGAAAAGAAAGAAAGCAGGTCATTTGCAATCTACCGGAGCCAGCCCGTCTCCCCCACCTTGCTCTTAGGTCCCCCATCGCAGCGGGGGGAGGCACCCCTCGTGAGACGGGAACTGAGAGCCAGCCCCACTTCCCCCCTGGCTCCTGGGACCCCCATCGCAGTGGGGGGAGGCACTCCCCGAGAGGCGAGGACTGAGAGCCAGCCCCTCTTCCCTCCCTGGTTCTTAGGACCCCCATCGCAGGGGCAAAGACACCCGCAACGAGGCAGGGACTGATAGCCTGCCCCTCTTACCCCCCTGGCTCTTAGGACCCCCATCGCAGGAGTCGGAGGCACACCCAGGAGGCACCCCCAGCGAGGCGGGGACTGAGAGAGAGCTCCTCTTCCCCCCCAGGATCTTAGGACCCCCATCGCGGGGGGGGAGGCACTCCCGCCAGGCGAGGACTGAGAGCCAGCCCCTTTTCATCCCCTGGCTCTTAGGACCCCCATCGCAGGGCGGGGAGGCACCCTCCGCGAAGCGGGGACTGAGAGCCTGCCTCTCTTCCCCCCCAGGCTCTTCGGACCCCCATCGCAGGGGGGGGAGGCACCCCCTGCGAGGCGGGGACTGAGAGCCAGCCCCTCTTCCCCCCCTGGCTCTTAGGTACCCCATCGCCGGCGGGGGAAGCACCCCCCACAAGGCGGGGACTGAGAGTCAGCCCCTATCCTCCACCCGGCTCTTCGGACCCCCATCGCAGGCGGGTGAGGCACCCACCGTGAGGCGGGGACTCAGAGCCAGCCCCTCTACCCACCCCCGGCTCTTAGGAGCCCCATGGCAGGGTGGGAGGCCACACAGCGAGAAGAGGATTGAGAGCCAGCCCCTCTTCCCCCCTTGGCTCTTAGGAGCCACATCGCGGGTGGGGGAGGCACCCCCTGCAAGGCAGGGACTGAGAGCCAGCCTCTCTTCCTCCCGTGGCTCTTAGGACCCCCATCGCAGTGGGGGGAGGCACCCCCCGCGAGGCGGGGACTGAGACCAAGCCCCTTTCCCCCTCCTGGCTCTTAGGACACCCAACGCAGAGGGGGGAGGCACCCCCAGCGAGGCAGGAACTGAGAGCCAGACCCACTTCCCCCCGGCTCTTGGGATCCCCATCGCAGGGTGGGGAGGCACCCCACACGAGGCGGGGACTGAGAGCCAACCCCTCTTCCCCCCCTGGCTATTAGGACCCCCATCGCAGGGGGGAGAGGCACCCCCCGAGAGGCAGGGACGGAGAGCCTGCACCTCTTCCCCTCCGGGCTCTTAGGACCCCCATCGCAGGCGCTTCGCACCCCATGCGAGGCGGGTACTGAGAGCCAGCTCCTCTTCTCCCCCGTCTATTAGGACTGCCATCGCAGGGGGGGAGGTACCCCCCGCCAGGCAGGGACTGAGAGCCAGCCCCTCTTCACTTCTGGCTCTTAGGCCCCCATCGCAGAGGGGGGAGGCACCACATGCGAGGTGGGGACTGAGAGCCAGCCCCACTTCCCCCCTGGTTCTTGGGACCACCATCGCAGTGGGGGGAGGTACACCCCGCGAGGGGGGGATGGAGAGTCAGCCCCTCTTCCCCCAGTGGCCCTTGGGACCCCCATCGCAAGGGGAGGAGGCAGCCCCTGCGAGGCGGGGACTGAGAGGCAGCCCCTCTTCCCCCCCTGGCTCTTAGGTCACCCATCGGTGGGGGGAAGCACCCCCCACGAGGCGCGGACTGACAGCCAGCGCCTCTCCCCCACGGGCTATTAGGACCCCCATCGCAGGAAGGGGAGACACACCCCAGGAGGCCGGGACTGAGAGCCAGCCCCTCTCCCCCAGCTGGCTATTAGGACACCCATCGCAGGGGGTGAGGCACCCCCTACGAAGCGGGGACTGAGAAGCAGCCCCTCTTTGAACCTTGCTCTTAGGACCCCCATCGTAGGTGGTGGAGGCATCCCCCGCGGGTCGGGGACTGAGAACCAGCCCCTCTTCCCCCCCATGGCTCTTAGGACCCCCAATGCAGGCGCGTGGCACCCCCCGCGAGGCGGGGAGTGAGAGCCAGCACCTCTTCCCCCGCTGTGTCTTAGAACTGCCATCGCAGCGGGGGAGGCACTCCTCACGAGGCGGGGAATGAGAGCCAGCCCCTCCCACCCCCGGCTCTTAGGACCCCCATCGCAGTGGCGGGAGGCACCACCCGAGAGACGGGGACTAAGAGCCAGCCCCTCTTCCCCCGCTGTCCCTTAGGACCCCGATCGCAAGGGGGGGGAGGCACCCCCGAGAGGCGGGGATCGAGAGCCTGCCCCTATTCCCCCCCTTGGCTCTTAGGACCCACATGGCAGGGGGGGAGGCACCCCCCGCGAGTTGGGGACTGAGAGCCAGCCCCTCTTCCCTCCTGGCTCTTAGGACACGCATCGCAGGGGTGGGAGGCACTTCCAGCGAGGCAGGGACTGAGAGCCAGCCCCTCTTCCCCCTCTGGCTCTTAGGATCCCCATCGCAAGGGGGGAAGACACCGACCGCGAGTCGGGGACTGAGAGCCAGCCCCTCTTCCCCGCCAAGGCTCTTCGGACCCCCATCGCAGAGGGGGGAGGCACCTCCTGCGAGGCGGGGACTCAGAGCCAGCCCCTCTTCCCCCCCCAGGCTCTTGGGACCCCGATCGCAGGGGGGGAGGCACCCCCCGCGAGGCGGGGACTGAGAGCCAGCCCCTCTTCCCCCCCTGGCTCTTAGGTCCCCCATCCCGGGAGGGGTAAGCACCCCCCACGAGGCGCGGACTGACAGCCAGCGCCTCTCCCCCACGGGCTATTAGGACCCCCATCGCAGGAGGGGGAGACACACCCCAGGAGGCCGGGACTGAGAGCCAGCCCCTCTCCCCCCGCTGGCTATTAAGACACCCATCGCAGGGGGTGAGGCACCCCCTACGAGGCGGGGACTGAGAGCCAGCCCCTCTTTCAACCTGGCTCTTAGGACCCCCATCGCAGGGGGGGGAGGCATCCCCCGCGAGACGGGGACTGAGGGCCAGCCCCTCTTCCCCCCCATGGCTCTTAGGACCCCCAATGCAGGCGCGTGGCACCCCCCGCGAGGCGGGGACTGAGAGCCAGCACCTCTTCCCCCGCTGTGTCTTAGAACTGCCATCGCAGCGGGGGAGGCACTCCTCACGAGGCGGGGAATGAGAGCCAGCCCCTACCACCCCCGGCTCTTAGGACCCCCATCGCAGTGGGGGGAGGCACCACCCGAGAGACGGGGACTGACAGCCAGCCCCTCTTCCCCCCCTGGCCCTTGGGACCCGGATCGCAAGGGGGGGAGGCACCCCCCGAGAGGCGGGGATCGAGAGCCTGCCCCTATTCCCCCCTTGGCTCTTAGGACCCCCATCGAAGGGGGGGAGGCACCCCCCGCGAGTTCGGGACTGAGAGCCAGCCCCTCTCCTCCCCCCGGCTCTTCGGACCCCCATCGCAGGGGGGGAGGGAGGCACCCACCGCGAGGCGGGGACTCAGAGCCAGCCCCTCTACCCCCCGTGGCTCTTAGGAGCCCCCATCGCAGGGTGGGAGGCCACCCAGCGAGGCAAGGATTGAGAGACAGCCCCTCTTCCCCCCTTGGCTCTTAGGAGCCACATCGCAGGGTGGGGGAGGCACCCCCCGCGAGGCAGGGACTGAGGGCCAGCCTCTCTTCCTCCCGTGGCTCTTAGGACCCCCATCGCAGTGGGGGGAGGCACCCCCCGCGAGGCGGGGACTGAGAGCAAGCCCCTTTCCCCCCGCCCCGGCTCTTAGGACACCCAACGCAAAGGGGGGAGGCACCCCCTGCGAGGCAGGAACTGAGAGCCAGACCCACTTCCCCCTGGCTCTTGGGATCCCCATCGCAGCGGGGGGAGGCACCCCACACGAGGCGGGGACTGAGAGCCAGCCCCTCTTCCCCCCCCTGGCTCTAGGGACCCCCATCGCAGGGGGTGGAGGCACCCCACGCGATGCGGGGACTGAGAGACAGCCCCTCTCCCCGCCCCCCCCTTCGGACCCACATCGCAGTGGGGGGAGGCACCCCATGCGAGGCGGGGTCTGACAGCCAACCCCTCTTCCCCCTCTGGCTCTTACGACCCCCATCGCAAGGGGGGGTGGCACCCCCCGCGTGGCGGGGACTGAGAGCCAGCCCCTCTTCCCCCCCGGCTTAGGACCCCCATCGCGGATCCTAAGATCCTTAGGACCCACCTGGAGGACTGTGGGTATTAGATGCCCAAGAAAAAAGCTCAGATCTGCCAACCGCAGGTGCCTTACTTGGGATTTAATATCCGAAAGGGGTCCGAACGCAGCTCAGGATCAGAAGGAAAGCAGGTCATTTGCAATCTACCGGAGCCAGCCCCTCTTCCCCCGCTTGCTCTTAGGACCCCCATCACAGTGGGGGGATACACCCCCCGCGAGGCAGAGACTGACAGAAAGCCCCTCTTTCCCCCTGGCTCTTAGGACCCCCTATCGCAGGCGGGGGAGGCACCCCCCGTGAGGCGCGGACTGAGAGCCAGGCCCTCTTCCCCGCCTGGCTCTTGGGACCCCCATCGCAGGTGGGGGAGGCACACCTCGCGAGGCGGGGACTGAGAGCCAGCCCCTCTTCCGCCCCTGGCTTTTAGGACCCCCGTCGCAGGTGGGGGAGGCATCCCCCATGAGGCGGGGACTGAGAGCCAGCCCCTCTTCCCCTCCGGCTATTACCCCCATCGCGAATCCTAAGATCCTTAGGACCCACCTGGAGGACTGTGGGTATTAGGTGTCCAAGAAGAAAGCTCAGATCTGCCGACGGCAGGTACCTTACTAGGGATTTACTGTCCCACAGGAGTCCGAATGCAGCCCGGGATCACAAAGAAAGCAGGTCGTTTGCAATCTACCAGAGCCTAAGGGCAGAAGGCAAGTGAGAGAATTCTTAGGAGCTGTGGTGTTATGACGACAGTGGATCCCAAACTTTCCAGTATTAGCCAAGCCTTTGTATGAGGTCACAAAGGGGGTGGGGACCGGGAAGCTTTCCAATGGGGATCCCAACAACAGCAAGGTTTTCATGAGTTAAAGGAAAAACTTCTGGCAGCCCCAGCCCTGGGGCTACCCGATCTGACAAAACCTTTTCCACTGTATGCGTCAGAGAGAGAAAAGATGGCAGCTGGACTTTTAACCCAAACTGTGGGGCCCTGGCTGAGGCCAGAGGCCTACGTCTCTAAACAACTAGACAGGGTTTTTAAAGGATGGCCCCCCTGTTTGAGGGCCTTGGCAGCATCTACCCTGCTAGTACTAGAAGCAAATAAGCTGACTGTTGGGCAAAACCTGAACATAAAGGCCCCCCATGCTGTGGTGACTGAGAGCCAGCCCCTCTTCCCCCCCTGGCTCTTAGGATCCGCGGTGGACTCACAGCCTGTTTACCATATTGTGAGTAATATCATCTCCCCCTCTGGAGATTATGAACTGTTTCACAGACGGGTGGACACCCTTGGTGTACAGAGGGTGTACACCCGTCTGTATTGGGAGTAATATCATCCTCTTCCTCCCTGAATATTAAGAACAGTATCACAGGGGTGTTTCTACTCCCTGCGATATCGCGTGTCACATCCTCCTCTCCCACGTTGCAATTAGAAACAATATCAGTGGGGGCGTGTCCACCTTCTGTCATATTGAAAGTAATATCATTTTCTTCCCTCCAGGATCGTGGGAACAATATTCCAGGGGGGTGTACCCTTTCTGCCATATATGTAGTCACATCACCCACTCCGCCTTGGAATATTATTAAGGACCATCTAACACGAGGGTGTACACGTCCTGTGATATTACGAGTAATATCAACTTCTCGGTCTCTGAATATGAGGAAGAATATCACAGGGTGGGTGTACACCTCGTGCTCTATTATGCGGAGTCATATCTGTCTATTATGGGGAGTAATGTCATTCTCTCCCTTTCAGGATATTAATAACAATTTCACAGGCTGGGTGAACACAGCCAGCGATGCTGAAATTATTATCATCCTCTCCCCCTCTTCCCCTCCTGGCTCTCAGGACCCCCATCGCAGGGGGCTGAGGCACCCCTGCGAGGCAAGGACTGAGAGCCAGTCCCTCTTACCCCCCTGGCTCTTAGGACACCCATCGCAGGGGGGGAGGCACCCCCCGCGAGGCGGGGACTGAGAGCCAGCCCCTCTTCCCCCCCTGGCTCTTGGGACCCCCATAGCGGGGGGGGGAGGCACACCCCTCGAGGCGGGGACTGAGAGTCAGCCCCTCTACCCCCCCCGGCTCTTGGGAACCCCATCGAAGTGTGGGGAGGCACCGCCCATGAGGCGGGGACTGAGAGTCAGCCACTCTTCCCCCCCTGGCTCTTGGGACCCCCATCGCAGGGAGGGGAGGCACCCCTTGCGAGGCGGGGACTGAGAGCCAGCCACTCTTCCCCCCCGGCTCTTGGGATCCCCATCGCAGGGGGGGGAGGCACCCCCCGCGAGGCAGGGACTGAGAGCCAGCCCCTCTTCCCCCCCGGCTCTTAGGACCCCCATCGCAGTGGGGGAGGCATCCCCCGCGAGGTGGGGATTGAGAGCCAGCCCCTCTTCCTCCCCTGGGTCTTAGAACCCCCATCGCAGGGGGGGAGGCATCCCCCACCAGGCGGTGACTGAGAGCCAGCCCCTCTTCCCCACCTGGCTCTAGGAACCCACATCGCAGAGGGGGGAGGCACCCCCCGCGAGGCAGGGACTGAGAGCCAGCCCCTCTTCCCCCCCTGGCTCTTAGGACCCCCATCGCAGTGGGGGAGGCACCCCCCGCGAGGTGGGGATTGAGAGCCAGCCCCTCTTCCTCCCCTGGGTCTTAGAACCCCCATCGCAGGGGGGGAGGCATCCCCCACGAGGCTGTGACTGAGAGCCAGCCCCTCTTCCCCACCTGGCTCTTGGAACCCACATCGCAGAGGGGGAGGCACCTCCCGCGAGGCGGGGACTGAGAGCCAGCCCCTCTTCCCCCCCTGGCTATTACCCCCATCGCGGATCCTAAGACCCTTAGGACCCAAGTGGAGGACTGTGGGTATTAGGTGTCCAAGAAGAAAGCTCAGATCTGCCGACGGCAGGTACCTTACTTGGGATTTACTGTCCGACAGGGGTCCGAATGCAGCCCGGGATCACAAAGAAAGCAGGTCGTTTGCAATCTACCAGAGCCTAAGGGCAGAAGGCAGGTGAGAGAATTCTTAGGAGCTGTGGCGTTATGACGACAGTGGATCCCAAACTTTCCAGTATTAGCCAAGCCTTTGTATGAGGTCACAAAGGGGGCGGGGACCGGGAAGCTTTCCAATGGGGATCCCAACAGCAAGGTTTTCATGAGTTAAAGGAAAAACTTCTGGCAGCCCCAGCCCTGGGGCTACCCGATCTGACAAAACCTTTTCCACTGTATGCGTCAGAGAGAGAAAAGATGGCAGCTGGACTTTTAACCCAAACTGTGGGGCCCTGGCTGAGGCCAGAGGCCTACGTCTCTAAACAACTAGACAGGGTTTTTAAAGGATGGCCCCCCTGTTTGAGGGCCTTGGCAGCAACTTCCCTGCTAGTACTAGAAGCAAATAAGCTGACTGTTGGGCAAAACCTGAACATAAAGGCCCCCCATGCTGTGGTGACTGAGAGCCAGCCCCTCTTCCCCCCCGGCTCTTAGGATCCGCGGTGGACTCACAGCCTGTTTACCATATTGTGAGTAATATCATCTCCCCCTCTGGAGATTATGAACTGTTTCACAGACGGGTGGACACCCTTGGTGTACAGAGGGTGTACACCCGTCTGTATTGGAGTAATATCATCCTCTTCCTCCCTGAATATTAAGAACAGTATCACAGGGGTGTTTCTACTCCCTGCGATATCGCGTGTCACATCCTCCTCTCCCATGTTGCAATTAGAAACAATATCAGTGGGGGCGTGTCCACCTTCTGTCATATTGAAAGTAATATCATTTTCTTCCCTCCAGGATCGTGGGAACAATATCCCAGGGGGGTGTACCCTTTCTGCCATATATGTAGTCACATCACCCACTCTGCCTTGGAATATTATTAAGGACCATCTAACGAGGGTGTATACGTCCTGTGATATTACGAGTAATATCAACTTCTCGGTCTCTGAATATGAGGAAGAATATCACAGGGTGGGTGTACACCTTGTGCTCTATTATGCGGAGTCATATCTGTCTATTATGGGGAGTAATATCATTGTCTCCCTTTCAGGATATTAATAACAATTTCACAGGCTGGGTGAACACAGCCGGCGATGCTGAAATTATCATCATCCTCTCCCCCTCTTCCCCTCCTGGCTCTCAGTCCCCGCCTCACGGGTTATGTAGCGGGTTATGGCAAGAAGACAAACTGCAGTCTCCTGCACAGAACAGCACAAACAATGATCCAAGCTCAGTTACAACACAATATTGGTCATCATTTGACCATGGACTTCATATCAACCCTTAGAAATGTTCCTAAAATAGGTCAGCAAAACACCAAGAAGCAATATCCTGATGGGAAAATATCCTTGCTTGTGCAAATTGTTTCCACTTAAATTAATTTTTTTCAACAAATGTTAATTATATTTTTACTTTCTAAAAGTTTTTAATAAAATATAGCCTCCTTGGTTAAAAATGGCGTCAAACCTTTTCTAAAAGTTAAGGCATTACATAATTCAGTGGCCCCTGTGGCTGCCATGGATAATTCTTTTTTTTCTGTTCATCTTCAAAGAAGGGAATTCAGAATCAGGAAAAGATCTTTGGAAATTCATTAGCATATGGTTTTACTCCGAAACTAAGACCAAACACAAAGAGAAATGAAGATTTTTCTCATGGAGGTAAAACTGCTTTTTTGCATTTTCAATTTGTTTCCAAGTAAGGAAAAACATGTCATTGTTTCTCATACCCCCCATTTCTCCTGTTTGCCTTCTTTTCATTTGCTTTTCCCAGTGTATAGCCCACAGAACTAGAGCGAAAGCTTTCTTTTTGGCCCGTATATAATTTGAACAGAGTATCATCAGATGTCTAATGTACCACCAAGAGTGGTGCTTACGACAAAAATGTCCTCTAGACTTATTCTATGTTTGCTGTGTGAATGAAGATACAAATGGTCATAAATTCTGGAACAGGAGACTTCATTTCATTCATTTCTATTTAGAGGCTTCCTAGTAGAGTGCCTGATACACAATAACTGGCCAATAAATAATTGTTGAGGAAATAAAATAAGATTAATAAGATAATAAGAATCTTATTACCAAAGATTCTTCTTCTCAGAAAGGGTTTGTTGTGATAGCTGTACTATTAATATCTCACTCGTCATAGAGTTACAGCTTCTGCATTAAACATATTGCTATTAATATCAGGCCTACATTAATCACCTGGTTGGAAGAAAAGCCTCCATGGGAATTCATCCGTTGGGCAAGCCACTGCACAATCTTACTAGCATAGGTGAGGTCAGGAATTTTCCGGGAAATGACAGCCAACAGCACGTAGCAACTCTTCTCAGTCTGAGCAGAAGGTGCCCAGGGAATAAAGGATGGAAATTCTTCTGTCTTGGGTTTCCTTTCTCTTTCCCAGTAGATGACATTATCTGAGAAAAAGGAAGAATTTTCACATAGTCTGTATAAAAGTCATGGGTTACACATAAAGAAGGATGAAAATTCCATTCCCGACCTCTGTTTGTGCTGAATTGTTCCCCTAAAATTATATGTTGAAGCCCTAACACCAAGTACCTCAAAATGTGGCTGTATTTGGAGATAAGACTTTTTAAAGAGGTGATTAAGTTAAAATGAAGCTTATGGGCCACAATCCAATCTGACTGGTGACCTTATGAGAAGAAAAATTTTGGACACACAAAAGGGAGAGCAGGGCTGTGCACACACAAAAGATCTTGTGAAGACAAAGGAAGAATGTGGTCATCTGCAGGTGAAGAAACCACACTTTCAACACCTTGAACTTAGACTTCTAGCCTCCAGAAGCATGAGAAAATAAACTTCTGTTGCTGCAGTCATCCAGTATGTGGTATTTTATGACAGCTATAGCAAACTACTACAGCCTTAAATAGCAAATTTCTAAGTAGCAGGTGATTAAGCTTCCCCAGCAGTTTTGATAGCCTATGGCTTGGTCACCAGGCTTGATTCCCCTGCCATCACTCATTTGAGAGGAAGCTAGCATAAAGCAAAAGAGGAAAGTCTAGAATATGTAGCGTTCTTGAAAGGTATAAAGGCCACTGATAAATTCCATAAGAGAAACAGAAACATACTGGTCAAGAGGGAGCTGCTATGTGACTGCTTAGAACGCTTCCTCACTGTGCTCCAAGATCACCTCCATTAGCAACAATGAATAATAACGCTTACTTAGTTTTGGGGCAGATTGATCCAGGGTTTGGAGTAAAGATTCCACTTGCTTCTCTTTTCCAGCTAAGGCAAAAGCGTAAGCTAGAATTGCATGATTGTAGCCATTAGTGACACCACTGTCCAATGCCGCTTCAAGGCAAAAGAGTGCGTTTTGTAGAGCAGGAAACTGTTGGTCAGGAAGAAGAATCATATATTGCAAACTGATACCCGAACATTCCATGAACTTGTTGAACATTTAAACTAATCATTGTTTATAATATATATAATATATCCTCAAAGTATATTTTACATACAAATCCATTTATATACACACATATATTTTATCCTTCAAAAATATCATTAAAATAAATTTATAATGTCATTATTAGTACCTAAGCAATAATTTTTTTTTGAGATAGGGTCTCGCCCTGTTACCCAGGCTGGAGTGCAGTGGCATGATCTCAGCTCACTGCAACCTCCACCTCCCAGGTTCAAGCGATTCTCCTGCCTCCATCTTCCGAGTAGCTGGGATCACAGGCATGCACCACCAAGCCCAGCTAATTTTTGTATTTTTAGTAGAGATAGGGTTTCACCATGTTGGCCAGGCTGGTCTTGAACTCCTGACCTCAGGTAATCCACCCACCTCAGCCTCCCAAAGTGCTTGGATTATAAGCATGAACCACCATGCCAGGCCCAATGAAATTTAGTAAGAAAATGGCAGTTTTTATATTTGATCAGTGATATTTTAGTTATGAATGTCTTCTATGCGGCAAAGCATCCAAATTTATCATACGCCTAAGAGTTTTTTTTTTTCTAATGCCTAAAATAGAGGCTTACATTTCTGAAGATAATTTTCAGGGTATACTAATGACCCGGACAATTCCTAGCATCTTAGTTCAGGAATAGATTTTGGAAATCTAATCTATGGATTGGGAGGTGGCTAGGGTGAGCCACACTTAAGTTGAAAATGTTTACTCACTTATTGTTTAGAGAGAAACAGAATACTAGGCTACGGCTTTACTTAGAACAGTGGTTCTTAATCTGAAATTCATGGCTGAACTTCAGGAGAGATGTGAATGCCTGCAATTGTGTGAATAACTCTTTTCTGTGTGCATATGTGTATTCTCCCTAGGGAGAAACCCAATCCTGTTTTTCAAAGCTGTCTATGAATGAAAAACAGTTTGAACAGCATGAATTTAAAGGGTGGTAATAAACTAAATGTTATCTCGGGGTTTCATCCAGTCTTAGAATCTCAAGTGACTCTGACTCTACAGTCTATTGAATGTGCATTCAGCTGCCTGAAATCAGAAATGACGGGAATCCATACAGTGAAATTGAGCCCAGCTTCAAAGAACATCCCAACAACATATGCAGTGAGTGAAATGTCCTCTTTATCTCCACCCTGAAAACAAAGGAACAAGGAGTCATTCAGGACAGCAGAGCACAAAATAGCAAGTATTCTTTTGAAGTAAAACCAGGTATGAAAAAAATACTGGAACAAATACCATTATTCATAAAAACACCCGAACATGTGTAGTTTTTAAATTAGATGGTTAATAATCATACTATCTAAGCAAGAATTCATTCAGACTCTATGCAATAATTAAATCGTAATTATTAAGTTGTTATAACAATTAATTTCAATCGTATTTATGTGGCCTGGTGTTAAGCATGCATTCTAAGGAATTCACCGGACTCTATTTGTCTCCGCTTGGTATAAATCTGAAAAAAGCCAACAAAGAATTTCTAATGAGGTGAAGCAGAAAGTTGCCGTGAAGATTCCTGGAAATTCCTGGAAAAGCACCCTAGGAGATCACTAGAATCAAGTCTCAGATTCTTACAGTGTAAAATGAGAAACTCATTTATAAATCATGTGGTTTGCAAACTGACTGTGCATAAAAGTCCCCTGGGGTATTTAAATCAACCAGTGTCTACACAGAGATTCTGGTTCAAAAAACTTGGGAATACGACAGCGAAATGCATTTTAATGGGTGCTCTAGTGACTCTGATGCAAATAGCATTCAGAATGGCATCTGGGATCTACTGATCTTGTAGAAGCTTCCCATTTTATCTATTTAAGCAAAGGACAACTCCTGTCTTCTTCAGAAAAGAAATACTTCTGAGAAACCAAGTGTTTAAGATGGAAATAACAGCATATGGTAGACACTAACATGAGGTACGAGGACTGTCAGTACATCTAAATTACAGCAAGTGGGATCACCATTCCTCTGCAGTGTAAGCTTTGATTTTTCCCTTGCATTTTTCTTTCTCTCAACTCAAAACACACACAGACACCCACCCACACAGATATTTAATTATAGAGAAAATACTAGGTAAGATCAGACAAACTGTAGCAGTAATCAGCAATGATTCACCAGTAATGAATCCAATAAGAAGAAAGATGTGAAGATGTTTTAGAAGAGAACGTGGGAAAGTTTTGGATTTTTCTATGAAGGAGTAAGAGCTCTTCTCCATCAGGGTCCTCCTGTTGTAAGGAATAAGTTTGGAATACATTAAAAATACCACAAAGCAATTTGAATACAATTTGCATGCAAATTAAATATCAGAGTGTCTGTTTTCATTCATATTTTGGTGTGGATTAGATATGCATTCTGGGTTTCAAGAACAGGAGTGATGATTAGGAGGAAGGATGCTGAAGAAAAGCTCAGGGTATTTCAGGGGCCATCAGAGCATGCTAAAATGCCATGATAGGAGATTTTGAGCAACCACAGGGAAAAAAAGGAGGGGAAAGGAGATAGAAGATGGGCTGGAGATGGACAGGTATCTGCAAAGAAAGGAAGTTGGAAGGGAGGGATTTACGTAAATATGGACGGGAAAAGGGTTGGATTTTGCCAAGGATATACTTCACCTCATTTGTACTTTGGCCCCGGGGCAAGCTTGGCCTTTGAATTTTTCCTTGAGAGGGTCTTAGAAAAACTTGCTTCATTGAAACAATAGGAATTACTAGATATTCTCCCCAGAACTTTCTTGCCATTCATGGACAGGAATAAACTTTCCTTCCTCATACACTCACAGCCCCCTCCCTTTATACATCGACTGTCTCCAAATTTATGAAAGTTTCTTTTCTAGGTTCCCTTTCTCTCCCCTCCCTTCTATTTCTAGTTTAATTTCTGAAGAGGACTGACTCGGGAAGGACTAGAGACTGAATAAGGCAGACAAGAGACTCAGAAGGAGTCACATCCAGGCTGTAGTTAAACATGCACGAAGCAGGAATGGTGCTGCTGACCAACCCACCACAGGCCCAGGACTGCAGTGCCTCAGAAGGTTTCATATGCACAGGAAGAATATTCATATTCCAGATCAGGAAAGCCAGAGGCAGGGCAAGGCAGGCAATGCCCAGGAACAAGGAAAGCCTGGTGCTTCTCCTCTCTCACCTCCCAGGCGTGGTTGAAAAGCTGGCCATCATTCTTAAAGCAGCCGCTTGTTTTCTGTTGGCTTGAAAGCCAGATTAAGGTCTGTTTTTGAACATTTTCATCAATGAATACATATTTTTTCATTCTCTCCAATGTCTTAAAAGTAAGAGCACTGAGCCTGTAATACAAATCACCAAAGCAAAAGTTAGATAAAGAGGAAGTGACAATGTCAGCAATTCCACAGGTTCATCACCATTGTTCCCTTTGAGTAAAGGATACATTCAACTCATCTACTGTAAACCATCTTTATTGTTAGTGGCCCTTTCCTTTGGGTCAGGAAAATATTATGACTAGCAATAAGTGGAAATTAGAGTAGGTAATTTTCAGCATGTTTGCACCCAAAGGTCCTGTTGTATATAGCCCATTAGATTATCTGCACATGGAGAGAGAAATGATGTAATTAGGTATTTTGGGTCCTTCTAATTTCACTTTCCCGAATCTATATGGGACTCTGAGAAGCACAGAGTAAGACGTGCCCTCTTCGGTGGAGTTAACCAGCAGTGCATGTATAGGGGCTGTCATGAAAGGATCAGACTGCTAAGCAAATCGTCATGAGACTGAAGGAACATTGTTGCATTAGAATTGGAATCACTAAATCTTTAGTTTTATCTATTTCTCTTCTGTAAATTGACTTTGAAACCCACTTTGCTTCTAAATCCCCACTGAACTCTATCCTCCTTCACCTCCTTGCAAGCCCTCCTCAGGTAATTCCTATATTATATAAAATAAAATTTTTATGTCTCACCATATGCTTCCTTTCTGACTCTGATGCCAAAACACACTATAGGAACCATCAGAGTTTTTGAAAGATAATTGCCTTTGATAACCTAAAATAGAACATTGTAGGAAATTATTTTTTAACCTAAGAAAGTTAGAAGAGAAAGAATAGTGCAGTGCAAGCCCTAGGTATTGGTGTTAGACACAAATCTCTAGGATGATCATTTCCATTTGAACTTCTGAAACTCAGGTTCTGTATTCATAAGGGAGAAAAAATAACTCTTACTTTATAGGATTTTGATCACAAGATAATACACATGGATATGTCTGGCTCAGTAATTGCCTCGTCATTGGTACCTACTAACTATTCAGTATATTTCCTCTAAGGTCATTTTATTTCAGTGTTATCTTTCTGAGAAGAAAAACCAAAGAAGATTATTTTATGCTCCTGGACTTTTCCTTAACCTCACATTTCACAACATTGGCCCTCTTTCTGTATACAAAGCCAATCACTTCACTGCAACAGACCACAGCTGAGCAAACAAATACAGACGTTGATAGATGAACCACTGACAACTCCTAACAAAAACAATAATAACAACAATAAACAAGGTAGCTTGCAAAATACCAGGCATTAAAAAAAATTAAGTGCATAGCTTGAAAACTTTGCAGCTGTAAATTATGAAGCTAGCTGACCACACAGATTTTGAAGTCAGACGGAAAACAGCGCTAGGACTGAGAGTTCCTCGGTTCAGGTTCACTTTTATTTCACCAGACTACTGCATAAAAACAGCTTATGACATCTTGGTATGAGTAACAACTGCTTTCAACAATTATGGGCAGAAATTACTTAAATCTTCTCACCATTAGATAAGAGAAAGAAAGCCTTAGATTGAACTTCCTCTGTCAGTTGCTCAGTAGATTTCAGATAGTCCAGAACATAAGTATCAGATGCTAGTAGGGCAGCATTCTGCTCTCCACTTCCATAGGGCATTTGGAGAACAACCAGATTCTGCATGGCAAGTCCTAGAATATCCCCTAAAAACAGGAAAAGCAGAAAGCTGTATTGTTTATAGTTGCCATCTCAGCATTAATAACTACAGACAAAAGAGGCATAGTGGAATAGGTAACATTTAAAATTAAGTCTAAATGGTGGAAACAAAGAAAGTTTTATGAAGCAATTTGAAAGAGGAGACAGCCATGAAGGGTGAAGTTCAACTGCTATGAAAAATATTTCTGAAAGTCTCATTACCAGAGAGAGGAGGAAGTTAGGAGAATGCATTTGTTTGCTTGTTTGCTAGTTTTTTTTTTTAATCAATCAATCCTATGAATTACAAAGTGTAATCCATCCCTTCCAAGAGATGTTCATGTTAATAACAGACAAAGAAGTTTGCCTTTTGTATCAACAACAAACATTTCTCCTTTTATTGAGAAAACTCCCAACATCATTAACAGGCAACGTTAATTCGATTCTCCAAGAGGTGAATTTCATATTTCAGATTAATAATTATAAAGAACCTCTTGCTTTCTGAACACTAGTTACCATCTACCCAAGCTAAGGTTTCCTGGGAATACAGGTCCGGAAACGTACTGTAATCCCTTTAGATCCCATCAGGAAACATAGAGGATGATCTGAACAATAATTCCCTCCAATTGATAGCTTAGGAAAATCTCTCTATTCTGTTATTTTAAGGATTTTTAAAGACCACCTCAACCAAGATTTTCAAATCATAGTGAAACACAAAATTTAATCAACTTACCCACAACAGTGAAAAAGCCTCTGGCTGACCCTTCTACTACATCGTTTGGCAAGTCCAAAACTCCCTGCTTGGAGGCTTTGGCACCTAGAATGAAAACACTGATTTAAAAAATGTGATGGCTTCTTTATATCAGCAGATTTGGGGGATAAACATATTGGAAATAAGATTCCATTACTTATTTTTATTTTACAAGTTGTTTATTAGAGGAGATGAATTTGGAGTTTTGACCCAGTTTAGGATAATAGTACATTCAGAAAATGGCATATAAATCTGTGTGTTAGATTGTGGCCCCCGTTCTTCACTGGTTTAGTGCCTGAACTATTTATGTATGAAAAAATGTAAAAACTACACAGACTGTAACACATAAAACAACACACACAAAAGGTAAAGCTTGAGGACTCTGATGAAGGAGTATAATCAGATCACCATCAACCAGCTAAATTAATACCCCTCATGGCCATAAAACCGGAGACTGAGGGGCAGGGGCAGTGATGTATCTATGGGTTATTTTCTCCTAAGAGCACAAAAGCCAAGATTATATTATGTGCTATTGGACCTCAATCCTAATATCTCATTGTCCAATATTGTGTGACAACCATATCATAAGAGGAGCTAAGAATACACATGATGGAAAAAAAAAAAAAAATAGGAGCAGACCAGCCTCAGAAAGTGAACTAAAAACCACCTCCTGAATATTCTTTTTGATGGCTAAAATCATACCATAAAGATAAAGCATGAAACACAAGAATCCTCCATGAGTTATTTAAAGTGAAATCACAGGGCACATGGACTCATGTGGAAGGAGAGGACATGAACTGATTCTTTTGGTGAATTTTATTTAGGACTAATTTGACTCCCTAAAAGATCCTCTTACCTTCTGTACAGATAAGGAAACTCTGGGTCCTTTCCTTTTCAATACCTTCAGGCTGTCAAAGAATAACACAAACAAGCACAGAAGAATGAGTCTAGATCCTCTGTCCATGAAGGAAAAGTGATTAAGCACCAGCTCACTTAAGCATGGCTGGTGCAAGTTTATCCCTGAGAGAAGATCCAACTCATGGTCCCCTTTTGTTCATATCTGGAAGGCACGGGACATCACCGGCACCCATTTTAGCCTCTGCGTTCTGTAGCTTGGACAGGCATTATCTTGATGTTACTGTGGGACACTCTCAGCTCCTCTGATCCTGTATAGCATCTCCAGTAAACAACTAAAAGTGCTTTGTGGAGCAGGGATGTGCCAAGAGGCAAATCAAGAGTGTTCCTCTGACAAGCGCTGATTCTTGTTGAGGATGACGGGAACTGCACGGGAGTGTAGGACAAGTAGATTTGTCTCTTCAATTTGAGAATCGGAAAAAGAGAAGGAAGAGAAATAGGTGTACAGGAAACATCTTGACTCAGAAACAAACAAAAAATTGTCAAGTCTGTTTCAAATGTTAAGTTTTACTATCCTGGGTGAGGTATTAATTAAAGAAAGGATGAACTTTATGCTGTTTTAATTCATTTAAAATGGCATGTCTTGTGTCAAAAGTAAATGTTGCCAACTAATTAAGTCTCTTCAATGAGAAGATCTTTTAATACAGAACCTCTTAGATGTCTGTTTCTTTTCAGGAAAAGCTTGAGTGTTTGCATATCCATACCTCTACTAAGAAGCTTTGGACCACAGTGTCTTTCCAGTTTAGCTTTTGCTGCTCCATTCCTTCATTTGGGCCAGCACTGCTTTGTTTGGACTCAGCAACTACAGTGATATTCACTTTACCTGGAAGACATTCCCAAATATAAATTAAATTCATCATTGGTCCCTTCTGTAATGAGAAATGACTAGAGTCTGTGAACCATGTCTTGAATTGGATTAACCAAATTCTATCATTAAGTTAATGCTTAGAACAAAATAACTTATTTCTTCTCCTTCCTAGGTATAATGTGGCATCTTCCATTTCACCTGTTCCATGATTTTCATCATTCCTTACATTAAATGATAAATTTACTTAATTAAAACTTAAGAAATTTTAGGAAAAGTAACATTTTACAAAGTTGTCTGAGTCAATTTCTTGATATTGATTGTTTATAAAGGTTACTTATGACAATATAGGCTAATAATGTCAGCGAACTAGGGCTCCTAACTTCCCAAACTCAAGCAAGCATAGTAAAATATGATATAGTAGATAGGCACTGGATTGAAATAATGTCCTAGCAAGGAATCCATTGTTTTTAAACTTCCTGATTTCACATTATGTAATTAGAACTGATCTCCAGTTTCCTTGCTTGTAAAAATTACAGGATTGAAAACAATCATTCTTTAAGGTTATTATTATTTACGTGACTATATACCAATATACATAACCAATATATTGTTCTTTTTGTTGTTGTTGTTGTTGTGTTTTATTGTTTCTCTGTCTCAGGAAGCTTGCTATTTCACTCTTAAAACTGTGTCTTTGACTTAATGTCATAAAACTATACAAGTTGGTACAGTATTCTGTCTCAATCGCCAAGGTAAGATTTTGAAGATCTTGTGCAGTAGAAATATTGAGAAACTTCAAATCTAATAGAAAAATAGTCTGAGAACAGCATCACAACTGAGCTAAAATAATCTCATAGATATATTATTTGCTGTTAAAATAATACAATGAATATAGTACATTAAAGAAAATTTGAATGACCATTTTTTAAAAGTAGTGATTAAAAGTGTCACGCACATCGTATCTAGCATTCCTTGTTTACTAGAGTTTTAAACTTTTTCCATTCCATGTATTTTCAATATTTCAATAGGAGACAAGTTTATTTTTCCATCTTGCAGATAGCATAGGCACTAAGACAATATTCTCAGTTTTTGATCTCAATCCAATCATTTAGTGTTTTTGGTATCCCCATGGCACATCTAGTAAATTTACAAACCTGACAATTCCCTCATTGGTCATTGTGATGGAGCAGCAATTTTCGTGAAGGTGGCCTGGGTTCATGATGGTAGGTGAAGGACCCAGCGAGAAGTCAAATAATTAAGGTGGCATTAATGATAACATGGCCTTCATTTGGGATATGGCATATGCCAAACATATAGTCCGTGATAGGTCATGCCAGTTAGCATTTATATTGTATTTTAATTACATTACGCTCTTGTAAAAATGAATGGTGGTTTTGATCTACACAGCATTAACAACCAGGAATTAGATTACTATAGATTAGAATTTCTAATGGAGAATTTACAATAAGAATTTTAAAAATGTGAGGGAGAATATCACGTTTGTATAGACAATTTAAGGAAAGTAAATGGAGACAATAAATATGGGCTGGTTTTCCATGAGTGACTGGTGTAGACAGATAGCTGCTTACCCAATTTCTTAGGTATAATAGTCCAGACGTTTGTTTTCCTCCCTCCAGCTTGAATAACCTCACTGCCATTGATTTTCAAGGTATGAATATTTGCTTCATAATTCTGAGACTCCTCCACTTGAACAGAAATCTAAGAAAACAATCATGGCAATGAGGATAGCACTGGAACACACATCACTATGAAACACCATGCTCAATACACTGTTTAAACTGTCACTGTGAATGAAAGCAATTGTATTTGTTTGAGGAATATGGACCTAAGTCTTACACCTTTATAGTAGCATTTTGCATTTGAGGATAAAGAGAATATGGAAATATTAAGAAATATTTTAGCTTTGTTAGATTTTTGCCTCCAGATCAAACAGAACAACTCACCTCTACACATGTATTCGGGTAGCTGAAGACATTGACAATCAAATCAAATTGTTCATTTTGAACAACCGAAAAGGGTGAGGCAATTTCAGTAAAGAAAGGTTGGGAGACTTCTAGAGTGGTTGTAGAGGAAATGCCAAATCCAATATCGCCATTCACACAAAAGCCACTTGCCTCCACTGGGTTATCGTATCAGGAATGAGGAACGAAAGATTGGCAGAGCCTGAGGAACTGGAAGAAGAGGTTATCGGTAAAACACATTCTTTGTCTGAACCAAGAACTTAAAATTAAGTGCAGAGCAAGCAGAAAAGTATTGACTGAAGCTCAAAAGTGAGTTATATTGTTTGGATGGGGTGTTAGATAAAAATAATGAGAGCTGGATGTTTATAAAATTTGAGTATGGAAAGGTCATTTTTCTTTAAACGCCACATTTTTTTTTAATTGGGGCAGGTTAAATCTGTCTGCATAAAATGAATAGAAGAGAAACTCTTGGTGAAGGGAAAACAATGCTAGAGAAAAAAATAAAATAAAATGTATGATAAGTACACGCAAATCAATGATACATATTTTACAAATATGGTACTGTTTTATATACCCAGGAATAAACGTGAAGAAAGAAAAAGAAAATAGAAATAAAGATACACAGGAGAGAAAATGGTTAAAACTCACTCGACACTGACGAGGTCCCACATCCATGTCTCTGGGAGGTTTGTTCTTACTGTTTGAATTATAGCCTGTTCTACATAGTCAGCATTCTCCCCTCTGATTCCACTAGCTAAAAAAAAAAAAAGGAAGAAGTACCTTATTCAGACCTTGGACTCTGCAAATTATGGTCTATATATTAGCAGGGTGTAAGGTCTCCATAAAACACCTCACTTTCCTGTATCACAGTCACTTACTATGACTGTTTTCCTGTATCACCATACATTGCCTGTTCCTCTACACAGTCAGGTACCACATAATGACATTGTGATCAATGACAGACCACTTAGACTACAGTGGTCCCATAAAGTTATAATGGAGCTGAAAAATTCCTACCACCTATTGACATCAAAGCCATCATAACGTTGTACTGCAATGCATTGGTCATGGGTTTGTGGTGATGCTGGTGTAAACAAACCTACTGCACTGCCAGTCCTATAAAAATATAGCAGACACAATTCTGTACAGTACATAATACTTGATAATGATGACTATGTTACCGGTTTTTGTGCTTACTATACTATACTGTTTACTGTTTAGAGTGTACTGTTCTTACTTATCAAAAAAATTAACTGCAAAACAGCTTCAGGCAGGTCCTGCAGGAGATGTTCCAGAAGAAGGCATTGCTGTCATAGATGATGACAGCTCCATGCGTGCTATTGCCCCTGAAGAACTTTCAGTGGTACAAGATGTGGAGGTAGAAGACAGTGATATTGATGATCCTGACATTGTATAGGCCTAGACTAATGTGTGTGTTTGCATCTTCATTTTAAACAAAAAAGTATAAAAGTTAAAGAAAATTAAAAAATAGGAAAAAGCTTATAGAATAAGAATGTAAAGAAAGAAAATATATTTGTACCCTGACTCACTCAGAGTAACTTTTAACCTTGCAAGCTCCATTCATGGGAAGTGCCCTATATAAAAGTATAACTTTTTTTATCTTGTATACCACATTTTCACTGTGCCTTTACCATGTTTAGCAATGATTAGATACACAAATAGTTACCATCGTGGTACAACTGCCTACAGTATTCAGTATAGTCACATGCTGCGGAGGATTGTAGCCTAGGAAAAATAGGCTGTACCACATAGCCTAGGTGTGTTGCAGGCTACAGCATCTAGGTTTGCGTAAGTACACTCTATGATGTTCGCACAACAATATCACCTAACAATGCATTTCTCAGAACAAATTCTCCATCACTAAGTGAAGCATGATTGTATTTCTGACATTGTATTTTATCAATAAAAATAAACTACATCTCACATCTGAAGCTAATTTCTTGTTATAGCCAAAAGCACGTCTAGTCTGTCTTAGTCTGCTTTATCCAACTATAGGATGTCTAACTGTAGCCAAAAACATGGCATAATTCACATATAAAATTTCAAAATTGTGTAGTTTATCCCAGATACACTAAATTCCACAAACCGGTTTGGTCATCCCCCAACAAAAAAATGTAAGATTACCTACATGCAATTCTAGACGGAACACTATGCATTGGACCATAATTTTCTGTTTCTAGATAAAGCGGCTTAGGGAGTGGCAGCCTTCTCTCCATCACACATACTTCTGGTTTTCGGTAATGGAGATTGGTAAAGACTTTTAGACCCATGTTCTTTAAAGAAACAAACAACAAAAATATTGTTCATTCTTTTCATGCAAGAACTATAAAAGGCCTATTATTTATATTGCAAAGATAAATGGATCATAAGTATCCATATTTTATGTGTTAACAAAGGCCTGAGAAGTTACAAGTCAACTTACCTCTATTTGACTTATGGAAAATCCCTAGAGAAAAAATTATAATCACTATGATTTATCTAGCACTTATTATGTGCTAGCATTTTTCTAAGTATTTTCCATTATTCTCCATTTCATCCTAAGTGGAAAATACTTATGAGATCAGCACTATCATTACCCTAATTAACATCAAACACACACACACACGCACACACACACACACGGCACACTCAGTAAATTAAAGGGCTGGAACCTGATAAAGTCTGTCTGATTCAATACCCTTTTCTTACACACTTGTGATGTTAATTATAAAGATTATTTCATGGAAGGCTCAGCATGTCTCATTAATGGCCTAGGGATATCTGGAGTCCACACTCTCTTAGCCTCTTGATTTGACTATCTTTGCATAAGATTTATTGTATTAATTGGAGACTGTCTCATTTTTTTAAGTGAGGTTTTGTAATTATAGCTACATGATTTATTTTCAGCAGAAAATTTTAAAATCAACAAAATTAATATCTCCTTTTTATAAGAATTTCTATGTACTCTATTGGCAGATTACAGACACGAATCTCAAAGTATAGGAAGAAAACTACATAATTAAGAAAACATTAATATGCATTATGAATACTAAAAATTGCGACGAAATATTTTCCAAAATCCTTAGTGATCTTACCCTGACAACATTATAGATATCTCCATCCCCATAGTTGCTTACAGGTGTGTAATATAAACCACTGTAGAACATATCCCTCTGAGGAATGCAAGGGTCTTCCTTGCCATCATCAAGATTGAGGCCATGGTAGAAATAACCATACGGCTCTATACTTGGAACCATGTTATACACCTATGAGAAAAAACGTTTCCCAGTAATTTTCAGCACTTCTTTTAAAATTACAAAATTGGCAAATTGTCTACTGTACCATTTATTTTTGTTCTTTTCTTTAAGAGCACGGCCATCATATTTAATCCAGTATTTTCACATAAGCTCTTCCTTTCAAAAGAGCAAACCAGTTTTGTTTTAGGCAACTGATGTCATGTTCACAGAATTTCTCAGCTTGGGCGCAGGATTTAAGAGAGAATGTAAGAAAGCAATGCCTGACTATTGATTAATCCAAGGCCCATTGTACAGACAATCAATTATAATGCTAGAATTTCTAAGTCTGGAGAATAATCTTAGCTGCCTGATTTTAAATCTTCTTACATAATCTTCTGAAGAAAACATAAAATCAACAAAGAGATACTCATGACTAATATCTTTAACATTACTACAATACAGAGAATACCATGATCTTCAAATTATTTCTTAGTAGAGAAACAAACACCAAATTCCAAGAGAGCTTCTACTGCTATTGCAGAGGGAAGGCTTAAGAGACTGCAGAGAAAAACAGAGCAGAATGGCATGGAGAAATGAGAAGAAACACACACCAAGTCAACTCCAGGTAAGAGAAAGTCTAGCATTGTTAAAAATACAAATCATAGTTTTCGGACTCAACAGTTCCCAGTACAGCACACAGGAAAAGGGCTTGGAATGAATGGGCCTGGAAGTGGAAGCTAAGGGGAAATAATCAGATCACAAGAAGAGGTATGCAGATCCTTGGAGACAGGGAATTTAAAAAAGGAAAGGATGTCATAGGATAAAATAACTCCCTCTACCCTCATTTCCATCACCAACATTTTAAAAATAATGCATTTTACTAAAAAAAAAAAATAGGGCGCTCTTCACCTATGAACACCCTGCACAAAATATCAAGAACTAGAAAAAATCAACTCCATACAAAGCTGCTGTAAGAGAAAATAGGAAATGCAAACCAAAACACTTCAGCTAATGAAACTTCTCCACTAAAGTCACTAAGTAAATAAGTAAACAAAGAAAAGCCATGCCAAAATAATTTAACATGAGTGAAATATTCTCAAGCATGTATTTGAGGTATTTAAAAGGCACCATGAGTCAGAAATTCAATTAAGAAAATACAGAAATGGACAAAACCCAAGAAGAAATAAAATGAGGCTTTATTGAACTCAGGAAAACTAGACAAAATTATATCATAAATAAACTCTAAAGTACAAGGACATCAAGAGAAAATTGTTCAGAGAAAACTTTAAAAGCAGCATAGAGGAAAAACAAAAGAACAAACCTGAAAAAGAATGAATTAAAACAGGTCACAAAGTGATTGAATTGGAAAGCAGGCAAGGAAGATCCAACAAATGTACAGAGATTTTTTTAGAACAAAAAAAATGGAAAGACTAATATTTACAATTATAATTCAGGGGAACTATCTGAAAATAAAAGAAGATTTGAGCTTACATATTGCATGACTCCACTGTGTACCTGGCAAAACTTCTACAGAATAACATTCTTACTGAAACTATTAGATTAAAGTATAAAGGGGAAAAAACATTCAAGGCCTTCAGACATAGAGATAAAGTAGCCCATAATGGAAAATGAATTAAACTAATGTCAGCACTATTAAAAGGCATATTCAAAGCAAGTCAATAGTAAGGTAGCATTTCAAAAAATTTTAAAATGTATAAACCAAAGATTTAATATACAAATACCTGTCTTTCATTTATTAAGGCTTTAGAAAAAATAATTCTGAATATGAAAATGTCAGAGAACTCTATACTTATGTGATATCCTGAGGACTCTAGTAGAGAATGCACTTTTTAAAAATTTTTATTTACTTATTTCTGAGACAGGTTCTCATTCTCTTGCCCAGGCTGAAGCTCAGTGGTATGATAATGGCTCACAGCAGCCTCGATCTCCCAGGCTCAAGCAATCTTCCCGCCCCAGCCTCCTGGAGAATGAGCTTTATGTAACCAAAAGATGACTCAGGAAATTAGTAAGACTTGATGAATAGGAGAAACAATACAGAATGTAAACATTATATATTCTGACAAAAAAGGAAAGATGCAACAATAAAATGAAAGAAGAGGGAGAGAAAAGTGGAAACTAGAGATTACTGACTGTTGTGTAGGTAGCAGTTAAGACTCAAAGATTAAAAATAACTGACTAGATTTTTTTTTTTTTTAATGGAGTCTCGCTCTGTCGCCCAGGCTGGAGTGCAGTGGCGCGATCTCGGCTCACTGCAAGCTCTGCCTCCGAGGTTCACGCCATTCTCCTGCCTCAGTCTCCTGAGTAGCTGGGACTACAGGCACCCGCCACCACGCCCGGCTAATTTTTTAATATTTTTAGTAGAGACGCGGTTTCACCGTGTTAGCGAGGATGGTCTCGATCTCCTGACTGCATGATCCACCTGCCTTGGCCTCCCAAAGTCCTGGGATTACAGGTGTGAGCCACCGCACCCGGCCATAACTGACTAGATATTAAGGTTAAGCAAGAAAAAATGAGATTAGGATATTAGGATATTATAAAATATGTAAATATAAAAATAACCACTAAAATAAAAATTCAAGCTAGCCTGAATACTCAAAGAAGCTTTAAGCAAGATAACAACAAACAAACAAACATAAAAGCTAAAGAAATAAAGTAGCTTTAAATACAATACAGAATCATAAGAAAAATAGTATGATAGAGCTGACGCCTAACACATACATCATATCAATAGAGTGAATAGACTTTATTCTCCTTTAGAAGACAAAGATATGCATATTTAAAACAAAACACAATGTTGTACTTCATACAAAAAACAAGTGAAGTGCATATTTCAAAAGGTGAAATCCAAAGGAAAAGTAAAGGAAAATAATAAGAATGCAAAGGCTGCAATCCTCCTGTTATCGGAAATCGTAGAAGTAAGGCCAAAAGACATCAAACAAGATAGAGAAGAATACTTACTGCTAAAAGCTGCAATTCATAGTAAAGGCACAACAGTTATGATTATCTATGCAGAAACTACAGAAGATGCAAGAAGAAACAGAGCACTATTTGTAGGGTATTTTAAAACACATCACTCAGCAGAAGAAGGTTAAATAAATTTTACAAAATAAGTAAGAATACAAAGGATCAAAATAATCCAACCTCATGGATAGAAAACAAACTGATAATAGAGACTATATCTTCTCAACACATGAGATATATTCGCAAAAACTCATTATATATTTGGGCACAAAAATATACCGGTGGAAATATTGCTGACCATGAAGATATAGAACTTGAAATTTAAAAGAAAACTCTAAAATAAATTCCTTTTTACATCAAAATTATAAAGTACTCCAGTAAGTAAATTTTCAGTGAAAGGGTTAATACAAACAGAAATTACAGAATTTCTGAAAAATATAAATGGTGCAATTGCTATGTATCAGGATCTATGAGATACTTCAAAAGCAGAAATCATGGAAAAACTTATAGGCTTAAAAATACCTAGCCCAGTAAAATAAATTAATGAAAATGAAGTAAATTTCTAAGTGAAAAAGCTAAAAATAACAACAAAATACAGTACCAGTAAGGAAATAATAAAGCTACAAATAGAAATTAATGTGATGGAGTAGCAAAAAACCTCATATCATATTACATCACATTAATAAATTAAAATTATATGTTTTTGGAAAACTCGGCAAAATAGGTAAACCACTAACTAATCTAACAAGGAAGAAAAAGTAGCTATCTGCTTAGGAACAAAAGAAAAACAACTTCTTCCATGACTCAGTTTTCAGCCTCATTTTTTGTCCTTTTAGCATCGTGAATTGGGGTCCGGAGTTGTTTGTATTTTTCTTTCACAATAGACTGATGTATGTAACCTAGTCTCAAATGATTCAGAAAAAATTGAAATGCCATAAACTCTGTGTGTGTGCGTGCGTGCGTGCGTGTGTGTGTGTGTGTGTGTGTGTGTAGGGGTGGAGAGAGTGAGAACGAGAAAACAAGTACGGCGAAATGTTCACAAACTGGTGAATCAGGCCAAGGGTACATAGGAGTTCTCTGTGTAATTCTTGCACTTTTAAAAATTATTTAAAACTAAAAACTAAGCTTACATAAGATAATACAAAAAATAACAAACTTATAGAATATAAATTGGAATTCACCCATTTATAGAACTTCACTTGATTTATACTATTAATATAGCTATTAATAATAAACAAGGGCAACCTCTTTTGGCTCTGATATATTCTGAGACCCCTGAAAAATGCCTCTAGAATTTTCTTTTTGAGGTCCCTTGATGGTCTTTTCTTGAGGCAGTTTTCCTAAGATATTGCCACCTCCAACTGTAGAAAGAATGAGCGAAGCTATTTACTCTGAATCCATGAAACTCTCAAGGGAAAAAAAAGGTGTGTGTGTGTGTAAATATATATGTTTATATACATATATATACACATATATGTGTGTTTATATACATATATACACATATATGTGTGTGTATATATACATAAACACATATACGTGTGTGTATATATATATACATATACACATATGTGTGTGTGCATGTGTGTGTATATATATATATACACATGCACACACACATATACATATTCCTTTTTTTTCTTTGAGACAGGGTCTCGCTCAGTCACCCAGGATGGAGTGTAGTGGCACGATCTTGGTTCACTGCAAACTCTGCCCCCGCCAGGGCTCAAGTGATCCTCCCATGTCAATCTCCCAAGTTTCTGAGATCACAGGTGCACACCACTGTGCCCTGCTCATTTTTTATATTTTCGGGGGAGACAGAGTCTCATCATGTTGTGCAGGCTGGTCTCGACCTCGTGAGCACAAACGATCTGCCCGCCTTGGTTTCCCAAAGTGCTGGGATTACAGGCGTGAGCACAGCACATGGCCACATTCCATATTTATAGATAAATTTATCCTTTATTTGTTGATGCCCCCTCAGATTCTGAAAGTTTCTAACTAAAAGTATTTTTGCTCCCTGTAATAGAAAACTTAAATGTATTTATGTTTTGCATTGAGAAAAATATGTTTTATATAATGATCCATAGTTATTCAATATTATTACTGAATTCTATAATTTTATATTTAAAACTGGACTTACTACAGAATGTTGAAAGCAAAATACAAAACTGTATTTTTTGGTGAGATCTCAAGTTTGTAAATTATATATGCCTTCAGAAAAGAGATTTGAAAAATTACAGCAAAACTATAAAGATGCCTAAGTGTTAGGACTATAAATGATTTTAAAGATTTCCTTCTTTATGTCTTTGTATACTTTGCACATTTTCCAAATTATACAGGTATAATATTAATCAGAAAAAATTAAATTATTAAATTAGATTTAAATATGATCATAAATTTCAATAGTTATTTATATGTAATTGTGTTAGAAATAAACGGAAAATACCCAACAATTGTTAACCGAAATAAATTGGATGTGAACTTCTGGAATTCCAGGTCTGGAAATGTCTAAGAAAATACAATATCCATTTATAGATAATAACTTTACACTGAATCCAAGCATATCCTTGAACACAGAGATTTCATTTTATTCCAGGTTTCCACATCTGTGATTACACCTATGATTTTTAAAAATCACAGTTGTAAAATTCCTAAACTGTTATAATTATCTATCAAATTCTGTATTGTTATAAGCATGTTCTTAGGATAGCCAAGAAAAATAAGTATATAATCCATGAAGGAACAAAGGAAGAAAACATTGAATATTTTCAACATGTTCAAGACATCATCTGAAGGATAAGACTTCTGGTAGTCCAGAGAAACATGAAAAACGAGGAAGTCAGAGAGCTTACACTTTCAGCTGACAGCTGTTGTTCAGATTTCAGTAGAAGGACGCTCCTATCCACAGCCCCGAGGGCACAGAATGAGTCAGGGGCCGCTTGAAGATAGAGACTAGCATTGGAACCAGGTAAGCCCTGCTCTTTAGAGAACTTTATGTTAACCTAAAATAGAGAAAAAAAAGAGATGAGAGTAGAGACCATTTTATGTAAAGATGATCTGAATACATTTAATCTCTCCTGAATAAATCCTTATAGATTTCTATACCCTATTTCCCTTGCCCACTCTCACCCTCAGCTTTCCTTGCAGGAGACCCCCTTCACCACCCTGCTGCCGTGTCAGGATTGGCACTGCTGCCAAGGATCATGCATTGTGTTTGGTGATTCTCACATCCCCTAATAATTCAATTATGCCAGCACTGAGTGTGAGTTTCCCACGTGAAGGTGATAGCAGTCAGGCGAGAAGACAGCAGGGAGCAAACTGTTCCCACTTCTCAGGCCAGAAATAGGAGAAACATCACCTTGTGTTTAAAGCACTTGTCAACCTGGAATCTGACACTGTCAGCCACAATTTCCCCACTGGGGTGAAGGGTGTAGACAAACAGGACAGCTGCAGGAGCCAGATCAGCACTGATGCTGATTGGGAACGAGAAGTTTCCATTCCAGGCTGTGTAAATAGGAGACGAAGAGATATGATGCTGAAAGTTTCCTGAATCACTGGTACACTTAGATAAAAGAGAATGGCTCATGGACAGAAAGAGTAAATTGGGCCCTGTTTTCAAGACAAATAAATCAAATAATAGGAAGTACATATACAAATAAAGAAGACTGCATAATTTAGATAATAACAATACTGGGATTTTGTACACCACTTTTCTTTTTTTTATTTTTTATTTATTATTATTATTCTTCTTTAAGTTTTAGGGTACATGTGCACAATGTGCAGGTTAGTTACATATGTATACATGTGCCATGCTGGTACACTGCACCCACTAACTCGTCATCTAGCATTAGGTATATCTCCCAATGCTATCCCTCCCCCATCCCCCCACCCCACAACAGTCCCCAGAGTGTGATGTTCCCCTTCCTGTGTCCATGTGTTCTCACCGTTCAATTCCCACCTATGAGTGAGAATATGCGGTTGTACACCACTTTTCTAATGTACTCAATGATCTGACAATAAAAGAAACAGGTAGAACTCTCCTTCGTCAAGACATTTAGTAGCTTCCCTCAGGCTGTGCTAACTATTCCCTTCATCCACAAATTGAAATAAGTGCTTGTTCTAACTTCTTTTCACTATATATATATACACACATACATATATACACACATATATATACACACACACATATGTTTGACTAAATATATTTTCTTAATATATATAATTCCCATATATATAATGTCTATATATCCTTAACAAGAAAAAATGAAGTTAGAGCACATATTTTAAAATGAATACATTATGTATACCTTTGTTTCTGATTTCCTTTTGTCCACTGAGTAAGATAGCTCCTTTTACCATCATCTGTGTGGAACAAAGAAAACATAACATGCAATATATTATCTGATGTCATCATATTCTCATATTGCGATTAGGTAATTCATTACTTAATGGTAATTCTGTTCCATAAGATAGGGTAGCTTCCACAAGCAAATATTAAAAATAGACTTTGCATAAGTTGGAAAAGAGCAGAGAAAGTGACTAAAACTGATTGAGATTCTATCATGTACTGGAAACTTTGTGAACTATGTGCAATGCACTGTGCAAAGTGGCACATAAAGCTCTGAAATTGTCAAGGCTGTCCGGTTTCAAATACACCTTCACCTGCTCATTAACTTTGTGACTTAAAACATGATGTTTTACCTGTTTGCCTCTGTTCCATTATCTGTAAAATGGAGATATCTATAAGGCTAATTAAATGAGTTAACACACATACAATCCTTATAACAGTGCCTGACACAGAACACTTACCCTAAGAGGTAAGTCTTATAATCTCCAATTACACTGTACACCTGAGGAAGCCAAGGGTTAAAGAGTTCAAACAATCCGTCCAAGATGCACTAACTTGCATGCTAACTAGGAGAGGGTGGGGGATTCAAGTTAATGTCTTAATTTCCAGGTCTGTGTCTTATCACTCTTCAACAGGCCTTAGAGCAGAAGGCCCCAGTCCCCAGGCTGTGTACCGGTAGGTACCTGTCCATGGCCTGTCAGGTACTAGGCCACACAGCAGGAGGTGAGCAGTGCGGTGAGCAAGCATTACCACCTGAGCTCCTGTCAGATCAGCAGTGGTATTAGATTCTCATAGGAGCACAAGCCCTGCTGTGAACTGCACATGTGAGGGATCTAGGTTGTGCGCTCCTTATGAGAATCTAATGCCTAAAAATCTGTCACTGTCTCCCATCACCACCAGATAGGACCATCTAGCTGCAGGAAAACAAGCACAGGGTTCTTACTGATCCCACATTATGGTGAGTATGTAATAATAATAAAAATAAAGTGAACAATAAATGTCATATGCTTGAATCATCCTGAAGCCATCCCACCATCCCCACCCCATCTGTGGAAAAATTGTCTTCCATGAAGCCAGTCCCTGGTGCCACAAAGGTTGGGGGCTCCTCCTTAGAAAGACAAAATGGACAGAACCAAGAGAATAAAGTCCTTTTACTGCTTATCAAAATAAGCTTTCCACCTATCTGGCATCTGCCCAATATTTTACTATTACAGAGTGTCATAAATACTTGATATGAGTTACATTTGAATGCTTAAACAAGTGGACTCTGAACAGCAAGTTCTTCAACCTTAGGGAAACTTTAATTGCCTTAGATCGTTCTATGTGTTTGTTTGTTGTTAATGGATTGAACAGTATTCACCAGCAAAGTGAGAAGGCTGCCCTTACTCTGGTCACCGTGGCATGACTGATGCATGCTTTCTAAGCTGTGCTGGGCTAAGCAGACGTGCAATTGAACAGGATTCCAGGAACCCACTAACTGAGACTCACCAAATAGAAGAACTTTACATTGGAATCATCCTCATATGCTTCACTGTTTAGGGAGTAATGCACAGTAACAACCTTCTGCTGATTACATTCAAGCTGCTTTGGTTCTGGAACAATCTTCAGGAAGCTGTTGGTTCGGGAGTAAAAGCGTGAGACTAAGAAGTGAGCATCCAAGTACTGAGGCGTCAACCAGCTGGGAAGATAGCAGCTCTTAGGTCGAACATATGTGGCCTGAGATGACAAACAAAAGTGAAGGGTGTTAGTATCATGACATCCGAAGACAGTTGTTACTGAGAATGGAGGCTTCTCAACTCTCCAGAGTAGGGAGGAATCTCAGCTTGTGGCTGACGTTTTAATGTTAAGTTATTGGAATCAAAATAATAATAGCACTCTGCTCTTTGTATACAAAACGTGACCATGAAAGATTGTGTAAATATTTCATTAGACTGATGGTGAATTGTTATGTTTTTTACTCTTTAATTGAAGCCACAGAATTGGGTTTCCGTTCTGTTTCTTTCAGCTACATGTGAACACTGACAAATTATTTAACTGCAAAATTCTGTTTAAGCAGCAGAAAATAAACAGAAAGTATAGGATCTCCCCTATCTATGCATGAAATGATCTGAGGAAGAAAGTCAGATCATCCTCATGAGCTACTTCTTGTTTCCTAGAGGAAAATATTAGTTGTTAGCAAATTTATAACAATCGTGATAGACTTAGCTTCCCATCTTCTTGAACAAGTATTCTCATGTATTATTTAGTGAACAAGCAAATTTATAAAATAAGTTACATTTTAAATTTTCTTTAAAATATATTCTGTATACAAGCTATCTTTTGAGATATTCCTAATGTTTAACATTTCTGATATCCAAATCCTCTGTGGGATGTCCAGTGGTCTTCTTCTGTTCTTTGATGTCTTACTTTTAGGTTGAACTGTGGATCAAATATGTCTGAAGTGTCAATGGAAAATTGAGCTTCGCCATTCTCATCTGTAGTGTAGTTTCCTATAAATTCATCATTGAGCTCCAGTTGCAACAACTTGTTCACCATAGGTACATTATTGGGATCCAAAAATTTAAGCTGTACAAGAAAAGAATAATTAATATGACTTAAAACACAAAATGTTTACATTTTTACAGAGAAATAGCTTTCTACTCATAAATGTGATCCCTAGTCATTTTCCTAAATTCCAACAGACAGAAAGATGCTCTATTAAATACATAGATATATAATATAAAGTATGGAAAAAACGATACTGTTATCTATTGCTTCTTTCAATCTAGGACACTTTCTAGCACCTCAGACATAGTAGTGCTTAAAATGTATTATAAAAGTAGGAAAAAAGTGACCAGAATTTTTCAAAGGGCAATCTATGATCCAAGAAAATGAAATGGAAGCATGTATTCTTTAGTCAAACCTACAGTTCCAAAATAAGAAATCCCTCTTCTTTAGAAAGTATCCATGTTCTCAAAGTTTACAGTTCCAAGCAACTGAGTGATAAAAACTGAGGTCTTCTCACTGATCTGCATACCTGTAAGGAATGATGAACACAGCAGAGTGAAAATGTCTAAGTTACCATCCACAGCAATATAAATGTGACCAGCTTGCCCAGTGTGAATAGCATCATGATATTGATCAAGTATGCTTATATAGAGCACTTTACAAGGGAATAATCACAAACTCCTTTTTAAATAACAAGAAATAATTAGTAGTTAAATCTGATTTTCCCACTCCAAATGAAATAATTAATCTCTTTCTCCCTTCTTTCTGTTTTGTTTTTTTTTTTTTTTTTTTTTTTTGAGACTGAGTCTTGGTGTGTCACCCAGGCTGGAGGCTGGAGTGCAATTGTGCGATCTCAGCTCACTGCAACCTCCGCCTCCCGGGTTCAAGCGATTCTCCTGCCTCAGCCTCCTGAATAGCTGGGATTACAGGCATTCACCATCATGCCCGGCTAATTTTTTGTATTTTTGTAGAGACACGGTTTCACCATGCTGGCCAGGCTGATTTCGAACTCCTGACCTCAGGTGATCCACCTGCCTTGGCCTCCCAAAGTGCTGGGATTACAGGCGTGAGCCACCGTGCCCGGCCTCTTCTTTCATTCTTTTAACAAATACTTATTGAACACTCACTTTGTGCAATCTTGTAAATTTTTCAGTAATAATTTTTGCACTTGCAACTATTCCCAGTTGTATTAAATTAGAAATAATCTGAATTTTGTACTTAGTGCTAACTCAACACGCTTCTCCCAGTAAGCTGCCATACATATATCCCCAGGTCGTCCAAAAAATACAGTAATTACCTGTCCCAGATTCTGTAACAATTACAGCGACATGAAATGTCATGAACAATCCCGAACGGTAGAGTTGGAAGACTTCTGTATTTACAATTTGAGAAACACAACCATTTTCCAACTGAAAAATAAAGAGAAGGTATAATTAAAATGTTAGAGATCCAAGAGGTTTTTTTAAGTGTCTTTTAAAATCTGGTTTTTGCACAAATATATTAACATCCCCACCCCGTGCCACGGCTCTACCTCATAAACTTGTTGAAATGGCCAAAGAATTAAAGGAGGAGTAGGAGGAGGCGAATATTTACATCAGCATTTTAAATAAGGGAAGGAGGTAATCTGTATTTTACAGATTTCAAGGAAATTCTCCTGGAAACATTATAGATGAGAAAAGATTAAAGGATGGAAATGAAGCCGAATGGTATTGTGAAAGGAAAGTAAATCTCAGGAGCCCAACATCCCTAAGCTAAAGGGAAAGGGCAAGCTGGGAACAGCTGGGCAAATCTGTCTCCCATTTTATTCCCAAATAAGGTAGCTACAAAGATAAAAACTACATACCTCCCTCACAATTTGCCCACAAGGAAATTCTTTGTGGACCTCAAGAACTTTTCCTTAAAACAGTTCTTTGGAAATTCACCCTGGCAATATAAATTCATAGCTTCTCTTTACAGGCGTGGGACAAAAGACAGACTCAGTCATCCCTCTGCTTACCTGAGACAAATACGTATCTGATTTATCTGATTGCTTCCTCTGCCTAATAGTTTATGTAAAAATGCAGATTTACTGAGCCACACTAAGGCATAAGTGACTATTCCTCTATCCTCCTCTCACATGTAATTTGTGTATTCAGTGAAAGGCTGATCAAAGACAAAGACTTATTCTTTTTTTTTTTTTTTTTTTTTTTGAGATGGAGTCTTGCTCTGTCACTCGGGCTGGGGTGAAATAGCCCAATCTTGACTCACTGCAACCTCTGCCTCCCAGGTTCAAGCGATTCTCCTGCATCAGTCTCTCGAGTAGCTGGGATTACAGACACCTGCCACCACGCCCGGCTAACTTTTATATTTTTAGTAGAGATGGGGTTTCTCCATGTTGGTCAGGGTGGTCTCGATCTCCTGACCTCACGTGATCCGCCCGCCTCGGCCTCCCAAAGTGCTGGGATTACAGCTGTAAATCACTGCACCTGGCCTCAAAGACGTCTTCTTTATGCAACTGTTTGTCTCTTATCTACCTATGACCTGGAAACCCCCTTAGTTTGGATTGTCCTGCCTTTCCGACCGAACCAATGTACATCTTACACATATTTGTTGATGTCTCACATCTCCCTGAAATGTATAAAAGCAAGCTGTACCCCAACCACCTTGGGCACATGTTGGTAGGACCTCTGGAGGCTGTCATAGGTACATCCTTCACCTTGGCAACATAAGCTTTGCAAATTGATTGACATCTGTCTCAGATACTTTTGGCTCACAGTGTTTTAAGAGGAAGAAATTCTAATCATCTAGAAAGGCACTAAAACAGATGGAACAGAAGCGCTCAGCACATGTGTAACAACAAAACAAACACTTTTTAAGGTATATTGCTCATTTAAAATAACAAAAAAAATCTGTAATTAATCTATCATCAGTAATGTCAATAATTAGAGAAATATAAATTTAGTTATATTTTACAACACAGTGTTTATTCCAGATTTAAAATGTTATAAGGATATATCAGTTTATTTGATACTCAAAACTGTTACATGAGCTAGGTACTGTTATTATCTTATTATATAGATGAAGAAACTAAAATAGGTCCATCATGTAACCTGTCCAAGATCTCACAGCTAAGAGACAGTGGTGCTGAGGAGCTGCTCTGGCTGCAGAGTATGTGCTTCTCAATCTTAAATTAACAGCTACTACATCCACAACAAAAGCAATTTTACTTTGTCTAATGATAATATAGTCAAATTAAAATGAAATCATAGAAAGTGATCAGAAGAACCTTAATTATTTCGAAAATAAGAGAAAAGCCTTTTTTCAGGAATCCTTGAAACAAAGAGAATACATAAAGTAAACCAATAAGAATCCAGATATTAGAGTAATGAAAAAATACTTCGCATCAAAGTCAATGGTATTCAGCTGCAGTTCAGAAGAAATGTAAAACAGTGAATGTGCTTATTACTAAAAGAAACAGCTAATATATTTTTTAAACCCCAACAAAATCAACTACAAATATTAGAAAAAAGAATAAGATGAAAGAGAAAATAAATTATTTAGGAACACAAAATAATATAAGAAAGAAAATAGTAAAAATAAGAACCAATAAAATAGACGAAACTTTCGTGGGCATGATTTAGGACAAAGAGTGAGAGAGAACAAAATTGTGAGATAGGTGCTAACACCACACAGCCCACATCTGGAAGAAAAGTTCCCATTTTAGAACATCATTGGAAGTGAACTTTATGTCTATTAGAAAATTGTAAACAATCTTAAGAGCAAACTTAGATAGCCACATGTACAACACAGGGGCCAGTGAGATTTTTTTTCTAAGGCTGGAAACCCAGGAACATAAGGAAGGTGGGTATGTCAAAAATATGACAAAGTAAATGAGTTGCCTATTTAAATAACAGGCTTGAAAAAAAATACTTGGAGGATGGAAGGCAGTACTTACAATGAAAGTTTCCATTTCACATGAACAGAAAAACATGGGTAATTAAGAGTTCTCAAATCCAAATTGATAACAAAAATATGAAAAGTTGCTCAAACTAAATAGAAATTAGCACAAGTTAAAACAAGCTAAATTTGTGTCTCTCAAAATGACAAAAACTTTTAAAACTTCTAAATATATTGCTGAAAGTAATTTGGAAAATATAGTATTCTCATGTACTTCTGACAGGAATTTGAATGCCTAAAAACTTTTAGGAGAGCAATAAGCTAATATTTATTAAAATTAAAATTATCTGTCTATGAACACTATCTATGTTTCCTTTGACTCAGGAAACTCACTCCAAGAAATTTATTTCAAGTAAATAAAACCTCTCATATATAAAGACAGTTCCACCAGACAGATTTTTTTTTTCTTTTCTTTTTCTGAGGCAGGTCTTGCTCTGTTGCCCAGGCTTGAGTACAGTGGTGCGAACACAATTCACTGCAGCCTTGACCTCCTGGGCTCCAGTGATTCTCTTGCCTCAGCCTCCCTGTAGCTGGGACCAGGGATGTGCACCACTGTGCCTGGCTAATTTTTGTAGAGAAGGGGCTCACTATGTTGCCCAGGCTGGTTTCGATCTCCTGGAGTCAAATGATCCTCCCACCTCGGCCTTCCAACATGCTCAGATTAGAGCTGTGAGCCACTGCTCCTAGCCTCTACCAGATTGTTTATGGGTATTTTTTTCACATGGGGGAAAAAAATAAACCATTTGCTGAGGGAACACCCATCATTGTGTAAAACGGTTGACTGAACTCTATCAGAATGTACTGCTGACATGGAAAAATTCCACCCTAGTTTTCTTTGCCTGCATTTCCTGTGTAAAGGTAGGATTCTGCTTGTCTTTGTCAATTATTGATATTTACCTAGAGGATGTTCACTAAATTTGATGAGTAACTTTAGGACAATTGGACTTAAAATATGAACTATGTGGCGTACACAAGCTTCACTTTGGGGAGTCAAAAGACAATTTCAAAGAGATAGGAAGAGTTGTTCACTTAAGGTTAGGATGCTGCAGATACAGTAAATGATGACTTCACATATGAACTGCAAGTCTAAAGTAATATAGTGGGGGTACTCTGAATTGCAGTTGATTGCAAGTAAGCTGTTTCCACTAAAAAAAAAAAATCCAGGTGGCATGGAGAGTAATATCACAGACTCATTTAAAGGATGATTAACGATTCTCCAAAGAAAAATCAGGAAGGCTACCTAGGCGATATATAAAACAACAAAGCCCACGATACCTTTCATATTCTAAAAATCCCATGAATCTATAGGTGGAGAACAATTTACATGGTCTATGGAATAAAAAACTGCTTTAAGCACTGTATTTTCTTCTCTTTCTTCACTTTATTTAGCTGCAAACCCCATTATCAATAAAATGAAAATAGTATTGTTAAGTTCCCCTTATAAATGAAATCAAAGAAAGAATAAGAATGAAAAATGAGTGAGAACTTTTTTTTGGAGTAAAGATCATGGTCTGTACCTGTGCAATAAATTGCTCACATATTTCATTGTCATTTTTCTCACAATTGCTTGAAGAAAAATATTCTCTGCACACCCGGATTTGGGTTTTCCCTTGCACAGGTTGGCCAAAGGTGTACCTAATGGGGGAAGGTGTAGTTATGATTACAGATAAGCAATATCATAGCAATATTTTATGATCTTCTTCAGAAATTATATAGGAAGTCTTTAAACTGTGAGTAACCCAGTCTAACCAAATTGAATTAGGAATTCTCCCTATTGGTGAGGGTTTAGGTTCCCCACAGAATTCAGGTTAAACTGGGCATTTGATCTCAGGAGGATTTGGCTGCCTTTAAAAAATCGAATTCAGGGTAAGGCAGAATCTAAAATAATCTAAAATCTCATTGAATATGATTTAATGCTTAAATTGAGTTTTTTAAAAATATATTTTAATCTGATAGAAACATTATAACATTGTAGCACTTTCCCTTTTATCAGAAAAATATATATGTATATAAAACTTGGATGATTCAGGATCTTGAAACATTTCCAGATCAACATTTTAAACACAAGTTTTTATTTACCACTCAATAAATATAAAGGCTATGGGGCTGGCATGAACTGGTTATGCTTTGACCAAAAATATAATACCTTACAGGGTGGGTTTGAGTATCTCATTTTCTCCTAAAACACAAAACTACAATACAAGATTTGTGAAGGTTCAACCAAAGGCAAATCCAGTCAATTGGAGTTTTTTGTTTTGTTAATAGACAACAAACGTAAAACTAGCATATAATAAAAGTGAATATTATTTTCACAGATTATAATACTTTTTTCTAATTGTTGGACACTGATATATATCATTTATTTTTCCCAGTGACCCTGATTTGTAAAATGAGGTCAAGTAACTTCTCCACATTGTAATTAATGAAACTAAAATTCGAACTCAGATCTGCCTCACTCCATAGCCTGTGCCCTTTTCTTTCCACTCACCTTTTTCTCTTTCTATTACTAATTCCTAACACTTTTGAGATTCTGAGTCAATTCATACCAATAAAATCATGTGTCAGGTTTCATGATTATATAAAGGCCAGACTTAGATCTGGCCACACATATTATACCTGAACATTTCTTCTTATTTCTACTTAATGTCTTTTATTTATACAATAAAAGTCTTATTGTAGTATTATCTGTAAGCTAACATATGCCTATAAGACATGTAGCTTAAATTTTAAAAACAGGACAGAATAATCCCTTCGTGATTTGAAAAGCTTTCAGTGAATGCTAATGCAGTGTATTAAAATCTCTTTGTCTGTAGGTAAATTTTCTTCCCTCTTAAAAGCCTAAGTCATCTCTGACTTTGTTTGCTAAAATAATCCAATTTTTTTGTTTTCTCTAGTCATTCCAAGCTAAATCCCAGAAAAGACTAAAGAAACACAGACACAGTATCATACAATTTGAGACACAGTATACAACTGACGTGAACCTTCTAGAAACAGTGCTCTCACAATCTGCCCAGAAATAACTTTGTAGCAAGCACAGCTCCAGTCTAGCTGCCTGGCCTCCTGGCAGGATATTATTATTGCTGATACTGATTTACTCCTTAATGTAACTCTATCCAGAATACAATATCAAAGAAATTTCAAGAAATCAGGATCACGGATTGTAACCTGACATACTGCTAAGGAACTACCAGTTCCATGTTAGCATGTGGTTTGCAAGTATTTTCCAAAGGCCATGCTTGAGAAACATTTTTGCTCTTCCAATGTGTTGTGGGTTTTTTTTTTAGCATACTATTGTGCAGATAAATAAATGAGATGTTAATGCCACTGAAAGCTCTGGCTTTGCGTTTGGCTTTTCTAGTGAAACCTGTTTAGGATTCCGGATTTCTTCCAGCTTGAATTTATCACCTCATCATTTTTAACATCAGTGATCTACACAGTCTCTCATCTATTACGTATATTAAATTCTGGTATTTTCAACTACTCTTCATTAAAACTTAGAAAAAAATTTATAATCATTTCCTAAAGTCAAAAGAAGATTTGAAATGCTACTGAAAAAAAAAAAAAGAAGGCTGAAAACTGGTTTGCAAGATTCTCTGGGGCATCAAAGGCATCTTAAGAACCACCCTTGCACGTTCATTAGACAGCCCTTTAATCAATGTATCTTTAATAGACTGCTGGAAATACTCAAAGGCAAGTAATTTTCATGTCATAAATTAAACAAAGTGCTTAACAAATATGGCAAATATTAATATTGTTAACTGTTTTTATAAAGTATATGACAGTTATTGATTAGGAGAGTAGCTTTGAAGCTGAAAAACCTAGGTCTAAATCCTAGTTCTGCCATCAACAAGCTCCATTACTGTTGATAAGTTATTTTAATTCTCTGTGTCTTATTATCTTTCTTTATAAAATAGAGATGACAACAGCTCCTATCTCATAGCACTGTGGTAATGATATATGCAGAGCTTAACAAACTAGTTGACATTCAAAAAACATTTATTTTATTTTTTATTTTATTTTTTTCTGAGACAGAGATTCACTCAGTCGCCCAGGCTGGAGTGAGGTGGCATGATCTCGGCTCACTGCAACCTCCGCTTCCTGGGTGCAAGCAATTCTCCTGCCTCAGCCTCCCGAGTAGCTGAGATTACAGCTGCCTGCCACCATGCCCGTCTAATTTTTTGTATTTTTAGTAGAGACGGGGTTTCACTATGTTGGCCAGGCTGGTCTCGATCTCCTGACCTCGGATGATCCCCCCCACCTTGGCCTCCCAAAATGCTGGCATTACAGGTGTGAGCCACCGTGCCTGGACAATTGTTTATAAATTATTATTAGAAATTTGAGAAAAGGCACTAAAAAAGAAAAAAAAATTAAAAATAATTTTCCAAAAACAAAATACAAATTTCTGAAATCGTGTATTTTTACATTAAGAGAATTCAAATAATTCAGATTAACTTGATAAGATGCTTTATCTTCACTTTGCCATTTCAATAGCTCATATTCTAATTTTAATGAAAATGTGCCATGATAGTAAAGCTTCAATGAGAATTTCACACCAGCTGCTAGAATTCTACACTGGCACAACATGTTTAGTGAGGAGTATGGCAATCAGAAGACTAAAAGAATGTCACATATTTTGTCTTGGTAATTCCTTGTCTGGAAATCTTTCTTAAGTAAATAATTTTTCATTCAAAAGCTACCTATTATATGTTATACACAAAGACATATACTGCAAAATTATTAATTACCAGGAAAACAAAATGAAACAGCCGACATATTATATAATAATTAAATTTGGTATAGTCGCATAAAAATATGTGCAGCAGAAAATTGGAATTCATGAAAAGATTGGCATAATATGAAGGCATGTTTTCTTAATTATTATAAATAGAAAAGTATGATTGCAGTCATGGAAAATATTCGTTAAAATTAGAGGAAACTTAGAATGTTAGTGACATTACAATGTTAATGGCAGTTGGTCAAATTAATAATAGGTAATGTCTTGTGTTTTTCTCTATATTTTTCAAATTTTCTACAATGAGGATTCATTGCTTCTCTAATAACATTAATGTAAGCATATAAATAATTACGGTTTTATGGTTAATCTCACTTCTCATTCTCTCTGAGCTTTGTGTTTTCTTGTGAAGGTAAATCTCCTGAATAAATACTCACTTAGCACATACATCCACTTGGAATTCATCATTTGAAATAGTTACTGTTTGTGGTGCATTGACCGTAACTTCAAACTTGGGCAGCACTGGAAACGAAGAGAAATATATGTTAGCCTGCACAATCACAGGCAAGCAAACCTTATTGCAGTCGTATAGCTTACTATGATTCCTTGTATCCTCCATCTGTATGAGCTATGTATCATTTGCCCCAAATTGTGTGGCACCATTCTACATGGTGGTGTCTCACTAATGATTAATTCTTCCTCTTTCTTTTCTTTTCCCTATCCTCAGAATTTCACGTTTTGTTTCTTTTTGTTTGTTTGAGACGGAGTTTCACTCTGTTGCCCAGGCTGGAGTACAGTGGTGCAATCTTGGCTCACTGCAACCTCTGCCTACAGGGTTCAAGCCATTCTCCTGCCTCAGCCTCCCGAGTAGCTGGGATTACAGGCATGCACAACCACGCTGGGCTAATTTTTGTATTTTTAGTAGAGACTGGGTTTCACCAGGTTGGTGAGGCTGGTCTCGAACTCCTGACCTCATGATCCACTCACCTCAGTCTCTCAAAGTGCTGGGATTACAGGCGTGAGCCACCACACCCGGCCTCACATTTTCTTTCTATTGCAATCTCTTAGATCTCTCCTAGGAGACTGTGGGGATTCTAGAAAAAATGTATATTTTCTAGGGGGAAAAAGAAGGCAGGAATCAGAATAAGGATACTGGGGAAGGAGTGAGGAGGAGCAAAGTGCTGATGACGAAGCCAACCAGGTCAAGGAAGGGAGACAAAGAAAACCAGTTCTAGCTTCACCTACTCCTGCCTAAGTCTAACATAAATGTTGTGTTGGTCCATCCTTTAAACTCTTCATCTACATAGGACAGCTACAAATAGCAACTGGTTACCATGTCTTTTAACAGCAAATTGGTGTGTCACTGTCTTCCCTGAGTTTCTTTTCACAACAATCCAGTAATCTCCAAACATTGGTTCTGAAATCAGTTGGAACGAGCGTTGGGTAATATTTTGGAAAGAAGTCACATTTTGCCATTGAAAAGTCCGATTGTTTTGAGGATCCTAGAAAATAATGAAAAAAATATAAACAATCAGAATTTGTATGAGAGTATTACCCTTTGCTGCCATATTTCGGATAGTTTCGGATAGTTTCACAAGGGTTATTTTAGGCCAATATTTTCTCTTATGAAACAAACAAGTAGCTTTTGGTAGAGCCTGTGAGGGCTTAAGAACCCTAATGTCTATAAATCTTAGAGGATTATACACTATGCTTTGGTCATACAAACTTGTACTGCCTTTATTCTTTTTTCTTTTTTTAAAGTATTGTAATTGTACATACTTAAAGGATACAATTGGCAGGGCACAGTGGCTCACACCTGTAATCCTAGCACTTTGGGATGCCAAGGTGGGCAGATCACTAGAGCCCAGGAGTTCAAGACCAGCTTGGGTAATATTGTGAAACCCCATCTCTACTAAAAATACAAAAATTAGTTGGGTATGGTGGCGTGTGCCTCTGTAATCCCAGCTACTTGGGAGGCTGAGGCAGGAGAATCGCTTCAACGTGGGAGGTGAAGGTTGCAGTGAACCGAGATCATACCACTGCACTCCAGCCTGGGTGACAGAGTGAGACTTTGTCTCAAAAATTAAAAAAAAAGTGGGGGGGTACAATTTGATGTTTCAATACACACACACACACACACACACACACACACATCTATATATGTAGTATAATGATCATATTGGGGCAGTGTTACCAGTACTTCATTCATTTACCTTTTTTTTTTTTATGGTGAAGACATTCAAAACCCTCTCATCTAGCTATTTTGTAATTTGCTAAATCTTACTGTAAACTATTGTTATCATACTGTGCAATAGAACACCAGAACTCATTCCTTCTTCATTCTTTTCAGATTAAATAAAATTTTAAAACACTCGTAGAGTGTCAGATGTGTTCCAAGGACTGATCCAAGTGCTCAAGGCACAAAAATGTAGATGACATGTTCACAGCCCATATTAGCTTAAAATTTTAAGCCATTGTGCTCCTTGTTATTATAGTCATATAATTTTCTTGCATTATGGCTGCAATTCACATTCTGTAATCAGGGTATAGATGTCTAAGTAAAGTGTTGGCTTAATAATTGTTGTTCTAATCAAATTGAATTACACGTTAACAAAATTTACTTAAATTTTCCTTGTATATTTAATTCTATCTCTTCCCAGGCCAAGTCAAAAAAAATATGAACCCTTGGAAGAATTACATCTAGAAGTGACCAGTCCTAGTCTAAATATTTAAATACATAACATGAAGAATTCAGGCCAAAATTTTATTCTGATAGGTCTATTTTTTGATGTACTAATAAAACTGGCCATCTCTGCTATAGTTTTGCTAACTTGTTGCAGAAGTAATCTCAAGAAGAAAATAGCCCTATTAGATTATGTTTAGGATGGATAGTTCAATATATATTTTGCCAAAATGTTACATTGAGTTTACACAAATAAACACACACAAGCTGTCATAATAAGTTCATTTAGCAACTGTTTTAGGATAGATTTTTATTCTGGAAGATCCATAATGAATTATATTTTATATGAAGACAGGGCTACCTTTTGCGTCAATATTTTGATAGTGAAGAGTGCTGGTACATCAATAAAGTACTTGTATAGTAAACAAATTAAAGATGTTTTGTGAACTAGCTAGGCCTTGAAGACTCACAGGGCTTGGTGTGTAATACTGTCATTCTTAGAGATAATTAGCTCCAGGTTGTTCTTTCTGCTGGAATTGTGAATTGCAAATCCGTTCTTATCAGAGTGAAATCAGAACTTCAACCCTAATCAAAATTGATTGGATCAATTATTGAGTGTTACAAAAGTTATGCAATGAAGGGCCCCCATATTTTTGACATTCATTTTTATTAGATCCTTCTTATTTGGAGATTAGGTATGTGAGAAGCTCGGAGAAATAATCTTAGAAGAGCCAAGCAGAATTTTTACATCTAAATCCATGTTACTTACATAGAATATATTGTTCTTTAAATATAAAAATCTATAAATCTGTACAAGACCAATCGATACAAGCAAAACAAAAAAGTCTGATCCTGCTTGAAATAAATTATCAAAGCCATCTACATTGAGAGATGAAATGTATTAGGTCTCTCCTGCTAACTTGAGGAGTAAAGGAATATATTAAGAAGTTACTAGGATGTTTTTATTCCTTTTCTTTTTTTTTCTTGCAGTGAAGCCTGTAGATCCTTAAGATTCTTTACCAGTTGTGTGGTCTTAATTTCACAAATTGAGGAATCTGATCCATAGATGGTTCCACTTGAACGTGGTGGGAGGGTAACATTCTCCTTCCATGAAATGTGAAGACTGCATTGTGGGACATGGAGGGGCTCCATGAGATCCATTTAGTTGCATTCATCCTCCTGTCCCCAAAGTATATCAGTAAATGTATTGTTTCTTGACAGTTTGGCTGTGTTATCCCAGAGGCCTGGATGTGGCAATCTCCAAATGGCCAGATAATACTCTCAGCTTCCAATTCAGTGAAACTATTCTTAAGCACGTTAATGAAAATATACTTCTTTCCTGGATCCTAAAAGGTCTAAATGAAAACAACTCCTATTGCTGAGGATGGAAAACAAGTATTCTGCAAAAGCCACTACCAGTCCGTACCTTGGTTCCCAGACATATCTCTAGAAGAGACAGAAACAAGCCCTTTAATATAATTTCATTCCTCAACTTCCTTGGAATTAGTCCCTTAATGTGTCTTGTTCTAAATCCCTGATCATCTTGCCACACATTTGTTAAGGCTTATAAAAGAGTGTACATCTTTACCTCAGGCCATTTGTAGACTTGTCATATACTTTGGTAATTTCCCAACATATGCGTTTCACTTCCAGTAAAGAAGTTAGAAGACTCCATTCCCAGATTACCTTGAATCCAGGGGGCAGGTAAATGACAGGCTCGACCAATGAGATGCTCTGTTCTGAGACTGGGAATCAGAAGGGAGTGAAATGGGGAGGCCACGGAAGAGTTTATTTTCAGGGAACTGTGAGTATAATGGCAACTTCTAGTTCATTGAGGATAAGATAGGCAGAACCTTTTCACATCCACTCCAATGTGTTTATTCCACACACGAGGAGCCACAGTGGGAATTCTGATCATTGCTAGACTTGTCAATTATACCTACACATTTGGAAAATGAATAAATAACCAGAAGATGGATCCGGTCTCTGTTAGACCTACAATGAAGACAATTTGGCCCCAAATTCTGGTTATTCCTGATAGTCATAATCTTTGCCTCTCATCTCAGATGTTATTAGTGAGGTAATAGTCAGTATTTTATAGAATATTTAGATATTTATCTTTCCAGGAGCTCATGTGCTTTGGTAATGAGGCAGAATATCTTTGAGAAACATAGGAGTGAGACCTTAGGGATGGGTGTCTGCCTAACTGAAGTGGACTCCAGTGAAAATTATATAAATATCAAGGCATGAAAATTCAGCACTCCCTATCACGCACTGGTGAAAAAGATAATCAAATAATCTGTTCACCATTGACAAAGTGCCTATTGACAGCAAGCATTTGGGGACCACAAATTTCCACTGCTATAGAACGATACCAGGCTGATTACTTCTAAGAGTTCTGAGAAAATTAAAGAAAAGAAAAACAAGCTATGAACTTTAAATTAGCCCTTATCATCCAGAGTTCTGTAACAGAATTATCTTTAAGTCTCCAATACAGCTACTGAATGTAATGAATTAACATTACATTTATTGATGCATAAATAGTACCATTCTCTCCTATGTAACCTGAATGGTACTATTTATGCATCAAATGGTCTCTCGAAACATTCTCTGTGGAGTTAAACAATTAAGCAATTTTCTTATATAACAGTTGAGAAAGGTTGCTCTAAATTTTTGGTTGAAGATATACATTGAAAAGTGAGTACTTTCAATTTTTATGTTAAAACTCTCATTTATTGCAGAGCAGTTCTGTAATCAAAATGCCTCATTATTGTACGTGCTTAGATAGAGGCTGATAATTTACCTGTGAGGGATTTTTTTAAAAATTACTGACTGTGGAGGGGAGGAGCCAAGATGGCCGAATAGGAACAGCTCCGGTCTACAGCTCCCAGCATGAGCGACGCAGAAGACGGTGATTTCTGCATTTCCATCTGAGGTACCGGGTTCATCTCACTAGGGAGTGCCAGACAGTGGGCGCAGGTCAGTGGGTGCGTGCACCGTGTGTGAGCCGAAGCAGGGCGAGGCATTGCCTCACTGGGAAGCGCAAGGGGTCAGGGAGTTCCCTTTCCGAGTCAAAGAAAGGGGTGATGGACGGCACCTGGAAAATCGGGTCACTCCCACCTGAATACTGCGCTTTTCTGACGGGCTTAAAAAACGGCGCACCATGAGATTATATCCCGCACCTGGCTTGGAGGGTCCTACCCCACGGAGTCTCGCTGGTTGCTAGCACAGCAGTCTGAGATCAAACTGCAAGGCGGCAGCGAGGCTGCGGGAGGGGCACCCGCCATTGCCCAGGCTTGCTTAGGTAAACAAAGCAGCCAGGAAGCTCGAACTGGGTGGAGCCCACCACAGCTCAAGGAGGCCTGCGTGCCTCTGTAGGCTCCACCTCTGGGGGCAGGGCACAGACAAACAAAAAGACAGCAGTAACCTCTGCAGACTTAAATGTCCCTGTCTGACAGCTTTGAAGAGAGCAGTGGTTCTCCCAGCATGCAGGTGGAGATCTGAGAACGGGCAGACTGCCTCCTCAAGTGGGTCCCTGACCCCTGACCCTTGAGCAGCCTAACTGGGAGGCACCCCCCAGCAGGGGCACACTGACACCTCACACGGCAGGGTATTCCAACAGACCTGCAGCTGAGGGTCCTGTCTGTTAGAAGGAAAACTAACAAACAGAAAGGACATCCACACCAAAAACCCATCTGTACATCACCATCATCAAAGACCAAAAGTAGATAAAACCACAAAGATGGGGAAAAAACAGAACAGAAAAACTGGAAACTCTAAAAAGCAGAGTGCCTCTCCTGCTCCAAAGGAACGCAGCTCCTTACCAGCAACGGAACAAAGCTGGATGGAGAATGACTTTGACGAGCTGAGAGAAGAAGGCTTCAGACGATCAAATTACTCTGAGCTACAGGAGGACATTCAAAACAAAGGCAAAGAAGTTGAAAACTTTGAAGAAAATTTAGAAGAATGCATAACTAGAATAACCAATACAGAGAAGTGCTTAAAGGAGCTGATGGAGCTAAAAACCAAGGCTCGAGATCTATGTGAAGAATGCAGAAGCCTCAGGAGCCGATGCGATCAACTGGAAGAAAGGGTATCAGCAATGGAAGATGAAATGAATGAAATGAAGTGAGAAGGGAAGTTTAGAGAAAAAAGAATAAAAAGAAATGAGCAAAGCCTCCAAGAAATATGGGACTACGTGAAAAGACCAAATCTACGTCTGACTGGTGTACCTGAAAGTGATGGGGAGAATGGAACCAAGTTGGAAAACACTCTGCAGGATATTATCCAGGAGAACATCCCCAATCTAGCAAGGCAGGCCAATGTTCAGATTCAGGAAATACAGAGAACGCCACAAAGATACTCCTCGAGAACAGCAACTCCAAGACACATAATTGTCAGATTCACCAAAGTTGAAATGAAGGAAAAAATGTTAAGGGCAGCCAGAGAGAAAGGTCGGGTTACCCTCAAAGGGAAGCCCATCAGACTAACAGCGGATCTCTTGGCAGAAACCCTACAAGCAAGAAGAGAGTGGGGGCCAATATTCAACATTCTTAAAGACAAGAATTTTCAACCCAGAATTTCATACCCAGCCAAACTAAGCTTCATAAGCGAAGGAGAAATAAAATACTTTACAGACAAGCAAATGCTGAGAGATTTTGTCACCACCAGGCCTGCCCTAAAAGAGCTCCTGAAGGAAGCGCTAAACATGGAAAGGAACAACCGGTACCAGCCGCTGCACAATCATGCCAAAATGTAAAGACCATCAAGACTAGGAAGAAACTGCATCAACTAATGAGCAAAATAACCAGCTAACATCATAATGACAGGATCAAATTCACACATAACAATATTAACTTTAAATGTAAATGGACTAAATGCTTCAATTAAAAGACACAGACTGGCAAATTGGATAAACAGTCAAGACCCATCAGTGTGCTGTATTCCGGAAACCCATCTCACGTGCAGAGACACACATAGGCTCAAAATAAAAGGATGGAGGAAGATCTACCAAGCAAATGGAAAACAAAAAAAGGCAGGGGTTGCGATACTAGTCTCTGATAAAACAGACTTTAAACCAACAAAGATCAAAAGAGACAAAGAAGGCCATTACATAATGGTAAAGGGATCAATTCAACATGAAGGGCTAACTATCCTAAATATATATGCACCCAATACAGGAGCACCAAGATTCATAAAGCAAGTCCTGAGTGACCTACAAAGAGACTTAGACTCCCATACATTAATAATGGGAGACTTTAACACCCCACTGTCAACATTAGACAGATCAACGAGACAGAAAGTCAACAAGGATACCCAGGAATTGAACTCAGCTCTGCACGGACCTAATAGACATCTACAGAACTCTCCACCCCAAATCAACAGAATATACATTTTTTTCAGCACCACACCACACCTGTTCCAAAATTGACCACATACTGGGAAGTAAAGCTCTCCTCAGCAAATGTAAAGAACAGAAATTATAACAAACTATCTCTCAGACCACAGTGCAATCAAACTAGAACTCAGGATTAAGAACCTCACTCAAAACCGCTCAACTACATAGAAACTGAACAACCTGCTCCTGAATGACTACTGGGTACATAACGAAATGAAGGCAGAAATAAAGATGTTCTTTGAAACCAACGAGAACAAAGACACAACATACCAGAATCTCTGGGACACATTCAAAGCAGTGTGTAGAGGGAAATTTATAGCCCTAAATGCCCACAAGAGAAAGCAGGGAAGATCCAAAATTGACACCCTAACATCACAATTAAAAGAACTAGAAAAGCAAGAGCAAACACATTCAAAAGCTAGCAGAAGGCAAGAAATAACTAAAATCAGAGCAGAACTCAAGGAAATAGAGACACAAAAAACCATTCAAAAAATTAACGAATGCAGGAGCTGGTTTTTTGAAAGGATCAACAAAATTGATAGACCGCTAGCAAGACTAATAAAGAAAAAAAGAGAGAAGAATCAAATAGACGCAATAAAAAATGATAAAGGGGATATCACCACCGATCCCAGAGAAATACAAACTACCATCAGAGAATACTACAAACACCTCTACGCAAATAAACTAGAAAATCTAGAAGAAATGGATAAATTCCTTGACATATACACTCTCCCAAGACTAAACGAGGAAGAAGTTGAATCTCTGAACAGACCAATAACAGGAGCTGAAATTGTGGCAATAATCAATAGCTTACCAACGAAAAAGAGTCCAGGACTAGATGGATTCACAGCCGAATTCTACCAGAGGTACAAAGAGGAACTGGTACCATTCCTTCTGAAACTATTCCAATCAATAGAAAAAGAGGGAATCCTCCCTAACTCATTTTATGAGGCCAGCATCATCCTGATACCAAAGCCGGGCAGAGACACAACCAAAAAAGAGAATTTTAGACCAACATCCTTGATGAACATTGATGCAAAAATCCTCGATAAAATACTGGCAAACCGAATCCAGCAGCACATCAAAAAGCTTATCCACCATGATCAAGTGGGCTTCATCCCTGGGATGCAAGGCTGGTTCAATATATGCAAATCAATAAATGTAATCCAGCATATAAACAGAATCAAAGACAAAAACCACATGATTATCTCAATAGATGCAGAAAAGGCCTGTGACAAAATTCAACAACCTTCATGCTAAAAACTCTCAATAAATTAGGTATTGATGGGACGTATCTCAAAATAATAAGAGCTATCTATGACAAACCCACAGCCAATATCATACTGAATGGGCAAAAACTGGAAGCATTCCCTTTGAAAACTGGCACAAGACAGGGATGCCCTCGCTCACCACTCCTATTCAACATAGTGTTGGGAGTTCTGGCCAGGGCAATTAGGCAGGACAAGGAAATAAACGGTATTCAATTAGGAAAAGAGGAAGTCAAATTGTCCCTGTTTGCAGACGACATGATTGTATATCTAGAAAACCCCATTGTCTCAGCCCAAAATCTCCTTAAGCTGATAAGCAACTTCAGCAAAGTCTCAGGATACAAAATCAATGTACAAAAATCACAAGCATTCTTATACACCAACAACAGACAAACAGCCAAATCATGAGTGAACTCCCATTCACAATTGCTTCAAAGAGAATAAAATACCTAGGAATCCAACTTACAAGGGATGTGAAGGACCTCTTCAAGGAGAACTACAAACCACTGCTCAAGGAAATAAAAGAGGATACAAACAAATGGAAGAACATTCCATGCTCATGGGTAGGAAGAATCAGTATCGTGAAAATGGCCATACTGCCCAAGGTAATTTACAGATTCAATGTCATCCCCATCAAGCTAAGAATGACTTTCTTCACAGAATTGGAAAAAACGACTTTAAAGTTCATATGGAACCAAAAAAGAGCCTGCATTGCGAAGTCAATCATGAGCCAAAAGAACAAAGCTGGAGGCATCACACTACCTGACTTCAAACTATACTACAAGGCTACAGTAACCAAAACAGCATGGTACTGGTACCAAAACAGAGATATACATCAATGGAACAGAACAGAGCCCTCAGAAATAACTCCGCATATCTACAACTATCTGATCTTTGACAAACCTGAGAAAAACAAGCAATGGCAAAAGGATTCCCTATTTAATAAATGGTGCTGGCAAAACTGGCTAGCCATATGTACAAAGCTGAAACTGGATCGCTTCCTTATACCTTATACAAAAATCAATTCAAGATGGATTAAAGACTTAAATGTTAGACCTAAAACCATAAAAACCCTAGAAGAAAACCTAGGCATTACCATTCAGGACATAGGCATGGGCAAGGACTTCATGTCTAAAACACCAAAAGCAATGGCAACAAAAGCCAAAATTGACAAAGGGGACCTAATTAAACTAAAGAGCTTCTGCACAGCAAAAGAAGCTACCATCAGAGCGAACAGGCAACCTACAAAATGGGAGAAAATTTTCACAACCTACTCATCTGACAAAGGGCTAATATCCAGAATCTACAATGAACTCAAACAAATTTACAAGAAAAAAACAAACAACCCCATCAAAAAGTGCGCAAAGGACATGAAGAGACACTTCTCAAAAGAAGACATTTATGCAGCCAAAAAACACATGAAAAAATGCTCACCATCACTGGCCATCAGAGAAATGCAAATCAAAACCACAATGAGATACCATCTCACACCAGTTAGAATGGCAATCATTAAAAAGTCAGGAAACAACAGGTGCTGGAGAGGATGTGGAGAAATAGGAACACTTTTACACTGTTCGTGGGACTGTAAACTAGTTCAACCATTGTGGAAGTCAGTGTGGCGATTCCTCAGGGATCTAGAACTAGAAATACCATTTGACCCAGCCATCCCATTACTGGGTATATACCCAAAGGACTATATATCATGCTGCTATAAAGACACATGCACATGTATGTTTATTGCAGCATTATTCACAATAGCAAAGACTTGGAACCAACCCAAATGTCCAACAATGATAGACTGGATTAAGAAAATGTGGCACATATACACCATGGAATACTATGCAGCCATAAAAAATGATGAGTTCCTGTCCTTTGTAGGGACATAGATGAAATTGGAAATCATCATTCTCAGTAAACTATCGCAGGAACAAAAAACCAAACACCGCATATTCTCACTCATAGGTGGGAACTGAATAATGAGAACACATGGACACAGGAAGGGGAATATCATACTCTGGGGACTGTTGTGGGGTGGGGGGAGGGGGGAGGGATAGCACTGGGAGATATACCTAATGCTAGATGACGAGTTAGTGGGTGCAGTGCACCAGCATGGCACATGTATACATATGTAACTAACCTGCACATTGTACACATGTACCCTAAAACTTAAAGTATAATAATAATAAAAAAATAAAAAAATAAAATAAAATAGCGTCCTGATGTTCTGCTCTTTTCCTTTATCTTGTTTTATTTTCCTTACAGTAGTTCTCTCAGAGATAGTAACTCACGATAGAGAAACATGGTCTTTGGGATCAGAACGTCTGGATTATAATCCCATCTCTGTTATTTAGCATCTGTTGCATTGGACAAGTTACTTAACCTGCCTAAACTTCATTTTTCTCATTGCTAAATTGCAGATAATAGCTTCTAATCTATAGACTGTGATGAATAAATGGGTTGACATTTGTAAAATGCTTAGAATGTTGCTTGGTATGTAGCAATAATTCAGGAAAGATTAACTATCAGAGCACTTAATACCATCTGAAATTATGCCATTGATATAGTTTGAATATTTGTCCCCTCAAATCTCAGGTTGAACTGTTATCCCCAGTGTTGGAGGTGGGGCCTGGCAGGAAGTGTTTGGGTCATGGGGGGCAGACCCTTCATTGCTTGGTGCTGTTCTTGCAATGGTGAGTGACTTCTTGTGAGATCTGATTGTTTAAAAGTGTGTGACGCCTCTCCTCTTCTTGCTCCCATACTGGCCACGTGAGACACTTGCTCCCCCTTGTCTTTTACCATGACTGTAAGTTTTCTGAGGCCTCCCCAGAAACCGAGCAGATACCAGCACCAAGTTTGCTGTACAGCCTGCAAAACCGTGAGCCAATTTAACCTATTTTCTTCCTGTCTTTTTTTTTTTTTGAAAAGGAGTTTCACTCTTGTTGCCCAAGCTGGAGTGCAATGGCACAATCTTGGCTCACTGCAACCTCTGCCTCCTGCGTTCAAGTGATTCTTCTGCCTCAGCCTCCCGAGTAGCTGGGATTAGAGGCGCGCACCACCACGCCTGGCTAATTTTTTGTATTTTTAGTAGAAACAGGGTTTCAACATGTTACCCGGGCTTGTCTCAAACTCCTGACCTCAGGTGATCTGCCTGCCTCAGCCTCCCAAAGTGCTGGGATTATAGGTGTGAGCCACCGCACTTGGCCCCTATTTTCTTTGTAGATTACCCAGCCTCAAGTATTTCTTTACAGCTACACAAGAAATATACAAATGACAATATGCAGCCATTTGTATATTGTCTGCATCCCAAATTCAATGTAAACTTCATGAATATAAAGATTTACCTGCATTATTCTCACTGTATTTCTAACATCTGATATGACAGGCACATTAAATGAATTAAAAGACAAAGCAAAAGAAAATAATCACCTCCTCTCTTTTCCCAATCAGTTTAAAAGCATTAAGAGATTATAACCTGTCACCTGCCCTTCGCATTATACTGTGACTTACCTAAGGGTATGTAATCAGTAGAGTCAAGATGGTTAGAATCCTTGCACAATACTGGTTTCCGGAGGTGAGAGTTGGTAAAAATCTTTAATCCTGTTGCCTTTTAAGATAAAATCAATTTTAGATCACATAACAACATAAGACTAGCAGTCTGGACTGGTTTTTTGTTCTATGTATATTTTCAATTTCCACTTATTTCTTTCTCCATCTCTAATTGTCATATATTTAGAGATACTTCACTGACATTTCCTAAATTTCATGTCTTTGAGTTCCTTAGTTTCTCTAATTCTAATGGCTTTTGCTCTATTTTCCTAATTAAGAGCTGTTGATGAAAACCTTTAAATAAGAGAGGACAAAAAAAGACATCTCATATCATATCCCACTATACTTTCACTACTTTGAATTTGGCATTTTTAAGTAGGGATAGTATCTCACTTATAAACACTTTAAATATAGTAGAATACTTTAAAATAGTAGAAATCAAATTCGAGGGTAGATGTAGGAGCAAAATGGGGATTTATATTAGACACCAGTATATAATGTACATAATATTATGTCAGGAAAGCTGATAATTCCCTCACATATTAGTTCTTTTCCTAATATTATAATATTATTAGTTATTTAAAATATTATTATAGTTTTATAATGAAGTTCTAATAACCTTATAACTTAACCTTATTATAACATTATAATAACCTTATAACTTTATAATTATAACTTTAAAACTTTTAAATAAAATTATATTAATACAACTTTAAAAAATATATTATAACTTTATAATTTATTATAACTATACAGAATAACTATTATAGCTTTATAATATTATAACTATTATATAATTATAACTATAATATAAGAACTTTATTAAGTCTTTTCGCTATTATAACATTATTTGAGATATTATTTCTCAGACATTAGTACTAATTGTAAATTTGTACTCTAAGAATTCTGAGATTAAAAACCCACACCATGAATATTTCTATTTATTTATATATTGTCACATATATTCACCATTTTAAGACTTAGTTGCCTTACCTTCACAAGGTCATAGCCATCTTTTCCAAAGTCAGCCCATGCAGGTGTGTAATAAATTCCATTGTAAAGGATATGTTCATCTTCAAGACACGGCACTTTAAGGCCATCTTCTAAGTTAAGTCCTCTGAAGTAATAGCCATGTAGTTCGCTGGAATATAGCTGACTGTACACCTAGATGGTAGAAGAGAATCAACTGTATTTTTTCATAGAAAACAATTCATTTTTCCCCACAAGCAGTATATAAATAACCTATATAATCCTATGAATATCCTATGTAGAACTGTCATCATACCTATACCAAATAAACACATATTGAGAAAGTATAGGATCTTAGATCTGTAAAAACTTTGAAATACTATTTAATCAGTTAAATAATTGCTGGCTAAATCACATTAAAACTAACAAAAAGTCCATGAGGCTCAACTGGATTTTAATACATTCCAGATAAAGGCACTGCTCAATACTCTTTGAGGACTCATTCAAGGACATTGTTAGAGAATGTTCTCGGTTAATTTACTAAATCTCCCTGAGCCTAAGATTAGACATTAATCAAAATGGGAATACTGCATTAGTTCTATAGGGTTGATTAATATGAGAATAAAATTAAATAATAGATACGGGAATACTCAGTAGAGCAAGTGTCAAATAGTAGATCTTTAGCAATTGTTATTTATTTTTAAAAGTGTTGCTCATTTTTTCCATAAGAGAATCAGTATAATTGGAGTAGAGTCATTGTACATGATTTCTAACCTAAAATATTTTTTATGCCTGGAACTCTGGACAATTTCTTTCTCCTCTAGTTTATTTAAGGTACCCTGTTTTTATCCAAAGGTAAAGACATAAAACTATACTGTTGGTGGTAAACAAAGATGGTTTTAATCACTCACAGTTTGTGCTGACAGCTGACCATAATTCCTTAGTAGCAATACACTCTGGTCTACAGCCCAAAGAGCACAAAGAGAGGTTGAAGCAGCCGAGACTTGAAGATCGATATTGGATCCTGGTAAACTTTTTTCTTTAGAGAAATTTAAGTTGACCTGAAAATGAAAATAAAAGGGCAAAAGGATGGCAAGCCATATGAGAAGAATCATCTTTTAGACTATTCTTAACTTTTTAAAAAACACACATAAGTTAAAAGGGCTTTCTGTGCTTTACCCACCTAATAATATTATTATTAGGAACAACTGGATTTGGAACAACATCCAAAGTGAATGCTATAATCCTGATACTCTTCAATCATCCAACATATTAACTTCTCCATAGCTTTCTTTTATTTTTCATTTTGCAATTCTATGAAAAATTGGGAGTTTAAACCCAACAGTCTCTTAAGTTCTCCTTAGTTTTCCCCCAAATTAAAAAAGAATCATTTTTGGCACCTACCTGATTTTCGAAGCATTTCTCAATTCGGAATTGGGTGCTATCAGTGACCATTTCTCCTCCAGGATGCAAGCTATAGACAAGCATATCTACTGAGGGCGCTAATTCAGGGTTAACGTCTATAGAAATGGAAAATATGCCCTTCCTCCCTGTGAAAAGAAAATTTCAAACCGAAAAAGTGCTTTGGTGAGATAGCTGACTGTCATCTTGCAGAAACCCTCCACTGAGTTTCTAGCCATCCTACCCACTGCCAAAGAGACTGCCCCGACCCACAAAATTTAATTTATAAAGCATTTCTAGGAGGAGTTCATAACCTATTCCATAAATTATAAAAGAAAGAAATAGTTGAACATTTCTTATTACGTCAAACTTCAGTCTACTTTTGTTTCTTTTTAAAAATCCCTTCTTGTTTGAATGTAAAAGTACTTACCTGTCGTTCTTGGAAAAGAAAGGGAAGGACAATGACCCTTTCCCATTATAGTAGTGTTTGGAATATAATTAATGCACTATTAATTAAGTAATTATTTTTTCATTTGGCATTGTGCCTATTCACATGTCTTTACATGTTCCCCAAGGGTAGTTTAGGGGGCAGTAAACAGTCCTAAAATGGGAGGATTGTGCCTTTAAAGAAAAATGTAAAATATATCCCAATTAAAGCATTCTATTTGTATTAAATTATATGCTAAAATTAGAGGTCTCACCATTTTCGTTGATCTCAATTTTCTGTTGCCCATGAAGAATGATTACACCTTTTGAAATCACCTAGGAAAATGAAAATATAATCATAAAGTTTAGAGGATAGAAACTAAGTTTCATTTAATTATAAACGAATGTGATTTACCTCCTTTTCTTGTCTGAGCAATACTATTGACATGTTTACTAGTAAACTCAGGTTACCAGTAAATAAGCATATGACTCTAATAGCTATATTCAAGAGAATTTAGGAGTCACAGATAAACTTGCTATAAAGCAATTTAATGTTCCACATTCCAAAACAGTTTTCTAAGACCAATAAACAACTTTTTATTCATATTTGCAAATGCTGAATTACATCTAAATTTATTTAGTTCAGTGAAACAAAGTTACACAAAGGCATTAAGAGTCTCCCAGTGCTTGTCTGGTTTTCTGAAAGGTGTGTTTGATATGCAAGGTATAAGCAAGGCCTGTTCATCCATCTCCACCCAAAATTTAAAGAAAAGAAAATAAAGTAGCAAGCTGGGGGTGCTCCAGAAAAAAGCTTCTCTCACTTCACCTTTATCAGCAACTGTGTGCAAATTTGCATCAGTAGACTTTTGTTATGATCTCTAAAGTGCAAACAAAGGCTGGAGACTTGAAATCTAGTACAAACTCCTTGAATTTTTAAATTACAGTTTTAGAATATTATTTTAAAAGATGCTGAGACTTGCAGAAAATTTAAAGCTTCCATAAGATCTTGCAGCTTGAAATTGCAGGAGCTGGTACTCCTAGTCCGTTTAATATTTCACTGAATATTAAAACTGCTTTAAATCTCTGAAGTGCCAAGCTTGGGTTATTAGTTCATAAAAAAAGAACTGAGCCTCAACTAGCTGGAAAATATTGTTTTGGGAACTAGAACATTTGCAAAAAGGCATAAAGCTCAAAGTTTAATGAGCCTGAGAGGTCTCAGCACTGTTAGCTGTAGTAGCTCACTGACTTCTCAAAATGGAAAGACAGCTCTCGTAACAGATGAGTAAACTGAAGAGGCACACAGAGGTACTGATATTTGTCAGGTCACACAATTAAGAAAAAAGCTTAAAAGACTGAGTATCAAATTAATTACTGAAAGCCTGAGAATCAAATTAATTCAGCCTCTATCCATTCATTCTAAAATATGATATTGAGGGTTCTCTCTGTGATGTGTACCCTGCTAGGCAGAATTAAAGTCCACCCAGCCTATTATGAAAGAATATGTAGAAGACTGGAATTGTGTAGGAGATTAGAAAGTTTCATTTAAGCCAAGAGATGAATGCTGAGGAGGAATCAGCTTGGAAAATGAGGTGCAGGCAGATTGGGAACTGTGGTAGCAAATGGGAACGAAGATTGTTATGGGCAGAAGGGAAAACCTGTGGGAGGCTTCGGAGCCAGAAAAGCGCATGGCTTGTCCAGGAAAATGAAAGCCCTCTGTGTCTGCAATAAAGAAGGCTGAAGTGTAGAATGATGCAAAATGAAGCGGGCGAGCTTCACAGGTGCAGAGCAGATACAGTGTTGCAGGCAAAAGAAAGGAGTCTGGTATTTGTTTTAATAGAAATAGGCAGTCATTAACTCTATTTCAATTAAGGGAGTGAAATAAATAATCCTAATTGCTTTTTTAAAAAAATCACTCTAGATTTCCAGAATAAAGAAAGAAGAAAAGGAGGGAGGAAGGAAGAAGGGAGAGAGGAAGGAAAAGGCTACTAGCAGACTCATTTAAAATGGAAATGAGGTAAAGTAACTGTAAAGGCCTTATCAGATCAGAGGGGGGCAAACCTAAGCTATTTCAAGAGGGAAGCTGATGACAAGTAGATCAATTCACACCACAGACCTGCAAAATGGCTCAGCTCTGGATTGGGAATTACTGGATATTAAGTCGAGCAGAGGTGTGGCCAGAAAAGAAGGCAAAAGTCAGGGGCATGTGGGAGTGTCTTTATAAAAACTAGTTAAGAGGTTCAGCTTCCCTGTAATCCCAGTACTTTGGGAGGCCGAGGCGGGCAGATCACCAGGTCAGGAGATCGCGACCATCCTGGCTAACACGGTGAAACCCCGTCTCTACTAAAAAAATACAAAAAAATTAGCCAGGCGTGGTGGCGGGCGCCTGTAGTCCCAGCTACTCGGGAGGCCGAGGCAGGAGAATGCCGTGAACCCAGGACATGGAGCTTTCAGTGAGCAGAGATCGAGCCACTGCACTCCAGCCTGGGCGACCAAGCAAGGCTCTGTCTCAAAAAAAAAAAAAAAAAAAAAGAGGTTCAGCTTCTCACTCAAGGATGCTTGGTATTTCTCACACCCCAGTATGGCAATATTAGTGTTGACATGTTGAAGGATTTCTGTACCGGTTGGTAAAGAGCCACTTCCCTGAGCTCCCCAGAGTCCCCTCCCTGCTTCCCTAGAACCTCTCCTCCACAACCAGCTCCTCCCACTCCCACCACTTTGCCCCCAGTCTAAATGAGCCATGCTTGGCTTAGCTAAGGGTTTCAGTGGAATTATGACTCATACCTTTTCTGATGGTTTGGTGTCCATACCTTGCTGGTTTGAAATATTTTAATGTTTGTGGAAATGATGAAGGAAAGAAAAAATGCGAGAGATAATATAATGAAAAAGTGATAGAAATTGGTGATGCAGTAAATAGCATGAAAAAAAGAAGTATCAAAAGACTATTCCAGAATTCTACATTTGCAAAATGTGAGAAATCATGTGGTACTACTTTCATTCTTCACATAGATAGACTCAAACACCTTTAGTTCTCAGAATAATACACTTCAGCCATCTTTGACCTCTTATATTATTTCCTAAAATAAGCTAAATGTGTTTCTCATATCCTCTAATCATCCAGAAAACTCCTATTCATCCCACAAAACCCTATTTAGGCATATTCTCTTTATGTATTTTTTCCTTAAAAATATGTATATACATAGAAATGTAAATATATAGGCATATATCTTTTTCCTAAACTAGTGGTTGTCAAATTTTAATGTGCTTCGGAGGACAAGATTTCTAACTTATTCCTGGAATTTTTTTTTTTTTTTTTTTTGAGACAGAGTCTTGCTCTGTCACCCAGGTTGGAGTGCAGTGGCACCATCTCCGCTCACTGCAAGCTCCGCCTCCTGGGTTCACGCCATTCTCCTGCCTCAGCCTCCTGAGTAGCTGGGACTACAGGCGCCCGCCACCATGCCAGGCTGATTTCTTTTTGTATTTTTAGTGGAGACGCGGTTTCACCGTGTTAGCCAGGATGGTCTGGATCTCCTGACCTCGTGATCCGCCCATCTCGGCCCCTCAAAGTGCTGGGATTACAGGCGTGAGCCACTGCGCCTGGCCACTTATTCCCAGAATTTCTAAATTATTCCCAGGTGATGCTGATACTGCTACTCTAGGAAATATACTCTGATAATCACTGTCCTAAACTCTAGCTAGAGTTAATCATTCATTTTTCTGTAACACCTCAGTGGCCATACATGTTTCATTTGTAACACTTATGTAATTCTAATATATGTTTTGTCCCCAGTTATACTTTTTCTATTTCTTCTACTGTTACAATTGCTAATACAGCACCTGGAATATGAAAAACATTCAATAAGTGTTGGCTGATTGAATTAATTCATGTTTCATTAATTTTATATCATCTTCATAAATCTCAATGAAGTATCATGCATCCATTTAGACAGTGTAAAATAATCCATAATAGCAATATATTAAAATCAAACTAATACTTAATATCTTTTGTGTGCCAGAAGTTGGGCAAAGGGCTTTATATGTATTATTAAATAATTATCTTGATGATTAGACAATATATTACAAAAAACTAAGATTCTCTAGAGGTTGAAGTGGCTTTCAAAAAGTAACACAAAGCTAGTACATATCAGAACTCTGGTTTGATCTCAGCAATGTCCAAATAGAAATGGGTAACTCTGAAGAAAGGGTCTGAGAATGACAGAGTGCATATGGGTTGTGGTGGCATGGCCTTTTCCCTCCTTTCTTAAAAATAGATATCAGTTATATAAGTTTTATCATTTATGTTAACTTTGAGCTTCCTCGTGGCATATAGGTACAGGGATTTCATTAGGTTCAAAGAAGTTTTAAAGAAAAGAAACAATTTTGGTTGTGGAAGAATATTTTCAGCTCATACCAAATAATTGAAGTCGGCTGTGTAGGTTTTGTCTTCAAAGTCTTCCATATTGAGAACGTAGTGCACTAGCACCCTCTTCTGCTGGTTGAATCTCAGTTCTTCCATCTCTTGGACAATCTTTAGGAAGCTATTCGTCTTGGAGTAAAATCGATATGCAAAGTACTCAGGCTGAGGGTATTGAGGCAACACCCAGCCATGAGCCTGGCAATTTTCATTGGCCTTGTAGGCTGCCTAGACAAAAAATCAAACTTACGGGTATTTTAGGATAAAGAGAAAGGATGAGTGAAAGAATATTTGATAAGATGGTTTATCATCATGCTGCTTTATCTCTGCAAGAAAATTTTATAGCCATTCTACATTAAATCTAACCCAATTCCCCATTTTCTAGTTATACTCTAGAGCGACCACTATGGTTTTTACAATTTAGTCTATTCAAGTCCTACTTCAATAATATTACATTAAATATTTTACTGTATTATTTACTATAATTATTACTTTTGCTAGCATGTAGATTGCTATATCTCCCTCACTATAATACGAAGAACCCATGAGTGCAAACATTTACCTTGCTACTGATAACATAATATGAAGTTTTGCTGAAAGATGGGAAAGTTTTTATGAAATACAGCAAGGAGTTTACTCTGACCATAGTAATTTACCATTATTAACACAAAAAGTCTGAGGAGTCCTTTAAAAATATCTAGGAAGGATTGATATTTAATTATTACAGATAGTAGTTTACTTCTCTCTTGAATATATCCAGAGAAATTCTTTACATTATTCCAAGGTAATAGATTACAGCGTTTCTCAAATATTTCCTTCTATAAAAACACAATTCTCTTTCTATTTCCTTAATAAAAGTGAAGCGTTGCTTATTTTCAGCTAATTCTCCTTTATACAGTTTAGTATGTATGCTATCCTTCTGTCTTTTCCCGGGACTCTTAAAATAATTTTTAACCTACTTTTCATAGGGCCTATATTCTTAATATTTAACTATTTTTCAGTACTCTAGATTCACACCAAGGTGTATCTTTTCATTTCTGTTCCATAAATATAATTTCGCATAGACCTAAACCTTAGCTAGCCAGTGCAGTTTTTTGTTTGCTTGTTTGTTTTTATTTTACTTGCCTTTCGTTTAACTTACTTTCAAAGTGATATTTGGGTATGTAAACGTATATGTGTCCAAGAAAAACTGAGTGATGCCATTTACATCTGTGGTGTAGTTTCCCACGATTTTGTCCTTCAGATGCAACTGGACAACTTCATTTGGGATTGGAGAGTTGTCTGGATTAAGCAATTTAATCTGTACAAGAGGAAGAAAATACATTTCGGAAGCATGTAGTAAATTTGGGAATCCATTTTGATGGCATTTGCCAAGCTTCTATCATGGGGACCCCCGCTCTCCTTGGTGCGTATGCACTTCCTGCGTGGTTTCATCTATTCCTGTTGAGTGTATGACATGTACCATTAATATACTAATGAGCCTAAACTCTGTTTCTCCTGCCCACGAAGATCTCTGAAAACTCAGGCCCATAGAATTAATCATCCTGAGTATTTTTTATAATAAAAATGCTACAGAAACTCTCAAATTGGAATGATTTATTACTGTGCCCAACCTTCCTTTTTTTCTCTCTCTTATTTATCTCAGTGAATACCTCAACCATTCACTTAGTCACTGAAGTCAAATATCTAGAGACATCTTAGACTTTTTATTTTCCTTCTCCTATAATTTTCAATTGTTGATCAAATATTTTCAATTGTATCTTTTTAACATTTTCTGTTTCCAACTGATCACATTTGTTCCTGTTGCTATTCCTTGTATCAATGTCTTATCTTTTTTCCCTCATACGTCTTCTATTTTTTTCTATCCAGTCTCTCTCTCCTGTATTGCTTTTGCTTGTTCTTTCTCTATACTGGCATCAAACCAAATTTTCTAAAATGCAAAATTTAGCATTATCCTCCCTAAAACATTGTAGTGACTGCTCTGATAGGCCATGGTTATTCGCTAGAAATCTCTTTCTCCTTCTCTTACTAGTACAGGCAATGATTGCTTTAAAAAGTCCCTTCTGAAATTGTATGATTTGTAGTAGATACAATGCCTGCATCAGTATCTATGCCAGTTTGAAGCCTTTAAAGGCACCTTCTTAACAACATCTAAGGCCACAACAACCAGAAGAAGACTGTCTGAGACATCCTTTTTTTAGCTCAGTCAGTTTCTGCAAAACAACTTCTGCTTTGAGCCTTTCATCTTATTTCTGCCACTTATCATTTTCCTGCTGGTCCAAGCAAACACAATCCTTTTTTCTTGCTCAGCATCTGTAGACTGATGCCTCATTTGCACTATCTACACAGATTTTGAACTTAGTTTCATCTCAAGGCTTGATCTTCTAAGAAAAATTCAACTTGTCTCAGCAATCCACAGGCCACAGACACGTGACACCATGCCTTCATGATCACACAGAGGTTTGCTCTAATTTTAGTACACCTAGACTAGAAAGATCCTTTGAGTCCCTTCCAGTCACAGAAAGATGAACAAGCCATGTGATTTCTGGGCACTTTCCTTTCTTTCTTTGTCCCCAAACCCAAACAGTGCCCCAAGTGATGACACCAGGCCCATTATCAACTGCTGGGGCCAGGCATGCAACACTTCATTAGCAGATGTTTCTTGTGGCAAAGGTATTTGTCGTATGTCCTACAATTTTAAACAGTATCATTTCAGCCATCCACGGATGCTGCTGCTGTCACTTATAAAGAAATACCCTTGTTAGCCCACCGCCTTGCCCAGCTTTCTATGTTCACATATGTTACTCTTGGAGTCATAGCTCTGAGGTCTTGAAATTTGTAGGGGACACTAAAAAAGCAGATAGTACCTTCATTCTGGTAATAAAGCTTACTCTTTAAAAGCACTCCCTAGCAATACTGAGCCACGTGTTTCATGGCCTTATGACACAACGCATGGCCAGATAAACCATTTTTAATTTCCAGTAATGCAGCTACTGTAGTGACTCACTATATCACAGAGAAACCAGTCCCTTTTCCAAAAGTAGAACAGGAATGACTTGTTTCTCCTGGCACATCTCCTGGAAGTGATCAGAGCATTCACCACTGTGAAATGGCCAAAAACCCAAAAGATACCACTTTATACAACCCTATTTTTGAACTAAAGCATTTTATTGTTTGAGACTCACATCTGTTTATAGCTGCCATTGGTCTCCCTAAAATGATCAAGGAAATAAGAGCTCTTATATATGAGTTTTCAGGAACTAATTCTTTCAAATGCTAATGAAGAGGGTGTGTCCAGGCAGGACACTGTACTGTATTACAATATATTAATAACAGACTACTTTGTCCACGGATGCCTGATTCATGTAGGTACTACCTATTCCCTACCTCCCTGACAAACTATTACCACCCTCAGCTGGTTTTCCCAGCTCTCCTCTATAGGAAAAGGTGTCTTGGAGTTCCTGATTATAGGATAAGATAATACTATACCTTAAAGTGTCAAGAAGCTTTGAGAGGGAATGGGAAGGAGCTGGGCCTTAATGACTAGGCTAGGGCTTAAGTACACACATACACATACACATACACATACACATACATACACACACACACACACACACACACACACACACACACACACACACCCCTCTCAACCATGTCTTATGCTAGAGAAGACAGAAATAAAACCCCTGAGTTAATCTGGAGCATGATTGACTGGCAGATTTTAGTGGATTATTGCTAATTTTTTAGAGGGGATAATAGGATTTAGGTAATCTTTTTTAAAATATCTCAAATCACCCTTCATTGAGAATCACTATTCTAAGAGTGGCAAAATTCTAATTTATCACTTTTTAACTTATTAGCCAATAAATTTTGCCATTTGGCAATGTCTGCAAACACTTTGGGCTATCACAAATAGGAAGAGGATGGTGCTACATCCCAGGTAGAGACCTGGGATGTTGCTAAACTCTTACCATGCACAGGGTAGCCCCCACAGCAAAGTATTATCTGGCCCAAAATTTCAGTTGTGCCAAGGCTAAGAAAGAATGGTTTAGAGAAACAATGCATCTAAGTAATTCTTGTCAATGTCTGCTAACATCTCAGTAAGAGAGGAAGAGTGCTCTCTGTGAAAAGTACATGACACTACCTACATTATATTCTTGCCTACTGTACCCACCAAAAATGAACTTGAATCTGATCAAGCTTCTGAACCTCACTACTGGTTTATAGGAAACACAGAGGACTGACAGTAGTTGCTTCTGGGGAAGTATTCATGAAATGAAGGGATTAGAGGGGACAGGTGCTCATTGTCCTTCATATTTTAATTTATAGTGTTATTTTTCTTGTTAATATATGTGTTGTCTGCAATTTAAAAATTACTTATTTTCCTTCCCAGTCATGGTAGCTTTGACAGAGCATAATGGCGGCGACCACGTCCACAGGGGTGCCGGCGAACTTGTCAGAAAAGCAAAGAGTTTTATCAGCTTCTGAAGAACCTGATCAATCCAAGCTGTATGGTGCGGAGGCAAGCAGAGGAAATCTGTGAAAATATCCCAGGATCCTCATCCAAGGGTGAGGGCTCCAGCCTGTACTACACTTGGACAGATGGCTACAGGTTTTGCACCCAATTTCCAAAAGAAATTTCATGAAACAGTGATTCCGGCTCTGTTACGTACCACGGAAAATCAAGGTAATCAGTGGGTGCAATCACATGCAGATTCTGCTCTTACTGTTTTTATTGAAGACTGCCCCAAATCATTCCTAGTTCTATATTTGGATAGTATGGTGAAAAATCTACATTCTGTCTTGGTGATTAAGCTTGAAGAGTTGATTCGGAATGGAACTAAGCTGGCCCTGGAATAACTTGTGGCAACCATTGCATCAGTTGCAGATACAATAGAAGAAAAATTTGTCCCATATTATGATATATTCATGCCCTCACTAAAGCACATCATTGAGCTTGCTGTTCAGAAGGAACTCAAGCTTCTGAGACGAAAAATTATTGCATGCATTAGCCATATTGGTCTTGCTGTTGGGAAGAAAAAATTTATGTAAGATGCATCAAATGTGATGCAGCTCTTGTTGAAGACACAATCAGACTTAAATAATACGGAAGATAATGACCCTCAGACCTCTTACATGGTTTCAGCATGGGCTAGAAAGTATAAAATTCTTGGAAAAGATTTTCAACAGTACCTTTCCCTGGTTATCGAGCCTCTTATTAAGACTGCTTCAGCTAAACCTGATGTTGCTCTCTTAGACACACAGGATGTGGAGAATATGAATGATGATGATGGCTGGCAACATGTAAATCTTGGAGACCAACAGCGTTTTGGAATTAAAACTTCAGGACTTGAAGCAAAAGTAACTGCTTGCCAGATGTTGGTTTACTATGCTAAGGAGTTAAGGGAAGGGTTTGTGAACTATACAGAACAAGTTGTGAAGCTGATGGTTCCTTTACTGAAATTTTATTTCCATGACAATGTTCGAGTGGCAGCAGCAGAGTCCATGCCTTTTCTCCTGGAATGTGCAAGAATTTGTGGCCCAGAGTATCTTGCACAGATGTGGCAATTCATACATAACCCCTTAATCAAGGCTACTGGTACTGAACCAGATACAGATGTGCTCTCAGAAATAATGAATTATTTTGCAAAGTTCGTTGAAGTTATGGGAGATGATTGCCTTAATGATGAATACTTGGAAGAACTGGGAGGAACACTGAGAGCAAAACTTGAAGGGCACTTTAAAAACGAAGAATTGTGACAGGTTAAAAGTCAGGAAGAAAACTATGATCAAAAGGTTGAGATGTCTCTGCAAGATGAGGATGAATGTGATGTTTATATTCTGACCAAAGTATCAGATATTTTGCACACATTATTTAGTACTTATAAGGAAAAGATTTTACCATGATTTGAACAACTACTTCCATTAATTGTAAATCTAATTTGTTCAAGTCGGCCATGGCTAGGCAGACAGTGGGGATTGTGCATATTTGATGACATCACAGAGCACTGCAATCCAACTTCATTTAAATATGTAGTCCAACTTCATTTAAATATGTAGACTATTTTTGGTGGCCAATGCTACTAAATGTGTGAGATAACAACCCTGAAGTCAGGCAAGCTGCTGCTTATGGCCTGGGTGTCATGGCACAGCTTGGTGGAGATGATTATCATTCTTCATGTTCAGAAGCTGTCCCACTGCTGGTAAAAGTTATTAAGTGTGCAAATTCCAAAACAAAAAAAAAAAAAAACGTCATTGCTACAGAGAACTGTATCTCTGCACGAGGGAAGATTTTGAAGTTTAAGCCTAACTGTGTAAATGTAGATGAAGTTCTTTCATACTGGCTATCATGGCTTCCACTGCATGAAGATAAATAGGAAGCTATTCAGACTTTGAGTTTTCTCTGTGACCTAATTGAAAGTAACCACCCAGTTGTAATTGGTCCAAATAATTCCAATTTTCCCAAAATAATCAGAATAATTGCAGAAGAAAAAATTAATGGGACTATTAACTATGAAGATCCCTGTGCCAAACGCCTAGATGATGTCATGCCTCAGGTACAGACTCCTGAAGATTTATGGTTGGAATGTGTATCTCAACTTGATAATGAACAGCAGGAAGCCTTACAGGAGTTGCTAAATTTTGCTTGAAGCACTTTAATATAACTTGAATATTATCTACCATAAAAGTAACTACAAATAAGTGTTGTGAATGGATTTTATTATAAATCAGTGAACTGTTTTCTCCCTGCTAAGCTGTTTATGGTTCTTCCCATGTTTCTCCAGAATTAGTCAATGTTAGTCCTCTGTTTATCTTGTATGTTTTATCTCCCAAACACAGACCTTGGTGATAACCTGTGCTTCAAGCTGTCTTACAATATTTGTCACCTTTCCCCTAGTTGATGTGAAGTATATAAATTGCTGCTCTTTGTTTGAACTATTATCAATGCTAGCCAAGCAGTATACTTGATGTGAAGATGTCATGCTATCACGATATGCTAAGAGCTCATGAAAATAAGACAGAATTTCCAGGACAAACATCTTTGGAATTGTGAGTGAAGGATATAGTGGCAGGCTTGCCCCTCCTTGATTAATACTCTTGATATTTGTGGTGATGGGAGGATGCTGGAACTAGGAGAGAGTTTTGAGATATTGCAGAGGATGTGGGATGTATATAAACTTTTTCATGATGTTCTCCTGGGAACTGGGTGGGACATATCCATATTCTAGTTCCCAAGGTGTCCAGCTGAGAGAGAACTTTTAAATTTCTTTAGCCAGACTGGTCTCTATTTTTTTAAGTTATCCAGGACTCCAAGAACCATAGTTACTGAAAAGGGATTACTGATTCATCTAACATTGGTAGCATGTAACAGTGTTCGACAAATAGTAAGTCATCAGTATTCTTGGGAGTCAGTGTTGTGTGTTTCAGGAGAGTATTATTTTGTATATGTATGCCATTTCCCCCCTGCAAAGCAGTTCAACAAGACGAGAAGCTCTGATGTTAGGGCTTAAATTGATTTATATTTCAAAGAATTCCCTAATAGATTCTATAGTAGCACTGAAGAGTATTCTATTGTAAAACTCAGAGGAAAGCAAATGTAATTTTCTTTGGACATGAAAAAGAAAGCAACTTTGAGAGTAGTCATTTAGCAGTAGATGTGCATTATTATGAGAAAACAGTTCTATAAATTCAGGGTTAATTATATTAATTGGAATGTCGGTCTCTAATGTCTAGCTTATTATAGGGTAGAAAAGAGCTTTCTACTCAGCTAATCATTAATCATTGATCCAAAACTTAAATACATCTATCATTTCCTGGGGCTATTGTGAGTACTGTATATGTATTTAGCAAATATTTAAGACCTAGTAAGTGCTCAATAAATTGTAGCTGTTACTACAAAAGAAAAAATTACTTTTTAAAAAAATATACAACCATAATCACACATACTAGAGAAGAAAACTTAAAACTCTAAGTAATTCTTAGGGAAAAATAAAAATAAAAATAATGAAATCATCAAAAATGATTTTAATTGAACTTAAAAACTGTTAAGATGGTAAATTTGATATGTGCATTTTTTCATAATTTAAAAAATAAAAATAGTATAGAAAAACACCTGTGAGGAGGAAAGTAGTATTCAGGAAAAATTGTATAAATTTGAAAACATGGAAGTTTAACATAAGTATTTATAACAAGATGCTAGAAAAAAAAAAACCAAAAGAGGTAGAAGAAAAAATATAATAAAAATAAATGATGAAATGAAAATCATTTAAAATAACATTAAAAATAAAGATAATTAACAAATCCAAAAACTAATGGGAAAAAAACACAAACACAACTAGTAATAAAAAAGGGGAAATAAATTATGACAGATTTATTTTTTCAAATCATAAGTGAACATATTTTTATGCCCTCTATTTTAAAACCTAAATTTAATAAGAAATATCTAGATACAGAAACTAACATATTATAGAAAATTCTTAGTGAACTAAAAAAGGAAAATTTTTTGACTTGATAAAGTATGTCTCACAAAATGCTACAGTTACTTAGTAGGTTTACGCATTACATTTTTAAAAGCATTCCCCAAAATATGCAAAATACAACCAGGAAGTCCACTATCATCTCTAATATTCAATTTGGAGATCTTTGCCAATCGAATAAAACAAACTAATAACAAAAACCTCAGAAGGTTAAGTTCAGAAAGGAAGCTAAAATATAACATTTTCACACAAAATGCTCTTTACACAGAAAACACTTTTAAATAGCACAGAAAAGATACAAGAGACAAATGGGAACCCAAGAAATCATCTTGGGTAACAACAACATAAGAGGGAGGAAATGGAGAATTCTCAAGTCTAGATAAAATTATTTTATATTCAGAAAAAATTTTATATTCTTTGAAGATATCTCTCAGTTTTATATATTTAGTAACAGAACATGGAAATATATAAAGCAAAAATGTACAAAGTGAAGAGAAAGGTTAGAAAAAATTATGTTAACATTATCCACCACTATTCAGTAAGTGAAATGAACATACATCAAATTTATCTATCTGCCAAAGCTGTATTTCAATCTAAATTTGTTCATTAAATGACTTTTACTGAAATTTGTTTCAGTAAGTCCTTTAGGTGATGCTGATGCCAGTTTGAGAACCATTGCTCTGTAAAATGTAAGCCAGGCTACCCACTTCTGTATTTCTTTTTTAGTGTTCTTGTGTCAACCTAAATATTACTTCCTCAGGGAAACTTTCCATGATCATTTAGTCCAGATTTTAGCAAACTTCTTTCGTAAAACACCATGGTCTCTCTCTCATATATTTTGTTATTTTTTAAATAATCTTTTAAAAATGTTAAAACCACTCATAGTTCACTGGCTGTATCAAGGCAGGTCTCTGTCTGATTTGCCTATGGGCTGTGGTTTGTCAGCTCCTGATGTAGAGAGTAGTTAAATGGTCAGTATTTCACTGACATAGCACCTATCACGACTACAATAATTCTTTGTAAAATTATCTGTTTAATGTTTATTATCTCTATTACACTATAAACTCCATAAAAGCAGTGATAAAAGTGCCTCTCTACATCACCATTTTATTCCTAATACTGATGTAGACTATATAATTTATTGTCCAAACTTGGACACTTTTAGAGTGAAGTGGTTGTAACTATTAACAGTTACAACTTGATAAAACATATACACCAGGACAGATCTATGAAAATCAACAGTGTAGGTCACCCTACAGTGCTTAGCACAGAGATTCCTACATAGTAATTTCTTAGGGAATAGCTGTTGGAAGATTAGTAGATAAATGAAAGAACAAATGAATGAATGAATAAGGTATGTAAAAAATGATTGCTTTCTTACCTGGCCAAAATAAGGAAGTCCCTGTTTGTAGGACATATCCATATTCTCAAAACTAATCTTCACCACTGATGAGTCTATGTATACGTACTTGGAGCCTGTAAGCTGCACACCTGCAGTCAATTAAGTATTATTGAGAAACTGTCACTTCCAAAAACAGACAAACAGAGCTTCTGAAAAAAACCACAAAAGCTCACCATTCCTTCTAATAGTTTCCCTTCCCTTTCCTAAGCAGTTTTAATATATAGGTACTTCAGATGTCTTTTATAAAGAAAGTTAATCAAGACGGCACAAAATGCTTGTGCCAACTGGTGTTGCTGCTTATTATAAAATATCCAATTCACTTACCATTTCTTCATGATGGATTAGTAAACGTTGATTTCTCATTATTCCTAAGTGATTGTTTAACAACATTTCTTTTACTCTCTGCTTGCCTAAAACATGCTTTAATTTATTAATAGTAAGAATTGTAATATATGTGTATTATTAAAAATGGAAATGCTTAAAAAAGAAAATACAAATTACCAAATATCAGATATCTCCAAGAGAACCCAAATTAGCATTTTAGGCTTTTTCCCACAAGTTCTATTTCTCTTTATATTTATCATTTATATTAATATGTTTGAGATTGTGTGTGTATATGTGTACATGCACACATACACTCAATATGTGCAAATGTATATGTAGTTTTACGTTTCTTATCATTATTTTATAAAGTTTTTGTAAAACCTTATAAAAACTTATATTTTTAATTGCTACATTATTTCTCATATAAATATGGACATATATTATCATGTAGCAAGCCCTTCCCTCCTTCCTTCCTTCCTGCCTTCCTTCCTTTCCTTCCTTCCTTCTCTTTCTTCCTTCCTTCCTTTCTTTTTCTTTCTTTCTCTCTCTCTCTTCCTTTCTTTCTCTCTCTCTTTTTCTTTTTTTTTTTCTTGAGATAGGGTCTCATTCTGTTGCCCAGGCTGGAGTGCAGTGGTGCGATCATGGCTCACTGCAGCCCCAACCTCCTGGGCTCAAGTGATCCTCCCACCTTAGCCTCCTGAGTAGCTGGGACTACAGCTGCATGACACAACACCCAGCTAATTTTGTATTGTTTGTAGAGACGGGGTCTCACTATGTTGCCACTGAGGATGGTCTCAAACTCCTAGGCTCAAATAATTCTTCTGCCTCAGCCTCCCCAGGTGCTGGGGTTATAGGTGTGAGCCACTGTGCCTGGCTATTCTTTTATTATTTATTTAGTTCAGTATGACAAATATACCTAATTATCAATTAAATGTTTGTTTAATACTTGAATTTCCTCTGGATGTGACAGATACCTCTAAAACTTTGAAGACTGATATAAGTACATTAGTAATTTAATATTTCACGAACAGAAATTTTGCTGAAATATCAGTTACATATGCATAAGTTTAAAAGTACTATAGTAACACAAAGTGGTCAGCACAGAAAAAAGCATTTCAAGGATTAAGACTTACCATTTTGTGCTTTAGGAAGAAGGGGTATTAGGTCCAGGAGATACAAGAAATTAGTCATTAGAAATATTATTGGCCGGGCGAGGTGGCTCACGACTGTAATCCCCGCACTTTGGGAGGCCGAGGCGGGAGGATCACCTGAGGTCAGGAGTTTGAGACTAGCCTGGACAACATGATGAAACCCCGTCTCTCTACTAAAAATGAAAAAACCTAGTCGGGCGTGATGGCGGGCGCCTGTAATCCCAGCTACTCGGGAGGCTGAGGCGGAAGAATCGCTTGAACCTGGCGGGCGGAGGTCGCAGTGAGCTAAGATTACGCCACCGCACTCTAGCCTGGGCAACAAGAGCGAAACTCCGAAAAAGAAAAAGAAGGAAGGGAGGAAGGGAGGGAGGGAGGGGGGAGGGAGACAGATTTTCCTGGATGAGATAAAGATTTTTCACTGGATTTATTTTCAGAGGCTCAGTAAAATATTCTCCCCAAACTATTTTACTTCCCATGTTCTAATTCTATGCTCACCAAAAAAATTTTATAATCGACAACTACATGTCTCAATTATATTTATCTGTGGAATGATTAAGGAAAAGGAATATGCTTATATCTAAAACCAGATACTCCCATTATAAATCAATAAATTGGCATTCTTACTTCTATTGTAGCCTTATTTGAATGTAATACTTGACCATCCATCAACATGTGTGTGAAAATTTTGGTTGATATATGAAACATTCAGAATTTGAATCAGATGAACCCAATGAAAAGCCCTCAGGGAAAAAATGATTGTATTAACATTGCATAGTTGGCAATTAGGTAACAATTCGAATGAGACAGTGATATCCATTGGGGTCTGGCTTCTTAGAGAGCATTACCTGTTCCGTTCTCTGTAACAAGAGCATGCACTTTGAGGAAACTCCAGTATCCTTCCCGATTTAACTCAAAAGCATCTGTGTTAATGAACTTGGAGACACAGCCATCTTTCCCCAACTGAAAAGAACAATTAAAAAAAAGTTATAGTTTAAAGGAAGACTGTAAGAAATAGCTATAATAGGGAAAATGTGTGACCTCACTGAAGCAACTTTAAGAATATTGTATTACCCAAGTTTTAGTTTTTTAAAATAATCCATTGTTTCTATAATTATATTTTCAGTTCATGTATTTACCTATAACTATTTATTTTTTAATAAATATTAACTCTTACAATATTGTGTTTTAAAAAACTCTTCATGGTGACATTATTTTGTTATTATACAAGATAATAAACACATCCATCACTAGTCACATGTATTCACACATGATATTTGCAATTTTGGTAATTTCAGCCATATTCTTTTACAGTTTTGAAACTGAGTTTTATATTATTTAGTTACCATGCCTTGGACATTTATGGGACTATTTACACAGCAGTTAGGAACACAGGCTTTACAGTCAAACACCAGAATTTGAACCCTGGCTTTACCACTTATTACTTCATACAAAATGAGATGTTAATAAAGAGCTTGTAGAATTGTATTACATTAGATAATAACTGGAAAGTGTTTAGCACAGGGCCTGGCACTTAGTAAACATTCAGTAGGTAGTAGATTTTTTTTTTTTTTTTCCATTGCACAATTTGCTAGTGTATTTCCTGGGTAGTGTGGTGCTGAATAAATAGGAGTGGGGTGGTGGGGTGGGGTGGGTAAGGGATTCAGATAAGCCAGAAGCAGGGTGATTTTTAGTCGGAATTGTAAACTTTAGTCAGCCCCCACACGCTGCTGGGGAATGTGGAATGTTCCAGCTCTGAGATGTTAACTGAGAAAAGAGAAGTCAAACAAAGCCGATATGTGCAGCCCTGTCTACAGAATCCTTCATTATCCAGTTTAATCAGGAGTTTCTTGGTCTTTTATTAACTTGGTCCCAAAGAAGGAATTCAAGTCCTAGATAAGTAAATCCTCAATTTGCTGTTCCCTGAAGTATGGAAATGAAGTTGGGCCAGTTTTTAATCTCTGCTGCCAGAGAGGCCCTTTCTGCTAATAGATAAAAACTCTTTTGCTCAACTTAGTAATGACTTGTGGTCTTTTGGATATGGCTGACCTGAATTGGACTGAACTCCACCATATTCCTGCTGAGTGGGTCATTACTGGAATGAGATATTTGGTCTTCAGAGAACAACTTTATTTTTATTTTTTCTTGAGATGGAGTCTCACTCTGTCGACCAGGCTGGAGCACAGTGGTGCGATATCGGCTCACTGCAGTCTCCACTTCCTGGGTTCAAGCGATCCTCCTGCCTCAGCCTCCTGAGTAGCTGGGACTACAGGCAGGCGTCACCATACTTTTTGTATTTTTAGTAGAGACATGGTTTCGCCATGTTGGCTGGGCTGGTCTCGAACTCCTGACCTCAAGTGATCTGTCCTGGCCTCCCAAAGTGTTGGGATTACAGGCGAAAGCCAACGCTCCTGGCCAGGGAACAACTTTAGAATGAAGGAAATATGCAAAAGAACATCACATCAAGGATCAATTAATTACCATCTATTAATTACTATATGTGGGTAATTATGACTATTTCCCAAGCATTCTACGTTGACTGCTTGAGAAGATGTTTGTCCTGCATGGTGGAGAGTGGAGAAGGGCCAGGATTCTTAGGTTGATCTATCTGTGGGTTATGACTTCCCACAATAGCCACCCCCGGCCCCCACCAGTCCTTTTATTGGCTCTGGATGGAAAATCCCTACCCATGTGATGGTCCCTGGTCTCTCCTATAGTTTGACCAACAGTTGACCCAAAAGGTTATTGTCTTCAGCGTTTTAATTATATCCACGACTAGATACTGGGGTCTGTATTCTTCAAAGTGTGGGGCTGCCTATTCTCCCAGGAACCAAATGGCCTCCATCTTAAGAAAGTATGCTTACTAGGAAATACCCTGCCTACCTTAGGAATAAATGCAACTTAAGGAAAAAATAAGAGAGCTGAAAAAGCTGGTGCCATTTGAAAACAAAAAGGAAGGAATGAGATTTAACTGGTGCTCAAAGCTTCTCCGATACAAAATATTTGGTCACGTATTCATAATTTGCTTGACATTTCCAGCAAAGCGAAGATGGCAATAACAAAAGGAACTTCTTACAAGAGAAGAGAAAGACCCACGGAGCTCCAGAGTTTCTGTTGGAACAAGACTCTTCTGTTTTGCTTATATACAGTTAAGTTCGTTTAGTGTCTGATCCAGTGTCTGATGTAAGCCCACGTTCTCTTCTTTGGCCTGGGCAAGTTTCTCTTCCAGGTCATCAATTGTCTTTTCCAGTTTTGCAACCGTTCTCTCTGCAAATTCAGCACGGGTCTCAGCCTCTTTCAGTTTGTCAGACAGAAGTTTAATTTCTTCTTCATATTTGTCCTCCTTTTCAGAATACTTTTCAGATGCAGCCTCCAGAGATTTCAGATTGTTAGTAACACTCTTGAGTTCTTCTTCCAGGTCACCACATTTTAGTTCAGACACCTCCGCACGCTCCTCTGCCCTCTCCAGCTCACCCTCCAGGATGACCAGCTTACGAGCTACCTCCTCGTATTTGCGGTCAGCCTCTTCCGCAATGTGCTTGGCCTCTTTGAGCTGCATCTCCTGAATCTCCATCTTCTCCTCATCCTTCATGGCCCGGTTTTCTATCACCTTCATTCCTCTCTCACTCTCATCTGCAGCTTTTTCTGCCTCCTCCAGCTTCTGCAGGGCCGTGGCCAGTCGTTCCTGAGCCCTGTCCAACTCCTCCTCAACGAGCTGGATGCGTCGGTTGAGGGCGGCCACATCACCTTCAGCTTTCTCGCGCCGCTCGCGCTCGCCGTCCAGCTCCCGCTGCAGGCCCTGAGCGCGGTCTTCCGCCTCGTCCGCCTGCTGCTGCAGGGCCTGGATCTTGCGTTTCACCGCCTCCAGGGAGTTGAGGCCGGCCATGGCGCGGAGGCGCAGAGGCGCACGGGCAGCGGCGGACGCTCGGCTGGGCTCGGCTCCGGCGAGAGCTGCACCGGTAGTAGATTTTTAAATTAGATTCCTTTACATTTCTCTCAGTGTCAAGTGACAATGTCTCACTAAGTGAAAATTTTAAAGTGTCACAATTAGTAACCAAAATTAAACAGGACGAATTGTCAAATATTTTTAAAATGTGGGATAAATTGTGCTCATAGGTTCCTGGACTACAATACTGGGGAAAAACTGAATTCTTGTTCTACTCCTTCATCTTATGATGATATGAGGAAATCTAGTCCTCAAGATGTGGGTGAGATGTCAAAATCATGTGCCACTTCAGGGGGTCCTTGAAACCATAAGAAGGTCTAGAACCATTTCCAGAAACTTAAAGGTCTAGAAAAATTTCCACTATACTAAAGGTGAATAATGAGATAAATTATTTAGTCCACACTCCTGCTTTACATGTGCATTTGATTATTTTAACTTTTATTTTAGGTTCAAGGGTACCTGTGCAGGTTTGTTATATAGGTAAATTGTGTGTCATGGGGGTTTGGTGTACAGATTATTTCACTATCCAGGTAATAAGCATAGCATCCAATAGGTAGTTTTTTTGATCCTCACCCCTTCCCACCCTACATGTACATTTTAAATTTCCAGATCTCTCAAATCTCCTGAAGGGCGTCTATATAATATAGCCGCCTTCGATAATGCATTCTGGGATCTACCTACCCTGTGCACTTGGCTTATATTGGTTTAGTCTCTTCTAGAGTGTGCATCTTTAAAGATTATGACTGCTTCATAAAGTGCAAAACCCATGAGGATAGTACCTGATCTGTCTTGCTCAACAATGAAGCTTCTAAATAAAATTATTCTTGCATATTAAAAGACCTCAAAATTTATCTGTTGAATGAATTTGTGGAGAAAATTTTTGCATCCCTGATATCCCTAAAGATACAGCCCCACTAGTTATTTAAATATTTATATGACTTGGTTGGGGTGCAGTGGCTCACGCCTGTAACCCCAGCACTTTGGGAGACCGAAGCGGGCAGATCACATGAGATCAGGAGTTCAAGACCAGGCTGGCCAACATGGTGAAACCCCGTCTCTACTAAAAATACAAAATTAGCTGGGCGTGGTGGTGCACGCCTGTAGTCCCAGCTTCTTGGGAGGTTGAGGCACGAGAATTGCTTGAACCCGGGAGGCAGAGGTTGCGGTAAGCCAATATTGCGCTACTGCATTCCAGCATGGGCGACACAGTGAGACTGTCTAAAAATATATATGTATTGACATGTATTTATGATCTAGTTTTGCTGCACCCATGATCTTGAGCAATGTATTTAACCTCTTTCTGCTTTAGTCCACTCATCGGTAAGGGGGCGATAATAGTACCCCCTCATAGGGTACTATTTGTTTTGAGAATCAAATGCACATAAACTACTTAGCTCAGTGACTGACACACAATAAGCATCCATTAAATGTTAGCAATTATTATTATTATAATTGTTACTATTGTTAGTGTTTATTGTCCACATTTTTTAATTTAAGAATTAGAAGGTTCTTAATTATTTCCAACCTAAAGTATTCTCTAAACAGGACAGGAATATGTGACTCTGTGTGTGTGCACCTGTGTATGTGTGCACACATGTGTGTGGAGAAATGGTATCACACTATAGTATGGGGATTGCAGCTGGCAGTTGTATATTAGACAGTCAGATCTGGCATGATTATAGCTGAAAGCCTTGCTACATCCTAGACCAGCCTGTTTGTGTCCGTTTTCTGAATGTTGGTTCTCAAACCTTCCAAGTAGATCTTTTAGGAAATTCCTCCTTTGTCAGTTTGGAAAAGTTGATTCTTCTCTTTAGTGGTTAAGAACCTGACTGATAGGGTTCCCATCTGGAGCTCCTATATACACTTATTTCCAGTGAGAATAGGTTGAGAGGAAAATAATTATACATCTAATACTCTTGAATACGCAGAAACATCATGACATCTCCCTGACTAAATCCACAAAGTATAAAATAAAGAACAGGACATATGTTCCCAGTAAATTGATAGGGTGTAGATTTTGATATGAAACCAAATGTATTTTTAATTAAGAATCGAAATTTACTACTCAGTTTCTGATACTATAATTTGCTTTTTGTCAGTCAATAGAAAATGAAACTTAGCATGACAAAAGAGGAATATAAAATTTACAAATAGGATAGAAATATAGAATAAAAGTATATATTATAACTGTAAAGAGGAAAACAAGAAAGGAAGGTAAATGGAAGGTGAGGATAAAAAGTTAATGCAAACCTATTTATAATTTTGCTGATATACCTCTTACCTGAATGGTAAAATTTTTACAGAGTGAACTGATAAGATGAGCACATGAATGATAAGCCGTAGATTCTCTGCACACACTAAGTTGGACCTTCCCGTCCACAGGTTCACCATAGGTATATCTAATAGAAGAATATAACAACACCACAATTACAGAGGTCAAGGTCGTTTTTAATCTGTATAGGGTTTTGAAACCTTTATTTAGTAGCTGAAACCAGCACCGTAACAACATTTAAATAGCTAGTTACCATAAATTTTATTTTCTGGAGGAAATCTAAAACAATGGTACGGACTAAAACTGAGTTGAATGCTTTAGGCAAAAATATATTTTAATTAAAAAGGTTGAAATAGGCATGTAGAAGTTATATATCTAAGTCACTAAAATACAACGTAAACAAAAAAAACAAAAAAAAATCAGTCATTATTTCATTAAAAATAATATTTTTTGCATACTGATAGCAATGGAGTATTGAAAAACAAAAAATGAAATAAAATAACATTTTGCTTCTTTTAGTTTTTTTGTTTTTAAACTGCTATTATGAGCATATTTTATGGTTTTTACTTTTAAAATGTAAATTATATTTATTTATTTATTTTTTATAAATGTCATTTTAAGCCATCAGATTTTGGGGTAATTTCTTTTTGTTTGTTTGTTTTGGAAAGAAGTAAAACTGTTCTTTTTTTTATTATTATATTTTAAGTTCTGGGATATATGTGCAGAAGGTGCAGGTTTGTTACATAGGTATACGTGTGTTATGGTGGTTTGCTGCACCCATCAACCCATCATCTACATTAAGTATTTCTCTTAATGCTATCCCTCCCCTTGCCCCCAACCCCCGACAGGCCCCGGTGTGTGATGTTCCCCTCCCTGTGCCCATATGTTCTCATTGTTCAACTCCTACTTCTGAATGAGAACATGTGGTGTTTGGTTTTCTGTTCCTGTGTTAGTTTGCAGATAATGATGGTTTCCAGTTTCATCCACGTCCCTGCAAAGGACATGAACTCATTCTTTTTTATGGCTGCATAGTATTAGTATTCCATGGTGTGTATGTGCCCCATTTTCTTTACCCAGTCTAACATTGATGGGCATTTGGGTTGGTACCAAGTCTTTGTTATTGTGAATAGTGCTGCAATAAACGTACATGTGCAGGTGTCTTTATAGTAGAATGATTTATAATCCTTTGGGTATATACCCAGTAATGCAATTGCTGGGTCAAATGCTATTTCTGGTTCTAGATCTTTGAGGAATGGCCACTGTGCCTTCCACAGTGGTTGAACTAATTTACACTCCCAACAGTGTAAAAGTGTTCCTATTTCTCCACATCCTCTCCAGCACCTGTTGTTTACTGATTTTTTAATGATCGTCATTTTAACTGGCATGAGATGGTATCTCATTGTGGTTTTGATTTGGATTTCTCTAATGACCAGTGATGATGAGCTTTTTTTCATATGTTTGTTGGCTGCATAAATGTCTTCTTTTAAGCAGTGTCTGTTCATATCCTTTGCCCACTTTTTGATGGGGTTGTTTGCTTTTTATTGTAAATTTATTTAAGTTCCTTATAGATTCTGGATATTAGCCCTTTCTCAGATGGATAGATTGCAAAATTTTTCTCCCATTCTGTATGTTGCCTGTTCACTCTGATTATAGTTTCTTTTGCTATGCAGAAGCTCTTTAGTTTAATTAGGTCCCCTTTGTCAATTTTGGCTTTTGTTGCAATTGCTTTTGGTGTTTTAGACATGAAGTCCTTGCCCATGCCTATGTCCTGAATGGTAATGCCTAGGTTTTCTTCTAGGGTTTTTATGGTTTTAGGTCTAACATTTAAGTCTTTAATCCATCTTGAATTGATTTTTGTATACGGTGTAAGGAAGGGATCCAGTTTCAGCTTTGTACATATGGCTAGCCAGTTTTGCCAGCACCATTTATTAAATAGGGAATCCTTTCGCCATTGCTTGTTTTTCTCAGGTTTGTCAAAGATCAGATAGTTGTAGATATGCGGCGTTATTTCTGAGGGCTCTGTTCTGTTCCATTGATGTATATCTCTGTTTTGGTACCAGTACCATGCTGTTTTGGTTACAATAGCCTCATGGTATAGTTTGAAGTCAGGAATCCAACTTCTAAGGGATGTGAAGGACCTCTTCAAGGAGAACTACAAACCACTGCTCAAGGAAATAAGAGAGGACACAAACAAATGGAAAGACAATCCATGCTCATGGATAGGAAGAATCAACATCGTGAAAGTGGCCGTGCTGCCCAAAGTAACTTATAGATACAATGCTATTCCCATCAAGCTAACATTGACTTTCTTCACAGAATTGGAAAAAGCTACTTTAAAGTTCATATGGAACCAAAAAAGAGCCCGCATTGCCAAGACAATCCTAAGCCAAAAGAACAAAGCTGGAGGCATCACTCTACCTGATTCAAACTATACTACAAGGCTACAGTAACCAAAACGGCATGGTACTGGTACCTAAAGAGAGATATAGACCAATGGAACAGAACAGAGCCCTCAGAAATAACACCACACATCTACAACCATCTGATCTTTGACAAACCTGACAAAAACAAGAAATGGGGAAAGGATTCCCTATTTAATAAATGGTGCTGGGAAAACTGGCTAGCCATATGTAGAAAGCTGAAACTGGATCCCTTCCTTACACCTTATACAAAAATTAATTCAAGACAGATTATTAAAGACTTAAATGTTAGACCTAAAACCATAAAAACCCTAGAAGAAAACCTAGGCAATACCATTCAGGACATAGGCATGGGCAAGGACTTCATGTCTAAAACACCAAAAACAATGGCAACAAAAGCCAAAATTGACAAATGGGATCTAATTAAACTAAAGAGCTTCTGCACAGCAAAAGAAACTACCATCAGAGTGAACAGGCAACTGATAGAATGGGAGAAAATGTTTACAATCTACCCATCTCACAAAGGGCTAATATCCACAATCTACAAAGAACTTAAACAAATTTACAAGAAAAAATCAAACAACCCCATCAGAAAGTGGGCGAAGGATATGAACAGACACTTCTCAAAAGAAAACATTTAAGCAGCCAACAGACACATGAAACAATGCTCATCATCACTGGCCATTAGAGAAATGAAAATCAAAACCACAGGGAGATACCATCTCACACCAGTTAGAATGGCAATCATTAAAAAGACAGGAAACAACAGGTGCTGGAGAGGATGTGGAGAAATAGGAACATTTTTACAATGTTGGTGGGACTGTAAACTAGTTCAACCATTGTGGAAGACAGTGTGGTGACTCCTCAAGCATCTAGAACTAGAAATACCATTTGACCCAGCTATCCCATTACTGGATATATACCCAAAGGATTATAAATCATGCTGCTATAAAGACACATGCGCACTTATGTTTATTGCGGCACTATTCACAACAGCAAAGACTTGGAACCAACCCAAATGTCCATCAATGATAGATGGACATATACACCATGGAATACTATGCAGCCATGAAAATGGATGACTTCATGTCCTTTGTAGGGACATGGATGAAGCTGGATACCATCATTCTGAGCAAACTATCGCAAGGACAGAAAACCGAACACCACATGTTCTCACTCATAGGTGGGAAGTGAACAATGAGAACACTTGGACACCGGGTGGGGAACATCCCACACTGGGGCCTGTCATGGGGTGGGGGCAGTGGGGAGGGATAGCATTAGGAGATATACCTAATGTAAATGACAAGTTAATGGGTGCAGCACAGCAACGTGGCACATGTATACATTTGTAACAAACCCGCACGTTGTGCACATGTACCCTAGAACTTAAAGTAAAATTTAAAAATTTTTAAATAGGTAGAAAGAGCAAAGAACAAAATTGCTTGTAAGGAATAACAGTAGATTCCTCTGGGCTACATTTTATGACAATTTCTCAATTTCATCTTCCAAATTACTAATTCTCTCTTAAGCATCATCGATCCTTCTAGTCAGCCTTTCTACACATATATTTTTAAATTAATAATATGCCTAATTCCAAGGTCTTTAATTATTTTTTAAGTTACACTATTGACTCATATCTGAGTATACACATTTTACTTATTTCTAAATCTTTTTCTGATTGATGTTCAACAGTTTTCTCAGGTATATATTGCTCTTTTTTTTTGTTTGCTTAATACCTTGATTTCAAGTCATTAGAATCTTCAACCATTTAGTGATTCATGCTTATGTTTTGGGATTCCCAGCTGGCTTGTCCTAGAGTGCTTTATTTTGCTTATGCAATACTTCTCCAGTAAAAATGACACAGGAGCCAACACACAGCTACAGTGATAGGGAAGTACCTAGACATTTGGGCTTTGGGGATTTCTGTTACTCAGGGGATTTTCCAGCAATGCTGACAATTCCCTGCCTCTATGACCCAACTACAATGAGACTTTTCAGTCTCTGCCTTTTCTGTATTCTTCCGACTCTGGAGGTGAAGCACAAGGTAGTGACATCAAAAAGTTAGCCATGCTTCTTCTTGACTCTTAAAGACTTCCAGCCTAAAGTAGACACAGGAAGGAGGACAGGCAAAGCTTTCACCTTAAAGTTTGGCATGGAATTTTAGATTACTGTAATGAAGCTCTCCTAATAACTAGAAATTACCAGGTCACTTTTTATTTTTAATTATGCAAAATTAAAAGGAAAAGTAGTACACATGAGTCAGGGAAAAGTAGTACACATCAGGTCTGAGGAGACAAAGTTTTAATGTTTGTACCCTGGCTGTCTTTGCTGGTTACATAAACTCTGTGAATGTTGCTTAACTTAGTGACAAGAAGAGGGGAAAACAACCTGACCTGCTTCACTGCTACTCCTGCCACACGTTAATCCTCACTATTTGCCCCTAAGTCCCTGTCTGCCCTTAGTATCCTCCACACTGTGCCCCGCCATTACCCTAGAGCCACTTGTAACTCTTACAGCAGTTTTCTCTGTGATACATCTTGAGCTTCAGTTTTCTTTTATAATCATGTAATACATAAAGATTGAATTGAGAAATCGTCATAAACAGAAGATATTGTCCAATGGAAATTTCTGGGAGATGGAATGTTCTATGTTTTATGTCTATGCTCTCCAATTCAGTGGCCACTAGTCACATGTGACAGCTTGAAATGTGGCTAATGCAACTGAATATTTAGTTTTAATTAAAACTTAAATAACCACATGTGGTCATGGCTACTGTATTGGCTGGTGCAAAACAATATGTTGTCTTATGATGTAAGAAAGACAGTAGTCAGTTGTCTTAAACTGTTACATAAAACCACGTGTCATAACATGCATTAAAAGAATTATAGATGCATGGAAGAATTCATAAAATCAGCAAAACAATTTCACACCTTCTTTTTCCCTTACCTTCTACACATTTATATTTTACTTCTTTTTAGCCATCTATCCCATTCTAGTATCTTTCTATGAATACATTATTCTATTGTGTACAATTTCAACTTACAAGGCACAGACATTCACTTTGAATTCAGAGTCCACAACTAAGATATTTTCTGGTGCATCCACAGTCATTTGAAATTTGGGTAACACTGCCAGTAAAAATATATATATATATATAATATTATAATGTGTATATTATATATTATTAACATAAATACATATTAACATAAATACATTCATACAAAACAATTGTTTCTCCTTTACAAACCATCAACCTTTGCTTATGTTTGCCATTAATAAACAGTGTGAGGAGGACGCTGAAGTGCCTAAGACTGGATTTTGGAATTGGATAGAAAAATGCATATTTTGAATTCCAAATTCATCACTTTTCAGGTGTTGAACTTGGGAAAGTGTTTCTCAATATCTTCATCTTTAAAATAGTAATAAAGATACTACAATAGAAATTTTATGAAGATTTTAGGAGAAAATATGAAGGGACTAATGGCTAACATATGACTAATGTTAATTCCATTCTTCTCATAAGAAGTGCTTTACATCCCAGAAACTATCATATAAAATAGAATCCAGATACTACAAAAGGAAGATAGATAGCCTAGGTTAACAGAGAATTGCAGGAAGATTATGGGCTGAACTAGGAGATAAAAATCACAGTAGATGGAGAACCCTAAAATAGTAACAGAGGACAAGAAAAGAGGAAAGGAAGACATACTCACTTGAAAATTCATTATTTAATAATCCTGCCCTTGCAAAATTGGAAAGATTTTATAATTTTTTTATTAATAGGTAATATTTTCATTGCTATTATTTACCATATTCTTCCACAGAGAAGGAGTGATATGTTTTCTTCTCATTGAGCATCTCCACGGTGATTTCATACCATCCGAGGATGGGCTCTGAGATTAACTGGAAGGAGAGTTGTAGAATCCCTCCCACAGACTCCTCATTCACCCACTGTTGTATTCAATTGCCTTCTGGGTCCTGAGAATAAGAAAGCATATTTTTGCATGCTGGATGCTTTTATTCATTATAAAGTTTCAGCAAGGTGTTTCCTACTTAGGTTTCCAACTTACTTAGGATTCAAAACATGAGTGTGTTCTCACATCACCCAAGGAGAATTGGTTACTCTCCTATCTGGGGTCACATAGATGCATATTACAGCACTTAGTATATTTTAGAGCTAGCTGTGATTTTTTTACATTTATTTTCTGTGTCAATCTCTGATTTCTTAAAGGCGAGCCATATTTTATCCCCAGTGCATAAAACATTAAGTGTACATGTATATACATTCAACAACTAAACATTAAATTAAATACAATCATACTTGTCCGTTGTCTATATTATTATTGTCTGTATTAATGGGTGCATGCTAATATGAATCACATGGTGGTGGGGATGGAAACCTATTTCTGTCCTCTTGAGGCTGTCTACATGAAATTAATAATTCTGCAACAATTTAAATAGACAATCTTCCCTGTGAGCTGACTTTTGATTTTGAGGTTTGGAGAGATGTTCAAAAAATGAGAAAACCATTCTTCAACTATTAGTTATCTTACCTGAAGGGTGATCACTGGATACTGAAATAAAAATAAAAATAATGTTAATATATGAACTCAAGGGTTTTTTTCTAGATGAGTGAAGAGGTTAATTATAAATCTATTATGAAGCAAAGAAACATAAACACATTTAGGACAACCCAAACAAATACTGATTTCTGACTGAAAGTTTGAATATCTATTGATTATATTGAAACTCATCTGCCTAGTTTTCAAGAATTTTCATTTACTTCTCTCTCTTTCACAACATACACCCTGCAGTCTCAGTAAGCAACCCTGCCCTTGGGTCTCTCCAACATAATAAAAATGCCCTCTTAGATGAATAATAACTTCCTTATCAACAAATTCGTGGTCAGTCTTCACTCTGACAGTTGCAATGTTTTACACTGCTGGTTGCCTCTTTTTGAAATTCTTCAATTTTGATTTCTGTATCTAGCACTAATTTTTTTTGTCTTAGATTATTGGCCATTCCTATACTCCACCATTTCCTTATCAGACAAGTAAATAAATGTAGACATTTGCCCAAGTTTCCCCTGCAGAGTTTCCTCTCCTTCTTCCTTCTCCTTCCACCTCTCTGTATCTCCTCTCAGTTCTCTCCATGTTTACCACTCTTGCCCCCTCTAAACCTATAGTCAACAGTTCCACTTTCATCTCTTCGTGTTTTCTCTCAGGACTTCAAAACTAACAAGTTGAAATTAAAGACTCCTAGGCCAGAAGCCCTCATGTGAATAGGCTGATGAGAATTTTAAAAATGCGTACATAGGGTCCTTTGCCCACTCCCCAAGTTGCTAAGTGCTCCTTCCCACTAATTGCAGCATTCATTCACTAATAAAACATAATGTGTCTGGAGATAGGAACAGGATTCATAAACCTTGTCCAGAATTCTTGGAACTGAGAAATATAACAGTTGAATTAAGGGCCTACTTGTTATTCTAAATTCATGGAATTGAATCTTGATGAAATATTGAGATGGTATTGAAGAAAGCTACTGCTGCAACATTAACTCAAGCATTAAGAGAGGTAGAGCTTCTCGTGAGATTTCCTCATAGGAAGAAAATGAAGAATATATTACCCAAAGGTGCCATGGGAAGACGTTAACCATTTGGATGAGATTCTAATAATGAGAAATGAACCTAGAGTACTATCCCTTTTTGTTTGCTATTTGTAATACTTCCAATGCAGATGGCTTCAACTGTGTTCAACAGATTTAGTTTTTATTACTTAATTTGTCTTTTTTTTTTAGTTTTTTTTTAACTCAGCTTGGTCTATTTCAAAAAACTAGTGAACAAGAACCTAGTAAAATCACATTTTCATTGTTCTAAGCTGCTTGATTTTTCTCTAAAAACAATTATTAAAATGAGGCTGATTCTGCTCCAGTCACTAATGACTGTCTGCACTAAATCTTGTATAAACCAGCCAAGAACAAATACAACAACTCCTTCATGTCCCCTTCTGGTTCATACTATCTCTCCCTGTCCATACACAGGGCCTCTTTTTAGAGGACTAGTAGTTCCAGGTCTTAAGATAAGTTTAAAGAAAGATCTGAAACTTCTTGATGCAAATGAAACTTTCTGGAAAAAGTATGTTTGAATATTCTACAAAACACTGACTTAAAGGAAAAGAAAGGCACTACCAGTAATGAAATTGCAGAAAATGAAAGAAAAGACCGATGTAAGATTTGGGCAGAAGAAACTAGGTATATGCTCTATATCTTGGCTCATTTGATAATGAGCCCAGTTGCATCATTACTATATTTTTATTATGTAGTCAAATTTATTATGAATGCCCAAATCTCATAGGCCAGCCATGCATTGAATCTATTGATTTAAATGGAATACTGAACCGGATAATGTCCAGCAATTAGAAACACTGGCTTGGAAAGATAAAACCACATAATCTCTTAGCTGCCATCAATTTCGGAAATGCTACATCAATTTCCATCTCTATACATAAGCACATGCAGTTTGTTGTGCCATGGAAACTCCTTGCCATAAACATTTGGTACAAACGATCTTCTTATCTATGACCCATATTTGAGGGAACAGCCCATTAATCCTGTTCTTATGCAAATGTAATTATTACTAAAGCAGGGAGCTGGATAATCATATTTGGCCTAATTGACAATAATAAGTCAACATTGGGGGGTGAGAACTAATAAGGGAGTTATGATAATGCTGCAGCGGCTTTGATTTTCAAGAAGCCCTTTACTTCCCCATGGTGCTTCCAATCAAGGATGATTGTCAAAGGATTGCAGTAGAAATTCTCACTGCCTTGGTTAAATAGAGGAGTTGCATTCTTAGAAATAGAAGCTTCAACCATGAACCAAGGAGAACAGGAACCACATGCTATCTTACGGAAGTGATTTCGGATTTAGATTACTACAAGGTCTTTGGAGCACTAAAAATTAGATTCCTGCTCTGGAAATTAAAATTAAGCAACAGTCTAGTGAATGTAGCATAACTATAGAAGATGGGGAAAGGAGGTGGATTAAAAGTGTCGATGTCTTAAGGATGAAGTACAGTTTGGAGGGAGGAAAAGGCACTAACAGAGAAACCATCTGCACAGCTTCTGTAAGCTTCAGAAGCTTCTTCGTAACTGCACTCAGTTGATAGATTGATCTGAGAGACCACAAAAGAATGCTTAGTTCTAACAGGTTTCTAAACTACATGAAATGAAATTTGTCAGGTATCCTGTTGTAAGGACTGAAGTCCAGGTCATGATTCGTTGTCTTTTGACAGTTTTCACTGTTGATCGCCTTGGTTCTCAGATTGTCGCTAGCTAGATTGTAGTCTTCTGCTGAAATACTGTCTTAGACTACCATCACCATGTTCCCACCATGTATTTAGTTCCCTAACTGCACATCAGTATCTATGAAATAACTTCTCTGAATTTCCCATTAGGGAAAGTGAGGCAGCGTCGCTTTCCCTCATGGGTAGCAACACTTCCCCCTTTACCATCCCTGTGTAAATAAAGAACAATATCTGGAAAAATTGGAAGGGGTCCTGGAACACATCCCCAGTCAAGTTATTTCTCTGCTCTATACACAAACTGCTCCTCTATGACTAACTGTAATTCAAGTGCCTTCATAATATGGCACCAAGCCTCCTTTCCAAGTCGTTTTTCAACATGCCTTTTTTTTTTCTTTTTTGAGATGGAGTCTCGCTCTGTCACCCAGGCTGGATGGAGTGCAATGGCGCAATCTTGGCTCACTGCAAGCTCCACCTCCCGGGTTCACGCCACTCTCCTGCCTCAGCCTCCCGACGAATAACTGGGACTACAGGCGCCCGCCACCATGCCTGGCCAATTTTTTGTGTGTTTAGTAGAGATGGGGTTTCACCATGTTAGCCAGGATGGTCTCGATCTCCTGACCTCGTGATCCATCCGCCTTGGCCTCCCAAACTGCTGGGATTACAGGCGTGAGCCACTGCGCCCAGCCCTTCAACGTGACTTTCTATATTTGTTATAAGTTTCAGCAAAGCTGGGTTACGACTATTCCCTAAATCCTCTTGATTCTCTACCCACATGCCTTCACTAACATTTTTTCTCTGCCTACAGTATCTTCTAGGCCTAATTTATACATTTGGTCATCTCTGTTCCCTAAGGAATGTCTCGATTTCACCTACCCCGTGACATCTGTATCAGGCATGGCCAATGCTTCCCCCTTAGATCCCTTTTTCTGGTTCTTTCCAGCCACCCCCAGCTCCATTGTGTTTTACTTCTAACAGCTTTCACCTGTGAACTTTTTGAGAGGCCTGTTTTGGAGCCTCCTGGCAAGTTCCTAGGGTTTTATTCCTATGTTGGGTGATGCCCAGAGCCAATAACTGCCTGATGCTGGAGTACAAAAGCCCAGCTTTGGTTCCTACAGTGGAACAAACTGTGAAGTGTAATTTATGCTCCGGAGCTTCCTGCCAGTCAGTCTGAAGACTTTGCCCAAAATCAGTTGATTGCACCCATGCTTGGCCTCCTCCCGTCCCCTGTCCTGCTTCTCTCCACTCTCTTATTGGTTTCCCCCGGCAGCACTTCCTTAATAATTCAGTTGTCCGTTTTTCCCTCTCTCAGAATCAGATTCTGGAGAAGTTGATCTAAGATAATACCTCCCCTGGTAACTCCAGATACAAAGCAGCCATAATGCTTTCATTCACTGGTTATGTAATTCACTCATTCAGTTATTATAAAGTATTATTGTGGCTTGGCTCACTGGTTCATGCCTGTAATGTCAGCACTTTAGCAGGCCAAGGCAAGAGAACTGCTTGAGGTCAGGAGTTTGAGAAAAGCCTGGGCAACATAGCAAAACCCCATCTCCACAAAAAATAAAAAAATTAGCTGGGCATGATGGTGCTGCCAGTAGTCCAAGCTACTTGGGGGGCTGGGGCAAGAGGATCGCTTGAGCCCATAAGTTAAGGCTGGTGAGTTATAATCGCACCACAGCACTCCAGTCTGGGCAACAGAGCAAGACTCCATCACTAAAATACATAAATAAATAAAATATTCACTCTACATAACATTACTCATTCACTCAATACATAATTTAATAATGGTATAATATTACTAGCCTACTATCTGCCGTATACTATTCTTCCAGATGTCAGGAAAGTGTTTATTTAGCACAGGGCTGGCACTTAGTAAACATTCAGTAGGCAGCAGATTTTTAAATTAGATTCCTTTACATTTCTCTGAGCCACGAGGCTCTGGCTGAAACAGCTTCCCAGTACTGAGACCAGGCATTTCTCTTTCCTTGCTAGGCTAAGGTCTAAGAAAAACTCTGCTCCATGTTGACGTCATCTTTTTTTTTCTCCTCTTCTGAACCTAATTATCTCTGAGACAGTGATTCAAGGAAGAAAGGAGAAGTAAACGCTATCTGGAGGCCTGACTCTTCCATCCTGGTTCCCACACCTCTCTCTTTGGAACTCACTTCTCCAAGCTCTTTGCCAGGTCTGTCTCTTCTAAGCACAAATGTTAGTAAGTCCCAAACCCATTTTACTAATATTAGTAGATCGAGAGCCCATCTTTATAACTTTGGCCTCAATAAGACTAGTGATAGTGTCACTCTACGAGGGGAAAGGTAGTTGCCACGATGCTCTTCGGTTTAGGGGCAATTAAAATGACTACAGATTGGTGGCAGTTTATGGATTTGCACAAGAAGAGAGAACTCACAGAACTAGCATTATTTTACCCTCTGTCTTTACAGAGGTGTATTTGGCTGTTTTGTTAGCCATTCTGGGGACAAGAAAAAATGAAAAAAGAAAAACATGACTACAGAGGTAGAGGAATTATTACAAGAAGGGTAATTAAAAAACATGATTTACAATTCAATCCTGAGAGAGGGGTATGTACTGAAAAAGCTTTAACACATGAAGGAAAGGGGAAGAAAGGTACCTAACAAATTTTTGAGTACCTCCTATGTGTTAAACACTCTACAGTGGTCTTTTGCTTTTATTATCTCATTTAATCTGTACAACACTATAAGGATACAGCTACTGGATACTGATGCTTACAGAAATTAAATAAGTCACAGCTAAAAAGTGGAAAACCAGGGATTCGAATCCAGGTCCAAATGACTGTGCTTTAGTGAAGCTCATCCAGTCGCAAGAGATATCCAGCATAAGTGAAGGGAGGTTCACTGAAGGGAGGTTCACAAACTGAGAGTAAGAATTGAAACTATCTGGGAAAGGCCAAAAACAGAAGCAGACTAGAGCTGCAAGGCAGCTCGGACTTCAAGACAGCTCCAGGAACGTCACCAGCAAACACACACCCACGGGGTTCACTCTCCTGCTCAGCCAGGCGCCGGATACAGCCACAATCTCACTCCCTCAGCGCACTCGGTTTCTGCTTATCCCGAACTTTCGCTTACACGTGGCCTCATCAGCCCCTGGACCTTTCAGCTTCAGCTCCCACTGCCAAGTAAAAAGTCTTCATGTCTCCTCGTTCTGAATCCCAAGACAAAATGCTGACCAGCAGCTCCTCTCAAGACAGAGCACTGCTCAGCCTGAGACTGGTCAGGCTCCCAGCCTCATCTACTCAGCTCGGGCCTTGCACTTGCTGCTCCCCTTGGCCTGGAGAAGGAGTCCTCCTCAATATCCAGGCTTTGGCTCACCTCCTCAGAGAAGCCTCTCCGGCTGTCTGGCCGCTGGACAGTGGTCAAACACCACCCCCACTCCTCACCACCTAGCTTGCTCTAAGTCACTTTTTAAAAATCACATTACTCTGTATTTAATTTATTCATAGCTCTTAGCACCATCTGAACCTATTTATTCTTCCTCACTGGAATATACGTTCCATAAATAGAGGAACCTTGTCTGTCTTGCTCTTCTCTGGCTCCAGGACTCAGAACTAGGTGCTTCAACACCTCATAGGCATTCAACAAAAATCTGATGAACGAATGAGTAGCCAGCCAGACATCGGGGCTGTAAGTAAAGGTTTCTCTTCCGAGGCTGGGTAACGGAGGTCCCACGACTCGAATACCTATTAGTTAAATGGCCAGTTCTTTAATGGTTTCAAACCGTTTTCAGATAACCCCACAACCCTGTGTGGTATTTTTATAAGCTCTATTTTATAGAGAAAGAAACTGAGACTCAGTAAACTTATATGACTTGCCCAAGGTCACTCAGCAAGTGCTTGAACTCAGGATTTGAACCACATCTGCCAGACCCCCAAGCCACCTGAAACTTTCTATCTCCTCACTTTTCCTCCCACCAGGGTAAGTGGGATAAAAAAGACAGACTTGGTGACCAAACTCTAGAATGACAACACTAAACAATACAGAAGAAACGTAAGTATTATTTCACTTCCCCATCAGTGGTAATTATGGATCTCATTATTCCAGAAGCAGCACAGGCTAAATCATAGAGGTTTAGATAAATCTGAGTATAACGGATTCACTAAGCCCTATTAAAAACATTTGCAGTGACTTGTTCAGCCCTCTTCAGGTTGGCTGTGTGGAGGACAACCATCACCTCCCAGTGCCAAGGCACACACCAGGACAGCAAAGCTCACGCTCATAAAACGAGGTTAGAGTTGTGAAAGCACTTCAGGAACATATTAGTTCTTAACGTGTTCATTTTCTTCAGTCCCCAGTTATCACTCATTACTGAGTACAGACTATTGTTGTGGGACATCCCAAGCCTCTGGGACTGTGAGAAAACACATTTCTGTGTCTAAGTCACCCAGTTTATGGTATTTTGTCATGGCAGCCGGGGCTGACCAAGACAACTATGTGGCAGGTACTACCTACCGTATGGCCCTAAAATGTTTTAACTTCACACACCTGGAAAGCACCACAGCCCCAAGAGAAAAGCTTTTCCGCACTGCTGTTAAGCCAGGGCCACACACTGCAGTGCTGCGGTGCTCCACCAGCTGGAGGATGGCCTGGCCCATAATACCCGCATTCCCACCTTGCTCTGGCCCTGTGTCCCCTCCAACGTGCATCCTGAGCTCGCACCCTGTGTGGAACCCAACCAGCTCTTATCAACATTTAAGTCCACTTTTGTGACACTTCCGTCAACAATCTGGTCAACTGCACTCATCCCTGGCCTCCGTACTGTACCCTGCTCCGCCTCGATTCCCGCCCCGGGGGAAGCCAGACTCACGCAGCTAACTTTATCGGCTCTGGGCTCTGATTGCCAAGTTTAGGATCCCAGCTGTATCCTTGCTAAAGTTAGTATCGCTGGGGCTCAGTTTCTGTAAGAGACAGGTGGGTTACAAGCGCTCACTCACTGTTGCAGTGTCTTATCTACGTAACATAATCCATGAAAAGCTCAACACAGCTAGGCCAAATCTAAGACCCAGACACGCAACTGCTGTTAATGCCCACTCCTGCGCACCGCCCAGTTCCACCGCAGGCACAACCTTCCTAGGCCTGCCCCGTCCCCACACAGGGGTTCCCGCTTGTCAATCACGCTGGCCCGGCCCTCCACTTCCGGAATGTTTTCCAGCTCCGGACGGGCCACCCACCTTTGCAAACAGGGGTCCGGCGCCGGAACAGACGCCCAGTTTGCGATTTCACCAGTCTGCCCTTCCTCGTCCCGCTGCTCCTCGTCCTAAGGACCTCTGCTGCCACACAGCACTGCGCTCACCTTCTTCGCCGGCAGAATTGCTACGCTGAAAGCCAGGCCCCGGGAATCAGGGCAAACGCCACTGAATTTGAAACTGGCGGGTCCCCTCAGTGAAAGGCTGCCGGAATAACGCCCGCCGCTGCGCATGCGCACTCCGGGACGCGCGCGAACGCGCAGCAGCCAGAATCTACAGGGGCGTGGTTTGCGCGCGCAGGAACTGGAATCTCAACCCCAGGGCTAGGTGCCTCCTCCCGCTGCTTTCCGCCAGCTGCGGGGTATGAGATTAATCCCCGCCGATTAGCGCCAGGTGTACTAAGCGCTGGATGGTTCCCTGACCAGATGAAACATCAGCCGATGTTCTAATGCCCGTCCCCTGGGCGCTGTCCCCGAGAGGCAAGTCCTCTTGCCTCACCAACCTAAAACATGGAGTTAATTCAATCAGCACAGGCTTAATGGTTCTGCAATTTTGAGAAAATTTTAGTGTTTTCTTTGAAATACTTCATATTTTTCTAACTCTTCAGAATAAAAAAAAAATATTGATAAGGTTAAAGTTACTGGTAAGAATGAGAGACCCTGTAAGAAATAGTCTCTAATGCAATTTTGTTTCAAAAAGTCTTACTTAAATTGCATTTACTTGTCTGTCTATAACAGGCTTTTATTCATGTTCGATCAAAAACAGCAATTTGAAATATGTATTTCTTTATTTTTGGATTTCCACTGCAATATATGATTTATTTCTGTTTTGGCCCATGGCAAATTCCTGCACCTGTTTGAGGGAGACCCACTAATCACTTTTTCCACGTATCTGACTCTTCCCAAGTCTTTTCTCTTCTACACCCAAAAGATGAACTTTCAATTTAAAAGCAAACTGTGAAATTTTTATCCCTAAGAATACTTTTACCATTTGGTAGGATGTTTTAACTCATTACCATTCTACATTCAGTCCATATCTATCTATGTCAGTAATTCTATTTTGAGGCAGGTTTATTTTATTTTAAACTAAAGTTTTATTATTTTAATGGTTCTGTTTCTGAATTTTTCACACCCCAAAAAGAAGTGCTTACCATAATGTACCTTGTCCCATGCTCGGGTCTAGTTGGGAGGGGCACATACAACCATGTCTATTGCTTCTTCTCCCAACACCTATCCTTCCCTTTACCTTGGAGCTCCTATATATCATCTGGGGAACTGAAAGATCCCTTTTAGATTTTCAAAAATGGGCACCGTCCTCTCAAAATAATACCATTATTGTTCCTCTTAGTTGTTCCTTAAAAATGTATGAATTTTCTCTTCTTAGTAAACTGCAGACTAACATCTGTCAAATTCACATTTTTTTCTACAAAAAGGCAGGTTCCAAGGAGTGCTATAGTACTATGAATTATTGCTATTATGTGCTCTCATTTTATTGCAAAATCAATCATGAAAATGTAAACGTGTTTACCACTTTCAATGACGTTTAGTTGGCTTTTGATTCTCTGGTCATTCACTGGCTATGGTAAAAGCTACATGGACTCAAAATAGATTTTTATGACCTTACAAAATCTTCATTTTTTGTTGTTGTCCCAGGTTTATTGAAAATATTACAGCATTGCAGAAAGAATCAAACAGCCCCCGGAGGCATTTTGAAATTCATCCCAGCTGTAGGCTGAGTGATCTGCAGGTGGGACAGACTGCCAAAGTCCAAAAGCTTCAGCATTTCCTCAGTGTCAGGATCTACTTCAATGATCTCCTGATCCAGGGCTGAGACCTTGGGAACATAATTGTCTCTCCTTTCTCTCTCCTTCTCCTGCAACTTAATGGAAATACCTCTCAGTGGGCCCCTCTGCATCCACTTCATCAGGTGCTTGACACAGCCTGCTATGTTATTGCGGAGCTGCTTGCTGGGGATAATGGCCGTCTCCTCACACACACACTTATTTGTGTGGAAATTGTTACCCAGGCACATGTAGTACTTTTCTATGATGACCCGGGCCACCTTCTTCACAGTTTTGGTGTGAACGTGCCCCATGTTGGCAGGTCCTTGGTCAAAGAAAAATTCTTACTTTAATACTATCTATGGAGTCCTAACTGAGGAGAAAGGGTCAGGCTGGCAGGAGAACAGGAAAGCAAAGAGAAAAAAGCAGATAGGCTATGTGTCTGCCTTTCTTTTTGGTCCAGGACATGTAACCCTCTTGCTCAACTAACTCACAATCTTTCTGTGCTCAGCTTTCACCACACCCTCAGCTGATAGAAAAATGCAAGTTAGCTCACTGCAGCCTTGGCATCATCAGTACTGAGCAAAGCGCTCTTCAGCACACAGCACAGGCACCATTTTATAATTAACCCAGCAATATTTTCTCAGGAAATAATAATAAACTAGAAGAATGTAAATGAGAACCGCATTCTTTCTTACATTAAGTAACATTTTTAATGATTATACAGAATATATATGTGTGTGTATGTGTGTGTGTGTATATATATATATATTCATCTATGTCACTAACAAAAGAGAAACAAGGCCCTGTGATCTGCTGATGAAACTATATAATTGACTCTGTTATGTGATTGCTTGTACAAAGACTGACTTCACATCATCTGAAGTTATTCTTAACTCATTCTCCTTGAAATATTATTGCTTCATTCTATATTAAATATATGCATACAATTCAATTTATCCATTCGTCTTTTTATATACTTTTAAGAAAGAAAAAGCAAGTGTTGTTTCTCATGGGCACATAATTCTTTTCATTTATTTATTCAACAAATAATTATTGAATGCTTGTTATTAGTGGATATACTTCCGAATAATAAGAAACAGTGAAAAACAAGACATCTCTGCCTTATATTCCAGAGAGGAGAGACAGGCAATAAACAAGAAATATAAGTAAGTTCATTTTATAACATGTCATAAAATGACAAATGTTATTTTTAAAAAGGCACAGCAAGGAAGATCAAGAGTATCATAAGATTGGGGTTAGACTTTGCAATTTTAAATGCTGTGATCAGGGTAGACCTCATTGAGAAGCTGATAGATGAGCAAAGGTTTAAGGCAGTAAGGAAGTTAGCTATCAGAACATCTGCAGAAGAACAATACAACAGAAGATAATAAAAGGTGTGAAGGCTTCAAGTCAAGTAGAAAGATTCTCAACTGCCAAAGAAAAGCAAGGAGTTTAGTATGGCTGAGGAGGTGAAGGTAGGAGACCCATCAGGTTGGGGTTGTGGTAACTGGGGATCCCAGTGTTTGCATGTACAAGTATGGGACATTTCATTCTCCTGAGCAAAACTACCATTGATGATTCACTAAGAGCAAGAAAGAAGACTAGTCTGGATGACTTAGAATGAACACACCAGTGTTTCTGTAAATAGAATTATATGATTTGTAATGTGTTTGTGTATACGTGTTTGTGTGTGTGTATGTGGAATCTTTTGCTCAGTTCTATATTCTTGGGATTCATTGACACTGATGCAGTTAACATTATTCTATTTCATTGAAAAACACTATAAAGTTTTAATTGTATGAATATGCCACAATTTACATATCCTGTTGTGGGACATTTGAGTTGTTTTCAATTTAGAGCTATTACAAATAATGCAACTGCAAATGTTCTTATACGTGACTTTTTGCACATTTGCTGTCACTCTCCTGGGTATTTATGTAGCGGTAAAAATTGCTGGGACAGAGGCCCTGTGGGTGGTGAATTCTAGTAGATAATGATGATTCATTTTCACAATTGGATGAGAGATTCGGTTGCTCCACATCCTCACTAAAACTTGGCATTATGAATCTTAACTTTAACCATTTTGGAGGATATGTAGAGATTTCATTGTGGTATTAATTCGCATTTCTCTGGAGACCAAGTACCTTTTCATATATTTATTAGCTATTTGGATGTTTTGTGTAAGGTGCTAGGTCTTTTTCTAATTTATTTCTGGAAGTCTTCAATATATTCTGGGTATAAGCACTTGTCAATTATATATACAGAAAATATCTTTTTCTTCTCTGTGACTTTTCCTTTCACTCTCCTAATAATGTTTTTAATGAATAAAAATTTTAATTCTAATATAAAAAGCAAGACTGGGCTGGTAGAAGATTATTTTGCCACTAGGGCAGTTTTTAATAATATGTATGGAAGGAAGCACCATTGCAGTATTGACTAGAGCAGGCTGGTGGAATTACAGCTCAGTTGACAAGCCCACTGGCCTGATCTCTGAATATTAATATAGTGTCATATTAAGTGTGAGTCTTTCTAATAAGACAAAAAGCACATTAATCATGTTCTTTTTATCATTTGTTCTACGTCTCAGTATCCATGCAGGGAAATACTTGAAGGATGGAAACATAGTCTGTAATCTCCTGATTTTTCCAGCCTGTTCTCTGCCAGCCCAAGTATTCACAAGGGTAGAAAACGTACAGGATTATTCAGCATATTAACATGGTAGATAAATTTTACAACCAATAATCCTGCTTTTTTTGTTTATGAAAAGTATTGCTATTGACATCCCTTATGTGCTAATACATGCATTAATTTCCTTCCACATATGCCAATGATTCCAACTCTGCCTCCCGCAATGTATACTCAAGTGGCAAGGATACTTTCAGTCTCAACCCACTCAAAGTTGCTCAATGCTTCGTAAACACATTTCTCTTTGAAAATAAAGTTGGTTTAGAAATATGTCCAAAGGTAATAATGTCTTTTGTAGAGTTCCTTTGAAAAGTAGCTTTATTTTGGATCATTTGAAAAATCTGTTATACAATTAATGTATCAAAACTATTCTCAATTACAAAGTCAACTTTTTTCACATATATTTCTTCTCTTCTAGTCCCTATATTTAATGCTACAATTACAGTCATAACTTACCTTTGTCTTGTCTTTTTCATGAAAGTTTTTGTTGTTGTGATGACATCTCCAGGTTTATCGCTTTTGATAAACACATACTATTTGTTAGGGCGCTATGACATTTATCTTTGACTTTGACATTTGGCTAAAATCTTTTAGTTACAGTCAGCTTTGCCCTCAGTTTATGTCAATGTCATTTCTGGGATCCTTGAAATTGTGCATGATCAATAATCTTACGATTGTTGTAAGCAATGTTATAAAACCACTGTCATCATGCTGTAATATAATCAAGGCATAACTTATGAGTTGATTTTAATATACATTTTCTCTTTCAGTTATAATATGTATTTTAGATGTATCTTGGAGTGAAAAACGCCTTGCTTGTCTCTTACAAAAAGATAAATCAAAATATTAATATTTGCACAAATTCTCTTTTGCACAAACTCTCTTAATCAAGGCATCATAAGCCCATTGTAGGTATCATATACCCATCTGTCTTAAAACTATTTCTGGTATAAGAAAAACATGATGTTAGAAATTGATTCTTTTGGCCTGTTCTGAAATTTTCAGTACTCATACATATTGTAGAGGTGACAGAAATGATTACAATTCACATTTAAAATTCCCCTCTTCTCTTTTCCAACTCTTGTCAATGTTGTATTCCCCCTGAGAGTTCCATAAGAATAAAGCAGAAAGCATGGAAGGAAATACCAAAGTAGGGTTGTCTTACTTCATCTAGGTAACAAATATTCAGCACAACTCTTCATCTTAGAATTGCAAAGTGGGAGAGTCATCCTGGGAATATATATTAGTGAGTTTATTGAAATTAAAAATAATGCAACATTTTTTCCTGTTAGAAATAAGTCCAGTTTGACTGGTTATTTTGACAATAAGGACTGGCTTTGCAAATCAGGTTACTGGTGGAGACTTTCTTTAAGTGAAATGAGCTAAATGTGCAGGTTATGGTTCTGATCAGATAAAAGCCTTTTATGAGGATTTATATTGACAAAGTATATTAAAATAAATGATATTTCAAAATTTCCAAACTTTCTGAGTATATTTGGTAAAAGTTGTGTTTTTAAGTAAGAAAGTAATGATTGGTGGCCGTTTATAAGTCTTTTTAAGCCTTTATTGAATACTTTCTAGGAACCGAGAATAAGAATGATCATAATGGCTGATTTCCAAATCCTGTTGCAATTGACCTGGTTTAGCACTTTGCTTTCAATAAAATTACAGAGGATTTATCAGCTGATAGATAATTAAAAGTAATTTTTAATGGTTATAATGTGACCTTTGGCTTTTAACATGGAAGCCTAAATAATTAGATAACATTGTTATAATAGAACGTCCCCTATTTCTATTTCTCTCTTTATGTGAACAGGTTTTCTTAGTGCTTACATCTATACAATAGAAAACAGAACAGCAATATTCTAGAATTGAAATAGAGCAGGGTAGAACAAATAGAGAATAGATGAAACTTGTTTTAATCCAGCAATAAGCAATATTCATCCAAGAATACACAATCTTACGGAGCCAGCTGGAATACATGATTTATTTCACTAAAAAATTATTTTTGAACAAAATGTTCTCATTTTTAATATCTATTAAGATTATAGCAGATATATAATTTTATAAATAGTATATTGATAATAATTTTAATGATAATGCAACCTAGAAAACATTTATTACTAATTAGAACTTTACAGGCTCAAGAATATTTTTATAGTAATCTTCGATGATCTTTAGTTGCAGAAACATATAATAGGGCGATCAATAAAATATATTGAAGTATGCAACTCCAGGATAAAATTACCTGAGGAAGTAGAATGAAAATATAAGACCAAAAAGAAACAAGAGTGATATAAAATTTCCTGTTGGTGAAAAAAGTGTTCATGTGTGTTTCACAGGAACGGTGGTGGCCAAAAAAATCACTGCAGTGTCTACATTTCATCGGATACATTTAAAAAGTGGTATTACATTTTATTTTTTAAACATCAGTATTATACTACACTTATCATCTTGATAATGGTGAAACATTTTAGATGTCAAGTATATGTAAGATATTACATGTTTAATAAAATTCTTTTAAGGAATACAAGGAAAATGTTTGAAGATCCCAAGAGTATAGAAGCCTTAGCTGACAGTGCTGAGAAAGTATTGTGTTTACCCTATAATGTCAAATATTTCAAATGTATCAACTAAAATTTTTAATTAAAAATTAAAATGATAAAATTCTGATAATTCTTGAGATTTATTCTTCTATTCCAGAAGTTCAAACTGTGATGATAATTTTTGCTTCATACGTACAAAAAAGGATTTTATGTTTAGTCATTCAGCATTTGGTCAAATACAGGTTTGGTACGTATCTAAAAAGTATGATCATGCCTGGAAAAAGTAATATAGAGACCTCTTAAAAGTCATTCACTGCTTATTATAGGTTAATTTATCCCATATTAAACTGATAGAGAATAAGCACGTTTATGGTAATCTAGGGGTGAGGGTGGGATGTGGGAAGAGCTGGGAAGATGAGTGGAAGTAAGACAGCATACAAATGGAGCCAAAATTAAGCAGAAGAGTTTTACAATCACCCAAGCAAGTATTTGTCGACTACAAGGGCTAACACAATGTATTACTACAGTTTATTCCATTTGACTTGGCGTTTTTTTTAGCCATAGTTTATCATCATTGGAATTTTAATAGCTTACATATCTACAGTTTTGCAGTCCACCAAGGGTTGTCACATACATCATCTTTACTTCTCCATCACTCTTTCAGGTCATATAGAAAAGTGTATGTCAAGATCTGCCTAGCCCCAATTTAGAAAGGAACACAGTAAAATATTCCCCATTCTCAGAAGTGCCTATTTCTCTTCACATCTTATTTTATAGTTGAAATCAGTTCTTTATTCAAAATATCCAGACTTCAATTTTATAAGGCCCTAGTTTTATTAATTTAACAATGGGAACTTTCTTATTTTCAGTGTTCCATAAAAATAAATTCTAACATCTGAATCCCCTTTGGAAAGCAAATAGGATGATGCATCACTGTTGATAAAATATTTTCTATCACTCAGGATAAAATTAAATAAGAATGTTCATCAGAGAGAGATCATTTTCTTAGAGAATAAAATAAATTAATTGAATTTATATTCTAGATGTTGAATGAATTAAGAAACAGTAATTATATATTACATATGTTGTTATACCCAATGAACTTCCCTTTTTAAAATAATAAATATAAGAATACTTATACAAATCAAAAGTGAATCTTTCAAGCAATGGAGAGGTTGCTCCCAAACTTGTCTTATTTAAAATTCTATGACAGATTTCACTTCCTTGTTTCACTGAAGAGGCAGTTAGGATGAATCTTGGGTGAAGAATGTATGTTGTGCTTCCTAGACTACCAAAACATATTTGGGATATGGATTTACATTAATACCTCTTTTTAAAACTGCAAGAATATTGGTTTATTTCATCAAACCATGTAATTTATTTTGTATTTTCATGAAAATAGTTTTAAAACTGATTAATGACCTGAGCTAGTGGTAGCCTAAAACTACTATTTTTCAGGAATTTAGAAAATTTGGGAAAGTGGATAAATTAATACATATGGTCATGAAAATGATCTGGAATTGTTTTTTTATGCTGGAAGTAGTTAATATGTTACAAAAATAAATGATTGGCAGTTTACTTTCACTGCCCATCAGATGAAATAAAAACCAGTGAGTTGGAGCAAGAACAGGGTTAAAAGAATCGAGGGCTCAGGCTCCCATTCTGCCCTCTTCCTTTCTGCACCGTGATGGGAAATCAACTGGCCACAGCCAGTCTTGATCCTGCTTTTCCTGCTCCTTCCCAGTGATGCTTCAGCTGCTGCAGAACCATAAGCATTATTTCCAGAAAATTAAATTGTCCTCCTTTTTTCCCGTTCTATTATCTCTTTGATCTGTATTTCCTAATTCCCTACACAATTTTCTGCTGTCAAAAGGGCCGGGAAGTATCAGCAAGTCATTACTACTCATGTGGAAAGAGACATCCTCCAATTTCAGGAAAGTCACAGACATAAGGCAGCAACATCTATGAAATATTTACCAAAAAAGAATATAGAATTCCTACCCAAAAAGGGATACTTTTTTTATTGATTCATAAAATGGATTGCACGTCGTGACAATTGTGAAATGACTCAGTATCTGTGTTTTCCTCAAATAAGGGATTGCCAAGATGAATGTATGCTCTACAGACAAGCCAGGATTTGTGTGTCAGTTCACTCAATCCTTTGGCACACCTTTAGGAGCTGGCATTAGGTCTTGGGAATCTACAGATTAGCAAAATTCAGACGCCGCCCTCAACACCTCACAGTATGGAAAAGTAGAGAGATGGTGCACAGAGGATGAACTATAGAAGAAAAACAGAAGCAGGCATTGCAGGATTCTGTCAGAATACTTCCAAAGAATGCCCACTCTTCATCAGGCCTGATGTAAGAGAGAGGGCCTCACCAAATTCTGCACAGAGAAAGTCACTTTTGAGATATGTGTTATGAAGCAAACAGAAGTTTTCTGGGTAGACAGGGACACTCAGGAAGAGAGAGAAGAGTGTGTACACGTACAGCATCCCCAGATGTAGTGTGTCTGGGTGATTGTGAGAGGCAATTGGTGAGAGGAGAGTGGTATTTTCTTCCGGGTGTATATGGCAATATGTCTGGTGATTAGCCTGGCTCAGCTTGCCTCGTCTCCATCACCAAAGAGCTAAAGAAAGAAAAGAAAAGAAAAGAGCTAAAGAAAGAAAAGGCCCTGCTCCCAAGGTCATACTGAAAAGCAATTCAGCTTCTCCCCATGTATTAAATGTTATATTTTTCCTAGTTTCCTGGAACAAAGAGATCTGTAGTATCATCCATGCAAAACCCAAGACCGCATGCAGAGAGGTTCTTAATGCTTTCAATGATGATTTGTTGATTGATTTGCATATTGAAATTTTGAAATTTTTATCCAAAATATATAATAACTCATGGATTGCTTACCCATGGCTATTGACAGCTTTGCTAATATTATGTGGGTGAGTACTTCACAACAGAAGAGAAGCATATCTGGGGTTTAACTTCTGGTTTTCTCAGTTCCTCAGATCTTTTGGGTTGGCCTTTGGAGAATACACTCCTGCTAAAATCTGTCTCTGTTCTATGATTGGTGACAAAAGCAAAGATTATTTAGAAAATGGCCATAATAATGATGTCTTTTTGACCCCTCCATAGTTAATCTGGACTTCTCCCCTCCACAGGCAGTACCTGGTGCTGGTCCCATCACACCTCTGCACTGGAGTTCCTGAAAAGACCTGTGTCATCCTTAATCACCTGAATGAGACGGTGGCACTGAAAGTAACTCTGATGTACAAGATGCAGAAGAGGTCCCTCCTCACAGACCTGGTGACGAAGAGGAACTATTTCTACTGCAGTTCCTTCATGGTCAGTACTGATCCTTGAAATAAGGGAGCTGGATAGAGAAAGAGCACATTAGCTGATACCTTCGGTTCTAATCCTTTGAAAATAAAAAATGCATAATGAAAGAAAAATGAGAAGTACAGAGTGAATCTCAATTTAGATTTTAAGAATGGAAGTTCTACTGAATATGCTCACAGCTTACATGATATTTACAAACAGAGTGCCATGCATAAAATTTAACAGTAGTTATAGAAAGGATTTAATCTGATCTTAAACTTCTGAGGTAAATAATATTCATACCATTACAAATAGAAACACTGAGATTTATAAAGTCAAATAACTTATCTAAGATCTCACCAATGGTTGATAGTGCATGTATTGTCCTTTTAATCTTTTACTACTTAAGGTATTAATTGTTTAATCATATGTAGTTACCACAAATAATAACATAAAATTTTTTTTTGAGACAGGGTCTCTTTCTGGCACCCAGGCTGGAGTGCAGTGGTGCCATCACGGCTCACTGCAGCCTTTACCACCCAGGCTCAGGTGATCCTCCCAGCTCAGCCTCCTGAGTAGCTGGGACTATAGATAGGCACCACCATGCCTGGATGATTTTTTGATTTTCTGTAGAGGTGGGGGTCTCACTATGGTTCCCAGGCTGGTCTTGAACTCCTGGGCTCAAGAAATCTGCCCACCTTGGCCTCCCGAAGTGCTGGGACTATAGGCATGAGCCACCGTGCCTGGCCAGATAATATATAATGTTGTTGACCTTTGAAAAATAAAATTTAATAATTATTTTAATATCACCATTTTGCTGTGAAAATGCAAGCATCCCATTTCAGTCATAACTGGCTTGAAGAATTAGCTCATTTTATTGCAATATTTTCTCCTTCAATCATGTTACTGTCATGTTACAACATCATAATAATCTACTTTTAAGACAAGGAGCATTATCCTTGACTTTATCCCTTACTAATTCTCAGGGACTAACCAGGAAGACAGAAACTTCTAATGGCTGAGAAATTCAGAAGTAAGTCTGGGCAGATTCTTCAGCTCATTTCGGTTTTACAGATTCCAGAATTACCATCTTCCTGGGTGGTCATTGCTGTGGAGGTAGAGGGGGCAACTCTGCATTTCACAAAGAGCAAATCAATATATATAACTACAGCAGAGAACCTAGTCTTTGTCCAGACAGACAAACCCATATACAAACCAGGACAAACAGGTATGAGGAATCAAATGAGCAAGGGGAACTTTGGGAGAGGGGAGGAGCTTCTTTATTACTTTATTCTGCAATCCTGGGAATTCAGGCATGCTATTACTACCCCAGGCTCCACGGGGTGATTTCACAGGAAAATACCTCTGTTTCAGTGAAATTCCGTGTTGTCTCTATGGATGTCAATTTCCACCCTTTGGATGAAATGGTGAGTCTCGTAATGATGGGTGATGGCTGAGGGAAAAAGGAAGGCCTATTCTTTTGGGAAACTTGAGACCAGTTAAAGAGGTATTTTAAGCCCACCACATGAAGATCTCATAAGGGTATCTCTGCTAGAAGAATAAGGGATGTCAGAATCAAGGCACTCCATAAACTGCATTCTTAAAATGAATTCAGTATGCAGTTGAAGCTGTCCTCTTAAAGATTCCAGTTACTTTCATTGAATAAATGTGTGAATTTGATTTCCCTCTTAAACAAATATCATCTGTGAAATAATAATAAACTTATTATTCGGACCTTTTTATCTAAATAGGTTTCCTCAATTGTATGTTATTTAACAATAGGGAAGTCATGACTTCGTGAAAGATGTATGTCCCAAACTAAACATACAAAGTGCTGTGAACCAAATGGGGTATTTCCTCATTTGGAATATAGAGACTTACTTTCTCTGGCCCATATACTCTGTCAGTGCTGGTGTCATGGTTTTCTCCTTCTATATTCTACCATGTGCTCATACTATCTTTTTTTCTTTTCAGTTTCCGGTGGTTTATGTTGAGGTAAGTGGTATGTTGTACATTACAACTGGAATGAGGACTCTCTACAAGTTACATTAAATTGCCTCTCTCCCTTCCCTCACCATTTCACCAAAGCTAAACAAATACTGTTTTTCTGTCCACCTTAAATTCTAAGTGGATAACATGTAAATGCAGGAACATTTCTTGAGATGATGCAATTTAGTGACTCATCCAATATTTCTGACCAAAATAAATATACATAATACCAAAAAGAGGCATCAGTATGAAATGTTACCTGTAATATCTCATAGCTAGTAAACTTATTGCCCTTATCTCAGGCTGGAATTCCTATAAAACTTTGCGAATAACTTTGGGCCAATTTACCAACCATCTGTGATACAGCTGCCTATGTCGTTCTTACCCGCAAAGCTGCCCTTCTACTCAAAGGTATATATTTCAATTGTTTCTATGAACTCATAATATTTTTACCTATAGGACCCCAGGAAGAACCAAATTTTCCAAAGGCAAAGTCTCAAATTGCAAGGGGGACTCAACCAACTCTCTTTCCCGCTATCAGTGGAGCCCATTCTGGGTTCCCACAAGATCATGCTGCAGAGAGAGTCAGGGAAGAAAATACAGCACTCATTTGAGATGAATGAATATAGTAAGAATGCTCTATGTGTAAGGCATTTATAACATCAGAGTATTTAAGATTAGATAATTTTTACATGTAGGTAAGAATCAAAGGTCTAGCATACAATAGTTGAAAATTAGCAAGCTTTTAAATTTACCCATATATTTGCTAAGTGCTTTTTATGTACTATCTCATTTAATTCTCACAATGCCCCTCTGGGACAGATACTATTATTATTCCCATTTTGCAAATGAGCATATCAGTACTGGAAAAGTTAGTAACTTAAAAAAATCACAGAGTCATTAAGGGGTAGGAAAGATTTGAATTGATACTCAAACATAAATTGTTAACCAATACATTGTGTCAGCTACATACACTATGTATGTTTTTTATATTTTATAACCGAAAGTATTTCCGGGAATTATTTTATGGTTGTCTATAACCTACACCTATACTACTCTAATCAACTATGATTCCTAAACCATATAATTTAGTAATCAACTAAACTATAGTTCAACTAAGTATGGTAGTCAACTAAACTTTAACACAATTGATCTAGTTAGTACTCAACCATAGTTGATTACTAAGTCAGACATTGAAGCCATCTTATTAGTTATCAGTTATGTGGATTTTGTAATGTAAATTAAATATTTTATGCCATGGCTGAGAAGTCCTATCACAAAACATCGTTTCCAAAACTCGTCAGAACTGCCATCAAAATCACAGAATAGGATTATATTGTAGGAATAACACCTTACAAAACTGTGAGAGAAGCTAGAAAAGTAAGAGGCCATCAGGAGGAGTTGACAGGTGAGAGAAAATTACTAGCCAGTTCTGAAGCATGATTAGGGGTGTATAAATGTGAGCTTGCAAAGGTCTGGGAAGCAAGGGACCCTCAGCTGCCCAAGTGCACCAACCATGCAGAGGAGCTGACAGAAGAATCTATGGAAGATTATTACCTCTGCACTCTGCATAGCTACCACTTTAGTAGGCTTATAGCCAGGTGTCAGATGATGGGCCTCAGACCTCTGTTAGTCAGCAGGGCTGGCATTTGGGAAGAAGAGCTGGGCCTAGGGAGGGAAAGAATAAGAATACATTGAAACCTATTGGTCCCTCTTTACCACATCTAACTGTGATGATCTTCAGGGACTAATCATGCTGCCTTCCCTCTATCTGGGAAATCTGGCACAAATTCAGAGAAAGAGAGTCTAGGGAATGTATTATCAAGTTAACCAAGTGAACATAGTACAAACTGCTCATGGTAATGAATGGCTTCTCCTTCTCAGTATTGTCCCTGGGCTCCCTGTTGTAGCTGAAGTCATTTCATGTGACCACATGTTAAAGGTTCTGTCATAGCATCTACTACTAATACTTGTAAGATCTCTGGCCCACTCTCACCTTTTTTTTTCTTTTTTATCGAAACAGTTTTGCCTAAATTTGAGGTCCAAGTAAAAATGCCCAAGGTTATTGGTTTTCTAGATGAAAAATTTGTGATAACAACCTGTGCCTTGTGAGTTGCATTTTTTTTCATCTCATTTCTATTTCCGTACTCTATCTGAGGGGAGGTATTGTAAATAACAGTTACTGAAGTTGGAAGTGTTTTAATTAGGAGAGGAATACCTCTCTTTGTAGCTTGCTTAAGCTCACAGTAGGGAGCAGGTACAGTAGCAGATGACACACATCTGCTAATCATAAAATCATTCGCTGGACATTTAAAATGGGCCAGACAATGTTCTAATTGGCTTGTGTGTACTAATATTTTTATTCTGTAAGTAATCCTATAAAAAGGAGAAGCTTGGGGAACTGACCCTACACCTTATCTGCCCCATCATTTGGGCTAAAGCAATAGATTTCAAACATCAGTGTTCAACAGAATCTATGGGGTGGGGAGTGTGCTTACTTCAAATGCAGATTCTCTGGCCCCATGTCCAAAGATTCCAATCATACATCGAGGAAAGTCTCAGAAATCTGCATGTCAACATGTATCCCAGATCGTTTCAATGCTGGTGGTCCACAAAACACGTTTTGAGAGACAACAAATTAGTTATGGCTTTGTGTCATTTCCTTTTATCATATTAGGCAGAATCAAACTGAGTCATGATACAACATTTTTGTTTTATAGCTACTACTTTTCCATCTAACTTCACATTTATTTTCTTAAAGTACCTATAAATCAAGGAGAACTCAGAAATACACTCTCTACATAGTCTTAATATGTTGCCCTAAGACAATGTAGGAGGTGTTGTCAAAGCTGGAATCATGACCTAGATAATCTGACAGCAGAGAAAGAGGGAAATAGGACCATCTTATAGTAAAACCGCAACTAAGAGGGAAGAAAGATCTGAGAAAAACTAAATTGGTAATTTTCCATTTGGAGCTGTTTCAAAAAGATTCTTCCAGTACTTTTTCTTAGAGTTATGGACAATTAAGACACGGTCTTTCAGAAGAAGTGTTTATAAAATGGAAATAATATGGAAGGTAATAGAACAGCTTAAGGTGGATGTATGAAAGGATCAAATCAGTTGAAGAAACATCAGTATTATTTCTATTAAGTAGCTTTTCGCATGGCCACCTTATTGTTATAGGTACACATATGGAGAGCCTGTCCCTGGTCTGGTGACACTTAATGTATGCAGAAGATATTCACTATGCCGTTCCGACTGCCACAACACACATTCACAAAGTATCTGTGAAGAATTCAATCAACAGGTATATGGAAACCACTCTCTTCAGGACACTAATACCAAGGTTTTCTCTTCTCATGGATTACAATAGTGAATACAATACAACAGAGAATAGTGTTTGAAATACCCATCAAGCAAAATGGTGGAGTGGGGGAAAATTGTAAGATGGTCTGGCAGTGCTGGGGGCTCACTTGAGGGTTGGGCTCGTGGGTATCTAGTGGTATTTATCTGGTTAGTTTGGTAATGTCCTTCCAACGGCAATCCAAATGCCAGATATAAGGGCATAAAAGGATGTGGAAGGATCCAGAGTTGTCTTTTATCAAACAGAAAACAGAAAAATGTGTGTGGCAGGTGTTAAGAATTTGGCTAGTGGGAGAATCAAATGGAATGTCGTGGAAAGTAAACTGCGCTGGAGGAATGTTAAACCAGTATAAGGCTGAAGAAAGGAAGACTTCCAAGGACAATGGATTAGAGGCCCAAAACACGTCAAGGAAGAAGTGGAATAAGAATAATTAAGGGGAACTGCTGAAAGTAGAATGTGATGTATTAAAAAATAAAAGGCAAAAATTACTGATTCCAGAGGCAGAGTATGTAAAAAGTCCAGGGTGTGGCAGTATGAGCAGACACTGTAAGGGTGATGCAGGGCAGGTAAGCTCCCAAATGGGGGTTTAGCCCAAGAGAGTTCTTTTCTTCACCCAGGAAAGAATTCAAGGGCAAGCCAGAGGTGTTAGAGCCAGCAATGTTTATTGAAGCAGCAGCGTACAGCAGCAGCAGAGGTACTGTTCCTTGCAGAGCAGGGCTACCCCATAAGCAGTGTGCCCACAGTAGCAGCTCAAAGGGAGTACTGCAGTCATATTTACACCCATTTTAGTTACATGGAAATTAAGAGGCAGATTATGCAGAAATTTCCAGGAAAAAGTGGTAACTTCTGGGTTGTCAGGCCATTGCCATGGAAAGAGGCATTAACTTCGGGTGTTGCCACGGCAATGGTAAACTGACATGGCACACTGGTAGGCACGTCTAATGGAAAGCAGCCACCCTGCATCCCTGTTTTAGTAAGTTCTCAATTTGGTCCGGTGTCTGAGACCTGCTTCCAAAGTTGAGTCCCACCTCTTACCTCAAGGGTATGGAAAAGAAAGTTATCAAAGCTGCAGAGAGCAAATGAATGAGAGGCCAGAGTAACGAATATAATAATGAACACCAAGGCAGACACTGACCAGCAAGATACTATAAGAGGAATCTAGCTGCCCAAATCTGTAATGTATCAGGGAGACTAGTATTAACTTCTGTTTTCAAGTGAGTCATGAAATACATCTATATAAAAATAAATTAATATGATTAAATTTATTATGCAATAAAGATTTTCATATAAATAAATTTAAAATGAAAACAAATCTTTATTAAAACATGTACCCCAACATTTAGTTTGAAAACTTGGTTATGGTGAGGATTCATCTATTTAATAAATGTATATATTCCTATTAATATCCTAGATACTGAGAATATACAGTTAAGAACATAACAATCCTGGCTGGGTGCAGTGGCTTACACCTGTAATCCCAGCACTTTGAGAGGCTGAGGTGAGAAAATCGCTTGAGCCCAGGAGTTTGAGACCAACCTGTGCAATATAGTGAGACCCCTGCCCCTATAAAAAGTAAAATATCAGCCAGGTGTGGTGGCACATACCTGTCGTCCCAACCACTCAGGAGGCTGAGGTAGGAGGATCACTTGAGCCCAGGAGGTTGAGGCTGCAGTGAGCCATGATCATGGCCACTGCACTCTAGCCTGGGTGACAGAGTGAGACTCTGACTCAAAAAAAGAAAAAAAAAACAACAAAACATAGCAATCCTTAGTCAATATTTATAGGAATGAAAGCCTTCTCAGAATATGTTATGTCTGAGTTAAGTTTCGAGGAGCCTAACTGTTGGCTAAGGTAAGAATGGGAAAAAGAGAATTATCATTTGAGGGACAACATATGCATAGAGATAGAATTATGAAATACCATGGCACGTTTGGAAACTCTAGAAAGTTGAATATGGCAGAAATGGAATCAGTTTTCAGAAGAGAGGGGAGAAGCCAAAGGTTGATAATGAATAAATCAATGATGAGTGAAGAAACTTTATGTCATTCTTGGGCTTGGGAAAAGATAAGCACCAAAAGGATGGTCAGAACATTTGTTACATTTATTTTTATGGCCAGTAAAAAAATTCTCATAAATTGACAGCTGACTTTTTAAGTAGCAAATTGGAAGACCTGAGAATTCTCTTTCTTTCTCTTCAGGCAGACACTGAAGGATGTTTCACACAACTTGTAAACACTAAAATATTTCAGCTGAGACAAAAAGAGTATGACATGACGATACATGTCAAAGCGAAGGTCAAAGAGGAGGGAACCGGTTTGTATTATTTTTAAATATTTATTAATGTGATACATATTTATCAAACTTCCATTCCATGTAGAACACTTTATAGTTTCTGGAGATTATGAAAATAACACAGTCCCTGCCCTCAAGGAATTAGGCACCTAAAAATAGAAATTAAGTGTGTGTGTGCACATAGCCATAATAAAATTTCTGCAAGAAATACAAAAAAGGGCCAAGTGAGTATGAAGAGAGGTAATTAATTCTAGTATAACTTCTAGAGCCCAAAGAAAACCTTATTGCTAAAATAGCATTTCAACTGATTTATATAGGGTAGGTAATACTTTGAAAGATTAATGATGGAAAGGGAAAACGTGATAAGCATCAAAAACTATGTTTGATCTCAGAAGAATCTGAAAATGGAGGCTGGTGCTAAGGTGTGGAGAAAAGTAAATCATACACTAAAGAGTTTAAATTTATTCTGAAAAGCTTGGATATCTTTCAATATATTTGAGAAGAATCGTCTAAATAAATTGATATTCTTAAAAGGTAAGTCTAGCAGACCTAAAGAGGATAGGCTAGATGAAAAAATGTGCTACCATGTGGTACGTCAGACGATTAGTCAAAGGTGACCCCAAAGATTCCAAATTTGGGGCCTGGGAAATGGAAATACCATTAACCAAGATAATGAGTCAATGAAAAAGAACTGTTGTGATGAGATGTGTTAAAAATAATTTTTTTTTTTTTGAGATGGAGTTTCGCTCCTTGCCCAGGCTAGAGTGTAATAACTCGATGTCGGCTCACCGCAACCTCCACCTCCCAGGTTCAAGTGATTCTCCTGCCTCAGCCTCCTGAGTAGCTGGGATTACAGGCATGCGCCACCACGCCCGGCTAATTTTGTACTTTTAGTAGAGACAGGGTTTCTCCATGTTGGTCAGGCTGGTCTCAAACTCCCGACCTCAAGTGATCCGCCCACCTTGGCCTCCCAAAGTGCTGGGATTACAGGTGTGAGCCACCGCGCCAGGCCAATGTTAAAGATAATTAACTACAGCTTGGAATATCAAAACGGAAGTGGATGTATTTAGCTGATAATTTTAAAACAGAGCCAGAGTTAAATTAGGACCAGAAATGTAAATCTAAATCCATTCTCGTTGTGTCTATGTCCTCTTAAGAGTGAGTGTGGCCGGGCGCGGTGGCTCACGCCTGTAATCCCAGCACTTTGGGAGGCCAAGGCGGACGGATCACGAGGTCAGGAGATCGAGACCATCCTGGCAAAACACGGTGAAACCCCGTCTCTACTAAAAATACAAAAAAATTAGCCGGGCGTGTTGGCGGGCGCTTGTAGTCCCAGCTACTCGGGAGGCTGAGGCAGGAGAATGGCGTGAACCCGGGAGGCGGAGCTTGCAGTGAGCGGAGATCGCGCCATTGCACTCCAGCCTGGGCGACAGAGTGAGACTCCGTCCCCCCCCCAAAAAAAGAGTGAGTGCAAATGCTCTGAAAGTGAGCTCATTTAGCACTGCTAAATTTAGGATAGAGACAGGACAAAGAGGCGTCCAAGGACAGAAACAACTGCATTTAGGAGATAGACAGTAACAAATAAATCAGCATAATTAAATAAGTCAGAGAGCTGGGGCAAAAACAACGAGGATAATTTTTTAGAAGCCCCTGGAAGGAAGAGTTTCAGTGGTACTTAGTGTGGAGTACTACCGAGAGTTCATGTACAATGAAGTCTGAGATGAGAATTCGATATGGAGGGCAAGTAGGGAATCTTTTAAGACTTTGATAGCACTGTGTTTTTGATAAGAACAAGATACAGAGTACACATCATTGAATGGAAAAGCACCAGGTGTTCACTATCATTTGGATAGCTCACGCAGGGAAACGACAGGTCTTTCTGGAAATAAAGTTTGTATTAGAAATTCAAGCATATTTTGGGCAAGTGTGATTGTGAAGAATCCAACCATGTACAGAAAGTTGTGGAGGGAGAGCAGGGATGTGAGAGAGGGAAAAACAAAGATGGAGCAAGATCATAGAGGAGATGAGAAAATAAAGAACATAGGTGGAAAACCAGAGGAATGAGGGACGATGGATACCAATAATGTTTCATGTGAAGGTGAAGCTAATGTCCAGTTGCTGGTCAAATAGCTTGTAAATGTGGGAAACTGGCAAGAATAAAGAAAAGAGAATGTGGATGGTATTTTGTTATGATGAAGTGAGGCTGAGGAGGAAGTAGGAGGTGAGTTTTTAATACATAGAATGGTTCAACTTCATTTATTTTTCAGGATTGGAATTAACTGGGCATGGATCATATGAAATCACAGATACCTTAAGGATACTGAGATTTACTAAAGTAGATTCACATTACAGAAGTGGACTCCCCTGGTATGGACAGGTAAAAAAAATGTTTTTAACATAATCACAATTTGGGGCATGAGGTTTTTAAGAAAATGAAGTTTTAAATCACAAAATCAAAATTTATTTAAAAAATAATATTTCAAATAGGAAAAAAGTACAGCAGATTATAATTTAAAAAGCAAATATAATCACAAAATCCAGAAAAACAAAGCATGTTTTATTAACTTCCTAACACACCTCTGTAATACATTTGTGTAGTTCAGCTGCATACTCTTTGATTGTCTCTTTATAAACAATGATTTTGTAGCATAATTTTTATAGGAAGAATTCAAACACATTCTTTCATCTAGATGATTGAATTTTTTATTACTGGTAGTTTTTAAAGTTGTTTTCCATTTCAAAGTTTCATATAGATATCAATATTGATACATTTTAGAGCCAATAATTTAGTAAACTATCCATTTTCTTTCATATAAGAGATGCAAGATTTCTAGGTATTTTAAATTATATTTTGTAGTAAATAATCTTTGAATTAACAGTTCATGGGCAAATGCTTCAAGCTGTATTTTGAATTTTATATCTGATATTTTATACTTGAATTTTATATTTTCTTCATTTATCCTAGTATTTCATATTAAATTATCAGGAAATTAATAACTATATAGATATAGTTTCATATGGCCATTTCAGGTAGAGAGAAGATCATGAGAAAAACTGATGACTTGAAAGGTGAGTATGACATGGTCAGAAATGTAAGATAAAAGGGAGAATGTCTAAGGCTCTGGGTATGAAACAGTTTTTCAAGAGCAAAGAACTAAAAAGCAGCCAGTGTGATGACAGCTAAGGTTAAAGACATGACCGAATTGACTGAATAATTGCAGGCAAGCAAGAACAGTTATTAAGGTCTTTTAAGATACGGTAAGAATTTTGGATTGAGAAGTGACTAATGGTTTTAAGAAAGAGAGTAACACGATCAGGTTAGCTCAGGCTGTATAGAATGGTTTAGACAAGAATGAAGCAGCAAGGAAATGCAGAAGATTAAATAGCTACTGGAAACCAGATGGGAAAAAATGTGATTTCAACTAGAATGGTAGCAGCAGATTTGGAGAGAAGCAGATAGAATCAATATATATTTGATGGAAGATGGGGAGAGGAGATAGCACTTGACAATGAGTTTGAGATAAGCAGTGAAAGAAAATGACTCATTAAAAAAAACCCAATTCCTCAGTATTCCTGCGTCAGTTATCTGATAGATGGAAGACCCATATACTGAAAGAGAGAACAGTAGAGGTGGAGAAAGTTTGGGAAGGTAGTGTGATGATCCCACTTTTGGATGTTCTCAATTTGAGTCCCCATGAGATATCCAAATAGAACTATTCAAGATTTTGAGATCTATTGCATAACAGGATAATTATAGTCAGTAATAATATATTGTACATTTCAAAATAATAAATTACAAATGTCTCATCTGAAAAAGTGGTAAGTGACGTGATATATATGTTAGTATATTTAATCATTCCACATTGTATACATATATCAAAACATCACATTGTACCCAGGAAATGTATATAATTATGATTTGTGAATTTAGAATAATAATGGAAAATAAACTGCCATTTAGCTTTCAAAATAATTTTTAAAAAGAAGTATTAAAAAGAAAAATCATAGTTTAGAGCTCAGAAAACAAGTCTCGTTTTCAGATTCTAAGATCTTCAGTAAATGACAGGGAGTGACCTGGCGGTAAATGTGACGGAGTGGAAGATGTTATTGCCATATGACAATTTAACCAGCTATGACTTTTATATCTCCAGGTTCTTCTAGTCAATGAAAACCATCAGCCAATCACCAACAAAACTGTAGATGTTCATGTGAATACTAGATACTATTTCAGTGCAACTACTGATGAGCATGGTTTGGTGAACATTTCCATGGACACCACCAACTACATATCACCTTTTCTCACAATTTCAGTAAGTGGAAAGGGGCGTCTGGGACCAAAAATATAGAAATTACTGTGGCCAGAGATAATTTAAAGATATTTGAGAGGCATGTGAACTCTAGGAATTAAAAAAAAGTGATAAAGAGTAAAATGTAGGCCGGGCGCAGTGGCTCATGCCTGTAATCCAAGCACTTTGGGAGGCCGAGGTGGGTGGATCACGAGGTCAGGAGATCGAGACCATCCTGGCTAATGCGGTGAAACCCGTCTCTACTAAAAATACAAAAAAATTAGCCGGGCGTGGTGGCGGGCGCCTGTAGTCCCAGCTACTCCAGAGGCTGAGGTAGGAGAATGGCATGAACCCGGGAGGTGGAACTTGCAGTGAGCCGAGATCGCGCCACTGCACTCCAGCCTGGGAGACAGAGCAAGACTCCATCTCAAAAAATAAAATAAAATAAAATAAAAGAGTAAAACGTAAATTAAGCAATATGGAGACCTAAATTATAAAAAGAGAAAAGTCTGCCAGAAATATTTTACTTGTAGGTAAACTCTGTTGACAATATGATTTAGGTTCAAGAGACATTGAATAGATCATCTTGATATTCCTTTGAAAAATTGAATATTTTTATGATTCTAATACAAGTAAGATCTTGCTTGGTTTCTTTGGCATACTACTATTTTGTTTTGTGTTGAATATTCAAATGTTCTTTTTTTTTTTTTTTTTTTTTTTTTTTTGAGACGGAGTCTCGCTCTGTCGCCCAGGCTGGAGTGCAGTGGCGCGATCTCGGCTCACTGCAAGCTCCGCCTCCCGGGTTCACGCCATTCTCCTGCCTCAGCCTCCCGAGTAGCTGGGACTACAGGCGCCCGCTACCACGCCCGGCTAATTTTTTGTATTTTTAGTAGAGACGGGGTTTCACCGTGTTAGCCAGGATGGTCTCGATCTCCTGACCTCGTGATCCGCCCGCCTCGGCCTCCCAAAGTGCTGGGATTACAGGCGTGAGCCACCGCGCCCGGCCTCAAATGTTCTTATGCAATTTGCAGCCATAGCGTGTTAAGAGAAAGTAATTGACCTTGTTTGTGAATGAATAACATCTACTAAATCAGTACAGCATAAGCTTAAATGATCTTGAGGGGAAGCAGTTTACAGATTATGCTATATTTAAGAAAGCAGCCTTCTTATATGGCTTTATTATATTGCTTTATGTATATATATACAAACATATATAATATGCATATTTTTATATATTTTTGCAATCATATATATATTATATATAAAACAGCTTATTTATTCTTCCATTAGGTCAAATACAAAGAGAGTAACAATTGTTCTGATAACTGGTGGCTTGATGAATTTCATACGCAAACATCTCATACTGCAAAGCATTTTTTTTCCCCAAGCAAGAGTTATATTCACCTCAAACCTATTATTGGTACTTTGACCTGTGGACAAACCCAGGAGATTCCAGCACACTACATCCTGAATAAACAGATTCTCAGGGATGAAAAAGAATTAACCTTCTACTATTTGGTAAGAATAAGACCCACTGTAGCTCTTTCTGATTGTGTAGACTCCAAAATTGCTGGGTTCCTGTCTAAGTAATGCCATTTACAAGATAACAATAATATATTTTGTGTTGTTTTTGTGCTAGAAGAGAAGTTACTTCCTAACAAATATTAATGCTTTAATTTCTCATTTATGCTCTATTCACCACTGAAACTTTTAGAATTTTTCCTTGCAGAGTTCCAATGGCAACCTATTGAGCAGGAGGGGAAAGAGCCTGGGATAAAATGTTTTTAGTCAAAGAGAAAATGTTTTCTTAGAACTCAGTAGATAAATAAGCAAAAGCTAAGAACCATGAACTCATTCAAAAGGAAATAAAACTTATAAACAATCTTCTGGAAAAATATTCAATTCTAATTATTTTACAAAGCTCATGACTGATGTGATTGCAAGGAAAAGGTATATTAACAGGCAGACTATAAATTGGAGTGATACTTTTGAGGCCAATATTCCCACGAATGCCCCCAAATTGAAAATGTCCAAGGCTCATAGTTACTCAAATAAGTCATTTTAAGAAGAAAAAGTTAAATATAGGGAATTCTGTATAAGAGCATTAACTATAAATAATATTTTCTTAATTCCAAAAAAAATAGAAAAATTAACAATAAATTTGAATTTCCTAGATTTATTGCTTCCTAGATACACGACCTTGAATAACTTACCTAATTTCATCTGGAAAGAGAAATGTCAATCATCTCACTTTAGTCCTGGAGATAATATTAATACCTACTTCATGGAATTATAGTGTAAATTAAACAATTAAATTAACAGTAAATTACTTAGTTCAGTTCCTGGCATATAGAGAATGCTCAATACATTTAGTTTTTTAAAAATAGAGGCAATATTAGAGAATACTTATTTATACATTATATCTGCCTTCACTATATATTGCTTTGCATAAGGTAGATGTTTGAAATGTTTGTTGAAAAAATACATAAATTCTGTTTACATATTTACATATATTTATTAGAAGTGATAAATATTAAATAAAATAATAAAACATTATACAATTACATATTTTTTATTTAAAGTATGTAAAGACACATATATGAAGATATTGAAAAGGAAGTTTAGTGATCAAAATAACTTCTAGGTTGGGGTAATAAGATTCTGGTTCACCCATATATCATGAATGTTTTAAAGTTAGGTTAAAATGTATTCTTTTAAACAATAATGAATATATTTCCTTCTGCCTTCAGATCAAAGCAAGAGGAAAAATCTCCCAATCAGGAATCCACATGTTATCCATTGAACAAGGAAACAGTAAATGTTTTCAAGATTTCCTTTTTCTTTCCTCTTTCATCTTGTCAAATTCTGAACAATTTAGCAATTTGGAGCTATTCTCACATTAGAAGAAACAGCCACCAACCTCTTCATCCAAAGATGAAGAAGCTGATGTAATAGGATGACATACTGGGTTCGCTTTAGCCCAGTTAAAATTTTTTCTTCTTTTATAGCATTCCTACATTTTAAATTTTATTCCTAAACTAATATATATTCATTTTATGTCTTTAATGTCTTCAAAAGGCAGAAAGTAACTGAAAAAATATGGAAAATAACCACAGAAAAATTTTACTTTGTGTGCTTGCGTATGCATTGCCTATTACTACTGTAACAGATTATCACAAATTTATGGGCTTAAAACAACACTTCTAGTTCTTCATTTTAGTGCCTTAAAACACCACTTGTATCTTCTAGTTCTGGAGGTCAGAAGTCTCACTAGGCTAAACTCAAGGTGTCAGGACTGCATTCCTGCTGGAGCTTGAGGGGAGACTCTTTCCTTGCCTTTTCCAGCTTCTAGAGACCTCTTGCATTCTTTGCTTGTGGTTCCTTTCTCTATCTTCAAATTCAGCCACATACCATCTTCAAATCTCTCTCACCTTCCTGTCTTCCTCCTAGAAAGACCCTTGTGATTACATTGGGCCCACTTGGATAATCCAGAATAAACTTCACACCTCAAGATCCTTAATTTAGTCATTTCTGCAAAGGCCCTTTTGCCATATAAAGTAACATATGCAGAAGTTTTGGAAATTGAGTATCTTCAGGGGCCATTATTCTATTTACCACAATCTTCCCATTGGCCCCAGAGATTCACATTCATCCCTCATGCAAAGTGCATTCACTCTATCCATCATAACATTAACATAAGATTAAAAGCTCACAGTCTCATTAGCTCAAAAGTTCCAAATCTCATCATCTCAGTCATCTAAATTAGGTGTTAATGAGGTCCTGGACATAATCCATCCTAGGGCAAAAAGAGTCTTTAGTCCCAAGAAGTGCTGATATCTGGCTAGGAAAACAGCATAGTTTTAACACCTGGGAATAATCCTCTTTAATTCATTTCTCTATTGTCTGGGCTCAAGGATCCACTCATGAAATCATTTGCCGTTTTTCATGAAGGATGTGTTTGCAGCTGAATTGTTTTATCAGATCTCGTTTCCTGCTTGCATGATTTGAGAGGTCTGACATTCTTCTTTTATTCTATACTCTCTCTGTCCCTTTTAGTTGAAGCTGACAATGTTTCTATTAGTATAAACTTTGCAAGAACCATGTAGGTCTCCTGTGTGTCACAGAGATTAATTCCGTTAAACAAAAAGCCTTTTCATTGACATTTGATGGATAATTCTATCTCCAATTTTGGCTTTTGTTGAGATGGGTAAGGGTATCTAAGAGTCATGCACTTAATCTTTTCGAAGAGCGCCTTTTTGGGGCTAAATTACTCTGACATTTTAATTTTTCTGCAAATCAAGTCTTTAGCAAAAAGTTGTCCAGTCACATCATAGCTTTTTTTCTAGAGCACAATTTCCTGACAGCGAATGTCTTAATTTTACCGATTTTTGCAATTTAGATAAGCTGAGAAATTTCCGAATTATCAAGTCCTAGTTCATTTTTGATGACTAATTCCTCAATTTATTTTTCTCCTCTCCAGTTTTGTTATAAGCAGGAAGAAGGAACCACTTTTCTATAAAAGCTTTAACACTTTTCTGTAAAAGCTCCTCCCTAAATATCTGAATTCATTAATATTTGGTATTTCTTTTTCTTAAATATTTTGTTGAATTTACCAGTGATCTGGACATAGAATTTTCTTTGTGAGAAGATTTTAAATACAAATTTATTTTCTTTAATGAAGTGCAATGTAAGTTTGCTACTACTTAATTTTTTGGTTGTGTATGTCATTGAAAATCTTGTCTGTTTTTCTAAACTGTCTAATTTATTGACATAAAATAGCCCATAATATTGTTTTAAAATATCTGTAATTTCTATAGTGATAGAAGCTCTTTCATTCAAGATACTTATAATTTATGTCTTCTTTTGATCAGTTTGGCTAGAAGTTTCTCAATTGTACTGATCATTTCAAACAACTAGTTTTTGGTTTAATTGATTTTTCTGTTTTTTTTTTTATTTTTATGTCATTGGTATCCACTGATCTTTATCAATTAAAGATTGATTTTAATTTAGTCTTCTTTTTATACTTTCTTCATGAGGATGCTGGGGTCATTGATTGAGACCTTTCTTCTTTACTAATACAAGTGTTTATTGTTACACATTTTCCTGTTAATAATGCTTTAGTTGCATCGTTTAATATTTACATGTGAAACTTTCATTTTGAATCAGTTCAAAATATTTTCTACTTTCTTTTTTGATTTCTTCTTTGAACCATGAGTTATTCAGAAGTGTGTTATTTAGTTTCTAAATGGGAGATATTTTAGACATCTTTCTGTTACTGATTTCTAATTTAATGACATTATGATTGTATGACTTTAATTCTTTTAAATTTATGGAGATATTTTATAGCTCAGAAAATATGGTCTATCTTGATAAATGTTAGAATGTGTATTCTGCTGCTGTTAAGTGGAGTGTTCTCTGAACGTCATTGAGGTCAACTGGGTTAATAGAATTTCTCTATCTTAGATCACACTTTTCTTCTTTATTTCTTTGAATCATAAATATATTTATTTATTTTATTTATTTATTTATTTATTTATTTTGAGACGGAGTCTTGCTCTGTCACCCAGGATGGAGTGCAGTGGCGTGATCTCGGCTCACTGCAAGCTCCGCCTCCCGGGTCCACGCTATTCTCCTCCCTCTGCCTCCCAAGTCCCTGGGACCACAGGCACCCGCCACCACGCCCAGCTAATTTTTTGTATTGTTAGTAGACATGGGGTTTCACCGTGTTAGCCAGGATGGTCTCCATCTCCTGACCTCGTGATCTGCCCGCCTCGGCCTCCCAAAGTGCTGGGATTACAGGCATGAGCCACCGTGCCCGGCGCATAAATATCTGTTAATTTCTGTTATCCTAGGAAGAATGTTTAACATTTCATAAAAAGATAAGTAAAAATATATATTTTTTTTACAAAAGATAAGTACAGCTGGCCTATTTACTTGTTACCTCTTGTCCCCAAGTTGAATCTCATAAGGAAAAAATGGACTTCTTTTTGTTTGTTTGTTTCAAATTTTGAAACAAAATTGAATATTTATGAGCTATCATTGACTGAAGGAACTTTTATTAACAGAGCTCAAATAAATTTTCAAATAAAAATTGATTTTTAATTAGTCATCTAACTCAACTATTTACAACTTTTCCTTTAAATAATCATGTAAAGTTTGATTAAAATACTTTTTTTTTTTTTTCGAGATGGAGTCTCACTCTGTCACCCAGGCTGGAGTGCAGTGGTGCGATCTCAGCTCACTGCAAGCTCTGCCTCCCGGGTTCACGCCATTCTCCTGTCTCAGCCTCCCGAGTAGCTGGGACTACAGGCGCCCGCCAACACGCCGGATTAATTTTTTTGTATTTTTAGTAGAGACAGCGTTTCACCGTGTTAGCCAAGATGGTCTCGATCTCCTGACCTCGTGATCCACCCGCCTCGGCCTCCCAAAGTGCTGGGATTACAGGCGTGAGCCACCGTGCCCGGCCTAAGATACCTTTTTAATTAATCACGAATTTAAGTTTGATTTCAAAATATTAATGTTTGTTTGTAATTTTCTGAGTTCCAGATTAGCCTCTTAATAAATTTCCTGTAACTCTACTTCTAGATGAAAACCTTTTTTTCATAGACTTTCTCCCAGTCTTTTTGAGCCAGCAAGAGGCTTCTAAGGTCATGATAAGGATGCAGTACCCACACTCTAAAACGCCACTCACCATAGGTTCTTCTTCGGTCTGTAACATCTCTTAGGTCTATATAATCTCTTACTGATTGTTTTCTTTCTGTTTGAAATAAAGCACAAAATTTGAATACGTTCATTCAAATATGAAACACTGACTCTAAATTTCCATTTAATCCCTGATTTTATGTTATTGGACATTGTATTGATTTTTTTAGAGCGGGTAAGGTTGTCTCTAATAACATATGAAAAAGTCACTGCCTCACAAAGCAGTATCTTCAAAGTTTGTTTCTGCAGTAGAGTTTAAATCCTGTATGGATTGGGTCCTAAGGTGGTGGGATGGGAAGAGGAAGTGTCTCTCTCTTTAAGAAAAAATATACTTCATTTTATTTAATGACAGCTATGTAAATGATTGTTTTGACTTTGTCTTTGACATTTCGGAAACTCAGTGAAAAACTTAAGTACTCTAGTGTAATAACCATTTTATTGCAGCTTCCTAATAAAATTAACTCCTATATTCAACCCTGCTTCAGAATTCCACATTCATTTGGCTTTCGTCTTACTGTTTCAAATTATTTTGACTCTGCTGTTTCTCTGTATTTTCATGAAAGCTGCCCTCAAATCTTTTATAGATACAGGAAGGGTACAATTTTTAAAGAATAATTTTATGCTACAAAGATCAAACTTAGAACATTTATGAAAATAATCAAGTGGAATGTTACATAAGCTCTATGTAGTTCACACAGAGGACAACCACTGAGATGAACACACAGAATTCTATTATAAAAATCAAAGGCTCACAAGGCTTTTTATGTGATTTGTATCTGTATCCCTGCTGTATTATAAATGGCCTGAAGGAAAAGACTGTGTTGCATTGTTTATATTGCCCTTACACACACAAGAATTATAACCAAACATGTCTAGAAGTTCTCTTTCTTCTCTCTTGACTCCTTTCTCAATAATATTTTTCAATTTAGAAATAGAGACATGCATTAAATGTCTTTTTCCTACTTAAACAGAGGAAATGAACAATTAAACCTATATCTTTAAGGGAAAATGTCATTAGCTCAGCATATATTTATTGAACACTACTACCTGCACAGTGGTATAAATGAAAGTCTTTTCTTACTTCAGTGTGATCCAAATGTAAATAAAGTCTATAGTTGGAAATGCCTTTTTTAAAAATAAAATTGATAATTCTGTTGCTAATGTGTTATTCTGAACTTGTTCTTCTTTTTAAATTCTCCAGTGAAAGGGGTGTTTTCCTTCTCCTTTCGAGTGGAATCAGACTCTGCTCCTAGTGCTCATCTGCTTGTTTACACTGTTTTACCTAATGGAGAAATTGTTGCAGACACTGACAAGCTTGAGATTGAAAACTGTTTTGCCAACAAGGTGGGTTGTTTTAAGACTAGTCCTTTTATTCTTCTCCCATTGTGATGTGTGGAAAAGAAGGAAATTAGGAAATTAGGCATACAGTGCTCCTAAAACATTCCTCCCAACTACTTCTAAAGGCAGGGGGTGATGTCATACTGAGAGGTCTAGTGCTGACATCCAAAACAGGCAACCACAAACACAGTTTTTTAAAAGTCTCTTGTTTTGTTATAAAATTCATATGAATTTCAAAATCAAGTCATCTATAAGCCTTTAATAGTTTTAATTTTAAAATGTTTTGTTACTAATATTTTGATTAAAAATGATGCCTCCCAAGGCTGTGCCAATTTTACCCCATCATACACTGGCACACTTCCATGTACCACTACAGACAGCAGGAAATTGTCATGAGTTTAAACTCAGCTTAATAATACAGAACAGATGAGAAACAGCCTGGACACTTTAAAAATAATGATAGCACAAAAATTTAACATAGGTTCAGATGGCATATTTTTTATTTAAGGAATACAAAGCTGCCATGTGAAGCTCACTGAGATATAAGTATGCTTTATTCCAACAGAACTTGGTGCTGTTTATCTGATTTTCACTACTCTGGCAGCATAATCATAACATTAGCAATCAGATAAGAGCCGCCTACTTCAGATGCCTGTTTTCAAATACACCTGGAAGGATTATTTTTTTTAACATGGGCTTTGTGGAGATTAAAACAAAATGTGTTTATAGCAAGTGAACATTTCTGCCCTGAGATCTATATTTAGGTTGTCTTGTTTTAAATATACAGTGAAATAAGAAAAATACACAGTGTATTCTGATGTAAACCTTTAATTCCACCTTACTAAAGAGTGCTATTAAACCTGGATGGTGTGTCCAAGAAGCTTAGTGTCTGTTCTGTTTGGACTTCTGTGTGTTTCATACCCACTGAGAAGAGACTCCTTCATGCTTCAATACCTTTAGTGTTAATGATGGGTAGTTAGTTTGTCGTTAAATCTTGGAATGGCCAAGTTATGCTCCGGCTTTCAGCACATCTTATTCGTTCTAGCAGTGGGGTCTCTTTCTGGTGGGTCAGTATCCTCTTCACACCCTAGAAATGAGAGAAGCATTATAAAACAGAATTGGCAGAAAAGTAATTTTCTCCCTGGAATCCAGTCTGAAAAACAATTCTGATTTTGCAAAACATATGACCGTCCCTGTGCAACAGTATAAAACTTCACCATAGAAGTAAAAGCCCACGGACATTATATTCAATCACTTCACGTTAAATACCTTTAAAATCATCATTGATCAGAATTGAAGATCAGCTGTAAAAAATAATATGAACAAAGATTCATAAGAAGATTCAGAAGAAAGTTGACTACCACAAAAACTAGAAAAACAGTAGATCTATTAAAATTACAAATTAAGCACCCTAAAAGTTAGACATCTTGGCGGGATGATGAGCAAATAAATAGTGCACTGAGGATGTGAGGAAAGACCCCAAGTCAGACATGCATCCCTGCAAAACGATACATTTAAATTTTTTTCAATCTTTGCTGAGACAGAGAAAAATAGTTTTCTATTCAAACTTCATATACTTATTTCTTCACTTAAACACAACAGATTTAGCGTACACATTAAAAATTATGTAATAGTTGGAATCGTTTGTTATACTCAACCAGATATAATTATTCATTAAGAATAACATTGGTAGTAATTAATATAATATATGAGGTACAGACTCCTTTGAAATATGCCTTAAAGTTATGTTTTGGTTTTCATATCAGTAAAACATTTTCTATTTTCTAACATGTCCACTTCTTGTTAATAGTGTTTTTAGTTTATTATAATCCCAAATTACCTGTTCTTTTGACATGGACAGTCACTAACATATTTTAATGAACTTAAATTTTCTAAAAATAAAAGCAAATATATTTCAAAGAGATTCTCCATAAGCAGTGTTTTCATAGTATATTGAATTAGAAAGATGAATACTATTGCATCTTGAAGATAAATAATTATTGATTTTTTTCATATATGTCTTATGATAAGTGATTTCAAACTGCTATATTAAATTCAGTAGACCATAAAGCTGGATTGTCATAGTGAAATTTAGCAACCTAAGTCAGATGTTATTTAGCTAAACATACTGATATTTCATTCCAATACAAATCAGTTTTCAGTCCAAGAATCAAGGAAGTTACCTGATGCTACTACTATATAACTCAGATACTACTCAAGAAATGTCGGTATCAACAGAAGGAACTAATAGATTATCTTGCCAATTAATTTTTTTGGCCAAAGTAGAATCAAATCTTTGGGAAGATTCTGCACAATTTCCTGTTGTTCTTTATTCACCATTTTTAAAATTGTCTGAACCAATGAACTCTTAGGCTGTATATTAGATATTTATTTTTTTAAATGGACCAGTAAATCCCCAATCATGATGAACAGTTCCACACTGCTTTAGAATTTCAGATGACTGAGACTGCCAACTGGAGGAGACTTCTGTTGGCTGGTCTCAGGGGTGGAATGTGATTTTTCACATCACCGTGCAAACTGCACACAGTCATCACACAAACACTGCACAGAGATAGGTCAGTGATAGCAAGGTATGCATCTTTCTTGCACGTGTGTTTTCAATTCTATGCAGCGTTTTATTTCTATATGATTAAGTCAATTTATATTTCACCATTTATATAAGGAATGGAAAACCTGAGTTAACTGGAATCAAATTTCCAGGTTGTTCCAGAGACACTGAATTGGTAGTTCCTAGGTTGTTCATCTCTTAATCCTGCTCTAAGATGAATAAAGAGAAAGGAAGTATAGAAAAGGCTACTCTTAGCCTGGAGTAGAAGAAGGGCTGGTTACTGTAATAATTATAAAAGTGGCTGCTTTAATCATATCCTCTTTACAGGTAAATTTGAGATTCTCCTCAGCTCAGAGCCTGCCAGCCTCAAACACCCGCCTGAAGGTGACAGCCACCCCCCTCTCCCTTTGTGCCCTCCGTGCTGTAGACCAGAGTGTGCTGCTAATGAAGCCTGAAGCTGAGCTCTCACCTAAATCTGTGACTCCCATTCCAACCTTGGAGATCATGAAATGCTCATGTGATAAGATCATTTTTGGAAGTTAAAAGTTCCAAAAATGTTTGCAAAAAAACAAGTTCTTCAGAGTAACAGGCATAGTGTAATTCCACAACAAGCAGAAACTGCATAAAGTACTTTACATATTTTATCTCATTGTATTCTCTGTTATATTCTCCTTAAGGGAGCAATCTTGCTTACCAAGACAATCTGTGCCATGCCTGGCACAGAATCTTTTTTTTTTTTAACTTTTATTTTAAGTTCTGGGGTACATGTGCCAGATGCACAGGTTTGTTACATAGGTAAACATTTGCCATGGTGGTTTGCTGCACAGATCAACCCATCACCTAGGTATTAAGCCCAGCATCCTTTAGCTATTCTTCCTGATGCTCTCTCTCCCCCTGCCCCCACCCCAACAGGCCCCAGTGTGTGTTGTTCCCCACCATGTGTTCATGTGTTTTCAGCATTCAGCTCCCACTTATAAGTGAGAACATTCAGTGTTTGATTTTCCGTTCCAGCGTTAGTTTGCTGAGGATAATGGCTGCCAGCTCCATCCATGTCCCTGCAAAGAACATGATCTCATTTTTTATGGCTGCATAGTATTCCATGGTGTATATGTACCTCATTTTCTTTATCCAGTCTATCACTGATGGGCATTTAGGTTGATTCCATGTCTTTGCTATTGTGAATAGTGCTGCAATGAACATTTATAATAGAATGATTTCTATTCCTTTGGGTATATACCCAGTAATGAGATTGCTGGATCAAATGGTATTTCTGCTTCTTGATATTTGAGGAATCGCCACACTGTCTTCCACAATGGTTGAACTAATTTGCACTCCCACCAACTTTGTAAAAGTGTGCTTTTTCTCCCCAACCTCGCCAGCATCTGTTGTTTCTTGCCTTTTTAATAACCACCATTCTGACTGGTGTGAGATGGTATCTCATTGTGGTTTTGATTTGCATTTCTCTAATGATCAGTAAAATTGAGCTTTTTTTCATCAGTTTGTTGGCTGAATGAATATCTTCTTTTGAGAAGTGTCTGCTCATGTCCTTTGCCCACTTTTTAAGGGGGTTGTTTGTTTTGTTCTTGTAAATTTGTTTAAGTTCTTTGTAGACACTGGATGTTTGATCTTTGTCAAATGAATAGATTGCAAATATTTTGTCTCATTCTGTAGGTTGACTATTCACTCTGATACTCTGTGCAGAAGCCCTTTAGTTTAATGAAGTCCCATGTGTCAATTTTTTGTTGTTGTTGCAATTGCTTTTGGAGATTTTGTCACAAAATCTTTGCCCATGCCTATGCCCTAAATGGTATTGCCTAGATTTTCTTCTAGGGTTTTTATAGTTTCAAGTTTTACATTTACGTCTTTAATCCATCTTGAGTTAATTTTTGTATAAGGTGTAAGAAAGGGGTCCAAGTTTCAATTTTCCGCATATGGCTAGCCAGCACTCCCAGAATCATTTATTAAACAGGGAATCCTTTCCCCGTTGCTTGTTTTTGTCAGGTTTGTTGAAGATGAGATGGTTGTAGATGTGTAGTGTTATTTCTGAGTTCTCTATTCTGTTGCATTGGTCTACGTGTCTGTTCTTGCGCCAGTACCATGCTGTTCTGGTTACTGTAGCCTTGTAGTAAAGTTTGAAGTCAGGTAGCATGATGTCTCCAGCTATGTTCTTTTTGCTTAGGATTGTCTTAGCTATTTGGGCTCTCTTTTGGTTCCACATGATTTTTAAAATAGTTTTTTCTAATTCTGTGAAAGCTGTCAATGGTAGTTTAATGGGAATAGCATTGAATCTATAAATTTCTTTGGGCAATATGGCCAGTTTCACAATATTGATTCTTCCTACTCGTGAGCATGAGATGTTTTTCCATTTGTTTGTGTCCTTTATGAATTCTTGAACAGTGGTTTGCAGTTTTCCTTGAAGAGGTTCTTCACTTCCCTTGTTAGCTGTATTCTCAGGTATTTTATTCTCTTTGTAGCAATTGTGAATGGGAGTTCTTTCATGATTTGGCTCTGCTTGTCTGTTGTTGGTGTATAGGAATGCTAGTGATTTTTGCACATTGAATTTGTATCCTGAGACTTTGCTAAAGTTGCTTATCAACTTAAGAAGCTTTTGGGCTGAGATGATGGGGTTTTCTAGATATAGGATCATGTCATCTGTCAACAAAGATAATATGACTTCCTCTCTTCCTATTTGAATACCCTTTATTTATTTTGTTTGCCTGATTGCCCTACTCAGAACTTCCAATTCTGTGTTGAATAAGAGTGGTGAGAGAGGGCATCCTGGTCTTGTGCAGGTTTTCCAGGGGAATGCTTCCAGCTTTTGCCCATTCAGTATGATATTGGCTGTGGGTTTGTCATAAAGGGCTCTTATTATTTTGAGGTGTGTTCCTTCAATACCTAGTTCATTGAGAGTTTTAACACAACGGGATGTTGAATTTTATTCTAGGCTTTTTCTGAGTCTATTGAGATAATCATGTGGGTTTGTCTTTAGCTCTGTTTATGTGATGAATTGCATTTCTTGATTTGCATACATTGAACCAACCTTGCATCTCAGGGATGAAGCCAACATAATTGTGGTGGATAAGTTTTTTGATGTGCTGCTGGATTTGGTTTGCCAGCATTTTATGGAGGATTTTTGCTTCGATGTTCATCACGGATGTTGGCCTGAAGTTTTCTTTTTTTGTTGTATCTTTGTCAGGTTTTGGTATCAGGATGATGCTGGCCTTATAAAATGAGTTAGGGAGGAGCCCCTCCTTTTCAATCTTTTAGAATAGTTTCATTAGAAGTGGTATCAGCTCTTCTTTGTACCTCTGGTAACATTCATCTGTAAATTTGTCTAGTCCTGGAATTTTGGTTGGTAGGCTATTTATTAATGCCTCAGTTTCTGAAATCATTATTGGTCTATTCAGAGACTCAACTTCTTCCTGGTTCAGTCTTGGGAGGGTGTATGAGTCCAGGAACTTATCCATTTCTTCTTGATTTTCTAGTTTATGTGCATAGAGGAGTTTATAGTATTCTCTAAATGGTTGTTTGCATTTCTGTGGGGTCAATGGTGGATTCATTTATTTTTTGAAGGGTTTTTTTGTCTCCACCTCCTTCAATTCTTCTCTGATTTTGGTTATCTCTTGGCTTCTGCTAGCTTTGGGGTTTGTTTGCCCTTGGTTCTCTTGTTCCTTTACTTGTGATATTAGTTTGCTGATTTGAGATCTTTCTAGCTTTTTGATGCGGGTGTTTAGTGTTACAAATTTCCCTCTTCACACTGCTTCAGCTGCATCCCAGAGATTCTGTTATGTTGTCTGTTTGTTCTTATTAGTTTCAAAGAGCTTCTTGATTTCTACCTAAATTTCATTATTTACCCAGGAGTCATTCAGGAGCAGGTTATTCCATTTGCATGTCATTGTGTGGTTTTGAGTGAGTTTTTAATCTTGAGTTCTAATTTGATTGCACTGTGGTCTGAGAGACTCTTTGTTATTATTTCAGTTCTTTTGCATTTGTTGAGGAGTGTTTTACTTCCAATTATGTGATCAATTTTAGAGTAAGTGCAATGTGGTGATGAGAAGAATATATATTTTTGTTTTTGTTTTTTGTTTTTTGTTTTTTTTTGACAGAGAGTTCTGTAGATATCTATCAGGTCCACTTGATCCAGAGCTGAGTTCAGGTCCTGAATATCTTTGTTAATTTTCTGTCTTGATGATCTGTTTAGTATTGTCAGTGGAGTGTTAAAGTCTCCCACTATTATTGTGTGGGCATCTAAGTCTCTTTGTAATTCTCTAAGAACTTGCTTTATGAATCTGGGTGCTCCTGTATTGGTTGTATATATATTTAGGTAGTTAGCTCTTCTTGTTGAATTGAACCCTTTACCATTATGTAATGCCCTTCTTTGTCTTTTTTCATCTTTGTTGGTTTAAAGTTTGCTTTATTAGAAACTAGGATTATGACCTCTTCTTTTTTTTGTTTCCTATTTGCTTGGTAAATTTTCCACCATTCCTTTATTTTTAGCCTATGTGTGTCTTTACACATGAGGTGGGTCTCTTGAAGACAGCATACTGATAGGTCTTGACTCCATCATCTTGCCTAGCACAGAATCTTATGTACAATAGATGATCAACACATTTTTAATGAGTGAGTAAATGAATAATAATTATTTGAGATGGGTATTATTACTTTAATATTATGAATGAAGAAAACACAACTAGGAGACATTAAAAATAGGGTTAGCCTTTCTACAGGAAAGTGAACAAAATAACAAGCTGGTAGGTTAAATTGTTCCAATAATAAACATTCCCTGAGCATATAACCTATTCCACTTGAGAAATAAGGCAACTATAAGAAATTGATGATAAAAACAATACATTTTAAAGGAGGAATTCCATTCTCATTTCTTTTCTTTTAAATCCACTTCCTAACCCACCACTAATATAATTTCAAGAAATTATGCAAAAATTTTATGCCTTTCTTAAAATCCAGACACTCACTCACTGGTTTTAAGTGTGGACAAAAGAGAATTTCCATTCAATGTTGTCTTTAAAAATGTCTCTTGCAATGAAGCAATTTCAGAACAGCCCTATATTTTATTGGCTTCATGGTTCACTTATTTATTTAAGAAATATTTATTGCATCTTGACTATAAGATGGACATTGTTTTGAGACCAGGATTATTAATTATGGACAATCCAGATTTGGTCTTTTACTAGTTTTGATTTATAATCTTTTGAGATATAAAAACAAACAAGCAAGCAACAAAAACATATAAACATATAATAATTCCAGATTTTTATAAATACTATGAAAAGAATAAACAGAGTATTGATATCAAGCATAAAGGTGCTGATAAATTTTTGAAATAATTGAGCAATTTTGAAATGTTTACATTGGAGAATAGTGGAGAGGCCAAAAATGGAAGCAGCATGCCAAAGGTTTTGAGTCAGAATGAATTTGGAGTGTACTGAAAAGGAAAAGGTCATCACCTAATATGTAGCAGTGAGAGGGGAGGATGATAGAGGCTGCAGATAGGATGGAAAACGGAAGATCATGGCGAGCTCTGTTTACTTGGTGTGGAGTTTGGAGTTGATAGTAAATGCAATGGTAAATCAATGAGGAAATTTACACAGAAGAGTGGACAATTGAGATGAATCTATTAAAAAGATCATATTTGCTGCTAAGAGTATGGGAGCAAGAATGAAAGCACAAGAACAGTTACGAAGTTATTACAGTAGCACAGATGACAAGTGACAGAAGCCACATTAGAAGGTCTGCAGGTGTGTTTAATGGCCTGAACACTGTATAGTAAGGCCACCTGAACCCTGAGCACATGGCCTTAAACTTGGCTCTGGGCAAAACCAAACTGGAATTGAATTATTTCTCAGTTGTCCCTGCACCTAGATTTTTCTTAAGCTAAACTTGGTCCTAATACGGTAGACTAAAAAGAAAACTTGGTACAGCCTTAGTCATATGAAATGGAAAAAGGAAATGAATCAAGTATTTATGGGGATTATTTTAGGTGAGGGGGCTGTGAGAGGCTTTTATTCTTTCATTATGTGCCTCTGCTGTCCACATTTCCTACTTTCTTTTAAAAGTAGGCATTTTTTTTTGTGTGTGGGAAATAGAGACGGTTTTATTTTTACTCAACCAAAATGAATTTTGAGATTTTGATCAATTCATTTCATCTCTCTATATATTACTTTCTTTTGCACAACAAAAGAGTTAGGATCCATGACCTTTGATATTACTCCATGATTCTCTGTGTTGCTTTTCATAATGTAAGCATGCACATGTTAAATAAACACCATAATCTTTTAAATTTCCTAAGGGACATTATCACATTTTAAAATTTGTTAAAAAGAAAGAGATTTCCTTTGTTCTCTCCATGTTGCAGGTCTATAACTTGCTACCAGTAAAGAGTCCATTTACCTTTAGAGCTGGAGGTCCTGCGGATGAATATGATGAAGAGTGCAACAACGCAAAAGACACAACTCACAGCGGAATCACTTCCACACCAAAGCAAGTCCTGGAGGGGGATATTTACAGTATCTTCACGGTAATTTTTTTTCCCTAAAAACATAACAAAAACTGATTTCTACGTCTCTGTTTAGATGGAGAAACAATGGACTTCTAAGCTCTAGGATCTTTTCTCCCCTCCCTCTAACAAAATGATAACTAACAGAAAAATATTGAAATCTCAGAGACAGATAACTTTGTGGACACAGAGATGTTCACACATGAATTTCTCTACCACCTTAAATAGAAAGTGGTTTACTTTTAGGCCGCAAACCTTAACCAAATGGATCCCAAAGCTGCTTACCACCATTGTATTCCCCTCTCAGTGACTCTTGGGGATTCCGATATGTAAGAAAACCAAAACAAAATATTTTCCATAATGTGTCTGACACTCTTGGAAAGGTGAGCACCTTGTTGGAGGCCATCATCTCAGTCATTTGCACCATAAACACTTGTTGAATGAGGCGGGGTGCGGTGGCTCACGCCTGTAATCCCAGCACTTTGGGAGGCTGAGGTGGGTGGATCACGAGATCAGGAGATCGAGACCATTCTGGCTAACAAGGTGAAACCCCGTCTCTACTAAAAATACAAAAAAAATTAGCCGGGCGTGGTGGCAGGCGCCTGTAGTCCCAGCTACTCGGGAGGCTGAGGTAGGAGAATGGCGTGAACCCGGGAGGCGGAGCTTGCAGTGAGCCGAGATCGCGCCACTGCTCTCCAGCCTGGGTGACAGAGCGAGACTCTGTCTCAAAGAAAAACAACAAAACAAAACAAACAAATAAACAAAAAACACTTGTTGAATGAATACAGGATTGAATACATAAAATGCAAAACTTCAGTCCTCACAGGGCAGTAAAATTCCAGGAAAACTTAAAGTTGTCTTTCATTAAGAAAAGATTAACAAAACTTGTATTAGAAATGTTAAGATGTCTTAAAAATGTAATTCTTTAGTATTAACTATAACTGAGCAGAATTATCCAGGTCATGAAATTAAATCTTATCACTATCAAAAAGCACTAAAAACTTTCATCATACCTTCAGGAAAATATGTCGTTCATCTGCTAGAGGTCTACAGCTTAGCTGAAAGCAATTTAAATCTCTCTCTTCTGGACCTTTTGGAATCATAAATCAGATGGTAGAAGGATGAAAACAATACTTCTTGGTTTATTAACCAGCTGTTTAATCTCTAAATATTTATTTCTGGTTTATTTCTTTCTGTTGCGTACACAACCCTCACTGACAACGGTGTTCAAGAGTCCCACAGTTTCCCAAATACTCTGAGATAAAATAGCAAATAATATTTATCTGTGACTAACACTGAAGAAGGGGGAAGATGGAAACAGGTGGACTGTAGACAACCGTGGGCATCTGAATGTGGGTTTTAGATGCAGACATTTGAGACGACTAAAAGAAACTGAGAAAAAAGAGGAAAGGACCACAGGAACGAGTTGAGCATAGATATTCAGGAAAAGCCATATCTTCTGGTAAAACATAAACAAAACAGAGTTTACTAAGATTGTAAAGAACAACCTCCGATATGCAAACCTTCAATTTAAAATGACAAGAAACAAGCAAAAAAATGCTCTTTGTAATAAAGCCATAAGGAGAGCTGTTTATATGCATACACAGACATAGATATTTGTTTCATGGGGAAAAAGAAGAGAAGAAAACATCTAAGTCTAAAATATTCAGTTTTATGGATGCAAAAAAGAGTTAAGGAGCATTAGAGTATACCAGACAATATTTAGAAATAAGAATCAGAAACGGGTTTGAATTCCCACTCCTATTCACTCAATAGCTTAATGAACTTGACCTTCTATGACTCTGTTTTCATATTTATAAATAGCTCTCCTTATTTTATGTAATTTTCATGATGAGCGTATGAACTATATGTAACATAATAGTGAAAGTACAATACAAATTCAAGAAACTACTTACAGTCTCAAGATTGGATTGCCGCTATGCTTTAACAATTAATTTTTTTCAGTCCATAGGATTAGATATTTTTACCAACTCAAAAATCCATAAGCCAACTTTGTGTCTACCACGAGGATTGCGTATCAGCATAATAGGAGGTAAAGGTGTGATTTATTTGTCTGACAGAATAGAAGAAAAATGGTGCTTTATTGGGTTGGTTTAAGATGAAAACCTGTTTTTCTAAGTATTGGATCTTGAGACTGCAGCAACTTCTCGGTAAGTTAGCCCCAAATAATACTTTTTCCTCAAATAGAGGATTTTTAAGCAATTATTATTTTCTCTTTGACATCAAAATCAACTACCTTTTTGTTTTTGCTTTTAATAGTCTTGCCATTTTAGATCTTCCTTGTCCATGATGGATTCAATACCTGAATTAGTCAGAATTAGATTCAATGGCAGTAACAAACAAACTCCCACATCTCAGCGGGTAAGCACCTAATGGTTTGGCTTTTGCTCACACAAAATCTACTTGTGAGTTCAGACAATCTCCAGAACAGCCCCGTGCCAAACAGTGAGTCAGAGAGAACCAGTCTGCTTTCCTCTGGTGACTCTGCCATCGCCAACGTGGCTTTCAGGGTCATACCCATGGGGAAGGAGGTTGCACTTGACTCTTAAAGGCAGGAGTGGGAATGGTATACATCACTTCCGCCCATGTTCCTGCCCTGAATGCAAAGGAGGCTGAGAAATGGGAAGGCTCATGTGGATATTAACTGTCTCTGTCATATCTTCTTATGGAAAGAGAAGTGATTTATGTAATATTGAGCAAAAGAGAGTAATGCAACTTTTGGCAGATATGCTACCTCTGCATAGTCTCTTTGTGTGTTTCAAGTATACCTGGAAATGAGGAAATGTTGCAAAAGGCCTAACTCAAAATTCTTTTCTACTGCCATCAGGCCTAGAGAAATTTTTCTCTGCATGCTTGAATGTCTACCAAATTTACTTTTTAATAAAAAATGAGGATGGCAGTAAAAAGTGTTAAAAAAAAAAAGAATAAACACATTTTAATACAGCAGATTCACTGCCTGGGAAGGCAAGGAGTAATGTTCTAATTGAAAACAAAGGAGTCATTAAGGATATTTCCTCACCAGAAAAAAAAAAAAAAATTCCTGTATAGTGAAAAAAGAACACTGTTTTAAGAACAAAGGGACAATTTTTCATCACACTCCTATCTGCTATGACTATGTGACTTTGGAAATTTGCAGACTCACTTAACCTTTTAGAGGCTCAATTTCTTTAAATCTGAAGTCAGAATGACAACACCAAACTCATTGAGGTATTGTGACCATAAAATGAAAAAAAAAAAATCATGATTCCTTTAATGGCATGTTTGTTTTAAAAAAAAAGAAAGTGAAAAGCATGATTAATTGACTTTCATTTCACCAAGTGTGTATTTTCTTTCCAACCTAAGAGAAAACAGATCAATGGAAACAAAGGTATGATTCAGAAAACCTGAAAACTCAGAGTACATCGTTACACTTTGACCCCAAATGTTCTGTAATATTCTATGCAAATTTTTCTTTTGGTATTTGTTGCTTATCCTTTTCTTCCTTCTCATTTTCAGTTACAGCACTTTAATCTGTCTGTCATTATTTCATAACTAGATTACTGAAAAACCATTCTAATTTAACTTCCTTGCCTCCAGCTTTTCTTTACCTCTATCTGTCCTGCATACTCTTAAACACTGCTTTTCTCATGTCACTTGTTTCTCATAGTCACTACTTCCAGAATTCATAAGATTATTGTATTTAAGGTTTTGAAAGAGCACATCTAACTCTATTATCTTATATATATATCATATATGTATTTATAATTACACACATATATAATTATCTTTAAAAAGTGATGCCCCAGAGATCAGAAGATATATTATAGAATAATATTATAATAAAGATATTTAAGATAATGTTAACAATACGTAAAGATTATATATATCTTATATATATGTATATCTTCTGATTTCTGGAATATCAATTTCTTTTTTATCAAGCTAACTAACTCCCACTTAACAGACCTTATTCATTTGTCCTAGCCTTCATTATGTTTTATTATATATTATACCTTCTGTTTACCTAATTATGGGAAACACACCCTGAAAATAGCCATTCCACTCTAGAGGGTAAATTTTTATTATCCCTGTGAAGCACCCTTCCACCTTTGTATATATATTTGCACAGTCCTTTCCTGGGAATAACTCCCCATTCTCCTCCACCTCCCATCCATGAATGATCATCTTAGGTTCCGCTTTGGTAAAGTCTTTTCCGACCTAACTAAAGTTGATTGTCTTTTCACTCCTGACTCCCCATTGTCTATACTACATACTTTACTGAATCCTGTTGCTTATTGTTTATGTCTCCATATTAATTCAATGTCGAAACAAACAAACAAAAAATCATTCCCGAAATCATCTTGCTTACCTAATATCCATTCCTCTTGTTTGATTCTCACTGCAAACAGAAGACATGTGAACACAATTTCAGTGTAAAAGCAATATTTGGTGTATTAAATTACTCTTTATCCTTCCCTTCACCAGTTGAGTAATCGTCTTAGAGAGAGCTACATTTGTTTTTTTTTAATCAACTTTTATTTTAGATTCAGGAGGTACATGTACAGGTCATTTGTTTTTATTTATAAAGAAAAATATCTTTAGCTCTAGATTCTATTTGAAGAAAAAATAGGATTAGCCTTTTTATAGGAAAGTGAACAAAATAACAAGCTGGTAGGTTAAATTGTTCCAATAATAAACATTCCCTGAGCATATGACCTTATTCCACTTGAGAAATAAGGCAGCAATAAGAAATTGATGATAAAAATGAGGTTCACACTGAGGCCTGTGTGTTGCCTTCCAGGACCAGGTCTGCGAGGTGTACCCCCAGGAGCCGTAGAAATAATGTACGCAATGATTGAAGAAGAACCTCAGATATTGCAAGTGAAAGAGATAGTCCGGAAGTACTTCCCTGAGACCTGGATCTGGGATTTGGTGGTAGTTGAGTAAGTTGTGTGTTGCCTGGAATTTAGTTTAGGAGAGGGCTTGAATCCTGCTGTATGACTGATGTTATCCTGGATTCCTGATCCTTTTAGTTCTGCTCTGCTCTTTTCTGGTAAATATTTAGGTTTATAGTTCATTTATCTCATAATTAAACAATGCTAATTTTTTTTCTAATTTAGTCTATTGATAACTAAAATAATAGAAAGTAGGATGCTACCAGCCCTCTTAAATAAAGGAAAGGGAAGGGGAGGGGAGGGAGATTGAAAGAAAGAACAAAAGGAAGGAAAGAATGAAAGAAAAAAGGAAGAAATAAAGGGAGGGAGGGAAGGAGGGAGTAAGGGAGGTAGGGAGAAAAAAAACTTTAAACCTCACCAGGAGCACCAACCCTTAGATCAAGTTTAGCATTTACCACACTAGGTTACTGAGTTATCATGTTCTAGGATCAGCCATGCTTTGTGTTAAAAAAAAAAAAAAAAAGATTTGCTTATACTCCTCTTCTCTGCTCCTTCACTAGCTCATTAGGTATAAGTGAGCTGGTGACCAGGTCCCTGAAACCATCACAGAGTGGAAGGCCAGCGCATTCTGCTTGTCTGGAACCACAGGGTTTGGCCTCTCTCCTATCGTGTCTCTTCAAGCCTTCCAGCCTTTCTTCCTAGAACTCACCCTTCCTTATTCTGTGGTGCGAGGAGAAGCCTTCACACTCAAAGCCACTGTGTTTAACTACTTGTCCACCTGCATTCGGGTAATGACACTTCTCTGGAAGTGAATGAGAATAGAAGATAGTCACCATTCATTACCAGGTCTCCTAGGTAACCCAGGAAATCAGAACTGCATATGATATATCCTAATTTTGAAGCAGACCTGGTACTAAGAGAAAAGGTACCTGACAGGCCCAAGGTGGTAAGGTTATATTCATTCAGGCTCCTATATCTGTGTATTCCTAAATTCAGACATTATGTTCACCTGATTGTTTCATGTATTTCACTAAACACCTCTTTCTTCTGTTGGCACAAGGCTAAATCCTAAACACTTATCCTAATTCCTGTCAGTTTTTCAATTTTCTTGTTTCAAACATCTAAACTACAAAGTGTCTGATAGAGCTGACCATATTTGCACAGCTTCTCAGCACCTCTGGACTCATGGACATTGTCCCTCAGTCCATTTACCT